>NC_080020.1:11873287-13181575 GCF_030020395.1 Manis pentadactyla
ATAAAAGAATAAAAGACTAAAGTTGATGGGACAAGAAAAGAGGCTTAAAAACATGTTTTAAGTTATGAAGGGTGCCCACTCTCACTACTTTTATTCAATGTAGTGCTGGAAGTCCTAGCCACAGCAATCAGACAAGAAAAATAAATAAAAGCTATCAAAATTGGTAAGGAATAACTAAAACTGTCACTATTTGCAGATGATATGATATCATATATAGAAAACAACTCCATCAATAAACTATCTGAATCAATAAATGAATTCAGTAAAGTTGCAGGATACAAAATCAATATTCAGAAATCTGTGTTTCTATTTACATATAATGAACTAGCAGAAACAAAATTAAGAAAACAATCCACTTTCTAATGCATCAAAAAGAATTAAATACCTGGGAATAAATCTAACCAAGGAGGTGAAAGACCTGTACTCTGAAAACTGTAAGACACTGATGAAAGAAATTAAAGATGAAACAATAAATAGAAAGATATTCCATGCTCATGGGTAGGAAGAATTAATATTGTTAAAATGGGCATACTGTTCAAAGCAATCTACAGATTTAATGCAATCCCTATCAAAATACCAGTTACATTTTTCACTGCTAGAGCAAATAATCCTAAAATTTGTATGTAACCACAAATAGCCCATGCAATCTTGAGAAAGAAGAATAAAGTTGGGGGCATCATGCAACCTGATTTCAAGCTTTACTACAAAGCTACAGTAATCAAAATAGTATGATACTGGCACAAGAACAGATACATAGGTTAATGGAACAGAAGAGAGTCCAGAAATAAACTCATGTTTATCTGATCAGTTAATATATGACAAAGGAGGCAAAAATATACAGTGGGGCAAAGACAGTCTCTTCAACAAATGGTGCTGGCAACACTGGACAGCTAAATGCAAAAGAATAAAACTAGATCACTGTCTTAAATCATACACAAAAAATAAACTCAAAATAGATTAAAGACCTAAATATGAGAAAATAGGAAAGAAGAAAAAACAGTTGTCTGATATCATGCAGGTCACTACTCTTTGTTAGGGAAAGTACATATATCCATGTCAGGGAAATCAAATACGTAATTTACTTTATTCCCTGAAAAATGTCCTTTCCCCAGCCATTGAGACTCTCTGAAGAAAGATTTCCTGACACACAAACTATGGACTGCCCTAAGTAAATGATCTGGAAAAATTTTCTTGTTCCAGAGTTCCCTGGGAAAGTCTCATTTTCCCCTGGAAAGGAACTTATTAAAGACATCTGTGGTCTCTTGCCAGCCTGCATTTCTCAAGGCTGGTTGCACAGACCTCCTGGCCATTGTTGTTGGTTGGTCGGCTTCTTAAGAAACAGGAAACTGGGTAGAACCCGTGGTCTGTCCATAAGCTCTCTATATAGGCCAGCCACAGCCACGCGTGGCCTTGGGGGTTTCCTCCATTCTGCTGCCTACAGATCCCCAGCCTGGACAGAATGAAAGGCAGTATCACCAGGATATAAGTCATCGCACACAACTGTACGATCAGGTTTTCTCTGAATTCATTATTTTACCCCTTAACTCAGGATGTTGTCCCTAAAGCTTTTACGTTTATGGGACTCTGCCCAGATAGACCAGCACATTTAATATTTCAAAAACTAAAAGCAGAAAATATTAACATACCCTTCAACAGTTGCTTCTCAAGAGTTTTGTTTCTGCAGAACAAAGTGGCCATCCCTAGGGAATCTTGGAGTTTTCACTTTTAGGAATCTTCATTTCTATGCAGATAGGCAGAGTATCTGGGGATACCGGGCCCCCCAAAAGTCCGCCAGCTCCTACCAGGGTGTGTGCGTGAGTTGGGCGATGGGAGGCTTCCCAAGGGAAGCTAGTCCCTGGAGGGAGGTGGCCATCTGCGTGGCATTTGAGTCTGGGTGTGTCCTCCATGCTGAAGTGTCCCTCACGTTCACCTGAATTACTCCACTTGTGCTACACGGCACACAACCAGATGCTGAATACACGGTAGGGAAGAGCAAGCCTCCTGAAGCGCCCCCAAAGCTCAGGGCAGACTGCACCTCGCCAGCCACACCCGGCCCCAGCTCTTGCCAGGTCACCCAAGTTCGCGGTCCCCACTGTACTTTTCACCTACCTGTGGCTCCGCCCCACCTCCCTCTGGGCGAGGGCCTGTGCGCAGCGCCCGCGGAGAGGGACGCAGGTGTGGGGGGTAGGGGCGGGGCTTGTATCGCAGGTGGGCGGGGCGGAGCTGGGGTGGGGCCGACGCGCCTGCGCCTTTCCCACGGCCTCTGCGCATCCCCTAGTGAGAGGGTCCCCAGCCGGCCGCCGGGGTAGGCCGAGCGGGAGGGGGGCGCCCCCGAGTGTCCAGGTTTGTGAGCCGCCCATGCATTCCTGCATTTTAATCGGCTAAAGGGAGGAAAGGGCCGGTGTCCCCGCTACCTGAGGAAGGGTCAGCCCCATGCAGCGGGTTGCCTTAGAGTTCAAAGAAAGATGAAGCGTCACGGGGAATGTTTACGACACACCCGGTATTCTCCCTCCCCACTCACAATTAGCGTCTCAAAAGCTGCCCTCCCAGGGCACGGTTCTCGTTGTGGCCTGGCAACCGCGGTCTTGCCCGGCGACTTGTTAGAAACGCGAGTTTTTGGTCCCAGCCCTGCTCTGCAGAATCAGAAACGGGCGGTTGACTTCCCCGAGACCGCATCTGGGTGTATTCGGGGTCCCTATGTGAGCGCTGCCCGGCGTGCAGACCGGCGCTCCTAGGGGCCCAGCGCAGACCCACCTTGGGGTTCCATCACTGTAAGTGGAGAGCGCACGCAGGGGCTTCAGACAGACCCGCAAACTGGCTACGCTTTCGCATGTTCCGCCTCTTAGAGTTCACCAACCCTTTAGAAGGCCAGATCTTGCTGAGCTGTGTCTGTTAGACGACCATGACAAAGAAACTCGCTTCCTGGAAACTTGGCTAATGAAAAACTAGGAAAGAGCAATCTTTATGTCTGCAATTTCACAGTCCAGCAGTCTCTATGAGGAGCCAGCCCTTGAATTGGGGAAACCACTTGGCAGTTCGCAGCCCTGAATGCTCATACCCTTGGGCTTTTTAGGGCAAAGGAAGGCCTCAGGTTTTCTTCAAGAAGCTCAAATGCAAGCAAGCGTATGGATTTAATCAGTGGGGAACGTGCTGTCAGTCAGTGACCATATGACCAAAATAAGTCGTCTCCAGTTCCTAAAACTGTTATTCCCCGGTTCATTTAGTGTGTATGCCTGAAGATTCATTTCACTGACATCGTCACATTCTTTAAATTCTTGCAAAAGCAGGGCTTGGCTGTTGTTTTCACCTGCACCATATCAAGGGGACAGAGAGGCATTCGTGTTGTGACATAATCCTCACTGGACCAGGAAAACATCAAACATAGAAAGCAGCGGACTTAAAACTTCTGGCTTCAAAGGGAGCGAATCCTCCCAATTGTTTGAATTTACTTAAGTCAAACCAGGAGTATTACTCAATAAAGGGAAACTTCTTCCTTTGTATACACTCCATTTGAAAACAGCTGAATTATCTTGTGGTAAGACAAATTTTGTTAGCTGTTAAACCATATGAAGTTTTTGAATAGCCACACAAAATGTTCTCTGGAAAGCAGTGCCTTTGTGACTTTAATAAATTGGTGTACAAAGAGTGGACAGGTGCCTGTTGGAAATGCCTTTCACTGTGGGGAAGTGGGGGAAGGAGAAGACTGACAATAAGGTGCTCGTAGAAACCTCTAGAGGGATGGGTAAATATCAGCAAAATCTCCAGTACATGAGAAATAGTCAGCTTCTCAAAATTATCCAGCGTACTTTTAAATAAGTTGTTCATTATTTAGTGATAAAATTGAGTGATCGTTATTTTGTACCTATGAGACCTATTTGATACCCGTATCATTTTGTCTGGGTCAGTCCAAACTATGCAAAAATCTAAGCCTTTCCTGGGATCTAATGTGCAACCAGGCGCTGTACTGGGGCACAGGCCTCATGCTTAGGGAGATGGAAATTTGGCTTCCAAGGCAACAGGAAAATCGACAGTCTTTGAGTTTTGTGTTCTATTTTCTCCTCCCCAAAATATTTTCCCAAAGCCTGTTGTCTGGCCTTTAATTTTGTTCATTTTCTTCAGATATTTAAATTTTTTAAACATCAAATTTTTAAAGCTTCTAATACAACCGGTAAGAACCAATATAGCTATAAACCACTTTCTTCACTTGTTTGACCACATTATTGTGATTATTTCTTGGAAGTGAGATTTCTTTTCTTTTCCTTAATAGACTCTTCTTTATTTTGATAGATGCTTATTTGTTTGTTTCTGTTAGATCTAAACTAGAGTGGAGTGCCACTTAAACTTCCCAAGCCCTTCAAGTTTTTCTTCCTCTCGTGGCTTGTCCACATTTGTGCTTCCCACAAAATTCCCACTGCTGGTTCTCCTTCTGTACCTGTGATTTTCCTCCTTGATTTTGGTCTCTTTGCTCAGCAAACTTTACTGCTTTGGGCAGCTACTTGGTCTTTTTCCCTGTCTCACCTCATAATGATTTCAGAAGTTCTCCTCACACATTATTCACTGATGAAAGTCATTTGGCCATGACCTCAAGCTCTTAGCAACCTTGATCAGCCCCGTCTCACAACTGGAGTAAACTCCCCAACAAAAGCCATCAGCCAACACCAGACCTCTTTGTCATATTTAGATAGATATCTTAATTATTATTATACTGAATAAAGTCTCTCATAAATAAGGACATGGAATTAAAATTCATTCACTGGGATATAGATGGTTCCACGTTAGGAAAAGATCTACAGGAATCCTTTCTCCTGAAATAGTAATTCATCATCTTTGGGACACTGCAAGTCAGAGAAGACGACACCAGGGGGCGCGAGAGACCTTTTCCCTTCTGATTAGCTCTGGCGTTGAGCTGGTGAATAAAGAACACTCTTAGCGCTAAGTTTGTAATTTTTCCACCTAGGAGACCTGTAACTGTTTTATTCATAGTTTATATATTTTCCTATTATGAATATTTTCCTCCCTGCACTGTGTAAAAATCTAACTGGCTATATATTAACTGAAACATAAACACATCAATTCATATTTGTTTCTTTCATATAACTTGCTCCCAAAGCAGTAGCTGAAGTCTGGACACACACTACCTCCTGTGTCAAGCAGCATCCTCTATTTCAGAACAGCAGGATGTGTTCAAAAGGTGCTTTAGGAAAAAACATATGGTACCCTTGTGCATGGAGGAGGAAGTATTTCCTAGAAAATGCCAACTGGGAAAACAGTTCTACTAGTAAGCAAAACAAAATGTAAGTGGCAGGCGTTATGTTATGCTCAATAAATATTAGTAACCCGGATGAGTTTACAGTAAGTGTTTTAGGACCAGTAGTATTCAGCATTTTTAACCCTATATACCCTATGATTAAAAATAACTTGGCTGTCCATTCTTGAATGATATTGGAAATTTTCAATTTGTTTGGTTTCACTTTCCAAATAGTCAGTGATTCTCTATCCAGTGAATTGTATGCCTGCCCTGTTCAGAAGTTCTGCAGTGTCTGCCTGCTTTGGTCGGGGAAGTATCGGCTTCAACTGTGGCACAACTACAATCATGTAACTAATAGGAGACAAATGACACACGTTCAGTTTGCTTCTCCTGTTGTCTCAGATCTAACTGCTTGCCCTCCTTCCCTCACCTGTCCAGGCCATTTCAGACTCCTGGTAAGGTCATCACCCAACCAGGGAAGCTCCACAAAGAGTGCTGGACACAGAGGAACACCCACAGCCCCACCTGCCCCAGCACGTGCAGAATCCCGCCGCGCCGCCTGACCTCTCCCACCTGCCCTGGGCTCCAGCTCTGTTCCAAGGGCTCCTCTGGTCACAGGACTTCTCTTGGGCTGTTTCCCCACAGGCTAGTATTTGCAGAGGCTCCTCCTCTTGCCTGAAATGCCCTCTCCCTCTTCCTCACCCACCTGAGAAGTCTCCTCTTCGGAGAACAATTGTTCACAAGAACAATCACCCTATGTGATGAGTGTTAAACACATCCCCATCCTATAGCCTAAGTGTCTTTTTACTCTTCGATTCCCAGTGCTTAATGTATGTCTTCCATATGACAGGTGCTCAATAAATGCTTGCTGGGTAAATAAAGTTCCAGCTAGGTTAATGGGAAGTCCCACAGCTGAGCTTTTTTGCAGTGTCTTATGTTCTCCAGCAATGAACGATTCATAGGCATGAACTAGACTTTACAACTCATGGGAAGCAATGAACTTGGAGGGAAAATAAAATCCAGATCTGAGTAATCATTGAATCTGTCATGTCTGTCAAATAAAGCACTTTTGATTTCTGTCCCATACCTCAAACAGTGTCCCTAAATCCATGTAGAAAGCTCCCCCTGGCCAAGCATTCAGCGAGAAGCACACCTTCTCTAGAATCTACACTGGCTGATTTTCACCTTCTATTTCTGCAAACTAAATCCCTACAAGCTGAATTTTTGCTACCTTCCGAAGTAGCTTCACAACAATTAACTTCAAGAATTATGTCACATTTCTTCTATTGAGTGTGCCATTCCTTCACTTCAAGAGAGAAAAATATTTTAAAACTTTTTCCTGGTCATAATGCACCATCCCATCCTCTCTCAGACACTTGTCTCCTGCGGTTTTAAAACAGCAACTACAGCTGCCAGTAGAGACCCTTCTTGGGGATTTTAAGGCCACTAATCAATTTCACAGCTGGAGGCAAAGCGCTTTGCTGGGAAATACTTTTTGCATGACATACAAGGTGCTTTGACCTTGTCAGGGCAGCCAGAGGGTTAAGCTGAAGAAGGATAGGGAGCTGACATGAGATGAGAAGACACAGGCAGGCCGGCTCCTATGCTAGATACCTTTGCCTGGCCCGCTTTCACAGTTCACAGACTAAACGGGAACGAGGATCTCCCAACTCCCCCAGGAGCCTGAGCCGAAGACAGTGCCCCGCCCTGCACGGAGCTCAAGACCCAAACTTGAAGTGTATAAAGAAAAATCCTGCTGTTGAGTGAAACCTTTCTCTTAGCCAGTGATTCCTCACCTTCAGCAGGCATCAGAACCACATACATGGTGTGTGGGGCACAGACTGGGTCTTGCTCCAGAGTTCTGATCCTGGGGGGGTGTGGGGGTAAGGCCTGAGAATCTGCATTTCTAACACAGTCCCTGATGGTGCTAATACTGCTCGTCCTAAGGCCACCTTCTGAGCCTGTGCTCTCCTCTCTCCAATCATTTTACTTTCTTTCCCTTGAATATTTACTCATAATTTGTTTCATGTGTCTCTTATAAACACACTGCTTCACTCACCAACACCTTCCCATCAAACTTGGTCTAACAGGAGGAGCTGGGCAGACAAAGAAGCATATGGTCAAATAATTGCTTTTGCCTAATTTTAGAGTAAATGTGTCAGGAGAATAACAGAAAGTGCTGTCTGCATTATAAAATTATAAGTTAAACAGATTTCCTTTGATTAAGGTGCCAAACATATTGCACTGATACGTGCTTCATTAACCCAATGTGCTTTTATTGAGCATCTGTGGCAGTGTGTGGTAGGATGATAACACTCCCTTCTAACCAGACTTTTTCCCCAGAAAGTCAAGGTAGTTTTCATATACAGACACCAGTTTTCAAATGGAAGGGACCTTCATTTTCTGCCCAGAATGAGTCATCCTCAAGCTGGAAGGTGAGTTCTTATAGAGTGAACTTCATTCTTTCTGGAGCTCATCCTGGAGACCGTGTTAGGGAAAGAATGTGACTTTGTGGTGAAGAAAGTGGTTCTGGAATCAGACAGACCTGACCCAGGCCTGAGAAATCTCCCAGACCCTCATAAGCCTCAGTTGTATGTACATGTATGTTTTTAAATTTTAAGTTGAAGATAATTCTTACCTCACAGAGATGCACCAAATTCATGCTTTGGTTGAATTCCAAATGGTCAAATGGCAAAGTCACTGAGGCCATAGCCAAATATCATCATCAGGGCATGGATTTCTGGAATAAAAGAATATGCCTGATACTGTTCTTAAAAAGTAGTCATTAACTGTATCAGTTATTGATTGTCACAATCGTGCCATGTGACCACAAGCACAAGCACTGATTTTTCGCCACGCTGTCGGTTCGCTGGGTGGCTGTGCTGATCTGGGCCAGACCCAGAGGGTGTCGGCTGGGTTTGGGTGTGCTGGCTCACACAGCTGCAGTCACCTGACAGGTCAACTGGGGTCCGCCTGGTCCAGGAGGTGACTGACGCCGACTGCTGGGCTCTATTCCATGTGGTTTCTCATCCTCGAGCAGATAACTGAGCTTCCTCTCAGGGCATGACAGTGCTCAGGAGTGAGCACAAGTATGCAAGCACGGAAGGCCTTCAGAGATCAGGCTCAGAACTGGCGTATGGGTCACTTCTGCTCCATTCTGTTGGCTAACGAGAATCACAAAGCTGCCCAGATTCAAATTAGGAAAATAGACTCTACTTCTGGAAGGGAGGGCCTCCAAAGCCACGCTGAAAAAGCAATGAATAAATGGAGGGGTAGAGAATTCGAGTCATTGTTTTTCAGCTAGCGTAGTACTTTAATGTGCTTTCATTACTAAGGTTTTGTCAGTCACATGTTATAAATTAGACATTATGGGAAAGAAACAATTTATTCATTGTCATCTGCTAGATTTCTGGTGATTACCTATATATTTACAATACTAGATAGAACCCACTTTCAATTGTGATTGGTAGACAAGCAAGGTATTTGAGCAGCTTATATTAAAATAAATATTCCACTTTTCTTCTTTAAATGTTTATTATGTCTGCATAAGAGATGATTTATCATGGGCATTGCTGTAGAATGATTTGGGAGTTTTTCCTTGTGAAATTTTAAGTGGTGTGGTTAACATGATGATTTTAAAGTGCCTATATAAAAACTGAAGAATTTCCAAATAGTGTTTTTCTTTAAAAGGATCATGCTTTACATAGACTTAAAAAACAAAAAAATTCAGTTCTTAAATGTCACTTTATTTAATGTCAAAAATGCTAGTACACCAAAACAATTCTACAAAGTCTAGAATTATGATGGAATTGATTTAATCCTTATTATTCTGCTGTGTATTATCATTAAAATTTGCATGTGTCCTGAAACTCACATGCTTTCTTTTAAATAATCTTTGTGGTTTTCCCTCTCGTTGTTGTCTTGCTATAATAAATACAGATTTATACTTCAACTGACTGACAGAATTTCAAAATCAAAGCACATAAGAGATTTTCACTCCAAGTTCCATACAGAAACGCTTACCTATATTTAAAAGTAATAGCATATTTCATTATTAACAACAAATCCAAACATCACATCGTGCTAGTACTTCTGATATGGTTATAATGATTAGGTAAAACGGTAACCTATGCAAGCCTGACCACTGATCACACACAAGTTCAGGGAGGCCAGAAATACTGTTAAAGCAGGCTTCTCAAGCACAAGCCAAGGGCCAAAGGCAGATTTCAGCTAAACACAGAGGCCAAAGCTGAGCTCAGCATGCAACTATATTCCCAAATGGGTTTTAGAAGATGAGATGAGGCAATGCATGCAGACAATCTATAGCGCACAGCAGATCTTCAATAAATGACAGATATTATTGTTCACTATTTTTGCCTTTGGTCAAATTATACTATTGCATTTTATTTTGACCCCTAGTGAAATTTACCAGCAAGGCTTCTTGAGTCAAAGCAGACACAAAGGTAAGGATAGGGAATGTCTGTGCAAAATGCTCTGGTTCCTTGGAGATTTAAATTTAATGTTGTATAGAAGGCTGTCTCCCAGCCTTGTTGCCTCAGTTTACCAAAACGTCCATGTTTCACTCTGCTATGATTCAGTACCATGGTACCATGATAATTAGTCGACCTGTTTTAAGGGTATATTGCAAATAAGATTAAACTCAGAACAGTGTCCCAAAGAGTATGGAATCTACAGATGGAATCTGTGAATTTTTAATGATGATGTTTCAAAACCAAATGTATAATTATTGATTTAGGATGTAAATTATATACAATGTATAGCCCATTCCAAGTCCAGACTATTAGGATTCCAAGTAAATAATGTGTTTTTGCAAGTAGGTCGAATTTTAGGAACAATATGACTAAAAGAGAGATGTGGATCATTTTGGCTATGGAAAAGCTACAAGTTCCTCCATATTTTGCTATCATGTACCACAATAATTTATTACTTTAATATTTGCGATTTAGATTAAAGCTTTAACAGCATGCCTGTATGTGTTAAACAAAAGCAAAGAAGTTAGTTTCTCCTTCTTCACTCATTCAACAAGAACCTCTCTAGTTTATGGTACAAAGGTGAAGTGGACTTGGTGTCTTGCCTTCAAGGAGCAAGGAGATTTAGAAGTGACTCGGAGTGAGGTTCCCTGAGATTTAAAGCAAAATCACAATGGTCATCTGATTGCTCCCCATGCCTCGCCCTCAACCTGTACCCTGTCCATTTCTCCCCACCCCCACCACCCACCCATCCATAAAACCTCCTGACCTTGGCTTCCTGGATTGACATTCCAGGTGTGTAGGGGTGTCATGTCAGCCTGCTGTCATCTTCATTGTAATTTTGTGTATTGCTTTTGTTCCTGTGGACTTTGTGCACTTTCACTGGTAAATATCAATGCCTCTCTTTTGTTTAAATCTAGAGAGGTGCTATGTTATGTAATTGATTGTAACAATCGGTGTATTAATTCAATCATCTCACAGCAACTTTCAGCCAGAAGATGGAGTGCAAGAGCCAGAGACAGGAAATCCTGGGCTGTTTATGACTTTCTTACATTTTTCTCTGCATTAAGAGGCCTGGAGTTGTAGTCAATATAGCACTTAAAGTCCAAAGTTCAGCATCATAATATGTGTAAAATTAGCCAAGCTGTTAGGAATGGGCTACCCACATAATGTGTTAAAATCAGCATAAAATTTAGATTTGCTAATTTGTTGACAACAGGGAAAAAGCATAAATCAATGACCAGCTAAGAACAGGTTTGATTCTGTTCTAAGAAGCAATGTTGGTGCTTTTGTCCACGTGTCTGTGTGACAGACAGTCCCAAATCAGAAGGAGCAGGGTTAAGTCATTTTTATGAGTCATTGTTTGGACATAAAACAGATTGCCCAAATGTTAACAATTGGTGAATTAGGTAAAGCTGTATTCAGAAGTTCTTTATACTTTTCTTATTCTTGCAACTCTTTCTCCAAGTCTGAAATTATTTGCAGATAAAAAGTAAAACAAACAAAAAACCAAAAAAACCAGATTTCCTACTTTATTTAATCAATGAGGCATGACATGATTTAATCATTTGGTTAAAAACTCTAGCTCTTAGACTGCCCTTAGCCTACTTCTCAGGAAAAGAGGAGTTTGTGGAAGTCTATAGCCAATTGTGAAATGAAACACAATAATCATTAGTTAAAGGAATTTGAAGACTGAATATGTCAATTATCAGAATTCCAAAATGTCATTGTCTTGGGAACCTTGGAATCTCCAATGAGCTGGAGATACGGCAAATACTGTCAAAATAAATTCCATAAAGTTCACTTTCTGTGACACGTGGAAAGGTGAGGAAACTGTTCTCGGGCTTCTCTGTTTGTCTTTTAGAAAGAACTTTGCTTAGTGATCTGGCTGTCTATTCACGACTCAGCCACTATAAAATCGGCCTGTGTCAGAGCTCCTCACACCCCAACACAGTAAGTGGGGGGCTGTGTTTGAGAGGCTAAATCTGTTCCAACACTCAGACTGTAAGCCAAACACTGATCTTTAGCTTCACCTCTAAGACTACCAAAAACAAGACACCATAATGAAGAAAACAGCAGTGCATGCCGAGCCGTGGAGCCAGTGACCCTTTTTTTTTTTTTTTAACTTGGAGTCTGGCTTAATCCTTCTCTTCCTATCAAGCAACATATGGATTATATTTTTGCAAAAATTAGGCTGAGTTTGGCAGCTCAGTCCAGATTCTGGAAATATATGAATGAGTTCAAAAGGAAGTGGGTTTTTAACTTGTTTGTTTGGTTATATTGTTTTGTTTCTTAGCACTTATCCATTCTCTACCAAAAGGATATTGAATATTCAGTGCATCTGAAATAGTACTGCAGATGTTGGAAGTACCATTTAAAGAGCTGGGTTCACCTTTCCTGTGGTTTCTGCACTCAATATCATGACCACTGCATTCAATCCAGTTGGCAAGAGTTTCCTGAGTAGAGTGAGAGATAGGGGTTTAACTGCACTCTATAAATATGACCATTTATTGGCCCCAACATATTTATGTTCCCATTCATTCAGTGCTCACTTAAACTGTCCAATTTGCTTGACCCAGTCTATAAATGTAAATTACCTACATCTGAAACTTACTCTAGATGGCTTAGTGTACAGGAGTTGGTATTGTACACCTTCCCCAGAGCAGACCAGGTCTGAAGGTAACCCCGAAACAGCCAGCCATGCCCTCTCGCTCCCTTTCCACCCACTCTCGAGTACTAAAATGCATAAATATCCCAAAACAACTTGAATGAAAACGTTGTCAGAACAGGATATCAGATACATTAAGAGAGGCAACCACCTTATCTTGTTTTAAAATAACTGTATTTGCTTTGCAGAAGTCAGGAGTTTGATCAATGTCAAAAGAATAAATACAAACCTTGTTTGCTATTTTCTTTATTTATGAGCCTAAAAATTTTACATTGCACGGTAAGATTTAAGGAATATTCGGAAGGAATCTCAAGAATTTGACTAGTCCAGGCTGTGTCTATCTGCTCAGTTATCCTAAGACACCCCGCCTCCTTCCCGAGCTAGAGTTTATTTAACAAGTTCCCTAGGAGCATAGGGGGTGGGAGGCTTCATCACCTCTTCAGCCCTCTGCATTTGTGCTTCTTCATCTGCACTCCTTAGAGAGTGTTCTTTAAATATCCCTTTCTGTAACTTTATTCCACTTCCCCTAGTCCGCCTTCCCTGTCCTGGAGGGCTAAGGGTGCTCCTCTAGTAATCCTCCACATTGCCCAGGGTAGGTGGAAAGCAACCTTTCTCTTTAGGCATAATTTGCACCACCTTAAACTTCTCTATACTTTTCGATTTTTCTAATATTTTCTTCCAGGCTTTGTATCCCCAAAGCAAACGGACCCACTTCCAGAAATAAAAGAACTAAAAATATGTGCACCTTATAAAATCAAACCACTGTGCACCAAAAAGGAAATTGGTAATAGAAATTAAGGATGCCATTGATTTGTGTATTTTTCTAAGATGTCTCATCTCATTTGTGTAACATTAGAAACAAGTTCATTGAAAATAATATCTTGGAAAGGAACACTAACAATGCTTGTATTAAAATTAATTGGATGACATTCTGCCTAGGCTTTTTTTTTTTAAACTTACTAGGAAATTTTAGAAAAGTAGATGAATTTAAGCCTTTTGTAGCTTAGTTAATAACATACTTATTAGAAGAGACACTATGATTATATCAAGAAATTTAGCACAATGCCTGGCATGTACCAGATGCTCAATAAATAGTAGTTATTAACTGACTGAGCTTTGGTCTCAGAGCTATTCAGTATATTTTCTAACATAAAAACATTAAAGAAAGCACACCTTTCTTCTAATTAGGTAATGAAGGCTAGGAAGTTGGAGACTCTCCAGGTAACTGTTAACATTATGTAAGACCTTATGACAGCAAGCCAGAAGTGTCCTGAATGCAATAAAGCTGAAAAATAGTCTGAAATACTTAACAAGTCTTAAGGTGTTATTGGAACGCTAACATTTTTAGGACATGGAACTCATTAAACATCTTTCCGCTCATTTGAATACTTCACAATGCAGAACATTCTCCCTTTATTCTTTCAGTGGAGACATTTTGAGGAAATGCAGATGTGAGGCACGATCCAAGGACTTTTAAACAAATATGAAGCTTAATTCAATTGTTTCCTGAGAGATTGACTTCTTGCAAAAGCCAAAGAAAATCTCTAACTAATCCAAAAGGTACAAAAGAAGGTTGAAACCATAAAACGAGGGAGGGCTTGGTTTAGAAAAGTTAAAGTATTTGGACAGGGGTAATTACCACAGGCCTGTGAGGCTGCGCTGTGAATTCCATCATTCCGTTTCTGCTAAAATAAGCAGCACAATGATCCTTTTATCTTCTTATGTTTTTACCAGGAGACTGGCGAGGCAGCTTTGATGGAGGAAATTCCTATTTCTATCAAAGCTAAACACCCAGGATAAATGGGCTTTTTCCTGCCTATGATCCAGTCATATAAAAACAATGATCTTAATCATGAGAAATCCTAAGGAAGCGATGATCCATAATGTCTTCTGGATTATTTTAATAAAAAATATGAAATTCAAGCAATGTAGCTTCTTAGCCTGGATGTAAAACAGCATAATTTCATGCTGCAGAGCAATATCAGACATTTCTCCACTCTGCTTTCTCTGCAGAGTGCCCCACCCAGACATTTCACTCACTTGTGGGAATACCCGCAGAGGGTCCCCATGTGCTTCCCAAACTCCTCTCTCTGATGGCTGAAAGGTTGGCACAACTCCTTGTGCCAGCTCTAGTTCTCAGCGATGCCACCCCATATGCTGAGGACAGAAGCCTCAGGGCCTGTGGAAAGTGCTGGCAATGCCATTGGCTGACCGAACCAGGCCCTGGAGCCTCGTCAGGACCACCGATGGCAACACCATGGAGCTTCTCCTGTCACTGATGAAACCTGCCGGCACCAATTCTGTGGCTGGCTTACATTTTGATTTCACGCTGGCTACAATCTGGAAACAACTAGTTCCATTCTTATGCCTACTTTCATTGCAAACCTCTCTCACCTTAAGCCTGAAATAGACGTCTGTGGGGTTGGGAGGCTCTGTGTAGGACTTCCCTCCCTCTGCAGTCACTGTCCCAGGATTCCTTCCCAAAGACCAACATTTTTACCCTAATCTTACCAGGTATTTTATATCCAAGCTGCTATATTCAGAATGGCTTTAATATTTAGGTAAGTTTTATCGATTTCAAACTCCTTTAAATTAACACTCCTTATCAAAATTGAGTGTGTTCGTGCTTGGTGTGTAGCACATGCACAATAAATGTTTACTGACTGGGTAAACTGAGCTGACTTCATATCCAACACTGTGAGGACTCTTTAATGAGCAAGATCTGATTTCTGCCTCCAAGGAGTTCTCATCTAGAAGACAAGACCAAAGGGATCATAAACTCAGTTACATATAGAGACATGCATAAAAGGTTCTGGGGGAATGATGAACCCGAGAATGTATGACGTTCAACTCTCAGTGGCCACTTAGCTATACTCCACTCTCCAACCACTTTGAAACAGTACACATTTACCCCATCTTATTCTAGATGGATATGTAGTTTTCTCAAACTATTTTTAGCATGTACTCCTGTCATTTCATGTCATCCACCAGTGGGCGACAGAGCTATGACCCAAGCTGCCTGGGATTTTACAAAGCCCTCACTGTTGTCTTACGGCATTCCCGATGCTAGTGGGTTAGAGTTTGTGGGGAGGAGCGTATCAGTCTGCTCCGGCTGCCATAACAAAATAGCACAGACTGGGAGGATGAAGCAACAGAGATTTATTTCTCACAGTTCGGGGAGGCCTGAAGTTTGAGATCAAGGTGTCAACACGTTGCCTTCCCTTGGGCCCTCTCTCCTTGGCACATAGGTGGCAACCTTCTTGCTGTGGGTTTTTCTCTGTGCACATCCACCTATGGTGTGTCTTCTTCTTTTCACAAGAACAACAGTCCTATTGGATTAGGGTCCCACTCTTATGACTCTATTTAACCTCAGTTATCTCCCTAAAGGCCCTATCTCTTTGGGTCACATTGGGAGTTAGAGCTTCAACTATAAATGTTGGGTGGGGGGGACACAATACAGGTCTCTCCACCCAAACACAGAGGATTTGCAGCATGTAGCCATTTAGCTTAGGGACTTGGAATTATATCAGAAGCCAATAGGCTGACACCTTGATCTCAAACTTCAGAACTTCTTAATTGATTATCTTTCAGTACCATTCATTTTTTTTTGTTTTGTTTTGTTTGTTTTTTGAGAGGGCATCTCTCATATTTATTGATCAAATGGTTGTTAACAACAATAAAATTCTGTATAGGGGACTCAATGCACAATCATTAATCAATCCCACGCCTATTTCTCAACAGTCTCCAATCTTCTGAAGCATAATGAACAAGTTCTTACATGGTGAACAAGTTCTTACATAGTGAATAAGTTCTTACACAGTACCATTCATTTTTAAAAGAATAGGGCCCTGAAATTTGTGAGTCTGCTCCAGAACCTTCAGGTGACATCAGGAGCAGATGACTAGTTTCACAGCTGTAGCCTTTTTGTTTTAGTTCTAGATTCTTCTTTGTTGTGACAAAATACATATAACATAAACTTTACCATTAGTGACATTTAGCTCATTCACAATGTTGTGCAGCTATCACCATTATCTAGTTTCAGAGCATTTTCAACCCAGAAGGAAACTGTACCAATTAAGCAGTCACTTTCCCTTCTTTTCTGGCCCCAGTCCCAGTCGCCTCATCTACTTTCTGTCTCTATGGATTTGCCTATTCTGAACATTTCAGGTAAATGGAATTGCACAATATGTGTCTTTTGTGTCTGGCTTCTTTCACTTAGCACAATGTTTTCAAGATTCATCCATGTCGTAGCATGTGTCAACACTTCATTCCTTTTTATGATCAAATAATATTCTAATTGTATGAACATACCACATTTTATTTATCTGCTCATCAGTTGATGGATATTGAGTTGTTTCCATTTGTGGCTGTGAACAATTTGTGCAGAAAATTTTGTGCAGACATATGTTTTCAACTCTTTTGAGTATATATATCTAGGAATGGAATTATAGGGTCAAATGGTAATTTTATGTCTAACTTTTTGAGGAACTGTCAAACTGTACTGCACAGTGGTTGCACAAGTTTACATTTCCACTAACAACTTGCCGAGGTGGTTCTAATTACACCTTCTCCACCCCCTGCTCTTTTTTGTTTATTATTATCATTGCTATCCTCATAGATGTGGAGTGGTATCTCATTGCGATTTTGATTTATAATTCCCTCATGACTAATGATGTTGAACATCTTTTCACGTGCTTGTCAGTTTCATGTATCTTTTTTGGAGAAATGGCTATTTGCGTCCTTTGCCTATTTTTAAATTGGGTTGTTTGTCTTTTTGTTGTTGACTTTTTTATATACTCTGAATACTAGACTCTTATCAGGTATATCTCTTGCAAATATTTGCTGCAGGGTTTTTGATGTCATGTTGATTTTGTTTATGTACCCCTTTTAGATACTTCAGCATTATTGGAAGAAATCCTGGATGGCTTTTAACTCCATTATCTTCAAAAAGAAAATATAACAATAGTAAACAACATCAAAATCAATATAAGAATGGTTTAGTGAAACTCTGGGGTTAAGGATGAGAATGGGGGAGGAAGAGAAGTAAATCAAATGTTTAAAACTAATGGTCAAGGAGAAGAAAAGGTATTTAAAACATGGAAGGCACTTTTCTGAAAGTCAGTATGTTAGTTACAAGGAAGAAATAGGAGCATGAAAGATGAAACATTTAAAAGTAATAAAAAAGATATTTTTCCAAAATTTTATCATTTTTATTTTCAGATGAGGTTAGGTAACCAAGACAAAATTTTTAAAAATGTAAATTAACATGTTTGTTTGGGTTTGAGGTTTCATTTGTTAACACAAACACTTTACCTGGAAGGAACTTTTGGTAAACTAAATGTGAATTTTCAATACTACTCAATTTATAATAGAGTAAGGGGACAAAATGAATGAACCCAGTGAAATCCATTCCTCCTAAACAAACTGCTGACTGGTGTACGGATGGTAAGAACTTTCTGCTCCTGTTGAAACTTGCAAAAAGCCACTGTAGATCTTGCAGCTTTTAGAACTGCCAGCCTAATGAAATATGATTACCTCCATATGATTTATATCAGCTCGAGTTAGCAAAGTTACAAGTAATCATTTCTTTAGTTGTATGACTTTCTACTTGTGCTATTGAAGAGATGTCAGAAGTTTGTTTTTAAATTAATTGTATTTTATTTATATATAAAGGCACACACTGAAAGGTAAAATAACTTGAAAATATGCTTCTGCAGTTAATGTCTGTAGAATTAAACTTTTTAAAAGGGAAGAGGACACGCTTTCACATGTGTTTAAATATATTCTGGCAGACTGCCTGACGTTTCATTTTGATTATGACAAATTATTATTACCACTACCTATATGTTATGATTACTAGTTTTATACAGGAGACTAGTAAAATAGTTTGGGCTGTCTGTTAAGGACAGTGAGGGAATTTCTTTGTGTTTCTTATAGAGGGAACACAGCCATCTTAAATATCTCCCAGCAGCACCTCCCATGGAGAAGCTCATTTGACTGCTTAATTTATAAAATTTCAATACAACATACTAAATACACAAAGAAAAAGCAAAAACAAGTCAGAGGGAGGAACAGAATGATATAAAGGATCTCTGAACATTGAAGATAATCAGCCGCCACATAAAGTAACTATGAAATAGTCCAACCCTTAACTTTTAAGGAATAAGGGAACACTGTAATGAAAATGAGGATGGATTTGCTCAAAGCCCTGCATTTCCAAGTTTGTCAGCTGTGGACTCAGTTGTGAGGTATTTGGGAAAAACTTACATGTGTAAACAGCGGCACTTCCAGATCACTAAATCAGTTCCGATATGAAAACATTCAACATTGCTTTCTTCATAAATAAACTCTGACAAATTGTCAGTGTTTTGGAGAACAGGCTGAATGGATAGTAATAGAAGGGACCGGCATAGATACTAACTGAAGAAATGTGCAATTCTTTTACATTAGTTTTTTCCCAAGGAAAAAAAGGCAAAGTATTAACCCTTTGACACCACCCAAATCAACTTATGGTGCCATTGAAAAATAACGATACCTACCCATCTGGTGATTGGTGTAGAGTTCACAGTTAAGCCTGTGCTTACTGCAGTGCAGACTGGGGTGATGAGCAGTGTGGTGGGTGGGCTTTGAATCATGAGAACTAGGTGTGAATGGACACTTTCTGTCTGTATGGATTGGGCAAGTTTTCCTCACCAGCAAAATGAGGATAGTAATTGTTTTCCTCATAGGGCTTCTGTGAGGATTAAACGAGACGACGCATGCAAAAGTCAGCCCAGTACCTGGCAAGAGTAAGCCCTCAATAAACATCAGCTAATAGTATCTTCTAAGAAAATGGTTCAGTCTGAAATACTGAGTCTTCCCTCTGCTTCTTTGAACCACCTTTCCTCTGATCATTTTTCTGACCTCTCTCCTCTCCCCATCCCCAGGTTATGTGCTTAAATTGACCCCGTACATCACCAGTTACAGCTTTTATCATACTTGTAATATCTATGCTTATTCAATTCTTTGTCTCTCTGTCCAATTTGTTTTAACCCCAGAGACGTTGAGCTCTGTTTGAAGGGAATGTCCATGATGCCTGGCTTCTTGGTGAATCCCAATATACCCAAAACAGAATATATACAGTAAGCTCTTAGCATGTAATTGTTGAATAAATAATTTCATGTTGAAATTTTGTTAACTTATTAGGTTAAGAAAAGTTGGTGGCTGATGCATTTAAAATACATTATTTTGTGTAGTTAAAAATAACAACAACAACAAAAAGCAATGAAATCAAGTGCAATACTTGGAGAAAGGTTTAATGAAAAGAATAAGGTGTTCACTGGGGGAGATGGGGAACAAAGTAGGTTTTTCCTTCGATTTGGTTTTGTTGGGGTGAATGGAAGGGTAGTAACCATGCCTGAGTCCCCACATCTACCAGGTATACACAGTGACACCGGTTGTTTGAACAGCAGCATCCTTACTGTGAATATAACTCTTCTACAGTGGAGGACTGTGAAGGGACGTTAGTGCTTATCACGTGCTAGACTCTAAGGCTGAAGAAACTGAGACTAGTTCCTTACTGGCGGGGCTTCACTACAGTAAGACTTTTGATTCTTTACTGGTGGGGCTGGGCCTAGATTTCAGGTCAGCTGACTTCCAGACCGTGTTGGAAGGGTCACTAGTCCCTTTAAAAATAATCACCACTGCTTTAATAGCATCAGCACCTGTTGTTTCAGCTTCCGCAAGAGAGAAGCTATTAATTTCTCCTTCATCAAAGCCGAATTTCTGGTCTGTCCGAACCTTGTTTTCCTCCTAGCTGCAGCTGTCTGCACGATTACGGTCACATGCTGAACGGAGGCACCTTTCTGCTCTGAATCCAATAAATCGCCACGCCCAACTGTAGGAAGAGGCAGCAGCGACACAAATCAACCAAAGGCCAAATCTGTGATGTCTTTGCTAAACTCTCCTCCTTTTACCTTGTTGGAGCCTGGGGGGCCACCGGACGCAGCCCCAGCGCGTGAACCATCTTCCACAAACACCCGAGGTCTTCCTTGGCTGTGCCTGTGAACTGTAACCTGTGGGCCAGGGCATGAGCTGATTGAAGCTGAAAGAGAGACGGTTAATGAGAGTGGCAACTGTATTGTCCGTAAAATGGGAAGTAATTATAATCCTTCTTGGGGAAGTTTTGAGAATCAAATAGAATTTCGAATGCCAAAGATCTACAATAAGCAAGCTTGGTTGGTTTTTATTATCATTATTGTTGGTATTGCGTTAGCAAAGCCTACATTTTGAAGCTCTGTTTTCTCCCGCGCGGGTTCTAGTCGTCTGCCACACCATCTCCCCACCCCCACCCCGGCGCTGAAGGTGAAGGGCTCCGGGCGTCGCGGGGGGGGGGCGCTCCGGGGAGGAGGGGAGCCCACACAGCACGCATGCGCGCCCGCAGAGCCGCGGGCCTCTAATAAGAGCGCCGCGCAGCACGGCAACCAGTCGAGTCTGAGCTGGCCGGGTGCCGGGCGCTTGGGAGCGTGAGGGCGGCTGCCGGGCTCGGCTTCTTCCGTAGCCAGGAGGGCTGAAACTTCCGTGGGAGGCTCCCAGCGGTGCGCACCTCCCGAGGGGAGTGGCGGCCGGGGCAGAGAGAGAGCCGGGCGAGGGCCGCCCCGCGCGCGTGGGAGCGAGGTGCAGCCGGGGAGGCGCAGGGGGAGCCGGGGCGAGCCGCCCGCCTGGACCCGCGCCCAGCAGCAGCCGCAGCCGCAGCCACCGGCAGCCCGGCAGGCTCCCGGGACCGCGGCGGAGGCGCGCCGGACTCTCGCCCGTGCCCTGGACGCCAGCGTGCCCCGGGAAGATTGGCCGCCCGCCCCGCGGAGGGGAGCGCCCGGACGGCGCGGCCGGAGCCATGCGGACCGAGCTCGGAGCTGGGGAGACTAAGCGCGGCCGGCCGCTGCCTTTGCTGCCCAGTGCCCTGCGCGCACTGCCAGTCTTCGTGGCCCCTTCTTGCCTTCCGAGAGGGGAGTAAAGGAAGGGAGACGCCCCCCACTCGTGCGCGGGACCCAGAGGCTTGAACTCCGTGGCGGCGACCTGGCTCCAGGCCGGCAGCGGCCACCCGACCTGAGTGAGCGCCCCTCGGGGATGCCCCGGGAGGGTCCCGTCGCGGCTGAAGCCTCCAGGAACTGCAGGATGGCAGCCCCGGCGGCCCCCTGACTCTGCAGCCGGAGAGTTCCATCAGAGAGCTCCCGTTCTTAGGGCAGCCCCAACGGGGGACCGGACCACCGGCTAGGGAGGGGATGGCGTAGGAACCTCTGCCCCAGCAGCCCGGTGCCATAGGCTCCTGGACGTCGCCGCAGAGGGCAGAGGCCCGCGCGGAAAGAGCGCGAAAGGGACTCTCAACGAAGAGGCACAGGCCTTAGCACCACTGGGACTGGGGTCCCAGAGACCGCGACTTCCCGAAAACCGCTGTGCGCCCTCTGGAGACGCGCCACCCGCGCCCAGGGTGGTGCCATGTGGGGCGGACGCCGCCCTCCGGTCTCCTCTCGGATCGCCGCCTCCCTCCTGCAGCTGCTGCTGGCCGGGCTGCTGGCGGCTGGGGCGCGGGCCAGTGGCGAGTACTGCCACGGCTGGCTGGACGCGCAGGGCGTCTGGCGCATCGGCTTCCAGTGCCCCGAGCGCTTCGACGGCGGCGACGCCACCATCTGCTGCGGCAGCTGCGCGTTGCGCTACTGCTGTTCCAGCGCCGAGGCGCGCCTGGACCAGGGCGGCTGCGACAACGACCGCCAGCAGGGCGCCGGCGAGCCTGGCCGGGCGGACAAAGACGGCCCAGAGGGCTCGGCAGGTAGGGCGGCCCTGGGGAGCACGGAAGGGAGAAGTCTGGCTTGCCTAGATGGCAAGGACCTGGGAGCGTAGAGAGGGGAAAAGAATTAGGAGCACTGGAATTTCTGAAAATTTAAAGTGCCAGGAGGCAGTGCCTGCCTTTTGGCCCAGCCATTAATTTGTGTGAAGTAGAGCACCAGTTCATCGCCCCTGGCCTCAGTTTCCCTATCTGTCAGCTAGAGTGGCTTGGCTTGGGTTTTTCAAAGAAAACCACCCATCTAAAGCATTGTGGGCCTCAGACAGCCCCGCATTCCTCCCGTCGGCCCCCCTCATGTCTCCCATCTCTGTAGGTCTTAACTTCTTCCTAGTAAGGGTTAATGGCCAGAGGGCTGGCAGGGGCACTTCCGTGAAGGAAGCTGCTCAGGGCTCTCTCATGGGCCATGCACCTCACCAGACCTGGGGGATTCTGACGCCCTGGAACACTGGCTGTGCCTCGCCCCTACCACAGCCTGAGCCTCTCAGGTTTCTGGACAGTTTTCTTTACCACGTCTGACTTAATAGGTGTGACATCAGAGCTGTACCCAAGCTCACTCCTTGTGGCTTTGATTTTCTTTTTAATTATATTTTTTCAAGTTACCAAAGTCAGAGTTGGAAAAATAAACAAATCTATGAAAGACTTTGATAGGTTCCACTCACTCCACTCTTCAGAAACCTCCCAGACTGCCTCCAGCCAGGGTCTACACCAACATGTGTGTCGGGGAGGGTGCAGAAATAGAGGTCAAATGGCGAAGGACTTTCCACCAGCACCTTGGACTCTAAGGGCTGAGCTACTTGAGCCCTGGTACTGTGTGGTACCTGTGTTCACCAGCCTGTGTCCGAGTCCTGGTAGGAGGCTGCTCTTTTCCATGCCATTCCCTTTGCTGTCAAGCATTTTATTTGTGAACTACTGCTATTGTTCACTGTCTTGAGTCTGAAGAGAGAATCGAGAGTAACTCCAGAAAAGGTACCGTCTTAAAGAGCAGGCTCTGTGTTGCAGGGAGTGTGGCTGTGGAATAAAACCTCAAGAAATGAGCCCCAGAGGCACTTCTAGCTTGATGTGTCTGCTAAGCTGAGCTCCTTAGTCTCCAAATAGTTGGGTTGACTTAGGACATATCAGTAGCCATCCAATTTCTCATGACCCTGTGCCTTCTTCTCCCTACTTTCAAATCTTTTTTTTTTTTTCCTAAAAATTCCTCTTGCTTCTCTTCCCCAGATAAGGACAACATGCCTAAATTAAGCTGTGCCAAGAGCTTATCAGACCATTATTTTCTTTACCCTGTGTTATTTACTTTTCCAATTAAAAATCTTGGACAGAGAATAGTTATTTCTCCTAAAAACTCATTTTGTGGTCCTAGACTGCTTCCAGCTAGTTTTTGCTATAATGTTTGGGGTTTTGTTTTGTTTTGTTTTTTGACTTGTTTACTTCTTGATAACCTATTTAGGGCTGGTATCTTAATTTAGAAAATGAAATATGTGTAGCATTGATAGGGAAAACTGGACGCCCCCTGCTGTAGCAGCTACAGGTAAGCCTTGAAGAGAGAGTGGAACCGGAACGGTATTACTGTCTGAAAAGCAGCGGTGCTGTCAACTCTGTAGCAAGCGTTCCTACTGCTGCAGGGGCACCGTGTAAATACAGTGTGTGCTGGTCAGCACTGAGGGCTTAGGAAATCTTAAAATGTCAGCCTTTGGTCAAATACTTACAAAGAACGCTTTACTTGTAGGTCGTTGTTTTCCCATGACTCCGTCATGGGAACTATATCCCAAAAACACTGACTCCAGGAAGACTGCAGCGGTCAAAAGGAGCCTAATTAGAAAGGCCGCTGCTCCCGTGGACCGTCGGCGTGTTTCGCATCTCTGACCTCAGGGGCGCAGAGGACCCGGCTGGGGCCTAAGGTGCTGCCCCGCACCACTGCGCAAGCGCGGTGCTTTGCCGAGGCCCGCGAGCTGCTTCCCAGCAGGCTGGGGGGACAGCGCTGTGACCACAGACACCACTCTGTGCTGAGCCCTGACGGCACAAGGTGTCGGCAGAAGTCCCTTCCCTGTTTTCAAGGACTTTCCCGTGAAGTAGTCCAGAAGGGGGGCCGGAACACAGCGAAAAACCCAGGTTCTCGGTGTCATAGGGAGGAATGCCAGGGACGTGGCCCCCGGCTCTTTCCTCCTCGTTCTCTGCCCGCATCAGCGAGTGCGTCCAGTCCCCGAATGCCCTGTAGTGCTGTGCCTATGGCTCCCAAAAGATTGTTTTTTTGAGTAAAATAACTTAAAAATGGAGCTCACTATCCATTAAAGTTTTTACTTTTCTCTTTTATATTCATATTTTTCTGAATGAACCTCACTTGTTAAATAGGACGCCCATTGCCCTACGCTCCAGGCTTCCCCCCGTGGGTGCTCACACTCAGCCCAGTGCCCTAACTCCAGGTCTGACTGCTGCACCTCAGCCATGCCGGTCCTGCCTGGGTGCCGTCGTGGCTCACTGTGGGCGCCTCTTCCTGGAGCAAATGTGGCTGCCAGCATCTGCCCTCTTTGGTACATGGTTTCATCCCAACCTGCTGCCTGAATGGCTTGCCTCTACGCAAGTCACTTTACCTTTCCACCCCCCCAGTGCCCCGGGGCCCACCCCCAAGAACCAGTCTGCAGCTGGGCCAGTGGGTGGGATTATTTTACCCTCCTTGTGACCTCTGTGCTTTACAGACGGTATTTGAAAATGACTGTGGCTAGTGTAAATAAGCTTTTTAGTTATCTGCCTATGAAAAAAAGAAAAGAACTTGCCAAAAAATGGAGAGAGACATTTGCAAGGGATATAAATAACTTACTGGGAAAAAAAAAGAAAGACTTAAAATAATTTAAATGTATTCCTATGCAGATATACAGCTCTCTGTTAGGGCCGACTTAATTATGGCAGTTGAGTTTTTTGAGGGATTTTAGAAGTCCTATTTTTGCTAAGTTAGATGTTTGCCTCAGTGCTGCAGTTCGTGTGTCTAACTGTAAATGTTAACAGTTTTGCTTTGGGGGGGCTGGTCCGCCCTGCCTGTATGGCTGCACCCCCTGTCCTAAGCACTGGATAAAGGACGGGGCACCTTTGGGGCTGCCTAATGAGCACAGCCTGGGGCCCTCGGTTCTGGGTGTCTGTGCTCCTTACCTACTAGGCATCCCCTCTGCCCACTGCGATTCCTGCTGCATTCTGACAGTGCAGTCATGATGTCATGTTTTTGTCCTCAGTCCCCATCTACGTGCCATTCCTCATCGTCGGGTCCGTGTTTGTCGCCTTCATCATCTTGGGGTCCCTCGTGGCGGCCTGTTGCTGCAGATGTCTCCGGCCTAAGCAGGAGCCCCAGCAGAGCCGGGCACCCGGAGGGAGCCGCCTGATGGAGACGATCCCCATGATCCCCAGCGCCAGCACTTCCCGCGGGGCGTCCTCCCGCCAGTCCAGCACGGCCGCCAGCTCCAGCTCCAGTGCCAACTCAGGGGCCCGGGCGCCCCCCACAAGGTCACAGACCAACTGTTGCCTGCCGGAGGGCACCATGAACAACGTATATGTCAGCATGCCCACGAATTTCTCTGTCCTGAACTGTCAGCAGGCCACCCAGATTGTGCCCCCTCAGGGGCAGTGCCTGCATCCCCCGTATGTGGGGTACACGGCACAGCACGACGCAGTGCCCATGACTCCTGTGCCCCCTTTCATGCATGGCCTGCAGACAGGCTACAGGCAGGTCCCGGCCCCCTTTCCACACACTAACAGTGAACAGATGTACCCGGCCGTGACTGTGTGACCCAAGGCGCAGGGTTTCTGGAGAGAGCGAAACAGACAAGCGATGGACCCGGGACGGATTCTCAAAGTGGAAGTCTGCACGTCGTGCTGGTGTTTCGGCACAATGCTTTTAGACGTATTCCTTTGCCTCCAAACTGTATGAAAACCTCTCTTTCCAAATTAGCATTTCTGGATATTTTGCCTCCCAGAGCATGGCTGATTAATGATGGGAAAGAGCATCGCCTGGAGATGTCTCTGCTGGTGCTGATGGTTGTGTGGCAAATGCTTAAGCCCCTACGTGCCCTTGAGGTTGGCTGTCAAAGAATTTTGTAAATGGATAGATTAAGGGTTTTTATTATAGCATTATTATTATTATTATTATTATTATTATTTGCTTTTTACTGTACAAGATCAGAAAACCCACCCGTTCCTTCTCTTTTACCTGGGTAAGTATTTTACAAGCATCCAAGGTTTAGGGGAAGAGGTGAAGAATACAATTATTATAAAAGGAAATCCAATTTGAACTCTGAGATTAGTCATTGATCTCAGAATTTCATAGGCACATCCTAATTTCATTGTAAAAATATATATATATTTTGTCTATTTTTGTGCTTGTCTATTTTGTGCTTTTTTTACTTTGTGTAGAGTTATTATTACAAAGTGATTTTCTACATTGAAAAGAGACTGAAAAATTGTATAGTTACTGAACTAATGACATTTCAGAACTCTGGGATTATTTTAATCCTGAAGTAATGGGTAGTGTAGTAATAAAACCGTTCATCCCCTTCTTGATTGTATCGTCAAGTTTTCTGACTGTAAAGTGATATTTGAGAAGAAGTAATTAGATGTTTTTTTATATTGAAATCGCAAACTATCACTTGCTACTTCTCCAAATTACTTTAACTTTACCTTGTGGTATGATTTGGTAATTTGTTCTGTTTGGTTTACGGTTCCCCATGTCTGTATAGATTTGAGGGCAGGTAATTACTGTTGCTGTAAATGAGGATCAGCATTTCTTCCTAGATCTGATTTAAAAGATTTTCTTGTTTCCTTATAAAATTCAAAGACATGCTTTACCAAGATACTTAATATAGCTTCTCAGCCATAATCTGAGACTTGGGATGAAATTTAAACCACAAATATGACTTACTTTGCAAATCAGAAGGCTTTTTATACACTTGTTATCAAAATGGCTTATTTTTCAGGCAACTGGGGCTATTAAATCAAGAAAAAAGCTTTTAAGAAAGCTATTGCTCACAGTTAGTTCTTGTTTTTCCTCTCTTAGTTCTCAACAAGCACTGCATTCATTACCAGTGTTCTGAATTATGAAATTCAAGTGAATTTATCTGTGTATTGTTTACTTATAAGAAATAAGTATATGCAAGTAAATTTCCAACTGCTAGCAAATCCAAGATTTGTAATTAAACAAGTCATTGTAAAGTATGGTCTTTCACACATTTATATCTATAGTTTATTTTTCATTTATCTATAATCTATCATCTACCCTATTTATCTATCATCTCTCTCTCCATCTCATGAATGAATAATGTAAAACCATTGTTGGCAATTGGTATCAACAAAGATGCTCCATCAAAATTTTTTTAGTAACCAAAGGCAGGGGAAAATCATCTTAATAATAAATATTTTATGGTATGAATTTCAAGGGAGTTGGGTATTTTTCATTTTCATTCTACTTGGTAATTTTTCAGGTGGTCTGGTAAACCTGTTCATAGAATGAAATTGCTAAAAATTATAAATAGTGCTTTCTAGAGCCAAGAACCTACCTTTAAAAGTAATTAATATCTGGGAAGTTTATATGTACTATGAGTCAGTGAGTGTTATACGTATTCCATGGGAAACGCTGACAACATGAGAGACAGTTTTTTTAGAATCATTGTATCATCAGGCTAATGTGCATTCCATACATTGTCTCTGATGGAAGGTTCTCTCTTATTTAAGGACATAACATTTCTAGAAACTTGGAGGTGAAAGGGACCATAGAGATCATCCAACCTAGAGATTGGCAAACTTTTTTTTTAAATAAAGAGCCAGAGAGTAAATATTTCAGACTCTTTAGCCCTATGGTCTCCAGCAACTATTCAAGCCTGCCATTGTAAAACAAAACAGCCATTAGGCCTGTACAACCAATAAATGAACCTTACTGATGGACAGTGAAAATTATTTGAATTTCATATGATTTTTCACATGTCACAAGATATTCTACTTTTGAATTTTTTCCCCCTACCATTTCAAGATATAAAAATGATTCTAAATTCTAGGGCTGTTTAAACATAAATAAATAAAAGACAGGCAGTGGGCCAGATTTGGCCATGGGGTCATAGTTCAATCCCTAATCTAGTCCATCCTTACTGATGCAGAAGTCCCTCTGCAACATTCTTGACAGGCTTTTTTATACACAGAGGGATGGAAAGCGCTTGCTTCCCTTACATACAATCGTCTAACTTTTCCTTCTTTTCTATGTGGTAATTAAATACCATGATTAAAGCAAATGTGCACTTTAATTAATGGAATTGTCACTTAGTGAGTGCTACTTGGTCTTACCAAAAACATGAATAACATCATTGCCAGCACCCTCAGACCTTTTCAATTTAGGTAAAACCTGGGGGAATTTAGTTGCCAGAGTAAAAAGTTCAAATACCTGGTTTAAGTATACCTTCCTCACTGTCGTGAAATAAGAACCTGTTAGGTGTAATTTAAACCCAGCAGAAATATTTTAAAGTCTATTGGGAAAAAACAGCAGTTATAAATAGGAAAATAATTTGCTGTTGCGTATTTTCTAAACCTTCAGTGTCAGTTCATGATGGTCCCAGGGGACTTCTGTATCCCTGTGTGTCAGAAAGTAAGACGCTTTGATTGCAAGGAAGAAGAAATTAACCACCTCTTTATGTCCACTTGAAGAGCCTGGAAACTGTGCATCTCCTATCATTTTTATGTAGCTGGAAAAGTTAAAATTTAACAATAATACCCATATTCAAAGAGGCAAGACCACTAAAATGAATGTATTTGGGTTTATGTACTTCCTCTGCAATACCGTCAAGCAAGGCTGCCCTTCTGATTATATTCCTAGATGCTTGACTCATGAAATAGTTCATCTCTTGCATTTACCTAGAGGTCATTTTCCAAGATTGCAGTTTTATTTCATGAAGTCTGTGACCAGTATTTTCTCCTTACTGTGTTGCAAAGGAGGGTTTACGTTTTCCTGCAGGAAACCATGAAGGTTAGGCTGAAAGTGGCAAGGGAAGTCAGGGGATATGGTCACTGATGGGCTGAACAAGAGGAGGAGAATTTAAATGGTGCCAAAGGCTGGGATAGGGAAGAGTTTGGACTAATTACTTCTCTCAGTTTGGCCGCAACCAACTCTCACACTTAGTCTTTTTTTTCTTTCAGGCATGTCTCTATTTCCTTCAAACTGACAAGTTTACATCTCCATACCACACATATCTTCAGCAATTCATTAAAGCAGTTTAATAAATACCATGCTTGCTTTTAGTTGTGCAGGCTTCCTAAATGCTTAAAAGAGATTATCTCTTTTTAGTTGGACTTTAGAATTAGGACTTCTCATTAATTTAGCGTGGCCTTCCTTCAGTGTGTCAGAATCACAGCATTAAAATGTGTCATGTGTATTATACTGCCCTGCCCCGTGCACGGGGGCGTGCCTCGGAATTTGGGGAGAGGGGTTACAATGGGCAAACAGAGAAATCAGCCTGACTTTGTCAGTCATTAGGATGGAAGCCCGCATTCCAGGCACCTGTCAGGCCTATTGGACTTGCTGAGTTACTGTTAAGTAAATAATTGATCAGCGGTAATGGCTTAAGTGAACTTTCTAGGGTTTTAACAATGTGATCACTTCCCTAATGTGCTTATTTCCCTTGCCTCTTGAGCAGGAGAAAGGTCAAAATATCTGAGCCAGCTGTGCAATCTTGAGGGAAGGAAGCTCAAGGCGCAGAGTGGTTGGCGGCAGTAGCTTTAAAAACCTAGGGGTGTATGCAGACTTCCTGGGCCCTGCCCAGAGAAGTGGGTCTGGACCTAGCCACTGGGGAAGGCACACCGTTTTTGATCAAATTTTAGAGCGCCTTTCAGTTTTAAAAGGAGCAGCCTTAATATTGCATGGAGGAACAAACCATGCATATAAATGAGAACACCGTTCCTCGTCCCTCAACCTTAATCCTTTTCTTTTGCTTAGATGACAGAGCCTTGAGGACATTTCCGTCCTGTCACCCCCTTTCTCTCTTTTTTTTTTAAAAGCCAGAGATCAGCTATTTCCATTCAGCCCATTTATTCCAAAATAGAAATTTTCTTTGCCTTCTGAATTTTTTTTTTAATTGAAACATGAACATTATTACAACTCAAGTGCCTTTAAGGTGGTAAGTGAAAGATGACAAAGTCAGAAATTATTAACTCTTTTCCTGAAAATTACAGCAGTACTCCCGGTAAATATGTTTCAGCACATTGATCTGCATTTGCTCTTTACCCTCTCTTCCGGATAGAATTATTTGTCAGTAAGATACGTTAGAATAAAACCCTAGGAAAATGGTTACAGCGACCCAAGATGGTAGGTAATTTTTTGAATATAAATTGTAACCTCATAGCACTATGAAAGAATAACTTCAAGATAAATTGACATTATAGGTAGGGAGTTGGCTGTGAGGTCATTTTGCTTTTCACAGTTAAATCTTCCTAATACCTTCAACATTTATACCCCAAATTGAGGTACCTGGACTCAAATCAGGAACAAGAAATTAAAAATCCATGCTTAAAAAAAAAAACCTTTTAAAGGACAGATGACAAAAGGAATAAAAGTTTATGATGGCAGACTTAAGATTGATTTTAAACATAAAGTTTGCATCTTAATTTCGACCATCTTCAAGTGTAGATTTTTCCATTCAGAAAAATCATAGGTTGCCCAAGACATTACTTACTCAGTAGGCATGATAGCTGGAGAAGATGGATTGCCATCTGCAACATGTTATAAAATCACCACGTATGTGTATACATGTGTGTACAAAATGATCACAGGAAAATGTGAAACAAATAACATTATAGGAGGCTACCTCATCTAAGATGCTGTTCTCAATTCTTGGCTGATTGTTGAAAACTGGAGTTTATTTGCAGGGCTCAACTTTCTCAGTTGCGACTGGTTCTAAGGACTTTCCTCTGGAGCTGGACGGACCCGAGTTAGAACCCTTTCTACCACTTACGGTGTGGCCGTCTCCGTGAGCTTTCGTTTCTCTGAACCTGAGTGTGGCCTAGCGACACTGACCTCCTAGGGCTGGTGTGGGAACAAGGATGCAACAGCGCAATGCTAGTGGTATCCAATAGGTTTTTATAAAGCACCTAGAATTTAACTTCTTTTCAGATATTTTTAACCTACCCAATGTAGAGAAATACATAATTTATATTCACAAACTATGTCAAATATATGTAGATCTCTACAACAGACCTAGCTTAGGAGATTTTCCTTATTTTTGTGTCAGTAATAAGTTTTACCTGGGTTAGTCTACATTTCCAGTGTTTCTAGGCTGCCTAGGAGAGTCGCCCAGAATTGGCTGTCTCTGGCCCTAGAATCAGTGCCACTCTTTGTCATGCACTAAGTGGCCTGTGTCATTTTTCTGCACTGCGGCTGTGTAAATTCACAGGGCTTCTCTCCTTCCTGTATCTCTACTAGGTTTGCCTATCGCTGTGAGCCTCTTAGGCTGCCACGTGGCATTTCTCTGAACCAATGGGAGTTCAGAACACAGACTGAGTCATTTTAATTTCTACTGAATTGTAACCTACACATAGTACAGCCCACAATTCTTAAATACACAGCTCAAGAAGCCATCACCCAGATCAAGGGATAGAAAGAATCCTGGTGGTACTTCTCTTCAAAGATAAGGGCTCTTCGGCCCCTTCACCAGAGATGAACTCTGCCTGTTCTGAACTTCATGTAAATGGCATCACACATCAGGCTCTCTTTGTGTCTGGCCTTTTTCACTCACTGGGAGGGCTCGTGTTGATTGCTGTGTTGCAGTCCATCGTAAGAATAGATCATAATTATGCATGCCCTCTATGTTGATGGATATTTGGGTTCTTTTCAATTTGGAGCTGGTGGAATATGCAGTTCAGAACATTTTTAAACGTGTTCTGGTGGACATAGCACTCGGTTCTCTTGGACGGAGTTCTGGGTGTGGAAGTGCTGTGTTACAGGATAGAGGTATGTTTTCCTTAGTAGGTATGGCCATTGTCCCACTGGTTATTTTTAAAGCAGAGGATTTGTCAAAGGAACAGGTTAAACAGGTGTCATGGAACTGAAGCAGCCAAGAGGGGAGGCCGCACAGAGAGAGTGCTACCTCCAAGCACTTACCACCCCTAGGGCCAGAGGAGCACAGGAGAGCTGGGCTGTTAGAAGCCAGAAGCTTGAAGGAAACACCCCTGTTCAGAGACGGGCACAGCCGGACTGTGCACCAGGGTGGCCCGATAAGCCTGATACTGGGAATGTCAAACAGTTCTGGAAAAGCTGGCAACTGGAGCCAAGTGCTGCTGAGGACGCAGCTGTCAGGACCTGGCCTTCTGCCCCAGCCTTTCCGGCTCCCTCTAGTGCCCCCTGTTGGTACAGCCCAGGGAGTGGCCGGCAGGCCAAGGAGAAAGGGGCTCTGCAGGCCCCTCCCCAGCATCGCCTGCTGGCATGGGTGGAGGGGTGGGACTGGATCCATAGCTGCGCCCTCCGAGCTGAGATTATGGCTTGTGACTCCCATGGCCCTCTGGGTTTCACCTTTCTGACGTGTATGTTGCAAACATATTAACCTATCTACTACAATGGGGTATAAAGCCACGGACTGAACTTAAAGCAGTTCATACATCCCACTTTAATGCAAAAAGGAAAAGGAAATGCTCCGTCAGAGTTGAGGTGATTAGCAATCCCTGGGCAGTCGCCCTGCCAGGGGCTTGGCCGGCGTCTGAGAGGCCCACTTCAGGGCATTCCTTTGAGGGAAGGCACACAGTCTGGAGGAATGGAGAGCTGGATTTAATGCTTTCTTCCATCCCTGACAAGTGTGTGACAAGCTCAGGAGCCCTCTCAGAGCTTCAGTGGGTTAAAATGGGACTCAGGGTCACATCCAAGGGGAGTTGCTTGGATGAAGTGCTAGAATACGGTAGCTCCTGCCTTTTTCTCCTGATACGGTATTGCTTCGGTGGCCTACTTCCCAGTGCCTCTGGTTTTATGTGCGTGGGATTATTTTGGTTAAATTTTAAACTGTCTTGAAAACCTCACCTGGCCACTTTCTCCTGGGATCCTTTGTTGTTCCTCTGTCTCCATGTTAGATAATAATCCTCGGGAAGTGGGGCTGTGGGAACTAAAAGCAGCAGAGTTTAGGAAGGGGACAGTGCTGGCTCTGCTGCCTACACACACATGTGCTGTGATTCCTCTTTGCTCTTCCATCCCATGGCGCTTCCTTGTACCCTGGTGTCATTCCGTCTGGTGCTTACGGAAGTGCGCACAGGACCCTTGGATGGCAAGTTCCTTAAGGATAGAAACAGGACTTCTTCATCTCTAAACAGTCCCTCAGCCCTAGTACAATGTCTGTAAAATATGTGGTTAATATTTGAGAAGGTAGAAAAAATATTTGAAGATACAGATTTTAAGTATTTCAAAAAGAATTTAGTAAGAGGTATCCTTAGGCCAGTGCAATACTGTATTTAGTTAAATGTGGCATCCAATATAACTAGCCTAGCACACAGATTTTTTCTTTGGTTACAAAAATTTTCAAATAGCCAGCCCATCAGTTAACAGTGCCTGAAATAGAATAGGAATTTTAGTCCTATTTGCTTTATTTTTGGCCTTTTACGGTGACCTTTGTACGAATGGCATTTGCTGCTTCATTCTAGATGTCAGTCACAGTTGACTCCAAATATTTGGTCCCACAGACCTAAGTGACGGTGGCAAAAGTTTGAAATTACCAGAGTCATCTCAAAACAGAAGATTCTCCTAATAATACGTTGGAAGGCTAAGAGTGATCTGAAGTGGATTTTTTAATTCTGGTTTTTACTATTAATGTCTTCATTTTCTTCTTTTTAAACCACCACAGTATTTCTATGCTAGTTTTAGTTTAAATAAATTTTATATCTAATGAAAGGCAGCAAGACTCCTTGTTGACTATCTGTGGGTCAACATTCCCTCAGCTGTCACTTACTGAGAAGTATCAGACCCTCATTTGATTCAGTGACTTCTCCTGTTCACAATGTGGTTTGAAGAAAAAACTATGCTTGATACATGACTTGTAAGCCTGTATCCATCTCAGTGATTAGAAGAGAATGATTGGCTATGTTAGAACCTCATGACTTCAAGTCACCTTGGAGTTCATTGCATACAGTTCAACCTGTTCAATGCCATGTTGGTGGCCTTGATTTGCTGCAGAGTGGAATGCAGAGCAGGGCACTTGGATGTCCCCTGCAGGGTGCTTGGTCCCTGAAATGCACGCACACCTCTCTACAAGGAGAGCTCACCGCAGGCGCTCCCAGGGTGGGGGACCCAGAGTCCCTTAATGAATCGAACAGAGTGAGAGTCAGGTCTATGTTCAATTGCATCCTGTCTGGGGTCAGTATTTACTGTCACCATTATTGATAATGTATTGGTGGAACATTTTGTGGTTTAACTTCACGTTTTCACATCACTTGTCTCATCCTGGACGTGACCGTCTCCTTTTCCCTGAAAGTCTCCCTGAATCCCCAGATATAATCATTGTCTCCCCGCCACCTTAGAACCTGTACAGACTTCACCTATCCTATGGTGGCAGTGTAAAAATGGCCACAGACTCTTTGGAAATCCTCCCTGGAGAAGTGGGGGTATCAGTCCCCTCCTCTTAGATCTGGGTGGGCCTTTGACTTCTGCTCCAATAGCATTTTGGGACGTGATGCCCATTTCTGGTCCCAGGCCTTAGGGCTGGGCAGCTTCCACTGCTCCTGGAACACTCTTGGAACCCTGAGCTCTACGGAGGCCCAACCACCTGAGACCATGATGTCGGAGGGAGCACGTGGAGGGACCCCGAGACATCATAAGAGATGGGAGTGCCTAGGAAGTCCCTGCCATTCAGGTCATCCCAGCTGAGGTCACAGATACCATGCAGCAGAGACAGATCATTCCTGCTGAGCCCTGCACAATTCACAGATTTGTGAGCAAAAGAAATGGTTGTTTTTCTTTTTTTAAACTGTGGTAAAATGTGCACGAAATGCATTCTCAGGCCTGTGGGTGAAAAATACAGGTGTGCAGGAGATGAATGACTTCCACCAGGTCAGGAGGGTGATAACTAGACAGCTTTCTGAAGCCAAGTCCACGTTCGTTGCATTGCACCAGCTGCACTGTGTGCACATGTGGTAACACGGGCCTTGTTGTGAGGAAGTTTATACTCTTTGTGGAGAGATCAGCCCTGTAAGGTATGAAGTGCATGCTGTAACCAGGGCAGGCCTGGCGCGCCCAGATGCGGCAGAGTGAAGAGACAGGAGCACCACTCCCTGAAAGGGCTCCCAGAAGGGGCTGCCCACGATCAGGTCTCTAAGGACAGAAAGAAGGGTTCAAACCATCAGGGAGAAGAGGGAGAGTAAGCAGCAGACGCTGTGTGGGGAGGTGAGTCTGGGGTGGGGCACAGGTTAGACCCCAGGGTCTGGCTGAGGCAGGTGAAGCACACTTGCATTTTAAGGCCCGGCATCTGCCCACCTCTGCCTGCCAGGGGAGGCTTTTCCTTAGGAGCTGGGGCCTCAGCATTTTAGCAGAAAGGCCCCAGGTTCCCAGATGTTTGGCTGTCTGGTCAAGTAGGACTGATGAGGGCCTGGGAGCACTTTCTTTACTGTGCACAGTTGCCGGAAGTGGGTTTTCACTCGTCTCCAGCGATAAGAAATGGGTTAAGCCCTTCGTGCCTTCCATGGCACGGCTTTTCCAAACTCTCAAGGTTAGTGAAAGAATTTTTCCCTTTGTATTCTTGTACCTTGGTGTTGGCTTTATCCTCTCCCATAGAACCATTGTGTGTGTGTGTGTGTGTGTGTGTGTGTGTGTGTGTGTGTGCACACTTAATGCACATGCGGTCCTAAAAGCATCCTGCATGTCTGAATGGGCCCCTCACCCACTTCATGGGGCAGGTGGTTTTGTGGAGACCCGTCCTCCCAGCACCAAGCTCCTGGGTCTGCAGTGTCTCTGTCTGTAGCAAGCCCACTGGGGCTTTTCACCAAGTAAATTGGAAAGCAGGATTCCATTAAAACATTTTCCAGCTAAAGCATTAAATATATTTGCTCGGAGGTGGTTTCTGTCACAGACAGTGAGGGGTCTCTCCCACTCCTTCCCCCGCCCCCCATCCAGTGGTAAATGTAATAGTGAAACAAATTCAAGGGTGTTTCCTGCAGCCATCTTTGTAAGTAATGTGCAGGCAGCTTCTCTTAAGGACACTGGGAAGGGGAGAAAATTACTTTAACAGCTTTGGCGGGGGCTAAAGGGCTGCTCTATCTCAGCTCACAGCACCTACTCAGATCCTCCCAAGACCACTTGGAAAGCAATGGCAACCACCACCTGTCCCCACAGCCATGGGCAAGGTGAGAGGTCAGTATGAGAACTTTAAATCAAATGGAACTTAACGTGTGTACAACCACGGGTTTGAAAGCTGTGGGGAAGAGTTCCTGAGCAATTGAGAGTATTTCAAATCGGAACACATTTTCTTTAGGGTAGGACAGCGCCTGTGGGTAGCACTAAATGTCCGTAACGAGGCTGTCAACTGTACTTCAATTAAAAAAGAAACATGCTGTCAACATCCCTAATAATCATACAGAAGCTCCCAGGGCAGATGCTCCCCATCCACAGCTCAGGCCAAGGCTCGGCTCTAAGGATAGCCTGTGCACACTTCCTCTGAGAGCCATCGCTCTGGAATCTAAAATCAAGGACAGCTCATTGCAAAAAGAGGTGGACAGGGTAAGGCAGGGCTTTGGGGCCGACCCTCAAGAATTTTAAGTCATTTTATTTACGTGTGCGGCCCACTTTAAATACATGAAAGCTTAATATTTGTGACCTGGCCTGTGTCTGTGCAGTGCTTCCAGCTTTGTTAGGCGGGGGCATTTTACTTTGTCCTTCTTTGGGAAAAGATCAAGTCTCAGACCTCCATCGGACGTCCCAGCTACAACGGTTCGACTTCTCAACAACTGCAGGAAAGTTCCCCTGAAAGATTCAGACATGGAACAGGATGCAGGCAGAAGACATCAGAAGCTGGAACAGGCTCCTGTCATGTGCCCTGATGCTTTGATATACATTCCAATCCCTCCCATTATATCTCTATCTTCCATAAACATTTTGAAAATAAATAGAATCTGAATGATTTTTCAAAGTATCCTAAGCCTCTTTCAGAGGGAAACCTATTCTAAAGAACATAGCTTAAGGCAGAAATATAGGGTCTGCGAACTGTCTTCAGCAGATAATGGCCTCTCAATGATTCAAATTTATTCTGGTGAGCACAAGTGAAGGATGATATTTAAAAAAAAAAGAATCACTGTAGCAGCAAATCCAGATTTTGTAGACATGACCGAGAAATGGGAAAGGTTGGAACATAACACTTTGCTATTGATTCTATTAAATCATTTTCAGTTTTGCCCAATTTAAGAAAAAAGAGGCGGGCCTATGTCCCACAGAAGAAAGCCCTTCTCTGCTCTGCCCTAGGCTCAGAGCTCGACCTGGAATCGGCACCTGGCCTCCTGTTCCCATCCGTGCCGGGGATGTGACCCCCACGGCTGGGGCAGCCCTACACTGGTCAAATTCAGTTGTAATAGGACTAAATTTATCTGGGAGGAATCAGCCAGCGATGGGAGTTTGTGAATTTGCAGGGGGCGATTAAGAGCTTTCTGGTTCAGACTCGAACCTCAGCAGGCTTTCTTTCCTTTCTGTCCGCACCCCCAGACTGTCCTCAGGGCTGTAGGTGAAGTGGAGAGCTGGCCAAACATACCAGGCAAAGGGCAGTGAACCATAAACCAGAACCCCAGCTGGTTTCCAGTATGGAAGCCCGTCTCCACGCTCCCAAGGCCAGGGTCTGGGCCCTGCGGCTCTGCTACCCCTGGGTTCAGCGTGGCCTCTGCCGTGTGACTTGTGCTCCCAGGGGGCCTAGAGGCAGTGGACGCTTACCAAACGCACCTTACTGTACCTGCTGGGCAGGGACACTGGCCTTTTTACGCTCTTTAAAACAATGTAGGGAGAGAAGCTTCCTTCCACCCTCAGGTCCTCAACTGGCCTAAGAACTTAGCTGACATAAGACAGACAGGAGAGAAACAGACACATTATTTAATAGTTTTACATGTACACGGGCATCTTCAGGATGAAAATGAAGGCCTTGAGAGGCCATGTGCACCCCGATGCTCTCACACACATTTCAGTCCCTCACACTATACATGTATCTTACATAAACATTTTAAAATAAATAGAATCTGAATGATTTTTCAAAGTATCCTGAGTCTCCTTCACAGAGAAAAATGATTCTAAAGAACATTGCTTTAGGCAGAAATGTAAGGTCTGCCTATACCTTTTTACACAAAGAAAAGATTGATTGTGGGCATGTGACCAGACGAAGGGGCTGGGGCCAGTGACGGTAAGCTGCGGGGCAATGACTCGGAAGTGGGTGAGGGAAACTACTGGAAGGTTAGGGTTGTTGCAGAAGTCTTGTTTGCACAGGTCCACTCCAGCATGGATGCCTGGTCTCTGGTGATAAGAACGTTCTTCTCTTCCTGGCACAGGAGGGCACCTGTCTCAGGGGAAATGCTGTGATCTGCTTCTAGATAGCGGTGGGGGAGGGGGGCTCACAGAGCCCTTCCTACATCTGCTGTTTCTCATTGGCCTTTGGCTCAACGTCATCAATACGCCAAAGTGGCATATTCTGGGTTCCGAATCCCCTCAGTAACGATGCCATGATTTCATGCTTGGTAACAGAATTTGAACTTGCCCCATCTCAGTTTGCAGGGAAGCTGAGACAGACAGACAGCGTAACACTACATTATTGACAGCCCATCTATGCACAATTGTTTCCTTTCTGTGATCAATCCAGACTCACTGTGGCCTCTTGGACCCCCTTCTCCTTAAGGGGACCCGGAAGCCCAGTACCAGAGCTCAAGTTAATTTGCAATTCAGATTTCCCTGCGCTCCTGCCACTGAACAGCGGGTCCTGGGCTGGCAGCTCTTGAGGCAGAGCATAAACACAGTCTGTACCTGCTGACAAAACCTCTGTAGGATTGTCCGGAGTCCCTGTGGCAAGAACTGCTTATTAGTGGAAAAGAAAATTCTAAAAGAAAACAGTCCAATCAATTACTTTAACAAAAGATTTATTTGAAACAGGTTTGGGCAGACATATTCCAGTCAACAGGATTGATCAAAGCCACAAATCACTACATTTCCCAAACGCTCTGAAAATACAAGTAAATGTCCTTCATTTGTATTCACTCCAGGAGGGAACCCAGCTCCACTATAACGTGCTGCTGTAATTTAACAACCAGAGGACATTAATAGGACGTGAAAATGGTAACACTTCTAGAGGGAGGGAACAAAATCCGACACGCCATAGAAGCGCTCCCTGCTCTGCTGGGAGCCAATTAAACGTGCCCCCACAGCCCCGCTTCTCTCTGCATAACCAGATTAAAACCTCCCTGTCGCAAACAATATTTAAGCAATCTGAGCCCAGATGTGACAGCGGACAGGAGAGCACAGGGCTTTGCTCGCATGAGAAAGACATCACAAAGAGGTTGCGCTCAAACAGCAAGTCGGTGGCCTGCAGGGGCGATGACCCACAGGGGCTGCAGACCCTGCTGCCCCCGGCTGGCCCTGCGGGCCCCACCCTGCAGCTGGCGCTGCTGCAGCTGCTCGCATTGCCCCTCAGAGGGGGGCTTGGAGGGAAGCAGCCCCGTGTGCTTCTGAATTCAGCCATCACTGGCAACATGGCAGAGGGAAGGCGGAGCAGAAGTGTCAGCACTTGCAGCGATTTCACTAACGACAAACCAAAGAAGGATTCGCTTGTGCAGGGATCTTGTTGGAAGGAGAGAAACTATATGACAGGGCGGTTTTTGTTTTTAGTTTTTGCACTGGTGTCCATTGATTCACCTTTAGGAATACGAGTGAATTCCAATCCCATTGGAAGTGGGTTCACAGCCTGATCTTCAGGCTTTCCCCCTTTTTCTGACCCTTTCTCTTCCACACGGAAGAGCTTGTCCATAAAAGGCTCTTGATAAGCTCTCTTGACCCCTCAGTTTCCTGGGCAGGGTTATTTGGATAGCACTGTAACTTCAACTTCCTTCTTCCTATTTCTGTCATCAATCAAAGCCACCTGACACTTTGTTCCTGCCTTTTAAAACACATAGGTCTCCCTTCTTTCTTTAGCTGGGTCTGAAGAAATGGCGATGAGCTAATCTCGTGAGCATGCTTTTCTTGGTCCGGTGCCTGGGAGCAAGAGCAGAGTCCATATCTCTAAGGCAAGTGGGGCAAGAGATTGTCACGTGAAAGGGCACCAGCCTGGGTGTATAAGAATCACTCTTTTGTGCCCCCGCGGTCAGGAGGCAGAGGTGTTTGTCAGTCCACAGCTATGGATTAAGTTTGGGGTGGGGCCATGGTGGGATTGGGGTTGGGGGGCGGCTCTGTTCTGCTGCCGTTTGTCTTGTGGCTCCTGACCGTTCAGATTTAGGTTGGCTCCTCGGCCTTTCCTTTCTGCTGAAGACTGTGCACCCCGATTCACCACTCACTCACACCCCACAGACTGGGAGAGAGCTTGAAGCAGAGCACTAGGAGGTGGGGCACCGAATGAAATTCTTGTAGGTAACAAGGGAATGGAAACGTGCACTGTCGGACAATTCGGGATGCTGAGAAGTGACTGGAGAGGACAACACACTGGGCAGAGTATTCCCAGACTGTCACTTTGGGGGATATTTACTAATAAATCATTGTGGGGGATCTGGGGCCCTCACCCTTACAACCCACCGAAAACCCTTCCATCCGTCCCCGCACTTCAAGATGGAAAAAACAGCTAGTATGAGGCTGAACACCAAATACTCTCCCTCAGGGCTAACCTGGGACTAACCACTGCCTGAGTCAAGGAAGCAGCAGCAACGAAGCCTAGGGGATGTCTGCTTTCCTTTCTTTGGCTTTATTTTCACCCCATCACTATTATATTTGCTAATTTAATCATTCCATGAAGAATATATTTAATGAATATGGAGGGGATGCCATGATTTAACTTGACCTGATTCACTCATTTCTTTGCCAAACTATTTCAGGCTCTGCTGAACCAAAGGTCCTCTGTTCACATAGTTTATGGATCCCAGGAGGTGAAGGCTACATTTCAGATGCTGAGCCTAAACCACTCCTGGAATTACTCTGGGACAATGACCCTCAGCGGTAATTTAGGCCTGGCTGAACTGCGTGCGTGCAGTTCTTTCACAGGTTCGAAACTAAAGATTATCTGATCCGAAGGCAGAGTTTTGCAAACATTCTATTCAACTTATGGTCTAAGACATAAATCCCTAGGAACAGGAATATGATAGAAAACTCTCTTTCTTATGGTTCAGAAAAGTAAGAGAAAAGGTCCTTGTTATAATAAGTGGAGATAAAGACTATAGTTTTGTTTAAAAAAAAATTTACCTTAAAGCCTATAATATATATATCCATTTGCATTTTCAGATATTAGTTATTTAGACTCACTTTTTTTTTTCATTATGCACTGCTTCTTGACAAGTTATTACTGATTTTCACTGCCAGCTCCCCACAGCAAGACTTGAAGCCTTGTCAAGGAAAAGAAGATGTCAACAAATTTCTCAGCCATGCTCTGCTGAAATTCAGGTCCATGTTTTAGGATTTTTCTCCCCACTAAAGAAACAGTATCCCCTTTCTCCAAAGCACAGGTTTTGTATGAGCTCTATTTCCAAAAAAGGGTTATCACACGTGTGCACGTGTGTTGGGAGATGGGAGAATGCAACACTGGTCAAGAAGCCTGGAATATTCTGCATAGAGACAGGTCAGACACAGCTACACGCCAACATTATTACAAAGCCCATTCTGATCAGAAGCAAAGGCTGATCCAGGAAGCCAAGCAGAAATGGTCGGTTCATTCTGCTCTCTTAGCCTCCCTTTTCAATATGCACTTTGCACAGCCATCCTCTGGCCCAGACCGCTGCATAGCTCAACTCACAACTGCAAGCAGGGAATGGCTGGTCTTTTCCTACTGCAAGGTCAGCCAGAATGGGACACAGACTCACGCAAGAGTCAGCAGTCTGTGCACAACACTAAGCTGAGACAGGGACTCTGTGGGTTCTGCCACTTTAGCCCAATCCAGAGGCAGGCTCTATAGTGCTGACCAGCTATGACCTGCTAGTCTGTGTGTCACTTACTGTGTGACAGAGTGACAAGTCCCATGTGGCATTTCCACTGAGCTGACAGCTGGAGCAGGCAACTTAGAACAGTCTACCCTGCTCCCCAGGGAGGGGTTGTGTGTGACATTCTGACCTCAATTTAAAGATACAACAAATGACACAGCCCCTGACTTGGCCCCAGCTAAATACTGTACATCACACGTAGTGACAGCTGCTCCTTCTAGAAACCCAATTTAGTCATTTGGCTACAAGATAGCTTAATAGCATGAAAGAATAAATAGAAATGCATTTCTTCTAATATTTTCTTCTGTGGGCATATTTCATTATTGCAAAGACTGTTTAATCTACTTCTTAAAAGAACTGGAAAATATACTTAAATCTCAGAAAATCTGAATTGTATTTTTTAGCATTAAAAAAAAAGCAAAAATCCCAACACAAAACAAAAAAACCACATACCATAATTCACAAATCTGATATGGAAGACTTCAAGTTCAAGAAAGAGCTAAGGGCTTGACAAAGAATTGAGTTTTGAGTTCCCCTTTCCAAATAGGCTTGTTTCCAAATGAAACCAAATAGAATGTCTAATGCACACTCAATCTGAATTTTCCTTTCTCTTCTGTATTTAGAAAATCATCTTTCTGGGTGTGCAATAAAGACATATACCTCGGTTTGCAGTGTTAACTACATGCATATTTTTTGTGTTGTAATTCCTGCATGATAGTCCAATGAATGATTCATTCATCTTGCTGGGTGCTGTAGTATTTAAAAATGTTTTATATCATCTTGAGGAGGAAGGAATGGCAATTTTCTGAGGCTCACCTGTTAATTGCATTGTTCTACTTTCCCTTAAGCCCCCTCTGGGTCTTGGTCACATGATAAGAAAGGGATTAGTTTTCCTAGTCAATGCAAATCATACTCTAAATTATTACAGTGCCCAGTAAGATGTGGATATTCTGAAAATAAAGGGTTAGGAAGCGAAGTGCACTATTATTTCCTAATTTAGCACAGCCATCCCCAGAGGAATGGAGACATTTTAACCAACAACAGCTGCCCAGAAATATTTATGTTAAGCCATCCAAAATTCTGGCTTGGCAGCCAAAGCCGAGAGAATGTGCCTCTCAGCTGGTCATTTATTAAGGGTTCCAGGTGCTTATTCATGCCCGAAGGCACCCAGGTTCTGTCCAGATTTAGAAAGTGGGACTCCCCAGTTTGGAAAATCAGTGACTCAGCGCTTCCCTTCCTGGTCTTCTGTTCAGGACAGTTCGTATTCAGACAGGTGCCTGTGTCTGCCTCTAACGGGATAAGGAAGGAAACTTAATCGGTATGAAAAAGGGCATTTCCTTCAAATGTTTGGAATTCTTTTCGACTAAAACTGCATGTCAGTGTCTTCTTTGTGCCCCAGACACATTCGACTGATCATGACAATTGTCTGGCCTCCAGGGCTTGATTTCTACTGAAGAGATGCAGTGGAAAATGTCCTCGGTACCCTCCTTCCAATGTCTCTGTGTCCTTGCTTCTTGCTTTCTCCTTGGATGGCTGTCTTCCTCCCTAATCCTCAGGGTCCTGTACTCCCCCATCTGGGTCTACTCATCCTCTCTGATTTTAGAGGTACAGAGCGAGAGGTGTGTTCCTTCTCTGGGGACACATGCTACAAAATCATTCGTTTCCCAACAGTGAAAATCCAAAATGTGCTCTCAACTCCCAAGAAACAAGTGTGGGTTCCAATTTAAGTGAATGCCAAGGTCCAGTGGCCGGAAGACTGGGAAATGAATACTGAGACCCTGACCAGGGCAGGGGGTGCTGAAGCAGTTCCACCACCACCCTGACCTGCTTTCCTGTCATCAGAGGCAGATAAACGTTTAGAATATATGCGGAATAGCTATGTCTCTTTCCTTTAGTCACAGAAGGAAAAGGGAGGTGGGAGAAGGGACTTCTTGCATCCGTATCTGAATCTGTGATAGAACAGGAAGGGTGCCGATGTGGGGTGGTTGCCCGCCAGCTGCCAAGCTCTGCGCACAGTGGTCAGCCATGCAGAAGGTCTGAGGACAAGGGATGCCTGGACTGCAGAGGGCGGCTGGGGACGAGGCACCTGGGGAGGGTGCAGAAGTCTGCTGGGACACCGACTGGTCTGCCCTGCTGGGAGTGTGGTGGAGAGGTTCCAATAAATGTTCTCAGTCTTACCATCCAGATACAGATTTTTGTGATTTCACTACAATCAAGAAGTTTATGCCAACTTCATACAAACAAAATAGGAATCAAATCGAGGCAGCAACCTGCCCAACGTGAAGCTTACGTGCTGCTTGGTGGGCTTAATCTGTGAGCTAACAACAGGAAGTGTGTCCCTGCACCAGCGCCACAAGATGGGTTTCTCATGCAACATAAAACTCTCTTCCCTTCCTCCCGGAACAACTAGCACTGATGTTTAAATGTTGGTGAAACATAACGTTTTTAATTTCACACCTCACAGAGCACAGTTGACTGTTCGTAACAATGTAAACAAAACAAAGGCCAAGCACTGCAGACAAATTGGAAGGGGAAACGGCGTCCCCGCGGCATCTACTCCAGGTTTGCGAGGGAATATGGACCTAACAAACTGGTTGGCTAAGGCCACAGAAATGTGTTTTCCTGTGTTTTGGCTGCTGAGACCAGTCTCTTCTGAGAAACATGTATTAACACTGGGTACAGTAAACTGTATCTCTTTCCTAAGATCGACAGGAAAACTCGAGTGTTATTTTTTCCTCGATGTCTTTTTGGTTGTGTCGTAAGCACGGACTATTTCTTCCTGAGAAACAGCTCCATGCTCTTCTTGAGAGAAGGCATACCCGTCTGAAAGAGAAGCACACCAGAGGAACTGGTTAAGAGGGGAATCGGGAGCACGTGAGGTTTAGCAGAAGATGCCTTTTGGGAGGACTGCGCCTGAGCTTCGACACACCGGCCCCATTAGCCTTGGCTGGGTGGGGGCCTGTGACACAGGAGGGGAACCTGGGGACAGTGTGGGTGTGGAAGCAGAACGCAGCCTGACCAGGCAGAGTCTCCATGCTTGTGGCTGCTGCTTCGGATGCTGGGGTGGGAATGGCTCAGTGGGGCAGCCGCCAATTCTGGGGGGGCTGCAGCTGAGCTCAGCCTGGGAAGCATAAACAGTGGCTCACCGGTCCATGTCTGCACTTTCCCACCACCAATCAAGGGGAAAGGCAAGTCGTTCTGCTCCGGAAATGTCCCAATCCGCCTGAAGCTGCAGGCTGGCCAGGTAATTTATGAAGCTGTAAACATGCTGGGGAAAACGCGCACAGTGCTAATAGTGAAGGCTGGCAAAGTGCACGTGATGCTTACAGCGTTCCTGTTTTTAAATTGGACTGATTCGGACTAGGAATAAGAAATTACAGTGGACTTGTTTATGTGTAAACAAAGAAAAAGATCACAAGATAAAGTGAAGAGCAATTTAGTGATTGGCCCTGTTGCCAGGAAGACTGGTTCTTATAATTGATTCCAATAATAATGATAATAGCAGCAGCCAACATGTATCAAATGCTCTATGTATCAGGCACTGGTCTATGTACTATGCACAAACAGCTAATTTATCCCTCCCAACAGCCCTATGAGACAGGTGACCATACTCCGATTTCACAGATAGGGAAACTGAGGTAGAGGGTGATTCCATGGCGTGCCGAGGTCACAGAACTAGTGAGTGGCAGCTGAGAGCCAAATCTGGGTGGCATTTCTGCAGGACCCACACACTCTGCAATTCCAGTTCTAAAAGAGGTTCCGCCGGAGTGGGGCTTTCCTCCCTAACTGGGCCTTCCCACAGAAGGGACGCTCCTAAGATTCCCACTCCGTTGGCTAGCCTCTCTGGGTCAGGGGTACAGAGAAATCCTGCTGTCATGGATTTTTCATTGTGACCAAAAGACAAGACAGTAAAAAGCCTGACAACACTGACTCCCAATTTCCATGCATATTTATGACCTATCAAGGGAGCTGTTAGCTCGTGCTCACACTCACGCTCACGCTCTTTAAAGGAGAAAGCCGAGTCAGAAATTGGGCCCACGTTATCATCCTGTCCTGTCTTGTTGATTATTTTACTCAGACATTTGGCTTAAAAAGGAAAGTCCTGGAGTATAAAGACTGACAGCAGCAATGTAAAAGAGAGTCTTGGTGGGCGTGGAGGAGAGGCAGAGAGTTCAAAGGAAGGTGCTCAGGGTGACTTCTTACTCTGCACATGTCCCTAAGTCTGGAGTCGGTCCCTGGGCTCGCTTCCCAGCTCTGCCCAAGAGCATGACTTTCAGCCACTGTCTGAGGAGGCCCAGGGGCTCAGGAGGCCGCCCCAGCTGGCAAGGGCCTGTCTGCAGAGGTGGTCTGGGAGTCAAGGAGGGCAGGGCTGGGCGGCAGGGCGTTTGCGGGAGGAACAGGGGAGTCTTCCACAGGGACATCTGCCCACTCACTCACCTGCATCTCTTACAGATAGCCTACAATCCAAAATCCCTGCTGTGGGGCAGCCCCCAGGCCAGGTGAGCCCCATCTAGCTGGGCACAGAGCAGGCAGCATCCCTGACAGTGGTGAGGAGCAAGCCTGGGGGCCAGGCTGGGCCCTGGGCCCCGTGCACTTGAACATCTCCTGAGGGCTTTTCACACCCAGAGCCCTTTGGCTTTGGAGGCTTCCCAGGATCTGAAGAGGAAACACCCCCTCCCACCCCCGAGTCCCTAAGAGCTCTTAGGTTTTCACTGAGTGGCTTGATCAGAGATGACCCGACCGGAAGCCTTGTTGTCCGGCCTCTGAGGGGGCAGGTGGGCCCAGCCACCTCCCTCGCTTGTGCGTGGTGCCCTGCCTGTCCCCAGCACAAGGTTCTCTTTGTGTAGCTTTCTTCCTGCAGTCCCAGGCCAGATGCCTTTCTTGGGGTGTTTCAAAGCAAAATCTAGCGAAGAACACCACCTCCTCCAGTCTCAGGGCTGTGGACTGTGGTCAACTTGGACAATTTTCATTCTCTGGTCTTTTCAAGGGACCATTTCCAGTAAACACGTGATGTTCCCCCAAGCGGGCAGCCAGCAGTTGTCTTTGGACCCAGCGTGCAGCCGGAAGGTGGCCCTGCCCCAGTGCTGCAGGCCTGGGGACGCGCTCAGCCCCACAGAAGCGGCTCGGGTGCCACGTGATGGGAGCACCTGGGAAGTGCTTTTCGTGAACCATCTGGCGGCAGGGAGATGACCTCTGAGCTCTCCACCAGATGCTGGCTTTGTCCCCCTGCCTTGCCTCCATCCTGGACCCAGGGGTCCAGGGCCTGAGACACTGGTGGGCAAGGGAGGGCGCTCATCCTTGCATGGCAGTGTCTTGGCCATGGGACCACAGGTTCTTTAAGCTTTCTGGGTCGGTTTGGTTTACTTTTCTGTAAAATAAAGGGTCTGTGCCAGGTGAGGTCCTCATTCTTTCACAGTTCCAACCTTCTAAATGGGCACTGGCGCTTTTCCAGGGCTCACTACACCCCAGGCCACAGACCCCACTTCCTCGTTTAAGGCTGATTTATTACACTTGGCACCAATCAGGGAGGCCTCTACCCCCATGCCAGAAAAGGGGCAAGCCTGTCTCAACAAACAGTCCGGATAGAATAGTTGCTACCTATCTTATTGATGTGTTTTTGAGGGGTGCTGGTGGAGGGAAGGAATGGAGGAGACATAAAGACAAGCACAGTTTACGGTCATCCTTTGGGAAGGGCAACTTAGCATTTGGAATTGTCTACTCCCTGTTCAAACAGATGGAACAAAAGTGTTGTCTTTCATTTGCTCTGTTTTTCATTCACATCCTGCCTGTGCGTCCTGGGGGGCCAACTGCAGTGGATTTCACAGCTTGTGGCTGCAGAGCATCCTTGACTGGGGTTTGTCTTATTGGCACAGGGGCCTTCCAGTGGGATTTCTCGGCCACTCTGGGGTGGAAGGGTTTCTAGGTTTCCATCAGAGAGGAGCTTCTGTCTCAGCAGCAAACCTCTTCTCTCAGGCCAAGCGGAGCTCCCAGAGGCCACACAGTAGAGGGTTTCTCCACTAGGTCCCATAGGTTGCTTCCACCTAAGATGCTATTTACCATCACGCTTCCAAAATGCTGTGTGCTATGACCTTTTTAGCCTCAACTGAGACTTAAAGTGGCCTCTGCAATTTGAGAATGAAACGGAGATGGCCTAATGGGGTTATCCTGGGGACAGGGGCATCTCCCTGGTTCAGACACAGTATTTTTCTTCTAGAAACCAGGCATGGTAGGAGTTAGAGCTATAATGGGTGAAGCTTTAGCCGGGCAGCAGGGACCATAACCACCCAGCTAGCCTCTGCCAGCCCAGCCTGCACCCCTCAGCCTGACAAAGATGCATGATCGGTGCCCCAGCTTCTGCCTGATGAGCATTTAACTGTCGTTTGTACCCAGACAGGGAGCTCAGAGGAAGCGTCTAGCTCTTGGCATTTCCCATTCTCATTCCTCTCTTAGGAAGTCCTGACAGCCAGAAAGTAATGATGAGTGCCTGCAGAAGCCCCCAATGGGCCCAACAGGGAACTTTCCCTGGCTGGCTTCCTAATACATCTGTTTCCTAAATACGTAGCCACACCAAGGGTCTGGAGGCGGAGGGGAGTGGGTGAAAGGAGGGGGAAGGGGAGGCGGATGTCTTCGTTGCTCTGTCTTCTCCTGGTAGAACTTTCGGTGAAGTCCATAAAGTCATGTCATTTTTTTCATTATTTTAGCATAAAACTCCCCTTAAGTAGCTTCCTTCAAATCGGAGCTCTGATAGCATCTCAATGAAAGTAGAAGTTTCCTGTCTGGATAAAGATTCTCAATAGCAACAGAAACGGGAAGACTGTGGGCCGATAGGGAAAGCGCACCGTGTAGGAAATGCTGGGCTCAGTCACGGATGCTGTGTCTGGTGGCCCAGGAGGCGCTCCAAGTACTACCAAGGTGAGAGTTTTCCTTCTAGTTTCCTGGGAAGACTGAGCCCCAAGACAGCTAAAGGATGGACCCAGGAGGGACAGGCAGAGGCTGAGACAAGCTGTACAGAACTTGTGACACACCAGGAGCAGTTCTCACTGCCTGGTGGCCTCTAGTTGTTAATGACAGAAGCATTCTGTTATTAGTCAGGCTCTTCTAATCGCTGAGTGTTTTTAAAACGTGGCATGATGCTAGGGGCTTCTTTAGTTCTTGTCCTTGTTCATTATGATTTTTTTAGTCCTTCAAAATATTAGGAGTTAAGAAAAATGTTTAGTAGTTGTTTTAGGATTTTTTTTGATTCTCCCACAGAAGTTCTCACTTGATCTTTGATCTCAATATATATATATCACATATATTCTCTCTGTGGTTTGGAACATTTATTAGGGAAGCAGCCTGGCTCCACAGGACGGACACTATTTCAGGCGACCAGGCCTCACTTCCTGCATGCCTGGCGTAGAGGAGGGGCTTCCCCTGCACCTTCCCACAGCTTCACAGAGGCTCTGTAAGAGGTATAATTTGACTTTTTTTCCAATAGGAGAAAACGAATGTTTAGAAATATCTGTAAGTTGCTAAAGTTACTCAACTAGGGGCAGAAGAAAAATAGTAGTAACTCACATTTATTGGATTCTATATTGTCAGGTACTGTTGTAGACACTCCGTAAACATAATCTCATTTAATGCTCCCGATAAACCCAGGTAGGTTCTCATATCATCTCCATTTTACAGATGTAGAAACAGAGGGTAACTTACCTAAGGTCACAAGAAAGTGGCAGAGCTGGTTGGCACAGGACGCCAGGGCACCCGGCTGCAGGGGAGGGACCCCACAGACCTCACGCCTTGGACTACACCAGCAAGCCTCCCTCCCTCCCAGATCAGAGAGACCGTGGCTGTGGCCCAGGTGGCCGGGCCTGCTACTGCACTGACCCGAGCCTCTGCCAGCACTCTTGGGGCCACCGCCACCTGCCTCCTGGGGCAGCGGAGCATTAAAGGACATGAAGCGTGGGAGGCCCACACAGAGCTGGTCTCAGTCCCTTTTCCCCCGTGTGGATATGCCATGTGGGAAAGGGTGGAGAGGAGGTGGGGTACAGAAAAGTGACAACATTCCACTACTTCCCTTCTTTGTCTGTAAAAAAGTTGTGAAGACATTTCCCTGTATGGCCCCGGAAGATGACTGGTTAGCCAGAGACGGGTAAGATTCCTCAAGGGAGGAACAACCTAAGACAGGCACAGTCGCAGGGGGGCCAACAGGTGAGGAATTGGGGATCAACAGAGGTGAGGCTTAGAACCTCACCCCCCCTGTTCTGAGAGAAATCTTCTGCATACATGGATGTTTTATTGCCCTGGTCTAGCTTGGATTAACACATAGTCTACAGGCACACACCTGATCATCTACATTTGCTCTCTTACAACACTAAACTATGTTTTCTACCTTTATCTTGTATCTACCTACCACTTCAGCATTTTATTAAAAATAATAATAATAAAGAGAGAAATGTGGTATCCACATATAAATCAAGTATAAAAACCAAATGAGTATTCATATTTGAACTGACTGTTTAGAGTTCATAATGCATGAGCAAAACTGAAAGTTTCTGTGATGACTGCCCTTGTACTGGTCACTATGTAACTTATTCATTATGTAAGAATTTGTTCTCCATGTAAGAACTTGTTCATTATGCTTCAGAAGATTGGAGACTGACGAAAATTAGACTTGGGGTGGATTAATGATTGTGCATTGAGCATTGACTCCCCTATACAGAATTTTATTGTCGTTAACAACCATTTGATCAATAAATATGAGAGATGCCCTCACAAAAAAAAAAAAAAAAAAAGGACAGACTTCCAATGGTAAAATAAATAAGTAACCGGGATGTAATGTATAGCATAAGGAATATAGTCAAGATATTGTAACAGCTTGGTAGGGTGATAGCTGGAACCTAGAATTATGTATATAAATGTTTTATCACTGTGTTGTACACTTGAAACTAATGTAATGTAATACTGTGCGTCAACTACCCTTCAATAAAAAATAATTATTTAAAAAAAATAAAAAATAAAAAAAATAAAAAAAATAAAGTTGTGAAGATCTGTTGCTGGCATGGAGTTTAATCAGACTCCACATAGATCCTTCAATACCTGTGCTATGAGTATGTGATTCTCCACTTTTCCTAAGCATTCTTGGTCTAACAGCTGTTTCCTTCTAAACTCAGGGAGAGAAGGGTAAGCAGGAGGTGGGCACCTGCTGGACAGGTGGTGAGCGGGTGCCTAAGAGAGCAAGCGAGGGCTGGAAAGAGGGGGTTCAGAGAGGCGGGACTAGGGTCCCACAGACAATGCACCAACAGGCTTCAGCCCTGGGGAGGGCAAGGCAACCTGAATGAAGGAAACCCACACTCTCATGACACCCCTGAGCCAGGAGCTGGGTGGCTGGATGGCTGAAATAAGCCCAGCACCCTGTCTTTCTTGGGCTCCCTGGCCCACTGGGTCCCGGCGTCTCCCACAGACCCCTGCTTGGGCAGGCCCCTTCGGCAGAAACCAGGCTTGGCCGCTGGTGCTAGGAGTGGGGACACCAATGCCAGCCAGAAGGCAGCCTTCCTGGGAAAAGCACAGAGATTTTTTTTTTTTTCCCAGTAACTGTCAAGGTTTTAATGAATATGCTAATATTATATAAAACAGTGCATATTGCTATCTTTGGGGTAACAATTTAAAAGTAGTATCGCTTCAACCTTAGAAAAAATCCTATTGGGAGGCTTGACACCAGGATCTAAACCACATCAGGATCTTAAGTTAAGGATGTCATTCAGGCATTTGATTGGGTCCCAGGGAATTACCTACATTCAAGCTGTGCTTGCCTCGGGCCAGACACGTGGATTCCACTTCCGCATGTTGGGGCTCCAGCTTGGCAGCCGTCTCCTTGCCCATTAGCACCACCTGCGCTCTAATCCAGCCTCCCAGCTCCCCTGGGCGGTCAGCTCTCACTGACCTGAGTGGGTGACAGTGACACTTACGGGGGACGCTCTGCTGGAGGGAGCCTGCGCGGAAGAGGGTGGGCGGGGTCTTCCTGCTGAGCCTCTTCAGGAGGCGGTCCCGCTCGTTCATCCTGTGGGTGAATCAAACAGTCGCTAGTTCACAAGGGCTTGGCTCAAAGGTGCTCAAAGGCGACTTCAGGTTGTAAAAGAAAACAGACAGGAAAAAAGCTTCCCCGTGTCAAGAAACATGTCCAGTTTCGCAAGCGGTCCTCTATTTACAGGAGATGCTATCTCCACACTTTGAGGGCATCACTCCCTCTTCTAAAAGACGCTTTGTTTCCGTCTGTCCTGTACACAACGCCCCTGAGCTGTGCTTCCTTTTAACCTGAGGTACAAGTGCCCTTTCATACCAGGAGGACCCCGGGCTTCCCAGAACACTTGCAAGGAGTGATCTGTTTCTATGGTAAAAGTCTTCAAAGCCTGCATCCCACCCACAGCTGCCTTTCCGGGGCCACTAAACTGTGCCAGGTCAAGAGTCCCCTCTAAGTACCTCCGGCCCCTGCAAGAGGCGGGTTTGTTTCAGCAGAACCTGATTCTTATTTTGAACCACAATGAAAATCAAGGTGAGTTTTCTTCGAAAGCACAAGGTTTCAGGGATCCTCCTCACTTCTCTGAAGTTATTCCCTCCAAAGAAACCACTTCGGGCGTATTGGAGTTTGCAGATGCCCTCTGTGAGCGGTTCAGCTGTGTTCCCCTCAAATCCCAGTACCTCAGAATGGGACTGTTGCTGGACATAGGGACTTTAGGGAGCTGATTAAGTTAAAATGAGGTCATTAAGGTGGGCCTTAATCCATTATGACTGGTGTTCTTTAAAGGAGAAGGGGTTAGGACACAGACACACACATGCAGAGAGGAGGCCATGTGAAGACAAAGGAGAAGATGGTGTCCACAAGCCAAGGGGGTGCCTCAAAAGGGACCAGCTCTGCCTGCACCTTCCTCTCGGACTTCCAGCCTCCAGAACTGTGAGAAGATGCATTTCTGCTGTTCAAGCCATCCAGTCTGTGGTACTCCATGCAGCAGCCCTCGTACATGAATATACCCATCTGCTGTTTGTGGGAACTTGAGGGTCTAGGAGTTATTTGGAGAGCTGCACCTGCTCACCGTCTGTAGTACCTGCCATTCCCCATCTGTGAGGCTGGGTGTGCTCCTGGCCGGAGTCCACTTCACCGTTTCCCCAAGGGCCTTGGGGAGGGGAGCGGGGCCCTGGGCTTTCCCAGTGGTTCTGTGAGCTCAAGTACATTTTGCACGTGGGTTTCCAGAAGAGAGCGCTTTCTGATTATCTGATTGAAAGGACGATGTTTAATTCATTACCAATTAAGGGTGAGTCTCAGCTAGCGAAGCTTGGCAAAATATCTGGGGGCTGATGAGGAAAAACATTGTTTCTCTCCCTTCACACTGGCTTTCCTTTCCCCCTCGTATCTTTTTCTTCATCTGGTCAAATGAACCTCACTGGGCCCTGCTGAGCGGCTGCCCTGGACTGCCTGTTGTCTGACCCTCTGCGGCCGCCCGGCGGGCTGCAGCTCGGGGCTGGCAGGTTTGAGGATTTAATAAAGGGCCATCCTCCCCATCTCACCTGGCAGGAAGGCACCGCAGGGCAGCCTTCCCAGCTGGGCGTCACGTGGGAGGTTCAGGGCGAAGGCCCTGGGTCCTCACCTCCTCTCTGCCGCCCTGATCTCCTCTGCCCTGGCCACCCCTGGTCCCTCCCATGGTTCACGTCCGCAGGCTCCTCCTTGTGAGAACCTCACAGAACCACGCGAGTGGGACGGGTCTTTGAAATCACACATGCTGGTCTTTGGGCAGGTGAGGACACAGACTGAGCCGCGCCAGATACAAAGGGCCAGGGAGCTGCCCGGCAGTGCTGCTGCGCCCGCCTCTGGGCCTGGCAGATGTCCCCGATTCCCTCATGGAATGTCCTATGCTTTTCTCTCTCTTCTTCTTTTGTAATGAAATATTCGAAACACATAGAAACAGAAGCTTGTATAGCAAAGAGCCACCGTCCCACTCAGCCTTAGCACATGGCACCCCGACTGCCCGTACCTCGGAGGGACTCATTCTGTCCTGCAGCCCTTCCTCCCACGTGGTGAGGGGTCCGTGGGGTCAAGGAGGCATGTGTGCTGGCAGCCCACGTCGATCCCGCACCCCCGGTATTTGGGACCCTAGAAGTGCCTGCTTAGCGGCCCCCACGCTGGCATCCAAGGCCAATCCAAACTCCTCACCAGCTCCACCCCCTAAAAGTAGATGGCAGAGCTGGTGTACACATTCCTAGGCCAATGGGGGTGGCCAAAAGGTGTTTTTTGTGTAGGATGTTTGGACTGGGATGTCCACCCACACGTGTGCATCCCCTCCCTCAGGGCAGGGCAGAGCCAGAGTTGAGAAGAAAGCCTGGGTCCACAGGGCAGCCACCACCGGCGGCTCAGACCTCCACAGAATCTGCGAATCACAAAGCTCCGCAGTCTTCGCGAAGGTGCATTCATCAAGGTAGTTATTAGTTAGCCTGGCTTCCAACCTTCACATACTTTAGACATGGTACATGGCCTCTATTCTACCCTTGTACCCAGTCCTGCAAATGTCGGTTCAGGAACATGCCCATTGTGAGAACTGCTTCAGATTTTAACAAAATAATAAAAGTTTGAATATAAAGTCCCCTTATACTCTTTGATCCCATTTTTCTCCCTCCTACTACAGTAAAGTTCAAAATCATCTTCCATCCATATTTCATACTTTTACTTTGTATATACATGCATTCACAACTGGTATGTAATCATATTTTAAAATATGGCTAATTGGTGTCACTTATTTTATACTTTCAGTTTATTATATTTTTTCTTTGCTCCTTTTCTCCTTTCTTATTTTCTTTTGTATTGTCTACTCATTTAGAGGTCTAGCTCTTTGCAGGTAATATTTCTAGATGCTTTTGTAATAATTCTCTTTGTCTTTGGTGTTCTTCAGTTTTGTTATAACACTCAGGATGACTAGAAACAGATTTGTTTTTATATCCTGCTCAGATCTGAAAGCTTTAATTACTCAAAGGTTTGTTTATCTTCACTTACAGTAAGTGTTTTGAATATTGCCTCTCCTTTATTCTTTTTTTCTTGTCCAATTTTTTATATATAAAAAATTCTATCTTCCACATCCCAGAAGTCTCCTCCACAGTTCCCATTTCCTTTCTCTCTTTGGTTTTATCTAAACTATTGTCAAACTAACCAACATGCTTTATTTTAAATTATTACCCTTTTCATGTCTATACCTTTTATTTTTCTCCCAGATCCACCTGCTCTGACATTTTATCCTGCTCTTCCTCTTTGGTTTCCGTTACCTTCTTTCCGTCAGTATTTCACAGACCCTTTCAGACATTCCTTGCGTCTCCAGTTCTTGGGGAGCTAATAAATGTCGGTTTATTCAACGATTCCATGGTGGCCCATTTACTATGTGTGTTGTAGTTATGGAATCATTCTTCAGAATGATTTTGCTTTTGCCTGTCAGGACTCTATGGGTTACACCAATTTTTATATTATTGTCTCAGTTTAGTTCCTGTAGTACTGGGAATAGCCTAAAATTGGACCTCATCCATAAGCATGGGCTTCCTGTTTCTAGCAGGTAATTCTTTCTTCCATCCATTTCCCTGGGCACATAGTATGACTCATTGCTGCTTTGTCAATCTCATGACTAAAATTTTTCTAGTGCCTGTTTCCCTAAGATAGCAGCCCTACAAAATTTTCAGCTTTATGCGTAGGATTCTGTTCGACCTCACGTGGGACATGGGTTCGTTTCCTGTCCCTGCCTTACCCCTGGAGCCTTCTATGGGGTCTGACAGCCCCGTGCAGCCTCCTCAGCTTTAGCTCCCTCTTCCCCTGCCGTCTTTGTCTTTGATGTCTCTCCATTTCTGGTACCTAGGTTTCCCAGTGTTTCTTTTGAATTTGATTATGTATTGAAAGCCTTTCTTTGTTCGTATTTCAGTCCGGCATTTCTATGTATTTGGAAAAGTCCTTTCTGAGCCAGCTTAGTCTACCATATTGACTCTATCTGGTTTCCATGAATAATTTATATTTCCCTGACCCAATTACTGGAAAACATTATGGCTACAGAACAAGATTACAGAACTGTTCTTTCCCAAGTCTTGCTGTCGTCCTTAGAAATCATCCTTTCTGGAGACTTTTAAAATAGCAATGGGAACTAAAACTGTAAGAGCTAAAACTTAAAAGAAGACATGATACATTTTTATGACCTTTGATTTGGCTATGGTTTCTTAGATATGATACCCAAAGCACAGGCAACAACAGAAAAAAATAGATTTGGATGATAAAAGGGTACTAGAGCTTATAAAGACATCCTACCGGAGGCGTCTGAAGCACTTTCACCTGTGCTCCAATGTTGAAATGTCAAGGAACATTATTTTCCCAACTTCTTTTTCTTCTTTGAGGAAGAAAAGATGATTGTGAATGAACATTATTAAAATCTCTCATGAACAGTAATGTTGGGGAAACTCAAGATAGAAAGGGGTGATAATAAAAATAACACTTGCCATTTATAGTATTTTATCATCTATGTATGGTTTAGAAACTACTCATAAAGACAGGAAAAAAGGTAATGAAAAACAATAAAAGTTTTACTTTGGTTAATTCTGAATAATGGCAAGAAAAGAAAAAAATATAAATTAGCATAGGGAAAAACAGTTTAGATTTATGAGATTTTGGTTTAAAAAGAGAGAGAGAATCCTCAACAAGATACTAGCAAGCCAGATTCAGTAGCGTAATAAAAAGATTATGCACCATGACCAAATGGGATTTATCCCAGGAATGCAAGGGTGGTTCAACATAAAAAAAAATAAATCAATACAATACACCACATTAATTCCATGGAGAAAAATTATCACACAATTATCTCAATTGATGTAGAAAATGCATTTGACAAAATCTAATACCTATTAATGATAAAAATACTCGGCAAACTAAGAAGGGAAATTCCTCAACACAACAAAGGGTAATTTATGAAAAACCCACAGTTAACATCACAGTCAACGTTTGAAAGACTGAAAGCTATTTCTTCAAGAACAGGAACAAGACAAGGATACCCACTTTCATTACCTCTATTCAACAAATTTACTGGATATTCTAACCACAGCAATTAGGCAGAATTCCAACAGTCTTTTATGCAGAAATGGAAAAACTTATCCTAATATTTATATGGAATTGCAAGGGACCCTGAATAGCCAAAACAATCTTGATAAAAGAAGAACAAAGTTACAGGACTCACACTTCTTGATTTCAAAAGTTAACATAAAGCTACAAAAATTAAAACAGTGCAGTACTGGCATAAGGACAGACATAAAAAAATCAATGTAATGTAATCGATTGTAACTGAACGTAATTACATTACAATGTAATATAATTGATTGTAATGAAATGGTCTAGTAATAAATACACACACACACACACATATGTGTGTATATATATATATATAGTAAATTGATTTGTGACTAGGGTACCAAGACCATGCAATAAGATAAGAACACCCTGTTCAGCAAATGTTGCTGGAACAACTGGATTTCCATATGCCAGAGAATGAAATCGGCCCCTTACCTGCAATCATTGCATAGATTAACTTAAAAGAGATCAAAGACTTAAATATAAGAACTAAGACTATATAAATATTAAAAGAAACCATGAGTAAATCTTTATGATCTCGGATTTGGCAACAGCCTTTGATATGATACCCAAAGCACAGGTAACAAAAGAAAAAATAGATAAACTGGATTTCATCACATTAAAAACTTCTGTGCATCAAAGGACATTACGAAGAAAGTGAAAAGACACCTACAAAATGAAAGAAAGTATTTGCCAATCACACATCTGATAAGGGTCTAGTATCTAAAATACATCAATAATCCCAACAACTCAACAGAAATCAAAAACAAAAATCAACCCAATTAAAAAACAGGTGAAGGACTTGAATAGAAATTTATCCAAAGAATAAATACAATGCCCTACAAACATATGAAAAGATACTCAACATCATAAGGGAAATGCAAAGCAAAACCACAAAAAGATGGCATTTAATGTCTATTAGGATGGCTATAATAAAACAAAACAAAACAAAAAAACAAAAAATAACAAGTGTTGGAGAGGATGTGGAGAAATTAGAACCCTGGCAGAAAGAAGTGTACTGGCTGTCAGGGGCCATAGGGTAGGGGTTGGGGAGGGAATGGGGAGTGACTGCTTAAAAAAGCATATGGGTTTTCTTTTTGGGGAGATGAAAATCTTCTGGGACTAGCCAGTGGTGATGGTTGTCCAACACTCTTGATGTATGAAGAGTTACTGAATTGTCCACTTCAACATGGCAAATTTTATGCCAGGTGAATTTTACCACAAATTTTTAAAAAGAAAAATCAATTAAAAAACAAAGAGCAGAGTGAATCGCTCCTGAAATGAGGTAAATTCCCTCCCATCACCCGGACTGTTGACAATGATGCCATCTTCACTGTTTATTTCTCCAATGGTGGTGGATGTTGGAGGTAAAATGTTTTCTTTGGTTTTTTTTTTTCTATCCTAACTTAAGCAGGTATGCAGACCAGGGATCTACTGATACAAAAGGTGTATACAGACATAAATACACCCAAGGTGTGTGCACTCCTGGACCCTCCCCAGGAATGATGGTGAAACCCAGTCTCACACAACTCTTTGCAAACGGGCTCTGTTTAGAAGCTGGCATACCCTAGAGAAAGGGGTGTTCCCCTGTCTCAAAAAATGAGCAGTGTAAGGAAGGAGTGGGGAGCTGAGGAGTGTATGCCGGGGAATAACAAACTCTCATGTGCACATTTCTGTTTCTGTCAGGGGGCCATTCCTGCAAACATCACCCATGCATAACTGCCAAATAACAGGAACATGGAGAATATTGCAAATAATTGAAAATCTGCTTTAAGACCTTGTCAGTAGTTATAGCTGGTAGGAATCGCAGTTGACACCACCACAAAGCCAAAAACAAATAGATATTTTTAGAAACTTATTTTAAAATCGCTGCCAGGCCATTTTTAAAACATAAAGCTGACAGACTCTTCAAGAACAAAGTTAGTCCAAAGTTCTCTTTCCTTCAGGTAACACCACACATCTACCAATCTAATCAGACTGTTAAAATTCTAACCTATTTTTAAGGACCTCAAGAGATTGAGATTTCATAGCCTCAAATAGTAACTTACTTTACTTATTATAATCTGATCATTAGGAAATGAGAGCCTTTAGGCTCAAGTGTATTCCAGACCTGCCTTGGCCTTTGTAGTATCGAAAAACCTTACCTTAGTTAAATAAACTTACATAATGAGGGAAAATTATAAGAATAAAAACAAACCAGGTTTCCCAGCCTAGGATCCCAGAAAGATAGGAGGTAGACCCTAGAGCTAGGAGCCCTTCATAAATTCTAACTTATTAGATGGTAGTAAGTTCCTTTCTGCCAATTCATATGCATCTCATTTTTAAAAATTTGACTTCTCCTCATTCGGCATTTATGCTGCACCTACTGTGTGTAATGACTTCTCCTTATGCTGCACCTACTGTGTGTAACATCGAGTACTGGAAACAAAGTTATCTAAGACACAGTTTCTGCCCTGAGGAAGCTCACAGTCTGTGAGACAACCTCTCCACGTGGACACACGTCATGGCATAAGGTGACGCGTGCTGGTGTTGGAGATGACATGAGGCTCATCAGTGCTGAAAGGGAGGAGTGAAGAAGGCTCAGAGAAAGTTCAGGAAGGCTTCAAGAAGAATCAGCACTGAAGCTGTGTCCGGAGCAATGGAAGACTCTTGCGGATCATTCAGACGGAAACAGATTGGAAGTGACGCTTTGAGTTGCCTCTGAGCCATTCCAGAGGCCACAGGAAACGGGGGTCGGGAGAGGTCCAACCCAGAGATGTTGCTTTGGATTCCCCAGCCTGTAGAACCCACGGGGAGCAGGCAGGGTGAAGAGGCCCTGTAAGTGGTGATTTCCCGAAACACCAACCTGCTGTCTGTGGGTCCAACGAGAGGGTTCATTCTCTCAAGGACCAAGTCTTGTACTTCCTATGTATTTTCCACAGTACCTTCCCTGGGCTCAGAACAGAGGACATGTTTACACACATAAAATGCATTTGTGCTTTGTGTTTACTGATTTGGGTCATGACTCATTACCTTATTCTTGCATGTCTTCAAACTTGATCCTGGAAGCATTTGTCTTTGTGTATGTCCACAATGCCCAGCACTGGGCTCAGGACACGGTGGGTTTTCCAATAGCAGCTGAGATAAATTCCTCTGTATTATTCTCTAAAAATGATGGAATAGGGACATCATCCTAATTCTCCCGCAGAAGAGGAAAAAGCCTCCTCCAAACTCTACAAAGTACTGGGAGCAAAAAAAGAAAATCCTCTCTGGCTTTTACAGAGAGGGCATTTGTATTTTGTTAAGAAAAGAATTCAAGTTACTCGGAGCAGTTGGACAACTATCTGGCTGAGAATGGGATAGGGTTCAAGGTTAACTAACTTAATCCAAACTCCATTCCAAAAATAAAAAGATTCCTCTAGTCCTTCTGGTCTCAAGTCTCCTCTGACCATCAACACCAGGCACTGGAGGGAAGGGAGGCTTGCTCTAGCATGGTGTTTATTTTCTTCTGTTCCAGAGAAGGTTTTGGAAAGTGGGGGTAAGAGGACCATTCTGGGTGTTGGAAGAAAGCTCATTCTTTTGACAGGGTAGATTGGGTGATTTCTTGTCAAAAAGAAGAGTTTGTGCAAGGAGCTGTATCAAATTAGGGAATGAATTTGGCAAGGAGAAACAGCAGATTCACAGCCTGCAAATAGTATAGGTCTGTATGTTGACAAGCATCCTGGGTGAGAACACAGGTGATGTGAATAAGTTAACTGTGCTGATAGACAGCACTGCCCAGGAAGACTTTAACAAAAGACCTTAACAGAAAGAGGGGACATTGAAAAGATTTAAAAGCAAAAACAGATACATGTAATCCTTTTCCAAGGTGCCTGCTAGCTGGAGTGGTAACTTAAATAAACCAAAGAGGTTAGGAGGGAAATTCAAAAAGGAGTAGAGACTAGAAGCTGGTGGCCACACTTGTCCTTCCACCTGAAACAGCAACTTAGGTAAACTGGTAAAAATGGCTCCTTCTGAAAACTGGTATTGCATTACCATAACCTGTCTACTTTTAAAAGGTTAAAAAAAAAAAGCCTATTTTAAAAACTTTCTGTCCAGAGAGACTTCTGCTTCCTGGAAGGTGGAATAGATGTATTTGCCTTATTCCTCCTAAGTAACAACTAACAACCCTGACATTATACATAAAACAAATATAAGACGACAATAAAAGGTGGAAAGAACAAGGAAGACCACGTAGGAACCTGGAAGCACATGAGAACCTGAGTTTTCTTTTGGCCTCATTGATTCTAGACTTGGAGCTGAAGAGTCTGACAACCTAGAAATGCCCAAAAATGCCCAGAAAAAAAGCCTCTTCTCCAGCTAAAGAAGCAGGAAAGGAGCAGCCTAGCAAGCAAAAACTTTTAGACTATTATTATTCTATTCCAGTCAAACACTAGAAAAAACTGTGGTTCCACTTCCGCCCATGCCAGACGAGACCGGGCGGGGAGCACAGCCTTCCAGACTCATGAGGCTACAACAAGGTGTCCCAGTGCCCCTGCTGGGAGGGAGACAGAGGGGGCCAAGGAGGGGGCTGGGACTGTCGCCCCTGCCAGTTACCGAGGTCTCTGGTGCCCTGTGGTGTCAGCAGAGACCACGCGGGGAGACACATGGGGAGAGTGCACTTCTATCTCCCACCCAGTGAAATATGGAGGTATTCCTTCCCCTCCTCACTGGGGTGTCATGGAGGCCTAATGGAGAACCAGGGCCTTCATCACTGCCTGGTAGCGTAGCAAGGGTGGACCTCTCCTCCTGCCCCTCACAGTGTCAATGGAGAGCCAGGACTGCACACCCATCCCCACCAAGTGGAGTCTAAGTAGGGCTTCTGCATCACCTCAACCCGGCAGGGGTAAGCCTGCCATAAAATTCAGCCACATAATACCCCAAACGTCCAGGTTTCACTTCAGTCATTTGTCATCGCAAGAGGCAGGAAGATCTCAAACTGAATGTGAGAAGAAAAAAAAATCAGTAAACGCCAACACCAACGTGACAGAGATGGCGGAATGATCTGATGAAGATTTTAAAGCAGCCATGACAAAAGTGCCTTAAGGAACAACGACAAACATGCTTAAAGCAAAAGAGATAAAACTGCTTTGCCTCAGCAAAGGAACAGAAGAAATAATGAGGCAGTGGTTGTAAATTTTAGAACTAAAACATACCATAACTGAAATAACTCTCATGGAAATGCAGGCTGAAAACTTCCCCAATTTAGTGAGAGACATAAACCTCCAGATTTGAGAAGTTGCGTGGATTCTAAATATGAGAGACCCAAAGAAATCCAGGCCAAGATGGATGACAATTAAACTTCTGGAAACAAAAGACAAAGAAAAGATCCGCAAAGTAGCCAAAGAGAAACGACACTTCACCTATATGGGAAAACTGAGTTGAATGACCATGGATTTCTCATCAAAAACCACTGAAGCCAGAAGTCACATAGTATTTTTTGAGTGTTGAAAGAAAAGAACTGTCAAATCAGTGAAAAATATCTTTCAGGATTGAAGAAGAGATCATGACATTCTCAAATGGAAGGAAAACTAAGAATGTGTCACCATCAGAACTACCCTACGAGAATAGCTAAAGGAAATTCTACAGACAGAAAGGAAATGATAAAAGAAGGAATCTTAGAACATCAAGAAGAAAGAACATGGTGATCAAAAATATGGGTAAATACAATGGGCTTTTCCTTTCCTCCTGAATTCTCCAAATTATGTTTGACACGTTAAAGCAAAAATCACACTCTATCTGACGTGGTTCTAAATACATGTAAAGAAAATACTGAAGAAAATTATATTATAAATGGGGGTGAGTGAAGAGATGTAAAAGGAGGTAAGGTTTCTCTACTTCACTCAAACTGGTAAAATGACACCAGTAGACCGTGATTAGTTATCTATATATAATGTATTACCTAAAACAACCAGTAAAAAAGATATATACTGTGAGACACTCAAAAACACAGTAGATAAATTAAACAGAATTCTAAAAAACATTTACATAACTCATAGGATGGAAGGAAAAAGAAAACAGGGAAATGAAAAACAGAACAAACAGAAAACAAAAGATAAAATGATAAACTTGAGCCCTACATATCAACAACATCAAATATAAATGGTCTAAATACACCAATTAAAAGACACAGACTGGCAGAATGGATTAAAAAACAAGACCCAATTATATGCTGTCTATAAGAATCTCACTTCAAATATGATGATAGCAGAAGACACAAAATAAAAGAATGGAAAAAAATACATCATGTGAACATTAATCAAAGGAAAGCAGGAGTTAAAAGTAGACTTCAGAGCAAAGAAATTACCTGAGACAGTAAAGGACATTTTGTAATGATGAAAGGGTCATTTCACCCATAACACAGCAATCCTAAGTGTCTATGTACCAAGTAACAGAGACGGAAAATATATGAGGCAAACACTGATAGAACAAATTCACAATTATAGTTGCATACTTCACCATTCTCACTCAACAATTGATAGTACAGATGAAAATCAGCAAGGAAATTGAAGAACTCTAAAATGCCATGAATCAAAAGGTCCTAATCAACATTTACAGAATACTCTACTCAACAACAGCAGAACATACATTCTTCCAAGTGTATAAGGAACATATACCAAGAAAGACCATATCTTGGGGCATAAAATAAACCTCAACAATTTAAAAGCATTGAAATCACAGAAAATTCATTCTCCAAATACAGTGGAATCAAAGTAGAAATCACTAACAGAAAGACAATAGGAAAATCTTCAAACACTTGGGAAACAAACAGCACACTTCTAAATAATCCACAGGTCAAAAATAAAGTCAAAGGAACTATTTTAGTTTGAAAAAGAATAATAAAATGAAAGGAACAAGTTTACCTGGTTTCTATATCTATGGTGCAGTAATCAAGGCAGTATGTGATTGGTTGAGGGATAGACACATAGGTTAATGGAATAGAACAGAACCCAGAAATAAACTCACACAAACCAACTCAACTAATTTTTGACAAAGGCATAAAAGCAATTCAGTGGAAGAAAGATATTCTTTTCAACAAAGCGTGCTAGAGAAATTACGCATACATAGGCTAAAAACCAAAACCTTTAAGTCTCACACTTTATATAAATATTAACACAAAATCACAGACTTAAAAGTAAAATACAAAACTATACAACTTTCAGGGGAAAAAAATAGGACAATATCTTTGAGATCTAGGACTATGACACCAGAAGCATAATCCATAAAGAAATATTAATTTGTGCTTCATCAACACTAAATTTTTTTTCTGAGAAAGATTCTAAGAGGCTTCTTTTCAGCCTCAAGCTACACAGTGGGAGAAAATATTTGTCCATCACATAGCCAGCAAAGGACTACTGTCTAGAATACGTAAAGAGCATTCAACTCAGCAGAAAAAAAAACAAAGAATCCAATTAGAGAATGGGCAAAAGACATGAAGAGACTTCACCAGACAGGAGGTACAGATGGCAAATAAGCACATGAAACGATGTTCGACATCATTAGCAGCTAGGGAAATGCAAATATGAAACCAGGATGAACTATGACTATGTAAAAAAATTAGTGACACCACCAAATGCTGGCAAGGAGGTGGAGAGACTGGATCACTCATACATTGCAGGTAGGGATGTAAAATGGTATGGCCACTCAGAAAAACAGTTTGGCAGTTCCTTAAAAAGCCAAACATACCACAACTTGATGAATACAGTAAAACCACTAAATTTACAAAGGCGAAGTTTCTGTATTTGAATTATATCTAAAAAAAAAAAGATCAGATTAAACCTGGTCTAATGCATAGCCCAAATAGCCAAACCACAGAACTGTGAGCTAAAAAAAACTGTTTTTTTTTAAGAAAAAAGACCCCACCTAAATCTGCAACTACCACAAACCCAGTAGTTGCACTTCTGGACATTTATCCCAGAAAAATGAAGGCTTATGTTCATACAAAAACCTGTATGCAAATGCTTATAAGAGCTTTATTCATCATAGCTTCAACCTGTAAACCCAGGTGAATGGTTTAACAAAGTGTGGTTACGTTTATGAAATACTGCTTATCAATAAATAGGAAGAACTGATTAAAATAACCTGGATGACAATTTGGGGGGGAATTATGCTGAATGGAAAAAGGTCACTACCCAAAGGTTACATACTGTATGTATGATTCATTTATATAACATTCTTGGAATGACAAAATTATAGAGAGGACAGGTTAATAGTTGCCAGGACCTAAGTAAGACAAGAGCAGGAAGTGTATGTGGCATTAAAAAGACAACATGAAGGATTCTGTATTTTGACTGATTCAACGTCAATTTCCTGGTTGGGCTACCGTTCTAGAGTTTTGCAAGATGTTAACTATTTGGGAAAACGGAGTAAAGCATACATGGGATCTCTTATTTCTTACAACTGCAAGGGAAGCTGCAATGATCTCAGAGAGTTTAACTTAAAAAAAAATCCTTCTCGGTTTTTATGCATTCCCTTCTATTTTGCATTTCTCTGCAGTTATGCTTTCTGAGCTGTGTGCAGAAATGCTGCGTTTAAAGCGGGTGAGAGGCTCATCCATCTCCTATAGGCGCACCCCCCCAGGGAGAGGCTGTCCCGCACAGCAGAGCCGTCTGACCTCATTAGCAGAGCAGGCGAAGTCGAATTTGAATGACAGCCCCAGCCCATATGGAAGCCATTACCTCATTCCACGACTTGCAGTGAGGTAGTGAGGCCCCTATGACACAAGGCTGGGCTCCACGGTCCAGCCAGAGAGCCTATGTAAAGGTCAGGTCAGAGTCACGGGGCTGTTAGGAACAGATAAATTAGCAGGGCACCCGGCTGACCCGGAGAGGCGCCCTGGAGTGCTGTGGGGCGGGCTGAAAAGCCCCAGGTGTGCCGGAGTGAGCACCAGTCCAGAATGGGTTCTTCACAGAGCACGGGGGGAGAAGGGGGGGGAAGACAAGACAAAACAACCCCCCAGTGGTGGGGCGCTCACTCACCACTTCTTGGGAAGACACAGCTTTACATGCAGGGTTCTTCCGCTGGAGTTCTACTTCCACCCACTGGACCGTGCCCCTTACCAGCTCAAAATCATCTAAAAACACAAGACCATGGCTTCCTCTCAAACCCACTTTCCTACTATGCTTCCCCTCCCTCGCTTCGCTCCAACCACATGGCCTCTCTTGCTGTTCCTGGAGCGCTGGGAACGGTTTCCCCCACCAGGGTCTCTGCCTGGGACAGTCTTGCCGCGGTGGCTCTGTGCCTCAGGTCGCTCAGCAGCCTCCAGACACCTGCTCGCTGTAAGCCTCCCCTCCTCCTTGCTCTGCACACCTGTGCCCGGCTTTAGTTTTCTTTCGCCTGCTTTTCACTGTGTTGTGTTTACTGTGTGCCCCACTGGAATGTAAATTCTAGAGGGGCTGGGATTTTCTTTCTGTTCAGTTATATGCCCAGCACCAAAAACAGTGCGTGGTACACAGGAGATGCTCAAGAACTGTTTGTTGAAGGATTGGAGAAATGAAGGTATGGATAGTAAATGCAGCCTGGGTCAAAGTACGAGGCAAAGACTAAGGTGGAAATGGTTAGGCCCCAGGGCCCTTTGTCTTCCTCCCCCAAAGGCCCCTGCAAGCGTAGCATCTTCCTGGAGGGAGGGTGGAGGGACTGGTATGGCCTCCCCAGATCTTGTCACAAGGAGCTTCTTTTTAAAACACAGAACTCGCAGGGCCAGGGGACCACTAAGTCTACATTCTAATTCTGCCAAAGAAGAGTCAACACTTTTCAGACAGACACACAGTCTGGCCAAGAGTTACTTTCTTGTACAAGAGAAACCACGCACTTCAGCCCAGGTCCGAAGTTTACCCTCGCATGGTGGAAAACAATGGCTTTGTTTAAGGCTGTGAAATTAATTAAACAAAAAAGCCTTTAGACTGACGCTGCTTTAATGCTGTGAGGCCTACATCAGTAAACCAAAATCTAAGCCTCTACATGCCTCAAGCTTACAAAACTGAAACCTAAGAACAACCAATCACAAATGGGCTTTAAGCAATAGCCAATCAATAATGTCCGTAGTTTGCATCTGCCTTTCTGTCTAAAAGCCTCTCCCCAGCTCCTGCCGGCGCAGAGCTCCTAACCACTTCGGTGTGGTACTGCCCAACGCCAATCGAGCTTTGCTCAAATAAACTCTTAACAATTTTTAATAAGCCTCGGTTTATCTTTTAACAAGGGACAAGTATGTAAATGTGATGAAGGAGGGAAGGAAATAACTCAGCGGGGTGGAAAGGGTTTTTATAAAAATGCAAGAGTGATTTTTAAGGTGTTTGATGGTTACAGATAATTAGAGAAGAGAAATGGCACAGGGTGTTTGAAAGAAGCAAAGGGAAATCTCAGTTCACTAATTAGGCCAGTTTTTGAACAATGAAGGCTACTGGGCAGGAATATATTTCCTGAGGGTTGAGCGGCAGCCTTATCAGGTACAATACTGAACATAAAACATGACTTGCCTAAGCACCTAATGTGTGAAGGTAAAAGACAAGGGGTAACGACTTAAGAGTATATTTTTAATCAATTAAATTCCTTGAGTGTGAACGTGCCCTTAAACAGGAAAAATAAAACAAATGGCCTATTAGAGCTTAGGAAGATTTAGATCAAGTCTGGAAGTGTTGGTATCTCTCATGACTACTGTTTTCTTTTAAATTAACAAACTTGTCAGTAGGCCTAGTAAGCTGCAACTTAATTACAATAAAGACAATTAAAATAACTTTCCCCTACTATTGCTCCTCTTTTCCTGGGACCCCGTCTAATACCCACAGGGCCTGGGCCTGGGCAATAAACAACTGACTTTACAAATTCAAGTAAGTGTCCAAACAAAGAGAATAATTCAAAGCTGGCTGCAAGGTCCCCCTGACTCAATTGCTGAAGTAATGGAAAAAAGGTGAGCTTCGCTATAGATTAACGTCCCCAACACTAATTAAAGATAATGAGGGATCAAGGTGGCTGCCAGCGCCTGACCTCTGCGTTCTCCCAGAGTTCCCAAGCAGGACGAGGGTCCACGTAAGACTCACAAAGAGGAAAAGGATAAAGTGGGTGCAGGGGCCTCTCCATGCCATCTCCCTGGGAAAAACGCACCGCCCGATCGGTGGTGAATATAAAACAAACTCTCTTGATAAGAACTACTTAGAGGAAATTTTGCAGAGCTCAGCTGAGGGCATTTGTTTTATAGGATTTCAGACAATGGGTGAGTCATTCAAATTTCAGCCCAGCCTTAGCCAGAGGATGTCAAGAAATTGTTTCTTAAAGTGCAACACTGTGTTTCTGAGCTGCTAACAGTCCTTTCTGGAGCAAAGGGGATTGTGTGTAAGTAAGACATTAGAAAGAGGTGAATGAACTTACGATGCTGTGTATCCTGGAGTCTAGCCATGCCACCACCGGCATTTGCAAGTATTTTCCTCCCTTCCCTCTACCTGGTCCCAAGTGGAGGAATGTAATATTAGCAGGTAAGTCCTAGGCAGACTCAGAAAAAGCCACAGAAAAAAGGAATGTGTGTGCACTTGAGCTTGCCTCCGTTTACCAGTGAATGTGTTGTAATATAGCACGGGACCTAGACATTCCTGCCCATCACAACACAGGGACTGTGGACTGCAGGCCAAGCTGAATGAATAAAACAGGTGTGGCTGTCATTCCCAGAACTTGCAACTCAACGTCTTTCTCCAGCTCCTCCTGCGGATGTGGGAGCCCAGTGTTTTCTCTTTCAGAGCAGAGCTGGCGTCTGAGTCAACAGGAAGCTAGCTGCAGGACAGGTGGTGGGCACTGCCAACTGAGGCTGCACCTCTGGTCAGCTGGCGCCGGACACATAGGTCTTTCAGCAGGACCCTCCCCCATCACTAACCTGAAAGTCTCCATTCACTAGCTGGGTGCTTCAGATGGGAGCTAAAATTTCAGTTTCCATGATCCTGTACAGATACTTAAACTTTATTTCCTATGGCCAAGTAGCTGGTCTCAATATCTGATGATGTCCCTTGAAAAATATCCGCATCACTAAGAAAAAAACCTAACCCATACTCTTCAGCAGAAGGTGACCATAAACAGCAGGTTTTCAAATTAGCAAAACTGAAGAGAGCTAGTGTGCACTGATTTTTTTCCAGTGAGGCCACACCTGCTGAAAAGTTCTACATGGAACAAGGAGGGTGCCTGTTTAGTTCTTGTGCTGATTGTTAAGGTGAACAGAGAGAGGGAAAATTAACATTCAGGGGTGTGGTGCCATGTGAAGGCTGTCCAGATCAAGAGCCAGCCCTGTAGTCTGGGTTGCAGAGGTCTAAGAAACATGACCCCCAACTCCACTTGGCTGGTGGCCATGGGTGGTCTTCGCAACATACCCAGTCCCCTCTAGGCCTCGTCGTTAAAGAAGTGCCTTCAAGGTGGAGGTGGGGAGTGAGGCAATGACTTTGCCAGGGTCTTCTTTCATTACGTTTAAAGCAGGATTTACTGAAAATGGATAAGCACATGGTTAGGTCAGCCCTTGCCTTCCAGAGCTCAGGCCCCTGCCTTCTCCTAGCAGAATAGTTGCTGAGCCTGCCTGGTATTTCTGGCAAACCACTCCGTTTTGAATTTCAGACTAAGATGGTTGTCCAACCACACGGTATGCTCATGTTTTCCAGTTCGGAGCAAAGCTCTCATGGAAAAGACTGCCCTCGATCTTGCAATGTGAAGCTGTCCTGACAGGCCTGGCTAGATTGCCTTATTCTTGGTACCTAGAAATGTGTGGAAAGATTCATTGCAACTGATGTTGGGATAGCCCTGTAAAAGATGTGGTAAAACATAAAAATATTTGGGACACAGGAGAGGGAAGACAGGTCTCCCTTTCCTTTCCCAAAAGAAAAACCTTTGGGTCATGAATTTTTTTAAAGAATGGATTGAATGTGTAAAATTAATTATTTATTCAAATATTGTTACTTGGCCTTTCTGTGAGTCATCCACAAAAATTACAAAACAGCAATGTAAAACCACAATTTATCTCCAGTGTTTGGTGTACTTCCTGAGTGGACAAACAGTATAGGAAAATGCTGAACTCTGAGTGTGAGATGCATCTCTGCTCTGGAAGCAATGTTATTTTTCTATGATAAAGAATAACAGGGTTCGGGAGGTGAGCGAATCCCCTAAAAAATCCAATGCAAAATTGACATGTAGGGAGATGGGGCGTAGCTTGCATCAGATTTTCAGAAGCCTGAACTAGACATGCTGATGATGTTCCCACCGATATCCATTTCTTCCCTCCCCTGACGAGGGGCACTCTTAACCAGAGTGACACCCCCCCGCTCCAACCTTTCTACGTGGATGAATTCTGGTCAACCAGCCCTGAGCCAGCCCACCATGGCGTTTCCCTGACTGCAGGGATTGGCTCAGGATGGTCCCATCAAGAGAAACAGGAACTTGTTACCGGGATGTCTGGGGCAAACTCTCCCTTTTACATTGGTTGTGGACAAGATTACATGTGGGATGACTTCCCTGTGATCACAATGGGTGTGTGTGTGTGGGAATCAGCCTTAGTATCCAGCACTGGAGCAAACTGAAAAGACGGAAGGGAGGTGGTCCTTGGTGACATTCCTGGCTAGGGAGCCACCCACCACGACCACCATCCGGCAGGACGTCCAAATTACATGAGCCAGAGACTTGCTACAACATCGTGAAGGGCAGTTTGAATTGGGGCCTCTGTTATTGGCAACTGAAAGCATCCTCTACTGACAAAAGAGTTCTTGTTCCAAAATAGTTAAGGACCTTTGGCCCAAGGACAGACTTTAAGGGACCAAGAGTTCATGCTCAGCAGAGACAGCACAAGAGTGCATTGAAAGGGTGTGGAGTGGGAGACAGATGGCACTTGGCTGTTTATTTTTGGCCTTGTGACCCTGAGACAGACCTAGTGGTACACTTTTTTGGATGTAGTCATAATAGTAATCTAGGTTTTACTTCTTTTCCATTCTTGTAACCGGCATACGTTGTTTCCTGCTCCATGAACAGCTATCTATTGAGTCTGGAGTGAGAAACCACATTCCCCACATCAGCAGTGCCATGAACACCTTGGGGCTGGAGGGTAGGTAGTTTATGGTCAGCCCAAGGGGACATCATTCTAAATTTGCACGTTTGGGTGCCTACTGCTTATCTTCAGGGTGTTTACTAACCTGCAATTCTCTTTTCTCCTCAAAAAGGGCATGAGACCACTATAAGAAAACCTCTCTAATAATGTAAGTTGTTCTAGAATGGGAGTGGGGCATGACTTTCAAACACTCAGATGAAATATGCATGTCCCAATGCCACCCTGCATGGGAGAGGAATCCTGGGGACATAATAAACTTGGCTTCTGCATGGACAAACTGCAGACACCTTGGTGAAGAAAGTCCAAGTGGCATTTTTTTAATTCTCTCTACTTACAAGCTCTTGTTCTATAACTAGGTGTAAGCGAAGGCTTTTGATGGTTCCCCGTGGCTCACAGCTTATAGGTCAACCTCATCACGGGTTATATGATTCGGCCCTCACCTACTTATCCGACCTAATTTCTCACCATCCCGCTGGATTCTTGGCCCATTGTCCTGAACTGTTCATTGTGCCCAGAGAACTCAGCCAACTCATTCCCTGCAGCCGGAATCCCCTGCCCCTGCCTCACTCACTCCTGGTCACAAGTTCTAATTTGCACTGGGCTCTCCTGAGAGTTTCTCCATCACACTATTAAACACTTTTCACATTGCATTCCCTTTGTCTTACCATCTGCCACCATTACTCTGCCCTTTTTCTATTTCTTCGTTGCCCACCACAACCTCAGGCAAAATGCAAGGACTCAATCCATCCTTCTGCCTGGATCAGCATCACCGTGAACAAGGACAATGCTGACACCTCTGAGGGGGCAACTACAGATGAGCAAACGGGTGGGCACTTCTCAGAAGCTCTGCTTTTATCCAAGCTGACCTCCGAAGATTAGGAGAAAAAGGGCCTAAGGTTCTGTCAGAGCAATCTCTTTTTATAACATGATCTTCACAACAAGCTATGCCCGCTCACAGGCATTTAAAAAAAAAATCACGATACTACTTGCTCAGTGGGTGTTTTGTACAAAAAGTCTGTAGGCGTTTGGATATAAATGGGTGATGGTCTATAGAAGAAAGAAATGAAAAGAGCATTCTACCCTGCACTGCTCACAGATGGCTGGACGAAGCTTTCAGACAGCAAATCATAAACTTTAAATCGTACGATCAGTTTTTTCTTCTGTCATTTCTTTTTCTTTCGTTGTTCTTGTAAGTGGTGGAAGTAGAAGAGAAATGCTGCTGTCTATCTATCTGAGTTGTTAGAAATGTGAAAATAGTTGCTGCTGACACATGAATAGCAAGCAAGAAAATCAAAACGGATACACAGAAGGTGCATCTCAGAGTCCACGCAATATTTCTAATGATGTCATAAGCTGGATATGCTCCAACAGAGCTATAAAGTAACAGAAGTCAGAAAACAGGAAACCTATGAATGGCATCAGTATAAGCTGCTGTATTCAAGAAAGAAATTAATGCAAGGAATACAGCAGTGACACACCATGAGGTAAACTCGATGGAATGATGTGGTTATGTCCTTTGAGAATATTACATAAAAAGGAAGAAGAAAAAGTCACTTACAAAGAACAATAAGAACCAAGGATCTCAAGTACATAAAAGAGGATGTCTGCTGGGCCTAATGGAAGAATTCCCTGAAGATCCTCAAAATAATTCTTTATCTGGAATCAGACAGTGCCCTTTGCCCGTAGACATTCCTTATACAACAGCCCAGATACAAATCAATTGTTTTTGAGGACATAAGTATTTTTTCATTTCCAAATACTGAAGAAACTAAAGTGAAAATCTTTGCGGAACAGCAGAAAATGTGGGGCTCTGGCCAGTTGAATTGGGGATGGCACGATTTATGAATGCGAGAGGGAGAGGCCAGAATAGAACAGAAACGTGTAGCTGCACCGTTTCCCTGGGTTATTGAATAAAAAGTTCACTTGGATTTTCCTTTGAAGTCACTGTGTTTCAGATGCTCCAGTACACAGAACATCTGCAGATGTCTGGTCAAAGAATACAACCAGTTTGTCCAGTAACGTGGCAGTAACAAGGTTTGCACACGATGCGCCCAGATGCCTCTTCGCTTTCGAGTGTGTTAGCGCCTTCCGTCTGCAGCGTGTGAAGGACACAACAAAAACTGGGAGTAGGCAAAGGGCTTTGGCTCCAGCCTGGGGTAACTCAGACAGTTCTTCAGTTTTCAATAGATTTGTGAGGATGGCAAAATATGACAGCTTGGACAATGAGCCCAAAGCTCCACATGACACAAGCGCTTTCAGCAAGTTCCTCTTTAAAAAAGCAAATGCTTTCTGAACAGGTAGGTCTGGGTGATACCCCAATGCTTTACTAAACAAAGCAACGATCATTCCAGCAATACTTTGAGTATCTAAAATTTCTTCTATCTGAAATCTTGGCTTTTTCTAATGAACTGGCAAAAACTAATATATGGAAGAATTAAGAATTTTTTATTCCATTAGTAATGAAAGTTATATTTATCAGTAACTTCAGTGGGTGCATGTAAAACTGCTTAAATTGTACCTTTAAATTTAAATGGCAATATTTTAAGTTATTCATTTTATACTCCTATACTAGATGTATAAATAATATTAAATAATCGTATGTGTTTTACTCTCTGTAAAGTGTGTATTGTTATCAAAGACTTCAAAGTTTTGAAGACTATAGACTTATGGATTTTTTAACTAAATTGAAGTACCAGGATCATATATGCTTTTAAGCTTATAACACAGCTTACCATACTTTCAAACACTAGTTTTTAAATTGCTTTCTACATACACTAAATATTTTTAAAATATTTAACAAAAATAAGAACATAAAATATTTCATATAATACATATCACTTCTTAATGTATTATAAACCATAAATGTTTTCAAGTTAATTTGCTTCTGTAAATATCTTAAAGTTTCTTATATTTGATCTTACAAATAAGTTAACTTATTAGGAAGGTTGCAATTATATAATGCTATTTTTAAAAAAGCATTTGCATGTGTTCATTCATATAAAGTAACACCGGCAATCAGCCTATTCTGGTCCAAGCACCCTGCTTGACCATATTCCTATCTGCAAAGTCAGTTGTGTAATAAGAGAACAATCAATTTATCACATGATAGAGTTTTAGTGCTTACGTAAAACCACTGGTCACTTCATATGACTTGTATATTTGAAAGAACCTTAAATAACTTATACAAACTATTTATATATTATTTAATAATTGTGATAATGATCACATATTTAATAATATATAATGCTTATATATTATTATTTTGTATATTAATTTAGCAAACATACTATTACTACATTAAGTATAACCAAGAACAAAAAAGAAAAATAGTCTGAAGTTACAAAGTAAACTGCGAAACACTGTTAAAATTGGCAGCTGACCTTTCTACATCTGGGCTTTTCTCAAGCCAAAATAAAATAGAAAAAAGTAGGATACAGAGATGATGTAAGATGATATAAGTGTCTTCTGTGACACAGAAGTCTTTGTCACCTAGGAATTCACCTCACTGTTATTACTAATTGACTTTAAAACAAATAAGTGTATCAATTGAACATTATAATGTTCCTATTCAAATTTGTTTCCTATATTGGGATTTTACTTAACATTTTAATTTAAGAATGGGATCCTACAGCTTTAAAGTGGCATGGCAACCACAAATTCTAGAAAATTGGGCCACGCATTTCCCTTGACTAAACCCTTTGCATGGTTGCTGGTGGCTGGAATCCTGATCCTCTCTTCTTGCCCACAAATCCCTGGATGACGTGCCGCCCGCTGCCTCTTAGATCACTCTGCCCCGGACACCGAGGCACCCGCCAAGCCACTTCTCTCCCTGGGCCTTCCCAACTCCTCTGCTGCCTGCAATGCTCTGCGTTTGGTTGGCTGTGTGTCTTATTGAGGCTACCGTTTTAGTCTGTCTTGAGAGGCTTCCGACCACTCAACAGCTAGTCATGCAGCCCCCATTATAAATCTCGGGCTTCATCTTCCCGTGTTAGCCATCACGGATTCTCTTGTTCATTCACTTGTTCGCTCACTGTCTGTGCTTCCACTAGAATGTGAGGTCTGACACGGTGGGAAGCTGTCTCTCTCGCTCTCTGCCACACCCTGACCTGGCACGTCCCCAGTTCTCAACAAATGTCTGTTACATGGATGAATAAATGACCTGTCTCCTATTAAGCCAATCAATGATTCTATTTGTTATGAAGCCAACATGTTCACTCATTAACAAGTGTGAGTTCCCAATTACCACCACTGAGGGTGCCTTGAGCCAATCCTAATTACTAGAGACAGAATAAACAATGAATACCCATGTCATCACTGCATTGTTAGAGAGGGAAGATTTCACTGGGACCCCGAGTGGCCAGCAAGCACCGCTGCATGCAAAGCAGTCATTCTTGTGTCCTGGCCTATGGAAGGAATTACTTTTCTGGACACTAGCATGAGCCACACCCATTTCCTCCCCCTGCTTTTATTGAGAAATCTCCCCCAAAGTCCAATACATCTGTTGCTAAATGCAATGATTCTGGCTATAATGACCATCTCACAGTGATAACTTTTATAAGTCTCCGAGTTCCCACCACAAGTTCAATGATGTCACATTCACCTGTGGCCAAATGGCCTTTAACCGGCTTTCTCAGTGCCAGATAGAAGGACAGGAGCTACAGCACCTCGAGGCACAGGCCTTCCCTGGGACCAGGGCGGTGTCAGGTGCGAAAGCCGACATCAAATATAAACAAAAAATGTCCAGCACAGCCGCGCAACATCTTACTCTTCCTACAGTCCAGTATCTCCGAGGGATTCAGCAATGCTCTTAAATACACAACAAAAACAACTTCACTCCTGAACTTTCAGGCTGCACTTCTTTCCTCAGCCTCCCTAAGGATTTAGGTGTGGCCCATGGAGCAAAGGGCAGAAGAACCTGGCTGTTCCTGGATGCTGTCTGCACCCTAACTGGTTCAAAGCGGGTGTCCCTGGCCACCTGCCTTCAGCTGGTGTTACTCAGAGATCCGGCACAGCTGGAGGAAGGGAAGGAAGGGGAGTTGAACACAAAAGGGGACAACTCACTGATAACAAAACAGAAAAGCAATTAGCCAAGATCTCCTAAAAACCTCAAGAACCAATCCCTGCTTGGAATGTGAAATATCACTATTCAGATGGTGAGATATCCCTACTCAGATCACCTACACAATGAAAAAAACAGAATTTTTAAATCTACCTCTGAATGTTAGCTCAAACGGGCTAAATAAAACCAACTTAAAAAAAAAACAGGATTAAAATATTCCATACTACTTTAAAAAGGGATGCAGGGAGCCTCCAGGGCCAGTTACTGACATTCACCTCATGAGAAAAAGAGGATTTTTGAAAGAGTCTTGTTGGCAAATAGAAAAAGTTGACAGTAAAGTCACTCAAGTCATATTCCAAAAAACAGATTTACTCAAGTCATCCTGGAAATACCGTCTGAGGACATGTTACCAGCGAACTGCTGACTGTCCCTGAACCTACCTGCACACCCCATCAGCTCGCCTCCCGGCAGCACAGGGAGACAAGCCCGCCCCCTCCACTCTCTGGCCCTTGCGACAGACGCCGCACTCCTTTTGTGCAGCGGTGGGCAGTGGCTCAGCTCCAGGGTGGATTTCCAGAGCAGCGAAGGACCCCCTCAGGGTTAAAGCGAAGTCCTATTCTTGCTTTGTAGCAAATGACAAATGGTACTTTATAACGGTTTTTAAAAATCATTAAACATCAGTCCATGCCCAGGACGACAACAAAAGGCCTTTGGGATTTAATGTCCATAGAATAACAGAGAATCAATTATTTGTAGTTGACACAGGCGGCTTAGGCATTAACTAAATGCTAATGAGGTGTTTTACTTCCTAAAGAGTTTATTTTCCTCATCCTCTCCTTCCTGTGCCCTGGATGCAAACAGTCACCAGAAATCCCTATCTGGGTAATCCAGCGGCCAGTCTGTAGTTTCTTGGACCATTTACTCCCTTTGTCCCGCTAATGCATTTCCTCACCTGTTCTGAGTATTTGTCAGCAAAGCTAGAGATTTAACTGGTCTTGCTCAGAAGTGCTGTTGACTCCGCTCTGAGGACTCTCCCTGTTGGCCCCCCTAACATGCCTGCCAGCATTAGGTCTTGCCCAAGATTCTTCCCTAAACAAGATTAAATCCATTCAATTAACTGCTATTATAGACCATACTTGTCTGCATCAAGGGGATTCTGGCTGGAAATCATCTTTCTTAACAAGGCCTCTCTTTTCTGAGTTGAATCAAAACGGCAAACAGCTCTCACGACCTCCTCTGCCTTTATTTGCTCTGAAGTTGTCAGGTTGTCTGGCTTCTGTTTCGCAGAGGGTATGGTGTCTAAATTTGCTCCACGTTCTTTCTGCGTTTAGGGATCCTAAGGGCAACGACGGACAACTGTGTTTTCCAGCTTCTTTGGCCTTCTTTCTGCACATGACTTCATCAAACTGGCAGCCTTTGACCTTTTTCTGTGGTCACCCCAGTTGTCGTCCCCACCCCACCGGCCCCTGGGGGCTCACAGCCTTGAAGGCAAGCTGCTAAATATGAAACTGGAAATGGGAGCATTTGGACGACTCTCAGTATCTTGGCTTTGTGCAAAGAGGACTGGACTTGGGACACGAGGGTCCAGCCTCTGTGTAGTAGGGGGATCTGGGCGGACAAGTCCACCCCCCTAAGGCCAAGTTTCCTCCCTGCACAGGAGGAAACTTTCACTCACAGCACGTGGTGGTGATCCTTAGGGGAGAAATCAGATGGGGCATCATCTCCATTAAGCCCGTGGTATTAAAAACAAGGAAAGGTGGTGGGGAGGCTTCTTGAAATCAAAAGAGACTTAAAAACACAGCAACCAAATGTTATACATGGACCTTGTCTAGATCCTAATACAGATCTAATAAAATCCTAAAAAGATAGGGAGAGACAATCCAGAAAATCTGTTTATGGACTGGGCATCAATTGATACCAAGGCATTACTGTTATTTCTTCAGACGTGAAAACTGGCATTGGAGTGTTTTTATGTAATAACAAAACAAGTGGAATATGAATCAGTTGTAACACGTTATATATAGTGTGCTATGCAGAGCTGTATCCTGGAGTATCTATGGGTGGAACGTGGTGTCAAAGTTAAAAGCTTCAGCAAAGACAAGACAGAAGCCAAAAACGGATGAGATGATGGAACTGTGGCAAAACCTTGGTAAGTGTTGTGCCTGGGTGATGAGTATATGGGAGCTCATTATGCTGGTTTCTATACTGTTATTTGAATAATTTTAATTAAAAAACTAAAAACAAACGCATTAAGGGAAGCCCACGTTGACATTATCACGGTGGCGAAAAGTCAGAAACAACTTAGTAACGTCAGAGAGTGTGCTTGGAGGTGGAAGCATTTGTCCTGAGGCCAGTGGGTGCCTCCAGGGACCTGGGTCATTTGTCCCCTACATCACTGTATAAAGCCAGCCAACAGGGGCCGCAGGGGCAGGGTCGGCCACGGAGTGGGGCCAGGCTTGGTGCAGGGAGGTTTGGGAGGACAAGGGGAGACAGAAGGCTGAGACGCACCCGGGGGAAAAAGGGGCAGGAGGTCAAATCATTTTTGCGGCCCTGGTCTTCTGCATTTAGCTCCATAGGTAGTGGGAAACCATGACAGGTTTTAGACCAGAGACCAGAATGACATGGCTGTGCTTTTGAAACCAGGTTTTTAGCCACGTGGAGGGTGGACTGAAGAGGGAGAAGCCCCACGGAGGGGTTAGGATTACGGAGCCTGCAGGAAGGGACTGCCCTCTGACACAGGACCCTGGCCTCGGAGTGCAAAGGAGGCCCAGTTATGAGACCTGGCACCCCACTGGGTGGGGAGGCCAGCGGGGAGCTAGATGATGCAGAGAGGGTGTCGCAGAGCTGGGAGACCTCATCAGGAGTGGGAGCAGGGAGCCCCGAAAGAAGGGCTGGTACGTGGGGCTGCGGTTCCAGAGCCTGGCGCCAGGGAGACGGCCTGGCTGGTACACCCTCTTCTGAGTTGGAGCAGGCGTCCAAAGGCTGACTTGGAAAACTGTCAGGATTTTAAGCTCTCTCCCACACTGCCAACCCCAAACTCCCCGTGGTTTGCCCACACTGCTCTGATGTGCCTGGGGTTCAGCTAGATTTCTGCCCCTGACCCCAGCCTGGGGGTGGGATGCACCCTGACATTGCAAACCAGAGAATCTGCCATACTCACACTCTTCCTGAGTGTTCTGGGAAAAACCCGTGTGTGTTAAAGCGGCCAGTGAAATTTAATTGTCCTTCAGCTTCTATGTTAGGGAACAAAAGGGTTATTAACACTCTCTGAACGTCTACATATGCTACAGATTTAATATGTGTTATTTCATTTAAACCTCAAAGCAATTGCAAGATGAGAAAACCAAAGTTCAGAGAAGTTAATAACCTAGCCAAGGTCACACAGCTAAGTGAGTGGCAGAGCTTGAAGCCCAACTCAGACCCATCTGTCTCTACAATCTGGGCTCTCTCCTCTGCTGCATGACCCACTGATGGAAAAAATGCAGCTGGAAGTGAAATAAATCTTAGCCAGGTGCTGGAAGCAAGCATTTGCCACCTGGCCTGGAGAGGTTTGCTAAAATGATGCCATAATTTCCTATCCTTTTAGCTAATAAAAAACTAATAGTTATTTTAGAGAAAGAAAGTGTGGGAAGGGGTGGAAGGGAAACAAAGGGAAGAGAGACACATACATTGCCAAGACTTGGAGAAAAAAAACACGCTTTCCCTGAAATGATATAAAGTCAACAGTAGAGAAATAATATACAATCAAGCTGGTGTATTTCCTCTTTCAGGGCTTGCTTATACTCATCTCTGACCCAGCAGTTGTACCAGTTTTGACTTGGAGGTGTGACGACTCCAAATAGATTTTTAAACAGTATTTCAAAGATCAAACGATTTCTGTTTAAACTTGGAGTCTAATGGATATTTTTCAGTTGAGGACTCAACTCAAAATGTACTGGGGGATTTTCATTTTTGTTTTTTTAAATACAGTTGGTTTTTAGAAGAACACCAAGAGAGCACTGTCTGGAGTGGGAGAGTGATCTTTGGTTTGTTTGAAAAATCTTGCTGATGTGTTTCAAGCTCTGGCCTCGATTTTTAGCAGATAACACTCCATGAGGGACCCCAGATCACCGGGCTGGACCAGCGCCTGCTGGTGGGGAGGTGGCCTGGATGAAACAGGAGCCAGGCACTGCGGCCTTGCAGACGAGGAGAGAATCAGATTTCCATTCTGAGCTCCAGAGGCAGACGGGCTGGCTGTCTGCATGCCCCACATGCATTGGCAAAGCTCCGGGTTATGGAGCCCCGTGCAGCATTCACAGAGGACATTACACCAAATGGGAGACTTGTCGGTTGGTCCCTATAAGGTGAGGACTGGTCACCTGGCTACCTTTACAAGGTACAGAGTAAGCTGTGCTCCGGGAAGCACTTAAGTGTGAGAGATCACCCACCACCGTGCTGGTGAAAGGCAGGGCAGCAACCAGACCTCTTTAGCCTTGAAACTGGAGAAAATTATCCCACTAACTGTGATGAACACCAAGAAAGCCTAGAACAAAATAAGGGTCTCCTGGCTGTTTATTCAGACTAAGTATAACTGGAAAACTAGATGTTTTTGTCATATACATTCACCTTTCTTTTGGCTTGCTCTAATACCTACGACATCAGAACACTCCCTGCCTCACACCAAAGAAAAACAATTTACGGGAAAAAAAATAGTAAGTCTGTCAGCTTCCACGACATCTTAGGCATTTGTTTAAATTATATTTGTAAAGGTAACTGACCGCCAGTAGCTTTTCTTCCACCAGCAAAAAAGAAAAAAAAAAACTGCATGGGTTACAGTTTATGAATAAGGGGAGAAAATATTATCAAAATACGGAAAAAAAAGGAATTCCTCCAGTTAGCTCATTTTGTTAGACATGAGCAAAGTGACATCACGCATGAGAGACGCTATTCTAGCCAAGGTCACGAAGCTAAGTGAGTGAGGAGCAGAACTGTCTCTTGGTAAAGATTACTGGGAAGATGGTTTGGGGAAAGTATTCTGAACGATCCAAAATTAACAAGCACTTAGTATCTGTAAGCTACACAAAGAACACTTCAAGAAAGATGTTCCATCAAGGAAAGACAAACTAAAATTAAGACAAGATATTTTTGTTCGTGACCTTCAGCATTTTCTTACTTCACTGTATTTTCTGGATATCTAAAATCTCTGATCTCACCCTTTCTCAGCATTAGCTTGTTTTGTCTAAGTCATGAGAACAGGGTTATTTATGCATAAATTATACAGGTTAATTTTGGAAGACTTAGTAATGAGAAAGTGCAGGAGCGTGCTAATGGAATTTTAATGTTTACCAAAACAGTGTAAACCTGTGGGGCTTAGACAACATCAATAAAATGTTAGGTTAAAGTATTTTATTGAATGAATTAATAAGGACATAGAGGGACATTTGGAATCCCTAGCTATCATTTTAAAATTGTAATTCTAAATTTGGCACAAAAATATTTTTGAAGATAAATGATGCATAAAGATTTTTGTTCTTTTCTCATGAGTACTTTAATGAGAAAAACAGCTAGAATATTTGCTAGTGACCCGGGCCTGGATTTTGGGACTTGGCAAAATGTCCTTTTAAGGAAGGCTTTCAGAATTGAGTTGAGTAACCCTCCCATGGTTAGGGATGCTGCGAACACCTGGTGTGCAGGGCTGCTGCCAGCAAGGGAAGGCAGGATGGGCCGTGTGCTGTGGGCAGGACCAACTTAGCCTGTTCATCGTCGCACAGGTAGAGCGATGCTAATGTCCTGCATGTCTATCCAGGATTGTTAGCTCTGTACTTAAGCCATGAGATAAACGGCCCTCTCACCAAAAGTCGAGTGACCACCTGCTTGTCTCCAGCATCTCTCTGTGGCCACCTTCCACACACCAGGCACCGGCAGGTCTGCCCAGGTAATGCAGATTCACCTTCTTTCCTCACTGGCAGCTCACTGGACTTCTGCATTTCCAGCCAGTCAGCCAACAGCTATTTATGGAACTTCTCCTATGGGTCAGACTAGCAGCTAGAGAGAGGTGCTCAAGTGAACTGCAGTACCAGATGGGGTGGGGAATAAGGAAGGGCAGGGGGTGAGGAGAGACAATGATACTCAGGCCTTCCAGAGGGAGTCTGTCAATCTTCGGAAGGAAGAACAGAGCTGGAGTCATCCCTCCCCACCCCTGCCCAGGCTTACCCTCCCCCACTCCTCGGCAGCACCAGAGGTGCACAGGAATCCAGGCAGGTGTGGAGGAAGCAAACAAAGGTGATAAAGGAACAATTGTGAGGTAGCTCTCCGGAGGCCAAGCAGGACAAAGTCGTCTCTTGCAGAGAGCAGCGCACACACCTCCATTATCTAGTTTGCAGATGGACCACCCAGAAAATCTGGGAGCAGTTAGGAGGGAGAAAAACAAATGGGGGCAGGGTACTGAGGATAGTGGGAGATGTGGAGTCCCTAAACTATCCTCTGCTAGGAACACAGAAGTGAGGCAGGACGCTTGCACTTAGTGGAAAAGGAACCAATGCAATCAAGTCGGGGCTGCACATGCGCCCCTGCGCACTTCCCATCAACTGAACAGGGGTGAGAGTCCCAGAATAGCTAGAAAACAGATTTCCCAAAGCAGAAGACAGAAACCATGTTTAAACTCTACTTTCTGATACCCATCAGAACACTGGAATGTGACTTTTGAACAGGATAAGTGAATTTTAAAGATTACATTCTTTTTATCAGCAACAAGCAAAGATGGGCTCACACTCTGCAAAGGCTGACGGCCCATGACTCCCTTGAACACTGTGACTCTCCTGCCAAATTGGCAGCTGACATTTTGCATTCCTGCCATGGATCAGGCAATATTCTGTGTTGCACATAAATTTCATAAACCCTAACCTCTCCTAAAAATAGTAGTCTTCTTCTAAAACAGAGGAAGAGACGATCTCATTACAGTTGACCTTTTAACAATGCTGGGGTTAGGGGCCCTAGCCCCCTGCACAGTCAGAAATCCACAAGTAACTTTTGCCCTCCAAAGATTTAACTGCTAATAGCCTACTGTTGACTGGAAGCCTTACATAAACCGTTGCTTATCCCATATTTTGTATGTCATATGTATTATGCACTGTATGTACAGTAAGGTTCATTCTTATGTTTTTCTGTCAAATGTTTGAAGGGAGTTTTAGGATTTTGCTTTGAAACTTTCATTTTACTTAGAGATTACTTGTGATCTCTCAGCAATCACCAGATTCTTGAGAATTCTTGACATCTAAGAGAGCCTGTAAGTTGTTTTCAAATACAATAAAACTTAGTGTGCTTATTAAGCTGGACAGTTATTAAGACTGATGTGCATTTGTAGAGTTTTAAACATTTATTAATTTCAATTTGTCGAGGCTTCTCCCTATATTTAGGGCCTGTGAACTTTTTTTTTTTCAAGTCTCAAAGAATTTTGTAGGTCCTTGAAAGTCTAGTAGGTGCTAAGCACTATGCCTAAAGCATCTAACAACAGAACAGCCCTGCCCATGCCTTAGCCATGTGCTGTCTCGTGTGATGGTTATATATAGATCTGCTTTCGGCCCCCACGTAGTCATGATTTTAAGCTTATTGAAGACAGTGTTTTTCGTTTTGCTCAGTAATAATTTTTTATAGTGACTAGCAGAGCTGCCATCCAATGAATGTTAATGGAATAATTAAAAATGTCATAAACACAAAAATCACAATTTCAAACACATACTCTAAGGCCTCTTTCCTGGAATGTTTTGAAATTATTGTAGTTATTTGAAATTATATTCCTAATACTTCTCAAAATGTTTGGAATCTCTTTCCTTAAAAAAAGTTCTGTCTTCATTGCTTTGAAAGATGGTACAGATAAATAGAATATAAACAAAACACACAGTAGGACTCTCTAGATGTGTTCAACTTCTAGATTTTTGTTTCACTAGCAGTTAGCTACAGATTTTCTTCTAAGCATTTATAGGGGAATTGTATACTCATAATTTACCAGACAGTCCATGTCTCTAATATAGCAGTGGCTCTATTACACTGCAAACTGTTCTTGGGTTCAGGTGAATTTCCTTTGGTAGTATATGGATTGTAACTAAATGTGCTCTAATAACACTTTAACATCCATGATTAAACAACTACTACTCACATGCCCAACTTTAGGTATAGGGAAGAGGAGGCTGATGCTCTGAGAAATAAGGAGCTGGTACATGGGCATTTCTTTCCATGGACTAGCCAGTATGTCAATGACAAATAAAACAGACTCAGGTACACTTGAAGCAAACCATAACAAGATTTACATGAATAACACCCACTACTCAGCATGCAAATCTCATGGTAGACACTCACCCTTTAGCATAATATAATTGGGCCTGATGTCAAAAGGCCTAGCTTTTAAATACTCTTTGGTGATACTGCTAAAACAGAACTTCTCCATCTTAAGATAATGTTGCTACTATTTTTATTTTCTACACGAGTTGTTTTACCCATGTTCACACCCAATAAAAACCCCATTTTGCCTGGGGGATAGGCCCAGTGACCCAGAAAGTCAAACTTTATGCTGCCCTAGAGAGAGTGCAATTTAAATCTCATTGTGAGTACATTCTCAGAGAAACACCCATATGCTTAAAACTGACCATTCCATGTTCACAGTGAAAATGGAGAAGACAAAAAACACAGAAAGGAAAAGCAGGGAGAAGGGCTGGAGAACGTGCGTCCTGCAACTATTTGGATACAGCTGCCCCACCTCTTTCCATTGCTGTCCCGAAGCATCGCTTTGCCCATCACTCGGGACTTTGTTTCCAGCTCCTGCACCTCCTCCAGCAACGTTTTTTTGTAGGTATGCTTGGCCCTGTGTCACAAGGAAAAGACAAAATGAACATGAACTTGACCTTTGCACAGCTGTAAAAAAGGGCTGCTCCCCACTTGGGTCGCATCTGGATGCCCTTTGTCTGAGGCCAAGGGTCATGATGGGGCAGTCACAGTCCCATGCATAGCAAAGGCTCTCCCCTCTTCGCCTGGGAAGCACCCCACATCCTGCAGAACAAGGGGGGCCCATGCAGCTCAGAAGTCACCCCCCACAGGACACTGCTTGTTGTGGAAGGCCTGCAAGTCAGCGGAGGACCCCCTGACCTTCAGACAGCAGACCAGGGTGCGTGCATGATCTTGGGGCTGTCTCAGAAGCTTTCGCTGCAGGACTGAAAACCCAGAAGGTGCTTCAAATCCTCCCACAGTGGACACATCAGGCCTCTGGGCTCCTGCCCTGCCTGTGATCGCCTCTAGTGTGGGAAGAGCCACTGCCCAGCAGGAATGGGAATGACGTGGCACTGCCTGCTCTTCAGACCAACCCCCTGACCAGAGATGCGGGGTGGACACAAATATCGGGGCACAGCTGTCCCATCCTTGTCCTGAAGAGACTTACCCTTCGGCCCACAGATGTAGGCCTTGCTGGCGTTAAACAACTGAGACTGGCAAGAGCAAGCTAGCTGGCCTCTGCACCGCGATTTAAATCTCAGCCTGGACCTGGTGCTCTCCCTGCGCTGAAGGAAACGCTACCTGCACCCTTTCGCTGATTAAACTAGAAGGAATTCCTTACAATGTCCAAAGAGGGGCCGATGTCAGGGTCTTCCTAAAGTTGAGACTGAACAGCTACTGGATGGAAACAATAGAAGTGAAGAAAAGGCATTTAATAAGATACGGGTAAGAAATGGGAAGAGAAAAACCGTGGAAAGAAAAAGCCTCCTAATTTAGCAAAAGGGGCAGATTTTCTTACCATGAAAAGCTTTTCATGACTGTCAACATTAATGAATGTGAGGGTCCCACTAAGAAGCAGGACGCAAAGACAGGCAAGGACCCACATGGAGCAGATCTGCAAGGAGGCAAGAGCAGTGCAGGGGGCACCCTCTGAAGACAGGAGCCAGTTCAGCGGCATCACACCCCTGCCCGCCCTCCGCCTTCACGGGAAAGTCTGTTAAGATAACGCCCGGTTGTCCCCCAACACTCGAGGCTGATCTCTGCTGGGGCATTAGTACGCAGACACTGTGTACGGGCCTGTCGTTCCTCTTGCCCAGAGCAAACATGGGGACTCAACCTCACAGGTTTGAACACGTAATACCTCAACTACAGCAAGTAGTGTCCTGAGACTCAGAGGCATAAAACAGTGCAGTTCAAAGAAGAGTCCGTGGAATTTCCATTTAAACAATAAATGAGAAAATGCTTAACCTGTTGCTAGAAAGGAGACAGTCATAAAGAATGCTGAAACTTACACTGTTCAATAGTATTGACTCTGCTGGGCCCAAACTTGACCTTTACCCTGCAGGGTTATGGGGCTGTATTGATAACAAGCCACCAAGTGGCAGCACCGCTGCCCTTGGATTCACTCCCGGGGTGGAGGCCCCGTGAGAACATTCTGGCTAATCCTGCAGGAAGAGCATCTCTCACTGCCCGGGCTGTCCTAACCCACCAAGCCCCCTCTTCTTCTCCCTCTCTCCCCACACAGAGCAAGCAGGGCCTCTACAACAGCCCCCACCGTTGCCCTCTGGGCTGGGGAGAAAGGCGACACTGAGCAGTGGGCTTGGGCAAAGGGAGGCTGAACCACAGGACATGGAGCCCTGGAGAGCTACAGTTCCGGCCAAGGCAAGAAGAACCAGAACCACTGGTCCAGAGCTGCCCACTTCCACCCATTCACAGCACGGCCTCAGGGAAATGATCCGAGCTCCTCGATGCTACCCGGCTGCACATGCTCCCAGTAAGGGAAAGGCACCCATGTCCACAAGCCACGCAGAAACTTTATAGTATTTACCACCGAGCGAGCTCCTGGGGGCTCGGAGGGAACTCACGAGTTGAGAAGCTTGAATGGCAACACTGGGGGTGATTGCTCAGGTCTTTCTGCAAGCAGCACTATAGAAACCATTTTCCCAAGAACCTTACCCAAACGAAGCCTTAATAATGGTTTTGAAATCTTCCCTGTCAAAGTCTACATGTGAACTGATTCGAACTGAACACTCACAGGTTTAAACGGCCATTCTTTCTGCATTAGCCATGGGTGTATAAGTGTCTCCCCAGGAGTTGGGGCATGGCTTGTTCTGAGTTGCAGCCTAGACAGAGTGAGCCCCTTATCTGCGACCAGCTTATCCCCAGGCTCCAGGGTCCGCCTCATCTAACCCCACATGGGGAGACCCCGTGGCCACAGAGGTGGTGGGGCCTGGCTCCGTCACTGCCAGGGTGCGAGGGCCGCCTGTGAGTCTTCAGTCACAGCCGAGGATATCTCCAGGTTATTAGGGGCTTTCCAAATAAATACAGTGGCTTAGAATCTTGAACTTTTCATGCTTCTGAGATGTTTTTCCTGGAGTCTTTCTTTGCATGGAAGGAGAGCAAGTCAGAAGGAAATGTTAAGTTCAAAATGTGGATGAAAATCTAAATGCGATGGGTTTCAAAAGAACTGAGTTTAGTTAGAAAGTTTTGAAAAAAAGATCAAGGTCCATTTATATATATAAATTTCTTATTACCTTTTCTTTCCATTTAACTGCCTATCTGGGATTATAATGAGGAAATGAAGTCATTCTGGAATTGCTGAATGTATTGTGTGCTGACTGGTAAAGTACAAGAGATGCCGTTAGATAAAAGGAGGCTGGTTCCTGTGTTCAGCGGTCTTGAGCTTTATATTATTTTTATAAAGCAATACTAATGAATTTCTCCTAAATGAGAATAAGTACATGTCAGCTTACCTAGGAATGTTGTCGTAAGTAAACATTTTGCAAGCATGTCACCTAAAGGATATTAAAATAGTTCTGGGCAATTTAAACTTCATGCTCCTAATAAAAACACTCCCTCACCAGGTATCACATAGACTCAATTATTTTAATAAAAGATGTGTTAGTTCGGCCCCTCATGAAAATTCCACTTAACAGGATAACAGAGTAGGTATTTTATGGCTTCCAAATCTGACTTGAGAGAGACTAATGGGTCTTCATCCAGAAAGCTGACAGACTTCATGGAAAAAATGACTGAGTTACCTCATGCTATGTTTTTTTAATCTTAAGAGTCCAGGTCCTGAAATGGAAGAGAAGCTGAGCAAAGAAAGGAGAAAAAGCAGAGAGCAACTTACTTTCTAAAGTGCTCATAGACATGCATGTGAAAAGGCCTGTCCTGTGCTGGAATTTAAAAACTCTGTCAAAACAGTTAATCACCAAAATTCAAAATGAAGCAAAATATCCTTAAGATCGATCCACGGCAAGATTAAGGAATTGCAACAGCCCCCTGGGAGATTCCTACCGCCGCCATATGCTGCCATCACAGCACAAAATTCTTCGGCTGCTCTTTAATTCCGATTCAGTTAATTGAAAACTCTTCTTCGAAGTTCAATAAATATTCAACAGTTTGAACCAATTTGATGGGTAGTTGTGGACAATCCGCATTAATCTTTTTGTTTAGTGTGCAGGAAGGAAAAACAGGACGTGTTTTATAAAGGGGAAGTTCAGGAGGTCAGAGAACACCATAGCTCCGTACTGCGGCCTCACCAGGCGTAAGCAGCTCAGAATGTGTTTTATCTTCTTGGGGGAAGCCTCTGAATGGACTTGACTCAACAACATATATTTCAGGATGGGAGTAAAATATGAGATAAAACATGGGCCCCAGGACCAGAGGGAAAATGCTCAAAGACACTTGCAAAATTCTTGTTTCTGAGGAGAGAGGTGACTGTAGTTTAGCCATTAAACATGTATTACAAATCGAGCTTATATTTTGGGCAAATACTCCAGGTGAGAGCCAGTGTAGGCTATCCTCCCTGGCCCCTGAATAAAAAGAGCCCAAAAGGTATTTCAGGAAGTGCCTCTGGGATTCAGCAGGGGCTGTTCCAGCTCACCCAAGGCCAAGGGGCGGTGGGCTCTGGGGAAGGGCTGTGTGCTGGGCTCATGTTGGGCAGCAGCTGCAGGCGGGACAACCCTCTGCTGGCCCCACCAGTGCCTTCTTCCCAGGGTGCGGCCTCTGTTCCTACCGGCTGGCGAGCTTCTCGGAAAGGAAGTGGCTTTTACTCTTTCCATATGGTGGAGCTGGCAACTGCGTCATTTGGCTTATCCTTGTTAAAACGTAAATGGTGCTAATTTTACAGTGCCAGGGGAAACCAAAAATAAGTTCTGTTTGAAGGAATAGATAATTTGCTTTATGGTGACTAGGAACTTTTACATGGAACATGCTGGATGAAATCCAGAAACAGAAAAGGAGGCAGAGACATGGTAATCTGCAGACGCTCTCTTTGAAGTGGTAGAAAGATACTTCTCCTAACATCTCACTTGGCAAATAAATAGGCTCAGTAAAAAATTTTTTTTCATGACAGTAAGTAGTTGAATTAAAATAGGCTGTGATTAATGTATACTCATGTAAGTATTCTCAATCACTATAAATTGAAAAGTAATCTGCTGTAACCAATACCAAGTTATATGTATCTAAAACTAACTTGATTATCTCATAAAACTGAAGAAAGTTGGCAAGGTAATATATTATGCCACAGCAGAGCTATGTCCTACAAAAGCAAATAATAGAATTAACACCTTCTTTCAGTGCATTTATTAGATTAAGAAAACATCTGTCCTAGCTATAATAATTTCATTTTCAAGGCTTCTGATTCTGCAGACCAAATGGTGTAGTAAATCAAGCATTTAAGAAATTTGAATTATTTAATGTTTACTAACAGTTGCAAAACTTGGTGAAGAGAAGGAAAAAAAAAAATCCCAAATATGGGTTATACAGTTCTCTCTCCCCATCTTTCTCTGCATTACATACCATCAGTTGTCAAGATAATGACAGAATGAAGACTTTTTCAAAAGGCATCCTTAACTGTCAGGCAAGAACAATTCTCAGTGAGTGTGGGAGGAATGGAGAGATAAAAATGAAATCTGATGTCTTTTCCTGGAAGGTCTGGATTAAAGTCTCAATTCTTTGCCTCAGGGCTCCAAAATAATTAAGTTTGCCCAAAGTAAAGCCAATCCAGGAGCCTCAATTTTCCGGGAAGGTGATAACTATTTGTAGGAGGAATCGAGCGTACCCCAAACAAAAAACAGTATTAAATCATTTGGAGCATTCCATCTTTTTCTCATGGATGAAATTAAAATCTACATTATGTTGGAACTTAGTTGCTTCTTTTACATTGCATGCAAAAATAGTTCAGCAGTGACGTATCTTGAAACATATAAACAAAAACTGAGTGTGAATTATTTCCTATTTAATCTGGGTTATGACTCCATCTTTATGATGAATCTTCTCATAGACCTGTAAACTGACATTCTAGAAGAATTATATTTGAAGGATTCCTACCGTGAACTATTTAGAGAAACGAAGAATACTTCATTCCAAGTATTTTGTGAATTGAAATGATTTACATAAAAATAATTTTCCTTGAAGCATGGGATTTAAAGCCAGGCTACATTTGTGATCAGTCAGCATTAATTTTTAGATATAAAGTGAAATGAATTTTCAGTTATAGTCCTAAACCCAATGCACTTGATCTGCCCTAGAAACTCTTGCTTATAATCATGTACAAGCGACGTCCCTATTGACCTTCACACAGCCCATCTTGGGACTCTTTTTTGCCTATAATTTCTTATCATGATGAAGCACTAATTAAAAGAAAAAGAGCCCCAGCATTCTTTACATCCCTTGCTGGCAGGTGTCAGGGACCTGTTCTTTCAGAAGTCCCAGAGCATTTATGTCCTATGTCAGGGCTTGTGAAAGACAAATTCGAGGACAGATGAGCAAGACCCAGGGTCACTCCTTAATTTTCCACTTACGCTCGCCACGCCACATCTTCGATTAGGCACGCACTAGGAACCAGAAACAGTCCCAGCCAGAAGTGTGCAGAGCTCAGGACCATAGTTGCCTGCAAGAAACAGAAGCAGCATGTGTATTAATGCCTTCCTCCTGCCACAGTAAGGTGTAATTCAATAAATGTAAAATATCCCATAACAGAAAACAACGAAGCAATAAATTCAGTGAAAGTTAAAACATTCACTTAGGAAGAACGTCAAGGACTGGCTGGGTGTTGGGGGTGGGGGTGGGGTCCTGTTCATGATCCCCATCAGCTCTTGTCTCCATTCTTTTATTTTAATGAGTGTTGCCTCTCCATTTTATAAAGTGCTGCAAACTCCCTTCCCATCAGGAAGCTGGCATAAGTCCTCCTACAGAGAAGTGTGGGTGCCCTGGACTCCCAGGCACCACTGGGAAGAGTGATCTTGACTCTACCGGGTTCCTCCCTCTGCTCCACTTGTCCATCAGTGCCCATTCCTTCCTGCTCATTCATTCACGGAATCAGTATTTGTGCAAGGCACAGTGAGTCTCAGCACCCAGCAGGAGACCAGGAGTATGTGACAGTCCCTACCGTCAAGGAACTTAAAATTGTGTAGTACACACACACACATACGTGTAGGGTGATCTCCATCATCCTGTGCAATATGATAGAGTCATGACCACATCTATGGGGTTTCAGAGGAGCCTTAGAAGGCTGGGAAGACTTCTTTTTTTTTTTTTTTAATAATTATTTTTTATTGAAGGGTAGTTGATGCACAGTATTACATTACATTAGTTTCAAGCGTAAAACACAGTGATAAAACATTTATATACATAATTCTAGGTTCCAGCTATCACCCTACCAAGCTGTTACAATATCTTGACTATATTCCTTATGCTATACATTACATCCCGGTTACTTATTTATTTTACCATTGGAAGTCTGTCCCGTTTTTTTTGTTTTTTTTTTTTGTGAGGGCATCTCTCATATTTATTAATCAAATGGTTGTTAATGACAATAAAATTCTGTATAGGGGAGTCAATGCTCAATGCACAATCATTAATCCACCCCAAGCCTAATTTTCGTCAGTCTCCAATCTTCTGAGGCATAACAAACAAGTTCTTACATGGAGAACAAATTCTTACACAATGAATAAGTTACACAGTGAACAGTACAAGGGCAGTCATCACAGAAACTTTCGGTTTTGCTCATGCATTATGAACTATAAACAGTCAGTTCAAATATGAATACACATTTGGTTTTTATACTTGATTTATATGTGGATACCACATTTCTCTCTTTATTATTATTATTTTTAATAAAATGCTGAAGTGGTAGGTAGATACAAGATAAAGGTAGAAAACATAGTTTAGTGTTGTAAGAGAACAAATGTAGATGATCAGGTGTGTGCCTGTAGACTATGTGTTAATCCGAGCTAGACAAGGGCAATAAAACATCCACGTATGCAGAAGATTTCTCTCAGAACGGGGGGGGTGAGGTTCTAAGCCTCACCTCTGTTGATCCCCAATTTCTCACCTGATGGCCCCCCTGCGACTGTGTCTGTCTTAGGTTGTTCCTCCCTTGAGGAATCTTACCCGTCTCTGGCTAACCAGTCATCTTCCGGGGCCATACAGGGAAATGTGAAGTTGGTAAGTGAGAGGGAAGCCTTATTGTTTGAAAAGGTTAACTTTTTACTTCTTTGCATATTTATGCCCTGTAGCTTCTATGCCCAGCATTTGTCTTGAGGTATCTTTACCACTTGGAAGAATTATGATACTCGGTAAATTTGATATGAGGCACGAATTCTATTTAAGGGTTGTAATTAGGAAGGAAGAAGAAAAGCTATAGAAGTAGCAGGCGGAAGAAAACATGGGAAGATTGATTATTTCTTTGACATATCTTCTTGTAGAGTAACTTCAGCATGTATAGGTTTTAAGCTACTACTTAAATTGCGCACACACATTAACATAATAGGAGTATAGTTACATAACCAAAGCATATCTGTAATTACCAGCCATCTCCAGTGAAACCAAGAAAACCAGTTAGGCACCTTAGGCATTTGTGAAAACTTATCTATGATATGGTGGATATTGTCCAACTGAACTTGAACAGTCTGAGAGAAATCAGACAAATTAAAATAACCCATTCCTGGGGAATGTTCACATCCCTTATGTTCTTTTAACAGTAAATAGTCTGTAGTTGTAAGATTTTGGAGCGCTCCAATTTGCACTTTTCCTAATTCTTGGTTGAGTTCCAACAGTATAGATCCAGTCAAATTTGTTGTTTTACTGTATGCACAGGCCAGCTTAGATATCTCCTTCCTCATTCCCATGGCAAGTCCAGGAGCTGGTGGGATGAGTGCATCTACAGCTGTAGCAGTGCGTGGATCTTTGTTGGGGTTTTTTGATGATCATCTTCTGGCATGAGTCTTCCAGAGAGTGCTGATGTTGGAAGTTCTCTTTCATATCGTATCTTAGTTCATTTTTGGGGTAGCCCAATTAGGCTTTGATCTTCTGTATAAACACAAACAGACCCTTTGCCTACACTTTTATATGCCCTTTATACCCTTGTGTAGACCTCATTGGAGGTTACCACACAGGAACTGCCCTTTTTTTTTTGTTTGGTTTTGTTTTGCTTTGTTTTCGGTATCACTAATCTACACTTACATGACGAATATTATGTTTACTAGGCTCTCCCCTATACCATGTCTCCCCTATAAACCTCTTTACAGTCACTGTCCATCAGCATAGCAAAATGTTGTAGAATCACTACTTGCCTTCTCTGTGTTGTACAGCCCTCCCTTTTCTCCTACCCCCCCATTTATGTTAATCTTAATACCCCCCTACCTCTCCTCCCGCCTTATCCCTCCCTACCCACCCATCCTCCCCAGTCCCTTTCCCTTTGGTACCTGTTAGTCCATTCTTGAGTTCTGTGATTCTGGTGCTGTTTTGTTCCTTCAGCTTTTCCTTTGTTCTTATATTCCACAGGTAAGTGAAATCATTTGGTATTTCTCTTTCTCCGCTTGGCTTGTTTCACTGAGCATAATACCCTCCAGCTCCATCCATGTTGCTGCAAATGATTGGATTTGCCCTTTTCTTATGGCTGAGTAGTATTCCATTGTGTATATGTACCACATCTTCTTTATCCATTCATCTATCGATGGACATTTAGGTTGCTTCCAATTCTTGGCTATTGTAAATAGTGCTGTGATAAACATAGGGGTGCATCTGTCTTTCTCAAACTTGATTGCTGCGTTCTTAGGGTAAATTCCTAGGAGTGGAATTCCTGGGTCAAATGGTAAGTCTGTTTTGAGCATTTTGATGTACCTCCATACTGCTTTCCACAATGGTTGAACTAACTTACATTCCCACCAGCAGTGTAGGAGGGTTCCCCTTTCTCCACAGCCTCGCCAACATTTGTTGTTGTTTGTCTTTTGGATGGCAGCCATCCTTACTGGTGTGAGGTGATACCTCATTGTAGTTTTAATTTGCATTTCTCTGATAATTAGCGATGTGGAGCATCTTTTCATGTGTCTGTTGGCCATCTGTATTTCTTTTTTGGAGAACCGTCTGTTCAGTTCCTCTGCCCATTTTTTAATTGGGTTATTTGTTTTTTGTTTGTTGAGGCGTGTGAGCTCCTTATATATTCTGGACGTCAAGCCTTTATCGGATGTGTCATTTTCAAATATATTCTCCCATACTGTAGGGATCCTTCTTGTTCTATTGATGGTGTCTTTTGCTGTACAGAAGCTTTTCATCTTAATATAGTCCCACTTACTCATTTTTGCTGTTGTTTTCCTTGCCCGGGGAGATATGTTCAAGAAGAGGTCACTCATGTTTATGTCTAAGAGGTTTGTGCCTATGTTTTCTTCCAAGAGTTTAATGGTTTCATGGCTTACATTCAGGTCTTTGATCCATTTTGAGTTTACTTTTGTATATGGGGTTAGACAATGGTCCAGTTTCATTCTCCTACATGTAGCTGTCCAGTTTTGCCAGCACCACCTGTTGAAGAGACTGTCATTTTGCCATTGTATGTCCATGGCTCCTTTATCAAATATTAATTGACCATATATGTCTGGGTTAATATCTGGATTCTCTAGTCTGTTCCATTGGTCTGTGGCTCTGCTCTTGTGCCAGTACCAAATTGTCTTGATTACTATGGCTTTATAGTAGAGCTTGAAGTTGGGGAGTGAGATCCCCCCTACTTTATTCTTCTTTCTCAGGATTGCTTTGGCTATTCAGGGTCTTTGGTGTTTCCATATGAATTTTTGAATTATTTGTTTCAGTTCATTGAAGAATGTTGCTGGTAGTTTCATAGGGATTGCATCAAATCTGTATATTGCTTTGGGCAGGATGGCCATTTTGACGATATTAATTCTTCCTAACCACGAGCATGGGATGAGTTTCCATCTGTTAGTGTCCCCTTTAATTTCTCTTAAGAGTGACTTGTAGTTTACAGAGTATAAGTCTTTCACTTCTTTGGTTAGGTTTATTCCTAGGTATTTTATTTTTTTTGATGCAATTGTGAATGGAGTTGTTTTCCTGATTTCTCTTTCTGTTGGTTCATTGTTAGTATATAGGAAAGCCACAGATTTCTGTGTGTTGATTTTGTATCCTGCAACTTTGCTGTATTCCGATATCAGTTCTAGTAGTTTTGGGGTGGAGTCTTTAGGGTTTTTTATGTACAGTATCATGTCATCTGCAAATAGTGACAGTTTAACTTCTTCTTTACCAATCTGGATTCCTTGTATTTCTTTGTTTTGTCTGATTGCCGTGGCTAGGACCTCCAGTACTATGTTAAATAACAGTGGAGAGAGTGGGCATCCCTGTCTAGTTCCCGATCTCAGAGGAAATGCTTTCAGCTTCTCGCTGTTCAATATAATGTTGGCTGTCGGTTTATCATAGATGGCCTTTATTATGTTGAGGTACTTGCCCTCTATTCCCATTTTGCTGAGAGTTTTTAACATGAATCGATGTTGAACTTTGTCAAATGCTTTTTCAGCATCTATGGAGATGATCATGTGGTTTTTGTCTTTCTTTTTGTTGATGTGGTGGATGATGTTGATGGACTTTCGAATGTTGTACCATCCTTGCATCCCTGGGATGAATCCCACTTGGTCATGGTGTATGATCCTTTTGATGTATTTTTGAATTCGGTTTGCTAATATTTTGTTGAGTATTTTTGCATCTACGTTCATCAGGGATATTGTCTGTAGTTTTCTTTTTTGGTGGGGTCTTTGCCTGGTTTTGGTATTAGGGTGATGTTAGCTTCATAGAATGAGTTTGGGAGTATCCCCTCCTCCTCTATTTTTTGGAAAACTTTAAGGAGAATGGGTATTATGACTTCCCTGTATGTCTGATAAAATTCCAAGGTAAATCCATCTGGCCCGGGGGTTTTGTTCTTTGGTAGTTTTTTTATTACCGCTTCAATTTCATTGCTGGTAATTGGTCTGTTTAGATTTTCTGTTTCTTCGTGGGTCAATCTTGGAAAGTTGTATTTTTCTAGGAAGTTGTCCATTTCTCCTAGGTTTCCCAGCTTGTTAGCATATAGGTTTTCATAGTATTCTCCAATAATTCTTTGCATTTCCGTGGGGTCCGTTGTGATTTTTCCTTTCTCGTTTCTGATACTGTTGATTTGTGTTGACTCTCTTTTATTCTTAATAAGTCTGGCTAGAGGCTTATCTATTTTGTTTATTTTCTCGAAGAACCAGCTCTTGGTTTCATTGATTTTTGCTATTTTTTTATTCTTCTCAATTTTATTTATTTCTTCTCTGATCTTTATTATGTCCCTCCTGCTGACCTTAGGCCTCATCTGTTCTTCTTTTTCCAATTTCGATAATTGTGACATTAGACCATTCATTTGGGATTGCTCTTCCTTTTTTAAATATGCTTGGATTGCTATATACTTTCCTCTTAAAACTGCTTTTGCTGTGTCCCACAGAAGTTGGGGCTTAGTGTTGTTGTTGTCATTTGTTTCCATATATTGCTGGATCTCCATTTTGATTTGGTCGTTGATCCATTGATTATTTAGGAGCGTGTTGTTAACCCTCCATGTGTTTGTGAGCCTCTTTGCTTTCTTTGTACAGTTTATTTCTAGTTTTATGCCTTGCTGGTCTGAAAAGTTGGTTGGTAGGATTTCAATCTTTTGGAATTTTCTGAGGCTCTTTTTGTGGCCTAGTGATGTGGTCTATTCTGGAGAATGTTCCATGTGCACTTGAGAAGAATGTATATCCCGCTGCTTTTGGATGTAGAGTTCTATAGATGTCTATTAGGTCCATCTGCTCTACTGTGTTGTTCAGTGCTTCCGTGTCCTTACTTATTTTCTGCCCAGTGGATCTATCCTTTGGGGTGAGTGGTGTGTTGAAGTCTCCTAGAATGAATGCATTGCAGTCTATATCCCACTTTAGTTCTGTTAGTATTTGTTTCACATATGCTGGTGCTCCTGTGTTGGGTGCATATATATTTAGAATGGTTATATCCTCTTGTTTGACTGAGCCCTTTATCATTATGTAGTGTCCTTCTTTATCTCTTGTTACTTTCTTTGTTTTGAAGTCTATTTTGTCTGATATTAGTACTGCAACCCCTGTTTTCTTCTCACTGTTGTTTGCTTGAAATATGTTTTTCCATCCCTTGACTTTTAGTCTGTACATGTCTTTGGGTTTGAGGTGAGTTTCTTGTAAGCAGCATATAGATGGGTCTTGCTTTTTTATCCATTCTGTTACTCTGTGTCTTTTGATTGGTGCATTCAACCCATTAACATTTAGGGTGACTATTGAAAGATATGTACTTATTGCCATTGCAGGCTTTAAATTCGTGGTTACCAAAGGTTCAAGGTTAGCCTCTTTAGTATCTTACTGCCTAACTTAGCTCGCTTATTGAGCTGTTATATACACTGTCTGGAGATTCTTTTCTTCTCTCCCTTCTTGTTCCTCCTCCTCGATTCTTCATATGTTGGGTGTTTTGTGCTGTGCTCTTTCTAGGAGTGCTCCCATCTAGAGCAGTCCCTGTAAGATGTTCTGTAGAGGTGGTTTCTGGAAAGCAAATTCCCTCAGCTTTTGTTTGTCTGGGAATTGTTTAATCCCACCGTCATATTTGAATGATAGTCGTGCTGGATACAGTATCCTTGGTTCAAGGCCCTTCTGTTTCATTGTATTAAATATATCATGCCATTCTCTTCTGGCCTGTAGGGTTTCTGTTGAGAAGTCTGATGTTAGCCTGATGGGTTTCCCTTTATAGGTGACCTTTTTCTCTCTAGCTGCCTTTAACACTCTTTCCTTGTCCTTGATCTTTGCCATTTTAATTATTATGTGTCTTGGTGTTGTCCTTCTTGGATCCTTTCTGTTGGGGGTTCTGTGTATTTCCGTGGTCTGTTCGATTATTTCCTCCCCCAGTGTGGGGAAGTTTTCAGCAATTATTTCTTCTAAGATACTTTCCATCTCTTTTCCTCTCTCTTCTTCTTCTGGGACCCCTATAATACGGATATTGTTCCTTTTGGATTGGTCACACAGTTCTCTTAATATTGTTTCATTCCTGGAGATCCTTTTGTCTCTCTCTATGTCAGCTTCTATGCGTTCCTGTTCTCTGATTTCAATTCCATCAGTGGCCTCTTGCATCCTATCCATTCTGCTTATAAACCCTTCCAGAGTTTGTTTCATTTCTGCGATCTCCTTTCTGGCATCTGTGATCTCCCTCCGGACTTCATCCCATTTCTCTTGCGTATTTCTCTGCATCTCTGTCAGCATGTTTATGATTCTTATTTTGAATTCTTTTTCAGGGAGACTGGTTAGGTCTGTCTCCTTCTCTGGTGTTGTCTCTGTGATCTTTGTCTGCCTGTAGCTTTGCCTTTTCATGGTGATAGGAATAGTCTGCAGAACTGGGACGAGTGACGGCTGGAAGGACTTCCTTTCTTGTTGGTTTGTGGCCCTCCTCTCCTGGGAGAACAGCGGCCTCTAGTGGCTTGTGCTGCGCAGCTGCGCGCAGACAGGGTTTCTGCTTCCTGCCCGGCTGCTATGGAGTTAATCTCCGCTGTTGCTGTGGGCGTGGCCTGGCTCGGGCAGCTGCTCCAAAGTGGTGGAGTCGCGTTGGAGCAGGAGCTGCTGGGAGGCTATTTATCTCCGTAAGGGGCCTCCCTGCTCCCTGCAGCCCAGGGGTTAGGGTGCCCAGAGATCCCTGGATTCCCTACCTCTGGATTAAATGACCCGCCCTGTCCCTTTAAGACTTCCAAAAAAAGCACCCGCCAAAACAAAACGACCACCAAAAAAAAAAAAAAAAAAAAGAAAAAAAATTTTTAAATTAAAAAAAAAAAAAGGTGGTCGCTCGTTTTTCTTTATTCTCCGGTGCCAGTCTCAGGCCTCTGCTCACTGGTCGTGCTTCCCTGTTTCCCTAGTATTGGGGTCCCTATCCCTTTAAGATTCTAAAAAGCGCTCGCCAAAACAAAACAGCAAAAAAGCAAAAAAAAAAAAAATGGTCGCGCGCTTTTCTTATGTCCTCCCGCGCCCGGCCTCCAGTGCCCGCTCACTGTTCTTTCTGCCCTGTTTCCCTAGTATCCAGGGCCCCCTGGGCATGTACTCTGACTGCGCTCTGGCCCGGATGGCTGGGGCTGGGTGCTCGGCAGTCCTGGGCTCCGTCTCCCTCCCGCTCTGCCTATTCTCCTCCCGCCGGGAGCTGGGGGGAGGGGCGCTCGGCTCCCGCTGGGCCGGGGCTTGTATCTTACCCCCTTCGCGAGGCGCTGGGTTCTCTCAGGTGCGGATGTGGTCTGGATATTGTCCTGTGTCCTCTGGTCTTTATTCTAGGAAGGGTTGTCTTTGTTATATTTTCATAGATATATGTTGTTTTGGGAGGAGATTTCCGCTGCTCTACTCACGCCGCCATCTTCCGCCCCTCCTCGGGGAAGACTTCTTAAAGACAGAATATGGGATATGCCCAGAAACAAGATGCCAACAGCTGGAGAAGCAGAGAGCAGTCCAAGTGGAATGTGATGTGGGGCACAGCCTTTGAAGAGACTTGATTTTTCCTGGCATTCCGAATCACAGAGTTTGGGAGGAAACAGGTAGAAAATCTTCAAGGAATAGAGTTTCAGGGCCAAGGTTATGTCAGTTAGGCCAGGAGTAGAAAGAGAACTCAGAACAGGTACAAAGGGAGGGAAGAGTCTGCTCTGAACAGCTCTGGGGGCTGAAGAGTAGAGTCTTACATTTTGGTTTCGAACAAGCAAGTGCAGGAGCCTGGAGCTGGCTGGCAACTGGCAAACCGGCTGGAGAGGGGGAGCTACTTGGAAGAGAGACTCAAGTTAAAGTGTGACGGGACCCTTCCTAGGCACCGTTCTGCCTCGCTGGGACGCTCACCATTTGATTCCACTAGAATAGGTCTGTCTTGCTGAAAGTCATCAGAGTGAGGCTTCCAGAGGGGGCCGAGGCATGCTGGTCTCTGGGGCCGTGCAGGGCTGAGCACCAAGAGGGTTGGTGACCCAGAGCAGCTCTGGTCATGGTGCACAGAGAGCAGAGAGCAGAGGCGGGGTTCACCCCGGCCCCAGCCTGGCAGCCAAGCTTCGACTCTCTCTTCGGTTCCATCTTCCCCTGTAGTGGGCTGGCCACACACAGAGGCCCTTGTCGCTCCACTGAAATCCATCTGAGCAGGGACACACTGGGAGAGAAGCTGTCCTGGCGGCTTTTCCTGAGCACACCTCCATCCCTGCACCCGTGGCCGAGCCCAGCCTAAATAAGAGGGGGCTTGCCTCTGAACTCCCCCACAAGGCCCTGTCGGTGGTACTCGGGGCTTGATGACAGTGAAGCCCAGGAGCAGTGAGGTTTGGGGTAAAGGTGAACTCCACCCCTGGCATGGGAGGACTTGCCTTCCTTTCCTAAAAATCAGAGTACTAGCTTTCTGAAAGAACAATTTAAAACCTTAAAAATATGTGAGCACATTTTGCCCCATGGATTACATTTCAGAATTCATCCTAAGGAAATGAGAAAATGTGTAAAGAAACAAGTACAAGAATATTCACATAGAGCTGTACTTCCAAAGAAAGTAAGAAATGTCCAAGAAGAGGACTTGCAGCATATATTGTGGTATATACTAAATATACTGCATGCCTATATAATATATCCAGTAGCCTTCTATGCAGCAATTAAAGTCATAACAGAATGATATTTACCGACATCAAGAGATATCATGTTTTGTTGCTAATGAAAAATAGGCATTTCAAGATGACATCTTATAGGGCACCGACCGTGGCAGTGGGGTGTGTGGAAACAATAGTGGCCCAGGTCTCAAAATTAAACCTGAGATGTTGTCTCCTGATGCACCCGCCCACAGGTCATTGCATCTGTACGTGTTAAACATTATACATATGTCAATGTCTACAATTTCCATAAAGTCCTGTTTTGGGATTTCTGCACCTTTAAAAACACATTCCAGAACTTGAAAACAGTGGAGGGGCCCTTGATCAGCTTGAGACCACCAGGCCATTTACATATGTGCATGCTTCTATGCTCAGAAGCAATGCGTGGAAAGGTATGTCATACAACTGCTGAGTTTTATTTTCATATCTCTCTGGCTATCTCTACTTCCTGTTTCTTCTACAGAAAACGTGTATTACTTACATGAAAAAGAAAAACAACCTGAGACCCCCAAGGCAAACCACAGGAGGGAGGTGGATTAGCCAGCTCCCTTCTGCACGTCCAGCCGTCCACCTCCAATCCTCTGGCCGCCACAGCGGGCCGGAGCCCCAGTGGCTGGTGCCCTGAATTTTGCTCTCATTGCAAATGCCTAAGGTGGTGCTTGGACCACAGACGGTAGACTTGTTCAAGCCGTACGTGTGCAGATATGTCCCGGATCATCTGCTAGGCATACTTACCAATGAATACAGCCATGTAAAAATAACACTTTAATACAACAGTAATGTACTATTTAAAATAGAATGTGAAATTCACTAAGAACGTTCACTGCAGAGGGAAATAAGAAAAACAAAATTTGGGCTGCCCTATTGGAAATCGGAAGTCCCCTTCCAAATTAATGGAGATCATATGGAAATTTGGAAGCACTGATGCTTTGTTGTTGGTTTTCAAAACTTTGACATCATGTGTGTAGGTTGTTTTAAAGGTGCCTCCAGAAAGGTTGCCAACCTCCTGATTTTCACAGATTGAGGCCCAAAACCCTGAAATCTTTGTTAGGGCCCACAAGCTGTTGTTATTTAAATTTAGTTAGACTGTTCTTGTTCTCTTAGCATAACAAAAGGTATGTTTATTGTGCTGGGCTAGGTGACAAATAGCCCTCTCCCCCGCCCCCCAACATATACTGCAGAGTAGGGTTTTAAAAACATCCTTTTGATGTGCTAACAAGTCCCACTGGGGAGAATGCACCCCTCAGTTAACAAGTCCTTAGCTGGTGATGACTATTAACCACGTAGGTGCCAATTGCGAAACAGAAACTCACTGCCGTCTGGGAGTGCAGAGCTCAGGTGGGTGAGACTACCTGACACATTAAGACACAAACTGGTGAGAGCCCAGACGGGGTGGAGGCTTGTCTGATTGTAGGAGCTGCACAGTACCAGCTGGACACCCACAAATCTGTGATCAGGGGTTAGTATTTTGGTTTTAGCTTCGGCAAGCTACTAATCGCACACACATATCCACAATGCCCAGGACCAGCCACCCATGAGTGTGATGACAGATGAGAAAAGGTTTTAAAAAGGAGGCTACTGTAAATTAGAGCCAGGCAAGGTCAGTTTGTGTTCCGTAGGGAGGGATGATTCGGAAACAATGTGATTGAGACGGAGAAGGCGGCAGCAAGGAGGAGACTAAGATTTCTTTGTATGTCACTGTATGCCAGGATTTCCCATAGATCATTTCATTTAATCCTCACTGTCCCCATTTTACAGAAGAAAAATTAAGCCTGCAACTTCTCCCAGGGACCTGAAGCCAGAGAGCAGGGTCATCAAGATACAAGCCAAGGGTGGCTGGCCCCAAACCTTACACCTTCCCCTGAACGTGAGGGATGAGGGGTTCCCTGCTTCCCACCTGTCTCTCCCTGGGCAGGAAAGCTCACCTCTAAGTTTAGAAAGCACGACACCGAAGGCATAGGTTTGGCTTCCATTTAACACCAGACACACTAGGCACTGAATGCAAAATGTATGTAAAAGGAAATCTAGAGAACTTGTAATGTTATAAAAACAAAAAGAAACACAGGAAGGAAAAACGTTCCCCAATCCCTCCACCCCAACCCAGCAACAATAACAAAATGAAAGCACTATATTTGGGATCCTACCTCCTTCTCCTCCTTGGCTCTTGCCAACCCCTCACCTTTCTCCCCTAAAATGTGTTTCCATTCAAAGACCAAGGCAGCCCCAGTTCTGTTTGTGAGGTTTGGCTTTCTGAAAACCCTGTTTTCTGTGAACATGCCTGTGAGAAGGTAAATCCTCTTCTCTCTTTACTGCGAGCCATTTTCGGATGGGTGGCAGTGTAAATTCTGACACTTTGTTTTCTCTGGTAGCTGTGCAACAGTTTACATGTTTAGGACTCACCCCCCCCGCCACCCCACAAGCCTTGGCTGACAGGCAGGTGTGCTGCATAAATTCACCATCTGCAGGGAATTCTCAGAGGATGCAAGACGACAGATTGGTGCTGACTCTGTAAAGCAGCAGAAAAGCAAATACTATATCCAGATAAAGTACTTAGTGAGACCGCATTGCTTGCCACAGGACGGAGGAAGCAAATTCCAGGCTGAAATCAAGTTCACTTCCTGTAATCATTCATGCCCACTCTTCCCCCATACAAAATGCCGGTAGCCTGATGCCAATTTTAAGCTCATATTTACCGCAAAGGGAAAGACATCTCAGTTGCCTACCTGGACCATCCTCTGAAGATTACCCTACAGACTCATGTCAGAAGCCCTGTGTGAATGAATGCAAATGAATTTTTAGTAAAACAGCTAAGTGATCCCAGAAGCATCTACATGCCTCTGATAACTCAAAACCTAGCTCCACACACCCAATCCTGACATTTAAATGCCAACCCACTGCGGCACCTGGTCCACTTGAGTAAAAGGGGATTTGAACCACCAGGAACAGGTAAGCACAAAAATTTGCCATCCCTGTCTCCCTGTTACCTGTTCCTGAAGGTGGGAGAGATTAAGCAAGCACCTAAAAAGATCATTCCTACAAATGTAGTGTCATCAAAAAAAAAAACCCAAAATGTACACTAAATGCTCTCCTTCTGATAGTGGGCTTACCTGATATGTTTTGTCACCAAAGCATAAGGTAGCTTTATCAATGGATGCTATTTTTAAACTGTGGTAGTGCTTCACATGATAAGGGTTTTTTCAAAAACATCCTCTTAGGGGCTTAAGAAGCATGCTCACCCTGCAGGAAGGTGAGGTGATATTTTTTGGGGAGTTATAATTTCGATACATTATATTGCACAAAGCTTAAGTATTTTGTTCCAAGAGTCTTGACAACTGTCTATGTATCTCTGTAGCTATCACCCAAAATAAGCATTAAGATATTTCCATCATCCTGCAGTCCTCTTGTGCCCTTTTTGGGCAATCTCTACTCCCAATATGCAATCCCAATTTGTCACTAGGGCTAAATTTTGTCTCTTCTAGAATTTCATATAGACAGAAAGACAGAATATTCCATTTTTTGTTTAAGTCTGGCTTTTTTGTCTAACATAATATCTTTGAGATTCATCCATGTTGTTGTATGGATCTACTCTTTTTAAGTTTTTGAATAGTATTCCAGTGTGTGAATATATCACAGTTTGTTTATCCAGTCTCCTTTGAATATCTGGCTGATTTCCAGTTTGGGTCTATTATTAAGAATAAGGCTAAGCACATGTATACCAGTCTTTTTTGTATACATACATTTCCGTTTCTTTTGGGTAAACATCTGGGAGTGAGGCTACTCTGTCATACGGGAAGTATATGGTTATAAGAAATTGCCAAAGAGTTCTCCAAAGCGGTTGTATGAATACAGTGAATGTGTGAGCATTCCAGTTGCTCTGTAGCCTTGTCAACATTTGGTATTGTCAAGATTTTTTTGTTTTAGCCATTCCTGTGGCTCACTGTAGTAATTGTCGTGCATGTGGGGGCTACTTTGGTAAACATCACCATCATAGGAGCTACTTAGGACTGAAGACACAGGAGTGGGGGCCCTTCTCCACTGATTGGCAGGGCAGCTCAGACAAAGCTAAAAGCTCCAGAAAGAAAATCCTGAAGCAAACACAGACTTGCCCTTTTATTTCAGGGCAGGTAGAACGTGGCGATATTTTTTTAACTGGTGGCAACATTCAAGCTCTTGTTTACTCCCCAGCCAGTGATGAGCAAACTTAGCCCAATATACCCTCAACAGGCTGTGAAGAGGTAAAGTGTTGTTACTATACTTTGTCTACTTATTAGAGACAAAGGTGAAAGTCTTATGTCCCTTGATTTAGTTTCTTTTCAGGTAGTGGTCATGTTGATTTCTCCTTTTTCCCTGTAGCACCTCATTTTAGAGACCAGTCAGTCTAAACAAACAGCTATATTTTATCACCAGGATGATCCCTGTACTCCGCTTTGCACTCATTTCCTGAAGTAGTTTTTTGGATAAAAAGACAATTCTTATCATTCTGCACAATGCCTGGCACAGGAAATTAAAGCAAGGACATCAACTATTGAAGCTCTAGGACATAAGGCTTTTATTTCCAGGTAAGAATGGGGCAGGTTTAAAACTGGTACTGTGTAATTTAAAAACAGGCAATATGGACACTCTTCTACTTTCAGGACGAGAAAAAGCAACACTGACTGAAGACACATGTGTAGTCACTGTCTCCCGTGCCACGGGGCAGTTGTCCAGCATGGGGAGGGCTGTGGGGACACCACGGGACCAGCTCTGATGCTCCTCCTGCAGACAGGTGGGTTCATAAACTGCTCTGTGCCTCAGTTTCCCTCTCTGCAGAATCTCGACAGCAGTGGCACCTACATCACAGGGCTGCTGAGCCCAGGGAGCTGGGTTCATGCACATTCCATTTCACCCAAACTCCCAAGAAGCTCCGGGCTACACCTTCAAAAAAAAGCATATACTTTTCCCTTCCTTAGTATCTGCCTTACTCTCCCAACCCCCAGACATCTGTACAGAGCTGCTCCTGCAACAGCTCTGACTGTAAAATGACTTAGATGGAGCAAATGAGCTCAGTGGCTGGTGCATGGTACCGGGGCGTCTGAGCCTTTGCCAGCTGGCGGAGATCCATCCCTCAGCGGGCCTTCCCGGAGCAGAACAATCCGGGGACCCCTCGATGAGACATAGTCTCCAATGTTTTCTTTAACTCTGACAACTGCAACTGAAATTTAGCAGCAGCTTGTAGCCCCCCTGGGATTCCTTCTGCAGATCTGGCTCGCGCGGCCTCTTTCACTCTGGCCGCTATGTTTTTCCTGCTCTTCCACACTAAAGTTCAGACTTCTTTTTTTTTAGTAGAAATATGTTCTCAGGGAGAAAAGACTTGACTTAATAAAGTTTTTATGATAACCACATGAATACTGCAAAATAGCCATCCCAAGGACCAAATTAAGAAATTAAAATAATGCTTTCTACTTTTAAAGTTGATTCATGTCTTTCATGAAACCAAAATCCTCACAGCAACAACCAATCTTGCCTTCCCGTTCTCCAGAGGGTTCCGAGCACTCATGTGCCAACCTCTCAGTTACTTAGAAGACACAAGAAGATGAAGGAGGCACGTGCTTGAGGCTTCATGTCCAGGCACTGACACGCACTGATAGGATGTGTGCATGTGCTTAAACACCTTACTCATCGCTAACATACACTGCTGGGTGCACAGAAGGGCTTGCCGCTCAGCCTGCAATGACTCCAAACTCCTGCCAACAGGATCCCAAATTATAAAAAGGTATGTTTATTAGTCTAAAACCAACCTCACTTCTTTCCACCCCTTCCATAGCATTTCCTGTTTTCATTAATGACACCATTGGCTTCAGGCATGATGAGAAATAGGTCTTTGTTTTGGCTTCTACTGTCTTCTGCCAAACCTCTTTTTCTGAGTGTTCCCACATGTATTCTTTCCGAGCCCTACAAGAAGCTCTGCAAGAGAGACACTAATTGTTCCCATTTTACAGTTGAACCAACCGAGGCTCTGTGGTAAGGTGGCCAATTCTAGGTCACACAGTAAGGGATTTGAACTCACGTCTCTCTGACTCCAAAGCCCAGGCCTACCCGTGGTATGAGGTACATATGCTTAACAGGCAATGGCTTTACTGTCTGCTCATAATTTACTAGGATATTCTTTATTATGATTTGCTAGCATTTCAGTAACTTTAATTTAAACAAATTGCAAGCCTTTAAATTTGTACAATCCAGCTTCCATTTTTAACCCAGAAATCCTACTCTGACTTTACTGTATGTAGATGAATTCGTTTGCTGTATTTCTGACCCTTATCTTCTTCTGTTCTGCTTTAAAGGTAACATTTTAAAATGATGAATTAATAATTGGACTATTTCATGGGAAGGTCGTCATTCCCCCAAGCAGTTACGTTAACAAGCAGTCATGTATCCTTACTCAACCCAGCAAAAGCTGCCATGTTGGTGCTCAGCTAACAAATAACATGGCGCACAGCCATTAATAGATGGCCCAGAATCCAAACAGGCTGCAGGATTGGATTGGATTTTATGATTCCTCATTATTCCTCTGTGAGACAACTCTTAGTAAGATTGGGACCTGTGGAGCAAAAACATCCTAGAGGACATCGATGGATTAGAAAATAGTAATTTTTATAAAAGGAAAGTAATTTGAGTTGGAGAAGAGGCCTCCATTTGATAGCCTCGTAATTCTCGAGATTTCCAGCTTATAGCCACTTAGACTTATTTGTACTGTTGTTCTTACTATTCTGAGACTCCCCAGAGAGACAAAGGGTCCCGTGCAGTGGTCATGGATCATCTCAGCTGCTCTCTAGGTTCAAACCCATTTTCCTGGAGGCAAATGCTCGTGCTCCTCTAAGTGTGGCTAGGAGAGTGCAGCTAGTAGTAGCCCCCCACCTGGCTGTGACCTGGGCCCTCGGACGCAGCACTAGAGACCGACCTTGAACATGCAGAATGCCACGTGACAGTGCTACAAACCCATGCACGGAGCCTCATCACTGCGTGGCCCTGCTTTTCCAGGTGCAAAACACCCAGTTACACCCTGCCTCACGCCACGGGCTTACATCACTTCCAGGTAAGATCAAAGACCTCAAGGCGAAAAGCAAAACTTTACAACTTGTAGAAGAAACTGTGGGAGAATATCTTTATGACCTCAGTTAACTTTTAGAAAATTTGATATAAAACAGCAGAAACCATGAAGGAGAGGAGATTAGTTTGGCTGCATAAAAATGGAAAACTTTTGCACTAAAAGACACCATAAAGTTTAAAGAAAAGCCACAGATAGAGATTTTCAGTGCACATTGTATCCCTGGTTATGCACTCCACGGACTCATACACGTCCACAGATATGTACAGGAATGCTTGTTGTAGCAGTTTTGATAATTGCAAAAAAAATTTGGAAACTAAAATGTTTATCAATAGGAGAATAAGTAAATTTTGGCATATTTATGTAACTGCAAACAGCATTAAAATGAATGAACTACAATTATATCACTATGGATAAGCCTCAAGCACAATTTGGAAAAAAAAACCCCAGACAGCCCAGTGTTGAGGAGAAGCGTACATATGATACAACCTATATAAAGTTTCAAAACCCTGCAAAAATCCACAGTGTCTATTTATATTTCTATAAGTTTATGCATTCATAATATATGCATGAAAACAGTAAACAGTGATGAGAGTATTTCTGTCTCAAGGAGAATGAGAATGGAGGGCAACTAGGTGGATTCAATCATACGGTGAACATTTCCTTTCTTTTCAAAAAGAGATGAAACAAGGAGCGTGGTAATAGTTGAGTAGGCTGGGTATTTAATTCCATGTCCTTTGTCTCTATGTGTGTCACAATGCTAAAAAAAAATCCCATTCTTGGGCCATGGATGCAGCTGTGTGAGGTGCTGGGTTAAAGGGCCCCCCAGGTATGAACTCACAAAGGTCCAGCTCCCAGGGTGGGGGCCGCTGGGGCCACTCGGGAGCATTACGAGCAGTCCTGTCCTCCGGCCGGTAGTAGTGCCCAGTGTAGCTAGTCTGCTGCTAAGCCCAGCACACTAGCACAAGCTGTATAAGAGAGACACGTGTGTGGGGTTCACAGAGATCCCTTCTAGGGGCGGGAAATGAGAAGCCCTCCAGCCACGAGGGGAGTGGGAGCAAAGGCCCAGGTTGGGAGAGATGCGGGGTGACTCTGCAGGAAGAAAATGTGCTTGGGGTTAGGGCATGTGTTGGGGGACAGCCCTGAGATGGAAGAGGGGAATGGTGGACCCTGGGGTTCAGATTTCATTCAGGAGATGATTGAAAGCCACAAAGGCCATTTGGAACAGGGATTGTTAATCGGGGCACCAGCTTATAGGGGGGATCGGAGATGGGCAGAATCGGGGGGCCACCAGAGCAGGGGAAGCATGGAGCCCCGTGAGAGCAGGTGCTGGAGGTGGAGGGGAGGGGGCTGAGGGTCTGAGGCCGTGGGACCCCAGCCTTCACACAGTTCTGGCTCTGGAGACAGGCTGGGGAGATGTGGGCTTGGAGATGATGAGGGTGGCCACGGCCAGGAGGAGAGGGGCGTGACTCCCCTCACCGCGTGCCAGGCAGCGCCCTCAGCCTTTCCCACAGATGAGTTCATTCCATCCTCCCAGCAACCCTGAGCGGTAGGCGCTCCTGTGATTCCTGACTCACAGGTGACGTTAACCCAGGCAGGAAAGGTCAAGTCACTTGGCCAGGGTCACACGGCTGGCCCAAGGCAGAGGCAGGCGTGTGGGCCCAGCCATCCAGCCCCAGAGCCTGAGCAATCTCACAGGAGGCGGGCGGCCCTGAGCATGTGGGGTCAGGTGTACCCCAGTGACCGTGAGCCTTGGAAATACAGAAGATCACAAAGAAGGGTCCGTGTAGTACAAAGAGGCTGGAGACTGGAATCTGTGCGATCTTGTATCAGGAGGTGGGGAAACAAACAGGAGCCAGGACTCCATGAGGCCTCTGTCAGGGAGGAGGAGGGTCCAGGACAGAGCTGCTCTTCCAGGGCGAGGGATCCGTAGGGCAGACAGGGCGGCGGGGAGGGACAGCAGCAGATGAGTGAGTGTGCGCAGGGAGGGCGCCCGGTGGGGCTCCGCCTGAATGACGACATGGCGCGGGGATGACACGGGGGTGGACACGGGACCTTGAAATGTAAGAAAACCAAGAGGGGAACTGCTGACGGGCAGTCCCAGAGCACGTGAGAAGGGGTGACACTGAGGCCAGTTGGAGGGCATGACTTTGGACATTCAAGGGCTGGTTGTTAACTCAGAGATGGGAGGAAGGGCAGTGTGAGCGGCTGGTGATTCGAAGAGATTTCTGGGTGGCAAGGAGAAAGTGACGGGAAGTGCCCTCAAGTAGGGCAGGAGGTGAGGCCACATGTTCAGAACAAAGAGGTCTGGAGCTACGGAGGAGTAAAAGCCTTTGGAAATGCTGCTTGGAGAATGGGTCAGATAAACAGACCTGAAAATACCAGGGAGAGCCCACCTGCTAATGAATTTGATGAAGACACAAATCATCTGCCTTTCTCCAAAAAAATGGGGAACAGCCTAAGAGCGCAGAGTTAAGCAAGCAGATGGTGTGGGGTGACAAGATAGAAATATCCAAACCCAAGAGGGTAAGAGATTTAAGGAAGAGAACAAAGGAACCACTCTGGAACCCAGCCAGAAAGAAGGAAGACAAAAGCAGGGAGAATGATGGGGTATATTCATGGTGTATTTACTGGACGTGAACTACAAGGCTGATGGACTGGAATAACAGTGAAGTTGAGCAACTGCATGGGAATGAGACGTGGTAGTATAGGCTGTGAGCCAACGAGATGGGATGCTAAGATCTTGCAGAAGACGCAGATTGCAAGGAGCAGGCAGTGCAGGGGTAGCTTTCTGAGTAATAATAGGGAGGTGGCTGCTGAGAAGGACCTCACAAGTGCTGAGGAGGTCAGAGGGTTAAGACATAGTAACAGAGGAATCGTCCATGTAGGCAGAAAAGTCCCCAATGATGTAGCAAAAGTCAGGAGTGAGGCCTCAGTTTGTGGCTACGGCAAGGGTTGAAGATGCTGTAAGCAGACGCGTTAACTAGAAGGGAAGAGGCCTGGACGGTGCTCAGCAAGGTGTGTGGGCGCCTCCATCCTGGTCCCAGGCCTGAAGTGAGAGGCGCAGTGGAATATATACCATGTACGTTGACTGAAAAACAATTTTTTGTAAGCAAAAACCAACCAGCACAGGAGATGAGATGCTTTCAAAGGAAAACACTGTATTTTAGCTCCTGTTATGAGTCCAGTGAGAGAAAGGGGGATACAGAGAGGAAAATAGGTGGCAACCAGGCAAACAATTGGGGTAAAAGGCATATGTTAGAGGGATGTGGAGGCATCCTTGCAAGAGGCAAGCAAAAGGAAAGGAAAAACTAGAACAGGGCCGTATTTGAATCCAATGCATTGCCTCGGGAATATGTTGACTTCCTTCCGCACACCCAGGACACTCAGGTCTTCTGTACAATTAAGACAAGTGCGTATCTTCCTAGTGCCCTTGGTGAACGACTGGGCTTTGAATCGGAGTCAATCTCCTCCTTCACTTGCTCCCAGGGTCCATGAGCAGGTTGGGTTTGAAGGCTCCTGAGTGGCTTGTGAAAGGAGGAGGCAATCCATTACGTGCCCTGCTTGTGCCTTGGTTCCCATTACGACTGTAATTCAGATGAAACATACACGAGCATGCATGTTCAGGCGTGAAAGTTAACACCATATACACTCATATGCAATACTACATATGTGCATTGGAGTTAATTTACAGTTACTGTGGGATCCATAACTTTGTAATTTCCTGGCTTTGGTCTGTATAACTTTTCAGCCTCAACATTTTATTAACTTTTTCTTTAAAGCAGCTCTCTGTCTTTCGGCTGGTATTCCCCATCGTATTCACTTGCCTATTTCCAAGCTGAACAGCATGTTGTAAAAGTCTGTCCATTGCCTCTCATCTCTCTCAGTCCATCTGTATTTTTTTACATCCAACCTCCTGGGTCTTCACCTTTCTGGGCTCTGTAAATTTAATCAATGTATTTTTGACTTTCTTTACCAGGTCACTGTTGAAAATTTACATAAAACAGATCCAACTTTTTTCATCACACCGTAATAGAAACATTTCGGCTCCATTTCCCTTTCCCATATATTTCAATTTATCTCTTCAATACAGCGTCCCTAGCTTAAAATTCTTAGCTACGTGCAAACATGAATACTTTTGACTGGTCCTTCTATGGAGAGCCTGCTACATTTGTGGCATTCTCCTGTGTTAAAATTGGGTTACCATGTGAATAACATTTCTTATCACATGCTCTTCAGAAAATAATCCAGACCTTCTTTTCTTATGTCCTTTTTCCCCTTAATATTGTTGAAGGCTCTGAGGGATTTCTTTTGCTTTTATGGCATTGTATTTTAGTATTTTTCTGAACTTTGGAGAAATGAAGATGTTTTCAGTGGAGAAGTAAATACAATGAATAGTCTTTTTCCCATTTTTGCAGAAGCAAAATCAATGAGGTTACTTTCAGTAGCTATTTAAAAACAGAAAAATCCTAGCTGATTGAACAATTTCTAATGCCTTTGAGATTTTGAATTGCAGAAGATTTATTGAGAGGATCTATTTTGTTTTCACTCGTATTTTTAACTTGCTCTCTCACTATGGCATGTAAATTGTGATACAATTTACGTCTCTTTTATTTGTTTCTCCTTTTAAAAACATTTATTAGTAAGCTATTTATGAATTCCTTTGTTTTCCATATTAACTGCTTGCTATCTCCTTACCAAAAATGCTTATATGTTTACCCCCAGAAAAAGCAACAGATATGCTATATTCTTGGAAAGAACAAAAACATAAAATTCCAATAAACTCTAAAGCTGTCACAGTTGAGCTTAAATCTTTGCTGGTAGTTTCTTCTACTGACCTGGAAAAGTCTGAATTCTATTCCTCTTGGGATGCCTCTTTAAATACTTCCCCTTATTTCTAAATTTTTCTTAGATGACCCTTACTGACCAAGAGAATTCCAATCATATCCCTGTTCTTGTGTTTTTAAAAAATAATCGTATTTTCAAACCAATAGCACTTATTGAAAGGTACCAACCAAAACAACTGGATTACTGTGAGAAGTATCAAACTGAGGTTCATTAAACCCATAAAGTGCTGCCTGAAAACACTTAAGAAAAAAAGGAAGGTGCCTTCTCGTTAGCTTTCCACAAAGCTGCACTACAGTAAGAGCTGAGGATCACACTTAGTCCACTGAGCAGACACCACAACTGCTAAGCGCTGAGGCACTCCAATGCTTTGGACCTCCATCTGATTCACGGTATCCTAGACAGTGAGCTAAGGGTCAGACAGTACCACCGGTGGGCCAGTTAGACAAACAAACTCCAAAGTGGCCAGAAACGGCCAAGGAGAAATAGCTCTGCATTCTATCGGGGTAAATGGAACCCAGCAGTTAAAGAAATCGTCCTGGACGGCGTTAATGCGGAAGGGGGTTGCCGACCATCCAGGGCTCTGCAAACTGTTTTGCACCGACTCACCATGGACTCAATCAGAGGATTCTCCTCTAATGCTTCAGTGTCATGATCCCACTAATTAATTCATAGATTAGAACTTAAATGGAAATTTATGGGATTAGGACTTCTTCTCCATTCAGCTTGACTTAAAGATGATGATTTACTATTTTTCCTTTAATTAAAGGACACCAGGAAAACATTTGTTTTGAGCCCTGATATGCAAGCCCACAGAGGCTCATTTCATTGAACTTCTCATCGAAGTTCAGCAGGGCCCGTCTGCGTCCCCACAATGAATTACTTCCGCAGACACTCGGGCCCAGAGCCTCCCTGAATCCTTCCCTATAATCCCCAACATCTGTTCTACGTCCAGTGCTGACCAACGTGGGAATTGGCAAGTATTGGCTGTCAGCGTCGGCACAGATGAGCAAACGTGCTCACAGAGCGTCAGCTGGCCCTGTTTTCCAGCTGAACGTGCCGGACATAAGTGAGGCTCTGGCTTAAACCATTTGCAACACAGAGGAAACACCTGTTTAGACCTCATCCAAAATAAATGTGTGTTGAGTATTTTGAGGGGTTTGGGGTCGACAGCAGCAGTTCAGATTACAGAGCTCTGGGTGCGTGGGTCCATCACATACTCCAAATTCCTAGGGTTGATGTTAACATGCACTTTTCCAATGTTTGGAGTGAGGATGGTCCTTCTAAAGTTGGTTTGAGTCTTACTCTTTTGTAGGTGACACACAAAATTTCATGAAATCTATAGCTTCAGCCTCAAGCAAACATCCCATGTTACCTTATTTTGGACTCAGGCCTAATACCTATCAGAAAAAGTTAAAATATAGTGTGCTGTTTTTAATACAATGCTTGAGTTATTTGGGGAGACTGCTATGACCCAAATTAAAAATGAATCATTGTATACTGGTGAACTATAGTGTAATAGTGAGCCTTATTTCCATTTCTTCCCAAACAACTGCCCATCTGGGGAAAGGGACCAAACTCATTCAAGTTTGATTATCAGTGGAGGCCCTTTATTTTGTTTGAGGTGTTGCTTTCTTCCAAAGGCACACAAGGTAGAAAAACTAAGGCCACAAAATCTAACATGAAACATCAAATGAGACATGTCCTGCAGGTAAGAAGCTTGTGCAACTCACCAGAAGTTAATATGGTGAGTTTAATGACTAAGGAACCATCTCCTTGGGCTGGAGTTTACCCATCTGGGGCTGTATTATCTTGCAGGGTAGTTGCTGGTTTGCCCACTAACACAGAAAAGGACTTTAGTACTTGGAATGTCTATTCATTGCAAAATTTGGCAGCATCTAACTCTCTGGCATTGGTATCTGAGACAGTACATGGTCTGGCTGGTTTCTATCATTCAAAACCCTGCCTTCTCTCACTAGAGCCTGAACGCCAGCACGCAGGACTGTCTGCATTTTTCCAGAAACTCAGCCCATCTTGTTCTCTGCTCAGTCCCCCATTCTGCCATTGTCTCTACTTTCAGAATTTCTCTTCCACCTTCAAGATTCAGTCCAAATATCACCTCCTCAGCATCTCCAGGCAGAATTACATGCTTCCTCGTGGGTCTCTGTAACAGGAACAATTCTATTGCTACCATTTTTTGCATGATGACCCTTTTCCAGGCACCGTTCTAGCCACTTGTCTTCCCTTCATTTAATACACACAGATGATCTTCACCCGCCATTTTACAGAGGTGGAAAGTTTGGTTCAGAGAGGTCACACGCTCTTCCTACAGTCACACTGCTGGCTAGAGGTTAAGAGCCACCACCTGCTCCTGGTCCACGGACCCCAGAGCACAGGCTCCTTCCGCTGTGCCTCGTCAAGATATGTGCATTATGCTCAGTGTTATGTCTACGTGTTCACTCATCTTCTTCACTAGGCTGAAAGCCTCCTAACGGGAAGTATATGTTCTCCACATCGCTGAATCCACAGTCACTGGTCTGCAACAGTGGATTTACTAGAGACAAAGAAGGAGAAACTACTTCTACACAGCATAGTATATATACCACACATTCTATATTCCTGCTTTGTTGGGGTATAAACATCTGGAAAGGAAGTTAAGGCCCAGCACATGAGCCCCAGCTCAGCTAACACCTGTTTGTAAATCTTTAGCAACTGATACCAAGTATTTTTGTCTGGGCACTTAAGGATTCTTTAATTGGCATCACGTAAACCTTTCCTCTTGGGAGGCTTTCTAGCAGGTAGATACAATGTCAGGCTCTCTGCACATGGGTCTATTTTGAGCCGAATAGCTAGAAGTACGCACTCTGTGAGCGGTCTACAATCAGTGGGCTCACAATCAGCCAGACCACCTCAACCCTGGGTGATATGGTTGCTCGCCTTTAATGCTATGGCCATGGCCCTGGCGGTAAATTCTCCTGGAGACCTGACTCTGAATGCTGTCTTCAGAGCAACAGTCCCAAAATGTAACGACAAACTGGCTCCAGCCGGACTTCCTGCAGTAGTCCTTGTCACTCAAAATACCTGCTGGGAAGGCGGGCCACATGACAGACGCTCCACTGACCTCAGCTATGTGTGCAGAGACCTTCTTGGCCTAGGCTTGCTCACGGCACAGAAGCTGGTCCACTCCATGCCTTTGGGAGCGCCTTGGTACATAACCCTCAGTCTTCCCTGGTCCGCTGGCTGCAGCTACGGGGATGTGCCTACCTACGTCTTGGGACAATCATGATGATTGTTGCCATTTACTGAGCCAGAGATTGTGCTGAGTCCTTGAACATGAATCCTTCTGTTGAATTAGTACAGTAAACCCTATGATGTTGGCACCGTCTCCACCACCCTCATCTCCCTTTTGCAGATGGTATAACAAGGTATAAAGAGGTTAGGTGACTTGTCTAAGGTCAAATAGACAAGAAGTGGTCTAGCTGGGAGGCCCTGGGCTCTGGATGGTTGTGCTACCCTGCCTCTGAGGCAACCCTGCATCTTATTAAAGCAAAGACACCAGTGAAAAGTAGGAAGGGAATCTGAGCACATGCCTGCCAAACCGGGCAGAAAACCTGGGTCGGCCCTGCTGTGTAATCCCGTTATCAGCAGAAGGAGACGCTGAGTCAACAGAAGTCGGAGGACAAGGTCATGGGCAGCTCACAATAACGTCCTAGGAAGGGGAAGCCTAAACAAGATGAAACGTGAAATTTGGGGAGCATTAAATATGGTTCCTTTCAGGTCTAAACCCCTTGACTGACTTCCCCAGCAGGCCTTGAGCAATCAAAACACCCGAGACAAATCCCATAAGCATACCTAATTGAATAATCCAGATTCTGTTTGCTTGGGTTTGGAAGCATCAGAACCGTTCCTTTATATGCTTGCTTTGGCTCCCCTGCAGTTTTAATTAAGCCTCCCAAGGCTCACAAGCATATTAAAATTAGGCGGAAAGAAATTAAAATTAGGAGGAAAGAAAGCCTGCGGCCTTTGATGCCTGTGGCCACAAGGCCGAGTGTCCAGGCTTGATCTTTGCGGGGGCAGCCCCAGCTGACGCTCAGGGCCCACCCAAAGGGACAGGGTTCTGTTTATTTTCCTTTGTGGGGAAGGAGCAGCGATTACTCAAGTGACGAGAAGGTTTCTTTCTTGCGGGAAGCTGCAACAAAACAGGCACCAGGGAATCCCCGGGCAGGTGGCATTTCTCCTGCGGGCAGTCCCCAGGGTGGGGCAGGGGCTCTTCCCAAGGCCTGCGGCTGCGGCCTCCCCGTGCTGGCTCCTCTGAGGTGCGCACTCTACGCACAATGTCCGTGCAGCCACCGAGCCAATGCACGGCAGTGTGACTTTTTTTTCCGGCTTCAGGGGAATGAAGTCCTGTCATGTCGCCCCTTGTAGGGAAGTTCATTGTAAACCTGAGATTCTGGCTCTGCCCTTTCCTGGATGCGACTCAGCGCTTCTTGTCGAGTATCTTCTCCTGTGGGGTGGCCCAGGGCTTCAAGATTCTTCCCTGATTGTACCTCAGTTTGGCTTTGGCATTTTGAGCAGATCATGCACCTTGCTCTTCCTGCCCTCCCCCCCCAGTGTGCGGAGAAACCTGAGCCCACCTCCTCATCTGCCCACCTGCCAGTCCGGGCCTTGGAGCGCCGGACCCCGAGACCGACAGGGCCCACTTCTTCCCCAGCAGGGACTTGCGGCACACTGGGCCTGGGAGTCAGGGAGAGCAAGGCACCACGGTGGGGGCCTGCACTGGGACAGGCTGGGCAGGAAGCCAACGAGATAGCCGACACTAAAGGGCCGTCACCACGGGGGAAGACCCGAGGTCAGAAGTCCAGGAAGGGTGTGCGAATTCACTGATGGGCAAAGGACAAGACTGGATGCTTGAATACAGAGTTGGAGGGAAGAGGGTGGGAAGATTCAGGGATAAGTGGAGGTAGAGATCTATCATCAGCGGTTGGAAACACAGACCGCCTTCGACGTTGGGCCAGCGTGGAACAGATTTGGGGAATACTCATGTAGAAATAATATTCGCGGCTGGGTGTGGAGCAGATGAGGTTAGCCAGGGAGAAAGTGGGGAGAGAAAAGTGAGCAGAACCTGCGGGAGCCCTTCAGGGACAAAGAAGGACAAGCAGCAGAGTGAGGCGGGGGGTCACAGGAGAGCCAGGGGCACGAGAGAACTTCCGCGTGGTGGGGGAAGACACCAGAAGCTGCAGGGAGGCTGAGGAAGAGGGAGGCCAAGACCACATCCCCGAGACGGGAAAGACATTTGTGCCCTGTGGGAGAACGAGGTGGCGCGGGCTTCGGCCGAATGCCAGCACCAGAGGAATGCCAGGGCGCTGAAGGGCAAGTGCGTGTTAAGCGGAAGTTACTCTTTCAACAAGCTTGAGAGAGAAACAGGGCGAAGGGTAATTTAAGGGGGAAAAAGCAGGGACAGGGAAGGCGTCTGGGAGCTCGTGTTAGGAAATGAAGATAGAGAATTAAAAATGTATCAGGAGTCCCCGGATTAGGCAAGGTTTTTATATTTGTTCTGTTTTGGGCACAGGAGAGTACCAGTTAGGTTGTGTTTGTCTGTGTTTGCTGACTTTTCTCCCCAAATAATTCTGGAGGTAGGTGTTTGCTTCTCTGTGTTACCAAGTACCCAGGATCCGTCAGTTCTTCAGCACCGCCCTCAGTAAGGGCTTTCTTTCCTCTTTCTTGTGGCCTCATAGGCCCCAAACAGCTGCTGTGGCATTACGTCTGCCTTCAAGGAAGGAGGGGAAGGTGGCTCCTGCCAGCTCCTCTCGAGCTAGAAGCCCCTGGCCAACTTTCCCGAGGGCCCACTGGCCACTTGTGAGGCTATGGACCCAAATATTTGTCTTTTCAGCATCCTTAGTGGGAAGTGGTAGGAATGCAAGAGGTTATTAATGGCGTTTGAGTCATTCATAGAGATAAATGCGATCTAGGGAAGACGTAGTTAGACTTGAGCACGTGGAGAAATGACATAGTTCCTGAGCAAGAAAGAGGAGACAAATGATGCAGGGGAGTTCTGAGAAAGAGAAACATGAGACCAAGGTGTGAGAGACAGCTCCATCAGAAGCATGGGACATGGACCATCCCCTCCGAGGGCAGGAGCAGGGGAGGAAGGGAGGGTGACAGGAGAGAACTGGCAAACTTGAGAATGTCACTGTGGGCGATGTGACTGACAGAGAGTCAGCAAAGTGGGTGATCTGTAGGGGTTGACCCCATCATAGGACACCTAGAACTATGTTCTATTGTTGAAACAACACTTTTGAAGATCAGTTTAATCATTCAGAATGACCACTTTCTTTTTCTTTAAAGGGTTGGCTTTCATATTTGAGGGGAGCTCTTGCTCTATATTCCTTAAAATACTTAAGGGACTGGTTGAGTTAATTTTAGACAAGTTACTATCAATACAGGCTTAATGTAAAGTAAGGGGACCAGTCTGAAACGGTCAGCAATTTTCATTTGAACCCAGGGAAGTAAACAGAAAAAATAATTCTCCAGTGACAGATACGATACAATTTTGAACCAACCGAAAGAATTCTAGTATCTATTATCCCAAAGGGAGTCTTTAAATATACACGTCTGCTGACTCGTGGCCTCTTCCTTAAAAAGGGCCCCCAGCCATCTGCTCTGGGAGCCCAGGAGCATCAAGGGGGAGTTACCCCTGCCAAGCTGGAGTTACTTTCCAACAGACACAGAGAAAATGTGGGTTTGTAGAACTTACCCATTGTTTTCTCTGGGGTTTGAAACCATAACATCTCCAACTCAGAGGAAATAGTCTAGGATGTTTACTTTTTCAAACTTCATGAATATTAAAAGCGCCATAATTGAAGCCCAAACATGAGAAAAATGAACGCGGTGATACCATATGTGGGTGTTCTGCTTCCAGGGGAGTCTTCTTCAATGTACAATATTTGAGGCAAAAGGAGATAAATGGTATGCACATAAAGCTACATCAAATACGGTTTTGGAGCTGAAGTGACCACAGTTTTATCTGGGCTTCTGCCATAGGCCGTGATGGACGGCAGCACGGGGAAGAAAAGCACGGTGAGATGAGTGAACCACAGAGAGCGGCTGCAAATTCCGTGTGCCAGTCCTTGAAAGGCTCGGACTGATTCTGCCTGGATACACATGAGCCTCGGAGGATTTACATATCTTTAGTTTAATGTGGAGAACTAAACCAGTGAGTGGCTTAGATAAGACCTTATGAATATTCAAACCTTTTACTCGGTCAAGCACCAGGACGCGTATTTCGCAACCTGAGCTCACCCACTGCAGCATCGGAGCATTTCTGTCCCAATTCTGCTGGCTCCAGAGCAGCCCCACCACTGGAGAAACCCGGACTGCCAGGACAACAAAGTTTAGGATGCTGACGCAGACAACTGTCCGCCTATTTGGGGACTTAAGAATGAATCAGGGCCCCCAAAGAGTCAAACCTGATTAATAAGAGAAAAAACACTCACTCACTTCTGAAATGAAGGAGTCATTAAGTTTCACTCAATAAAGGTGATAACTTTTTCATTAAATGCTTTTCCCAGGGTGCTGAGTAGCACAGGAGGTGTTAATATGGTGGCTGTGGGGGTGGGGAGCCCGCCACCGAACCAGCCCTTATGCACCTGTGTTAGAGCACATTGTGTATGAGACACAGGGAACAGAAGAAGAAAGAAAGGAGAGGGGCAAGAGGAAAAGGAAATACAAAATAAGCACACAAAGGAGAGCGGGAAAAGAGAGTGGAGCCCAGGAGCACCCAGGGAAAGCAGGTCACCTGCTCCAGGGGCTCTTCCATGGCTTTCCTGAGTCAAGAGAAGTTACTGCCAAGTCATTTTTCAGTTCATTAGTTCATTCTTTCAAACATTCCTGAGAGTTGACTAAATACAAACTATATTAGCTCTGTATTAATTTAAGATTTAACTTCTTTTGTGACTGTAATAAAGATTTTTATTTCCAAACTTTAAGCTTATATTTGAGACAGGATCCATCAGTTACATGTTTCTCATTCATTCATGTAGCCAAAACATCCATGGAACACATACTATATGCCAGACACATATCACATGCTAGAGAGGCTGTGGACTATAAGAGAGACACAGTCCGTGCCCCCCAGAGCCTCCTGTCCAGTGGAAAACGAAGGCATTAAGTGAGCAGTAAGTGCCATGAAGTGACAAGGTGGACAACAGGGTGCTCTGGGAGTTGATGGCACTTGGGGGGATGAGTGGGGAACAATCAGGAAATAACCCCCTGGATAAGCCACTCTTGCAGCAGAAGCTAGAAGATGAGTAGGAGCTGGTCAGGTAGCAGAGGAGAAGACATGTGAATGGAAGGAGCAGAAGACCCTCCCAGGCACCAGGCAAAGCCCCAGAAGCCGGGGAGAGCCCAGAACATTGCAGGAACTAATATGGGGGGCCGAGGGCAAGAGACAGCTGATGAGAAGAGTGAGATTACAGAGGGCCGTTAAATCTTGTCAAGAATCCTGCACTGTATCAAAATGTCAACTTGAAGCTACTACATGGTTTTAAGTGGCAAAATGAAACACTCAGATTAACACTGAAGAAAGATGACTTAACCATGGAAACTTCCAGAACAATTGAGAACTTTGGCCTGAAATCTTCAACTCTAAACCTTTTTTATCTTTATAAATGTTCCTACAATCACACCCATATTAATTATTTTCATATTAATCTCAGGCCATGGTATTTCTCTTCTCATCCAAAGCTACCATTTTAGCGTGAACACTTGATTGCCTATTTTTTTTCTCTTTTGTGTCCATTCATTCCTCTTGCCACGAGCCACTCCCTGCCCGCCTTGTTTTCCATCTCTCTGGTCCTAGACCATGTTCTCTCCCACTGAAATGCTTTCCCATCCTTAAATACTTGGAAGAATTTACACTTTTCCTCAGGAATTTGCTGAGCGGACCCACGATTACCTTTCAGGAGCCTCAGTTTCCTTGGTCCCCACCCCAAAGTTGACTATGTCCTTTTGCAGGTTGAGACACTTTGTTCTCGGTACATCGTTCATTGCACAGAACACCTTGTACTGTACTGTTGTTTCCTTTACTAATTCTTTGAGGGCAAATTCATTAAACACAAGCAAGCATTTGAAAGTCCTTGTGACTTCCCAAACCTAGCTGGGGAATAATTCTTCTGTGAAATAGGACGATACCATTTATCAAAAAAAATATAATCCAATCTCTTATCTGGTTGGTTCTTAGAATTACATATAGTAGGAACCAAAAACACTTCAACAACAAAAAAAATCAAATTAAGATATATATTGTATGAGTTGAACTGTGACCCTCCCAAATTGTGATGTTGAAGTCCTAACACCCGGTATGTCAAAACGTGACCTTATTTGGAAATAGAGTCATTGCAGATGGAATTAGTTAAGATGAAATCATATTGGAGTAGGATGGGTCCCTAATCCAAGATGACTGGTGTTAGAAAAGGGAGAAAATGTGGACATGGACATAACACAGGGACAGAGCCACGTGACTGAGGGATGCTTCTACTGGTGAAGGGAGGCCGAAGGTGGTCAGAGACCACCCGACGCCACGACACACAGGCGTGGACCGGATGCTCCAGCCTTGGGAAAAACCAGATCTGCCAACACCTTGACCTCAGACTTCAAGCCTCCAGAGCTGTGTGACAATAATTTCTGTTGTGTAAGCTACCCTGCGTCTGGGGTACTTTCTTACAGCATCCCTGGGAAATGAACACAGATATTAATAGCTGGTCTTCTGCTCACAGTTCAATTTCTCTTATCAAACCTTCAATTACTGTGCTGTGGAAGGCAGAGGCACAGCACACAGCTAGGAAGGAAGAGAAGGAAAGGTTTTTTGGGATGTACACCCTGGGACATTATCAACCCATTATCAACATCGTCATCTAATTCCTGCAAAGACAGGGGAAGGTAAGATGAAGGGCAGCTTACTGGGTAGCATTTTTTTTCCCTGTTGATGTCACCAACTGGAAAAGGATTACCTTTTCATATGCCCCCAATCCACCAATTAAAAAGCCAGACAGTCATTCTATTATCATTTTCTGTAATGTTTTATGCAGCCAGAGAACAACTTCACAGATAATGCTAGAATTATATAATCTATCTCGATGAAATTCTTAGAAAAATAAGGCCAGAAAGGATTGAAATTGCTCAATCTTCCATCTACAGAAACATAAAGATCAAAGCCACCGTGACATACCCCTACCCTGGAGGTGGGCAGCACTTTTAATAAGAATACTGCCCAGGACTCCATGTCCATTATTTTGTAACTTCTAGGCACATGGGGACTTCACATCATCCCCACTTTACAGAAGAAACATGGAGGCCGGAGGCAGCTTTCTCCCACGCTGCAGTGTAAGTGGGCGGTAGTATGGAATCTGGACTTGATCATAGAATTTTAGCCTCAGTCACTTTTCTAGAATACATGTTATCTGGGTGGACCTCAACGTTAAGAGTGACTTTTCCTATAAAAAAGGTAATGGTAAAAAGCAGAAGATTCATGCATTGCACATATCGTGCTTTTTAGTGCTTAGATCAGGCTGCAGGGGCTGCAGACCATGGCTCCCCCCCTTCCTGACCACAGCGCCTAGTGAAGGCTGGCCTGCAGTAGGCAAACACGATAAATGTTCACTGAAAGTGAAATAAAAGACTTTAATAAAACACTGTTTTAGAAGACTTCGTGAACTGGCAGGTGTATTGCTGCTGTTCTTGGCGGGGCTGCGGTGGTGGGTCTGGTTCTGGGAAAACTTTGCTACGTCGTTCAGCCAAATACTATAACTCCCAAGCCTTTTCTGATGTGAGGAAGGGCACTGCTTTTTACTGTGTTCCTACCAAGGTGCGTGTTTCTAGGCTGTTCCCTAGCCTTCTAAAGTCAACAGGCCAGCCGAGCCTGGGTCTGTTGAACCCTTCCTGTGCTTTTCCCTCCAAGTTGGTAAGGACAAGGGGAGAGATGCCACTTCAGATCTGGACCAGCACGGCACAGAGTCCGAGACTGGTTCCTCATAAAGGGAGGCGCTCCCTGGCCTTTCTAGCAGGCGAGGCTCTGGGTACAATTATGGGAATTGGGCTACAGGGATTAGAATCAGCGCATGTCACGGGCGGAAAGCATGGCTGGCTGGCAGTTGCCTGATATGTGAACACATGGGCAACAAATGAGTGTAGCCACCAAACCTCCCCCTTTTTTGGGAAACTGCACCCCTGTGAGGGATCGCTGGACACAGGCGGGCGTATTAGATGTGGCACACTGATTCTAACAGTAGGCCAAAAAGGAACGCGGGGAGTCGCTAGCCTTTCTACTTAATGCTCTCTGACGGGGCTCCAGCAACTGCTTATTTATAACTTGTGAGCACTTGGTGGCCTTCATGGAAGGAGCGGGCAGCTGCCTACAGGAAACCAACTGCCCTGCCCACTGACTGGAAACACATGTTCCTTTCTGTCCTCTCTGGGAATAGTTGCAATTCCATAATGTGATACTTGTCAACTTATTTCCTTCTATTTGTGGTTCACTGAAACTTCAGGATCTAAAGATCTCATCATCCTGTCACGAGCCACTGTTAATACCTCAAACAATGTTGCCATGATAAGATTAATCATACTTCTTGCAAAATCTTCCTTTTATTCTACCTCCTCCAAAATCCCATGGGGGCCCAGGTCAGGCTCACTCGGATGTCCAAATTCTGAATGCTAGAATAAAATTCCGAAGGTTTAGAATAGAAACTCTTAACACGCCTAACAAACTGACCTCAGAGAATTTTACAAATTGCATGTTACTGGTTAGGATGATGGATCCATTTGTAGAATTTTAGAGCTGGAGAAGTTCTCGGCCATGTGGTAGAGTTCTACCTCCTTATTTTATACATCTTATACAGGCCATCACCATGCCAGGATGTTCCTGTTCTATTTTGAAACTCGGAAAATGCAGCTAATTCTTACTTCCCACAATTAAACGCAGTTAATTCCTACTCTCCGAACTTAACAAAACAGGGGAGTCACTGTTTTTACATTTAAGAAGTCTAAGAAATTAAGCATAGAAGGAAAAAATTCCCTACTGCCATACACTACTTAATTTCTACTTTAGAAATATATTTGAATATACTTCTTGCTTTTACACATATTTGATCAAATAAACACCAAAAACTAAACTCCAAACTACAAATATTGCATTGTTCCATGACACAACAGGCCATCAGTCAAAGCAGCATATTTTTGGCTTTTAGGCTTAACTCTTTCATGCCAGTACAAGATTTCATAGGTGAGTAAATTAAATGTCACACATAAATGTGAATTTGCCTTCAGTTCAGTTTTTCTAGTATCTGATGACCTTTTTACATATATTAAAGGGGAAAAAGATTCAATAATATGCTCTCCTTGATACTCACCTACACTAGCTTGTTCTGTTGGAGGCAGTCTCCTAGCCTTGCCGCTGAATTTCCTTAGATCTTATTTATTAGTCACTGCTTTTACGCACTATGTGGGAGTGGGGAAAACAGGACAGCGTTGCTTCTTGGGATACAGGAAAGAAGAGAGAGTCTCTGCCCTCTGCATCCTTAGTTTTTTTTTTCGGAACACTAATCAGTAAAAGTAAAATAAGAAAATGTGGGAATGTTCAGGAAAAGGGGGCTATTAAAGGCAGAAGGAGGGCATGGGAGCTTGAGAGTGTTGGGTACCCTGCAAACCTGTTGGATAGGGATCCCTGCAGGCACCTTAGCAGAAACAGTGAGATTCTAATGAGGCCATGCAGGGCAGAAGGCAGGAAGGCTTGGCATTATTTCAGAGGGAGATGACCAGGTGGGTCATCAGACTGGTAAGAGGGAAGATCTGGGTCCCAGCTGCGTGAGTTGGAGGATGGTGGAGCCATTTGCAGGGGCAGAAACAGACAGAGAGAGAGGCAGGTGAGGGGTGGGCAGGGGAGTGGGAAGATACCTCTCACACATGCTGAGCTCAGGCTGTGTGTGTGTGTGTGTGTGTGTGTGCGCGTGTGCGCGCGTGGTCAAGCTGGAAAATCTGGAAGGTCCTGGGTCACCGAGTCTGGCACTTGGACATGCAATCTAACCCTTCAGAGATTTAGACTGGAGGCCATGAGTACACAGGTATTAGTGGAAGCCAGAGAGTGAACCCCATTCTGGAAGAATGGCTAAGGACAGAACCGTGGGCAACATCAGCACGAAAGTTCTGGGGGCAGAAAGGAGCCTGGGACGGAGAAGCAGAAGGCTGGTTGGTGTCTAGAAAGAATCCCAGGAGAAGGTGGCTTTAAAGAGGAAAAAGGAGTTGAACAACAACAACAAACTACAGAACTGGAATTTGGAATTAAGGCCTGGTGAGTCTTCGGTGCAACTAATTTCAGAGGAATGATGAGGCAGCAGCCAGCAGGGACAGGTTCAGGGCTGGACTGAAAGTGAGGATGGGGGCTGAGTAAGGGTGACCTTCCCCTAAAGGGGTGACTGTGGAGTCTCAGGACTGGAGCTGAGGTGTGTGGTGTGTGCGTCCGTGTGCGCGTATGGAATCCATGGGGCTACACCACCCGGCCTTACAGCCCTTCCTACCAACTTAGAGCTTAGAGAATGTGCCTCTCTGCTGGGTCATGGACCATTCTCCTCAGCACATAAACATTTTAAATTCTTTTGCATCCTTGAAACAAAAACAAACCCCAAATACCTGAAATCTCTCGGGTATAGTGATCGGAATACAGTTCTTACATGGTGAACAGTACAAGGGCAGTCATACCACAAAAACTTTCGGTTTTGATCACGCATAATGAACTATAAACAATCAAGTCAGATATGATTATTCATTTGATTTTTATACTTGATTTATATGTGAATCCCACATTTCTCCCTTATTATTATTATTATTTTTTAATAAAATGCTGAAGTGGTAGATAGATGCAAGATAAAGGTAGAAAACATAATTTAGTGCTGTAAGAAGGCAAATGTAGATGATCAGGTCTGTGCCTATAGACTAAGTATTAATCCAAGCTAGACAAGGGCAACAAAACATCCATGGATGCAGAAGCTTTTTCTCAAAACAGGGGGGTGAGGTTCTAAGCCTCACCTCTGTTGATCCCCAATTTCTCACCTGATGGCCCCCCTGCGACCTGTCTTAGGTTGGAGGAACAGTATTTTTAATCTCTTTTCCCTAACTGCTTAACCTTTAAGCAGGTATGAAATCCCAGGTGACAATTTGTTTTCTTTAATAATTCTGTTAGGAAAAGTACCCAGGAAGTTAATTTAAAGTAATGACAGTGACACAAATACAGTAATCAAGGAACATTGTGTTACAATTGGGGTGCAAAATGAAATGACATGCCCAGGGACAGGCTGCCGGCATGGAGGGGAGACAAGTGCTAATCGTGATTCTGGAAATCATGTTACCCTTGGTTTCTCTGCATCCAAATCTTCTGTGTACTGATCCATTAAGTTTAGGGTGGACCAAAACTTGCACAGATTAGAGCAAATTTTTAAAATAAGCCACTGTAGTATTTTATCCTGTAAACATCTGCTCCTTCCTTTCTGAGTTGAGAATGGGCTCTTCTTTCTGGATTCCCCTTTGATGCCACAGGTTACACAGATTTTACTCTGTTGCACGTTCTATACCACATGGGTCTTTTTCTTGTTTTTAACTATGGATCTGGCTCTTATGCGACAACACTGTAGCTGGAATATCACATAGTTGGAAGCATACACAGTGCAATCAACAAATACATTTTGGCTTCCTCATTTCCTGTTACAAATTCTGCTCCCCTTCTATTTCAGTAATTGATGTTGTCTCCAGGAGAACCTCCTATCTATCACTCCTGTCCCTCGAGCATCTTGAAGTACTTTATTTTTATCGGAAGGCTTTGGGAAACCTATCCTGCAGGCTGCACCGGTGCCCTTTCATTTCTAAAATGCTCCTTATCTGGCAACTGGTTGAAGTCCATTTATGTGGTTTGGCCAGGATTTCCACTTCATAAAAGATGAATTCACTGAATCTAAAAACATATGTCCCTCTACAGATAATTATTTTTTTTAAACATCCGCCTTCTCTTGTTTTCTCTCATTTTCTTACTTCATAGTCAACATTTTTTTGGGGGGGCCCTTAATATTCAAAGAATAAAAAATGTATCTTCTGATATTCAGGAAATTTTAGAAGCAAATAAGGTATCTTTTTCTATTGCAGTCCACTGCCATGATACATCAGTTAGCATCTTAAAATAATACATCCCATTATGAAGGAATAATTTTTATACTAACAGGGGGAAAGAAAGACATGTCCTTCTTTGAATATTTATCAGCACAGTGAAAGCCATGGTATTTTTAAACTTCAAGACAGAATTTTCTAATAGATTATTTATGTCAATGTTAATTAGTGACTTTGCTGAAATTGTAGGTATTTATATGAATTCTGATTGGTATAGCCACCAGTTGATTATATATATTACAACACTGTATAGTGAGTGACAGAGTATAGTGGGTGGGTCTGAAATCAGTCAGACCTGGGACTGAATCCACCTTTGTGTCTTAACAGTTCTGTGACACCGGGTAAGTCACTTAATCCATCTCTTTCAATTTCTTCATAAAGTGCAGACAATAAAACTGATTCGGTGTTACTATTGAGAATGGGTATAATCAATGTAAAACGACTTCTATAGCATTTGGCTTGAATTAGACACCTACTAAATGTCCAACCTACAGAATCAAAGTTAAAATTGGTTCTCTGCAGATTTAGAAAGTCTTTATGTGGGGTGAAGAAGAAGGGTGGGGGAAGGGAGGGAAGAAAATGAGGACAGTATATCATCGTGCTTAACATCTCGGGTCAGCTTAGATGGACTGTATTCAGAGAGACGTCCAGGACGGAGGAGAACATGGCTCTGGCCCTGAGTGGCACCGAATGATTGTCTCAAAGACACTAGAATTCTATCTGCATGTAGAGGTGGCTACTAGATATATCTGGTATACTATATATCTTGTTACATATATAATATATATATATTATATATATATATTATATATGATATATTTTATCTGGGTAGCCGGATATAGCCCTTTTGAGTTAGGTACAGTATGTTTGCACAGAGTCAGAGGAGTCAAAATGAGCGTGGGATTTAAATACTTAGTATTGAAAGTAACAGGACTGATGGGAAGGTGCTGGAAAAAATCAGGAAACAGGGACCCGGCACATGGTCTGGAACTCAGCAAAGTGCTCAATATATATCTTTCAGTCCAAACCTAATAAACAGGCATACAGGAAAAAAAAAAAGAATAAGAAATAAATAAATGATTTAAAAAAATACAAATACCAGACAAACAGAGGAAAAGCAAATTAATCTGCTAATATGGATAATGATGACATGGTAACATTCGGTTCAGGGTTAAGGTTTAAAACAACTTCTGAAACTTGTGCTTCCAACAAAAACAACTGTAGCCTAGGAATGCCATGAGTTGGTCCCAGGCCATGAGTGTTGCCACTGAGTTATGATGGCTGTGAGCAGCTCTGTTACCTTTTGCTGGGCTTCAATTTCCTTAACATGGAAACAAAGGACTTGGGGGGTTCTCTAAGGTTTCCTCCAAATTTGCTCAGCCATGCGCCTCAGACATTAGATCTTGGGGCACATTTGAAGTTGTAACCCTGTGTCTGATCCAATCTATAGGATTTCGCCTTAGCTAGGTCAACCTCAGGAAAGCAAGGTTGAAAATGGACCCGACAGCGAGACAGTGACCTCCAAGAATGAATGACGCATCTGAACACCAGGGCCGCGTGCTGCTGTGGTGACAGCTTTTCTTCTTTGGAATGTCTCCTCGGAGGGAAAGCAAGACAGCCTAAAAAGGCAGGCAGGGACCGGTACGCAGCCTTCCGCCTCACACCCGCTGTGCTCCGCCACGTGAGCCCACTGCACTCCTGAGCGTCTCCTGTAAGGGGTGCTGGGGGGCCTGGCCACAGACCAGCAACAGAGCCTGTTCAAAGGCATGTTTAGGATGAGTTATGTGAAAATTGTTCACAACATCATTTTTTTTTTCTCTTTTTCTCTCACATTGTTTGCATTTGTTAAATCAATGTCTCCATGTCCCTTCCTGTATTTTAATATTCCTCACCGTTGGTGCAAAATGCCTTCAAAATGAACCCAGAGCTGATAAATAGCTTTGGCTTAATGTTAATAAAGGAACAGGGTCAAGACTGAATTAGAGCATGGGTTTAAGTAAATAATTACACATGAATTTTATAAAGAAAAATTTCATGGAAATATTTCATGTTTTTGTTTCAACATTATGATAAATGTAGGTAATGCACTGGTAGAGAAAGCATAATTTTAGTCTTGGAAGGAAAGTTTAGAGCTCATTTCAATTAATTAAATATTGATTATACCTTTCCTGGTGCTAGGCACTGTGATTACAAACGCAAGTTAGATGAGGTCCCTGTTTTTAAGCATCTCAAAATGTGTTAGGGAGATGGGTATGACCTATGCTGGGGCTGGTTTTCTTCTGCTCTGAGATCCCTTCTGCATTGTTCCCACTCCGCTCTGTTTCACAGCAGCTAACCCCCTGCAGGCTGCCTGTTCTGGTAGCTTCAGCTGGGCTCTGCAGTGGGAGGTTCTCGCAAGAGATTAGAGGGTGGGAGGAAGGCAGAAGCCTAGAGGATGTCTCCAGAAGCGGCCACCTTCCCCCTGGGGTTCCTACTCTGCAGAGGGACACAGCCACTGGGCTCAGATACCATTGTCCCTTCCCTTCGCCCTTCTCTGGTGGTTCACCTCTGGGTTCCCCCTCAGCTCCTATACTACCAATTCTTTGAATTAAAATACATGAGTTTAAGTCCTCAGCCTCGCTTATGTATTTCTGCTTAGACCCTGATTGATATACAACACCTTAATGATAATGCGGTGTAATACATAGTCTTCCAGCAGCTTGAACAAAAACATTTAAGAGCTACAGGCAGAGGCACAAAAAGAAAGATTAATTTTGTTGGGAAGTCTGGAGAAGGCTCCACACAGGTACACCTGTCGTGATGAAACCTTGACAAAGGATGGGGGTTTGGTCCTTGAAAGGTGTGCTGAATCTTAGCAGTTGAGGAAGGGGGTGGAAAGGCATGCCACAAGGAGAAAGGGCATACCCAGAAGTTTGCAAATGCACAGCATGTTTCCAGCACAGGGTGTGGTGAAAGAACAGGTGGTTAGGAGGGTGGAGAAAGGCTCCTCTGTGGGATCGTGAAAGCCCTTTCATGGAGTTTGGGATTTGCTCATTAGGTGGTTGTAACCCTTAGAAAGTCTCTACGCAGGGATGGGGCTGCATTACAGAGTAACGTGTGGACTGATGGAGCTTGTGACATGGACATCACCCAGAGGAACTGCTCTGGCTGAGCAGAAAGTGGTGAGGGTAGTTGACAGTGTGGAGAGGGGCGGATCTGCATAATGATTTGGTGACAGAAAGGATGGGGTTGGAAAAAGGTGGACATATAGTAAAAACCCAAGAACAATTCCACGTTTCCATCTCTTCGAGCACAGAGATGAGTCACGATGCTCAGAAGCACACAGGACGTCAGCGGCGACTTTGCGTTTTGAGTATGTCAACACTTGGGTGACCATGCAGGTGGAAGGTGCAAGTGGCTCTTGGAAATGCAAGTCTAGTACTCGTGAAAGAGGTAAGGGACAGAGATTTATATTTGCAGCATGAATATTTATATTTAGTCGCAGTTTGGGAATAGAAGAGGCGACCACAGGAAGTAGTAAGAAATCCATGAAGGACTGAACACTAGACTTAATGGCCAGAAGGGAAATGAAGAACCAGGAAATGAGATGGAAAGGGATGCATGGGAGGAAATTAGGCAAGAGAAACAATCATTTCCTTGCTCTGATAGAAACTTGCCAGAATGTCAACAGAGAAGAGTTTCAAGAAGCAGCAGGTAGCCATGGATCTGTAGCAGCACAGATGCCGAGTGAGATGATGACTGAGCTGCTTCTGGTCTGGTGTTGTGATGGTTGGTTTTAGAGGCCAAGTTGTTAAGGAGTTACATGGGGTTCTCTGGTTCTATTCCCCCATTTCGCAGTCGAGGGAACAGATCTTAGGGTGACTGACTAGACTGTTCAGGGGCTGACGGCTGCTTAACAGTAAAGCTGGACTAGAACTTGGCTTCTGATGGTCATTCACAATGTTTCCCACCAAAGAGTCCATGTTCCAGGATAAAAACCAAGATTTCTTATGGAAAACCTCAGAATGTTGCTACTCTATATCAATTCCTTAAGTCAAGTCACTTCAAGAAATGCAGGTTTTTTTTCCCCATTTGTCAGTCAGTTTTTCTTTTCATCCATGTTACCTAAGAGAATTCCTAAAGACTGAAACTACTCACCAGATCCAACAATCAAACAAACACAAAATAGACTTCTGAATGAGCTACTTGGAGCCTAAAAGACTTTTACACTGAGTTCAAGCATTAGCACGTACCCAGGCGATATAGTTTATAAGCAGTGCTGTTTCTTCATGCGAAACAAGTAGCTATCTTGAGTACTAACAAGGGAATCGATGTATTGCTTAAGTCGTTTCCTTGCCCTGATAGAAACTTGCCAGAAAGAAATAAATCCTAGTTTCATAAAAGGAAAATAATTTCCTGACCAAGAAGATCAGAATGGTATTTATGAATTTTCAGTTAGAGTTCACTGGCTTTTTTTCTCATATGCTGTTTTAAAAACTGAAGGCAAGCATTAATATTTTATTTTGCACCATTTTCGAAGTTCATATTTTCTCTTAAACTTGAGGGATGCACTGGCAATGGGTCATCTTGGAAAAACATAGGCTTTAAGAGTCAAACAGCAGTCGGTACAAATGCATGCCCACCATTTCCTGGTAATGTAATCTTGGGGCAAAAATTAACAGCAGAGGGTAAAGTGCTTCTGCTTACCTTGTCCTGCACTAAATAAAATAATAGATGAGCTCGTTTAACTTATCTCTTACCAAGTAGGCACTTTACCTCCTTTTTAAGGCAGGAAATTTAACGGTGGGCATTTTAGTAACATGCTTCAGGCCACACAGGTTCAATGGGGCTAAACTGGGAGGGGGACCAGATTCTGAATGCCCTCGAAGGCCACACTGTTACCCAGTGCCCTACAGTGGTGGGGGGGTGCCACACCCATGCCTGCCTAGACTGCGCTGCAGTCAGCATGGGAGGGGCGCTCCAGGTGATGTGCTAAGCACGGGGTCGTGCCCAACGGACATTATAACGGTGGGGATGTGTGTGCTAGTTTAAGATACTAGTCTTATTTAGAATTAGAACATAAACTGCACAGTAGGATTTTACTATGTAGTGAATCCCATCCCATCATAGTTAAATACAGAGTCTCAATATGGTACAAAATTATTTGTAAGATATCTAATGACTGGTCATCTAGAGGTGACACTAAGCTTTGGGACTCAATTAACCTAACATTTGAATTCAGAAATGTCTCTGTTTCTAAAGGGCGGGCTGAAGTATAGCCTGGAACGAACGTTGCGTGTTCACGGGGAGAGACGCACGCTTTGGAGGGAGGCAGCCCTCCCCACGGCACCCTGTCGCTGACCACGAGCTGAAACCGCCGAGCTCCTGGCTCGTTCCTTTATGCACTGCTTTCTGATTCTGACAGCAAATTCTAAGGCTCTCAGCGCATGTCCTCCGGGGTAAATCCAAATTAGTCCCCTCTCTTGGACTCCCACTGGGCTCCTTGGTACAGCACAGAATGCTGGCTGGGAAAACTAGTCCCTGCAAATCACCCTCATACCTGCTACTCTGACTAGGCCTGTGTCATTACTTACTACAGAATAAGCCCTTGCTGTTGAGGGTCAATTATTCCATTGACCAGGCATTATAATAATTCCTGGTAATTAAAAGAGGCACTTAGGTGAATCTGGGTGCATATTGAAAGAAACATTATTCCTTTTGTCAACTTGGCAAGTCTATTGTTCTGAGTCAGGCCTAACCAATTAACATCTTTTGCCAATCCCTGTCAGCTGGGGCTTGAAAATAGGCGAGAAGAGGGGGTCAGTCAGATGCTAATTTAGATACAATTGTGTCAGGGCTGTCTGGAGGGGGCTGGCTCTAAAGAAGCCACCAGGATTTAATGAAGCAAACAGCTTGGGTCCCAGTGACCCTGCAGGGGTGATTCAAAAAAGACCCCTCTGTGTTCCTTTGCCAAATAGCAGAGGGCATCACAAGAAGCCCTTCCTTTAAAAAAAAATTAAGAGAGGGATAACCACCCATTTAATCTGCTCATTAAACAAATCTCTCAGGCGGACTTAACATGAATTAGCACTTCTCTAAAAAGGTAAAAAATGTGACCTATAGCAGACAGTTCAGATCATTTGAAAGGTCACGATTCTTTATTATAAGCTCAATTGCTGTTAATGTATTAATATTCCACGATATTGAGCAAAGACCACCACTTTCATTCAACCTTGGGAGCGAAACAGTATATGCTTTCCTAACTGGAAAAGAAAAACTAAGTACATCCGCCAGGTCCCAACTCAGATCTAAGCAAGGCTAAATATAGAAGATGCTCTTTGTTCCATGTTTTTCAAACACCGAATCTGTAACTCCGTCTGCCGCTGTCCACCTGACACCTGCTAGGCTGACACACGCAGCTAGTAACGTGATAGCCGAGCTTCAGCCAGGCTGCAGGTGTGTGGGAACTCAGGAAACCTCGTGCGTGCATTCCAGGGGCCATTTGGTCTGAGCACCGCAGCCCGGACGTCCTGATTCAAGGGGCAGAGGCCCCAGGAAGACTTGCTGGAAAACAGTGCAGTGCACTCTTTTTTCACAAGCAAAACATCACACTGACACCAACCCCTCTCACACAAACCTCTCAGCCTTATCTAAGGCAGGATAAGCAGGCTTCTGCTCATACTTTCTACTTAATCATTTGTAGGTGCCGTGAGGAGGCTTGTTGTTTTGTTGAGATGGTGTTTACACTGAGGCATGAAGATTCATACAGTTTCCTAACCAGTCTGCCTAGACCTTCAAACAGGCAGCGTACACCCATTGAAGTTTATTTCATTTGAAAAGCCCAAAAAGGCTAGTCCTGGATCACTTTTGAAGACATATTTAATATTTCCTCTTATGAGAAAGAGAGAGAGGGAGGTGCATTTCAAAATAAACCAGCACCAAAGCAGAAATGTCTACACCAATGTCCACAGCACTGATTCACAACGGCAAAAAGGTGGAAGCGAAACAAATGTCCATCAGCAGATGAATGGATGAGCCACACGCAGTGCCCACTGATGGGCTTCTGGGCACACTACCCCAAAATGGCATCTTGCCATATTGAATATTTTAAGCTGAAGGAGTTTCAGAAATGGAAGAGGGGTCCTTCCTGCCCCTCTCCCCTGAAGCAGGTCCTAGGACCCCAGGGGAGCAGTGCCCTCCCTGTACTCAGAGTAAAGGAGCAGAGACATGCCGGAGAATCCAGACACGCAGGCCTCCCTGAGCTTCCCAAGGGCCTGACACCGAGCTCACACTCTCTGTCTGATCCTATCTTTCTATGACCCTCACGCTGTACCAAGCCTAGCACAAAAACATCCAGGTTTAAGCATTTCTTTGGCTCTTTATTTCCTTAGGAAGATTCCCATGTCATATAAAACTTATATAAGTATAGTCATATGCTTTTCTCCTGTTTATGTGTCAGTTTAATTTTCAGAGCCAATCAGGGACCGTAAGAAGGTCCAAGAAAACTTTTTCCTCCTGTAGAAAACATTCAGTGGAATAATGTTATTTAACCTTCAAAAGGAAGGAAGTTCTGACACCTGCTACAACGTGGATGAGCCTTGACGACAGTATGCTAAGTGAAATAAGCCAAACACAAAGGACAGATATTGTCAAATTCCACTTAGCTGAGGTCCCTAGTCAAGGCATACTCATGGACACAGTAAGTGTCCTAGGGGCTGGGGGCCAGGGGGGTGAGGAGTCAGTTTCATGGGTAGGGAGTTTTCTGTTTGGGATGATGAGAAATTCTGTAAACGGATGGTGGTGATGGTGGCACAACAGTATGAATATACCTAATATCACGGAATTATACACTTAAAAGTAGTGAAAATGATTAAAATTCATAAAAAAATTAAGTATGATGTGGACGATCATAGTTTTATTTTATTTTTACCAACTAAATTATTCTGGGAACTCATGTCATTAGGCTTGTGAAACTATTACTTTGAAATAATTTAATTATTCCTCCAGTAACAGAAAGGTGTACTCAGGATTCAAAAGTAAAGAAATAATTGTAAGATGAATAGGTCAATCAACAACTTCACTGAATATTTGCAAAGATTGCATACTCAATTAAAATATAGCAGATTTAAATAAACTCACAGTATATGGCTACTACTAGTAAGTATCCTCAAAGCTCAAGGTGTACTTCACATAGTCTAAAAATTGAATACCACAATTCGATTTAAAGCCACGTGTTAAGCATTTAGTATTTTAAGTATTCTTTAACACTGCTTGCTCCTCTTACCATCCAACATAATATTTTCTACTTTCTTAGCTGGTTTTTTAGAAGTTAAGTATCACACGCCAAAATTATTCAAGACCACTTAATCCCCATTTCAAAAGGGCCGGGCAACTAAAATGCTGTCAAAGTAAATGGAACCAGGATCATGACTGCCTGCAAGAGCTGCTCCGCTGAAGTCAATGTCTTTGGAAGCAAGCAGCAGTTAGTAGATACTTGAAATGTTTTTTCTCTTTGGAACTTGTTGCCTCAACAGTCAGTCATGTCAGCCTCGGCTCAGCCCCCTCGCGGCCCAAACCAATCGAAGCTGGAAGTCACCAGCTCGCAAGCGCCTGGAATTTGTTCAGAGAACTGAGCCTTAAAATGGAACAGCGGTCGTGGAATGCTGTTCCAAGACTCCCACCAGGGACCTGAGGCCTCGGGGACACCCTCGTCTCTTCTGCACAGGGAGGCCGAGCTCTGGCCTCATTACTTTCTTACAGGACAAGAAGTTAAGAAGATGAAAGAACTCCTTGATTCCTCTGGAGTCTCACCTGGGCAGGACAACTTGATGAGTGAGACTATGTCCGGCGCCCCTACATCACTGACACCACGACTCGAAGTGCTGAGAAACAGAGCCACACATACTGTGAACACACAATGGTGTTTGACTCACAGAAATTAAGGAAACCAGTGCGTTAACCCATGTGCCAAAACCGCCGTGGGGGCAGGGGAAGCTTATCTCAGCAGGAAACCATCAGGAACTGAAGGGCTAACTTTAAATGAGATTTCTAAGGTTTATCTCAAAACATGGTGTTTTATATAGATTATTTCAGTTTTGATGGTAGGGGGCCATAGAGTTGATTGGTTATCATAGAACCTTTATCTGAAAAAGTCTGTCAAGGATACAGTAATAAGACAAAGTCTTAAAATGAAAAGGCAATGTACTAGACAGTTTTACTCCTAAAAATAACTCACAGGATGTGAAGATGTGGGGAAGTTGGGGTTCCTAAGGCCAGGATCCTCACTGAGCTTAAACCTTAACTGGCCTGTTGCTGGGCTACCGCTTCCACACCTTTAGGCAATAAGTTATTACTGTGCTATATAGAGAGCTTGGCCCAGTGCTCTGGGCAGAGGCAGAGAAGCTAGTGCTCGACCTACCGCTGGAGAACAAGCCGGGTAATAAACCCTTTCACCCCAAAGAATGTTTTGCTGTCAATTTCTTTGGTCACATTGAATCCATAGTGAACTTGCCCGGGGCTGAAACCCCTTGGCAAGACAGAAGGCTTCCATGTTAACAGTGAGATTCATCATTTTATGCTTTGGCCCGTCATGGAACTCTGTCAAACTCTCTTTTTAGTCTATAGTCTACTGTGTGTATTTAAGAGTGTAGTATGATGTTTGGTAGCTGAAAACACAGAAGCCTAGCCTTGGATTAGAAATAAAGTGAGGACAGAAAAAGGGAGGTGGTATGAAGAAAGGCTATAATAGCAAAAATAAATGAAAAAAAAAAAACCTAAGAGGCCTGCTAATCAAGTAAGGTCTGTATCTTCAGAAAATGTCATTGCTCATCACACAGTTGAAAGGGGCCTTAGATATCAACACATCCCCATACTAGGTATTCCTGAAATGATTTTGAATGGCTGAGTCAAAAGCCCCCCTTACTGTTTAAATGAGAAAAGCAATACATATAAAGCAATCTAAGAGCTCTGTCATGGAGAAAACCATGGGGGTGGCCACAGTTGCAAGCGATTGCTAGTAAATGTGTTAGCAAAGTGGGTGCTGGATTTTAATTTAGCTCCTTTTCAAAGTCACCATTTGTTGGAATGCAACAAAATACCAGCTCCTTGAACATTTTCTACGCTGGTGTGACTGCTTGGCAACTAAACGTCCTATGTTTTAGGGACTTAGGGGAGAGACAGACGAAGATCCGAGGGCAGCCAGGGAAGAGCACAGAGACCAGGATGTCCTGTCCCACGGCTCTCAGTGTGCCATCCTGATACTTAAGTAGAAGAAGCCACAGAAGACAAAGACCTGTGTAGGGTGTATTCACAATAGAACAAGAGCGGGAAGAAAGGACAGATATGGCTGGATGGAGAGAAGAAGGGGGCGCATTTTATCCAGGAAGAACAAAAGCATTCATAAGAAGGCAGAGAAGCAAGGAGACTGGGGGAGGCCCCAGTGACGGGCAGTGGGGCCTGGGGAACGGTAAGGTGGGACAGGCCGGGGACAGCCTCGCAAACCGGGTAGCTATGTGAAGGAAAAACAAGGCACCCAGTGCAGGTTCTGAGCAGAGGGACTTCATGAAAATGAAGGCCTTTTAGAAAAGTCAGTGTTGTAGCCGTGTGCATTGCAAAGGGGGGGAGACTGAAGGTAGGAAGACGGGAAGCAATAAAGGATATGAAGGTTTACACTAGGACGGGGAACAAAAAGTCAACAGGAAGCAGACTGATTGGCTATGAAGGGCAAATAAGGAGGGAGCAACAGTGAGATGATAGAGGCGTGGGACACAGTCGGAAAATGAATGACAAAACATGGGAATTGGGATGGATCTACTCTAAAGGGGGTGAGGAGGAGAGAAGGAAGTTCAGACCCGTGGGAGAAGGTGAGGACAGAGCCCGCGGGCGTGCGGCTGGGAAGCACATTTGGGGCTGGGATGAAGACCGCAGGGCCAGCCAGGTCACAGGCGCCTCTTGGGAGGAAGGTTTTCTTGAGGGGCATCAAGGAGCAAAGCAGAAGCGACCAAGACTTGGAAGGAGCCGTGAGAGCGCGGTGACCCCTCTGCGGCCACAGGCTCTCTGTGGGGTTCTCCTTTATGGCCCCAGAGCCCAGCCAGGGGAGGCAGGGGAAGGCCATCAAAGGGGCAGGTGCCCCAGCAGAGCGTGACCTCACGGGAGCCTAGGGTGTGCTTCAGGGGAGCGGAAGGCAGGAGGCGGACACTGTTTGTTTGTCAGCAGGCAGGGGAGGGCCAGGAAGGGGTTTCGACGGCAACCAGGGACCCCCGCATGCAGAGCGGGGAGGAGCCAGGCGGCAGGGAGGGACCAACCGTCGGGAGGGAAGAGGCAGCAAAGAGTTCAGCACAGGGCGCCAGGCAGGCTGGTTTTTCACCATCCTTATTTTTTAAATGATAGGAAAGACCAGAATATTAAAAGGCCAAAGGAGACAGAGAAAGGAGGTGGGGGGAGACGGGGAGCGCGCGCGAGAAATAATATGAATGGGGGTCAAAACACAATCAAGATCCATTAAGAAGTATGGAAGGTGGACCAGAAAACAGCCAGAAAAGTTAAATCTGGAGAGGAACAGGAAATATTACCCGTTTAGAAATGAGTACGTAAGAGACGTCACTTAGAATGTCTCCCTTTAAATTTTTTTTTATCACTTAAGGTGATATGCTGAAAAGGAGAGTAGCAGAGATTACATTTAGGCAAAGAGGAGAAGGTAGGTGACTGACAGCAGGAAAACAATGGGTAGCTTGTGCTCTCTTCAGAACCAAGGGACCAGGACTGGGTATACATACTTCACTTTAGCTGTGTGTGTGTGTGTGTGTGCGTGTGTGTGTGCATGCATTCACATGCACGCACAGGTATTTAGCTACTAAACACTCAAGAAAACCCAATAAAGGTATCACGTACCACTAAGATGATTTCTACTTTCGCACACTAGTTTAAAGAACTATATTTAATAATTTGCTAGATGTCAAGGATAAAGCAATGGGATGTTCTATGATCTTTTAGGAGTTTAGAGTCTGATAAGGAGCAGTCTAATTATCATGGAATATGATTGGGAAAGGACCTACAATGTGCTATAACGAAGTAACCATTCATCATTAGGATAGTTGTAGGGAAGAGGGTATAAGGGAAAACTGCACTTAACCATTGATATTTAAATGAAAACTTGAACCATGAGCAATTCACCCAACAGAGTAGGATGAAGACGCTTCCTTCAGAGAAGACATGTACCCTAGAGGCAGCCTAACACACTAGGGAAGACACAAATGCTCCCACAGCGGCCAGCAGGGGCAGGCAGGGGGTGGCAGCACACTCGGCTTTAAGGTCCCCAGGACTCCAGCTGGAACAGGGTCTTGAATGTGACCTTAAGGACTGTGGGCACAACTCCATAGGAAACCTGAGCACTCTTGAAGGGTTTTAAGCTGGGGACATCTGCAGTTAAAGAAATCTGTGGCGGCAATGACTCTCACCCTGGGCTGGGCACTGGATTCTCCGGGGGCCTTGTAAAAATACCAGCTTCCGGACCCCACTCTCTGAGGGGATGATTCAGTAGGTCTGAGACGGAATCTACACAACAGTGTTAACTTTAAGTGTTTCCCCCGGATGCTTCTCATTCAATTATTTTAAAACTGTCTGTTTAGTTTTATTATTTTAAGCGGAGTAGCCAACAGGGAATAAAACAGATGAAAACTGCAACCTCACAGAGTTTGTGTGTGTGGGAAGACAAATCAAAGGCAGAAGTGAATCCTACGGTGTGTCAGCGGGTGAGCGGGGCACTGGGTAAAAAAATAAAGAACAGGCGTGGGGAGAAGGGTGAGGCAGGCATGTTGAACGGCATGCATGGATGTTGCTGAGAATCTGAGGAATGACTCGGGCGTGGCGGTGCCAGCACGGATTTCTGTGGAAGAGGGCTGACAGCAAAGGGCGCAGCAAGTTCACAGGGCTGAGGAGGGAACAGACTTCAGGAAGCTGACGGCCAAGAGGGCGTCGTGGAGAAGAATGTGTGAGGTGCGCCGCGGCAGAGGGGGTCATGGCCTGTCCTCTGGACCCTCACAAGGACTTTCTGGGAACAAGGAGGCAACCCACTGGGAACCCACTGGCGTGGGTTAGGTTCTGACAGGACCGTTTGGGTGCTGGGCTGAGAGCGGACGGAGAGGCCAGGATGGAAGTAGGGAGGCCAGGTGGTAGTGCTGGGGGCGGTGTGAAGGGATGGGCGGCTGGGATGAAGGGAAGGACGGGAGACACAGGGGCCAGACCAGGAGGAAAATGAGGGGGAGTGGGAAGGGAAGGAGGAGACCAGGAATCCAGGCCTGGCCTGGAGGCTCAGAGGGCAAGGATGAGTTTCGGTTTTCTTGTTTGAGTTACTGGAAACCAAGGCAGAATTTATAGCAGAAGTTTTAGATCTGCTGTGTCCTCCCGCTCTGCTGTGCTCATACGTGTGTGTGTGTGCGCTGTATGTTGGGGGTGTATGAAGTTAATATTTTGACATGTTGATTTTGAGAGGCCTAGAGACCAGGAGGCATTCAGGAGGAAATGGCCATTGGAAAAATAGGGAAATTCATTCGGTGGGTGTGGGCCAAAGACTCTGTAGGAGGTGTGGGCTGGACACAGAATTGGGGTCACTGTCCCAGAGCAGTGGCTCAGGTGGGAAAGATTGCAGACTAGCACTTGGACACCAACATTCAAGTGTAAATGGAGGAAGAGGGGCTGTTTTTCAACACAAGGCAAAATGCCTACACAGACACACACAGGCAAGCACATGCATGCACGCATGCACACATATATACATATGCCCATATTCATGCACAGACATGTATGCATGCGCAGAGGCACAGATAAACACGCACAGACACTAGTGGAAAATCCTCTTTTAAAAATTGATGCTATAGCTATGATGTGACTAAGCATTTCAAATGAGTGGATATGAATGATTATTTCAAATAATCACAGATCCAGAGTTAAATATCAGACACATAGTATTTACGCTCTCTGTCCACCAGACACGGGCATTCCTCTGCACAGAGGCTGTTTTTTCCATTTCAAAAATGTCAGTCATTTTGACAAATAACCCAATCAGCTTGTATAGAGAAATGTCCAGTGTTCCCCAAAGCTTTGGGGAGGTGGATAGAGAGATACTATTGAAGCTTCACTGCAAGTAAAAAAAAACAAAAAACAAAAAACAAAAAAACCCACAGATAGCAATTAGCATAATGCTCCACAGTCAGATGTCTTCTGACTGGAACTGCATTTGCCTTTTGAAATGCAGAAATGACAGTGGCAGAAATGGTCTCCTGCAGATGTGCTCAGCAATCTTCCTTTCCTGTCCAGTGAACTTTTTCACTGTCTTTTTAAAAACATGGTTGAAACCCCATGTTCTTGTTTCATTTGACTGCCAAGAATTTTTAATTTTTTTATCCTTTTCTATAAATACTAGGCTAGTTCCTTAACAGATCCCACATCCAGGTTATTATAAGTCAATTGTTTGAATTATCTTCACTTAGGCATCTTCCATTTTGGCAGATCAGCTAGTTAGTTACATGCGTATACATATGGTTTTTTCATAAATTGTCTTTAAGTGCACATGTTTAAAAGGAGATATTCCTCAGTGATGAACTCTTGCCAGATGGAACAAGAACCCTTTGCAAATAATCACCATATCCTGTTTGGAGACAGTTTCCCAGCCAACAGGCTAGCAGAAGCCTCCGTGGAGTGACTGTGGTTCAGCTAATAAGCTCTAGAGTGAAATCTCCTCTAATTCTGAAAGCTCAGCCATCCTCAGCATTCCTGTGTTATCACCGGCAATGGAGCACCTGCCTATTTACACTCCTCTCAGGAACTGACTTCTGAAACTATTCGCTCCTGACTTGAAGATTTGCAGACGGAAATCCTGGAAAAATGGATAATTAAAATTTTTATTTTGTCCTTTCTAGTTGATTTCATTTCTTATAAAAATCACACTTTAAATAATGTGTATATAATGTACCTATGAATTTGCATTCAGAGCTGTAATGAGTTTTTATGTTAAAACATACATCTGTTGAGTGTAAAATTTACTTCCTTTAAAGGCATACCCGTGCGTGTGAACTTCTCGGCACCAAGTCTGGTGTGAGTCTTTCATTTATGTGAGCACAGATGCTACTGGAGGCCCCTTCGTGAGGGAGGTTCTCCAATCCCACAGGGCAACCAAGGCCTTTCAGTTCAGTCATTTTCCTTTTTCCTCCTCTGGAAACAAACTCTCAGCTTACCCTCAACCAATTCTGCTTACAAAATACCTTGGCTGAGCAGCCACTCCCAGCACCACCCAGGCCGGCAGAATCCTCCACGAGCGCGCCTCCTTCCAGGTCTGCATTTCCAGCGAGTCTCGTCAGCCTCCCTTCCTGGTCTGCTGTAGGCAGTTCCCCTGGGAGCCAGCACCACCTCCAGCACCCTGTCCACCCTGTCTCCCTTCACAGGCCCCTCTCCTTCCTCGCTAGACCAATGGGGAGTCATCCCCTGGGGCCCACTCACCCCGCCACCCCTTTGATTCTAAGATGGGTCATGTCTAACAGTCTTACACCAAATGGGGAGGTAGCCTTTCCTCTCACCTACATCCCAACTCCATGACGACGACTCACGGTTTCTGCCGCTTCTGCGTATCTCCTACGTCAGCTGCTAACATGGCCAGAGCAGAGGAGCGGCGTCTCCCACAAGTCTCCTCACCTCTCAGTATCTTTCCGTTCTGCCAAAAAGCACCACTCTGTTTCCCACCGGCTCATCCCGAATATCTAGGGGGTGTACAGGATTCTTCTCTTTCCCTAAGGCCCAACTCAATCCCGGAGCCATCTGGACATGTCCCGAGTACTCCTCTCACCTCCACCTGCCGCCCCACTCCAAAGGCGTGGTACCCGACCTGAGCCGTGGCGGGGGTCTCCCTGCCTCCCGTGCTCTCCACTGGCCATCTGTTTCCTACAGAGCAGCAGGTGGATCTTTTAAAATGCACATCAGACCAGGTGATTTTCCTGTTGACAACTCTTCAAAGGCTTTCCATCCCATTTAGAGTAAAATCCAAGTTTCTAAAATTTTATCCTTTACAACAAAGGTTTCCCCGGCTTGCCTGCTACTCAGCCCTCTGCTCTCCTTTCCCCCACCCAACCCTACACTCACTCCAGCCACACCAGCCCCTGCTCTGTACTTAGGACACCCAGCTCTCTGCATCCTCTGCTCGGCTCCTTGCCCCTGGCTCGGGCACCACAGGCTCCTGCTTGTCAGTCAGATCCTGGCCAAGATGGTGGGCAGCCGCCATGGCCACCCTCTCTGAAGGACACACACAGTCACTTGCTGTTGTAGTTCTTCGCAAATCTGTGATACCACTTTGTATTTCCTGTTTATGTATTGTTCGGTTGTTTCTGCCTGCCTTTCCTAGAATGGAAGCCCCGTGAGCACAGGGCCTTGGTCTTCACCTTGGATACACTTCCAGGTCCTAGAGTAGCACCTGGTTCTTTGCAGGCATGAGCTAACTTATACTGAATGACCAAAATATGCTCCCAAACTGTTTCTGACAGGTTGGTGCTATGGTGGTGCTATGAAGTGAGAAGAATCCTATAACAAATGCCATTTGCCAAATAACTATTGAGGAGTTTACCAGACACCTTTCTGGGTCATCTCACAAAACCCTTAATAAATTGAGTCCTAAATCCTCCATTTGATATATATGCTCAGGAGGTGAAGAAAGATGTGGCATGTCACACAGCAAGGGGCAGACATGTCAACAGCTTCCTGAGCAGAAGCTGTGACAGAAGCAGCCCCTCCTTCTGCCAGCCTGTGTTGGCACATCGGGGGCAACCCCAAAGGTATGCTGGCTCCCTGGAGCTCCGGCATTCAGATGACGAATCAAGAAGAGCATGTGCCCACTCGGCTCAGTAATAACCTCCTTCGGAACTAAGCACTATGTGGTCAGCGGGGCCAGTGTGTGATGGAAATGATCCAAGACTCAGACCCATCTAACATTAACCACCACTTAACACTTTGTGCTGGCATTTCATGCTTTCAGCCCAGGACAGTATTTGGAGAATATTTTCAATCAGGTGCCCTTTAATGGTCCAGCTCTCATTTTTATGCAGAAAAAAAACAACCAAGGCCAACTTCTTCTGTGCTTCACACAAAGGCAACCTAGCCTGTGATGCCAGAGTCACTTGTGTTATTTACTGAACAGGCCACTGCAGAGGAGGGAAGACTGGAAATGAGAGAGAGCAAGCCCTGCACTGTGTACACACAGAACTTTCTGATAGCTCAGCAACACAGGTGGAAGAAAGAAAAAAGTCACAAAGGGGTGCGTGTGTGAAAAGAAGGTTTTCATTCATCATTTCCACTGCCTTAAACATACTTTCCACAGGCACCAAGAAAATTCCACCTCTAAAGCCAAAAGAGATGCCACATGCCAAGACAGGCTTTGGGTGGAAGGCACCCAAACTCACACAGCCTGCCTATGAAGGAAAATAAGAGAAAGACGTTAAAGGTCACACGTCTCTCTTTTCCAAAAGGATGGGAAGCCTCCAAATCAAGGGAACAAAAAACATACCAGTCCAGTCAATCTTAGATATGATATGTTCCCTTGGAATCCTTTTTAAATGTGTCAGGCCAAAGACAGCCATGGTTGGTTTTTCTGCTTTTTGTCCTTTTCCCAGTGCAGTGCACTTTGGCCCTACCTGGAGAAACCCTCGTACACTTAAGTGCAGAGGCAGAGACTGCGGTGCGGCCTCTCCGAAGTCAGAACCCACCTCACAGAGCCCCTCATGCCGGTATATGTATCCTTTTTAATTCATAGGCATGAAGGTGGGTGGTGGCAGGTATCAAATGGTTCAGATCTAAGAAGTTACCCCATTTCTCCTCCATTCGGAATTCTGCAGGCTTGCAACATGATCATTTTGGAGTGACATAACTTTGCCTCAAAAAAACATCAGACACACATGGAAGAAAACCATGGGTTTTCTTAACTGAGAGAAACATACAAGTTCTATTGATACACATTTTTCATTAAATATGGGTAAACCCCAAAGACGACATAGCTTGCATTTTGGCATTTACAGCCTTACTTCTTGGCTTACCTTAAGTCGACCCAGGAAGAGAAGCAGGCTACTTCTCAAGCAAAGTGATGTTCGGGGCCCTTGCCCAGCCCGGCAGTGCTTTGTGGCCACCGCACACACAGCCCCTCAGCTGCGGAGCTCTGCTGAGCTGTCAAAAAGTGGTCCCGGTTGTAACTTGGCAAACATGACTTAACCTGAGAGAAATGCTTTAAAACAAATTTTCATAACATCTGCCATGTCATGTTTAAGCAATACCTTCTGTTTCCACAGAACTTAAACACAGCTTTGTTTGGAAAAGCTGAATTTCATAGGCTTCTCTTCAGCTCTATGAGATATTCACTTCGGGCAATAAACGGCTTCCTCTAGGAATGGAAAGGCCCCCAAATGTTTTATCATTTCTGCTCTGTGCATTTGTGTTCAAAACCTGTCTGTCCCAGAAGAATAAATGAAAAAAAAATCACTCTGCAGAGGGTCCCCTCAATCCCTCAAATGCACTCCCACAGAAAGTCTGATAGGTGGAGTCCTTAGTTGGAAATGGACTAATTGTGGGTGGCCTGTTGTAAGTTACCATGACGGAAGTTTGACTATGTACCAAGGAAAGAAAACATATACATTTTTTCTTCAGTATGTAACTGTTTGGAAGATATTTCATTAGAATAAAATCATAAAACTGAACATAGAAATTAACGAGCTTATATTGGTGTGTGCATATTTTTCATTCACCTAATATTTATTAGGTATCAAGTATCCTGTTAGGTATTTGGAGATTACAAAAGATAAAAAAGGTCTGTCTTCATTTTCAAAGTAAATGGAGTGGTAGGCAATTATAAAGTGTTTACCTAAAGATACATAGTTGGAAGTTATTAGTTTTTAGCTGGAAATGAAGCCTTGTAACCCAGGGGGAATGTAAAGCAAAGATGTGATGAGGAAAGAGTCCTTCAGATCAGTAGGTCATGGAGGAGGATAAACCAGTGAAATCGTGGTAAAGTAACAGTCAGGAGAGAGAGGAGAGAATTATGTTTCCTTAGCAAAAGACAGGATTTCTAGAAGCAGTGAAGGCTGCCAGGAGATCAACCACCATGAAGGTTAGGAAGAGGTTACTGCATTAGGGGGAGAGGACATGGAAGTGGTATTGATAATATCCAACAGGAAAGGAGTGAAGGTTTGCATAAAACCCACACTGAGCCTAAAATAATAGTCTTTCTTAAAGAATACTTTATGAATCCACCATTGAGCCTCAAGCAAGTGTGAACAGTTATGATCAGACCACATCTCAAAGACTTTAAGAGAAGTGAAATCATTTCTAAAGAGTCCCCTAGCCAAGAAATAGGGGGGATAAAAAAGAGGGGGAATTTAAACAAAACTTATTCATACAATGCTCTGGCCAGGGGGTTTTCCACTTCCTGAAATCATGAAACCTTTTCTTATTTTTAAAAAAACCACTTAGGTTACATATATGACAAATGATGATAAAGTAAACAGCAATGAATAGACACTGATTGACCTCAGCTGGAAAATAGAAGATCAGAATTTAAGCAACCGTTGTTCCAAAAAATAGTAAAACAAATGATTAAGAATCTGGAGATGGCATACAAGTAGCATTTAATGATTTCGTTGTAAAAAGGAAGTCTGTCTTAAGTGGTGAAACTGTTTGCTTCCTGCAATAGTCCTTGATCACTAAGAGAAGAAAAATGCCACATTAAGGTGCAGGAGATTAGGGAAGTTTCAGAGGTAATATTTTCACATAGAATTAAGTGTATGGAAAGAAATGTACCTATTTCAGTAAAAGTTCCATCTGGAAGAATGTCCCCATGGGTCCGGCATGCTTCCCTCCACCACCTGCCCTGCTCCAGCGCTGACCTCACTGCACACCCTGAGTAGGGGACCCTTGATTAGGTGCTGCATGCAGAACCTATATTTGGTTGCTTCCCCTATTGTTTTTAGCTTTTTCTGAATTTGGCAAAGGAAAAAAAAGGGAAAGAAGAAATTCTTATCAGCCAGTAGCCAATCTTTAATGCAAAATATTTATGGGCATCTTTTAAAGTTCCTTAATGAGGAAAGCTGTGGTGCTACTAACTTCTCAGTCTGAGTATTGTTTCAGTCCAGATCTAAAATTTTAGACAAGGAATTTCACAGCAGCTCAAAGCCATTTTACTTTTTAAAGAGAAAACAAGGTTGAATTATTCAACCAAGCTTTACAGAGTGACCACTGTACTGTCTGGCTAACTTGCGTAACCTTTGGTAAGCGGAAGGCTGCTTATCCACCCTCTCAATGCCAGTGTTTCCTGGGGGCTCTGCGATCTGTTCTTTTTTTCTTCATATCCCTTTACCCACTTACCAGGGGCAGTGCCATCTTCTCCCATGACTCTAACCACCATCCAAATGGTGCTGATTCCCAAGTCAGTACAATGAAATGAATTTTTAGATTATTCATTGCATAAGCCGTAACTGAAATACTCATTCAAAAGCATCGTACTGAGATGAAAGAACATATTGCTATGCTTATTAGTCTGTTAAAAAGATCGAACTAAAAATCTGAGAACCCTCAAAAGACAAACCAAAACTGAGTAAGAAGCTCTTAAAAACTGAACAGCTTACAGGGCAGATGTGAAGAAGTTTCCTCTCTCAGGAACACCTACTTAGATGCGTTCCCTTCTCTCTTCTTGTCTGAATTTATTATTAATGAAAGTTGGATTGAGGAAAGTTTTTCTTCACGTACTTATGTCATAGTTTAAATGTAAACTTTTTATCAAAGTAAAATATACACACAATTAAAATGCAAGATCATACATGCGCATCTCAAATGATTTTTCATTTTCACAAAATGAATACCTGTGGACACAGCACTCAGAGAAGCAAAACAACACACAGAAACATAGCAGAAACCTCCTCACACCTCTTCCATTCTCCCTCCACTCAAACATAACCACTAACTTGACCTCTAATGCCATATATTAGTTTTGTAAGTTTTTGAACTTTCTGCAAGTGTAATCACACAGCACGGATGTTTACAGAGACCACTTAGGCATTAGGGATAGTTGACTGGTATATGGAAAAATGTTCTGTGTCTACTAGTTGACTAGGTGTTGTCAACATGCCTGTCAGTTCCCTTTATTGTTTGCAAATTTGATTCTATAATGAACCACCAGCACCACTGTGTATATAAAGCTGAGGGAACACTAAGGGGCTGGGAACTGGAAGTCTTGACTTGTTTTTCTCATAATTTTCTACCTTCATAGCAGTAAATTCCTGACAACCCCTCTGGTGGAGGTCTTGAGTCTCAGGAGGTTTTCCTTATATGTCACTCAAGAGCTCCCAGGTGGCACAGAGACGCCCTTGCTGCTGGCATGCATTTCAGCAGGGTGGCCTGGGAGCTCTCTGCCCCATAGGCCATGCCCTCAGGCCTCCCCACTGCCACTGTCGGCATCCAGTGCACGTGGAGTGTGAAAGGCCGTGCAGGGTGTCAGCTGCATTTCACTCCACCAGTCTGGATTTAGTCACCTACTTACAAAAGGCAGACTGTACTTTGCAGATGTGACAAAATATAGGGAGGCCAAAGGGTGGGTGACATCTGACAGTAGTGAATATAAAGCAGAGGCACAGAATCCCCTTCTAATTATAAAAACACACAAAACTTGAGTGGTCAAACACAGTTAGAGCCAAGTGCCATATTGCCACAGTGAGAGTCTTCCAGAACAAGAGCCATTTCTGACTTACGACCCAATCCCAGCAGCAAATACTTTATGCGACCATCACACTCCCACCACATCCCCACTACTTTTGTGGGGGTACAGGTACCATATTAGGTAATTTGGAAAACTTAATGTCATTACTGATTAGTTACAGGTAAATAAAAACATATGCTTTATCTAAGAGACCATATAACATGGCCTGCCAATTTCAGACCTAGCTACTGCAATATTCTTGGAGAAAAGCACTTCCTTAGAACCATATGCGAGTATAAAACAACGGAGGGCCAGCAGAGATAGCTAGAAATGTGCTACTCTAGAAAGTTGCCCTCATAGTTCAGTTATTTCCCACAATCCTCTTTGACAAGGTATTATTCAGAGTTTCTCTTGGGAATTTTGAAAGTCAATTCCCTTTGCTTTTCTTTGAAAAATCCCTTCCTTCAATAGGAGTCCTGCTTATTACAAGTTAATTTGGAATACCCAGGGCGAGAGAGAATTGCCTGAGTCTAGGTAAATAAACATACCATTTAGGAGTAACGCATGGAAACAATCTCTGGGGCTGAGAAGAGACCAATTTTAAGAGAAAAAAAAATGCCTTGAGTCCCCAAATACTCTGGTCTGATTGAATTCCCTTCCTATCAGGTTAAGACTGGTTAATTCTAAGAGAAACAGGACTATAGAATTAATAGGAAGAAAACAGCATGATCAGAAACAGCAGGACACTAAGATTTCCTCTGTTAGGACTGATCTCCTTAGGCCACCGGTGACTCTAGCACCGGGCCCCTCTCTTCTGTTAATGAGCTGGAAAGAAGAAGTGATATTCCTCAGACACTTACTTACCAGACCTCATATTTAGCCTTTAAATGCCCCCTTTAAGGAAAATGCCGCTCACCTGGGTGGAAGGACAGAAGGAAAGATGGCAGGGTCAGGGAAAGGGACACAGGAACAAAGAGACAAAGGAGAGGAGACTGACCCTCAGGCTGGAATGAGGAAGTGACAGCGCAGAGCATGGACCCCCCCATCCCTGCAAAGGGCCGTGGCCCAGGAAGGCCGCACAGACAAGGCCACAGCACCGTCCCTTTCTGCTCTGGGGAGAGTCTCTGGGTCCCCGTAAACAGCAGAACAGGGGCAGGGGTGAGAGGAGACGCAGGAGGTGATGGAGACGGGGCCCCGGGGTTGAGGAGGCTCGAGGGAGGAGGCCCGGTGAGAAACAGCAGCAGGGAAATCAGATTCTGTTCACCCACCACCTCTGACTTGCGCCCCGTTATTTCAAACATCCTACTTTCCAAAGCACACTCACGACGTTCTCAGGAAAGGAAGGAGCAAGAGCTTGGAAGTGCCAGTAGCCACATCATCTGAGGAAACATCAGCAGAGAGAAAGGCTCGCCACGGACCCGGCTTGGGTGAGCAGGGCACAGAATTCCCCTCTCTTCTGAAGGAAGCCAATCGGAAGCGCGAGCCACCGCAGATACTGATTTTAGTTATCTCCTGGCTTCCTTCCACGCCCGCTGCTCTTTGATACCTGCTCATGAGCGGGAAGAGCTGCAAGGGGCAGGCAAGGAAAGAGGGTGGGGACAGAGGCAGGGGACCACGTCACCCACAGATAAATCGGTCCCTGAGCGTCTGGGGGCTGAGTGTGTGGGTGAAGGGTGACAGAGAATGAAATCCTCAAGTGATTGTCTTCCTCCATCGCTGCTAGACTGCCACCCTGAATCCCTGGGGGCTGATCGGACTTTGTGAGTTCCTCCCTCTGCAGCACTGCTGTGATGGGGAGGGAGGCAAAGATCAGCTCACCTTCAGCTTTTGGGCTGGTTTGCTAAAGCCAGGTGGAGGCCACCCACCCTCCCGCAGGTGGCTGTCACAGGCGGCAGGAAGGAAACGCCCACTGTCCTTTACCTCCCACCGTGTTAGTGGACGTAATATATTGAGGGTGGGCTAGATGGATGGGCCTGAAGAACTCAAGTTTCCCCACTTCCGACCCCCAAGCCCTGGCCCCGCCGCACACCCCCCTTTCTCCTGAAGGAAAGGTTGTGTGTACAGAAGGGAAGGAATGACCAGAAGCAAAGACACCCTGCTTTGCTTCCATCATTCTCAGCCGGAGTTTAGATCCCTCCTTAGCTACAAGCAGTGTCTGTGAAGGTTGTCAGTCAAGGCCTCCATGACCAGAGTTTTCTGCGTGTCCCCTGGACTTGCACATGCAGGCCACACCTGTGGTCATGGAGTTCCCTGTGGGTTCTGCAGACCACGGGTGGTGAGGTTTTCTCCAGTTTACCTGCAGTGGCCTGAAGGGAGGGGCTTTTCTCTAGCCTTTTAACGACATTGGACAAAGCCAAGAGACGTGGGCTCCTCACTCTTCCCCAGGATTCCACGCAGGGGAGGTAAAGTCTGAGTATCTTGCAAGTCCTCCTACAGGGTCTCCAAGCAAGGCAAAGGGATGAAAGGACTCTCCGCTTCCAGGAGGAATGAATTACTATTTATTGAGGGCCAGTCTCTTCTCTCAAATTCCCAGCAATCCAGTGGGTGAAAGATTAGTATATACACTTTAGTCTGTAACGGTAGTGAAAATATTTTTTCATAATGAAATTGTGCAGAGAGGGGCATTTTGTACCCTGCTCACCCCCAGGCATGCAGCACCCTCGGGGGGAGCGATTCGAAGAGAAGGTGCTGGGTTACTGAATGGCTGCTGGGAGGGCCTGGGGGTAGCCTGAGGTCAAGTCCCAGCTGGCCTCCTGTGTGACCATGGCAGGTTACCCTCACGAGGACTTGGTTTCTTGTCTACCAACTAGGAATTGCAGGGAGAATTAAATATATAACGTCTCCAATAAAGTGCCCAGCACTTGGCTAGCTATTCTTACCATCATCAGCCTGGGCACAGAGGCATCAAGGAAGACAGTTCCAGATAAAATTACATGACTCATTTATGGCCATGAGGGAATAAGGACAAGGAACTTGTGGCTAATTTTTAAGCTGAGAAACAGATGTCTGTTTGGAATAAATAACCTTCAACAAGCTCCTGAAACTTGACAGTACGAGAACCATCTTGTAATGGTTAGGCGAGCATCTCTGTCGAGCACACACCCCATGTGGTTTAGTAAATATGAACTGGTGTTGATCACCCAGCCCCCACAGCAGTTAATAAACATCAAGTGCCAAAAGCCAATCCCATAACCATTTTGCAGCTTATTGGTACAGGGGAGCTGCACTTGGCCTACATTTTCTCTTCCCTGTTTCTCATGGACTCAGTTTTGTTAAGAGACAAAGCGGACGTGAACACATTATTTATTTGGAAATGCTGCCAGGCTGTGTGGCTACGTAGGACTGTGCACTGTCCTGCTCATTTTAACCCCTAGAAATCTGATCTGTATTGATTTAGAAGAGGGGAGGGAGCAGTCAATGAAGCTTAATCTTTTCAAACAATTAAGATCTTATCTCTGATAGCACAGCCTCTGCACATCCACTTGGGTTGGCACTCAGCTCCGCATTTAAAGCCTCCCCAGTACGATAAGGATAGTGCCATCTGTTCCATCATTATCTCACGGCTGCAGGGCGCTCTGACGGAGCCCCAGTCAGGCGTTTGTGGCCACTGGCCCCTGCATTCCTGCCCAAGCCCTGCAGGAAACAGAGTTTCTGCAGCCGCCAGCGTTTATTTACACACATTCCTGCCTCAAATTGAATTAATGAGCCTAATTTAACTCAGGCGATGTCCTCCCAGGGCTCCTTCCTCTTTGCTGCACTGGTGGGCCTGCCTCTTCCCCACACCCTCCCATGGAGATGGCGCTGGAATGAATGAACTCAGGCATTCTCACTCAGGGCTTCTCCACTTTTAATGTCCTGGGCACCATCTGGGGATTGGGAGAAAATGCAGATTCTAGGCCAGCAGCTCTGGGTTGGAGCCTGGCATCCCTACAAGCCCTTTCTCTCAAGTGATGCCGAGGCTGGGCGGCCAGGGCCACACTTTGAGTGGCAGGAGTTCCCAAAAAACTCACCTGCATCAACTAGAATAAGCAACGTCTCTAGCGAGGAACCAAACGGTGAGTGTTAACTTCTGATCCTTCTGAGCAATCTACTGTAAGGGAAGGGTTATCAGAAGCACCTCCATAGGAGAGGTGTTTGCCTAGTCTGCCTGTCCGGGATGAAGCACACATAAAGACACATAAAGAACACAAAGGACATAAAGGACACATAAAAAAACACAGAATCAAGCAACCAGAAGTCCTGTTAACCCCTAAACACAGTCCTACACAATTTCCAAAGCCTAGGAGGTCAGGAAATCATGGAATGGGAATGCTGGGACCCTTAACTTTTACACAAAAGCAAAAGTGACCCCACATAAGAAACTCCAGCGTGGATGTGGTTAGATGCAGAGGTCTGTTTATTGCTCTGGGCACACCAAGGAGGAATTTCCTGTGCTCTATGCCAAAGTCAGAGAGCAACGAACTTTCTCTGGAGCCTGCAGTGCAACCAGCAGCTCCCCGTGCATTCACACATTGTATGCCTCTGCTAGGTCTCCCCACCCAGGTCCTATCAAATGCTACCCAGTTTCAAACGGGATTTAAAAGGGGGTGGGTGGGAGGGAAACAGTCCCCCTAAAACAAAAGAAAGGAAGTTAATATAGTTGAAAACCAGTGTCAGTGTGTTGGATTTTGTTCTTCCTGGATGCGAATACATGTAATACCTCCAGCAATAAATATCTTTAACATTGGACCCAAAAATGTTTGCCCAGGACCACACAAACTCAGTATCTGGCTGCGTCAATAGAGAAAGGCTTTCATGTTGAAAGTTGCACAGAAAAGTAGATTCGGGGAATTATTTTTTTTGAGGAAAGATTGAATTTATCATGAAACATATTTCATGGTGAAAATAAAATGAGCCACCTTTTTACCCAAACCACAAAGACTAAAAATTCCTTTGCTAGAAAAGTTGGCTGCTTCTGTTGAAAAGATTAACTTATAGTGAACAGCTTCTGGGGGCACTTGGGGATAGATTTGGTTGCATTTTCCATTTGGGGGCACAAAACTTAGAAGGATAAATAGTAGCTCCTAGGGGAAGAAAAATGGTAGCTTATCAATACTATTTCCTTACTGTAAAGGTTCTCCTAGCACATTTACATGAGTTGATACAAACATATTCTAGAAACATTCTCACAATGCCCAAAATTCCACTGCAAAAGCAAAATTCTCCTCAAATAAGGCCTCCCTGTAAGGAGTACAGATGGGGGGAGCAATTTCCCTCAGTTTTAGTAACTAATTTGCTTAAGCTCTGAAACTCCCACGGTGTTTTAATTAATATGATAAAATAATGCTAATCACATTTTTTCACTTTTTTTGGTTGCTTCTGACTTGACAATATCCTGAGAAAACAAAGAATTACACTTTTTAATCGGATGGAATGTTTAGCAATTTTGCACAAAAAATGTTTGCCAAGAGGCAGCCCTCTATGGATTAGCTACTGGATTTTTCTAGAAGCGCCAGTAAAAGAAAAGTTGTTACTTGAATTGCTATAGACACGGATATGTTATAGGTAATTACATGTCTATCTGTCAATCATTTCTGGTTTTAGGACTACCCGGGATCTGATTATCCTTTACACTTTCCTCGGCTCAGAACAGGCCATCTCAGGGACAGGCCCCTGCTCCTGCAGATTCTGTACAGAACGCCCCTCCTCTTTACCATCTGCCCTCTTTAAGCTCCATTGCCTGTCCCCCAGCCCCTGGGCATCTATACGTCTCTTTACACGGATGACTCTTGCTTTATTGATGCTCATTACTGGGTATGACATTTTTAGCTGTACTTCTTGAACTTACTCCAATTATCCGTTAAGTTAGCAAAATTTGTCTTCTCATTGAGAGAAGCTGTTCAAGAAAAGGCCTAGGATTCTCTTCCTCACGACTTCCTCCTACAGAAACTCAATGGAAAAGATGTTTTTGCCCCCTGTTATTGGCAGGAGAATGTGGCCATTGCTAGGATCTTTCTAAAACACATTTGGGGCCAGTTCACGATAAATCTGCTGGAAGAACTGTCACAGGAAGGAAACGGGTGGGGGGCATGGTGGGAGACCCGGGCTTGCCCTCAGGATGCTTCTGCCTACGGCATGGTGCCCCAAAGACTATTCACAGTGGTGGGGTTGTCCTGACCACAGAGTCCCAGGGCAGCGTCTGTGGGTCCAACCAGCTTTCTTAAGCCTTTGCACACATTCACATCAAAGCCAGTTTGTTACATTGTTGTCCATTGCAACCAAGGATCCTGACTAGTGTAATAAAAAGTTTAGCTTGTTTGAGTATCAACCCCACACTAGCAAGGTCAAGGCCAGTGGCCAAGAGAGCAGCCTGCTCTCCCCCAGAAGCCTTCATCTGGTGCCACCACTGGAGATACATTCAGTAAGGAATTTCTAAAAAAGACAGACTAGCAAGAAGCAAGAGTTTAAGATATTTTCTCATGGAAGTAAGCCATAAACAAAGGCAATATCCAGAGTCCTGGCTCTTGGAGTTTATTTAAAGTCTTGTCCTCAATGCCAGGTACTCTGTCCTCTCCCGCCATTCCAACACAGACAACAGACCAAGAATGTGTGCGGACCATCGGAGCCCTCTTGGGGCAAATAACGTAAAACATCTGATATGACGCTGGCGGCATAATGCTACAAATGCTGTAACACGTGTATGAATGACACAGCTGCACGAGGGGAAATTAATGACCCTAGGTGGATCTCTGGTGATGGGGAGAAGGTAGCATATTCAGGTGTGAGCATGTGGCTGGGGAGGGTGATGATGCACTTGGACATGGGATATGAGGGCACATGGGAGGGAGGCAGTGAGGGGCTTCAGTATTTCAGAATCTGGGGTGCTGGGAGGCCAAGCTTGCAGATGACACTGAATTAGTCAACATTATTTAGATTCACCACCTGGTTAGTATACCTGCCACATTACTCATTAGCTGGGATACAAACTGCACCACAAATAAGGAGCACGTCCTGATGACTGGGCAGGGCGGCTCACTGGGTTTCTATTCTAGCCCTCCCCTTCCGCCTGGGTCATCTCTTCCTAAAACAACTGCTGCATTGTCTTCTACATGCAATCGACTATGCTGTCCTCAAGAAGTCTGGTCTAAATGAACAGCTGAAAACCCATTTTCCTCCAGTGCTGAATAAAAGTGAGTGGTTCAACTGCTGACCTTTGCTTACAATCTATCTACCAAATTAGTGATTTTCTTGGGCAATCTTCTAAGATCGGCAAATGCACTTCAGGTTTCAGGGGCTCTGTTTGTGTGTACAGTAGAGGCTCTGTTAGGAAGGCACTAGAAAAGGAGCCATTTTCCTTTGTCAGCAATTGCATGTAATAAGTAACATCATTAATGAGTCCTTAATGAACAAAGCTACCTTCCAAGCCATGTCTGCAGGACAAGGTTTCAGGATTCACGTTGATAATCAGCAATTTTGTTGGTCAACAGCTTGAGAGGGCTTTCTTGGCAAAACCATGATCAATACACTAGAATTTAAACTTGACTGTTAAAGCGGTGTATCAAAGTTTAGAAAGGTGCTTGCTCTAAGAGAGGAGAGGAGAGTATTGTCAAGAGACTGCTACTGAATGAGAACTGGATGCAGAGGGGCTGGAAATGACAGAGGACAGCAAAGGAAAAACACCAGCTTTACAGGAGGCAAAATATATATGCAACTAATGGACAGAAACAGTTCTCCTTGAGACCAAAAGCAAAATGGCATGGAAAATTCACGAACAACGCAGGTTCAAACACATCACTGTACACAGATGTCCAATGGTTAGAGTTTGGAGTTTTGGAAGCTCATTTCAACTCTCAGAAGTTTAGAGGACAAAGAGGTGGGCTCGTGGGCCACTTGGACCCAAGCTGCAATTTTCTAAAATGACAACCACCCCAAATCTTGGCAGGTAGGTAAATGATATTGAGGAATAGAAGTTAATTACTTTTCTTTCAAAAAAGCTTTTCTGGGACAAAGTGGCCCTAAAATGGCATCTAGCAGGTGGCAAGCTATCACTACGATCGGTGCCGGAAGAACTTCGTAAAAGACTTGAATGGAATTCATAGTCATGCCATATGTGAGAATACGACCTCCATTAATACTAGTCCATGAATACTACTCCACTAGTTATTGCACTAATTTTGAACCACTGAAAACATTGAAAAAAAAGGATTAGTTTTCTTTTAACAAAATGAACAAATCCTCAACTAGACGACTTTGTTAATTATAAAGTTGCTCCTTGATTTTAGTATTTCCTGCTCAAAACAACTCTTCCGGATTAATAGGCTCTTTTCCAAAATCATGATCACCTCAGATTTTAAAAATCTCATTTAGAATCACTAAGTTTATATTACAGAAAACTATTATAATACCTTAATGCAATATTTAATTCTCTTTGAACGGTAGAAGAATCCATTATTTTTAACAACCCAGATAGGGCTATTTTTTAAACCTTCATTTTAAATGATTTCATTGTCAGAAAGGTGAATACAAAGTAACACTCATATACTCTCCATTTCCTCTTGTTTCTAAGAATTACTTTTCCCACATTAATCATAAAAAGGTAAAATTCTGACTTATTATGTTACAGGACCTTTATTCATGGTTGATCGTATTCTTCCTTGATGTCATCTACAGGAAAATTTCTCAACCCTGGTCATTTCCTTCAGTGAAATTTGAAAAGCGTCTCCTCCAGGTTTAGTTGGTCCACCTGGCCCTCTCAGTCACAAGAAGGCTGCCCACCCTCTCTCCATCAATCACTTCTCCCTCCACCTTGCTCTCTTTCTCACCTCTGCTTCTTCTGGTTTTACTGGACATAGAATCACTTTACTTACTGCTTTTCTTTCTTTTAATAAAGATGCTATGTCAGAGACAGACAAGTTTCAAATATTAAACTTTTTCTTTTCTTGTGATATCACTTCTCTTGACACTAAAATTCTGTGCCCAAATTCTATGCTCTTTTAAGGCAATTCACGATCCTGGAATGCTCCACTCTCTGATCGACTAGGGAGCAATTCCCACCTGTCTTCCCCAGAACGGCCCATCTGTTCCATGAAATCATCCCAGATTTATCAGAGGCCAGTTGCTAACTAAATTCTACCCGAGCTTGATATCTTAAACAACACCCCCTCTCCAACTATGTGCTTACATTTATTATTCCAAAAAGACCAATCCTTTCAACATAATAATGAAAATGCTGTCCAATGATGTATTGTTTTAGGGAACTTAAATTTCTGCTATAATTATCTGATCCACCATCTTCATCAATTTTACATCCCGTAATAAAACCACTGGATAATGATTAGCACTTCCTCGAATTAGGTACTCAAAATTCCATCCTGATTCCATTTTTGCCTTTTCTTTGGTATCAGTTCCAAAACAAAAATTTTCCAGTAAGTTATTAAATCTTATTATTCCCCTTTTATGAATACTGATATCAAGAAGTATCATACCACAGACAGTCCCCAGGTAGCTGAAACGCTTTGACTAGAATTTTAACTGGAAAATGCTGTAAAAATTTTGAACTGGAAATCACTCTTTGGATGAGAAAAATGCATGGTTTGTGCTACTTGTTTTTTGAGCACACTTAAGAAAAATGCTAAATTCATTAATCCAGCAATCACTTCTTATGTGCAGATCCTGTGCTAGGCCAGCAAAAGTTTGAATATTTGGCATCTGCTTTTGTTATCAATTCAGCCAACATATTTTAAACACCTATTGCGCAAAACCAAACCGTTGCCCAATCCTACATGAGAGGTGTTTTATTTTGTTAATTCATTAATTTAAATATTTACTGACTTCCAGAAAAGATGGGAGATAGGTACAAAGGATATATTGAAGAACATTCACTTTACTCATGGAGCTTACAGTTTAGGGAAAGAAAATAACGTTAAATATAAAATCACATAAATGTAAAATTTTTTTAAATTTTGGGAAAAAACACATAGAATTTACCATCTTAACCATTTTTGAGTTTATAGTGCAGTGGTGTTAACTATATTCACATTGTCAGGCAATAGGTATCTAAAACTTTCATATTGCAAGTCTGAAACTCTGTCCCCATTAAACACTAACTTCCCCCTCCTCCCCCCCAGCCCTTGACTACCCCCATTCTACTTTTGTTCTTTATGAATTTGACCACTCGAGGTACCTCAAATAAGTGGAGTCATGCAGTATTTGCCTTTTTCTGTTTGGTTTATTTCACTTAGCATAATGTCCTCAACATTAACCCATATTGCAGCATATGACAGGATTTTTTTTTTAAAGGTTGCATAATATTCCAATGCATGTATTTTCTTTATCCGTTCATCTGCCAATGGACATAGAGTTGTCTCTCTTGGCTACTGTGAATACTGCTGTTATGAACAAGGGTGTGCAAATATCTCTTTGAAAGTCTCCTTTCAATTCTTTTGGGTATAGACCCAGAAGTGGATTCCTGGGATCATATGGCAATTCAATTCAACGTTTCATCTTTTGAGGAACCTCCACACATTTTCCACAGTGATGCACCATTTCACATGCCCACCAACAGTGCACAAAGATCCCATTTTTCCACATTTTTGCCATTTGTTATTTCCTTTCTTCCTTCTTTCCCTCCCTCCCTCCCTGTATTTATCTATAGTGGCCATTGTAATCGGTATAATGTAAATTTTTAACTATGGTGAGTGCAACAAAGGGGAGGTAAATTGTGCTAAGAGAACATGTACTGGGAGGATTTAACCTGGTCAGGGATGCAAGGAGAGGCCCCTTCAGGAAGCAGTGACTCATTTGGGGTCTGAGAATTATGTAGGCATTGGACACATAGGAAGCAGAGACCAGGGCATTCAGGAAGTGAGGTGAGTAGGTGCAAATGCCCTTCGAGAGTACAAGAGGGGCCAGGAAGTGAGAAGAGACCAGTGTGCGTATGAGGAGGAGTGAGAGGAGTATGACAGGAGCAGGGGTCAAGGCGTCACAGGGCTGGCGGGGCAGGAGGATGACCTGAAACTTTATCCTGTGGGTGACAGGAAGCCAGATACAGTTGTTACTACATCACATTTATGCTCTGGAAGACTATTTTGGCTATAGTAGAACAATGATCCAGATAGACTGGATGCTAAGACACTAGTCACGAGTCTACTGAATAGTCCAGACAAGAAATACTGCACCACTAACAGGGATGGACCAGAACTGGATGGCAGGATATGCGTGCACAGGATACTTCAGAGGTAAAAATGACAGAAGGCTTAGATTCAGTGCAATGATGGGGGAAGGGGCCTGAAACTTTAGGAGGATACAAGGGCAAAGGGTTTGCACAATCTTAGGAATTGCAGAATAATCCTACTTAGAAACGGCCACTCATCAAATAAATTAACTATGTGTTAGGAACAGATCTAACTGAATTTCAGGGGCGTAAGTTATCATTGCTCAGCTGGTTGGAGCATGACAGAGATGTGACCAAAGTGCGGGGTCCTGACCTCTTCTCCTCCACGTTCAGGAGGAAAGGGTTGGAGTCTGAGCTAACACTTTGGAAAAGCAACTTGAAGTCAGACCCACACTTTATAAATCTTGGTTTATAAACTCTGCTTAAAGCAATTAATAAACATACAGTAACCGCTCAGTTGCCCCCAGATTTTATTTTTTAGGGTAAGTCTTGTGTAAGAGCCAAGACCTTTTTAATTGCAAGTGGCTGAAATCAAAGTCAGGAAGTCTACACTCTGGGTGCGGGGGAGGGACTTCGAGAATCAAGCCTCTCCCAGATACTTAATCTTATCTGAGGCTGGGTTTTCAATTTCTTAATCTTGCTTGCACTAAATTTAGCTCTGAAGAGGACATCTGTGTTTCAAAATTTCTGTTGGTTAAGAGCTGGGCTGTCAATATAGCAGCCATTGGCCAGAGGTGGCTATTGAGCCCTTGAAATAGGTCTCGTAAGACCTGAACTGTACTGCAAGTCTAACATACACACTAGATTTCAAAGATTTAATACAGAAAGAATATAAATTTATCTCACTAATAATTTCTTTTAATGTTGATTACATGTTGAAGTGATAATATTTTGGAAATGTTGACCTAACTATATTAATAAAACTAATGTAACCTGTTTCTTTTGACTTTTTATATTGGGGCCACTAGAAAACTTAAAATTACACATGTGCCTCCCATAGATTTCTGGTGGATGGCACTGCTCAGGAGCATCTGCCCCTAGGCCATTTTGAACTGCTGACTGCCAAGAGAAAAGCTTCTATTTCCTTTCATCTCTGTTTTTAAACAGTTCATTCTACGCAAGACATCTTCTTTGTGTTGGGTCAGGGAGGCAGGGGAGGGACATGCTGAAGGCTACAAACAGTAGGCAAAGTCCCCTGGTGCTGTCAGCTGGGAGACTCACAGCAGGACAAGGTCGCCAGCTGCGACATGCCAGGGACTGCCAATTTTCCAGAAGGGAGAGGAGAGTTCTATCATATCTTGACCCAGCCAATTTTACCTCTGTGTCTGTAACTTATTCATTTCTTCATTAATTAGGACTCTTCTCTGGAGTACTGGGAATCCAATTTGAATGGTTTTATGCAGAAGTGAGAGTATGTTGGTTGATGTGGACCTACGATTTCGCGGGTGCCCGCTGGGTGCAGGAAGGCACTTGGTCTGTCATCTAGCGTGATGCACCCCAGCCAGAGCTCTCTCTCTGCTGGCACCTGGCAGGTCCAGGCTGATCGCACCTCTATATGACAAACCAGGGGCAAGCACTTTCCCCTCCCTTCCTCAGTTTCTATAGAGAATCTCTGAGCAGTCAGAGTGGTCCGGGGTGGATCACCCCCATGCCCATCCCTGAATCGACTGCTGTGACCCATGAGGTGAAGTTCCTGGTTGCCAGTCCAGACGTGGGGTGCAGGTGGAGCTGGCCCTGTCTGAATGCATGTTCTGAAAGACGGGAAGGGGTTTAGGGGCTGTGACCACAAAAAGGGGAAATGGATGTAGGGCAGACGATGGCTGGATGACCAGATGCCACGCACCCGGGATGCAAAAGGCATCCCGGGCTGCGGAGCAGGGTGGGCGGGGCTTGCACAGCGCACAGGGAAGGATCTTTCAGTTTCTATTCTTTATCAAAATCAGGTTGCAATAACTAATTGACAGACCTGTGAATGAAAGGGCATGCCCGGCACAAACACAGGCAACCTAGATTTCTCTTTTCCTTCGTCAGCCAAAGGAATGCCCAACCCTTAGGACAGCTATTAATCCAGGTCGTTAACACATACGATTTTCTCAGTGGGTATTTTTGGCACTTTATAATGCCAATGCAACAACAGTAACTGAAAATCTCACCTGCTTTAAGTCCTCTCACTGCGCTGGTCTTCTTGGATGCTGTCAACAATAGCTTTGCATCATCATTTACAGAAAATAGGAAACCTCGGCACATGCTCAATAGCATGCTGTGACGCCATTTTCTCCCTTCTTAGACTAACCACACTGGCTACCTTTTGTTACCCAAACCCTTTACCTGGTCGCCTTTCTTAGGCACTTCTCTACCTCTTAAATAGAACAAGCCTAAAGAACACACATGTGTCTGGGTTGCAGAACCACCACTTTGGGACCCAGAGAAGACTACCTCCCTCTGCAGAAGCCAGAGAAATAAGTCCCTGAGTGGAACCTCATTCCTGCATCCCCTCCGCACACATTCCCACATGTTTGGAGAAAGGAATAGTTCAAAACCACATCACACATACTCTGTGACCCCTGAGTATAAATATTACAAACAAACAAAATCAGCACGGAATGTGTACTTTAATTGGCTGACAGGTATTTTAAAAAATGAACATCAGAATGAATGGCAAATGCCAACACTGCAACAAAACCTTTAACAGGAGAGAAAATAACTCCATCAAAGCCACCTGGCCTCTAATTAGCACACGGCACCCTTGAAATGAGAGGCCAATATAAACTGCCAAAATAGAGAGAAGGGTGCAGCGAGCAGGGACTAAAACGACTAGGGCTTTCCATGACATGCCCTAAATAGAGAGGATGTGCGAAAGCTGCTTTACTGGGGTCCGTGGGCGGAAGAGTGCGGCTCAAACACCAAGTGTGTGAATGCCTCCCGATCTACATTTATATTTTACAAATTCTCTTACACTGCAGAGTAATTCACTTCAGATAAAAATCAGAATTTTAGGGAAATTTGACTGACATTTATTGGATAGCTGGTTTGTAGTCCTTGCGTTTCTCATCGTGACAGAGTGTGGGGAGGTGGGGATCGTACCCCAGAGCCCAGTGGGTTCCCAGCCCCGTCTCCACCTGACACAGGTCCACCTGACATGGGTCCTGGGTCTTTGTTTCTAAGCCTGTTTCCTTCTGAAGTTCAGAGAGCAGATCATCAGGTGAGCTAATGCTGACTTAGTTATGTATGATATCTGTGTATGTAGAGCGTCCTTAAATGAATGTATATTTTGTCTGAGACAAAGCAGTTTTCCATCAAACACTGCCTACTATTATTTACATGCTTCATTTTCTTTAATGTCCCTATTAACTCCAAAGACGGGTACTACCTACTTCATACACCTGATGAAACTGAGGCTCAAAAATAACACAGTTATGGATATTATGAACAAGAGACTTAACTTGATAAGTTTCTTAGGCATTAAAGTTAATTCAGTTCAAATCCTACTTTCACTGTCAGGATTTGCTCTGAATGGAAGGAAGTCTGATTAGGGTCACTTTAATCCAGACTAATTCTGATTCTGTTGATTGATTCTGCAGGACTTGCAGAGACCAACCAGGGAAAAAATGAATGCTGGCCTCATTACTGCCTGTAGAAACAATGTGAAATCACTTTAAGGAGCTAACAAATGTTTTAACATATACTTTCTGCCTTGTTTGGTAACAGGAAAAGAAAAACAGAAACAACCTGGTGTGACAGGTAAGGACCACAAAAGTCATTTTTGGATAGAACTGTTAACCCGATACCTGCATTTTCTGATTTTAGAGCCCAAATATTCACAGACGGGTGAGAATTCACCTAGATATCCCAGATCAAGTGAATGTGTTTGCTTTTTTTTGTTATGTTTTCAACTGTTTTCAGTTCTAGTGATTGCCTTGGACAGGGATTCACATGGGGAGCCTGCAAAGAAGGTAGACATATACAAACGGGGGAACGGGGGTGCCTGGCCTCAGGCAGTGTTACACATATAGCGACACCAGGATGCCCACACCCTCGTTGTTTTGCTCATATTGTTGTTTATTCAGATAATGATGTCATCCAGAAACAGAGGGCGTTTCTTCTTGTCGGTCTTATGATTACACAAAATGCACAAGTTTAAAAAGCCAAAATGCAAATTGGACTTCAGCAAATAATCTGGCCAAATTCAGTATACAAGAAAACAATACAAGGATGATGCCAATATGTTATTTCAAACCAACAGGCAAGTTTCTAGTGACTGGACTTCCTACCTTATGATGAAAGACTGGTTCTCACACTAACCAGGCCACAGGCTCCTGAAATACAGTATTTGAGGAAAACAGGACCTACTCTATTCAATATTGCTGTATTACAGAGAATTTCAATCAGCTTATAGTATCCCTACTAGGTGCTTGTGATGTCATTACATAAAACACTAATAATTGCAACACTGAAATAACTCTTTACCAGATCTTTAAATAAATCTATAAGCATCCATTTTCGGGTACAGTATAATATAGAATGTTAAAGCCTTAAGCCTGTTTTTAAAATCACCTATTTCCTATGTACCTGTGACTGTATGTTTATAGTCACCTATGTACTTGTGACTATAAGAGAAACACCCAAATCCACCTGTGGGTGAAGAGCGTTTCCTATGCACACTATGGCAAAGGCCGAGCCTTTTGGGGTAGCGAGGGATGCTGGGCTTTGGTGTCTCAACAATTGCGGAAGAGACTTCTGTTGTTTTTGTCTTTCTGTTCCATCTTTTCAAAGCAGCGGAAGCTGGAGGTGGCATCCCTCCTGCAGCTGAACAACTCTGGATGCCACGAGCAACTGTGTCATGCACAGCGAAGGCCATCTCTGCAATGGACTTCTTGCAGGAGCTACATGCTTCCGTCCCAGACACCCTGAGCAAACATCTGCTTCTGTCTCCTTCCGGGTTTTGGAACCACTCCCTGCAGCACGGGGGTCTGGACCACGCTCTGCCCTGGAGTTGGGGGTGGAAATGCCTCTCTACGGTGCTGGGCCTCTTGCACGAGGCCCAGTATGTGGATACAAACTGGGTCTCCTTAAGAAAGGGGCAAGGAGGATGGATGCTGGGCATAAACACCCACATCCCCACCAAGGAAACTCAGCGAGAGGACAAGCCCATGCCCGGCCCCCGGGCAGCCTCTCTGCACAGCCATTCTGAACCTGCAGCTGAGCACAAGCTGCTTGGAAACAAAACCCCTCTCTTTCTATTTCATGTGGAAAATACCTGGGCCTGAGGTCTCACTGGCCCGCAAAGTCCAGGAGAGGGCAATTACTCAAGAAGATGAGTAATTAATCTCTTTGATTCAATGATGGCAAAATGGCAACCATTCCCCCCTTCTGTTTACTTTTAGTCCATGGGGATTTGCATTGTGTATACACAAGTGTGTATATAAAACTCAAAAGTAAACTCATTCCTGTATTTAGGATAAAAAAAAAAAAAGTCTGCCATATGCCAGAAACTGGCTGGAGCCCGGAGCTTGGCACTGCAGACAGAGTTAGCAGTTTGTAGCCTTTGAAGTGAAAGGTTTTTTTCCCCCTCTTTTACTAGCAATGAAAAGAACATTAAAGGAAAAAGTGCCAGAGTTGGTGAGGAGTATTTTTCCATGGTGAACGATGTAATGTCTTTTGGAATAATCCTCTATTTAGAAAGCTAGATGCAGTAAAGCAGTCACTGGGCCTACCTGCCATGTCTTACATAACCACTGAGCATGAGACATGAATGCCTTGTAGACATCTGAAGCGTACCTTTTCTCCTATAATGCACAGCTCTGGCTTAAACACTGTAATGGAGTAATTCTTCAGGTGTTTTACAGCAGTGCTTCTCAAACTTTAAAGGGAAGAATAGCCTGGGGATTTATTAAAATTCAGAGGCTGGGGCTCCACACCTAGAGATTCTGATTGTGTGTGTGTGTGTGTGTTGCAAATACCTTTTTTTTTCAGAGGGGGGAGGTTGTCATCTTGATAAGCAACCCAGATGGTTCAGAAGCAGGTGGTCAATGGATCTGACTGAGAAACATCACATCTAGAATCCATAAAATGTTAAAAAAATTCTTTGGGCAAAAGAATTAGTTTAGGTCACAATATTCCAATGTATAAAAGTTCAAAAGTAATTTATCACTCCAGGAAAAAGAGGAGCAGGCATGCTTTACATTTTCCACAGGTTATCTCATTGTATAGGATTCTGACTTTGCTGATAAGGAAATTAATGCAGAGGTTAAGTGATTTACCAAAGGTTACAGAGCTAGCTGGGGCAGGTCTCTTGGCTTTTAAACAGAGGTGAAATAAGAGGCATCTCCTCAGATACTCTCAAAGTAAAAAGCTTTGAGAAATACATGAAGAAAATAGAAGCACATTTCCTGATCCAGTTTTAGATCAAGTTTTCCCCATCTCTGTAATGCAAAGCTGTACTTTAGCAGACAGTTTTGAGCTAAAGGAAGTTTGTAATTTTCTGCCTTCAGGCCCTGGCTTTAGGAACCCTTTATGGAGAAGCTTATGACCCACAGTTATGCTACTGGGAGAAAAAAACACACATGGTCCCTTAAGGCAAAACATCGTAACATATTTTCCCTAGCTGAAATTCTGGCATTAATGAGGAGAGATACACCTGAGCTTTAAATTCACTTTGGATCTAGCTTGGGCCTAGAAAAGCGGGAACACAGGCTTCTCCTTAAAATCCCAGAAATGTTGCATTTTTCAGGAGAGCAAGTATATAGATGACTTGATTTCTGAAGCCTCCACTGGGAAGTCTGGGCTCGTTGTCTGGTTGGGTCTCGTGGACTGCATCATGAGGTGCTTCAGAAAAGAATAAGACACTTTGACAGGGGGAATTATGCTCATTTCACAGTCCCCTTCCCTCTGTCCTCAAGGGAAAACTTGCCTTCTCCCTTGGTAGGTAAGTGCCAGATGTAATGGACAAGACAAAGAAATACTTAATCAAATTAGCTTAGAAAACCCCAGCAGAGACAAGGCATCTTTTCCACAGTTTGAGATGTTATGAACAGACAGGACATCTTGTGTGTGGAGTCGGCCTGTGGCTCCTGGTGAGAAATGCCGTTTGCCATTAGACATTAGTGAAGTTCTAGAGCTCAAAAGAACCATGTTCATTCGCCAAAACCTACTGCTTTGTGAACCACAAAAAAATGGGTCATAAAAATCACCACGAGAAATACTCCTAAAATAGTAACAATAATAGTAATAACAACAATAGCAATAATAATAAAGTGCTCTTTTCCCATTGTACCCCTCACTCCTAAGTATTCCTTAACTGTCTCAGTCAGCTTGTGCTGCTGTAACAAAACACCACAGACTGGGTGGCTTCTGAACAATAGAGACTTTTTAAAAATTAAAGTATCATTGATATACCATCGTATGCTGGTTTCAAACATACAACACAGTGGTTCAACAGTTACGCATATTATGAAATCCTCACCCCCTCTAATGCGGTTACTATCTATCAACGTAGTAAGATGTTACAGAATCATCGACTATGTTCTCCGTGCCGTACTACCGTCCCTGTGGCCAATTTATACTGTGACTGCGAATTACTGTGCCCCTTTATCCCTTCACTCCTCCTGCCTGCCCCAACCCCTCCCCCTTGGTAACCACTAGCCACTTCTCAGTGTCTGTGAGTCTGCTGCTGTTTATGAACAACAGAAATGTGTTTCTCACAGTCGTGGAGGCTGGGCATCTGAAATCAGGGTGTGTGGCACTGTTGGGTTGGTGAGGGCCCTCTTTCAGGTTGCAGATGTCTAACTTCTTGCTGAGTCCTTGCATGGCAGCCAACGAGTAAACCAGCTCCCTGGCCTCTTCTTAGAAGGGAACTAATCCCATTGCTGGCCTCTTCAGCTCCCAAAGGCCTCACCTCCAAAGACTAGCACACTGGGGCTTAGCTCTTCAACCTGACGGTGGAGGAGGACAGAAACATACACCCCATGACAGCGGCCTAGAACCAAAGGGATGGGCGGGCATGGCGTGGGCAGCATCCCTACACCTGTGCCCAGCTGTCCCTGCGACTGGATGTGAGTCCCCTAGGGACAGCAGAAAGTCTTTCTGAGACTTCAGGCTAGTTTTAGCCACTATCCATCCCAGTGATTTTTCCAGAAGTGTTAAAAAGAATTTTTTTTTTAATACCACTCTACTACTTTTCAAAAAGTGAACAAACCATTGGGCAGCAAATACCAGGTAAAAAAGTATTAAAGTTGGCTCTTTCTTTCCTGACACCCTGCTCCCCATGAATAGCCACCCTCGCCAGGAGAACAACGAGAGATGACAAATAGCACTTCCAACACAGAGGGCGACCCGCTTAGGAATCATGTGACATGGAAACGACACTAATCGTATCATTCAATGTCTATGGAAAACCTCACCGCAGCCATCTATGCTCGATTTCAAAACAACATCATTTGTCTCATGGAAACAAGCCAACCAACAAATATGTTAAATCCATATTGTTTAATTAAAAATAAAAAGTTTTGATACCAGGAAAATATGATTTAGTATTACAATTTCCTTGCCTTTGAATGACAGGAATAGCCCATTAAATTTCTTCAGGAAGTCCCCAACTATGGAAACTTCAGCATTGAGCTGAGCCTTTGAACCACACAGAGCAGCACATGACTCAGAATAGAAAAGTGGGGTGTTAGTGATTCCCCCACACTTGGAACGTCAACCTATTGACCAGCGTGAGAGGCAGTGATCAGCCTAATTCACGCACATGGGAACTGCAGTTACTGATGCAAACGTGTACAGAGGGCACTCGCTACAGTGTCTCTGTTGAGGGCCGAGGGAGGGGCAGTCTTTCAAAGGGATGGGCTTTGCTGCCCAGTCACACACCTGGTCCCATCCCATCAGTTGTCACTCTTCTCTAATTTGGGAAACTGTCTACAGCAGTTGGCTGCAGTCCCTCTTATGTCCTGCACCATAAAATTCCCCGAATGAAATATTCATCCGACCACACTCACCCTTAACCAGGAGGAAGAAAACATGAAACTGATACTCTAGTCACCAACGCTTTCCCAAGTGATGATTGTTGTGATTTTCTTGGTTTGCGTTTTGTGGACGAATCGCATTGCTTTAAAATACAATTGATTTCTTTAAATGTACACAGTAGCTTTGCTGGGAAATGCTCATTTTCCGATAGAACCATCTTCTCGATTCATTCAAAGGCCTGTAATTTTCTCTATTACTTGGATTTGAAAAGAACTGAAAAGTGTATTGTGTGTTTGGGCTCATTCCTCACAGGTAGTAAAACTGTATTGGGGACACATACATCTTCACTCCCAGAGGCCACGTACACCCTGCTCTGCACCTGCGCCCAGGGTGCTCCCGGACATGGAGGTGCAGCCGCTCACTGATTCACCACGCAAAGGCGAGCGGTGCCACCTCTGGAGTATCTCACACGAAACAGCTGCTGGACGTGTGTATCTCGACTCTGATAGACCCAGGACTTCAGGCTCATTTCAACAGAGTAAGTAAGGCAAAGAGAGCAGCTGGGTCTGCCATGCATAGGTCTGCCCCTAGAATATATATCCCCTGGGGCAGGAACTCCAGTGGAAGCCCCCCACCTGCAGCCCTTCTCTTTCCATTCTTGATCCTGTACCCCAGTACAAGCTTCCTCAGGCAAATGTGGGTGAATATACCAGTGCAAACAATACAACGGACCCAGGGTGTATCTCTTGCAAATAGATGCCCTCTGGGTCCAGGCTTGCTGCCAATGGCCTGGATCTGGGCAGAGGACCAGGCAGGCCTGGGAAGTGGGCTTTTGGGTGTTTGGGAAGCAAACTCAGGGACCTAGGAACCTGAGGAATGGACTAGAGGCGGGGGTGCTGGCTCTGTGCACTACAGGCTTCTCACCCTGTGAAGAGGACCAGAGTGGGCACAGAGGTCTCGAAAGCACATGGCCTGGGGCAGCCTCCGGCTGGGTCCGTGGGGTGGGCCTGGAGGGCGTGGGCCCGCATAGCCTCATTTGTAAATTGAGGAGGTTTGTAACCCAGGATTGTCAAGCTCTTCTCCGGACCCGATACTGTGGGGTGGTCAGGTCCACACTGTCATCGTGGACGTACCTCAATCTCAAACATTGGACAAAGATAATACAAAAGAAAAGCAAACATGGAAAAAATTCAAATTGAGTTATAAAGGTCTTCAATCTTACCTTTTCTAGGTCAAGAGATGAACAATGAGATATTCTGATTAATAGAATTGTTAGATTTATCTTTCCCAGTTGACTGATTATCAACTCATCCGAGTATACCAATACACTTGACATCAAAACTCCAATCAGTGTAATCACTGGGATTATGAATGACTCAAAACATCTCCCGTTTTCCCAGGGCCATGAACTGTACATATCAGAACTGTGCGTAATTAACACACAATTCATCACGGAAATGCGGACATGCTGGGTAGGTCAGGGGATTCAAGTTGATATTTTCCACAAGAGTTAAAATTTCAGATGCTATCTCTGTGGACTGGAAAACCTCTTTCAGGTGCTTTGATTTGGTTTGTTTTTCTCCTGATAAATTTTGATGGAAGCAGGTAACACCAGCCTCTCCTGAAGTTCACTGTTGTCTTGAGACACGGAAAGCCCACACACAGAAAAGCATCACTGTCGCGGGATGTGGAACATCCATTCACAAGTAGGAGCACTGACCTGTCCTTTCATATCTGGAGCGATGGGAATGGTGGGCCAGATGGTTGAGTAGATGCCGAAGAACACCAGCCAGATCAGCATGCTTCCCCAGACAGCCAGGTGACTGAACTGCAAAAGGAAACCCACTCAGACGGGCTTCTGTGCTGGTGCAGCAGAGCCACGGGAACCCACCTGTTTCGGAATCCCTGTTTTCAACTACCTTTACTTTACAGAAAGACTTGGACGACTCACCAATAACTGGAGAGTTTGATCTTTCTCATTTTCTTGTCTCAACAGGTTTAACAATGAATTCAGGCAACTAGTGGCCAGCGCTGCCCTGACGCTCAAAGTGTGTGCCCTTCCTCTAGACCCACCACATAGTTTTAGCGGGCCCCTCACCGTTGCTCACCAGGAGCAGAGCACCAACCCGGAGCTGTATGAAGCGAGGTCTTACTGATCTAGTAGGTTTGAGCAAACAAAAAGAACCAGATGTTTTAACGTTATCACTTTGAGACTTTGTGATTGCTCTTTCCATTTTCCGAAGAACGTTCAAAAAACCTAGAATGGGTGTTACATCTTAACCAATGCTTTAAGCATCTACGGGAGTACTGATTTTTCTCCTTTTGTCCTCTTAATATGATGGTCCTTGACATCTTCCTTTCTTCCACACTCCATGATCAGATCTGTTATTAAGTTATATTAGCTTTAAAACAAAATACTTACAGAATCTGACCACTTCTCACTGCCTCCTTCTCGAACATCCCAGGCTAAGCCACCATCTCCTCAGACCTACATTCATTGCCAATGCCCCCCAATGGCTTCCCTGCTCCCACATTTATCTCCCACCCTCTCCCATTTAAACATCAGTGACGAACATGATGCGTTGGTTGTAATTCCCAAATGCTAGAAATAATCAAAATGTCTAAAATTGGGGACTCATCAAATAAGTGATGAGATAGCGATAAAACTTAACATTCTTTAATCATGAATAATGATTTTGTGGAAGTATATTTTAAGGCATGGAAAATGTTCAAAATATATTTTTAAATGAAAAAAAGATGATAAAACTGTAGGTTCTGTAATGCATTATTAAAAAATACATCCACAGAACAAAGTCTGGAAGGTTAATCAGCAATAACTTATTTCTTGGTAAAATTATGGAAATTAAAATCCTTTCTGTCCTTCTGTATTATCCAGGTATTTTTTCATACTGTGCATATATATTTGAAATGAGATGACTGTTAATAGCTTACAGGTGTATTCAAGTGCCAAGCAAATGAATCATCAGGAAACTATAGATTGCAAATTTGCCTTGATAAAGATCAAACCACAAGTTTTACATGCAAAATTTAAAATAAGACAGCTAGATATTGCTTGGCATCTTCCTAAGGCTTGAAAAGATATCATACTGTAAAAAATGCCTATGTTGGATAGAGAAGTAATTCTAGAGAAAACTTACTCTGGTCCAAGCTGTTGTCTCCAAACCGGCTTTCAGACAAACAGTCACAACAACATACTGTGAAAAGAATGAGAAATGTGGGACAACGAACTATCCCCAGTGATTTGTCTCCCCTCCAGAGCTCTACCCCCAAGGCAGCTGTACTTGGAAAGCACCATCTTGGTAGCTAATCTTCCAGGGCTTAGTTGTAGGGAATATACAGGCAGGTTTGCTCTAAGAAAAGTCCTTCTTTTAGTGATTGTCTTCTTACAAATAACAGTTACTTTTGCCCTTTTCTTAGCTTGGAAGATTTGGGAGAAATCACCCTCATCGGTGTTCTTTCATAGGTACATGTGAAACAGTCATTCGAAGAATGGGAGAAGCTGTTAATTACCTGTCCAGAAATCCTGACTCTGCAAAATCTTCACTGAAAAATGAGGTAAGTATTTCACAACCATTCTGAGCTTTAAGGAGTCTATAATAGACAGTTTAAAGACTTGAAATAAATAATCAGGAAGCCCTTATGTAAAGGGTCTTGAGAGGCAGAACCCACACATGTGCCACCTAAGAATAGTTCAATAGACAGAGGGATAGACTTACTGTGTAAACAATATTTCCAACAAATAAATAGTCTGTGGCATGACCGTTGGCCAACACAGTATCTGAAAAACAAAGAAGTTACTATTAACTTCCACAGCAGAGCATTGCAATCTATTTTATTCAGAACATAAAAACAGAAGTTTAGGAACATTTATCAAAATGTAAGGGAATTCCGAAAATTGCATCATCTGTGATTCTAATGCCTCCTCTTTCTGATGACAAATAAACAAAATTAGGCTTCCAATAGCCAAACACTTGATCTACGCTGAAATTTACCTTTTCTAAAAAATTTAATATCTCCCTTTGTCGGGTTAAATAAATAGAATAAGAATATATTAATCTATCTTTGTTAATGCCCGTATCAGACCTTTTCCAAGTGTTTGCCTACTATTGATTTCTAATTTTTGCTAAATTGGAACTATAGGCCAATAAAAAAGATAGCTATATGAATACAAAAAATCAATTCATAATTATTGAACTCAAAGAATTCTGCAGGATATTCACTGCTCATGTCCTCATGTGCAGCTATATGAACTTCTGGAGTCTCTCAATTGTGGGCATTCAAACAATTCAGTAAGAGGCATCTAGAAAATATAACTAGAATTTCGAATCTTCAATTTTCACATCTTTTCCACTTTTTTTTTTTAAGGATGATTATTACAATGCATGCAATAGTCACTAAGGCGGAACTCTAATAGAAGTATCTAATTCTTGCCAGCTAGCCTGCTGTGAAAAGTCTGTTTTTTATCCTGACAGGTCAAAGCCTGTTTTCAGGAGTGGTTTTTGGATGACACTGCCAATCTCCTTTTAATCTCTTTTATACTCCAGTTCAGATTGGTGGCCTACAGGCTGAATGCATAAGGATACTAGTGTTCAGATTTCCACCCCTGAGCTGCTACACACAGATTTGGGCTCACTGATTTACCCATCTGCTTGTTGAAGAATCCAACTCTTTTTAAAGAATCAAAATCTGTTTTGTTTTCTAAAACTGATGATCAAGCAGCATTATAGGGAGAATCTGGTAATGTGGGGCCCTGAGCCCAGCTGCAGCGTGAGCCCTTTCTCTTGATCCTAGATAGGTAAATTCGTGAAGGAGGAAAGGTGAACCCACAAAGTGACATCCTGGACTGCATTAAGTACAGACCTAAAGGAGGGATTGCTACTGGGCAATGTACAAGGTATCCTTGGAGAACAGAGAGGGAGATGGCTATTGACTTACAAAAGAATGATCTCAAAGCTTAGGATAGAGGCGGTGGAGACAGACTCCAAACTTACAGGAAGTCATCAGAAGGGAAGAAGTGAAAATGTTCAGAAAGTAAGGGAGAGTTTAAATTAACCTCAAGAAGTATTAGCAAATGGCTTTCAAACCTGTAGGCATTTACTTCTCAGTAACTGGCCCTGAGATGATTTTAATAATAAATGCAACCCTTTTAAAGACATGCCTCCATAAAGAAACAACTTGAAATTAGACAGGAGACCATTTCTTTGATTCTAACATAGATTATAACCTTGAAAGGGGTAACATTATTATTTTATTTACAAAACAAGTATTATTTAAAGTCCACTTTATGCCTGGTGCTATTACTGTATCTTGGGAGACAAGGTTCCTGCCTTCATGGAGTTCACATTGTAGAGAGAGAGACAGAACCTAAACACACTGAGAGAGAAACACACACAAGAAAATGTCAGGTGTAACAAGAGCAATGAAGAAATAGGAGGTGAAGTGATGGAATAGAGACAGGGGAAGCTCTCTTAGACAGGGGGTTTCAGGAAAACCTTTTTTGAGGAGGTGATGTTTGAGCAGATGTGCGCAATATGAAGGAACAAGTGAATGAGTATCTAGGGGGAGAGCATAACAGGTAGAGAGGTGAGCGATTACCAACAGTCAGAATACAGGTAGCGTCGATACGACCAAAGGCTACCACAAAGATCGGTTTGGCTGGAGCCATGCGGGGAGCGGTCAGAGAGTCAGAAGGGGCGCGTCAACGCAGGCTGTGGTGAGGAGTGAGGGTTTCTTTGCCAACCGTGATAGGAAACCAGTATAGGATTCTGAGGATAGAATGAAATGGTATGATTGCACTCTTAAGGGAACAGCCCAGATTTCATGGGAGACTAGATCTTGGATGACCAACAGTGGAATAATAACAAATGCAAGGCTAGTTTGGAAATGATTGTAACAACCCATCTAGGAGGATGATACCGGTGGTGCAGAGAACTGTGTCCAATATGGTAGCCACTAGTTGGCTGCAGTTGCTGACATCTAAATTAGTTATAAGTCTGTTTCCACCAGGGACTGGGAAGGTGGGGGAGAAGGAGGAGTTACTGCTTAATGTGTAGAGAGTTTTAATTTTGGTGATGAAAAAATTTTGGAGTAGATAATGGTGATAGCTGCATGACATTCTGAATGTAATTGGTGCCTCTGAATCATACACTTGACATGGACCATAGAGCTGAAACTATAAAACTCTTAGGATAAAACATGAGTACATTTTTATGGCCTTTGTATTGGCAGTGGTTTCTTAGACATGACAACCAAAGCACAGTGACAAAAAAAAAATAGACAAATAAGACTTCATCAATATCAGAAACTTCTGTGCCTCACAGACAAGCCCATCAAGAGAGTGAAGGGGCAACTGAGAATGGAGAGAATATTTGCAAATATTTATCTGATAAGGGACTCATATTCAGAATATATAAAGAATGCTTATGACTCAACAATAAAAAGACAAATAACCCAAGTGAAAAACGGGCAGAGGAGCAAAAGGTCACACAGTAAGAAACTAAACTTTAATAAATAAGAGCTTGGTCATTCATTGATTGAGTTAGAAAAACAGTCCCCAATGGATAAAAGACAATTTCAAGGGGAAAAGATAACGAAGAAGTACTCCTTTGAAATACCAACACAACACTGAACGGGAAGGGACTATCTCGGAGACAATCAAGGTGGACAGAAAACAAGAGTCATATGACAGAAATTCTGTGGCACATAAGGGAATACAGACACTGCACAAATCTGTGCAGCAGCAGTGACCCCGTGACCTCAGGCCTTTGCTTCTGAGTCAGGGTGGGCGTTTCACTAGTCCGGAGTTTCTTAACCCTGGGCACTACTGACATTTTTCCAGATAATTCTTTGCTGTGGGGACTGTCCTGTGCGTTATATGATGTTTGCAACATCCCTGGCCTCTGCTCACTAGACGCCAGCACCACTTACCCCTAGTTTTCAGAACCAAAAGTGTGTCCAGACATTGCCAAATGTCCTGCGGAGGCAAAATCACCCAGATGGAGAACCATTGCATTAAAGGAAAGAAACATGAGAAGCTGGAGTAAGCACAGAGAGTACACGCTGAAATAAGAGTGTCTAATTTAAGAAGGGAACCCCTTTCTTTCCAGTCAGGCTAAGGAGGAGAGAATGTGGTGGGGCCAACTCTTCACACAATCAGAGGAGAGAAACAGCGTGAGGCTTTAGTGGAGAGTAATGCAATGCAGACGCTCGACGGCCTTTAAAAGGGGGCTGACTCTTGGCTTATCCACGGGACTGAGAGCTCTCTTATGAGGAGAACACCTCCACAGAGCCTCTTTAAGGCTACTGAACACTCTGCTTGCAATCTGGCATGGACAGAACAAAGACACAGGAAGCCTAATGAACGCTTTCCAACCGTAGCTTCTAGAGTTTCGTAATGCACGAACTCATAATGTCCAACCGTAGCTTCTAGAGTTTCGTGATGCACGAACTCATAATGCATGAGTTTCTACTTTGTCATGACAGTAAAGGGCTTATTGGCATTAGATAAAATGTTTACACTTGAGGTAATTTAGCTACACTTAAGGCAACTTAGCGATGACAGGATACGCCTAATATTTCCGTTCATCATTTTGGAAGGATTAACTCAACACTGCATTTTAGTTTTCTGCTTAGAAAAGAGTATCTCTTGCCCCAGTCACAACGAATACCATCTGAAAATAATTTATTCCTCAAAGAAATTCCCAAACCAACTTGAGGTTCTGAGACACGCCAACAGACTCTGAAAAGATAGCATCTTCTAAGCAGGTCACAAGTCATTGCTCTGCACACACTGTTGGGGAAATTCTCGTGGGATAGACGGCTCTCCGACAGGTTGTATTTCAATTGCTTTAGAGGCAAATACTTGTAGGAATCATTCCTTGTGAAAACTTGCCAATAACATACTCCTGAAGAAAAGATCAGCAGTCCTAAGAAATCATTTGTGGATGTGCACATTAATAAACAAAAGTTTGCTAATAGTTCAAGGTTGGAGCAGGCCTTTTTTAGATTGTCCAGTGTATTCCTGAGGCACAGTGCTAACAAATTATTTCTTCCCATTTTGCTTACTCTTAACAGTGCTGTTATGAGTCCAACATTCCACTCAGGGAAACATCTTTCCTGTAGTTTAGCTGTGTTTATTTTAGTCAGATATTTAAAATCTCAAGTGATTTTTTTTTGGATAGGGGAAAAAATGACCCCCAAATCAGGGTGAGTAGCTCGTTTCCCCAAGCCAGCCTTCAGAACATCATTTAACCCCCACCTGTGTCAATGATGGTTAGAATGTTAACTTCAGACAGAGCAGCATGAGATGGGATAGATGGATATTTGGGAAGAAGGGGGCAGTAGGGGCGGAAAGGACAACACAGGTGGAAAAGGACATCGGCCTGCACGGAGGCATGGTGGTAGACTCCTGCCTCACTGGAATGTTCTGGCAACTGGATGAGGTGCGATGGGACTCCAGTGGCGTGCGCCGGAATGGTGAGGTCAGCAGGGACCAACCATGAGAGGCTATAAAAGGGTCCCTATCAAAGAGATCCCTTAAAAATGCAGGTAGAGAGATGTGATCTCAACAAAGCTTCGTTTCTTATCCTGAGCAGCATGACTGAGCACTTCCTAATGGAAAGCTATCATTAGCACACAAAAACTCAACACAGCTCTTAAGAAGTGAGAGGGATTAAGCTGTCTGTGGTATCAGAACATTTAACTGACCTATCTGAGATCTGTCAGCCTTTTGCAAATAAAGGATCAGATTCACGCAGATGACAGCTGAGATGAGAGAGGAGGGCGTTCCTTGTCCCAGCAGTCCAGGGAGGGTTTGGTAAAGAACCTCAAAGAGTAGGACAAATTCCCCATCTGCTTGGTTTGACAAAGTGCTGAGTCACGTTTAGAATGCTCCGACTGTGGCTACATGGGATGTAAAACCGAACACGATGATGGTGCTTACTGCGTATATCAGAAGTCTTGCATGGTGACAGAGCTGGAGACAGCCTCAGACAGCTAGTGTCCTCTCCTAGAGGCCACTGTAATGCTCAGGCTTCAGGATCCACTGGCCCACAGCAGTGGTTGAGCCTGTTCTTCCAGACTTTTATTTGCAAAAGCTGGTTGGATCCGGGGACTGCTATAATGTAGGATCAGCCAAATGCGGTTTCAAAACAAACAATCACTAAAACAGACTGTTGTCAACAACTGGGATAAAACCACAAGAGCCTTCCACATTAGTAGCAACAGACCAGAAATGCTGCATGCAAAAACTTATTTGAGGGAAAAAAACCACAAAAATAACAACAACAAAAACTTCTTTGAAAATATCTGTGGGAAAACCCAGGATTTGTAAGAAAAGTATGCCTTACTTTCTAAACAGACAGAATGATCAAGGAACTTGCTTCAGAATATTCCAGAGGGCGAGGTTGATGACATTTTATAAAGATGCCTTTTCAATTATACTTGTTAAAACATTACATCATTACCCCGCTAAACCACAAGCATATTCAAAAATGGCTCTTGACAGAAAAGCAGAATGTGAAGACCATGTTACAGCAAAGCACTGTACAGTCAGAGAAGACAGCACTGAATAACCAAGAAAACAGACAGGGTGCATTGACATATGTGTTTCTAACGGGGTAAGAATCTGTGGAGCACCTGAGTGAAAAATCGCAGGCATCTCACTCACATACGGCTCAGCTGGGAGAGTTAAGATGGAGGTGGTACCATTCCCTTGACATCAAGGCGTTTGCCAAGAATTCGGCTTGGACAGCAGATGCCAAGTTTCTCCAGCTTTCCCCCTCCCACCCTTTAGCTTCAAGGACTTTGAGCAGCCCTGGGTCTGAGCAGCCCTCATTCCAGAATGGTACCGGGTCTCCGCCCCCCCCCACATTCCCCACTCTCTCCCTGGGTCTCCTAAGACCCGGGAGGGTCAGCGGAGGCACTGCGTCAACCAGCCATTGCTAGGTCAACATCAAGTGTAAAAACGTATTCCAAGTTTCAAATAACTAATTTATAAATAAACTTTGAACTCATCCTGCTCAAATGCCTCTAACTGCCTCTACTATAATTGAAACTATTTTTTCTGCTCCCAACACTATGTACTCATGAAGAGAAAATTTATTTTTTTCTTTCTCTGTAAAGAGTGGTATAAAATATTGGAAAGAGTTTATAAAAGGTAGAGTTTACACAAGTGTTAGTGATTATAATTATGTTCATAACCAGCACTGGGTTAAGTTCCTGGTTATATAAGCCTTTTGTTGGATTTTCTCATCTCTACTGCCATTTCTGATGGGTAAAGTTAAGGATATGAAACTCAAATTTCAATCTTTTTCTTTTTTTCACTTTTGTTTACTAAAAATAGATTTTAAAAAGGAAGTGAAAATGATGGAACATAAACTCAGTTGCCAATGTCAAACAGCCACCTCATGAGGCCACAGACTGGCTTCTTGCTCTCTGAAATGTAGTCATATGACATTCCCCAGACCCTCAGACTAGGTGGGGCCCTGTGACCATTTCTTGCCAGTCAGACATGAGCGGAAGTGATGGATCAGTTCTTGCTAGAGATCGTTGAGAACAAGCAATCTCCCTCTGGTTCTCTTCCCTCCGAGTGTTAAGGCTGAGGGTGAACTCAGGGGTCAGGCGCTAAATGGAGCTCCACTGTATTGAGAAGAACCCAGGGTTTGTTTCAATCAGGTATGGTGAGACATGCAGACATGGAAATGATGTCATGAGGAGGAGGTTTGTACTCCAGATCCCTAGGTACAGGAGGCATGGGATGTCATGCAGGACCACACAGGGCAGCACCGAGGTCAGCCAGGAGGCAGAGGGGACAGGGGACAGCACGGCCCAGAGCCTTTACTGGGGTTCTCATGGGAGAAAATGGACACAGCCGGGAGGTATGCTTGTAAGCACAGGACTGTACAACTGGAATAAAGTCGGCAGGCTCTGGGTGGTAGGGGGGACCCCCAGCTGCATGTGTGGTACCTGGCCCTGGGAGATTTACAGGAGGGGGATTTCGGCTTAGTGTGAGAGTTCAATAAAGGGGGTGTGGGCCCCACACTGGCTGGTGTGTCTATCAAAGGCATGTTTGTGGGGAAGTCGTTTGCTCCCTCTAGGAATTAGCTAGCTCAGGAGGGCCAGTCTCTCCAGGATCAAGGGCCCAGAGAGCAGAGCATCAAAAATACAGAAAATAAGAAAACACACTCAGTGGAATCCTCCATCTGATGGGTACACGAGTGCTGCAGATGCCTCGCTGGGCCAAGTCCCTGAAATCTGGGGCTGTTTGTTGTGGCAGCAACTCCCACCCTGGCTACCACACCTCGAGGCAACTTCCTAGTAAAGCTATGAGGGTGAGATCTGGGAACCCTGACTCACATTCCATACCACATTGACCAAACCACCTGTTTAAAATACAGATAACATAGGGTTTATTAGGAGACACACCAAAACATGAGAAATATTTAACGGAATGAGAACAACGGCCCTTCCAGTCCAGTGCCCATGAGCAGCCCTCCGGATGTGTGCGGCAGAGAGGTGGCAGGGCTTATGTAACTAGCTAAGGTAACTTTCTGCATTTAAAACAAACCAAAAAAGAAAAAAATCACCTTGGATTTGGAAATCTGGCTTTGAGTGAATTAATGACTGGGTTAGTAACTAGTCATTTGGATTTGTAAGCTACAGTTTCATTTGTGTATGAACGACAGAGTGCCCTGTCTTTCTGGTTTTTAAGGAGCACGTTCCATTTGCCTCCTGTGTGTGCTTCGGGATTCTGTGAGTGCCATCCATGCCACCCTGTCCTCCCAGCAGGCACTGGGTTACCACTCCCTCTTTTGTCCCATTTAGCATTTAACGTTCATCTCTGGACCTTTTCATTTATTTTATTTTCATTTATTTTAGATCTTTTAAAATCTGTACACAGTAGGATCAGTGACTTTTAAAGGGGAACAGAGCGTCAGCTTGATGTTTTACACACCTTACTTTATAAGTACAATCTTGCTTTGGTAAATTTTGTGGCTGCCATGGCATGTTCTCCTGACAGGTTTAGGACATAACACGATCAGGCAGGCTAGGGAAGTGTTAATGCAATATTAGATCCTTCCAGGTCTACCTCCTAAGCAGCTGTTTAGTCCATCCACTTCACCATACTGTTGTCACTATGCCAGACAGCAGGCAGCCTACTGGGCCCCAGTCATCCTTGCCAGTGTGGTTACATTCAATCTGATACACAGGTCTCTGCTTATAGCCTATCAGTGGTTCATTAAACTTATCCTATAGGAGACTCTAGGCTTGAAGGTCCGAAAAGGTCTGATCTCTTTGTTTCAACCCTTTTCATCCCGAGGCGCTCTGTCTCACAGCCTCCCTCTTTAGTCCACTCACATACCACTGTCACCTAGAATCACTCTCTTTCCCTATGCTATGCCCACAACCTGAAACCTTTCCCTCTCTGCTGGTTTCCTAGCTCACTTCTGCTCATTCACCAACGGTTGTCACATCCTCTGGGAAGCTGTCCTCAAAACCGGGACCAGGTTGGCTTTCCTTGGAATACCTTCTGTGTGACCTTGGCCTTCCTCTTTGGCAATACTTATTGCTGGATCCTGCGTTTTCTAGGCCTGAGTCCCATGAGAGCAGGGAGCTTGCCTGTTAGGTACATTATTAAATGCCCAGAAACCAGTAGGCCTGGCATAGAGAACAGGCTCATTTATGATTCTCTTTTTAATGAATGAATAATTGAGTTTAAGAAGCTGCAGTCTCAGAGAACAATTGCAGTTTTGCCTGAACTTAAAGTGAAAGAATGCAAGCCATCAGGACCTACGTGATACAAGATAGCCAGATTTGCAATGCCAGAGATAAGTCATAAATAGTTCAGGCTAAAATGACCCAGTAATGCCACAGGCAGACAGAAATATGTGTCATTTTATATGCGTGTATTATTTCAGTTTATAAAACATGCCTGATTTAATAGTAGCACAGAGGTTAAAAACTATAAAAGAGCCTTCTCCAAAAATGTTGAAAGGCCCTGTCGCTTAGTTAGTACCAATACAATAAGTATCCATATGGCATTTTTTTCTTCTGAAAAGAGGTGGGAATGGTTTCCTGGGTGTGGACTGTGAGGAATCGAGAACACATTTTTTAAAGGAATTTTTCCCTGCTGGTAGGTATATTCTCTTTCCCATCATTTTCTTCTTAAATTTCAACAAGAAAAATTTGAAAATTTCCTCTTTTTAAATCAAAACTGATTGTAGGTTCTTTTGCCAATGACCACATTCTGTTTCCAGGAGGGCTGCTCAAATATGCAGACTAGAGACACCACTGGAAAACCTTGGTGTGGTGTGACACACCAAGGCTCGTGATGAATTTCAGCCACTGCAGAGGTGACATCTCTGATTTTAACCTCAAATCACTTTTCAGATCAAAGGGTGGGAAGGCGGGCCGCAGAGTAAGCAGAGAGTTGTGATGGTTGGAAGAAATCTGATTTGCTGAATTGCTTGAGTGGAAAAATTTATTTGGAAACTTGAAATGAATCATCACAAACTCCAACAGCAAAGGAGTGCTTTGAAAACTCTATCCAAAACCACACAAAAGTAAGCAAAGCAAAACTCTTGGAAGCTTTCTAAGGAATGAACGACGTGCTCACACCTTCTCGAAAATATTTCTCCCAAACAACTGCGTGCCCAGGGTGAAGAGCAGTGGTATGTACCTAAGCCTTGCTCCATAAATAGGGAAGAGAGAATCTCCTAGTAAAATTCACCATCTCTGTGACATAGACATAATCCACATAGTATGAGACAAGGTAATAAAGCTGCTCTAGGGACCTTAGCACCTTGTTGTGCAGAACTCCTTCAGGGATCTGAGTGTGGGTGGGTGTCCAAGGGAGGGCTTCAGGCAGGCCTAAAGGCGCTGTGCTGGGAGATCAGGGTCCCCGTGCTTTGGAGGTGCCCATTGCATCTCAAACTGGAGCCATGCTCCAATGTTTCTTTGGGGGTGGGGTGAATGTATCCTTCTAAATGGCAAATCAGAGTGTAACAAGAACTCATTTATATTTAGGACAGTAAATCAGCATATATAAACAAGTAATCCAATCAGCTGCCATATCCTCAAACTTGCCCTCTTTCTTGATTTCCACCCTGGGCCCCCCAAAAACCCATGTTCTTGTCAAATCTTGTGTTTCTCTACAGAGGAGCCTTATCTTCCTGAGAAGCAAACCCCAGCACGTAACTCTCCCACCTCAAGCCCTTCACTGTGCCTGCCCGGATTTTAGTGATCTGACGCTCACTTAGCTTCCTTCCCTCTTTTCCAGCAGCTTCCCTGCCCCCACATCTTTGCTGTAGCTATCTCCACTTGGGGTGCAGTTCCTGACCCCAGCGGGGTCATCTGTAAGGCGTGGAGACGTGTTTTGACTTGGAGCTGCACAGGATAGGGAAAGAGGGAGGGAAGGTTACCAACCTTTGCTGTCCAGCCCAGGGATGCTCAGAGTCCGGAAACGCTCACTAAGGCTGACCAAGGTCTAGAGTTCAGGCCCGCCCACTGGGACGTGCTGCCCGTGCCCTCGGCAGGCACCTCGGCTGCACAGGTCTTGTGCATTTACTTGGTCTGGCCCAGAAACGCTGTTTCAGAACCCCTTTTCCCCCATATTTCCCTTACCCCTCTTCATTACCTCCCAACTTATCTCCTTCCATTCAAAAACTTAAATATTACTTTCTTGGAGAGGACTCCTCCTTGACTCCCTAGACTAGGCTGTGTCCCTGTATTTTAAAGCTCCACCCACAGCCTATAGAACACAGCATGCTGGTAATTAAGCAATTACAAAGGTGATTCCTGAGCATCAACTCTGACCTTACGGAAGCCCCAGAGGGCCAGATGGGCAGAATGTATATCCACTGCCTGGGTGTCTGGCGCATCCCAGATGCACCATGATATTGCTGAATAACTAAGTTCTCAAAACACGTTCCCTCCACCCGAAACGATTCCCGTTACCGAGTTAACTCTCCTTCAGCTCTCCCCGGGAATGCCAGGCCATAACTAGCACTCTTGCCACCAGTTCGTTTCCCTTCTACTATTCACCTTTTCCTAAAGTGCTCTGATCATCATACTCTCCCTGATCTAAATTCTATACTGACTCTTCAATCCCTAAAAATTTAAGTCACACTCTCTTATCCTCGCATTCAAAGCCCTCTGCAATCCAGCTTTCATCTACCTCCTCAGACTTTTCCATCTTCCGCTCTTCAGGCTTCTCCCAGCTTTCCGCATCTGGCTGGAACTCCCCATAGGGCCTGGCTTTTCCCTCCATTCCTACACATGCCTACATGTTACCTCCTGTATCAAGCCACTAAGAATCCCAAGTAGTGAAAGGTACCTCTCTCTCAGCCCTCTGAAGTCCAATAGCATTTTATCTCTACTTTACTTGAAACAGTTATTTTCCACCTAGAATTATCCATGTGCAAATCTAAACTCCCTTACCAGACTACAAATGCTTCGAAAGTAAGACCTACACTGATTCGTTTACCCAACACCTTTAGAATCAACCACAGTGCAGTGGACAAAATTTTACATGAACGAATAAGGTCAATAAGCAGTACTGTAATCATTTATGCTGTGTACCAACAGTGAGAATTTAGATATTAATTCTAAAATATTCATTCAGTTTGTTAGAGGAAGTCAACTAGTGAACAAGAACACCAGTGGTCTTCTGTTGTTCTATGCCAAATATACTTATTATTTGCAATTTACTCCACCTTGAACATTTTTTATTTGACTGGTTAATGTTCACAACACAGCTGAAAGAAAACCACTGTGCTGACAGCTTAATAAATATAATGAAATTGATGATGACAGTGATAATAATAAAAACTGGAAAAAAAATCATTCTATTGCCTGACTGCTAGGCAAATTGCCAGACTTGAGGGATGCTGATAAAGTGGCAGAAGCTAACTTGAAATTCACTTGGCGATATCTCTGAGGTAAATTAGTAACTGTTGGGAGCTATCTGTTTTTAAACACAGACCACATTAGGTGAATGAATGGATTTACATAATGGAATCTAAGTAAACAATAGCAATTCTACTATAAACGACAAGCCACAATCGCAAAGCACATAATCATAACTCCAGGATTAGAAAATCATTGTCCCTACTGCCGAATGGGGCCACGTTAATTCCTTTGAAGCAGGCAAGTAAATGACCACCTTGTAAAACTTCTGAGTCCGAAGCAAGCACTTTGGAGCTAGGAACAGAGTGCAGTGTCCAGATAAGGAGGTTAAGGGGTCAGGAGATAGTCCTGTAGTCAGTCCACAACACTTGCTGTCTTTTCCTAAGAATGAAAGGCTGGGCTCAGGGACAAGACAACTGCAAAACTGTCTTAGGCTCATCAACCATATCGCTTGCCATCACCAGTCCATCCTGACACAGTGAAGGCTGCCTCTATCACCAAATTGTCAGAGTTTCTAAAACAAACCACATTCCACACTGTTATATTTGAAAACTCTTACTCACAAGACCATTTTTAAATAAATTAAATCCACTATGAGTAAAGATGAGTCACAGCATGCTTTAGAATTTAAAAGAAAACGATTCCACTAGAATGTGTACCTTTTGGGGGTGAGGCTAGAAGCAGATAATTCTATTTTCTTATCTAGAGACTTAGGGACCCTCGAAGGAAAAGGAGGTCTGAAGAAACGGAAAGAATAGGTCACAGGTCTGCTAAATTGACTGTGCATGCATTTCCTCTTGTCAGTATTTAATAGGTTAAAGAATATCAGTGAGGATGAAACATTTCTGTTTGAAGCACAAAGCACACTGACACAGAAACAAAGAAGCTTGGAAACTTGATATTCTTCGGTTCTTTGAACAATAAAAGGCCTTGTCTAGCGCACATTTGCAATAATTTTTCCCAGGGGGATTATTACAATTTGAGAGGGATGAAAGAGTACCATTCTCATGATACATTTTCGTTTTCTGAGGCCAAAAGATGTGTCTTTAAGAGGCAACTTTTGGATGTTAGTAAGAAGTGTGAACACATACAGAGTCAGCCACATTTCTCACACATCCTCTTCTAAGCTGCAGGAAAGGCTAAAACCAATCAAGAGAATCACTCCTCAAACAAACTTTAAAAGTTTGTCAAGACATGGAGACGCTTTCAGGAAACTAGGTATAAAATTAACTCCTTACAAGATTTGAGTTATTCTGCATATAGGCTTGTGAAGCTTAGGAAACGAAAGCCCCAGTAATTAACAAAGTTTCAAACTTATGGACAAAAGGCATCACTGTTTCATTACCTTCAGTGCTTTTCTTTAAGTCATCTGCTCAGTTATTAAAAATAAAGCTCAGAGTTCCTAAGTGCTTAAACTCTCCAGGCAACTGGAAAGAAAATGGGTTCTCGCAGCCAGAATGGATGAAACCTACAAGCTATAAACCTGAAACTAGCTCTCATTAGATTCGAGATATGTTTTTCTTCTAAAATTTCTTCTTGTGATCTCTAGGTCTGCAGAACTAAGGGGGGAAAAAAAATTGTGAACCGGCACCAGAGGGACTGCAAAGCTACTTGCTGACAGGTGAAATCATGAAGCCGTTACCATGCTCCAGCGCTTTCATGGGAAACCAGAAGAGGATGAGCGAGTGGACCAAGGCGTTGATGCAGTGACCCCAGAAAACCTACGGGAAAACAAACCATGGGGGTCAGGAGCTGCCCACAACTCGTGACCTCTGTGCAACTCAACAAACGCCCCTCTGTGAAGGACACTGGCCGTGTGCTCCGTTGCTCCGGAAGCGGCCTACTATTCTCGACGTTAAAAAACCCACAATTTCTTTATTTTTACATACAAATGGCTGGGCTACCTCCAGATAATATTACCTTAATACGCAGACCTAAACATATACACACACATAGACCAATGTACAATCTATCCATGTTCGAAAATGCATTGCGATCCATTTTCTTTAGAGCATACTAAGACAAGAAAATCTTATAATCATCCAGAAAAAGGGTATTAGTCAAAATTGTTAATGAGACTGAAAGTATATATATTTTTGAAAGCATTAAAAACATTTAAAACGTAAATTCTTACATAGCACTCTGACCCCTTTAACTCCTTAAAATCCCTCCCATTTAACTTTTTAATTTTTTTAGGATTTTGGTTAATAGCATGCAAATTTTTAAAAGTCTCTTTAATACTTGAAAGGTCAAACAAAAAACACAAAATTTAGTTCCTTCTAAATTACAGTTGCATAAATGCATTTCAATTATCTTTTTAACCACCAAGAGGACAGAACTACTACAGCCAGATTGAATTAAAAATCTACAGACTGTTCTGGGAACTGTCACATAGTTTGATCCTATGTAGTGGTGGGACAGCAGAAAAAAAAATGAAAAGAATGGTAAGACAATGGGATCTTCTCATTTTAAATGTTCACTTTTTCCTTCTATTTCCCTGACCTTTGTACCTCACCCCCCCCCCCACACACACACCAAAATATCTTCAAGGCACCTGCAGATAAGTCCCAGGGCATTCTCAGCTCCACTTCCTTTTAAATGGATCCATTCCCTACTCCCTTCCCACCTTACATGGCCTTTAACTCAAACTCTATAAAGAGACACATTTGATTTATGTAAATGATGCAGAGCAAGTAGACCATATTTCGATTGGTAGTGGTATGATTAATCGTCCAAGTGCCCCTGTGTATGGACCATACTAGAACCAATAGAATCCCTTTTCTTTTCCGGTCTGAGACAAACCTATTTTGCTTTCCCCAAAATAAGGCAACTCTGAAGAGTCACTATCAGTAACACCTGGCTCAAAACAGTCTTCAGAGATGGTTCTCTGGCTGAGGACTCCCTGTGACACCCTTCCTAAGGCCCCCGTGGCTACCCAAGCAAATCGTGCATGCAACCGCACATAGTATTACCTGACCTGGGCAAGGATCCTATTTAAACTGCCTAATCTTCTCCTGCAAAAAAACCTAAGACAGAAACATGGCCAGGCGGGCATGTTCACGCCTTTGCCTCCTCTGCCCCGCCAGGCACATGTCTTCCCTTCTGGTTGGTGGCACTCAACTGCTGAGTGGCAATTAGCTATGCCTGGCAGGCTCAGTGAGACCCCCTTTGCCACTGACAACTGCGGGATCCCTGTAACACCTAACCCACCTTCTGCTCAGCTCTTCTCGGGACTGCCCCTACGTTTGTGGTGTAGATGCTTTCTCTTTTCTAATTCTTTAGAAAAATCTGATTTTCCAGAATACTCACCGCTGACTTGATTCCTGTGTTCACACTGGGCCAGTTTTCCTCGTTAGCTAAAGCAACACATTCTTTTAAAGGACAAACTAAGCAATGATGGTGAATAGGCTCTATCGGGCAAGCACCGGGCCCACCTCAACGCAGGGCTTCGGTGAAGGGAAGGGGACAAGCCTCTGACGGCTGACCCTAGAGGCACCGGGGCCGTGGGTGCCGCCGGCCACACTGGTATCAGAGGCACGTGTGGAGAAGATGGAAGGAGTTGACAGACAGGAGCAAAGGACCACGACGTGCAGCGGGGAAGCTTCCTTTATATGCCTGGGCAGCTCTGATTCACGGGGCTCGCGCACTGGGAGAGGGCAAGCATCCCCCTCTCCTCAAAGGCTCTGCCTGGAGCTTCAGCTTGCTCCCAGGCAGGGTGACCAGAGCAGGAAGACCGAAAGCAGCGCCTCCGGCCTCGTGGGCGGCAGCTCCGTGCGTCATTCTGCTTACCTTTGTGTTGAAGCCTTCGGCATTCTGGGTAATTTTGTAGAGCTGCGGAAACCTGAGCATGCTCTCCTGAGTGCAGGACCTCTCGAAGATTCCCAGGGTGAAGGGGGGCAGCGCCGTGAAGATCTGCATGGAGAACAAGGAGCGGTTAAGGGAGGCCTTTCCGATGCACAGCGCTCAAGTGTTTCAGTTCTGTGGAATCGTGACTTTATCTTCCGTCAAGTCCAAACCTGAGACTCGGTGATTCACAACTCCCCGGATACCCTCCAAACAAAGAAAAGAAATGACAGACCATTTTAACTGCTACTAATCGGCATAAAATGAAGATACTGAATGGTAAAAAACATCATCATAAATATTTGATTAGGCAAGAAACCCTGTTAAATTAACAACTACCTTCCTTTGTGAAACAAGTGGTGATTCAGAGTCATGCGTAGCTTGCTCTGTGAAGTGCTGTGTTTTCTGTTAGTACTGCCGATGCACAATTTTACAACTTCCCACCCTGACTTCATACTCAGGTTTCAGGAAGCGCAATGGGCTTCACCATTTACTCAACCGACAGACATTTGTTGGGAATGAATTATGGGCCAGATACAGTGATAAGCACCAGGCGTATAGTGACTTAAAAACAAAAGAAAGCAGGAAGAGAAGCTGAGCTGGCCTCTGGGGAGTCCGTCTACTGCAGAGGTGGAGAGGGGCGGTGGCAATAGGCATATAAATACACATACAATACAGTGCTCTGCAGAATTACTCAGGGAGAAGAGGACAGAAGAGAAGGGAGAGTCCAGAAAGGATCCTAGGACCAAAGAGTGGCCTGTAAGCTACTGAACCTGTGAGGTTTGGCAGGATGGTAAGGGGTGTGTGGAAGAGGGGTGCAGAGGCAAGCATTCCAATGAGACGAACACCCCTCACGACTACACATGGCACGTCTGGGGCAACTCCTGAGCCATCCAGGACGGCAGCTGGCTGAGGACGTGACGCAAGACAAGGCTGGGAAGGAGCCAGAACAGCTTCCCATGCCAGTGAGTTCTTGGGCAGATGGTATCTTCTGACACTTACTTTCACCTGTAGGGGAGTGGGTATCTCATATTTGTGTTTTAGAAAGAGAAAGCCAGGGAAGAGGTTTGGAATAAAACTGTCACTCTGCCTGGGGGCCATGGTAGCCCTGGTGGGTCGTTCTCCTACTTGGTTCTGCCCGGGAGTCACAGAGTCTGGGTCACTCACTGCTCAGCATCCGCATGGAGCAAATCCCCACCCACAGACCCAGTCAGCGCTCCAGCCCACATGAACTTTCACGGAACTCTGAACGCACCCCAGTTATTGTCAGCCTGAGTATCTGGCCAAAGAAATGAGCCTTTTTCCCATCAGTGAGGATAAAGCAACCAGAGATGTGGTGGCATCAAAGGCCAATAAAACTCACAGGCCCTTCCTTCACCCTGGAGCATAAAAGAAAGCAGCCCAGGGATTCCTGTGTTCCCAGATTTCCAGGAGGAAAAGATGGAGAGTGGCTGCACTCATTTCTCTGACAGTAACAAAAGTTATCTGACCATCAGCTGGACGGAACTCCGACCAGAGGCTCTGTACACCCAGGACATGCTCAGCCTGCTGTTTGCTTAAATGTGCTGTCATACATACTGTTTACGTTGCTATTGTCATTTTCCTTTTCCTTTTTGACTTGGCTTTCTCTTCCTACCCACTGCAAATCCTCTCGCACCCTTCACCTCTCAGCTACCAACCAGGTGACCCTACCGGAGATTCCATTCTGCTTACAGCACACCAAATACACACACAAGACTCTTTGGGGATCACTATTCGTTTTACAGAAATGAGACATTACACACATTTTTTGACATCACATCTTTCTTACCAAATCAGTACATAATGGGAAGCCCTCCAAGACCCCTGGGTTTGGCACCAATGCAGTCTTCTTCATGCCTGTATAATAATTCATGGTGTGGATACATCCTATTTTTTCAGCCAATCGCCTATGCATAGGCATTCATTTTGTTTCCAGTTCTTTGTTCCCAACAAATGTTACATAATAAACATCTATAGTCTACTGTGTTACTTTCTCTCTTATTTCTATGGGAAACAGTCCCAGAGGTAGTGTTGCTGGGTAAAAAGGCATGCGTATTTCTAATTTCATAAGATGCTGCTTGATTGCTCTCAAAAAAAGGTTCCAATCATTTACCTTTCCCTTCAAACAGGACAACAGTAAGCTTTTCCCTGCCTCCTAGGGGTGTGTTGTAGTTAATATTCTCCACTCTGAAAACTTAAAGATAGTAACTCTTAAGTTTAAAAAATTACTTCCTCAACTATCAGTGAGATTGAACATGCTTTCATATGTTTGTTGGATGTTTGGATTTATAATTCTGTGAAATGTCTAGCCGGGTTCTGTGTCCACTTTTTATTCATAGTTTGCCTACTTTGCTGAGAGCTCTCTGAGTATAATAGATATTAACTCTGTCTTTATGTTATAAAATTTCATCTCAATGCACTCTTTGCCTAATGGCTCTCTATATGGTTTCTTTGCCATATAAAAGCTGTTAATTTTTTTATGGTCTAGAAGAGTTTCTGAGTGTCAAATTATGAGTATGGAAGTTTTCAGGAGTTTCTTGCATGGTTCTTGCATTTTTATTTTTCATATTTATGTCTCAATTTATCTGAAATTTATTTACCTATGTGGTACAAGATGGGAGTCCAGTTTTATTTTTTTCCAAATAAAAAGCCAGTTGTGAGACCATAATTAATTAATCCAAACTCTTCCACTAAACTAAAACACAGCCTTAGAAATTCATTAAATTTTCACATCGATAAACCTAGGATCTAGAATTGGGATCTATTCCTACACTCTCTGACTTGTCTAGTTCTATATCAACACCACATCGGTTTGGTTATGGCAGCTTTATGAGCTGGTTTGATGTTTACTAAAGATAAATGTACCTTTATGATTGTACTTTTTGAGACATACTTTGAATATTTATTCTCAGGCGTGTGCTAATTCATTTATACTTTAATATTTTATGCAGCTTCCCTCTTTCCCCTCCAAAACAATAACCAATGGGATTCTATTTGACACAGAAATTAATATATTAATTTTAGAGGGGTTGATTCTTTTACCATACTAACCCTTCCCATATAAGAAAATAGTATGCCTCTTCCATTTATTCAAATCTGTTTCACATACTTCAATAAGACTTTGTTTTTTTTCTCCTATAGTTACTACAAAAATTATTCTTATGCAATGTGTAATTTTAATTTTTCCTATAATAGAAATTATTACTCCCTTTGCCTTTCTAAATGTTCGTTGCTAGAGTAAAAAAAAAAGCTATTGATTGCTAGAATAGGATAGGAAAAAGGTTGCTTTTATATGTTTATTATGGACCTGGTCACCTCATCAAATTTCTTGTAATTCTAGTATTTCTTTACTGGTATCTTTTGGGCTTTCTAGATATACAATCATATGTGAACAAATCTGCACGGTCATATTTTCTGTGCACATTTATATAAGCACAGAAATAGTTCATCTTCTTTTCCTGTTTTTCTAAAAGTTATTTAATTTTCTTGGCAGTTGCTGAAAGTTCCCAAACAATGCCAAATTATATGCCAGGCATTTCTGACTAATTTCCTAAATCAAATGAAATAGTTTAAAATTTTTATCATTTACTACAATATGCTACTGGGGTTTTTTTTGTTTTGTTTTTTTGTAAATAGTCTGGATTAGAGTTCAATGGCTTTTCTTTCTTTCCTAGTTTACTTAAAGTTCTTATTTTGGGAATGGCAGCTGCATTGCTTTAAATGCTTTTGCAGCTTTTACTGATGGGATCATGATTTTCTTTATTTTGTTGAATAGTGATTTTTAGAAAGAGTTTTTTATTTTGGATCTCCTGTATTCCTGAAATAAATCTTACTCAGTCAAGTATTTTATTCTTTTGATACACTGGTGCACTCTATTTACTAATATTTTAGTTAGAATTTTTATATTTATGTTTAAAAGTGAGGCTGTCTCACCGTTTTCTCCTAATCATACTGGCTTGATAAAATTAAATAGGATAATTTTTAAAATTAAGATATCATTGATATATAATCTTATGAAGGTTTCACATGAGCAACATTGTGCTTTCAACATGCATCCATATTATAAAGTGTGTCCCCCCCAACTGCAGTCACTGTCCATCCGTGTAGGAAAATGCTAGAGTCACTACTTGTTTTCTCCATGCTGTACTGCCTTCCCCATGATCTACCTATATTGTGAGTGCTAATTATAATGCCTCTTAATCCCCCTTTTCCCTCCCTCCTCCCCCACCCTCCCCCACCCCTCCCCTTTGGTAACCGCTAGTCCCTCCTTGGAGTCTGTGAGTCTGCTGCTGTTTTGTTCCTTCCGTTTTGCATTGCTATTATATTCCACAAATGAGTGAGATCATTTGGTACTTGTCTTTCTCCGCCTGGCTTATTTCACTGAGCATAATACCCTCTAGCTCCATCCATCTGGTTGCAAATGATAGGTTTTCTTCTTATGGCTGAATAATATTCCATTGTGTATATGTACCACATCTTCTTTATCCATTCATCTACTGATGGACACTTAGGTTGCTTCCATTTTTTGGCTATTGTAAATAGTGCTGGGATAAACATAGGGGTGCACATGTCTTTTTGAATCAGGGATCTCATTTTCGTCAGGTAAATTCAGTAGAATAAATTTTATGAAACAGTTTAAAAGACATTGCAGTTATCTCTTCATTAAAAAATAGATAAAATTTAGCTGAAATCTATCCAAACATGGTACCTTTGCCACTGGTGGCTTCTTTAGTCTCATTCTACCCATAAAATAAAATGATGTAAAAATGTGACTGGATATAATGAGAATCTAATGGGATGGTATTCGCTCATAATTTGGGGATATGTAAGAGCTTCAAGTCAGTTTTAATGCTATTTAATGTGCATGAAAATTAAATTGAGAAACAATGATTTGTGACTTAACTGGCTTGGAATCAAACATAAAAAGTAAATACAGAAGAAGAAAAAGCAGGAGAGAAACACTGCTTAAAGAAAATGGCAAGGAATAATCTAGACCAGAAGAGGGAGGTCACTAGCAAATATCTCAGATGTCACAAACTGCCTCGCACTGGGTCTCTGTGAAGTGGTCCTGGAGTGGAAAAATTGGCTAAGTTGGACATTTTTGGAACAGAAATGGCAAAATTGAATATAGACTAATATGGATTAGATACTAGCATTGCATACATACTACATTTTATACTTTTGATCATTATACTGCAGTTATGCAAGAGAATGGTCTTAGCAACTATGCACTGAAGTATTAAGGAGGAAGGGGAATGATGTCTTCACTCACTCTCAGCTGGCTCAGAAACAGATGTGTTGGTGTGTGTGTGCATGTGTGTCTGTGAGTATGTGTGTGTGCATTCACTTGTGAAAGAGAATGCGAATGGGGGAAAAGTGCTAATGATGGATGAATCTGGGTACACAGGAGTTTTCTGTAGTCTTTTTGCAACTTTCCTCTAAGTTTCAGGTTATCTCAAACAAAAGTTACCAAAACAATTCTGACGGGGGCAAACCTCCATGTGACTGACTCCGGAGGCCAACGGTCCTTCTGACCCCACTTCACAGATCGCTAACTGTCCCAGCTCTCTGACCATTCCCTGGCAACCCGCTCTAACACCTGTACTGTGGAGCCATAATAACATAAGGCCATTTCTCCTTCAAATCTACTTCTCTGCTACAAGACTGTCTTCCCTATAGAGACAAAAAGTCCATAAAACATATTCCTAACCCTACATCAGGTTAGGTCAATGACAGGTCATCGTGGGTCTTAAACTTTTATGTGCATAACCATCATTAGAGAATTTTGTTCTCTTTCTCAGTATCTCTGAGAAAGTCCGTGGGATATGACTCAGGAATCTGCATCTTCAGACAAATCCTGGTTATTCTTATATAAATGGCCTGTGGACCATATTTTAGCCAACACTGTGCTACAGAATTTCAGGATCTTATGCATAGTAGGAATGCAATATAAGCCTGTTGGATTAATTTAAATTGCCCAGGGTTGCAGAGAGCTAAGAAAAGAATCCAGTTCTCATGTCTGAGCATGAAAATTGGACCCAAATCCATTCACTATGCAACCAGGTGACATGTATTCCAGTCTGTAGCTCTAAAGCATAGTCTCTTAGGTCTCAGCATTCTATTTATAAGTATGTATCTGGGCATGGGTACAGCCCTTTCCAGCACTAAATCATTACAGAGCAGTTAGCATATTTCCCTCTAAACCACCATATAATTTTAACCAACTCAAAACCAGATTTAAGTCCTGCAAAGTTAACAATCTGTCCAAGGGGAGGTCCTTGAGCCCTTATCCATGTGGTAGGCAGTTAGAGTAGGTTTTCCAGCACAGATAAACAGGCATCAATTCAGGCCTGCTCTCCCCACCTGTCACCTTTGTCTTTTTTGGGCATAAGTATTAGCAGGAAATTCACTAGTGTACTTTGCAGTGACTAACACAGGCAAACTAAGTGACTAAGAGACCAGGGCTCTTTAAACTAAAGATATGAACTCAGTTTTAGCGGCATCTTAGTCTACACATCTGACCTTCTCAATCTGTTGAGCTTCACAGGGATGGGGCAACCTAATGGATGCAGCATTTTATCATAGCTCTAAAAAAGGCAGGAAGGGGTTGAGTGGATGGATGACTTGACTACCTAGCCACAAATGTATATACAGCTGTATATATTTATAGCACCATAATTTATATTATTGTATGTCTGGTAAGCACCATCTATACCTACCTATGATGGGTGTTTCAGAGATAAACTCCCATAAGGCGGAGAATGTCAGAGTTAGGATCCAAAACAAATATGAAAATACAACTCAAGAAATGTGTCATACTGGGGTCTCTAAAAGCACTAAGCTATAAGCCCCTTAATATTCCCTGCCAGTAAAGCAGACCACTAAGTAGTTACTTAGTTGTTTTAGCTTATAGTTTATAGTTTATATTTATTTCTACATTTGAATTCATTATAGTCAAGTAGTGAACAAAGAACCCTAAAAATCATGAAAAATACCAAATAAGCTGATTACCATTCACCATGGGAGCTGGAAGTCAGAATTCATTATGTTAGCACTAACTGTGGAAGAAAACATTCTTCCACAAGGACAGATACTCTTTAAAGGACAAAAAGGACACTAGATTATATACCATATACTCGTATCTATATTTAAGAATTTGGAAATAAAATTACTAAATGGAGTAAGTTTAGATGTACTTCAGAAATTTTTACTTGAGCTAAAAACATGCAAATGTTGCCCAGGCATTTAGTAAGGAGGTAACAAGGGTCTATTATCAAGATATATGGGTTAATAATTTCATGGGGTTATTCAAGAATGATCTGCTATGATTGAAACCATGTGTGGGGAGTTTGGGCTTCTACAGGATGTGTCGCGGCAACAGAGGCCCTAAAGATGTATTTGTGCTGCCTGCTATGTATACAGATGATTGACTTAGATACACTTCCCAGACATAAACAGTAAAGGAATGTGACTGAAGTTCTGCATGCGATCAGATAGAGATGGAGAATGCTTACCACATTGTACAAGCCGATACACCAGCGTTCAAATAGAATCTGCCCAGAAAATCCATTAACAAAGGCGAACCAAAGCTGAAAGAGAAGAAAGTTCACGAAGTTTTATATCAATATTGACCTAAATGTTTCCATTCACTGAAGAAGTAGTGGGGAATGCGGACCACCAGCTGGACACAGCTGCCGAGGGATAAAGAACCACAAGACTGTGGCTGCTGTTTCTTCATAAAATATAAACCCCCGATATTGCAAATACCAATAGTTGAAGGAGAATTTATACTTAAGGTATACATCTAGGTTAAGAGGTAACATGCACATATTTATAAGAAAAGCAATTTATGTTTGACTTATAGCTAATATGTTTCATGTCAACACTTCCTCACTGACTGAAAAAATCTGAACTTCATGTTCTTTTTCCCTATAAAGTTGATTTGATAAATATGATTTAACTTTGTAAGACTTTCAAACAGATAAAAATCATAAATAGAAAACAGCAAAAACCCATGGTCATGTGTGTTCTTAGTTCATAACATACTGACCCTCCTTAATCAAGTAGCCGCCACCTCAGCGAAGGTCAAAACACAATAATGTGAAAGAACCATGCGCAAGCCATCTTTTGGAGTAACACGGGATGTATAAATAAATAAAATGTAGACTACTATTTATATCTTCAAGTAGACTATAATTCAAGTTGATTAGGCAAGGCTGACATAAAAATAACTACAGAGCCAAGCGCCAGGGACGTGCATGACAAAGGAGTAAAATTATTTTTACGAGGGAAGCAGCACATGCTTTTCCTTAGGAGAAGACATGGAGGCAGTGAGGTTGGAGGAGAAAAGGTGTGAGCCATCAAGAGGAAGGATGGAGACCCCATTTAGAAGGGAGTGTGTGCGGAAATATGGAATATAAAACGCTTCTGTTTAAAACCCAGCAAAATTTTACAACAGAATTCCAGTGATTTGGGGCAAAGCGTCCCATGCTAACCACAGAATCCACGTCAGTGGTTTAAAATCATGACAGACTAAATTTATTACTAGGGTGGACGCACACCAGCAACACAGAACGGCTACCCCATGATAACAGGAGTTGAGATGAACTCTGCTACTGAAATTTTACTGAGTTGCGTTTTTCAAAATCAGTTTCTTGACCCCACCAGACTGTTTCTGAAGATAGGAATTGTTCTCTAACCTGTACAACTGAACCCAGTATGATACTTGATACAAACAGGACTCACCAAGTCCCAGTGGGATCAAATAAAAGACCCCCATTCAACTGCTGGGTGAAGTTCTCTTAAGTATGACTCCCAGCGTCTCACTCCCTGGTTCAAAACACTACATGAGATCCCTTCTGAATCTAAGATAAACTTCGAAAATCCCTCCACATTCCCATTCACTCTTAATTTCAACCATCTCCCAGGCAGTCCCCATGAGTCCTGGCTACTCCCAGGGAAGAAATATTGGTAGAGAACTGAGAATCAGAATTTTGTGCTGTGCTCTGCACTCAGAACATGTTTACAATACCTATTCAAATGTTAGCCATCCCTAAAACCACAAATTCAGTCACACTGCCTCCCCACCACTTAAGGCCTTATCAATCATCAGTCAAATTTTTAGTGCAGTGTCAGCCTGGATCCACACCTGATTTAAAAATATTTTTTATCTATTTCAAGGATTTTAACCTAACTTTCCAATATTGTGTTCTTCTATTCAAATAATTGAGTAAATATTGATAAATATCTAGTGAACACATACATCTTATTGCTTAATTGAGTTAATTTATTGTCATTTCTTGAAGGAGACTAGTGATACTTCTACTGCCCTCCCCTTTCTAATATCAGTATCACCGTCAGGGATATAGGGTAGGCTTGAGAAAACAAATGCGAAGCAAAGGATGAAAGGTTAATATTGGTTTTAAGAGAAACTGATAGCCTTTCAAAGACAGTAACAAAAAAAATTCAAAATCATGTGCCTTAAAAAAGAAAAGAACAAATAGAACAGAAAGAAAATGCCCAAAGATATAATAGAAGAAAAATTTCTGAAATACTCTAAAATCTTAATCAGCTAATAGACAGGGCATCCTTTATCCCCAGGAAACAAAACTTGTAGAGGAAGATCAACACCCACACATATCCTGATATATGAAATAATAAGTTTTAAAATTTTTGTAAGATCAATTCTTTAATGTGTTCAGGCAGAAAAAACAATTAACTCGGCAGACAAAACATCAAGTTGGCTTCGAATTCCCTCTAGGAGTATATAGTACCAGAAGCCAGTAGTGGATGTTTACAAGTCCTTAGGGAAATAAAGGATCACAAGAATTTAAATAAAAAATAGAAACAAAAGAAATATCAAGAGCTGAAAGGGGAACATAAAGTGTGATGAAAGAAGTAATACCTAATATGTCTGTTATATTAATAATACAAAAAACATAAAATGATCAATGGATAAAAAAATGAAATCCAAAATACATACTACATACAAGAGAAACATGTCAAACAAATGTGAAAAAGAAACACTCTGAATAAGATTAAATTTTTAACACTGACTTACAAAGCCCTACAGTTAAGGCCATTGCCTACCATTCTGACAACACTATTTTTCCTTCACTGAACTACAATGGCCCTCTGCAAGCACCAAGTATGCATCCAGTTTTATTATTTTACACCCAAATATGAGGCAATTATGTCAACAGCATTTGGTTAATAAGCCATCTTTATCTCACTTGTTTGAAATGCCCTTTTTATAGAATAAATTACTCTGGTACTCAGAAAAAATTATGTTATTTTTGTCTTCACTCCATATACTCAAATTAATTACAGATGGCTTGAATATTTAAACATAATAAACCAAACTCAAAGCATTAGGAAAAAAACAGAAAAAATTTTTTTGTTTGTGAAACTAGCTCTCTGTAAGACATTAAACTTGGCAATTGTACAAAAATAGGGATAAATTCAAAACAATATATTTCTATAGGAAAAAAATTAAGGAAGTCGAAGGGAATGATATAGTTGGATAAACAGTAAAGTTGAATAAATAGTACGCACGTATTTGTAACATCTATGAAGACAAAGGCAGAAAACGCCCAATAGGCCAAGACTATATGCAGTGTGATCACAGGGGAAAAAAACAACTTATATGTATCAGGAAGCTCACTTTTTTTGAAACACAGACACACAGACACAGACACAGACAGACAGACAGACAGACACACACACACACACACATACACACACACACACGGCTATCATTTCTTACCTAACAGGCAAAGATTTAAAAGTTTGATAATCTGGGGAAATAGATACCCTCATACCCAGACGGTATTATAACATTGTCTACAAATATATTTAATGTACTTTTCCTTTGACCCAGCAATTTCACTTGTAGGGACATATTCAAAATTATCTTACAGCTATAATCACATAGCATTCAACATGAAATTACAAGAATGTTTACTGTGATATTATTTGGAAAGACAAAAAATTGGAACTTGAATATACATTAAGAGCTGGCTGATGGAATTAGGGTTCATCCACAAGAATGAAACACTATTCAGACATTTTAAAAAGTAATATAAATCTGTAAACACTGTGATGCAAAAATCTCACAGATATATTATTCAATGAAAAATAACAAGGAATATATAGATTAATCATGGTTGTACAGAATAGATGTATATACTCATACATGCACGGTGACTTTCTGGAAGACATCTAAGAAATTGTTAATATTAAAGTAGCAGAAACATACCTAATTATCTTTAGGTAGCAGAAACATTCTCTAGGAGGTAGCATGGAGACTCACTCATATCTGTTGTAGTGTTTTGAACTTTTTAAACACCTATTTTCTTTATTTATGTAACTGTTCCCAGGAATAATCCTCAACTAGAGTTGATTTTGCCTCCAAGGGGACATGTGACAATGTCAGGACACCTTTTCATGGGTATTACTGGCATATAGTGGGTAGAAAATAAAGATTATACTAAATAACCTACAATCCAGGCAGCCTCTACAACAAAGAACTATCTCATTCAAAATGTCAGTGGTACCACTGTGCAAAAACCCCGGATGGAAGACATACATTTATTAGGTCAACCTTATAAAACTTAGAAATCTTGCTCTAACAGATCAGGCAAAATAATAAAGTGATAGATCACATGAAGCCATGATTATATGGTATGTACAGGGTGTGGGCTCAGAAAGCTTAATTTCTTTCTAAGGAATTCCTCTCTGGCCTGACTTCATACTTAGAACCATAGGCCCTATTCTTTAGAGGCCACAATAGCATGGGTTGTGAATCAACAATGTCACATATTTAGAACCTTAAACCAGAAGTATATCTTTATAAGTGATTAATGAGAAATTATTTTAAAAACTGAGTATGAATTTCATAATACTAAGATATCAAGTTGTTGAAAATAAACACTAAGGGAAAAAAATTCTAAGAAATGAAGCATCTCTTTTCCAGCATTAACCTTTGCTCCAAACAACCATGAACCATGGAAAAATTTTCAGTCTTCACTTCAGATTAACATCCTTGATTAGCTGAGTGTTGGGATATTTCCTCTAAGCTGCCAGTGTTCTGATTCCGTCCAAGTTGGCACTGGCTGGGCCACATGTTTCTTCAAAGATTTTTGATATGTTTGTATAAATTTTTATCAGTTGCAGGTGCTGCAGCTTTTTGAAAAGTATAAACAAGCTCATTCTCAACATTTCCAATCAATTTCCATCTCCATTCAAATAATCCATCATTAGATATCAGACCTGTTTATTTCATTGGAAATATTTATTTCGTTGAGAAAAAAATTAAAACCAAAATACACAAAACAACTGAAAAAAAAAGTCCATCTCCTCATTTCGAAATCCATGAGCCGGTTTTCTCTTACACTGTAAACACTCAAACTTGATTTCGTTTTGGCAAGATTTCCAAAGGTGAAATGGAAAAAGTATGAGAACACACTGTATTTTTAAATATTTATACAAACATACTTAGTTTTTATTTTATTTATTCACGAGACAGGTACACAATAGCTCCCTAACACAGTATGAAATCAGACTTCCACACTGGCTAGTCATATACAAATGTTAATTCATACACAAAAAAGAAAGCAGTGCCCAATTCCTAAACATTAATGTCATTTTTGATGGACCACATGTTCCAAGCAGCATACAGCAAACACACAGCCCTCGAAGTAAACAAACTGATGTGCAGCTACTCGGACCTCAGCTTGCTTACAGCCACTAAATTTTACTCTTCTGGTTTAATGGGGAAAAAGATTCCTTTGCCCTGACTTTCCTGTTAACTGGGAATGCTCTGCAGAGAGAGCCAGGTTCTGCCTGATGGCCTCAGACTTGGTGAGCTGGTGGGGAGACCTGCCAAGCACCGATGGCTTGCCAAGCTCCTGGGGTTTTTGGTCCTCAAATGTAGTGTTGTTATGAGCAAATTGACCCAAACTTATTAAATGGCTTGTCCTTCTTGGAAAAAGATCCTTCTTTGCTTTAACTGCTGTCTCACTTCCAGAAATGCAGTAACCGTTGGTCTTGGCTAATTGCACAGACTCCTGTCTAGAGGTCTGCCTGCCATTGGACAAGGGGCCATACCTGCTGCCACTCAGGTTCTCAATGAACGGCTGACATAATTAGGGGACAAATTCGTTCGAGAAAGGGAGGACCTGTTGCTTGATTTTCTCTGTTCTTGCAAGACCCACGGGTAGAGGACTGAAGTGAAAAAATACATAACAGAGAATAATTAAATAAGTTAGCCATATGGTTTCTCACTAAAGCGACAATAACTTCATGACCTACTGATTTGCATATCAGGCTCACTTGATGAACTGACATTAAAGGTATCTGTTTAAAAGTTGAAGTGCTTTCATCTTTTTGGAGTTTGATCTGGCAATATGTATTACAATAAAAAGCATATACTTCATTTAGAAATTCTATTTTTAGAAACTGGGTTCTCACAAATAAAAGCCCTCTTATGTCAAAACATTTTTTGTTTTGCAGAATGATTAACAATGGAAAACAAAGCCAAGAGCTTCAGAGGGAAAAACCCGAAAGTCATTTATTAGGGGATGAATGCAGCAAGTCCATGAAATATTAAGCACTTGTCTCCTCAAATGCTAAATCTGTATGTATGTAAATGAAGGCACACATGCCAAAGAAACAGCATTAGATTGACAAAAGAAAAGACAAAATCAGTATAGGCACCTCAGTAGGTAGATAGGCAGGCAAAGAGATAGGAAATGAAGGGAAAAAAGTCAGGGATTGTAGAACAAAGGTTATCAGAAATAATAATAATAACAGTAACAAGATGCCCTAGAAACTTCTCCCTCAAGAAATCCTTTTTGGTCCAATAAACTATGGGATTGAGTGGCCAGAAGTAAATGAAGACCATTGTAATACATGGTCCAGCCTTCATCTCCAAAATCTTCGAAGTCTTCTCTTTCTGGGTCCGTCCAGGAGAGCTACAAGCAGCAAACACCGCATACTTGAAAATTTTCTAATGACTTTTCAAGGCAAACAAACAAAAAGTTACAAAATAATGTGTATAGTACCCATTTTCTGCAAAACCAGAACAAAAGTGTTGTATGTTTATTCAGGTTTGTATGAGTGCAAAGAAAGGTACAGGAGGCTTGCTAAACTGTTCCTATTCATTACCTGAGCAGAAATAGGGGCAGAGGAGGGGAAATTGTCTTTTCTATACACATCTCTTTTTATTGTTATGAGAAATAAGCATTCCTTTAAAGAATTATGTAGATGAAGGATTCTGCAATTCTCTCTCACTGCACCAAGCTCATTTCTCTTAGCTTGTCACGTCCTATAATTTTTGTTGCCCTGTTACTTGTCTACCCACCATTTGTAAGATGCATGCAGCCAGGGATTAATTATATTGATTCCACTCGCTATTACCTGCCCAGGATTTAACGTAGTACTTGACACATATTAAGTGCTAACTAAATGAGTATGTGTGGAATATTACCATTTCCCATTAAAGAGGAAAGGTCATATAAAAGTGACCATAGGACAGATCATGGTATTGGCCAAACAGGTTTCGTCCAAGTTCAAGCACTTAATTGCTACATGAGCACGAGCAATTTCAATTCCTCCAAACTTCATTTTCGTGAACAAATGGGAAGAAACCCGCACACTGCAGACTGCCATTTTTTATGATGATAATAGAAATTAACATGCATTTAGTGCTTACTCTGTACCAAGAATCTTGCAACATTCTAAATGCGTTATCTCTTTTAAACCTCATAGCAATTTTCTCCATTTCACAAATGAGCAAATAAGAGCAGAGAGAAGAATGAAGATATCACGGCTGTTACCAAATAGGTGTTTAATAGGCTGCAGTTATTAACAGTAGACCGTTTATAACAAACAGGTGATTTTTAAAAATATCAACACTAAGGTGAGTATCAAGTCAATATTTATATCTACTAATTTACAATGCTGCTCTTTTACAATGTAACATGAACAAAATACTTCACAACTATATAAACAGATTAAAAAATATATTAAGAAAATGATCTAAATCCTAAGTGTCTAATGTCATGTAAGGAAGCTAAAAGTTCCTTTTCAGATCAGGGTATAAAACTGTTTTGAAAACTATGCTTCAAAAAATTTCCTCATTTTGTACAACAAAATGCAGTCACTCTGGTTTGAAACATTTTCCTGAAATACTCTGAGCTAAAATATTGCAATCTTTAGCTATTATGACTGAAATCGATCCAATAGACAATCAGAAGTAAACCTCTCACTTTTCATTATCTAAATTTTTTGAGCAAAACAACCCACAAATTAATACTAATGTGACAATCTATGTTATGTTTAAAGGGATTAGAGTTTTGAAAGTATAAAATAGAAATCATTACATGCAAATAAATGTAGTTTATGATGGGCACATATAAATTTCTTACTTTAATTGAGCATTTTCTTTTCCATTAAAATCCCAAATGGTCCAAGAAATTGAATCTTTTAGCTCAAAAGTCACAAGCAGTAGTAAAAGAAAGTCTGGTAAATACTTCTAAAATTTCCTTAATTACTAATTTTTCAATGCTACAAAAATGTCTCCATTCCTCTAAAATTACATGCTTATACTATGGAATATCAGATAAATACAAAATCATGTTTCCCTTCCATAAAAGACCATAATACCAACCAGATGGTGTCACACAATTAAATTTTTTTTAATAAGGAATTCTTGGCATAATACAATGTAATCGCTCCAAATTATGTCAAGGACTACTTACATTTTTTTTTATAGTCCAAGGCTTAGACCCTTCAGCCTAAATCCTGTGTTACAGTGTAAGGGCACCAAATAGCTCTGGAGACCAATAATGAACCAATAAGCCTTTCATCTGGAGGTCATTGGTTAGGATCTGCTATCGCTCATTAATAATAGTTGTTTCCAACCTTCTGGAGCTAGAACAGTGGCAGGGGGTGTATTATGGAAAGGGAAGCAGAAATATGTATAAGACCATTTCATTTATTCACAGGACCTATGGCAAATATTTGAGAACATGTGTTTTATAACCAATAAAGTAATGTTCTTAACATATTGACAGCAAGATTTAATGCCTTGCTCCGAAGACCAGGGTTGTAAGAAAGCAGCAAAATTTTGATTCTGTACCTCCACCCCCATGAGCCACTTTATGCCTGGCCTGAGCAAGCTGGAACATTTCTTTTCTTATGCTCTTGTTCTGAAAAGCGGGGGGAAAGGTCTAATTTTTCAGAGGAGGATGATAAGGTAAGAATCATATGTATATATTTTAAGTCAATTATTGAACTATTTACCAAGCCCCTGCTTCAAGTTACGCTCTGTGCTATGCTAGGAGTCAAGAGGTGAAGCAGATACCCTCCAAGCAGATACCAGGAGTTCAGTCTGGCTGGACACCATCTTGGGATGAATCAGATGTGTGGAAAAGTTTTTTGGGAACACAATAGAGGGATAATAGGTTCTGTCTATACGAGTCACCCCAGATTTTGCAAAGGTGTGGGCACATGGGCTGGGTCTTGAAGTATCAGATTCCATTCATTAATTCAGTCTGGAGATAAGAGGCATTAAAGGTAAAGGGAACAATGTATACATAATTGTAGCAGATGTGAATTTCCATGTGGTCAGAACAAGGGAAATGAAGTGAGTGGAGAGGGTTGGGTTGACACTGTGGACAGTAGAAAGGTGTTCTTCAAATATGTGACCAGCTATGCATATACTGATTAAGAGAAATTTGACAAACTATGTGTCTACAAATCTGACGTTAATACATCTTTGTTTATTTAACAGTGGTAGAATATACATAACATAAAATTTACTATCAGTAGATGAATGGATAAAGAAGATGTGGTACATATACACAATGGAATATTATTCAGCCATAAGAAGAAAACAAATCCTACCATTTGCAAAAACATGGATGGAGCTAGAGGGTATTATGCTCAGTGAAATAAGCCAGGCAGAGAAAGACAAGTACCAAATGATTTCACTCATATGTGGAGTATAAGAACAAAGAAAAACTGAAGGAACAAAACAGCAGCAGAATCACAGAACCCAAGAATGGACTAACAGTTACCAAAGGGAAAGAGACTGGGGAGAATGGGAGGGTAGGGAGGGATAAGGGCGGGGAAGAAGAAAGGGGGCATTACGATTAGCATGTATAATGTGCATGGGGGCACGGGGAGGGCTGTGCAACACAGAGAAGACAAGTAGTGATTTTACAGCATCTTCCTACGCTGATGGACAGTGACTGTAATGGGGATTGTGGGGGGGACTTGGTGAAGGGGGGAGTCTAGTAACCATAATGTTCTGCATGTAATTGTAGATTAATGATAACAAAATAAAAATAAAAATAAAAAAATAAATAAAATTTACCATTTTTATTATTTTTGGCATACAATTCAGTGGCATTAAGTAAGTTCACCTTGTTGTAAAACCATCACTGCTGTCCATTTCCAGAACTTTCTCATTGTCTCAAACAGAAACTATTCCCCCAAACAGTTACTCTCCATTCTCCCTCCCTCCAGTCCCTGGAACCACTCTTCTACTTTCTATCTCTGGATTTAACCAATCTAGTTACTTCATACAAGTGGAAATAATGTAATAAATGTCCTTTTGTGTTTGCTTAACATACCTTAACATAATGTTTTCAAGGTTCTTCCATGTTGTAGCAATGATCTGAATTCCATTCCTTTTTAAGACTGAGTAATATTTCATTGTAAGTATGTTTGTGTATCCATTCATGCACTGATGGGCACGTGGGTAGTTTCCACCTTCTGGCTACTGGGAATAATGCTCCTATGAACCTTGGTGTCCAAGTATCTGTCTGAGTCATTGCTTTCAGTTCTTTTGGGTATATATCTAGAAGTGTAATTGCTGGATTATATGGTAATTTTATGTTTTAACTTTTTGAGGAACCTCCATCCTGCCTTCCACAGTGGCTGTACCATTTTACTTTCTGCATCAGTAACACACAAAGGTACTAATTTTTCCACATCCTCACCAACACTTGTTATTTTCCATTTTTTTCCCTTTATTCTAGCCACCCTAATAGGTATGAATTGATATCTCACTGTGGTTTTGATTCATATTTCCCTAATGATTAGAAATGTTGGCTTTTCTTTGTGTGCTTATTGGCCATTATATATCTTCATTGTAGAAATGTCTATCAGTCTTTTACAGACTTCTGAATTGGGTTTCCTTGTTGCTGAGTTGTGGGAGTTCACTGTATATTCTGGATATCAATCCCTTATCAGATGTAGGATTTGCAAAGATTTCCTCCCATTCTATTTTGGGTTTCCTTTTCACTCTGTTGATGGAGTCTTTTGATGCACACAATTTTTAATTTTGAAGAAGTCCAATTTATCCACATACTCTTTTGTTGCCTGTGCTTTTGGTGTCATATGCAAGAAATCATTGCCAAATCTAATGGCATGCTTTCCCCCTATGTTTTTTACTAAAAGGTTTATAGTTTTAGTTCTCACATTTAGGTCATTGATCCACATTTAATTTTTCTATGTGGTGTAACGTAAAGGTGCAATTTTCTTTTGCATGTGGATATCCAGGTTTCCCAGCACCATTTGTTGAAGAGATGGTCCTTTCCTCATTGAAAGGGCTTGGCTCCCTTGTCAAAAATCATACGGCCATAAATGAAAGGGTTTATTTCAGGGCTCCCTACTCTGTTCCCGCTCTATGTGTCTGCCTATCATTATGCCAGTCCCACACTGTTTTGATTACTGTAGCCTTTATAGCGAGTTTTGAAATCAGTGTCATTCCTCCAACCTGCTTCTTCCATTTCAAAACTTTTTTGGCTACCTGAGGTCCCCTAAGATTCTCTAAGAATTTGAGGATGGGTTTTTCTACATCTTCAAAAAATACCATTGGGATTTTGATAGGGATTGCATTTAATCTGTAGACTGCTTTGGTCTCAGTATTTTTTTAAATTGATGTATAGTTGATATACAATCTTACGTTGATTTCAAGTACATAACACAGTGGTTCAACTGTTACCCATATTATTGCATCACCCCAACTAGTCTAGTTACTGTATCTGTCAACATAGGAAGATGTTACGGAATCATTGGCTGCATTCCCCATGCTTTACCATCATCCCTGTGACCGGCTCACACTATGACTAAGAACTTTTGTGCCCTTTATCCCCCTTATCCCTCCCACCCACCTCAGCCCCTCCCCAGTGGCGACCAGCGCTCACTTCTCAGGGTCTATGAGCCTACTGCTATTTTGTTCATTTTTGTTTTGTTTTGTTTTGTTTTTAGAGTTCACGAATAAGGGTCTTAATATATTTTTAAGGTAATGTAAATTTTTTTAATGATAAGGTTAACTAGTTACAAAGGACATACTTTCTGGCATATCGTAAATATTGACATTTAAAAATAAATTACATCATTCTTTTAATACAGCCAATGGATTCTAAGTACCACAAGTATATGCCCATCACAAGCCACTTTAAGAACACATGAACAAAGACTTCTTTAACAGGCAGAAATTTTGTGTCATTCTTTTTGTTTTAAGCTTGTTTTTTATTCCACTTGATCTAGATATAATTTAACCCTAATATAATATATTTCTGTTTATAAGTCTTTCATTGGTCATGCTACCATACTTCACAAAAATAATGAATAGAAATTAAAATTAATTTTATTTTTATTTCCTGTGGCTATATGACTCTCAGTGTTAAAAAGCTAGATTGAGTTTACATTAAATTACTAGTGATATACAATTGATTAAAAACTGTAAAATATGAATTATTACATAGTAGACAAAATTTTGTTGGAAATACATCATTTAATGGGATATATGGAGTTCAGTCCTCTCCCAGTCCCTCAGGTTCATGTAACTGTGGAATATTATCATTGCTATATTGACACAGGGGGGAGCATCATTTGTATTCTTACTGTTCATGTCTACAGATCTAAGTCCTGAGAAATCTAATTCACATAATAAATGAGAATGTAAAATTTCATTAGAGCAATATCTGTCAATATTTTGGACTCTGAGCTACGTGCCAAAAATCAATAAAGTACTTTAGTAGTAAAGTCATTTGAAATTATCCATCTGCTGACATCTTGATTAGGCCCCTTTAAAAGATACATAAAAGCAAAGAAACAGAAACCAATGACTGGCAAAATAATTTGTTAAGTGTTCACGAGAATAATTTACTTAATTTTAGGAAGTATATCTAAAGTACTGCACCAAGAAGGTTCAAGTAACTTCTAATTATTCCTGGTATGTTTTCATTTAGACACACCTTTTCCACCAAATACACTCAGAAAGGTTTGGGGAAAACAAGAATATTTTTCATATTTAATCGCTTTACATTATTGTTTGATAAAATAGTTTCCTCTTATCACATAGGGCTACCTTACTCACATCATATTCTCTGTTCATGAGGTTCCCTGAGTGTATGACTCAATCATCTTGAATCACGTGCTTTAAGAATTCTAAACCTCAGAGTTGCAGATTTAGCTCATTCAATTTTAGCAGATTTCTGCCACAAAACCTAGTTGGCGATACCTGTCTTCACTTTTTAACTAAATACTGAAATCAGAAATAGAATTCTCACTTCAATTTTCAACTAAAATATACATGTTAACATATATCCCCATGGTGGCCATTTCGCATTTGAGCTTCCATTCATACAGATCAATGGGAGGAACAGAGCTTTGCCATGAGTGTGGTGCCTACATGAAATCAGGGACAGTTGCCTTCCATATGTCTCACCAAGGGTGTCTCTGGGCATCTCCTCAGTAGTAGTGTTTCATTGACCATTGTGTGGGATCAAAAATTGGGGTTTTATTTTTTTCAATAAATGTTGTCTCTTTGGTTTGTATCCCTGAGATATCCTCACACCATGTAGCACAGCCCATAGTGAAATTCTGAAGAGGAGGAAGGTATGCCCTTCTTTTCTAAAGTAGGCAATGTCACCTGTGAAGAGGGAGGTGGAAAGGAAACCAAGAGGGCCACGGATGTGAACTGCTGGGAATAGACCCCCCCCCCCCCAGCCCATGGGAAGTCCTCACATGCTCCCAGGAGGACTTTCTGCTCCAAACCTGCTTTGCCAGGACACGTGGGGGCCCAGGGCAACTACACTTAGGCAAAGAGGTGGCATAAGCCTTTTACCTTCGTGGATATTTACCTAATAAAGAAGTGTTAAGAGGGAGATTGGAAAGGCAGGAAAGGCAGGAAGCACAGATGGGATTCGTCTTACAGAGATGCTGAGGGTTCTGACTGATGGAATTTAGTGGAACCACAGCAAAGCTGATTCTGAGTCTGCTGAAGGGAAACTGGAGACACAGGAATGACCACAACCAGAGGTGAAGCTGGTGGGGAGAGGGCGGAAGCTTAGTTCATCTGGGAACGTGTTCTATTGCAGCTCCTGTGACCCACCCAGAGACTTCCACTTGTACAGGACTGGGGGGCAAGGGCACACAGCCTCCTCCAGAACAGCTGCTGAGTGGCTCTGGGGAAGGAGGCCAGAGATGAGGTCAAGTTAGGTCAATAGCCCTGCCTATCCCATTAGCTCAAAAACACTACATGAGATGATCGAAGCTAAGCCATGCCACCCATTGTAAAAGCACCCACCTACTCTGCCCTTTGCCCAGCTGTTACAGCAATGTTCCCAGCTACTAATTTTGGCCCTTAGAAGTGGTGGTTTCCTCAAGAGCCCCAAACTAATCGCTGCTTCAGGAGGCTTAGTTATAAGGTCTCTGAATGAATAAAATGGGACATCTCATCAGGAGCATCCCTTCTCTCAGTCAATACTATCTACCATCCCAGGGCCTAGACAGTTGTCAGTATAGGGCACTGATGCTGGCAAAGTGAACGTAGAGCTTCACGGGGAAAACCATTCTTGAGCACTTTTTCCCTTCACTTACCCCTTTCCTTGCTTTCAGCTTTTCTTTTCAGAAGGCACAAGTAATGTTTCCTTGATAAACTCATAGCAGTAAAGCTACTAGGATGGCCATTTTATTGCCTTATGCTTAATTATGGCATTATTAGTATTTAGAACAGAATAATAATTTATTTAAAAATGTTAAGGCATTAATAGAGTGACTTTGTCCATTTCAAGTGTATATATTTATGATTTCGGAATAACAGTTTAACAACTAGCATAAATATTTTTCAATCTTGCTAGAAGGCCCAGAATACCAATATAGACAGAGCATCAGCAATTGCTGAAGGCACTAATTATAGCATGGCCTGTGTTACACGAGGAAATTCTCAAAATAGCCTTCCTCGCTGCAGAGACTTGTCAATCTCAGATTTATGCTAAATAAGCTAATATACAATTTAACCTGAATATGATATATAACCCAGTTAATCATGAACACCTGGAAAAAATTCCAGAAATCTTTCCAGAGAAGGTCCTCTTGATTACTATCCAAGTATGTACAAACACATATTTTAATGCTGATGTATTTATTATATTTGCACAGTGTAAAACTCTTTTTCCAATAGCATTTGAAAGAGAAGCATTATGCTTATCATTCTCTAGGTTTGCTAGTAAGTTTGGTTTTTGTTATTTTTATGAATTTTTTGGAAATTCCTTCAGGAGGAGAGAAAAGAAAGTGATAAACAATGGGAAAAGCTATCACCTTTTATCACAGGGCCAAGTTACTATTAGCATACATTAATTCTATTAGCATGTGAAATGTATTAGCTATTCACTATTTCAATATTTGCATTATTAGATGAATATTAAAATACATAAATAAGAAACAAAAGAGCTAATTAAAGAAAGATTAAAAGCACATATTGCAACTTTCAAAAACAGAAAAAGAAACCTAGATAAAATGGAGATAAATAATGGAAAAGAAAACTTCAAATAAACCTTATTTCATATCTTCAAAGAAATATGAGAAGATATTACATCCATAAACTAAGCTCTGTTATTACAAATGCAGGGGAAGGAAGATATAAAATAAACCACTTACAAACTGGAAAGAAGAAGATTGTTAACATTAACAATAGTGGGACTAAAGAATAAGTCAAGGGATATCCAAGAGAACAAAAGAATAAGATATAAAGTTAAATTAAGGAAAACATAAGCAGGTTGGGAGAAAAATCCAGAAAGTTTAGAAAGACAAAATGGAAAAAATAGAAAGGAAGACATTACAGAAAAAGAGAAAAAACTATCTATAATAAAGAGCAATCTCTAGGTTGAAAAGGCACATAAGGAAAGGCATTTCATACAAATACATAAACATCTCTGTAAATTTCAGAACTATGAACATAAACAGAAGGCAGAAAACCATTCTGCAGTTGAAATACAAAAGATTGAGCATAAATTGTGCTGAGTTTTTCTCTAGTTAACTAGGGGAAAGCTAAAAGATACATGCATTCTGAGAGAAAAAGAATTTCAGCCTAGAATTTTATACCCAGCCAATGTACCCATTAAATACAATAACAGAAAGAAGATATTTTTGGTTATTCAACTTCTCAGAAATATACTACCAGTGAACACTTCTTAAGAATCTACTAATAGGTGTGTTTCAGGAACATAATGATGACATCGAGATTAAAGACAAGGAATCCAGGACACAAATCTCAGCAGTAGGCAAAAGTCCTAGAGAACAAGCAATCTAGATGGCATGTGTGTGGCGGAGGGAGGGGAACAGGGGCTTCAGAAGGGAGGAGGAGGGGACAAGAGAGCCAAGAAAACACATAATACATTGGGACATCTGGAGAGTATTGTGGAGAGTACTGAAAGTATATGAAATGCACTTAAGGTAAGAAGCAAAAAGAATGGCTTTTGGAAACTATAGGAAAAATCAAAACAATCAAGAAGGGAAAAATAACTATAACATACTTCTTGGCTCTACAGTGAATGTTATTTACATACTTTTAAAGAGGTTAACATGGATCCTTAAATTAGTTAAAATGATAGATGTGCCAAATTGGAAGGAAGAAGGAGGGTTAGTAAGACAGTAGAGGGAAACCCTCACCCACCGAAACAGAAAGTCAAAAGATCATGTCTAGGACAAACCAAGACAGCACAAGCATATTATTTAGAGATATGAAGACAACTTCCAGAGAAACATCTAAAAGGGTTTCTTTGGGATTGTGATTAGAAGAGAAGTATAAGTAGGGGTAAGGATTATTCTTTTTAATGGTATGCAGATATGTACATACATACAATGTATATACATATACACACACACATATACTATGCCTTCAGGTACCATAACTAATAAGTAAACTACATGTTTTATTTTGATTTAAAAATTTAATGCAATTGACTGTACTTCCCAAAAACATTACATAAAATTGTTTACCACCTGGCACTGGTTTCATTTCTCCATTGACATGTGGATTATATTTAAGTTTTTCTTGTCATATGCCATTGATATTGCTGTGTACTTCACTGCCAAGTGGCTTCCACACACTAATTATCAATTTAAAATCATGTTATTACATCCTACTCAGAAAAACTTACATAATTAAGAGAAGAAAAAGCCCAGGAAAACAGCTGCCTCTTAATTTTTTTTTTTTTTTAGGGGAGGCAAATGGCAAAGATTTTGTATAACTCTTTATTAAATTCATTCCCTAAGAGCCTCAACTGTAACATCATGCACAAAATTCATAGGGCAAGCAGAAAACAAAATAATGAAATAAAATGTAAACATGATTATAATTCTATCCTTTAGTATTTACTTTCCAAAAAGCTGGTAAAATTCACTAATAATTTGACGGTACAAACTAACATACCATAATGACATCAATAATTGCTAAAAAGCTCAAATGGTCAACCTAGGAAACAAATGACCTGCCTTTAATTCTTCGATTGAAGGTAAAATCTGGCTTTTTCTGCTAATAGGCTTATGAGAAGAAAGAATCAACAGATGTCTTTGGACATGTTAAGCTCAAGAGGACAAAATATTTTAAGTTTTCATAAGAAACTTCATTTTTAAAAACAGTATTTCACTGTTTAATAACTTTAAGGTAGTATGATTTCATATACAGGCCAAGTGTTGTCAAAATCTGATAATTTAAAATGTACCCAATAAATTAAAATTCTAAAATTATTTAAAATATATGAGAATATTCACTGGAACAATAAATTTGAAAAATATTACATGTGTTTTTCATGTCTAGCTCTAGAGTAGGACACAATCCTTCCTTCTGAGATTTGAATTCCTTAGATCTCTTTCAACTTTTAGGAAAGTCTCTCAGCTTTCTGAAATATGGATCCCCCATTTGGTTCTCAAGAGATCTCTTTGTTTGTAAGGTCACAAAGGTTTCTCAAAGTTAAATCATGGGTATTAAAGTGTAGGTATCTAAAGGATTTCTCAAAAAAAAATTTCCAAGTAGCAGTATGCTTTAAATAGATGTCTTAGGTATAAAAGTCTTTGGGGAGCAAAGAACCCAGTTTGAAATTGGGTTCAGAAAAGGTTTATGTTTTTGCTCAGAAAGTTCTCATTTCTTGCCCTTAAATTAAGGTAACTTCATGATTCAAAGCTCTCATGAAAATATTTCTAAAAGTGTGCTAAGAGACAGACAAAAATGCACAGCTGGTGGAGAGCCTTAGTACTTCACTCAGTAAATCAGTGACTCAAGGTGGACAAATAGTACAACAAAATACAAAATACTAAAAGGAAATTTAACCCTTTACCTCTTCTTCTGTGTGTGTGTGTGTAAAGTGATTTAAGGGGTCCTGCTGCTTTGTGTATTCCCTCTTCTTCTGCAGTATGTAGGAAAAGAAATGAGCAATGTGAACAAGTGAGTTTAAAAAAACATGGAAGAATAACAACTTTAAAAGAACTAAATGGTCTAAGTTTCACTCAAGGGAAATACAACAAAATATTCATAGTGACAGGATTATAAATACTTTCCCATTCTCTCTTTTCCACATGGATTAAGTAATGTGACTAAGTTAATTGACTCACTGTTTTTATTCAATGAATTTTGAGGCTAGACATATAGATCAATAGAATGGAACTGAGAATCCAGAAATAAACCCTCTCGTTTATGGTCAGTTGATTTTCAACAAGGGTACCAAGACAATTCAGTGAAAGAGTAGTCCTTTCAATAAGTAGTGCTAGTATGACTGGATATCCACATCCAAAAGAACGAAGCTGCACACCTACCTTACATCATATATAAAAATTAACTCAAACTGGACAACAGTCCTAAATTTAAGAGCTAAACCTACAGAACATCTAGAAAAAAACAGGAGTCCATTTTTGTGACCTTGGGCTAGTCAACAGTTTCTTAGATATGACACGGAAAACATAAAGGACTAAAGAAGACAAAGAAAATGGACTTCATGAAAATCAGAAACTTTTATGTTCCAAAGGACGCCATCAAGAAGGTGAAAAGAAAACTCATGGAATTGGAGAAAATATTTGCAAATCACATACCTGATAAGGGATTTTTATTCAGAATATATAAAGAACCCTTATAGCTCAATAATAAAAAAACAAATACCATAATTGGCAAAGAAAAAATGGGCAAGGGATCTGAATAGATACTGCTCCAAAGAAGATACACAAATGGCCGAAAAACACAAGAAAAGGTGTGCAGCATCAGTCATCAGGGAAATGCAAATCAAAACCACAATGAGAAACCACTTTACACCCACTAGGATAGCTATGACCAAAAAGCAGGATCATAAGTGTTGGCCGGTAAGTAACTATCACCACTTGTTTTCCATATTAACCTGTTGTATCAGTGTGGTACATTGGTTACAGCTGATGAGCCAGTACTGATTCATGGTTATTATCTGAAGTACATAGTTTACACTAGGGTACACTCTGTATTGTAAGGTTCTATGGGTTTTAACAAATGCAAGAATGTCATGTATTCATCATCCCAGTATTATGCAGAATACGTTCATCACCCTAAAAATCCCCTGTGCTCCACCTATTCATTCTTTCCCAATTCTCAACCCATCACTGAAATTTTAACATCTCTAAAATCCATTTGTCACTTTTTATTGAACCAGATTCCTCTCTAGATGTCCCCATTTGAAGGTTGGTAATCTCGAGTTGAAGATTTCTTTTTCTCCTCTTTCCATTCATTCTCTTCCTGGTGTTTTTGTTTCCTGCCTTCATCTTTCTTTATTGTTCTATTCTACTGTGAATTATGAAATTTGTTTAAGAAGGAAACTTGCTCTATGTAGTTGTACAGTAAGTATCTCCAGGATCTGAAATATACTCCGTATTCCAATGAATGAATAATGCCCTCCCATCGCATCACCAGGAGCTTAATCTTGTGTTCTGCCCTCCAAAAGAGCAAATGCTTTATTATAATGTTTATTGCTACTGTTTTGCATGTTTTGCAAATTTTTGCAATTCACAAAAGTGTTTGCAATTTTCCTTACTTTCTTATAAGTATTAAGATATATCTGCAATGAATTAAACAATCCAGAAAAAGAAACAGCTATATTGTCAAGCACTCAGCATCTTATGAATGCCTCCAAATCACTGTTTATAACTCAATGTTGTAAGAGCTGTAGCTTTCAAGAGAGTAACTTAATTATTTCCTCAGTTTCAAAATTAAATGCCACCTGGCATTTTATAAATATACTTCGTATTTAATATCTAAAATGCCAGTATAGAATATGTGTACAGGCTTTATCTATGTGCATATAGTTTTAGATTTCAAGCATCTGTAAATTTCAAAAGCAACTTTTTCTCTTGAATAAATTATATATATTACAGGTTTTTATGACCAAATAAAAAACATATTACCTCATTACCCTTAAAAAAAGGATAAATAAGAACAAGTAAGCTCACTTTAAGTATTCACCTCTAATTTAATTTAAGTATTCACTTAAATTTTAAGTATTCACCTCTAAAACAAAGTCCCAATTTGCGGGAAAAGAAATTTCAAACAAGAGAAGATACTTTCATAAAACTCTTAACAAAGCACCTAAAACACATGGACTGAAAATTGACAGTCAAGAAAATTAACAATCAAGAAAATAGAAGCTGGCAACTGAATGTTTAATGTCAGTAAGTTGGAAAACTGTTATACTTTGGACCTAAGACCTGAGTAATTCAGAACTGTTCACCAGTGCTAAAAATCTGACAGCAGTGTCTAACTCTTTAATACCTCCTTTTTCTACTAAATAAACCTCTTAAGCCTGAGCTAGTTTCTGCCTTCTCTTTATGACAGAAGTTCCCTTGGCCAAGGGCTATGATTTTAAGTTCATGGAATTCCTTTTCCTACATACTAAGTAAAGAAGTTCACTTAGCAGGACTACCAAATCCAGGCTATAACAGCTGGGCAGCAAGGCCGCATTAGGCTTGGAGTATCTCTCCCTAAGAAGGTCCTTTACTGTAAAGCAAAAGGCCAGTCCAACTGAAATGTTTTAAAAGGGAAAGGTTCACTTTTAAAGATTCTTTTAGATTTAGAATGTATTTACAGAAAGTTCTGGACAGTTTGCGGGAATCAACAGCATTGGAGAAACTAGCCACATATGCTAGCCTCGTAAATGCAGACACAATTGCTTCTATTTAATTGTTAGATCAATTAAATTACAAAGCTACAGAACTCATATATAACACTGGTTGATAACGAAAGAAAATTAACCTCCAAAACACATGGAGATTATATTTCAGAGTTAAAATTACCTTCCTGTCCCTTGTCAGAGCGGGTAAGCTTCTAAATTTTATAGCTTTTCGAGTAGTTACCACTTATTTCTATCTTCCCACTTTTAATATAATTGTAATTTTTATGAATATTTCTTCCCAACCAAGAATCCTCTCTATTTAATATCATTAAAGCAACCATTTCTCATACCCCCCAGAAAATGATTATAAATGAAAGTAAGCATTTTTTAATATTCTGGCAAAAACTAAAAAGGTTCCCTAAAATTAAACAAAATGTTTTACTAAAGTATATAGTACACTCAAATTTGTGCAGTCAGTTTATAGCAGATTAAGGTGCTTTATTTTTTGTCAAAAAAATGTATTTGTGTGCGCTTGTGTGAATAATCATTTATCTCTTCCAATACATAGAAGAATTATCATTGCTCTTCACGGTATATCAGTGTGTACTCTCTTAAATAGGGTCAAAAACAGTGTTTCAGAAAAATGGAGATTGGTACTATGTACACAAGTGCAAGTACATTCTCAGATGAATCATCAGTAGCACGATTCCAAAAATCATACTGACCAACCCTAACTAAGGTAAATAGTAGGAAATAATCCAATGAATTATCGACAAACAAGGTCAGGAGTCCACCCTAGTCTCACATGGAGAACCTAGGAGGCCCTTTTAGGTAAGGGTAACACTGGAGCTGGTGTTCGAAGGATGGGTAGAGTTTCAATATGAAGACTGGAGGAAGAGACAAGTGGCATTTTGGGTTCAGATGTTGATACAGTCAAAAGCATGAGAGCAAGGGAGCTTATATAATCTGTACGATAGCTATTTACTAAGTGACTGCATCTAAATAAAATTTATACCTGGCCACCACATCTTTACAAATACATATTTAATAATATACATATACATATTTGCATATTGTGGGCTACCTTTTAAATTGACACCATGAACCTCTATTAAAGTACTGCATTATAGATTGAAGTGTTCCCCCAAACACTGAAGTATAATTTTGATATCCAGTTTCAATTATATTACTCAACTCTTTCTAACAATGGGTTACAATCCTGCCATCTGATTTTGCTGAGATAGTTGAAAAAAGCAGTCAAATCTGATACCTAAATATTTCTTTTACCAGATAATACATAAATGTAAATTCATTCACCAAAACTTGATTCCATGGTCAAGAAAGACTCTCCTGGAAAGTTAAAGTTCTATTTCCTCCATACACGACACTACAACATTACCTACAGACAGATACTACAACACTGAATTCAGTTCCAAAGTGCCAGTGTCAGGTTTTTTTGTTTTAAGATTAGAAAACTTTTGAGGCAATTTAAATGTAAATCCTTCATGAATTTTGTTAATCCTCCAGTTTTCAGTTGTCTTACTCACATAAACTTAGCTTTAAAAAAAAATCTCCCTTTGAGTCTTTCCAAAGCATACAAATTAGTTATCATTAAGGCAACACAACTCCCCTACTTTCTGCAGATGTTATTTCATCACTTCGTGTAATAGTTTACACTGTATGGTTACAACAACCTGCACTACTAGTAAGGAGGGGACACCGCAGGGACACATGGATAGTAAGGAAAACACAGCTCCGTTTTCTTCCTCCCAGCTAGAGAGACAAAATTTCAGTGTGGAAGGTTAGAGGTTTACTATTTTGACGAAATGAAAAACAAGCTGGCTTCCATATTTATCTATTGTTTAATTAACATCTGCATCTAAGCCTTCTATTTTACAAATACACAAATACAATCAGAATGGGCACACACCCAGAGAACAGAATTCTGGTGGTCACACTATGGCTTCCCTGGCTGCAGTTTTCAATTAAACTTTAGAAAAAGTTCTCAAGTACATTGAACACCTGTCATCTCCCTATATTTTGTGTAGGAAAAGACTCTCTCTTGGGATTGTTGTAGTTTCTAATTAAAACATCCAATTCATATCTCATAGAACTAAAATCACTTTATTTTTTAAAAGTTGGCGAGCATTTACCAGGCATCACTCATCCTCTCAGGACAGCAGGGTAGGGAACATTCTACGGGTCTTCAGGCCCCCCGGTAAGTCGCCACTATAGAAACTGAGCCTCAATTACTGATTTCCGATCACTTGTTTCACTGCAGTTATTCATCACGGACATTTGTAGAGACAAGTTCTAAAATGACGTGTGCTTATTTTTACCAGTAATGGGAAGTGCCTCTCATGCAAACTTTGAAAAAGTTCTGTGACCCAAATAATGAGTCTCTAATTAACATAGGTTACCATGTAGATCCCACTTTTGATATTTAAATAGCCAAGTAACATTTGCTCACGTCCAACCACTTAATTTGAAACTTCAAGTTTCTAAATGTATTTTAAAATCTCCCAAAAGTGAATCCAAGTACTCGGCAAGGGGAGGGAAGACTTTCCAGAAGCAATTCCTCTCTGATCATTCTGGAACTCCTTTCCATGTTCAGGACAGTGCCACCCACAGACAGGACTGTGGGAGTTGGATTTTAACAGCTGCACTGGTTAAGTTTACCCGTATAGGCTTCCAAAAGAGTTATGTGCTTGGCCAATGTGCTAGAGCCGTGGAGCAATACCCAAGCCTTAGAGAATTTGGCTTGAAGGGCAGAGACAAGGAGATTTTTATTCTGGTCAGAACACTAACCCAGTCCAGGTGAGCGTGTCTGGACAGCCTGCCACACACGGAGAAGGCCTTAGAGATGCTCCGGCTTCACAGCCATCCTGGAGGAGGAAGCCCAGCTCCTCAGCAGTATAGAAAAGCAGGCATTGCCCGGAACACCCAGAGATGCAAAAACTCTGCTCAGCAAATTTTAATTCTCTTTCCACAGGGCAGATCTTTTCCTGGTCGTAACTGTAGGTACCTTATCCAGACAACAGCCCAATGCACTCTTGCAGACAGACCTCAGAAAACTAAGCAAGGTCAGGGCTCAGATTTCAGGTTCCTGGCTGAATGGAAGTATAGTTCTGTCGAGGGTCAAGAGCTCAGTAATTCTTGACCCTGGAAGATGCTTTCTGCTGCTTCTGCCCGAGATTAATACAGATTCGGACACCTGAAAGTTTTTAAGGATGATCTTAGAATCATGAGCCCTTTTTGGTTACTGAAACCATGTCTGACAACACCCTGTGGGTATTCTCACTGCTGCTTACTGAGCACTTCAAGGTTAAATTTTCCAAGCGTGGGTGGGGGACGTGGCGGCAGGCCAAAGCAGGGCTTCGAGAAGGGAAAGCTCAACGCAACTGTGATGGCTGCAGTATGATTTCCTAGCACTGAGACACACTGTGAGACGCTCTATTTCCCAGTTGAGCAATCTCCTATCTAGTGACAGTTTTTTAGGAAAAAATTAATATAGTGCCTCCAGGTGTTCAGAAACCTGCCATACAACTTAAAGTCTGAATGAGTAGTCACACCTTAGATCAGATACAAGATTTCTGAAAATCACTAGAAAGAGGATTACACTCAATACCTGATTCAAGGTATAGCCTGATCATTTCTGGTATATTTTTTGCTTGGTTTCTTAGGCTTGACCAGTTACCCCTTTCAAGATTTTATAATCACGTACCTGTGTTGTTGACTGTGTTCACTATCCCTCCCTTTAGTGAACAACTGACCTGAGCTTTGATCTGACAGGTCAGCACAGACCCTCATTCCTTCTGTTCTCCAAGATACTGTGTATAGAGGCAGCTTAGGCAGTTAGTGCTCTAGAGTCAGAATATGTGGTTTAAAATGTTGGTTTAACTATGGACAGGTTAATTAACCTGTCAGTGCCTTGATTTCCTCAAGTAAAATGGGGATAATTGTAGGGAACATCTAAGAGGTGGTATCAAATAATTGGTGGGTATTCAATATGCTAGTATGTGTAAAGCACTTAACGACAGTTGGATGGTACATTCAAAGGCTCAGTAAATGTTAGCTATCACTGTGATTATAATTACTGTAGAATATATTGATTCTGTAGAATATATTTTCTGATCTTATTCAGAAAATATTCCATCTTTTTAACTTCCTTTAGAAAATGTGCTACATTTTCCTGAAGATCTGGATGCTTTATGGGAAACGGCCAAATTTCCATTGGAAATTTGGAAATGAAGGAGTCACCCACCGTTTTGCAAAGATAAAATTCCCACGCCCTAAAACAGTTTAATCTAACATCGAAGCCTTGAATCTGAGAGCTTGAGTTGAGATGAACCCTTAAAAATACAGACAGAGAAAAAGTTCCTTGTTCACCTGAATACAGGTGGCTGTGGGAACCGGTCTCACAGGGGTTCCTCCCTCAAGGGTCCCGTTTGGTCTATATCTGCAACTCCAGCAAGATGGTCTCGCTTAAAATCATTTCCAAGTGATGAACCTCTGCCATGCCCAATATAATCATCTGCCAAGATAACTGTGCTTAGGAAGGGAATGCATTTAGGTATTTACACTCTGGCAGGAGCCCATCTGTTAATACCATTTAAATGCCACAATGATCCTAAGAGGTTGGTTAAGTCCCATTCTATATTAGGACACTGAAGAGCAGAAAGATAATGAAATCAGGGCTTATATCAGCGGCATGCCTCTTCCTCCTAAAGATGAGCCTTTATGATACCCTGTCACGTAAGGACTGTCCTCCTGCACAGCAATTTGGTATTGTTTTCTTACTAAGCATTTAAAACTGCTTGAAATAGCCTTTTCCCATTGAAGATTGGACACTCAGTTATTTAAAAAAAAAAAAAAGCCATCTGCAAAAAGAAACCTTTACCTCAGACAGGCCAGGTGGACACAAGAGTATCAACAAAGTTCACAGCTGCTCGATGGCCGTGTTCACCAGATCGCCACGTGCAGGTACCTCCCCCCATGTCCCTGGGCCCTGGCCCAGAACACACACAGAAAGCTGGGGAAGTTCTCAGAGAACGGGGGACATCTGCCTCAAATAATTAATGCTGCCCTGAGGGAGTTTCAGAGTCACGTGAATCACTGATCGTTTCGTGGTGTTGTCACAGTAGAATAACTACCATTTCTTGCAGTACAAATGAAAGGAACACAGCTTGCTGTTAGTGCGGAAGCTCATGATATGACACGTGGTGGCCATTAGTGGTGCACATCAACTGGAGACTGTCAAGGGTGAGAGAACATGTGCTGAGGGTCCTTGGGCCTCGGAAAGATTAAATGGGGAAAATAACATGAGTGTCAAAGAATTCTTGAAAGAAAATTAACTGTGGAACACAAAAAGGGATATCTTGTTATTGAATATGGATCCAGGCTCATAAATTATCTAAGCATCAATGACTCATTCATCTCTAAACAGGTCAGATGTACCAAGCATACCCTTCCCATGGGTAACATTCACATTTTCACAGACTCAATCTGTGAACGCTACACTGTTTCTCCCTTTTGATTTTAACTAAATATCAAGACTTTTAATTTTCTCATGAATTCAGCATGGAATGTTTAACAAAACTTCAGCACTTCAAAAATGTGTCAGTATGTGCAGCCTTGAAACAGCTAATATCCTTCTTCGGGGTCCTCTGCATGCCATCAAATAAAACTAGTCTAGGCCCTCCAAAACTTAAAGGTATGGTAGCAAATAGAATGTAAATTGAATAAAACCTGCAGGAATAAGACAATCTATACATCAAATTCCTTAAAAAAACGTGCGTATGTCTTTGATAGGACAGTCTATCTAGATTGAGAAAAATAGTTTCCTTCAAGTTAGTTGACACACAGCTTTATTTGGATTAAAGCTTCTCTTCAACACGCCAATTACTATGACTAGTTTCTACTTAACTATACACTTTTCCATACAAGCACATTTTTAAACCAGAAAGGAAAAAATTAACACAGAACTCAATAAAACACAACATATCTGACTGCAATGGGAACTAAAGTATTCTTGGACACAATGTCCACGTTCTATGAGCAAACTCAACTCAAAAAGGGAAATGAAATAAACAATTGAAATAGATTTTATAACAGAGCTCTCTTGTTTAGCTTGCCTGATGGGAAGTTTTTATTATTATTTTGGTGTGTGTGTATCTCAGCTCATGCAAAGGCATGAACTATCTAATGTCCACTAAAGACTCTTGAAGAGAGAGTTCATGAAACCCTGCTAATATGAGTGCCATTTTGAAAAACTACTTAACAGTATTTATTTTTCAGGAGGAACTATTTGTAAATAAACATGTATTACTGACTGCAAAAGGTATTATAATAATGTAAGATTCCCTAAGTGATACTTTCCCATAATATCCTAATTTTTGTTGCAATGACCTACTTTTATTTCTATGAGTTTTTTTTGGGTGAGTTTGTCTTTAATAGGCACGTCAGCTGTTACTTCTGATTGTCGTTCTCCTAACCACTTCATTAGAGCAACTATTCACACATGTATAAATTAAAATGACATTTTTCTGCATATAACGTCAACATGCCATTTGAGAAAATTAAAAAATATCTATAAAATATAAGGGAAAAAAAGCATCCATATATTTACTAACTCAAATATAAATATGTGAATATATTTGTTTTTGTCCTTCTAGTCTTTTATTTATGCACATATATTTGCATAGCTGAGTTTATATGGCATAAAAAAGTGCCATTATTTATTTTAACAAAGCTTTCTCTTGGCTGTTAAAAATGCTCAGTAATCATATGTATAAATGCCGATTTATTGTGGCCTCACAACTGCAAATAAAGTTTCAAAATGCTTTCCTCCTACATTGCTCTTCACTCTAGAAAGAAGGACTTGACATAGGCTAAGAACAAACGCTCAACTGTCCACATGGGATAGAGCTTTGGGGTGTGAAGTGAAGCTGGAAATGGTATTTGTACCTACAAATATATTTTAGTAGTTTCATTTTTGTATCTTTTTGAATCTATTATTATCTTCATCATTACCATCATTATTTTTTTTTGGTATCATTAATCTACAATTACATGAGGAACATTATGTTTACTAGACTCCCCCCATCACCAAGTAGCCCCCACATATCCCATCACAGTCACTGTCCATCAGCATAGTAAGATGCTGTAGAATCACTAGTTGTCTTCTCTGTGTTGCACAGCCCTCCCCGTGCCCCCATGCACATTATACATGCTAATCGTAATGCCCCCTTTCTTTCCCCCTGCCCCCTTATCCCTCCTTTCCCACCCATCCTCCCCAATCCCTTTCCCTTTGGTAACTGTTAGTCCATTCTTGAGTTCTGTGAGCCTTTTGCTGTTTTGCTCCTTCAGTTTTTTTCTTTGCTCTTATACTCCACAGATGAGTGAAATCATTTGATACTTGTCTTTCTCTGCTTGGCTTGTTTCACTGAGCATAATACCCTCTAGCTCCATCCATGTTGCTGCATATGGTAAGATTTGTTTTCTTCTTATGGCTGAATAATACTCCATTGTGTATATGTACCACATCTTCTTTATCCATTCATCTACTGATGGACACTTAGGTTGCTTCTATTTCTTGGCTTTGTAAATAGTGCTGCGATAAACATAGGGGTGCATGTGTCTTTTACAAACTGGGCTACTACCATCATTATTTTATATTACCACTCTCGGCCTTTTTATTCCTGAGACTGTTTGTGGTAACAGTGCCCCAGAGCCTTCTTCCGGCAAGGAGTAGGAAAAAGCCTCCTATTTCAATGGCCAGGTGAGGAGCAGAACAGTGTGAAGCAGGTAAGGGAGACTTGAAATCTCGTGGGTGCAGATCAGTCACCCAGGATGAGAGTTCTGTAGGGCACATCCACATTTCCACAGGACATCTGTGATTTACCCCAAAAAGCTCCGCTAATGATCACACCGAGGAACCCGTGCTGTTGGCCCACAGTTGTAGGCGGCGTGATGGTCCCTGGCAGCTGTTAATGATTTTTCAGAAAACAGTTCAAACTGCTTTCTTCTCTACATAAAATTGATCTTCCTCATAACTTTTACAGGGTTTTCTCCTCCCTGGGTCCATGTCCTTGAAGATCTATCTTTCTTTCTAAAAGGAATCAAGATAGGCAATGCTGTGCGGCCCAATGGCCATTTCAATGAGTATGAAGAAATAACATCCCTTTGGGCCAATGCTGAAGATTTAAGACAGGTGCCTCAGGAAGACAGACCTATGCTTTCCAATTTGAGAACAGCTCTTCCCAGTTAGGTCCTTGCCTAATTTTATCTTCTGGGGACCAGCGTGGACATTCCTCACATTAAAGGTGATGTGATGGCCCCAAATGTGCAGAGGCAGAAAACACACTATCTTCTTATTGAATGACTCCCAGTCCTCAAGGAGTAACTAGGTCTAACACACAATTTAGCCCCAATCCTAATAAAGTATCCCTACGAAGCCAGGATCTCATGAAGTGATCATTCTTAAATAGATGTGTTAGGGAAATACAGTCCTGTGAACTCCAGATTTTAGTTTAATTTCAAAATTAAATGGAAACAAATGCCCTATCTACCAAGTTTTGATCTGTCCCTTTTCCCAAACATTATCTAAGTAATAAAATACTGTAAAGGACCAGAAGCAATTTTAAACTATATTAAGTTATTTTTTTCTCTATTTTGGGCCAAGAAGATTGAGATAATTCTCTTTACTATTCATCAACAGATCTATTCTAGATGTTAGAATGTTTTTGAGCAAGCCCCATATTTCCTTTTTATTTTATAAAATACTTGTTAATAATTACTAATTAGGTGGACCACAGCCCAAATAGGAAAAAAAAATTCTAGAAGTTTGACACACGCAATAACAATTCTTCCCCCTTTTACCTTTTATCATATTTCTGAGAAAAGCTCACTTAAAAATCATTCATTCCCACTAAAAATATACATCTAAAACAATCTATGTCAATGTGCTGACAATCTGTCATCCTAAAGAAATTCCTCCAGCTGTCATTGAGTGGATATGGAGAAGAAATTGACTAAATATACAAAATGTGGGCACAGAATGTGGTTTATGATTTACCATAATATTCATATTTGAAGGTTAAGGAAATGTATAGACACATGAGCATTTTAACTATTTTCTTGCAACTTGAAATAATGAAGAACAATGGTACTTAAGTAAGTTCCTGCCCCCAACACCTTTGAACCATCTAACCTCTCAGGTATGAGAAAACAGAATGGAAGAAAATTCCTTGCTACTGTTCACGTATGCATATATAAAGTACGTGCCTCACTTTTCCAGGCTTAAGTTGTCTTGAAGGGACTAAGTTTAGTTTTGTCAAATGTTCCCCAGATTTCTAAGATATAGAACCAATATTTTGATCACAACCATGTTGGTTGAATCAAAACTTGGTTATATGGTTAGGCCTATGAAGGCCTACAAATTATAAGAAAAGTTATAAAGAAAGTGCGGGATTATGGTGGGTGGTGGGAAGGGGTCTGTGAAAATGACAGACTGTTCTGATCATTGTGGTGCTTGGCCTGATTCAAATATCAAGAGGCAATTGCTAGAATCTCTCTATTTATACTTGCAATAATTGGTATACAGTAAAATTCACCCTTTTCAGTGTACAGTTCTCTGAGTTTCAACATCTGCGTACGTTTATGTCGAATCAGGAAAATCTGGTACCTTTCTGTCATCAGGAAACTGATAGTTTTAGTGTCACGGTCAGGTCGGGGTGAAAAGGAGCCCAGGGTACACCATTGCCCCTGCCTTCTAGAAGTGCCCCAGTCTGTCCTTCCCACATTTGTTTATGCAGACACTGGCTTATGTGATCATTTCTCATTGTTTCTTTCCTCTTTACACAGAAGGCTGCCTACTACGGACCTATTCTGCACCTTACTTTTGTGGTAGCATATATCCCAGGAATCTGTCCATACCAGTCCTGGGGGGTATGGCCTCTTCATTCTTTTTCCAGTTGCAGAGCGTTCACTTAGGTAAATAGTTTATTTAAGCAGTCCTCTATTGATGGACACTTGGGTTTTTTCCAATTTCAACATTTTCCTTCAACAAATTATGCTGCAGTGTTGGATAAATTCCCAGAAGTGGGACTTCCATGTCAAAGGGTAATGCATTAATAATTTTAGTAAGTACTGCCATTTTTCCTCCTTTTCTTTTTTTGATTTCTAGGAGTTCTTTATATATTGGTGAGATCAGCCCACGGTCAGTGAGCATGAGTTGCGAACATTTAATTTTTCATTGCAGTAGAAGCTGGGAAGAACCATCCTCAACTGTTCTCTGCAGGTTGGAGTCCCTGAGAAGGAGACTGAGGTGGAGTTTAGCTGGAGGGGTGTTTGTTAAGGCTCAACACCTATCAATGGGAGGGAGCAGAAGCAACAAGGAATGGTGGCCCATGTGAATGAGTGAAACCCTAGGGCAGACAACGGGCCTGTGCCAGGATGAGAACACAGGTTCCTGCCCTTGGCGCAGCACAGCTGCAGGCTGCTGCTTCCAAGGAGGGCATCCTAGAAGGTCATGGCTCTGGAGAACTGACTCCTGCAGAAATGAGTGGGAAAAATAAACAAGGCAAAGCAAGGAATGAAGGTTTCCCTAGGAAGCAGGTACACGAGTGAGTCTGGGCAATTGCATATCCTTGAAATGGTTGACGCGTAGGAGATGAGTGTCTACAAATATGGGAGGAGAGAAAACTGGCGTGCCATCAGTGAAGCCTCGGATGTGTGTGAGTCGTGGCATCTAAGGCACACTAGCAGCGATGTGATTTGCAGCATGTGACTCACCAGGATCACTGATAACTGTTCGTCTTGGATGCCCGGAAGAGCAGCAGATTGTATTTCACAAAAATGGCTGTGCCAACATTGTCTTTAGGCTTCATGCTCTTCACACAAACTGCCTCCGGCTCTCCTCTGCTGAGCAGCGGGGCTGTGTTCCCTTCCCTCGAGGCCTGGATGGACTTTGTAACAGCTTCAAGCAGTAGTGACCAGGTGACTTCCAAGCGTAGGGCATGAGAAGGTCATTCACCCTAGGAAGTCATCTGTCCTGTTGTAGGCAGACCAGGCCAAGTGGAGAAGCCACATGCAGCCCTCTGGCCGACAGCGTCCCTTAGGACTCGGCTTGCCAGCCATGTGAGTGAGCAAACTTGTGAGGACTCCAGCCCCGGCCTTCTGGCTGGTGTCAGCAGAGTGGAGATGGCTGATCCCTGCTGAGCCCTGGCCAGTTACAGATCTCTGAGCAAAATTAATGTTGCCATTGTTTTAAGCCACTAAGTTTTGGGGATAACTTGTTAACTAACCACAATCCCTGAGACAAATAGCTATGCTGAGTTTGATTTTAAGAAAATTAATTAATATCCTACCAGGCCAACAAGTTTCTTTAACCATCAGTTCATGTTGCTTTGAGCCAGTCACTTTCAGGGATACGGAATAGTGTTTGGTACAAATGAGAAATTCACTGAAAGAAACCTAGTCACGAGGACCCCACCACCCTGAGATCGGGGATCAGGCCGCAGTGAAGCCCCAGTGCCTTCAGCACTCAGTGCCCTCCCTACCTTTTCACCCCGACCTGACCATGGCACTAAAACTATCAGTTTCCTGATGACAGAAAGGTACCAGATTTTCCTGTTGCTACATAAGCATACGCAGATGTCAAAACTCAGAGAACTGTACACTGAAAAGGGTGAATTTTACTGTATACCAATTATTCCAAGTATAAATAGAGAGACGTTCTAGCAATTGCCTCTTGATATTTGAACCAGGTCAAGCACCACAACGATCAGAACAGTCTGTCATTTTCACAGACCCCTTCCCACCACCCACCATAATCCCACACTTTCTTTATAACTTTTCTTATAATTTTTAGGCCTTGGTAGGCCTAACCATATAACCAAGTCTTGATTCAACCAACATGGCTGTGATCAAAATATTGGTTCTACATCTTTGAAATCTGGGGAACATTTGACAAAACTAAACTTAGTTCCTTCAAGACAACTTAAGCCAGATTCTCATATCTCACGCAGAGCCAGCGATAAAGGTTTTATTATGTCTAACCTTGGGTGGGAGTTTAAAGTTGAGAGACACTACCTTTTTACGAAATGCAGGTTTTTAAAAAAGACAAATGGACAAATCTGAAATCCATTTGGAATTAACTTTGGTTAAAAGAGTGAAGTAAGGATTATGAATAAAGTGTAATATTTTCTCCAAGTGCCCCCTGTTCCCCCCCATCACCATTCATGTAAAATATCTTGTAGGCACTCGTTTCAAATGCCTGTTTGACCATTATCCAAAGATCCAGTTGTATTTGGTTCTGGGACAGTATTCTCTATTCTGTTCTATGGATCTGTCCATGCAAGGGCCCAAACTGCTTCTATTACTATACCTTTACACTCTGCTTAACATTTAGTGTAACAAATTCCTCTTAACACTTGTATTTTAAAAGTTCCCGGCTATTTTCTCATATTTATATCTTATGATCTTCAGCATTTCTTTAAATAATCATTTTGATCCTTTGCGATTATATATTGTACAGATATATGTGTATGCAGGTGTGTGTGTGTGTGTGTGTGTGTGTGTGTGTGTGTGTGCACGTGCACACACATTTCTTCCTATCCAAGAGCAGGTAGGTATTTCTATTTATTGATTGGCTTTTACAGTGGGACTTTTCTTACTACAGCTTTAGTACATTAAAACTCATTCTGAATATTACATCTTTTGATTAATACTTAAATCTTTTTTGTAACTCGTTGTAGGCAGAAACACTTGATTTTGCATATTATCCTAATTTTATTCTTTAGAATTCATTCTACCAACTTAATCAGCAATAATGACTTAATTATTTTAAGCTGACTTTAGGGCTTTTAAGGGAAACCATTGCTTAGCATTTCTTGATATGGGCAGATATCACTTGCAGGATGAATGTTGCGAAGATGCTACAGAAGCAGAAAACAAGATCAGTGGTGACTCCTTTCTGCCCAGCCTCCAGCCGCAGGCAGGTGAACCATGGCCTGGCTATACTCACAGGAGGCAGTTGGCAAACAGGAGTTACGCAGGAAGAGGCAGTGTTCCTATGGGAGGCTTCACAGGAATTTCCATTACAGACAGATTTCTAAGAACCACACAAACAGAAAGAGGCAAAGAAAACCAAACCCCAAAGCCCATGGATAAACACGGTCGTCGTTAAGTATATGGCTGCACTTATTCCAGGAAGCACTCCTGGGAAGACGGGCCTGGGGGACCAGTGTAAAAACAGTGGCCATCTGCTTGGTGTCATTCAGGTGCAAAGAAAACGATAGCTGCTAGATAACTTCCCTATGAGTTTTCCATCAGTCTTTTCAGATGCATTCAGGGTCAAAATAACAAGATATTGGGAATACTTCATGTGAGCTTTCAACATTTTCAGCAAGAATCACTAAGTGAAATGCACATTTTGCATCAGCTAATGACACTATGAACAGATCAAGAACAAGAGAGATACCAATGGCCTTTACCATGACCCATTAGAGCACTGTCTTTTCAGTAAGTTTTTCTAAGACCCTTCCATCCCCCCAAAAGTCAGCATATACAAAATGCACCAGCTTTCACTGATTTAATAATATACTCAGCAACAAGGACAGGAAATCTGTCTTCCATTGTCATATGAGTGCATACCAGTGGCCACGCACTGTTGGCTTGTTCTTATGGTGGGTGTGCCAAAGCAGGTGAATTTCAAAGCACCCTAGAGGCAGGTGTAACTGATAGAACCCCTGGATATTTTAAGGCTATAGTTGGTCCTAGTGGAAAAATACCCAAGGTCAACATAACACGTTACCACCTGAAAGCACCAGCTTATCTCTGGCAGCACAGTTCCTACCTGGCCTGTACACAGGCAGAGAGGAAGTTGTGTTTTCAGGCAGTTGACAGGTGCTCTTTTTGGGCTATAAAAGCAGGAGACATCTTGACCCAGTGTAGCCTGGAGAACTAGTTTCAGTCAACCAAGATGGCCTGGCTTTGACAGAAACCAGCAATACTCACATTCTGGGAGTACTGGAACCACTCTCACATGGATTCCTTCTAGCAAATTCCAGCAGAGTGGACTGTTCAGGGGCTGGAGTTTCAAGGGACAAGTACATCAGTTTTAATCTCTCATTTAAATGCTCTTACGTAACTCAGGCAAAGTGTGTGAGCCTCAAAGGTTTTAAGTTAATCAATGAAATCGGCAAATGCCACCCGAGGGAGAAGATTAGACCACAGATGATATTAGAATAATTTCTCAGTTATAAACAGGTGACCACATTACAATTATTTATTAACACCTCAATTATGAGCAATGCATGGACAAAAGCAACCAAACTTCATGTTCATCAAGCAAATCTGATCATGGTTACTCAGGAATTTTTCCACGGTGATTATACATAGTTGCAGCATATAAAAAAAGCTACATTTAAGGTAGAGCTGTCCAATAAAGACGTAGTATGAGGAGACCTATCTCCTCCCTGAAGGTTTCCAGCAGTGGGTGGACTAGATGACTGCCATGCTGTGGTGGGGCAGATTCCTGTTTGGAAGCATGAACCAGAAGAATCTCAAGCCCATTATGGCACTGTAGTCATAAGGTTTGTCTAATGTTAAATACCTTAAAATACTGTTAAAGGCTAATCTGTGACTCGCTATGTGGTTGGCACCAGGCTAAAGGCTTTTATGAATTTACTTAATCCTCACAAACTTTTTGATGCTTGTACTTTATTAGCCTCATTGTACAGAGAGGGATTCTGGGCTGGGAGTGGTCAGGAGGCATGCCTGAATTTGCATGCCTTGGGCTGTAAGCAAAGCCCCCAGGTGGTCTGCCTGGGGAGCCCCACCCCACCCCAACTGCTGCTCTCTGCTGATGGCAGGCACCAGTGAGGCAGCAGATGGCTGAGCAGTTCTAGGAAGACCAAGTCTCCTCCCCAGGAAGGGGGAGCAGGAGCTGTTTGCAAGGCTGGCTCACCCCTTCACCACCAGCATCTTGCTTTTATGATCAGTGTTGTTCTAGTCAAGTTTTACCAATGGCTTCCTGGTCCCTGGTTCACAACTACCTGGGATAGTGCTTCCAGAATTCCCCAACCATGGGAAACTCTATTCCCACAATGGAATACTACTCAGCAATAAAAAAGAATAAGCTACAAATACAACGACACGGATGAATCTCAGATGCATTATATTATGCTGGATGAAAGAAGTCAGAATCAGAAGAGCATATACGGGTACAGTTCCATTCATGTGACATTCTAAGAAAGGCAAAACCCCAGAGTCCAGTAACAGACTGGTTGTTGCTAGAGAACGGGTGTGAGGGTAGAGACTGATTACAAAGGGGGTTGGGGGAGATTTCTGGAGTGATGACACTGTTCTACACCCAAGGGTAGTGGTGATGACCTGACCTGCATGCATGTGTTATGACTCATGGAACTGTAAACTAAAATGGGCTAATTCCCTGTGTGCAAATCAGAGCTTATAAAAAAAGAGAGTGATGTACCACACGAATACCTTCAAAGGAATAAAGGAAACCAATACAGTAAGGCTAACAAGGAGGTAAAAGCTTCCTGTTAATACCTAATGTTAGGAACTTTTAAATTGACAAGTGACTCACAAAAAGATTATCAAAACAACACGCAGCTTAGTTAAAGGAGCAATAATAACCTTCATTCTGTAATCCCTGGATAAAAGAGGCCAACATTTTAATCAATATTCTCTTATTGGCATGCTCTAGAGGTACAAACAGCATTTAATGATACAAATCTGCTCTGCCTTTCCCCATTTGAAAAGTCAGGCAAGAAGACATATACATCAGTCCCATTCTTGAGCTTTCTTTAAACAGTCTGCTTCATCTGCCAGGACACTGGCACTAAGAAGTGAAGGGCACGCTAAACCCCTAAGACATCCTTTGGAAAACCAAGATAGTGGCTCAAATGAGTTGTCAGGATGCAATAGAGATTATTTACCACTTAAAAGCACGGGCATTCACTGGATGGGAAATGAGCTTCTTGGTGCCATCCCTGGCATGACAGAAGCTATTTTAACTAGAGGTCAAAGCCAAAAACTAAGTCCAAGAAAAGGAACTGCATTATCACAGTTACATTTTACTTGCCTGTAAAAAGGTTATTTTTAAATGATGGGCAAAATCTGTTTCTCTTCCCTAAGTCGGTCTGGCTAGTTTAGAGAAAAGTCAAAGAGAAGGCACCCACTCTTGATGTGCTCCAGGCAGATGAAGGATGGCCTAAAAAAGGTGACCCTTCTGCATTGTGGGAGCAATATGTTCATTGTGGGCTTGTTTCTTCCCATTACCTTCTACTTCATCTGCTACAAAACATATTCTTTCTCGGCACCTTATCTTTTCGACAGCCTATATAACCAAAGTCTCCATTCTTGATCTTGGACTTCCTACCACCGTTAATCGAGTGTCACTGAAATCTACTTGCTTAGAATGGTGTTATTTGGGTGTTCAGAGATGAAAATGGATAGACAGGCATGATCAGTGGATTGGTCCTTAGACACTATCACAAACTTAGTTTTAAAAATTAAAGGAAATCTGATTTCAAGTTTTAGGAAACCTGATCTCTTACTGGCAGAAGAAAGTTCAGAAGGTAATACAGGAGAAACATACAAACACAGAAAAACAGCAAGAAAAACTGACAGAAAGAAATCTAACTGGTAAAATCAATTTCACCAGAGTGAAAATCTATTTGGCAGTTTCAGCCAAAATAAAAGGTAGTTTAAGGCAGGAATGTATTTAAAGACTGCAATCAAAATGAACCATTTTTCTCTCAAAAGATGAAGTTAAACAAATTGTAAAATGATTTAATCTTCTACTAGGTGGAGGGTATACTTCTCTGAATGAAAATTCCAACAGAAAAGATTTAAGTTGGATAGGAAAGGCATTTCCTAAAAACTACAACCCATTATAAAACATGCTACTTAAGTAATCTTCTCTTACGTTCAAAAAAAAAAAAGCAAAAAACAAAAAGCCCTTAGTTTCTTCTATGTTGGCCTCATTAGAATGTGCTCAATTGATTATCTGTTCATTGAGCCCTGTATACTTAGTCCTGTCAGGGGCAAAGTCAGAAAGAACCAATACCTGCCACTAGGGAAGTCACAACCAATTTGGTCAACAGAAATGACATTCGTCCTGACCAGCACCCAGGACTAAGCCATGCAGGTGCTAGCTTTGAATGCAATAGCACCTTAAGGAAGGGAAGTTGGAAAACGTGAGCTGCAGTGCCCCTGGTGATGAGCTGGACTCCCTTGCAGGGGGTTGATTCGTTTCTGCCACAGCACCAGGTAGGGGAGGCACCCTGGTAAAATAAAGCACATAGCCAGCTCACAGCTCATCTCTGAGAGGCAACAACGGTCCTGTGAGTCCTTTGCATTGACTTTGTTTTGGGATAAGAACTTTTTTTACTTCCAGGCAAGTTTAAACATTTTATGGAGTTAGAGACTTAATTTTTAAAACATCAGTGCCTAAATACGTTTTTAAAAATGTCAGATCTTTATAATGGTCCTTTTAGATAAAACAGCTGCAAAAACATCATTAAAAAAGGTATGTTGTCACACACGAGAAGCAGTCAGGGTCTATTTTTATAAAGTTCAAAGTGATTGTGTATCTTGTAGGGGAACCCCTCCAGACTACTGCTAATCCTCTGGCTTTATAACTACTGTTCCCTGCTACCCAAACCCACTACCCCCTCTGCTTTTTGCTAATAAACTCTTAGCTCTACAAATGAGCAGCAGTCAGCCAGGCCTTGAGAGAACATTCCTAAGCCCAAGTCCAACTAGTTCTGTAGCCACCATCCTACTGAAAAATAAAACCCCAGCAAAGTGCACTTCCTGCCTGTTGTTTACTAAGGGCCCCGCTGACTTCTGCCACTTACCTCAGAGCTGGAATAAACAGAGAGGGTGGAATGGGAAAGGCAGGTCCCAGCCCCCATCTGGCATCCTGACCTGACGCTCTCCTCCCGCCCCATCACCTGCACGGCTCCTGCTCATCCTTCGGGTCTTAACTCTTTTCGTCCTGGAAGCCTGAGAGTTTGCACTGCAAGCTGTCTTCCTCTACGCCAGCACCCAACATGCTGTCCTGTAACTGTGGGGGTCTTACCTACATCCCTACTTGATTCCAAGAGCAAGGGCCCTGTCTTGTTCTTCTTGAAGCCACGACCCGAGAGCGCCTGGCGTGGAGCATGAGGGTGCATGAGGCGAGGAGAGCACCGCACAGAATGTTTCTATTTCTCGTTCGTTCCCATGTTCACATTGCCCGCCGGCAAGCCATTCTCGAAACAGCTCTCTTCCAATATATTAAAATTGTAATTATTGCTCTACACCTATCAGCACAAAATGAGAATCACCCAGGTAGTCCAGGACTCTCCAAGCTGGGAAGCTCTGGGAATGGGTTTGGCACCAGGCCTGTGCACACAGCTTTTCCACAGCTGGAGTTCTTCTCATTCCCAACATGCCACCGCTGTCCCCGTGGAATGGAGAACTTTGTGGAACTTGTCCCGGGGTCCTGGTCTGAACATCCGCCTGCCACAGGGTAGGTGGTCAGCACCTCATCAAAGCTTCTAACAGAAAATGGATGGTTTCACATTGATGAAGCCACAGCCTTTACAGAAAGGTCTGTATGTTGACTGTGCTTTCCGATTCACCCTTACCTATTCACGCTACCATTAAGTCGTGACTGCCAATCTATCCCCTCAAATAATGTCTCTGCATCAGGAAACATAAAGCCACCTCTGATGAGGCAGATGCACAGGCCAGAAGAGGAAAGCTTATTTATCAGGAAGTCTGTCTTTCACCATTCATGTGTCAAGAATGAAATACATTTTATCGAGGTCTATTTAAGTCATGCATTATAGCCAAAAGGGGCAAAAGTTACTGGATAAAACGTCGAGCAGTGTTTAAAATTCTTTCTAGAGCCTAACATTTAAAGCAAAATCTATGCAAAGTCAGGACCTTCTTTCCCCATTCGTAATGCAGTCGGGGTCACTACCAGGAAAGAGACACCTGCTTCGAGTATGACTCACCAAATGCACAGCCTCTCTGCACAGGACATATTTCATTAAGGATCTGCAAACAAGAAACCAACCTGACAGGACATGAAATAGGGGCTGGCCACAAGCAGTTTAGACATAATTATTTTCAAATGATAATGACCTGAAACGTCGGGGGAGGCAGGGGGGTGGGAGAGAGCACAAAACCTCCCAGAGGCCCAACAGGAAAAAAAAAGTTGTGAAACAGCTAAAGTGAATATGTATATGTTTTCAGAAAATATAAATTCAAAGTATTCCTGTACTGAGAATTTTCTGGATTCAAAGGCCAGTTTATACATGAACCATAATTCACTTACTGTTTTAGACAGAAAACGAAATGCTGGTGAGCCTTCCCTCACATCCTGCAGCATTCTAGAGCACAGGCTGTTTGTTTGTTTGTTTGCTTGTCTTAGGCTTGTCAGATATCAAAAAGGCTTAATCAACAAGCAGCTAGTTTGGTTAGGTTTCATTAGGCCTCAAGACAATTAAGCTTTAAATCTCCATTTCTCATTCAGCGATAATAATTTCAGACCTCCATGCTGAATCTCCATCCTGCTTCCCTGGCCTGAATCCCATACTGGCTTAATGATCCCAGGAAAACGTTGAAAGTTCTTATACATTTTGCCAAAAATAAGTAGACACTCCAAGTGGTATAAAACTCCCATTGTTTTCCACATCAGTATCTGTGTGTTATGGTTATTCTGTGTGTTAGAATCCACCAACTGATCACCACCACCCAGATTTCAAAGTCTTATTTCTATGTCAAATCCAATTTGGTATATGCATGTTTTACCAAAGTTTACAAGAGACTGTACCATAGTGTTTCAAAATACAGGTTAAATTCAAGTAACTTTCCTATTATTTCTTTGTTTGAACTTTGTTATCAGCAAAAATTTTATCCATTCCAACTGGCCTTTCCCTAGGGGCTCAGAAAGTCCACAGACAGATGCACACCCAGTATGTGCTTAAAATGCTGTTGCTGCTGTTTGGGAAATGTACTGTATTCGGGAAATTCTGAATAACCAGCTCCCTGTTTCTTACACAGTATAGGAACTTTGAGGAATTTAATCAGCACTTCTCTTTAGGAATTACCAGACGGCAGTCACATCAGGACTTCCCTAACCTCCCGCCCTCCAATCTTTGCATTTAAGATACGTTCTTCCCAGTGTCAAAATCAAAGAGGTTTTAAAAATCTGTCTTTCCTGTTTATAAATTATATTGGGAAATAGTTACATAATAGTCATGATTTACGCCTCAGGTTAAAACTACAAAATGACATTACGGGTCTCTGCTTACCATCTGCCCTACATATTGACAGACAAATTTTCTGAAATCGCTTTTACTAGGTAACTTGCCTGTCCCAGAATGAAAAAGGAATCCCCACTGCCAACAGTGATGAAACTCCCATCTTGTGGTTCAGATCCCCTTCCTCGGCCGCTCCTGCATCTCATGCAGCCCCATGCCCTGCCTTTGCGACTGTGTTCCTTCTCCTGGCCCCCAGCCCAGACCCCCGGCTGGCTGGGAGGGAGCCACCATCCAGCAATGAAGCTCATGTCGTCCACCTCAGGACAAGGTTTTACCTTCTGAGAAATGTGGTCATGGCCACAAAGCTGAGCATCGAATCGGTCTCATTACAAAGCAAAATTACACATAAAGTTTGTTTTCCAAACCTTCAACAGGCTTCCCAGAGCATGTGGTCTGGCTACATTTTTGTTTCCCTCAAGGTGACGAAAGGAACAAAGTGCTTGTGACATTTTTTTCAACTGTTTAGCAGTTTTTGTGGTAAAAGACAGACAGCATCAAGTTCACCATTTTAACCATTTTTAAGCGCCCAGTTCGGTGGCATTAAAGACAGTCATAGGGCTGCACAATCATCAGTGCACTGACCTCTACACTCCAGAGCATGCTGTCATCCTCTACGGGAGTCAGACAGGAAGCCGCCAGCTAGTTTCTAATTACAAAAACCCAGTTTTAATTCATAGACCTGTATGCCAATAGCAGGTGTCTCTTACTGTGTATTAATTATGCTTCAATATGTCAATTAAACACAAAATAAGGATGGACATGCGGATAAGTGGGAGATGATAACTAGGAGATGTGGCTGGTAACCATGAGAACCCAGACCAGGGGGGAGGGCACAGAGGGAGAGATGAGGATTTTATGGGGACCCTGAGGAGTTGAGGAGAGTAGTGGTGGTCATCTGCTCACTCACTGCCAACACTTTTGAGCACCTCTGTTCCAGATGTTGTGCCAGCTACTGCAACTGGTCAGTATGTTTCAGAAAGCTCATCCTGGCTGCATTATAGATGGTTGAGGGGGGGGAAGGGGGGTGAAGCTGGCAGGTTCTGCTATCATCCGGGCAAAAATTACTAAATCAAGGCAGTCGCAGAGGAGATGGAGAGCAAAGGTTGTATGTAGTTATAGTTTCACCCATTAATACGGTGACTGCGGAATCACTGATGCCATCATTTCATTGCTATTTTTTAATCATTTGAACCAATGGTTACTTTACCTGAATACATTTTATGTGGCATATCAAACAAGCATTAAGGAAGATCTGTCAGCAACAAAGAACTGGGGCACAGGTAATAATACGTAAGTGGCCCAGGTGTTATTATGTTCAAGGCACTTTAGTAAAAATGGTCTGAGATCAACATCATTTTGGTGGAATATTTAAGGCCTGTTTAGAGGGAAAGCTGCTATTCCACAAGGCATTTTGGGGGTGAACTGGAGATGAATTGCATGTTTATCAATGCAGGATTATAAGAAAGCAGTACTGTGAAATGCCATGCAATGGATCGATGAGCAGTTACAGAGAATGAGCTCCAAAATACACTTTAAAGTAAAACATGAACTGCAGAACAGAACATACTGCACAGCATGATGACATTAACGTAAGAATATTGATTTGACTGTATATGTAAACACCTCTACAAATACAGAGAAAAAAGGTCAGAAAATACCTCAGGTCAGAAAAAATGCATAAAGTGTTTGGGGATGAAAGTGGAGGACCTTTCAGTTTGCAAACTACAGTGAGAATAGAGCCATGTATTCCTTCCTTAGAGAAATCCAGTGTTATATAGGTTAGGATACCAAGTGAGCAGATTGTATTACATTATAGGCTCATTGTTCTTCCATACAACCTTTATTGGTAATTCAAATTGTATAATGATCCTCATAATAGCTATATAAGTGTGTGTGTGTGTGTGTGCGCGCGGACATGTGTGTATTTTTTTTAATCTGTCAAATTGCTTTTAGACTGTATATTTAGTGATTGATCATTACATCAGAGAACACTTGAGATGAGAACATACTGGCTTGTTGTAAAGTTTCTCCTTGAGTTACAAGACAACCATTTAAGAGAAATGTGTGATATATTTCATTCATCCGCACTTAAGGAATTAACTACAAAGTAACTTCTAGAACACAAACTATTCATTGCAAAGGTGGAAACCAAATCATGACCATCTTTGATCTTTTCAGTTCAAAATCCACTGAAATAGCATGCAAGGTAGTACTTGCCTATTTTTAAAATGTGAAGTGCACGTTGATGCCACAGAGGTTATTTGGCTATAGTAAGCACTGAGTCAACACTTTACTGTCTAGGCTCAGTCAAAGATTTTGTCTTCTTGGTTTTTCAAATTAATATCTCCTGGAAATGCTAACTAGAAAACTGGGCACAGAGTGGTAGAGACTTTTGGTTAATTAATTAATTTTGTAAAGAATGTTTCAAAGGCTGTTGATGGAAGACCCTTTAACATTACTGTTGCTCAGCTACAACTGAAAATTAATTTAAGGTACTCACATGGCATTTTCAGGACCTCAATCCAAATGGAGTTTTTCAGACAGACTAAAGTTGCACTCTTCTTATCCTCAGCCCACTTGAGGCTTAAAAACAGATGGCAAGATAGTAGGTGTAAATGACTGGGAAGGGCCCCAGAGGGTGCTCTGGAAAGCAGAGGGCTGGGAGCCTTGTGCAGAAGGTTGTGATAAGAAGTCTAGACTATCTGTAATTTGCTGATTGTGAGAAAAAACAGATTATTAAGAAGCCTGGTGAACCCAGCAGCTCCCAGAGCTCATGGTGCATGTGAGATACTTGGGATGACACGTGGGGACAGGGCTTCCCACCCTCCCTTACTTCAGCCCCAGCAGGAATTACTCATGACCCCAGGTGACATTAAGGAGTGACTCCTATCACAGATGCAAAAATGCCACAGGAAGGGGGACAATCATCTTTAAGTGCCAAAAGGGAATTGTAAAAATGCAGATGAGAAGAAGATAGAAACTACAAAGCCCATTATATAGAACATCTAAAAGTTCTTATCAGGACTGCACTGAGGTGAGTATCACCACACACGGCAAGGAGGTGGCCCTTGGTGCAAATTAGAAAAATGTGTCTCTTTTTTTCAGGTTTTCCTCCATTTCATTCCCATGTCCCCTTTGGCTGGTCAGTCTTGTGCAGTGAACAACCTGCACAACTTGGGAAAATTTCCTTGTTAGTTGTTTTGTTACAGAGTGACGTGAACCTGTTTAACCTGAATATTCAATAGGGAAGAGCAGTCAGTTTGGTCATGATATGGTTAGTCACAGTTACACTGGCAAACCGCTTGTCAAATTATTTGAGCTGAGTATTTAAGGAAGATTTTAAGAATATTTTAAGAAAAAGTTGACTAGGCCTTGGTGATTAATTGTACCAAGAGTTGAGAAATCAGACACAAAATCGCCCATAACAGAATGAGATACCGATAGGCTCCACAATTAATGCTGCTTTTCCATTTCTCCACAGAGGGACTGGCTGCTTCCTCTTTCCTAAACACATCTGGAAATCGATTAGTCATGGTGGCCTCAAAAGCCACATCTCGGTAACAGAGCTGTTCTTAAAAAGGAGGACCGAGGTGGTGGGTACTCCACTGAGATCAGACGTGACGTGCCCCTCCGCTTTTTCTACCCCTCCCCTGCTAGAACCTCCAACAAGCACATTTACTTGACTTGTAACTGAATGAACCTTTTCAAAAACAGCCTGACAACTCAGTGAGTTCACTGCAGTCTTTTTAATTACCTTGTTGGCTGACTCCCCACTCACGCCCACACCTTCCCCTTTGGGTAGCACTGTCCAAACATCCCAGAGGCAAGGACGGAAGGCTCAGGAAACCTGCAGGTGCCAAGAGCAGTTCAGCAAGAAATCAGGCCCTTTCATTCTGGGAAAGAAAAAACTGACCGGTTGGCCCAGAAACGCCTCAGTGCCTGCCATTAAGGGTGTGAACACCTGCTGCTCCGCCTCTGACCCCCCTGGAAGAGTCTCCTCAAGCCAAGGACGCCAAGGAAGAGCGAGGGCCGGAGGAGCCCTGGGATGGGAGGGGCCCTCAGCCCTCCGTCAGGGACAGTGGGCAGGAAGGCGGCGCCGTACAGAGGAGAGAGGTGCGGACTCCTGGCTTCGGTGACTCAACAGGAAGACCTAGATCCAGAAGGTGCCTCCAGCTGCAAAGAGGTTATATGCGTCACAGGGTTCAACACCCCACAGCAGCACCTTTAAAAAATTTTTACATTAACAAAATCCTTTCTCGAAATGACCCAAAGATGCCCTCAGGAAAAGGCCTTCCTCTTCAAGCAAAAAGTACACCTCGCTTACCTCAATGATGTAGAGGACCACGTTCTTGTAGAAGCAGTACAATATGCATTTGGTCACCCGATTGTAGCTCCAGGCACCGTGAACCAACAGGAGCTTCTCTAAGTACGAAAACTGGAAAAGAAAAATAACAAAGTTCAGAAGAGCCTATTGTCTAGGGATAAAAGTCACAAAATGTCCCGAGGAGCAGACAGACAAGGTAGCAGAGGAAACCAGACGCTGCAGGTTAATTAGAGAAAACCGTATTAGGTATTGCTTCTGTTTTTAGCTTCTTTGTTTTTTTACTTTGGTCTTTGTTTTGTTTTGTCGTGTGGACAGTGATGAGCTCTGGCGTGAATATACCATCCGGGACTATCCTGTCTCACCTCGCGGTCTCTCTAAGCTCACGAAGACTTGCTCCTCCCTGAGTTCCCATCTGGCTGCCTTGAATGAAAACCTAATTCCCCCTTCTAAGTTGCAGGGCAGTCCAGAACCTCACACCCCATTATTCTCCTGGGAGAGAGAAGAGAATCAGACTGTACTGAGAACATCTACAAACATTGGAAATTCTTTTGCTGCTGTAAATTTCCAATTCATTTAACTTTTTAAATGAACTGCCTGTAGAAAAAACGGAAAACACAATTTTTCTAAAAAAGACATTTCTTTTTTCAAGAGGAAGAACAAGCCCTAAAGAAGGGGGCTCAATCCGATACGACATCACACTTCAATGAGCTCTTCTGGAAGGCCTGGGTCAGACGGTTCCGTCAGCCACACACTCCGGTACTGAAATGGCGACTTCAGAATGGCAGGAGTTAGGGGCATATGGAAAAATAAAACTGCCCATAAAGGCTCATTAAGGATTCAAAAGGGGAATAGGGAGTCATAAAGGGACTAGCTAAACAAATAAAAAGGAAGTCTGTATTTGACCTGGACCCCCTGGTGCTAAGCTTCAATGGGCACAGAGAACATCTGCAGGAGTCATCCGGAGCGCCTCGACTTCAGCGCTACAAGGGGTGCGTTGCAGAAAAAAAAATATCCTAAATCAAAATGCTGTTTTCATGAGGTCGTTGAAAAAACAAGAAGGTAGGGGGCAGGAATGATTCTCTCCTGAGGGGGACAGGCAGCCGAGGGCTGGAAGCACAATGCTGCCGGGGCTTCCCAAGAGCAGGGCAACGGGCCAGGGGGGAGAGGTGTCAGTCCTGGGGGGGCTGCCCCTGTGGACAAAAGCACAGGCAGGCGGGAAAGACATGGAACCGGAGCTCTGACTACTTCCTAAGTCTCACAAGGACAAGTCTTTGAGTTCCGCTTTTTTGCTTCTATGTATAATCCTGCGGGGCACTTTCTCAAAACCCAATCAAAAATGTATTCACCCACGGTGAGATAAACAGGTAAAGCACAAGGTGTTAACTTTAGCCAAAGACATTTATCATTTCACTGGAGCAAAGGAATTCATCCAGTTGCAGGGCTTCCTGGCTACTAATCATGGTCGAGGAAGCTAGGCTGTTGGTGCGGCAGCTTAGCTCCTGTTGGGGCGGGGGGTGGGGGACAGGGCCAGCGCTACCCTGAAAAAGCAGGATCTGCACCCGACCCTGAACAGGCCCGAGCGCCACGCACAGGTTCCTCTGGCTGAGGTGACTATTATGCTGGTGGTGCGAGAAAACCCCTGAATGGAGTTAGGAAGCCCTGCTCCCCTCTCCACCCTTCTTTGATGCTTTTAATGGGAAGGCAGCAATTGCTCCAGACTCCACATCCCATTAGAATGTAGTTCAATAAAGCAGGTCATGGAATCTCCCTTCCCTAGACATTTTAAGGCAAAAGACAGACAAATATTTGCCTGCAACTCCTAGGAAACCTCTGAAGATCTCTTGCAGCCATATGATGCCATAACTCAAGTATTTAATAATGCTGGGGTACAGAACATCTACAGCTGCTGACAGACGACAGGAAGCCCGAGTCCTGCAGGCCAGGGAGGAGCCACTCAGGGAAGTAAATGGGCAGGTGTGCAGGCCTGGTCCCCAGGGTCACATGCAGGTCTGGTCTTTTCTGTCCTGGCTGCTCAGACCTGCAGCAGGTCCCCTAATGTGGACAAGCCTGTTATCCCACCTATAAAATCAGAATTCTTCCTCCTACCTACTTCAGTAATTATCTTGAGGATTTATTCAAGATCAACAAAGGGAGAAGACTGATTTCATGTACTTTTCAGAGCTATGAGGCTTTTGTGATTCCTCCTTTAGCTTGCTGAACCATGAGCTGGGAGGGAAACCGAGAGATGATCTAATGCAGAACCTCTGCGGGGGGAGGTGAGGTCCCAAAGCTGCAGAGGACCAGCCTGAAGCCCTAGGGCTGCTGGAAGCTCTTTAATGCTCCATTCCAGCCCCTGATTTCAGTTTGAGGGAGAAAAAGCCACTGTTACTTGTATTCATGTGGTTATAGTTAACGCATTCTTCAAAGGGCTAAACACCAGAGGAATAGAGAACATAGCTAACCAGCAAATGAGCAGGACTCGAATCACACCCACGCGGCAATTGGGAGATGGCAGAACGCCATCTGTGTTCACTGAGACGTCTGGATTTTTCTGGAAGACCAAGCAGGTCAAATGATCTAGAATGTACCCTGGGGGTCAGGAAGTTAGCTATTTTCCTTCATTTTTTGGCTGTCATTAAAAAGAAAACATGGCTTTCATCCTGGGCCACCTGCACAGTAATTACAAAGTGTCTGAGGGGCCTCCACATGCAACCTTCAGTCCAGAGAGGATGTGCTGAACTTGGCCTGCCTGCTGTGGGCTGTTTGCTACTGACCAGAGGGTAACTGCCATCCAATCCAGGTCATGGTCTCAGCAATTCATCTTACAGAAGTGGCCCTGGGCAGTGCCCTGGTTACAGCTTCAGAGAGAGAGCACCTGTCAGTCACTGCTCTTCCTGACCTTACATGCCTGATAGAGAGTTCCAGCACCTTCTGAAAGGGGGGAGATGCCAGGATGGGGAAGCCGAAGATGGATGTTATGAGCACAGCTTCGACACTGGATGGTATCAGGGACAGCACAGCAGACATGCCAGTGGAGGGTAAGAGATTATCAGCAGGATCAGAGACCTGTCTGTCAGGAACGGCACCTTGTCCAGAGGACAGACAGCTTAGCCAACCCCACAGTTGGCCAAAAGAAACCCAACCCATAGGACAGGGCCTCTGAACTGCACGAGATCAAGAACACAGATCAATCCAAATACACTGGTGGTTTTATCTAGAGGGCAACCTCAGAGGGGTGGCAGAGTTTTTCGGGCTGCACTGAAGGTGGTCAAATACCAACCAGGCCTTCATGCCCAGCTGACATCTCTGTCAACAGGACGGGTCAGCTGGTCAGTCGTGCCTCTGACCTGTGCGATGGCATAGTCTGAGTTGTTGGTCGCCTGCATGCCTTCGTTCCCGCTGATGCCCACACCCACGTGGGCAGTCTGGATCATCCCGACATCATTCGCACCATCCCCGATGGCAAGGGTGATGGCCTTCACCCGCTTCTTAACAACATCTACTATCTCAGACTTCTGCAGAGGAGACACTCTGTAAGAAAGAAAGAACCTATGACTATATGAGTCCTTCCAGAGGAAACAGCTGTTGTCTACATTAGCTGCATTAGAAGGGCAGTTATTGGATAATTTCCAAATTCAATACATACATACTATGCTCATGTGCAAAGAAGCTTGCAGAAAACAGTAGCTTGTGGCTTTCAAGTATTTGCCAACTTCACAGATGAAATACACAACTCAAAACTAACATAAAGCACAGCCCATTTGAATCACTCCACTCAGTGGGAGCCATGCATGCAAGCTCCTTGGGGGCACCCTTGCCCCCCCCATCCCCAAATGATAAAGCCAGTCAGGCTAAGTACAGAGGTCTTAGGAAATGCCTTCCAAATAAATCAGAAAGCTAGCAGACCCCATTTTTGCTTTGCTGTACATCACACGCAACTAAGGGCTGGCAAGGGAATTTTCTATAAAATCTGCCTTCACAGAAGGGCAGTGATTGAGAAGTGCAGAGAGAGGACTCGAGTAAGAAGAAAAAAGAAAGACGTCTCCATCTCCACCTCAGAGATGGAGACAGTGTTTGAAGGGCGGCCAAGGCAGAAGGGTTTCAGAAGGGCAGTCATGGGGTAGCAGGTCTACTGAAGCTGGCTGTGCAGAAGCACAACCTAAAGAAGACCATCAGGTGGCACTGGTCTAAGAGGTTGCTCCACGAGGAATCATAGGAAGGGGGTTATTTTTCATAAGACTTCAAGTTACCTGGGGGAGAAGACCCAGTATAAGTCCACGGGGTCTAAAGCACAGCAACTTTAACTACAATGAGGCGTTTGTTTTGTTTTAGACCAGATAATACAACAACGTGATAAGACTACTAGTACCTTAGAACTGATGTATTTTAAATTCTTAATTGGTGAGCGGATTTTTGATTTGGGAATTTCACAGGTAAAATTTTAGTGACTAACACACCCACACCCACAGATAAAGGCCTTTCTGGCTTTCCCAGAGCCATACTGGCTGCACCCACGTAGGTGCTGGGCTCGTACTCTTGAATGGACACTCCAGGACTTTTTCAGTAGAACTACAACCTTTCATATGGCCTCCAACCCACAAAAAATACTTGTTTCCAACAGAAAACTTATATTTTTACCTTATACTTAATATTACCAACATTAAGTATAATGTAAAAGGAAAGAAATGCTTTTGGTGAGACAGCAAGCTTAATTTAAAGCAAAGGTACTCTGTAAGTGTTAAGTTCCAAAGAAATGAAAATTAGCAAGTTACAAAAACAGAATCTAAGGGCTGAGAGGCCTTTGGGAGCTGTGTTGTATGATTACATCTCTTCTATCATTTTCACAGGGATTTTCAATGATGGAGATTTACTGCCTCCTGGTGCAATTACAACCACTAAAAATTGTGATTATTCCTTTTTTGTTATTGATAAGCATACTTAAAAGCACTAATTCTGTCCTGTGGGTTGGACTAAAACAAGTATAGCTCTTCTTTCCAGTATTAGGAAGGCTGAAATAGGAAGACACCTGTCATATCCTGCCTTCCTAAAGTTAAGTTTCTGCTGGCTAAGCAGTGCCAATTAATAGACACGTTTCAGAACTTACAAATAGCTTCCAAGTATGATCTTCTAGACAGCTGAGAGCAGAACAGAACAGAATCACCTCCTTCCTGGTAGCAGGAGCGAGGCTTACTCTAATGTAGCCTCGCATGAAATTACTGGAAGCTAATATCAAATACCGTATGGAGAAAACAATGTAGGATTTAAGGTTAAACACCTGAGCTGGGCATGACCTTATTCTGTGCCCCATACAATTTACACAGAGAAATTCCATGAGAACCAATGAAATGGGGGGAAATAAGAACCACCCAACTCATGAAATGGATGTAACATATTTACGTGAAACCATTAACTAACAAGTGGGAAACAAATGTTCTCTCCTACCCCACCTGCAAAACTCAATTGTTGGAAAAAGAAAATTGGACACTTCTGAGAACTATACGTCATCCAACCTAGGGTTCCCAAACAGAGTATGTAAGTGCCCTGGGGTCCTGCAGTGGAAATCATAAATTTTCAAGGGAAATACAGCAACACGTCAGGTGGTGGTACAAAATACTAGCTCACAGTAGCTCCTAGTTGCAATATTAGATCACGCTACATTCCTTTATGTGATATTCCTTTGTGAAGCTGAGTTTTCATGGCTGCTATGATACAAAGCTAATACTCTGTGGAAAAAAACATCGTGGAATAGAAAATGAGGGAGGCAGCACCCACTCTTACTCCAAGGCTCAAGGAGCTGCAGTGCACAACAGGTGCACTGTATCATACCATTGGTGATGATGGTGGTTAAGAATGAAAGAAAAGTAATACTTTTTTCCATTTATGTGCATTATTGTTTCAAGCGTCTGCTAAATTGTTAGGACATAACTAATTCTTAGGTTTGAGCTTAATTACTTAATAGTTAGAAACCATTCAGTTTTATTTTGGCCAAGGGGCTTTGCAAAGGAATTACTGAGACACTTGGGTACTGTGGATCGAGAAAATAGGGGTACTTCTGCACAAATCACTTCTCTCGATGATGACACTAATCACTCTTCAACCACAATTATTCATCCACTGAAGTTCCTGGCACTTCACCTAATGGTGCCAACCCTTAATCTCAATTCTCCTGCACCCACGAAGCCATCACAAGAAAGCTTGGGACAGTCACTTAACCGGCACTGGGCTGGTCTGAGGCTATTGTTCCTTGAGATTCCATATGCCACCCAAGTAATCAAGCCAGGTGACCTCTGTATCAGCTGACCTGAAGTGGTCTGGAGAGAAAGGAGGCCCCCGGGCAGGACAGGAGCCCACAGGGCCACAAGCTCAGCCACATGAACTTGAACACAATGCTGCGGGGGATGGAAGGACTGGTGTGGTGGAATAAGGAAGTTGCTGAACAACTCTAAGGTTTTCTTGGAAGTTTAAGTTGTTGTTTTTCTGTTATAGGGGGGTTGGGGGTTTAACAATAAGCCAACTCACGTGGGATAAGGAGCAAGTCAAGTATATTCACTGCATTTGCCACTCTGGGATTTAGAGTTCAAGGAAGTTGAGTCAAGTCATGATTCTCATGGCTGAACATAAAGTCTATGAAAGCCCAACAGCTGCCTTTTCCCAAAAAGCGAAAATAAAGAAGAAACCTCACTGGGGCATATAAACCAAGTTGTATCCCAGTGTTTAGAAGCATGAAATTCTCATCAAGGATTTATTATGCCCTCAGCTGTAATGCCTTGAGAAAACATAATTCTACCACACACTAGGGGTTCAAAACAGATGTCAGACAGCTCATTCCTATAGAATGGAACAGGTACCATTACCCTTCAGCCATACAGAGTATTCTAGATATGCCAAGTTGCCACAAAGCATCAACCAGCTCTTAATCGTCACTTGCAACGTGGAATCACATGCCATACTTAATAAGTACTCTCAGCATATAGTACATTGAACCCATAAAATAAGAATTTCAGACCACATCTAAGCCAAGCTACACACTGTGGATACTTCCATAATCTATTTTGGTGCACTATGAATAAAAATATAAAATCAAAGATCTTTAATCAACTGGAGAGATAGCCTACTTCCTTCTGACTTATTTAATAAGTAGGTTTTAAATTGAAGTTTTCCTTTCGAGACTTAAAAAAAAATCAGTATCCTGGAGTATTTCATTTTATGGGATATGTGTTCCTAAAATTTTTAAACTCACTTTCTTAAGTTATCTCAAGCATAACACTTAGGTAAAAACTTTGGTAAGTTCTTTTGTAGAATTAATGATCATGCATTAATTTGTCTGATCTATAAAAGCCCTAGTCTCCGAGTTTCTAAATCCTCATTTGCAATATTATCTGAGCAAACTTAAAGCCCTTCATTTCTCAGAGCTCAGCTGCCCACTTGTCAAAAAGGGGCTGAACCTCTTTGTGTAAACCAAGTTCAGCTGAGCCAAGGGACTTAACAAGGAACTCCACCCAGGGGAACCCAGGAGAACTTCAACCTGAGCCACACACTTGAACCAGATTCACCAAACACCATCACTAACTGACTCCCAAACCTCTTTATTCCATAAACAAAGTCCTTATGACTTAAAGGAAGTTTGAGGACCACTGGCCTAGATCAACGAGTCTCAGATTTTAAGTAAGTGAGCATCGGAGCCACCTAGTGAGCTTGTAAAAACACAGATTTTGATTCAAGTCATCTGAGGGGGTGTCTTGCGTGAGGGTTTCAGGCCCTGGGAAGTTCATATGGATTCAGTGAGACTGAGAAATGACAATGGAACATTCTTGGGGTAAAAGGGTTTATACCTGGCTTTATTCCTCTGGCATTAGGTCGAGCACTAGAATCACGTCTGCATCCAGAAGTCTGCAGGCCCATTAATCCACCTCTGTCTCTGCCTCTGCCCAGAGCACTGGGCAGAGCTCTTTATATAGTGACTCCATCAGTAACAGCTTATTGCCTATGGGTGTGGAAGCAGTAGCCTAGCTGCAGGCCAATTACATCATCAAGTAGTTCAGGGTTAGGTGAGGATCCTGGCCAGAGGAACTTCCATTTTCCACCACACATTCAAGGCTTGAAAGAAGGGGATGCAGTTCCACACAGAGATGGAGGAGGATTACAGATGTGCAGACTGCAGGATGCAGATGTGATTCTAGTACTTGACCTACTGCTGGGAGAGTAAAGCCAGTGTCTTGCCAATAGGTTTCAGCCCCAGGCAAGTTCACTATGGATTCAATGAGACTGAGAAATGACAATGGAATATTCCTGAGGTGCCACAATGGCAGGTCAAGCACTAGAATCCCGTCCCCTCAGAGTGAGTCTCATGCAGCAAGCTGGTCTCTGCCTCTGGGCCCCTCTGCTCCCGCAGCTGTCTCAGTCTCTGTCCTGGGTGATGCCACCACTCCAGCCTCTGTACTGCAGCCTTGCAGTTGTGCCACCATGTCATCCAGAGCATTGGGTGAGCTCTTTAGAGTCAATAGCAACATATTGCCCACACGTGTGCAGTGAGCTAGCCAACCAGGGCCAGGTGAGAATCCTTCACAGGAACCTGCCTGGGGCTGAAACCTTCAGGCAAGACACTATATGCAGTTCTTCTTTGCTTTAAAATTCAAGAGAATAGTATAATTTTGGGTTGGAATTACATTTAGAATACTTTTCCCATCTCAGATTCTCACATAAGAGGGTGAGAGGTGAAAATACAAACAAAATAAGGTATATAGGACTTTATATGTTTTCTTAAATGATGTAGAAACCAAGATAGATGATTTCATTGGTGAAAGTTTCCATTTTACCATTAACTTAAAGTTAATATCCTTATGAAAGAGATCTTTGATAAAAAATTGAAATAAAATATCATATCTCCTTTTCTATAGCAGTCAATGATTCTAAGTGTTTCAGAAACTGTAGCACATTGTGGATAAAATGAAAGTTCCTGTGGCCAAGATTCCCACCTGGGACTGGTCGGCTAGCTCACTGCACACTTGTGTGGCAATACGTCATTATTGAGTTTATGAAAAGAGCTCCGCCCAGTGCTCTGGGTGACACGGTGGCCCAGCTGCAAGGCTGCAGGAGAGCAGAGCAGGGGCTGGAGTGGTGGCAGCGCGAAGGACAGAGGCCCAGAGGACGGCTGGGCGGACAGAGGAGCCAGAGGTAGACACCGTTTTGCTGCGTGCAGACTCACTCTGAGTGAATGGGATTTTAGTGATTGACCTGCCACCATGGAAATAAAGTTGGGTGTAACCTTTTCACCCCAAAAACGGTCATTTTCTTTGGTCACACTGAATCCATAGCCAACTTGCCCAGGACTGAAACCCATTGGCAAGACACACTTTTAAAAAAATCTTATGTAGGGTTTGTAGATATACAAACACTTAACATATGAGTCTAAAATCTAAAAACAACTAACCCATCCTATGTATCTGTTTGATAAGTGCTTCCACGGCTGGCCGACACCCGTTCTGACTCGTGTTTTTTCTTTAGATGCGTTTAGTGTATTGACATAGGGCCAGTCATCCTGGCCTTCCAGACAGTTAGCCCCTTCTGGAACATCCTGCATTTGTGTTCTGACCCCAAATGCATACCACTTTCAGATTTCATCTGGTGTCTCAGTGTTGGGGTGCATCTCACTGCAGCCCCAAGTTCCAAACACAGATCATTTGGGCACTTGAGATGGCCCTTAGAGCACAGTGGCAGATGTGAGCCTTCAAGGGAGAGGGGTACGGGGAGGAATGGGTGTCTCTAGGGAAACCCAATAGCTGCCTGAGGCTGCCTGTGTGCATGCAGGCACAAGGCAGCGACATTTAAACGACATCCTGAAACAGAGTCCTCATTATAAAAACTTACACAGAAAGGAGCTACATTACACACCAGGAAGCTGTAAGGGATGGTGCAGAAGGAAGATGCAACAGCTCAAGAAGCCATTCAGGTTTCATTTTGAAGAATGCAATGCCTGACCAAGAGGCAGCCTTGTAAGGGCTGGGCCGGAGAAGAACACATTCTAAACAGAGGAGGAAGTGCATACGTGGGAAAACAATCCGGGAGGCGGCGGGGCTGAGAGCGCAGCACCGCAGAGCTGGCTGGTGCAGGAGCAGCAGGCACAGACGTTCAGGCATGAGTGCGTCAAGTTTTGTTGCTTCCGCAGTGATTCTGTCCCATCCCAGCCTCTCCTCTAAAGACTGAGGGGGTGTGAAGACCCTCCTGCCCAGGATTTCTCTTACAAAACGTAAAACTACTTTTGATCAGTAACATAAAGATGGAGTTTCCTGTAAAATGCCATATGATGAAGTGTCTTCTTTCCCTAACCTCATCAGTTGCTTCATTAAATAGCAGACAGGATGACAGCCCTCAGGGGAACAATAGAGACTACCAACATTTCAGGAATGGATACCAAAGTATTTGAAAGGTGTATTTTTATTAACTCTGTTGGTTTTGCATGATTGGGCATATCCATCACGTGGGATGTTGGTCTCCCTGACCTTCACCCCTCCTCCTTTCCCATCATTCCCCTGCCCTTAGGGCTAATCCAAAGATTTACACAGTGGGAATTCAATAAACAGTAGCTAACTTTCAAACTCATGATTTTAAGACTAATTACATCTCTAATCTGAACTATGGATAATAGGAAAAAAGAACAGTTTTATTCAAACAAAAGTATATTAGCTTTCACTTAAATGAAAGAGTTAGAAACATGTTCTTGGTGTGTAATTGTGTAAGTACTTACAGTCATAGATGGACATCGTGAAAGCAATACAAAAATGATTGTAGCCTCTATGAGATTTAAATTTACTATCCATGGAAAGTAGTGGAAAACAGCCCAATTCTCCTATGCTCTAGGGGTGGACATTGTCTGCAAACCCCCTGACCAGCCATGACAGTGGTCTTGATTCTGTGTTCTACTAATATCCTTAAAAACATTATAGGCTTATTACAGGCTTTCTGTGACAGCTCTTGATGACATATAGCAGGCAGCAATTTTTGGCTTCATATAAGGTTCTCCTGGGAAAGGCTAACGTGTAAGCCTGGTCTTTTTTCCCCTTGCCTCTTTCAATCATAATGCTTTGACTGTTATAAGCCCACAGTTAGCCCCAACATATCATCTTGCATAAGCACTTTGAGAGTTTAACAGACACTGGCTTACCAAGTCTTTACAAATGGTGTCAGGGATGTTGGGTGTTGCAAATTATCAAAGTCTTCATGTTTAAGCACCTCACCATGTATTTGCTCTTTGCACATGTCTAAAAAGCACACACACATTACCACTGTCTCAAATACCTCAGTATTATCTGTTCTATACAGTGCCTAGCAGAATAAGCATTCAACTTGCTGATGAATAAAATGATGGACCTCTTATCTCATTATTGTGATAAAGATCTGCATGAAACAACTGTGAGCTCTGATGTGATCCGACCACCCCTGTGAAATCCAGGCCAAGATGCCGCAAGATTTGTTGAGCAACCAATCTAAGAGCCCAGGTGTACGAGTGGCATTACTTATTTGGGTATGATGAAACACACATGTTTTGATAACATTCTCTGAGAACATTGTGTCTGTATCAGCCATACAGTGTCTCCCTTCAGTTACGCAGGAGGCTGAGCCATGCTACATGCACAATGCAACTGAGCCAGGCAGCTGCGCTATCTTGCTTTACATCTTGGTGCAATTACATGATCATGTTAGGAATTTAACACATATATTCGGGCATACATTAAATCTCAGAAAGCCCGCAACTTCCATGCATCCTGTAAGTATAAAGACTATTTCCAACATGGTATAAGTATTCGTTTTTTCAGAAATACTAAGGAATAGACTCTTTAGGTATAACTCAACTTTCAAAAACAGGAGATAAGCACACCTTGACACTCTACAAAAAGGGATGGAGAAGAAGGAGAGAGAGGAGGTAGAAACAGAGAGAGGGATGAAGAGGGGAGAGGGAGGCTGGAAGAAAGAACGTTAAGAGCTTTATAAAATACTATGTATTTAAATTTGCCACTATAAAAATACATTCACAATTACTACTAATAATTTCCTTGTTTAAAAGGCTCTTTCATTTCATTCAATATTTAATAATACTATATAGTTTTAAGGGATCACTGATTATCTCAGTGTTACACACACACATACACTACACAAATACAGTCTTGATTTTCTTACATTTTAGTGTTGCACCTTGAAAAACAATCTTGCTTGTGTCTTAAAGTTTTCTCTACTCCCACCTTGAATGCATTACCCAGACTTTAAATAGGAATAATTTTAAGACTAGATAATCCAGTCATCTTAAGTCACCCTTACATGGCCTCTAAATGTGGATTCCAAAATCTAAACATTTCCTCAACAAACAAGAATTTTAAAGGGCAGAAATCCTAACACCTGATTTGGGGATGAAGCAATGCGTGTTGTCGCCGATCTTACTATTTGCCGGGTGACCGCCTTCGCCATCCTGTGAGCATTCTCTCCTACACACCCTCGGAGGTGGAGATCAACCATCGATTGCACAGTTGTGAGTCGCGGGGGAACCTGATATCCTTTATTAACCAAACAAAAACCTTATAACCTGATCTTGCACTACGGCTATAAATGCCGCAGCTGAGGCTGTGAGAGCGGCTCTCAGAGAAAGGGAGGACACTCTGTCTGCTCAAGATCGGTTTACTCTGCAACCGAGAAAGGGCTCACTTTGAAATAAGTATACCCTGCTTGGGGGTTCAGAATTTATGCATCTGTACTTTTGACCATGACAATTTTATTGCACGTCCCGGAAGCAGAACAATTAAAGTGGCACTCAGACGGGAGTCTTGCTTCTGAAAACCTAACATCGCCACCGAATGACTGGATCTGGGCAACTGCGTTTTATGTAAAAATTTAATAGGTCGTATGTTGTGAATTACATACAGTTTTATATTCCCTGAAATCAACTGGTTATAGCCTGCTTCTTCCTGAATGAGGCTGGAAAGAATGGAGGAGTCTAGGAAGGCTGGGATTTAAATAAAAGATATTAGATCCTTCTGTTCCCAGGCTGAAACAGGGATTAGAATAACACATTTAAATACCTTAATGTTTTTAGCACAAAAAGCATTAATTCGATACTCTGCTTCCTTGAAATGCTTTATTAAGGCCCCCAAGACCCTCTTGAGAGTGTCTGCCTTCCTTGAAGTTAACGTACATTTATTGTTCTCCCCTGCAAACTTCACTAGTATTTCAAAACAGCGTGCCTGGCCTCTGCTTGCAGGGAAGGTGGGAATAGGAAACAGAACTGAGAGGAAAGCTGAGAAGCGTTCTAGTTTTGACATTTCAGAGCAAGCTTACGCCCCTTCAGGACCAGGCGTCATGAGCTCATGCACCACTGAAAATTAATGATGATCATGGTGCTCAATGGGATGATTTTAATTAGACCTGCTCTTCCACTGTCACCTGTGCCTGGAACCAAACCCATCTGATCAGCAAGCCAATAAATAAGCCACCCCGTGCTCTGGAAAAAGTGGGGCAGCCTGTCCACCTCTGACCTTCACTCCAATCCTAATCCAAGCAACCAAGAGTCCTAAGGGCCACAGGACGGCAGTAGCCATCCATCCACCATGCACAGGAGAGGAGGCAACTAGTTCACAGATTAGCACATCTCCTTTTTCTTTAGTGTGACAGTGGAATTTGTTGTGTGGGGATGCAGGTAAGTGAGAAAGGGCTCTTTCTGTCAAGTAGCATACACCTCTCCTCAAACTTAAGCCTGAATTTAATAAGCCACTAATTCTTTAACAGCAGGAAATGAGACTGCTTTTCTTTTTCATTACCATGTATGTAAAACTGTCTAAACAAAGAGGCACATTTGTCCAAACCCACAGAGTGAGCCCTAATGTAAACTACGGCCAGTGGGGGATGGTGATGTGTCAGTGCAGGCCACCAGTTGTAACAAATGGCCCACTCTGGTGGGGACGCTGGTGGTGGGGCAGGGTCTGCATGTGAGGGGGTGGGGGGCATAAGGAGAATCTCTTGTGCCTTCCCCTCAGGTTTGCTGTGAACCTGAAACTGCTCTAAAAAAATGAAATCTGTTGGGGAAAAAAAGGCAGCAGTGTTCTAACATTCCCAAAAACGGAATATGAAAATGACTCGCCATATTTCTGTATGTCTGCTCAAGTCCTTGCAGAATGACAAAGATTGACAGACAGACATCAGGCAGACAGGGCGGGACGTCCTGAAGCAGAGCAACCAACCACGTGAGGGTCTGTGTAAAGAGAGGACATAAGCCCCAAGGCATTGTGCACCCACAGAATAAATACATTACAACAGCCAAATATAATCGTTGTCAACTGTACAGCCAAACTTAATTTGTAACTTGCTCTTCTACCGAAGATCACCCCCCTGGCACTTCTCTGGACACAGTCTGGTCTGTAATGTAGTTAGCTGTGTACCTGTCTCCGTAATTATTAGGCTACGAGCTACCAGCTGTAGTGATGTGTTTTACTCATCTTTAAATCCCAGAGCACCAAACACAACAGCAACAAACAAACGTTTGTTTAATTACCCATCTTTTAATGATGTATTTGGACTTCAAACACAGCTCCTTCTCCTCCTTAATTATGATCGTTTCCATTTCATACTCAAGCACACATTTTTCATACTAAATGAATAACGATCATCTTGCAATTTTGATCAAAGAAGCTGAAAGATTAAGAGTATTTGTTTATTAACACCTGTTCCAAGAAGCCCAAGATCTCAACTTTTGAGTCCATCCGGAGGCTATACTTTTGAGAGTAAATTAATACACATTCAGCCACGTCTATCAGGTTACTGCCTTTTGTAAGCCGCAGCCACCACCTAAAAATCAAGTTGGCCATTTTGGGGGTTTGATAGGCAGGGCCGATGCTGCCAGCACCTGCCAGAGTCACCTTGGCTGGCGGCTGCCGTGGCCTAGGAGGCAGGCCTACACCGCCTTAAGGGCAGAGAGTGTTAATAGTAAGCTTGGAAAGCAGAGCAAGACCCAGCTAGCTGGATACCCACCTTCTTGGATTAGGGCAGGTACCGGAGGGGAATTTGAAATGAAGATAGTTCCAGCCAGGAAATGAGAAACACCAGGGAGGCAGGCGCTCAGGAGCACGTCTAGTAGGGGGTCCCAGCTATAGCCAGAAAGCTTTTACTTCTCATCAAATGAAAGTCTTGACATACAATGGAGAAGGCAAGAAATGCTTAGAGCCCACCTTGCGGCTGAAAATGGGAGTCACCAATCAAACGGAGCCTCAATGAAGGGAACGTGACAGAAGAAGCTGAAGCAAGAGTCGCAGCAAGCCAAGCCACGGAGAGCACCCTGCCTCTCTCCTTCTCATAATACAAACACACACAGATGCACAGTATCTCATGAAACCGGATCGGTATGCACCATAGATAGAATCTAAAGTAGTGGTACCTTTGGTGTCACGATTGTTTTTCAAGCAATGAGGCACAAACGGTCCATCACCCACTTTCATGACCCAGTGTCCAAGGCAAGGTGACCAGCACACGCCAGGCCTTCGTTTGAGCTCCCGGGACATGAAGGTGAAACAAGCGTGCCCTGTCCTGGGACAATGAAGCTATAAGGCATGGCTTTCTTTCTTTTTTGCTATAATGGCCAACACCCAGAGTTGTACAAGATTGGGAACCAGATTCTGTGACCTCAGGTCCAAGGTGATAATGACCTCCATCGGGGGAAAGCCCTTAAGGTCCTCGGGCCATTAAGAAAATTCCACCCTTCCTCCAGCAGCTCAAAGTCAGTTCTCTTCCAGGTTTTTAGTGTGCACGCTATGAAAGCTGTGGAGGAGAAATAACTCAGGCAATGGGAATGGGATCTGTGGGGGGGTGGGGGCGGGCTGCACTTCTGTGAGGGGAACTGGAAAATGGGGTATAATGGGATCCTTGCCTCAACTTATGTTGAGGAAGATGTACAACTTCCCTGGTTCTGTGTTTGTCCTGTGACCAACAATGAGGATTTCCAATGTTTCTTAAACTCTGAAACCTATACCGCTATTTGAAAATACATGGAACACTTCACAAATTTGCATGTCATCCTTGTGCAGGGACCGTGTTTATCTTCTCTGTATTGTTCCAATTTAGTATATGTACTGCTGAAGCGCGTGTTAAAGCCTTTACTTTTAAGTTGAAAGCAAAAATATGAGACTCTAATAATAATAATAGAGGAGCAGCAGCAAATGCTGACTTAACATGTGCTATTTTTTCATCCGTAACTGGGCTAAGTGCCTTCCCCACACTGCTAATACTCACTGCAACTGAGAAATCGGAACTGTTGTTCTGACCACCTCATGGATGAGAAAAACAAGCTCAGAAAGGCTGACACAGTGTGCCCAAGGTCACCACCACCTAATAAGTGGCCAAGACAAGACCTGAATACAGCCACGTCGCTCCAGGGTCTGCACGCTCAGCCACCCTGTTATGCTTTGGTTACTGTGGAAACACCCATTTGGAAGCTTCATGTAGTTCTGCTGAGCAGCCGGGCCAGGACAGGCTGGGGCAGAGAGCACAGGCCGAGGGATACTCCCAGTGCTGTGAACCCCAAGAGAGTTAGTTACCTTATCCTGATTCTCAGTTCTCTGCTTGGATTTTGGGGATGTCACCAATACCATTACAAGACAGCCATGAAGACTGAATAAATGTTAAAGGTGGATAAGTATTTGGAAAGTGTGTGTGTGGCAGGGGTAACCCATATCTTGATTTCTACCTGGCTCACAGAACTCAGTACCGAGGACCACTCATCACCCCTCCACTGAGAACACCATCTGGGCTGCATGCCAGGTCTGGCTGGAAATGTCCCCCCATAAGTTCTGGGCTCAGGCCCCTCAGAGTGTTCAGGATGGAGGTTATGTCAACCCAACCAGGAGCGAAGAAAATTTTGGCTGATGTGTCCATGTTTGAATTGTCCCATAATGGATTGTTTCCATGTATAATTTCATATAATGTTCTTTATACCAACCTATTAAATTACGTAATAATTCACAGTGATGTTCATACAGACTGAATATGAATATATGTAAATGCAAATAAGATTGGCGTTCTTGCGGGGTGAAGACTATGTCTTTAATTGCCCACACATCCGACACAATGCCTGGTATACGAGAGCTGCTGCTGATTTACCTACGTCAGTCAGACGGAGGGGCAAGAGAGGCAGTCCCGACCCACACTCACAGGGAAAGGACAGGCACGGAGGTTTGGGGCAGGGAGCAAATGAGGAATCAAGAGAGAACCTGGTTGGTGGTGGCACACCTTTCTCAGTAGCTCTGTGCCCTGGGGAAGCTGGGAGGGAAACTGAGGAAGGCTGCGTCTAACGTCAGAACTGTAGTATATTGGAGCTCTTCTTGAATGATTAGAGCTGTGATTAACCCTATCTGTGTGCCCCAAAACAGTGTCAGCTGTTCACTAAGATAAGTGGACAATCCCACAAAAAGCATGAAACCATCACAAGCATGACCTTCTCAAGCAACATTAAACATAGAAGAGTGATTCTTCTTCACTCACATACTGGAAATAGTTTTATCCTTACTGTCATTTCTTACTCTCATCTCCAAAAGCAAAAGAAAACAGCAACTGACCCAACTGGGATGCAATTAATACCACTGGAAGTCTACAGTCAATTTTACTCTTTCTAAATAAAATGGATAGAAATTGACACAAAATAAATTTCAAACATGCTAATTATGCAAAATAACACCATTGAACAAGTCAAAACCAGAACTACCCACCCAAGAGATGACCATTTTCATTTAACCAAAAAGACTCATCTGTAATTACATTTTCTCTTATTTCACAGATAATCTATTGCTACAGCAAAACAAGTAACAGAATTCAAAAAGCACTTCATCTCTGAAACAGTGATTCGATATTCTACTAATAAATTAAAATCTGAATTTGTTCTTTGTATTTGACCTGAACAATTTTAAGAGCCGCAAGCTCTCTGCCTACTTTTTGATATCAGGTGATCCAGAGAGACACTCTTACTTCATGGAGCTTTCTGTGAGCTATGAACCTCTAAGTAGAGTTCTTCTAAAATTGAAGGCATTAATGTATAGACAAAGGAAAAGATTCTTCAACATTATTGAAAAGGTATTTTTGATGGTTCCTAAGAAGCTGGTAGCAGCCAAGCAAGTAGTATTAATAAATACTAAAAAAAAAAATTACATAGGGTTTATTTTATTTCCCCATTCAAAAAGTGTAAAAGTTGGCGTTTTCCGAAAAAGCAAAACAGAGGCCGTTGCCTCCTGGACAGATAATGGTCCGACGGGTCTGGGCAGTCAGCACAGTAATGAGTCCTTTCTGTGGGACTGCCCATGGACACCGGGGTCATCAGCAAAGCAGCACCCGGGGACAGTGAGTCTAACAAGGCTCTGATACTCTTTGGCAGCTGCCTTTGTCCATTTGGGGACTCTTGATCAGCATGTTAAGGAGTCCAGATTGTTAGTAGAACAAAGAAAAATATATTAAGCAATCCAGCTACACAGATTGCAACAAACTAGTCAACCAATATAACGGCACTGGGCAATTAAGTTAGATTTGTAAAGACAGCCTGAAGTTTTCAAGGCGCTACAGTGATAAGGCACGGCTATCAATCTGGACAGAGTCAAATGCTATCTGCAGTGCGCTGGGTGGCTCTTGGAATAAGTCACACAGACATGGTGTTAAATTCAAGGGGGGCAATTTCTTTTCAAGTCTTTGAGCAGAGGAAGGAGAGAAAAATATACACAAATGTTGGCACTTTAATGTTAATTAGGAAATAGCCATCTTCTATTTCTTCCAGATGCTATGTTAACTAAGGAAGTAGAGTCTTCCTTCTCTGGGGGCTGTTTTGACCCAAGTGGCCTTTCTGTTGTGTGCACACCCCCTCACCAAGAGAAGGGAAAAGGAGACCCTTCCCACAGCCTGGGAGGCGCCTCTCCAGTGCACTATCACACAGGTCTCAGAGGCCGCCCGCTCTCATGACAAGAGAGAAACTGAGAAATACCACCACAAACACAGAGAGGCCAGCCCCTATGTTGAATTTAATTTCCCTCTGTGACCCTCACCGTCCACCCCAAAAAGGCCAGTATCATGTCCCTTGTTTCACGACATGTTCCAGTGTCCACTTTGATACCTGGCCCATGGCTGGCTCTCAGATAATATTTGTGGACTGCCCTACTGCACTATAAAAAGTCTCCAAATGCATACTGCACATTGCTCTTGTCTGTAAAAAAAGCAGAGGATTGTATTCATGAGAGGGAAGGAGCGCCAGTAAGCACATGGCCCAGAGGATCTGGCCAGCATTCATGTGAATCGGCACTGAGCAGGGTGGCTGAATATGCTGGAATGGTTTTATCAATGTGTGTGGGTCCAGCCAGAGGGGTGGCTGTGGGACCCCACCCTTGAGCGTTATCACTGGGTGTGTGGGCTCCCATTGCACATCTCCAGGTGCATCTGTGACTCCACTTCCCCGATATACCTGCCTGTGTTTGCTCCTACCATGTTCTCAAACACGCTGCAGATGGCAGGGCCCACACCCACCACTCCACCCAGCTGGTCTGTCCCTTCACTAGAGAAATGAGCAGAAGCACTGGCTTGCTGAAGAGTTCCATGGGCAGGTCCAAAGGCCCTGCGGTGAGCCAGACCAGCCCCTGTACCCCCTGCTCCTCCCATCAGAGATAAGACCTGCGGATACACCCCTCTAGCCACAGGGAAAGTGACGTCCATGGAACATCACAGCTCAGCCCAAGACACAGCGAGGGTGGCCAGTAAGGAGGAGGAGGAGAGGTGGGAGAAAACTCATGGATGCCTTTCTCTGAGCTATTCTGAAGGAATAAAGAGAGACGGGGGCGGGGCCGAGTTGACAAAAGAGCAGTTCAGGGGGAGGGAACAATCCGAACAGTTTGGCAAAGATGAAATACACTAAAAAAGCTAATGATGTGTGGGTAAATAAGCAACCTAACATACTGGATGTATGGACACATATATAACCATGTGTATATGTATATGTGGACATATATAGAACCATACATAAGTTCTGAACAGGCAACTTAACTTCAGAAAATTATGCTAAGAAAGTAAACAGATAAGCAGACAAGGTCACAGGTAAGCACAGCCTGAGAGCATTGTTCATAAACATCACCCCGCTGAGGACGCTGTGGATCTAAAATGAGTCCACACAGAGCACGGACATACGCTCACCGTGTACTGTTGGAGAAAGGAGGCGACTGCGAAAAAGCCCCTGAAAGTGGTGTTTCTTTGCCTTGTGTCTCCATCCCTCTCCTACGGGCACAACCTCTTACAGGGGCTCTCAGGCTTGCTAAGTATTTGTTGACACGCTTGAATTCAAAGTAAGCCAAGGGTGTGGGGGCTTAACTTAGTTGCCTTCAAACAGCCACGGAGAAGGTTGCAAGGAGAATAAGAAAACCCGTCAAACAAATCACATGTACATAGTAAGCTAAATTTCACCAGGAAAACGTGCAGTTCTACCCTGAAGACAGCAGGGCTTGCTTGCTGCCAGCTCCCCGGCGCCTGACAGCTAACGCTCCGAGGCGGTGCAGTCAAAAACTCATTTCTATTTTAGATTCCGGACAAACACAACAACAAATTCTCGGGCTTTAAAAATGGACACGTTGCTGCTATGTTATTTTACTGAACTGTTGACATCATCCCAAAAGGATTATTTTTTTCCCAAACAGCTCCTTTAAAATAGAAAATGTATATATATGTATGTAAGGAGGAGCTCTTCACATGCAAATAAGTATTTTAAAAATAAACTTAGAGATCAATGATTGGAAACTTACTGGGTCACTACTACAGGTATCTTAAAGTAATTCATTCTCTTCAATAATGACCACAACTTCCTGTTTTAACTTCCCCTTCATTTTAAAGAAAATCTGAACAAACAATGTGTTTACTGCCCTCCACTCCTCTGTCTGCACTGCAGCCTCCCTCTGCTCGGAAGGCCAAACTGCCCCTGCACTTATCAGAATCCCTCAGCGCCTCTCCTCCAAGAACAAGCATAAGCCAAGTGGGCCACCCTGCTAGAGGCGTGCCCGTCACACTTTTGGAGGTTATGGGTATATGTTGTTTATGACTTCGATTGTGGAGATGGTCTCATGGCTGTTTGCATCTGTCCAAACTCATCAAACTGTACACATTAAACAGGTGCAGTTTTTGTCTATCAACTATACCTCAACAAAACTGTTAAAAATACATAACCGTAATGGACTCTGAGGAGAGCTGTATTTTTATATCTGTATGTGTCCATTTTCCTGGGTATGTCTAGTCTTCTTTTCTCTTTCATCTGAGTCTTCTCTGTAATTTGTACCACAAATTAAAATAATATTTCAAGCACGTAATCTCCTCTTGATTTTACTGAACTCAGACCACGATACTGAATTACAGTGAATCTATTTTTTTTTTTAAAGAGATTTCATGAGCCTCTCTTGCCAGCGCTGCTTCTCTCCTGACACTGCCTCCCTCTCTGGCATCCCATCCCCCAGAACTACAGAGTGTGGGCGTCCCCACCGGCCCACATGCCCACCGCCCTGCTTTTCTCTCTTGACCAGGTCTCCTCTCCAGCTGCCTATCTTCCTGCCTCCCCTGAGCTGCCTTCTACTCCACTTGGAAGACAAGTTCCACTGTAACCTCTCTGTTGATGCTTCTCCCCATCTCACCCCTCTCCCAGCCTGACTGAGCATCCTCTCCACCCCCACAGTCCCCTGGGAAGTACTCAGTCAGGGTACCCATCCATCACCCCAAATGACCATTTATGTGTCTGCCCTCCCCATGGGACTAATTCCTGGAAGGCAAAAATCTATGTTCTTTTGCATCTTTAATGCCTGGTAGTACAAAGCTTGGCACATACAGTACCAATGATAATGAAAGTGTCAACTTTTCATGTAAAGGAAAACAAAAAACAAAATGATTAACCACAATTTCATGTTAATAAGAACTATTCTTAACAGCTTATATCTCAGTGGGTGTTAGGACCTCATTGTCTTCTAATGACAAATATTGGTTACTATACATATTTTGGATTTCAAGGTTCATAAACATTTGGCATAGGACGCAACTGGGTCCCCTGAATTTGATCTCCGTGCATTACTACTGAAATGCCTATGGTATGTGTGTGGTGGGGGGTGGCTCTTCACAAATATTAAAAATGTGAAAATAAAGAGCGGAGAAAAAACATTTTGAAAATGCTATAACCCAAACCGGAATAACGGCTAATACAAACAGTCCCCTTCCCAAATGGAAGCGGGTCACGAGTAATGGCTCACCTCAAAGTGACCGCAGTGATACTGTTTACTCTCCATTCGGGGCTTAAAAGCATTTTAGTTGATGAACAGGCCCTGAAGCAGAAACATCTAAATCCATGCTAATGCCCAGCAGAGCAGTAACTTCTTTTGATTAATTTACCAGTACTCAAAGTCCAAGAAAGAGATCAAACCACGTTTCGTACTAAACAATTAAACAAGCAGCCATTTCGCCAGGATGGTGTGTGTCAGGATGAAAGCTGGATGGGGTCGGGTGGAAAAGCAACAAATATATCACATTGATTAATGCTTATAGGATTTTCCCCCCCTTAAATGTCATAACATTTCATTCAATGGTCAGACCAAGGAGTTTATATAACATTTAAAACAGAAAAAATTTCCAAAAGCTTAAGAAAATTCAGATGTGTAGTGAGGAGAAAAATCAGGTCAGTTGTAAAGAACCTTCAAAACAGTTTCGCTGAACTCTGACCGATTTGCTGAAAGATCTTCCACATGGAATAGCATGAGGCAAAACCTTATCACCTCCTTCACAAAAATTAATTTTTCTACTCTGAGTGAAACTTTCTTGGTTTTTAAATTCTTTGGCCCATTTACAATGTTAAATACTATCTATCTATATTTTTTTGAAAACACAGACTTTAAACAACTGTAATACAAATGTTTCTCTACTTATTTGTTTTAACTGGAATTTAAACCAAACTGCCTCCCACATCAGAATGAACTACTAAATATGTTAATGATTAAACTTCATAGATTTTATGAATGATTAGGTAAATCCATTTTTTTAAAGCCCAATGGATCTTCCCGTAATGAATAAAACTAATCTTTTTTTTTTGTGGAAAAAAATCTGAACAAAGCCATCTAAAAAATGTCAGCTTACTGAAAAGTCACCATCTGCTAATTTTATAGCCCCAAGGAACATTTCTTAGGTAAGTCAGTATTGTTTTAGTGAATTAATTGGCATGTTTGGGGCTACTATCCTTTCCTAATCTGTAAAATGGGGATGAGGATATATGCCTTATATGAGTGAATGAAATAGTACATATAAATCTTCAGTCTACCACATTGCGTCCTCCCTTACCACACACTCTCTATACAGCACTCCCTCTAGTTCACAATCATCCCCTTGTGGCTCAAACCCATCTGTGTCTGGGTCTCACCTCGTTTTCACACAAATATCACTGTACCCTAAGGGCTCTTTCACATGCAGCTGTAAGGGCAGAGATTACTCCGCAAAGGTTCTCTGGTATGCAGAGGACTCTGTGGCACCGTTGACTACTTCTGCCAAAAGATTAAGATGGAAGCCCTTTATATTTTTAAATGCTTATATGGAAACACTACAAAAATTGGGGAAGGCGAACTTGAAAATGGACTCTTTGACTGACCTTGCCACGATTCTGTCCCTCTGAGGAGGGTTCATGAGCCCAAAGAGCGTGGGTGTGTAGGCCTGTCTTCCTGCTCACGCACTCTGGGTCTACTGGGCTCAAATCCCTTATTACTACTAATGCATAAAATAAATGGTTGTAGATGAAGTGGATATAAGTTCCTACCGGCCCTTATTCTGATTTCTAATATGTGTACAGAAAACCAAACGTTGCTATTCTAAGTCTTTTCAAAGATGGTAACATCCTCCCTGGTTAAAAAAGTAATCGAAAAGCTCTCGGGTGAGATCACAAAACACGAGGAGGAAGGGTCTCATTTTACAGAGGAAGTAGAGGGTCACAGAGTGCACACCGTCCTCAGTAGGGTCCAGGATTCCCCCACATGGAACTAAATGCATCCTATCTACAGAGCTCCGGCCACAGGGGTATTTTGAAACCGCAGGCAGAAAAGCTGGAGATGATACCACAATCTTTAAATATTAAGAAATTCCTATGAGTTATTCCACAGTGATTTTGACTCCGGTTGTAAAGAAAGGCTTTCATTCTGACCTGTCTATACAGCTCAATCTTAAATGCACTTCTCTCTAAATAGACTTCAGCTAGAATTGTCACATTTTTAGCTATTGAGGAAATGTTTTGCTGCCCTTTTCATTGTTGTTCAGGCATACACAGTGTCCGTCCCAAGGAGCAAATATGCCACTAAAGCTTCCTTTCGGTACCTGGTCGCCAGATCTCCACCAAAGGAGCAGAGAACATAACAGACTCAACCTGGAATAATTATTCTCTAACTATGATGCATTATCACAAGTATTTGAGCACCTACAATACCCAAAGTAACCTCAAATATCTTCCTAAAAAAAGAGACCATCACATGTCCTTCCAAGTTCGAACTCAGCATCTTTTAACAGCTTCATTCTAAGGAACTTCATTTGCCCATGTTAGAGTCACTCTTCTCATTTCCCAAGTTCAGTAGCCAAGGAGATGCCCATGCCAGTCAGTACCCTGCTTCCAATTCATGTCAGTGTGCAAGTTCCTATGGCCTGAACGCTCTGAACAAGCCTTGCTTGTGGTCCCTGGACTTTTAGTTTTTTTTCTTTCAGGTTTGTAGTCCTGAGTTGACTTTATCACTAGTTCACTGGGAATGATTCTGAGAATGTCACTGTGCACGCCAATTTCAGCTGGAGAAATTTTGACTATGAATGACATTTTCTGGATTGGATTTTAAAGCCTTTTCTGAAAAGCATTATTTGTAATGGGGGATCTCTTGGGAACTGAATGGCATTTTTACAAAAGTTCACTGCGTAAGAACAAGAAGTGCCCCCTGGAAGGTATCCAGGGTATGGTGAGAACAATATGGGGCCCCAACAGGGGGGATTTAATCAGCCTCATGCTTGCCATTCAGTCAAATCCAAGGAGGTCTGCTTTTACACTGTTTCTCTTTTACTAAAAAATCCCTTTGGCACCAAAAAATATCCTAACCCTAGGAAACTGACCTAGAGGATGAACTTGGTGTTTGCTGGCTTAACAGTCTTACTGTTAAAAAGCATAAACAATAAAAGTTCTACTAGCATTACAAATCAATACCGGCATGTATTCATATTCACAATATTCATTTCATTCCTTAAATATTACCCTATTAGCCTATCTTTGTATCAACCACGTCTTGGCTGAATTCGTATTTACTCTACATGTAAACACTCCAGCACATCCCGAGTCACCAGGAAAATTCCATACTCAGTCACAGAGCGGATACACAGTCCAGAGCATAGATGGACTTGGACCAAGCGAATGAAATACTCTACATCCCCATGAGATAATCCTGAAAATCGTGCCAACAAATGCACATATCTCGTGTCCAGAACCAAAACAGGATACAAATAGAGATAAGTTAGCTGTATAGCTGGCTTTCCTCTAAGTTCTAGGCTGGGTCCCTGGTCACCGAGCTTGCCGTGTCCCATTAACATTAATTGGCTTGCAGCACAACGCGCATGGCTTGTGATTTTCCTCAGGATAACAGGTGGGCAGGTGAATTATCTGCCATCAACCTTCCCACCTGATCCCTAAACTTGCAAAGCCACATCAGAACAGGTGAGCCCCTGCTCTAGCATCCCCTACACACCCCTCTCCATCATGACACAACCATCACATGCAGGTTCCTCAAAAGGTGCTGATTTCCCTCCCTGCTGCCCCACCATCTTCACTGAGCTGTAACATCACGTAAGTTTAAGGTGTACACGTTGATTTGATGCACTGGTGTACTGCACAATGATCACCACCACAGTGTGTGCTAATGCCCATCACATCGCATGATTACTATTTCTTTTTTGTGGAGAGATCATTTAAGATCTGCTCTTTCAGCGACTTTCAAATATGTAATACAGTATTATTAACTACAATCACTATGCTGTACATTAGATCCCCCAGAAGTTATTCCTCTTACAACTGCAAATTTGGACTCTTTCCCCTTTCCCCTCCTCCCCAGCCCACGATTCTAGTGTCCACTTACATGAGTTCAGATTCTCTGATTCCACGTGTAACAGATATCATACACTATTTGTCTTTCTCTGACTTATAATTTCCCTTTATTATCTGCAGGATATGAAACCATATCTTCCAAAAATATATCTAAGGTCCTTTCCTCAGAAAAATGCAACCTGTATCTAATTAGCAAAGATAAGAAAACTCCAGTATTTCTCTCTGGATGAATACAATTTAATTTCATAGCAGGCCTTGTAACGAGCTTGTCATTACAAATTTTGTCTAAGGCAGGTTACTCTCACCACAGTGGCTTTTGAGATTTCTAACCAAGGTCACATAATAAGGGCACAGCTGAACTACGATTAATAGTACCATCTTGACTTAATCTAATTATCAGCCTGCTATTACTTCCTAATTACTAATATCACTGATGAAACTGAAATGATCTCATAATCTCACAATTTGGAACCATGTGCATGAAAATTAAGTTCTCCCTTCCTCATCTTACTCCTTTTCAAAGGGCTAAGGGAAGCGCATGCCAAGTAAAATGTGCAAGAACACGGACAGCTTCCATTTCCCAGTAGCATCTCTGACCCCACAAACCTGCATTTTTGGGTAAAACAAATCTCACTGAGAGTGACATTCACACATATGGGAGGAAAGAGGGAGGGTGAAATTTAGTATCACAGTTCAGTTGCTAGTGATGAAACAGAGAAGAATGAAGAAAAAATATTCTACCTACAGTTTTAGAGTTAAAATCTACCACGTTCATACTGGTTATAAGCTCAGAAACTATAAAGAATTGGGCAACTAAGACAATTCCTACTTAGGGTGAATGGCATTTCAGTTTCTTCCCTCTTAACAGGATCAGGGCACATGCTGGAAAATGTTTGTTTGTAAAAATTACTAAACCAGATCCACAATAGACAATAATTAATGGCTTTAAATATTTTTACTGTACTAAAAGACAGTATGTACTCCTTCTTTCGTAAGTAATAGATGTAGTCACAGGATTAACTTACATGCTACGTTTCAAAAACTTTCCTTACAGCCTGAAACACCCTTTGCAGGGACATTCCATCAACGAATAAATCAAGTGTTAACTGATAGTACACATGTTCCTCAGAGAGCCTTCACCTCATTCATCAATATAGGTTTTCGTAACTAATTAGCATTCTTGCTAGGGTTAAGAAAAACTGGGCAACAGGTGAAGTGGATGAAACTGATCAACTTGTTGAAAGCTTTAGAACAAATCACTGCAGAAGTCTTTCAGTGGTGCTGCTTGACACCTCAAGACACATTTGTCTAATGTTTCTTTAAGCTTTTCCAGCCCAGCATATGCCAGAACCTGATGCAACATCTACCATGACAAATGAAAACTGTGACTGGCAAATTCCTTGTGCAAAAGTGAACCTATGTTCCCAGATTTTGCGGCCACCCGCAGTGTGAGCAATTCCTGTTATCTCCTCCACATCCTTCGATTTATTCTCTGTGCTTCCTTTCCTGTGACCCGACCATCCACCTCTCTGGGTGGAATTATACAAGAATTTCTCCTTCACGACACCATCTCCCCTTGTATCAGTTTTCCAGGGCTGCCATAACCAAGTGCCAAAAACTGGGTGTTTAAATAACAGAAATTTGTCATCTCACAGTTCTGAAAGCTGCGAATCTGAGATCAAGGGGTTAGCAGGTTCCGTCCGAGGCTGTGAAGGAGAAGCTGGTCCAGGCCTCCCTCCTGGCATCCGATGGCTGCTGCAACCTTTGGCCCTCACTGCGCTCCCTGCCCTCAGCTGCACATGGCACTCTCCCTGTGCGCCTGAGTCCAAATCCCCCTTCATAGAAGGACACCAGTCATACTGGACTCGGTCGGGCCCACCCTAGTGACCTCATCTTAATTTAAGTAGTTAACATCTGAAGTGACCCTATTCCAATTAAGGGCACATTCTCAGATACTAGGGATTAGGACTTCAACCTAAGAATTTTGGGGGACACAATTCAATCCAAAACACCCCTAAAACATTCACCTCTTCAAAAATCCTTCACCTCCCAACCTGGAACTGGCTCATGCAGGGAAGCCTATACCCCAGGAGTGTCCCCTGCCCCACACACTGCCCCCACATTCCATCGCCGAAAGATTGGAAAGGGTGGCAGCCAGCTTCTTGTAAACCTCGGAAGGCCATTTCCAAACCACTGCTTCCACCAGCTACTTAAAATTCCCGGTTATGAGTTCCTGAAGAATGCTGTTGGAATTTTGATAGGGATTGCATTGAATCTGTAGATTGCTTTAGGCATGATGGCCATTTTGACAATATTAATTCTTCCTATCCATGAGCACAGGATGTGTTTCCATTTGTTGGTATCTTCTTTAATTTGTCTCATGAGTGTCTTGTAATTTTCAGGGTATAAGGTCTTTCACTTCTTTGGTTAGATATTTTATTCTTTTTGATGCAATTGTGAATGGAATTGTTTTCCTGATTTCCCTCCCTGTTAGTTCATCACTAGTGTATAGGAATGCAACAGATTTTTGTGTATTGACTTTGTATCCTGCTACTTTGCTGAATTCAGATATTACATCTAGTAGTTTTAGAGTGGATTCCTTAGAGTTTTTCATGTACAATATCATGTCATCTGCAAACAGGGACAGTTTAACTTCTTCCTTGCCAGTCTGGATGCCTTTTATTTCTTTGTGTTGTCTGATTGTCGTGGCTAGGACCTCCAGAACTATCTTGAATAAAAGTAGGGAGAGTGGGTATCCTCTTAAAGTTATTTTCTTATGTAGTCCTTAAAAGCTGTATGCGTTTTTTAATGTCTTGAGTATTAAAATACCTTGATTTACTACAGTTACATCTAAGAAAGATGAATAAGCGGTCTCATGAAAAGAAAGGAATGCTTAAGTAATTGGCTTCTATTGTGGTTGGCCAACTTGTCAGAGATTTTCACATTTTGCAACCTTTGGGATAAAACACTAAAGGTCTACACAAAATACTTACTTGATGTTTCATATCAATCACCAACACATCAAATTGGCTACAGACTAACCCACCTGGACCCAAACATCTACTTGTACACTAGAAACTGCTACGGCTCGACATCCTCTCTAGCCTCTGCAACTCAAGAAACATGGGTAACTGTCTTCCCTGCCAGCTCTGACTCACCTCCTTTAACCCCACCAGTGGGTATTAACAATGACCACCATCCACCACACTCCAAAGGTGGAGCCATCTTCTCCATGCGCCCACCCAGATCTTCACCCAGTTGATTTTGTCCCCTAAATTTCATTGAGGTCCCCCTACTTCAACCTACCCCACTATTGCAGCCTCAGCTCAGACCTTCCTCACCCATTATTTTCCCATCCTCTCTAGTCTTACTAATTTCTACCAATGATTGCCTTCCATTGTCCTTATCTTTTAAATACTGAAATTACGGAAACTAAAATAAACACTGCTGATCATACTTCTACAAAATAAATTATCTCTTTCTTGAGGATGGGCAGCGCAGGTGGCCCCTAATGATCAGTCTATTGTAATGCATTGCAGGGTCCAACGGATGCTTCCAAATATTGCTCTACTTTGGCATTTTAGTACTCATTTCTTCTGTTCACTTGGATCCTGCATTTTACATTATTTTTCCCCAGTTGTATTAGTATGCATTTTGTAGGCTGTACCTCATTTTGTTATTTCCTGCCTATATTTTTAATCTCCTTAAGGTATAATTATAATATTTCTGTCCTTCCAGATTTTTGAAATCTCCTGATTCAGGATCATCTGCCAACTTCATTAACATGAAGTTTACTTCCCCTTAAATAAAATGGGATATGTTGGACAAATCCCCATAGCATCAAGCTACAAGCGGAAACCCTGCCATTTATGTTACATTTACTGGCTTTCCACTATTTTCCATCTGTGTGCTTCTTCTCTAAGCCAAGATGAACTTGTTTTGCCATAGAACAGGTCAAACAGTCCTGTAGAAAAACAAGAAGAGAAAGTATATCTACATTGTACGAAGGCTGCTCTTATCTCTCAGTTTACCTAGTTACAGAGTAAGAAGTCCAAGGCCACAGTGTCACTCTCCAAACCTTTCTGCTCCTGTTTCTGTTTCAATAGAGTTTGCGGGAGAAGAGAACTTCTCTTGCAAACAAGAGCGTAAGATCAACAAGCTCCACTTGGGATAAAGGAGGCATCCCACTGAAAGCAGGCACTGCTCACAGCGCCCCCTGACGGGTCGCCACGATGCCTGGGACCCGTGTTGGCAAGTGCCACAGAGGACTGGCATTCCAGCCTTCCCGCCCTGGCTGGGAGGGGATCCTACAGACAGCCCAGAGAAACGCCAGGCGATTTCTTCCCCCTCCTCAAGGACAGGACAGGCCTCTCCTGCTCTGGACCGTCAAGAGAAAAGGAAGAGCTTTTCCCGCCCAGCTTCACGTGCCACCCTCCCGCGCTCACCAGCCAAGTCATGCCAGCTTACCTATGATGAGTCCAACTGCCAGCCCACTAATTTGACACTGTTTTTAGAGCTGGAAAGTTTTGTTTTCATGTTTCTTTTTAAAAAGGAAAGCAATATTCAGATATCCTGTATGTAACAGCTATAACAGATGCCGCCTTATCTTGCCACCTCGTTAGGAGAAACAAACAACTATAAATCTTGCATTATATCCAAAAAGTTGTCAGCCCGAAATAAAAGCTGGCAAGGATCCAAGTGGCATGCGTCCTTGATTCCAGTCATTTTGCCTGTAGTTCTTACATATGTAAATTGAGAAACTGTTAGCAGAAGCAAGCCAGCTGAAAACAGATGTGTTTTAGGGTACACAGACACATTCAAGGGGCCCCCAGGCCCGGCCCCCTTCCCACCTGTCACCACAAATCCCTTTCTACTTCCGATTATGTGTTCCCCTGCTGGCCTCCCCACCCCCCGCCAATCGCAACACGTTGTTATCATTTACTAGGCTAGGTTCACATGCCCAGCCAGGGTGGTGGACCTCAGAATGAGAATACAGGATACAGCAAAACTGCACAGCCCTACAACCTCCTTAAAGATGAAGCCATAACGATTAGCAGGAAAAGAGGTGGGGAGGAAGAAGCAACGGCAGCAGAATCAAACAAGGCAAGGGGGACCACCCAGCTCTGGTCCAGAACCTGCAGTCAGCGCCGTTCTGTGTGTGAGAAGTTTCTGGGACAGGGGAGGTTAAAGCTCAGCCACCATTTACTCTGGAAGGGGGTCTTGGACCCTACAAGGCTCTTCTTATGGATAGAAGGGAAATAACACTTCCAAAGTTAGAGGGTAGATACACAGGTTCAGTGAGCTGGCATGCAAGGCTCTTGGCCCAGGGTTGGAGACAGTCTTCCGGCTCAGCAAGTGGTATCACTCATAAAAAGTGCTGCCTGGTCTCTACATGGACGTGAGAGTTTATAGAATTAGAAGTTTAGTTTGTCGTGGATTACTTTTAGAAGAGAAGCTTTCACCTGCATACCAGTAAGCCAACATGTAACTAATACTTTTAAACCAGAAAGGATTCTCTTAACTTGGGATTTTACAAAATAACCGAGAGAATTAGCTAGGGCCCAGGAGGGTGTAGTCAGAAAAATGCAAAAAGCCGCAAAGTATATCTAAGACGCAAACACTTGAGTTGGAGCTTTGGTTCAGGCTTGAGTACTTTACCTTTGTTTGCTCAAGTTCACTTGGAGTCAAAACCCCTGACCTCACCTGCTCACCTTCTGCTCACTTCTGCCCCTACCCTGCCACAAAAACCTCCTTCCTGCCCAACGGATGCCACAAAGTCATTACCCTGGCACTTAGAGTATCTCAGCTGACTTCAACACCCCCCCAGCACTGAGAACCTCTCCCCACTCTGGCTTGATAGTCACCCCATTTCTGTTTGCTGGTCTGTCTTACTTTCCAGGTGCTGGTTAGCATTCCACAGGGCTCTGCGTCAGACAAAGGCACACAGAATTTACTCTCATCTACCTTCATCATCTACTATAGTCCCTATGCTCATCATCTGACCAGGGGTCCAACACCTGCAGCCTGTGGCTCACATCCAGCCCACTGCCCACTCTTACCAATAACGCCCGTACTCGGGCACAAACACCTGCACGTGTTGCTGCGTTGTCCACGGCTGCTTCCATTCACCAGCGGGAGTTGTGTTGCAGAGAGCCTCTAAAGCCTGGACATTTACGATCTGACCCTTTACAGAAGACATCTGCCAACCCTTGATAGAGGCCATGTCCCAATCACAGTTCTTTTTGTGTCTCCAACTAACCCTGCTGACTGTGTGCCCCACGGGCTGCTCTCCAAACGTCCCTGGTGACCGCTTCACCCATCGCCATCCCCCTGAGGGCACGGAGACCGGGTCCACGCCTGGGAGTGTGGGGCTCCTTCAGCCTTCTTTCACCACGCCTGTTTGGGACAGGTCACGTGACCTCCTAGGCCCTGAATCCCTCCGGGGCCCCGCCCCCTGCCCACGTGCCTCTTGCCAGGCCCCCGTTCTCTCCTCCGTGGAATGCTACAGAAGCCCCTGGTTGCCTTTCCTTCCTGACTCACCTTACCCCCATTCTTCCTCCCCTACTGTCGGTTATTTTTCTAACATAAAAGTGCCTGACTTTTATTGTCATTCAGCGTCCTCTCAGATACAGCCCTGCCTCTTCGGCCGCATCTAAAACTGCTTCCCACTCTGCCTCCAACCCTCTGGCTGGCCGGCAACCTGCACCGGGATCTCCCAGGTGGAAGGCCCAGCACCCGTCTTCCGTGGGGGGAATGAAGCCATGTAACTAAATAAATGAAATTCCATTTTAGGGGATGTGCTAGAATCCGGGTCAACCACCTCGTCCCGAGTTTCCCTTGACCATCAAATAGAACTGTTCACTTGTTCCTTCCTGCCATCATCACACTTCGACCTCACCTCTATTATAAAAAGCCGGTGCCTCGCCCACAGGTAGTCCACAATAGGTACCCACAAAATGCTTTGGAAACTGCAAAGTACTACATAAATACCTACTGAAAAGAGATGAACCTGTACTACCTAATGTTTTACGTTCAGTTTACTACCCACTTTCTATCCTACTGGCACAAACTGTAGATGGGGAAAAACCCTTGGCTATAAATTGGATCAAGTCCTTACAAATGGCCTTTCCAAGTGTTACACGAGCAACAGACCAAGTTCCTATAATACCCAGCTGGACATAGGGGCCTTTCCAAGTAGTCCTAACCAGGAAGACACACAGGACAGGGGTGGGGAGATAGTAATTAGGAGAGAAAGTGATGCTGTATTTACACAGCACCTCACAACCACTGCTAAAGGTTATCCAATCAAACTTATATATTGAATGTATACCACATGCCAGGCACTGTTTGTGGCATTCATAGCAAGCTTGACATGGTAAAAAGAGGCCCAAAAGGAGAAATTGAATGTGAAGAGAAAGTTAAAGGGTAACTTGATCTTGTTTGTACATGGGGAAAAGTTAATATTACCAAAAAGTGGCCAGCTGTTCCCTGTCTCCAAGGAAGAGAAATGCAAAGGAAATGGGCCTAAGCTGCGCCATACGGCACTGAAATTAGGCAGAAGGAATAATTTGCTGACATCAAAGGGTGTTAAACACTCTTTGCAGTTTCCAATTTTATTTTCAGAAGGTCCTTAAACAGTCTGAGTGGATCTGGGCAGCTCTATTTGAAGAACAGAGATGGAGCTGATAAATTCTCAAGCTACACTCTTTGGGCCAAGACTGATTTCGTTTAAGTGGGCCCATATATAAAACAGATGAAGTGATTCAATGCTTGCAACTACTGTGCACCATACCCTTTGGAAAAACCTATTAAAATCCAATAAGTGAGAGGGTTGACAAACTATAAAGAACAGAATAAATAACTACTAAATTAGCATTAATTAAAAGGCAAAGGTTCTTAGTGGGAAGGATATAACTTTGGGGTCCCGTTGACCTAGGTTCCCAATCTCCTCTTGCTGCTTTTGGCCTGTCTGATCTTGGGAATAATGCATGAAACTTACAGAGCACACCATGAGAAATGAAGCCCCATGTGGTATATAAGAAATAATAGTAGTTGTCTGAGAATGGTGACACCACTAGTGATGTCTATTTTGTTTTTTCCAAATTCTATAATAAATATTTATTACTTTTACAACTGGGGGGGGAAGAAGAAATTTCTTCCCCTCCCCTCAAAAATTCTGTCTTGTTCTTCTGAACAATATAACCCTTCATGCCATTATTTATTATGCTATAAACTAACTTCTCTGTTAATCAAAACACCTCCTGTCAGATGATTTCCTTATTAGGCACTGACGACTTCCACAACACACATCTTCCATTGTCTATATTTCATCATAAAGGCATGTAAAATTGCTGTTTAACAGCTTAATATTCTTAGATCCTACCCATCCAATTTTCTCACATGTGGAGAAATTACATCACTTGAGATATAAGAAAAAACCCAGCCATCTATAATAGTTCTACATTTTATAAGGTAACAAAGGAAGAGTGGGAGTTTTATACATTTTCAATAATTTTTCAATGACTTCCAAATGTTTATGCTTTTCCAGGTTTATTCACACCTATGTGACAAACCAGCAACAGAACAGGGTACAATGTATTTTTTTTCAGCCATAAACTAGCTCTTTTACTGTGATAAATCTTGTGGGGTTTTTTTTTTCATAATTTTTATCCTTTTGAGACCTGTCTGATTGATTCATAAAACACAGTATCCACTCTGTTATCACTTAGTTTGCAAGACCAACTCAGCTCACTGACAGGCTGAAATCCCTTACAAGCGACACAATGAAAGATAAAACATTTCAAGTAAAATACAATTCCATAGAAAATAAAACAACACTTCTTTAAGTGATTCATTTACATCAGTGAATATACTTGGCCAGGAAACACAGATTAAAAATAATTTCAGGAGACACTTCATTTATTTACCTTGGGTATAAAAATTGAAATAGTACCTAGAATTCTAGAACAACGACAAATTAATACCTTGGAGATCATGTAGCCTTTCCCTCTTATTGCACAAACAGGAAATGGAAGCCTGAAGTGTGAACAGGTGGCTCAAGGGGCTCTAGCTGGTTAGTGACAGTGACAGAACCACCAAGTGGCCACAACCCGCATCCTCTGCGTTCGGGTACAGATGTTTTCCCATCATGCAGTGCTGCTCACATCTGCAAAGACGTGGGAAATAACAGCCTGCAAGGGCCATTGGTACTTCCAACTTCCAAACACTTCTCCTGGGGGATAAAGTTGTTGCTTTTCTCTAAACCCAATGATTAGAGAAATGGTTTCTTTCCTACTGGAAAAGCCCAGCCCTTTGGGCTGCAGAGAGAAAGGCTTGGTTTGATCCCAACACGAAGGAGACAGAGCCATGTGTCTGAGGCGCCTCAGCCCAGGAGCAGGGGAGAATACGCTAGGAGGGAGACCAGTCATGTAGGGAAGAGTGGGGCATGCGGTGAGGACACCTCAAGGACACTCGAGTTGGGACACAGAGAGTACTTTGCCCACAAATGAAAATGGCCTTGTTAACCAGTTTTTATGTTGTCACCTTCAAATCAACCCCTTCCCTCTGCAGAGCCTAGGCCTTCCACACCTTCCATACAGCCTGAACCAAGTTCCAGATGTGGGTGCTCACCAGTTTTCTGGAATACTCTACTCTCCTTCAAGGAAAAACAACAAGTTTGGTGCTGTGCACTGAAACAACGTATTTTCCCAGGTCTGATGACACCTTGGCATCAGCCATCTCATGCACCCCTGTTCCTGTGTCTGTGTGATACAATCTGCCATATGTCCCTCCCTTCTGTTTAATGGAGAGAGGGTTATATTCCATTTTGGGTCAATTTGATTACATCAACAGGCCTATCCTACTAATCTGGGTGACCCTAAATATGGTACATCAGCTCTCGAAGACACAGTATCTTCACTGTGAAAAATGAAAGTTCAAGACTGGGCCCCTGCAAGTGAAAAGCATTCTGTGGCCAGAAAGGTTGGGGGAGAAGGTGGGAAAAACCCCCAGGCACAGGAATTCAATTGGCTGGTATTTTAATTATGATGGCTTTAATATGTCCCTTATTCTGTCCTTTAAACTGACAATAAAAACCCAAGGACGCTGCAAATCCCACCTTGCATGGTAAGCTCTTCCAGAGTAAGTAAACTGGGCAGAACATACTTGGTCTTCTTAATGGCATTCACGTTAGGTCTACTAAACATGAGAGCTGTGAAGTAAGAATATAGGACAACATAAAGAAACTCAACCCACAAAGAGAACTGTGAACGTCTTGCGTCAGAGGTATTACGCCACCTGAGGCTGTAAACTCTAGGAGCGCAGAAGCTCCCACCTGAGCTCTCTCCCGTGGTCATCACATTGAGACACCAGTGGCAAAAGCAAGCGACATCTGTCTCATTAGCAAGTGGTCCTGACACACAGCTGAGCTTCCAAACCCTTTTTGTTCTAAGAAAATCAGTTTGGTGGAGCTGAAGGCAAGTCTGTCTTAATCTGACTTCTGCTTTCTTATTAAGTTAGATGTGAGCAGACAAAACTGAGTTTGGTAGGTGCTTTACACCACATTCCCTTCAGACAGCGTACACGTTAGCACATTAGAGATGCAGGGGGAAAACAACCAAATTTAACAACTGTACTTATTTACATGTGTAGGGAGACACTTTCCTGCACACTGCCATTACATCTGAACAGTTTTCCTTTATTCACAATTTATGAGTGTATAAGAACCTGAGCCTCTTGTATCTTACATCTTATCACCACATCTAGCTTTTTCAGTTCCACAAAGTCATCTAAACACAGAGGAAACACAAATCAAACAAAATATGCCAAACCAGTGTTGGACAGGACCAACTCCACCCAAGCCTTGCTAAGGAAATAATAATAATAATAATAATAATAATAATAATAATACCAAAGCAAGAGAAAGATCCAGGTGTCACAACAGATTCCAAATAAATGATCCAGTAGCAGGACTCAGACCTGCATGTGGGTTGTATGTAGAGACTATGTACATGTGACACACGAGCCAAGTGCTTGCCCCAGCCGCACGGGGACATGGAGACCTGCTCTGAGGGGTACTCATTCGGGTTTGAGACAACACGTGAATGCACCTACTGCAGGGCCTGGTCTGGGCACAGGGCAGGCTTCCACGCCTTCAGTGACTTCCCACCCCTCGCAAATTCTCTGTAGGACTGAGGAGCTGGAGGCCGGGGTGGGTGAGGGGGCAGGACCATCCACGCAAGGTGGTCTGGGCTCGGCATGGCAGGGGAATGAGAAAGCACGCTCAGTGGACAGTCTGAAACCGGAAGGAGGAGCTTAGGAGGAGCCCAGGGGACACGGTGGAAGCAATCTGAGGGCAGTCACGAAGGGTGAACCCCAGCCCACTGAGCCTCGTGCAGGAAAGGAGAGAGACTGCCCACTGGGGGTGCAGGCCCGCCAGTGGGGCTGGAAAGGAAGGGAGGCCTGCGCCCCTGGAGATGGCAGCAGAGCCGCCTGCACCGCAGCGCCCTGACCTGCCCGGGACAGCAGAGCGCAGGGGCTCAGGGCAGCAGGGCCCGCACACACCTCCCCGCGCTGCTTCCCACTCTCCCCGGCCCTCACTGAGGCGGAGGCAGTGAGGACACCCCCGCGGGAGCCCACGGCACAGGACAGAGGGTGCTGGCCAACGCAGCGGGCGGTGCACACGGCGGCCCTCTTGTGGGGTCTTGGGTGCCTCCCACTCGGTGCCTTTCACTGACCTCAAGTACCTGCTGACGTCAGTCTGATGAAATCCTGACTACGTAAAAGGTCCATTTTCTCTCCAAGGCAGAGACATTTTATCTGCCCACCTAAGGGACCAAACATCCTAAGTTCCTCTAAAAAGTAATATGACTTGTAAGTATTGTGGCTTCTAGTCAAGATGCAAGGCTCAGCGAAGACATAACAGTGGGCAAGACATTGCTGCCCTTTTACCTTCCTTACTAACCAGGTAACAGTAGTGGCCAGGTGCTGCTCTAGGCATGTATATTGAATGAGTATATCTATGTAGATGCCCCTACTTCATTCAGAAAAAAATGCCCGATGCCAGTCAGTTCCTTGATGACGGCCCTGCAGCTGGGAGGTGGCGGAGGCACGGCTCAGAGCCAGGCGTGTTCCACCCCAGAATCTCTTCCTTCATCATGAGAGCTTCTAAGTTTCTTCACACCAGGAATTTAGATTTTGTTAAGTTCTCAAAAATAAGGATAAATTATTAATACTTACTAACAATAAATAGATTAAATTAAATAAATCATTAATAAATAATAATGGTGATTATAAACATTACTCTGAGTTCTGACATTTGATAAAGACTATGAAAACAGGCTTTGGTTCTGATTCAATCTGGCATGCGGTTCTGACAGATGGGCCGTGTGCGAGCTGAGGGCAGGCAAGGGTCCCGCAGCCGACCCGGCCCTCACCACGCCCTGGGGACAGAGAACCTCAAGGCGCAGGGGCCACGCACTGCGGGTGGGCCTCCACGCTGGGACCAGAGCACGGAGACCTCGACTCCAGATTCGGGGTCTGGCCAATTTAAGATTCCCGTCCAGGGTAGCTTCCCACAGGCGGCCTTTGCAGAGTTAGTGTTCCTTCCATAAGTGGGGCAAATCGGAGGGAAATTACAAAGGGGAGCATATTCCCAAAGCTTTGTCATACTTGAGGAAATGAAGGGATTTAAGCATAGCTGGCTTGAGTAAATAGTTTCTCTATAAAAGCTAATCCACAATTACATTTAGCGTGAAATATTACATAGAAAAATACCCCAAGTGTTTTGTTGCTGGAGGACACTTTATAGGTTGTGTTTTATTAGTGGTCCCCCCTGCATCAGTCTGAAAAATTGCCTCCGGGGAAGTTCATTCCGGAGGATGGCTGGCTTTGGCCATGATCATGTCCAATCATCTAAGACCCAGGTGACCAAGGCCTCTGCTATTTGCCTTTCAATATTGCAAATACGGCTCTTGACATGTGATGGCTGCTCTCGCCTTGACAAGAGAGAATGAAAACAGTATTTACATAATCGCTTCCCTGGTTGGCCACAGCATTTTGTAGGAACTAATGTGTTTTGGCAGCAAACATAACCAAAACCTCTCAACTTGTCCTTGTAATGTTCTGATACAGTAAACAATGTTTCTCAGACTATGAAAGTTTGTCAAAGTTTGTCACATAGGGGTGGAGTTTGAATACTTCTCCAGTTTTATGGTGTATCTTGAAAATTTAAGTGACCTTTACATTCTCCACCATACCACAGTTAGGCTAATTTATGTATGAACGCTTTTCTCTGAGGTCTGAGAATAAAGGTATCCTGAGATGAGACAAGTGTTCTCTGTGGCTTTTCTTACTGCAGATCTCCGTTATACGTGTGCTCACGCTGGAGGAGGGTGGGGATGAGGTATTAAAGATACCAGGTACTACAGTGAAAATCGGCACCCCAAAATATGGGGGACTGAAATGTATCCATACATACACGTGTATCCATCCCACCCCCCCTCCTCCTCAGTGTTTCTCAATTACTTTTCCCTCTAGAGCCTCAAAGCATAGTCCTGCCTGGTTGCTGGAACTTTCCCTCAGACCCTTGGAAATCCAGCCTTTTAATAAAAAGGACTCCTTGGAATTGATCAAACAATGCTTATGATCTTTCAAGCCAAACATGCTAGGCTGTGTAACAGCCTCCTAAATATGTCTAGGGGATAGGATCCTAATCTCTAGAACCTATAAATGTTACCTTAGAAGGCAAAAAGGAATTCTGCAGGTATAATTAAATTAAGGCGTTTGAGATGCAGAGATTATCTGGGATTATCTGGCTGGGCTCTAAATGTAATCACAATGTCCGCACAGGACGACTGGACCAGAGGAGAGGAGAAGGCAGGTGCGATGACACGCAGAGACTGGAGGGACGCATTCTGGAGAGAGAAGAAAGACCACACATCAAGGAACTGACTTCTAAGAGAGATCGTTTAGAATTCAGCCACCACCAGAAGCTGGAAAAAGTAAGGGAACGGATTCTCCTCTGAAGCCTCCAGAACTGGAAGGATAAATCTGTACTACTTTAAACTACTAAAAACTTGTGGCAATCCGTCACACAGCAAAAGGAAACCATTAGACCCACCTTCCCAGCCTCACCCTGCCCTCCCCTGGCCCCAGCAGGCCGTACATTCAGCTTCATACATGTAGTTACAGTCACACCCTCTGCAGCTCCACCGGGCTTGTCTACCTTCCCACCCTCAAGCGCACCTCTGTTCACGTACAGCAGAGTATTACACTCTTGTTTTACACAAGTCAGAGAATTATTCTGTTTGGAAAATAATTTTCATTAAAAGATTGCTTCAAATAATAAACACCACTGGTGGCTTTGAAATAAATCAGCCTAAAATATTTTACCTTAGTTTTCTATTAAATGTATTGCTATCTATATACCAAAGGTAAACATACGTTCAGCAATATAGTGAGTACTTGTTTGTTAAGTTACTGATCCTTTCTGAGCTTCTGGTTTTCTTACCAGAGAAATGGTGTTGCGTGCAAATGAATGAAATAAATCACACAAAGAAGTTTTAGCCTCATTCCTGGTAAACAGTGAGTGTTCAATAGGTGCTGGTGTTAGTAGAACTGCCACAACATGTGACATTCAGCCATAAGGTCATCAGATTGATCTTTTGTGCTCTTTAAGGACACAAGCCTTAAGGAGGCACAAGACTGACTGATAAGCAGAAAAGGAATCAGTCTGATGTCTTTCTAGTCTTACCACCTGGGGACGCCCATTCCTCCCTTCTTTGGCTGGTTAACTTCTCTTGCCACCAGACACAAGAAAGCCATTTACGTGCAGGAACTGAAATGGGAATGAGGACCTGTCAAGAGGGGAGCAGCAGGACCGAAACCAAAGTTAGGAGGCAAGCAACAGGAGGTGAGGAGCAGCGTCTGGGGTTAACTGAGTGGAAGTGCAGTGCTCCAGCAATGAACTCGGAAAAGCGCTGGGCACGGCGGGGTCGGAGAGTGCACAGTGAGGCGAGCTGCCTGACGGTGCCGCTGTCCCAGCAGAGCCAGGTCATCCCGCGGCTGTACAGCCTGAGGGATGGTGGACTCCAGAGGGCAGGGATTTACAGTTAATCCCCAGTTCCCAGCACCAGCCTGGCTGCACAGCAAGTACTTCAATTACTGTTCATTCTGGGGATGCATATTTAAGACACCTAGAAATGGACAGTCCCTGAGCTCCAGGGCGTGGTGCGTAGGATGAAATCAGTGTGGACTCCCTGCTGTTGGTCCTCACCTGATCCTCCAGATCCTGTGCGGACCCCACCTCCTGTCATCGTCCTGTGATGCCACAGGACATGGTCTGGTTTTCATCCTCCTTTCCAAAAGGGGATTAAATAACAGGCATTTGTTTCTCTTCCCTGCCGCCAGGAAATGGCCCAGGGACTAGACAGCAGCCTGTATAAGCTGTGGAAGCATCAGAAGCCAATGTGAGGTTTTTAAATGGAGAAATAACTGCAGATGAGGCCACGGTGTATTTCTGAAAGCAGTTAGGATATGATATGTGTCCAGCACTTAAGGGAGTTATAACTTACCACAGATATAAAATTTAATGGTTTTTTAACTTAACATTGCCCTGAGCTGTAGCTTTTTGCTCCCTCAGGCCACCACGCACAATTCCACCCTGGGGAAGGTGAATGCTGCCCCTCATTCTCGGTTCAGCTTCGCTCTGCCTGTCTGCTCTTCCTCTGACCGAACTCACCTGCACATCACATTTCTACAGCTTGTATGGCCACAGGCATAAATCTATCCCCAGGCTACATCTTTCTCCTGAATACCAGGTATTTATTCCCAATTACCATCAGGAAATGCCTATTGTCCCAAAGCTCTCTCAAATGCAATGTGACTATATTAGTTTTCTATTGCTGCATAACAAGTCATTACAAAATTTAGCAGCTTAAAACAGCACCCCTTTATTAGCTCACAGCTGTTCAGGGTCTCCTAAGGATAACATCAACGTTTCAGCTGGGCTGGGGTCTCACTGGAGCTTGGGATCTTCTTCCAAACTCCTGGCAAATTCAGTCACTTGCAGTTGTAGGACTGAGGTCCCCATTTCCATGCTGGCTGTTGTCGGGTGCCACTCCCAGCTCCCAGCGGCCACCTGTATCCCTTGCTGTGTGGTCCTCTCCATCTCCAAGCGAGCAACAGCCCACCAAATCCTACTCATATTTTAATGACTCCACCTATCTCTGACCTCTAGACTGAGATTTAAAAGGCTCATGTGAGAGGTCAGGCCTGCTCAGAAAATCTCCCTTTCTTAATCTCACCTGTTCCATAAAACAACGTAATCGTGGAAATAAAACCCATCATATTCCCAGTGTTGTGATTACTGCAGGGGGTGTCCACCAGAGGGCAGGGAACCCTGGGGCCATCTTGGAATGCTGCCAGCACCACGGCTACACACAGACGCACTTCTCCCATTTTTCACTCACCCCCAAACAACCACCTCTGTGGGAATGGATAGAAATCTCCAGCGCGCACACTCCAAGTGGAGTTAGAAACAAAAAAGTATACATACAAACAAAATCCAAGTAAATCCTGTGAACTGAAAGAAATTCATTATAGCCAAATTCATATCAGATAGGAGACTGTAAGGCAAGAAAGCCCTGCTGAGAATAAAGGAAGTTATCTCATTAGCAAGTGGGGACATAGGAAATCGGAACAAGTAGGTAAGCCACTTCACATTTGCAAGTCTGGTAAGACTAAAACACCTTAAAAATACAAGTCTTGGCAAGGGTGTTGATCGGGGACAACTTTTATAAACTGCTGGCAATTCACTTAAGAGTATGATTTTGCATTATTTAGAGAAGTTGAAAATGCACATTCCCCACTAGCAAGGAATTCTACCCCCAAGTATTTTACCCTAGAGAAATATTTGCACATGTGCACAAGGAGACATTTACTATTTTCTTAGCCACATTGTGGGCAATAGTAAAAATCTGGCAATAAGCCAAATGTCTACTGACAGGAGAATAATAAAATATGTTCTGGTAATATTCATACAATGGAACTTTATGTAGCCGTGATAATGAATACAACACAGCCACATGAATTAACATGGATTAAATCCAAACAACCTTGAACAATATAAGCCATAAGGCAGTAAGGTTCCATTGCTCTATATTCAAATACATGAGTCATCGGTAGAAACTATGAAGGGAAGCAAGCGAACGATCAAACAAAATTAGTGACAGTGATCACGTCTGTGGGACAGAAAGGGTAAAGTGATCTGAGGTACAGAGAGGTCTTCAGCAGAATTGGTCCACTTCAGGTTCTTGGCTGGGGAGTAAAACAGAAGTACTTATTTTATTGTGGCTCTTCTATGTTACATGCACTTTTGGTACGTATAGACGAAAGTCAAAATAGATAATTTAACAAATGCAAAGCAATAAAATAGAGCCGAGTGTGTGTTGCTAATAATAAACGCTGGAAGAGCAGAGAAGAAGACCATTCCATCTAGCATGGGCAGAAAGGGGCTCTTGGGAGAACTGCAGCAACACAGGCTCAGACGAATGAAACACACACAGTCCACGCAGGTTATAATAAATACACAAGTCTCGTTGGTCAAAAAGTCTGTCTGAAAGGCGAGTGTAACATATGGCTGAGGCCAATAACAAAGTACCTATGACCAACAAACATAGACACGCCCCTGTAGGAAATGGGGAAACCCCTGAGGACTTGGTCAGAGAAGTTCTAGGACCAGAGATTTCTTGAGTACATAGGCTGGTCCTCTGCATTGGTGTTCTTGATGGATGTTTCCTAGACTGTTGCTGGTTCTTTACCATTCTCTATTATTTTGGGGGTATATATTGAGTTTTGTAGCTCACTGGGCAAAAAAGAAAAAAAAAATCCATATTCCTCTAGACACAACCATGGGCCACAAAATAACAACAAAAATGCCTTCAGCTCTGTGTACCAGCTAGCATCCACTACCAGGAAAGGGATAAACAGGAAAGAAACAACCAAGCGATTCAGAATAACAACAGGTCAGTAAAAAAAGAAACCGAAGCCAGAAAATGGGAATGGTAAATGAAGAACTCTCCTTATTTGTATGTCTAGCCATTTAAATTGTTTCTGACCCCAAGTCTCTGAGATATTAAAATGTTCCTTAATAAATTTGTAACTTGAAACTTGCTCTAACTCAAGGAAGTACACAAGTGCTCCTTTTGGAAATAGTTGCTATATTTCATACATTATGACAAAAAAGTGACCTCAATTCAACATGCCTGATGTCACTAGCCTGCTCTAAAAAAATAGCACACCACCACACAAATTAAAATCCAATGACCTAACCAGTTCCAGTATCAAGGGAATAAAGCACTGGAATACACGTGACATGATTTAGGAACAGGAGCAACACACACCATACCCCGGGGCCCTGTCACCACTCCATGGAGCCACCCGGACTTACATACGATATTACTTCCTTTTCCTTGTTAGCCTAGATTTTAAGTGCTATCATGTATAACTAACTAACTAACTAATGCCATGTAGTAAGAGAAGGAAGTTAAAATTCCCAAGATAAACAAGCTCAATCGCAATTCTCAAACCCAACTTATGTGCAGCATTACATGCTTGCCACACCATAAGGGACTGTATGTCAAGCACATGCTGTTAAGACCAGGATCAACTACACAAACAGTTATGTTCAAATTAGTGGTCAAATTCAAGTTCCAAATTTCAGAAAGGAAGCATATCCACCAAAAGACAGCTCTTCACAATATAGAGCCAGTGAGATTATGGGAAATTAATTTGGAGGGGTCTTGTTTTTCTTTGGAACTTCTTCATTAAGTATTTCATTAGAACTATAATATATATTTTCACTCAATCTTTGGATACTCAATCTTGAAAAGAAGAGCTCAACAAAGTAAAAGGGATTTGTTAAAGTGGTAAAAAGCACCATTATTTATCAAGTTTCATGGCTTTGTGATGCAGGGCAAGTGACTCTCTCCCTAAGCCGTGGTATTGTCTGATGGTGTCAGTGGTGGTACTGACCTTGGAAAGATTTTTTGAGCACCACGTAAAAGGCCTGGAAAGTGCTCAACAGAGAGCCCATTCTCAGCATTCAGTAGCTATCATTACCATGAAAACACTGACTCCCTGATCCCATTCTTGACAATTCTCTCTTCTTCCCTTTTAACTTTCCTAGTTGATTGCAAAGTCCTCTCCATTTTACATCTACACCTCCCTCAAATCTGTTCATTTCTCATCACCTCCTCAGTCCAAGCTACATCTGAATTTACTAGAGATGAATGAATGAAAGGATGGTCATTCTTTCAGTCCATCAGTCTTTGGCAATGGCTGCCAACAGTTGGGTACGTCCATCAGTTAAAAACTCACAGGTCAAAGTTGCATGTGTCGGGTAATGACAACTAAAGACATTTTTCTTTCCACAGGAGACTATTTGCCTGACTCCATTCCATCCAACTTGTGTGTGACTTGGCCATGTTCAACCCAAATGTGGAAACACATTTGAAATTAAAGGGAAAAAAAAAAAAACCAAACAAGCAATTCATGTTTTACATATTCAGTATCCACATAATTTATAATGTACAACATCACTCTGCTGCTTCTTTCGCAATTTATAATCACCTCGTTTATTTTCCTTTTCCTGTTAGATTTGCATCCTTATCCTCAGTACCTGCATGAGGCTTGGCCTCAGTCTGACCATATTGTTTATCCTCATAGTTCAGTGCCTAGAATAATGTCCAATGCATAATCAGAGCTAAAGAACTATTTGTCAAATTGACCTCCCTTCTTCTACCCTCACCCCTCCTTTAAGCCACTCTCCACACTACCAGTGAGAATGATGTTTTAAAAATCTAAACCTGGCCAAGACCATTCAATGGGGAAGTTTTTTAACATACGGTGCTAGAACAAGTGGACAGGCATGTAGAAAGGAACGACACTGGACCCTTACCTCCCATCATACACAACAATGAATTCAAAGTGGAAAGACTAGCATGTGTGAGCTAACCTGTAACACTCTCACAGTTCAACAGAGGGGTACATTGTCATGCCCCTGGATCAGGCAGCGGCTTCTTAAACGTGACATCAAAGCATAAGCAACAAAAGATACAGTGGACAAATTGGTCTTCACCAAACTTAGGAACTTTTATGTTTCAAATAATGCCATCAAGAAAGTGAACAGACAACCTACAGAATGGGAGAATTAATTGAAAATCGTGTATCTGATAAGATACTTGTTTCCAGACTATATAAAAGAACTATTACAACTCAATAATAAAGGGACAACCCAATTTAAAAATGGGAAAAGGATGTGAATAGACACTTAGCAAGATATACAAATGGCCCGTAAGTGCATGAAACGATGTTGAACATCATTAATCATCAGAGAAATGCAAATCAAAACCATACAAGGTATCACTTCATATCCACTAGGATAGCTGTTAATTTAAAAAGATAACCAGTTTGGGTAGGGGGATGGGGACATGCAGGAGGCAGTATATACAGAGAAGACAAGTAATTATTCTATAGCATCTTACTACGCTGATGGAAAGTGACTGTAATGGGGTATGTGGGGGGGAATTGGCAAATAGGGAGAGTCTAGTAACCATAATGTTGTTCAAGTAACTGTACATTAATGATATCAAAATTAAAAAAAAAAGATAACCAGTTTGGGCAAGGATGTGGTGAGATTGGAGCCCTCATACACTTTTAGTAGGAATGTAAAATGGTGAAAAAACAAACAAACAAGCAATTCATGTTTTACATATTCAGTATCCATATAATTTATAATGTACAACATCACTTTGCTGTAAAATGGTGTAGTTACTTTAGAAAATAGTCCAGGCAGCTCCTCAAAAGGTTAAACATAGAATTATCATATGACCCAGCAATTCCACATTTAGGTATATGCTCTAGACTACTGAAAACATATAGTCATACACAAACTTGAACATTAACGTTAGTGGAAGCATTATTCCTAATGGTCAAAAACTCAAATGTCCACCAGCTAATAAATGGATAAACATGGCATATCCGTACCATGGAATATTATTTGCCAACAGAAAGAAACGAAATGCCACAACATGGAATACCCTTGGAAATGTTACGCTAAGTAAAAGAAGTCAGTCACATGAGACCATATATTATTATGTAATTTCATTTATATGGAATGTCCAGAATAGGCAAATCTTTAGAGACAGAAAATAAAGTTGTGGCTGCCTAGGGCTGGGGAAGTGGAGAAAACTGGGAGTGACTAACAGGTGATAAAAACGTGGGGAGTTCTGAAATGGAGTGTGGTGATAGCTGCACAATTGTGTGAATATACTAAAATCCATTACACTCTACGTCTCCAGTGTGTGAACTCTATGGTGTGAATTATAGCTCAATAAAGCTGTTCGTTAAAAACACATACCTGATCTCAGCATTCCTTGGTTAAAAAATATCAAAAGGCTGAACCCAGGATCAAGGCCACGTTTCAGGATTGGGTGGGCCTCGCGCCTTCTTCCCCAGACCCAGCTTACGTCACTCTCAACACAACACAGACACATAGTAGTTGTTCAATAAACATTAGCCTAAGGAACTGGTTTTATGACGGTAGTGTCAGCTGTCAATGAAGCCAACTGCACCCCTAAGAAGGGCATGAGAATGAGAAAAGAAAAAAAAGGTATGTAACTCTCGAGAGAAGCATTTATTCAGATTTCCAGTTGATGCTTTTTTTTTCCTATTTTCAGTGCCCAAGTGGAGATGGAGATCCTATGACCTCAGAACGACTTGCTAAATCAGATACAAAAGACTTTTTGTTCCAAGGACTTTTATATTCTCTTACACAGGTGTCCATTTCATACACGTAGGTAGCCCAGAACACAGAAATAAAAACTGGACTGAACTAGAAAAATGAAAAGAGAGAAAGATTGACTTTGATACCATCAACAGTTCCTTCTCCATTGTTAAATCATCAATGTTTTTACAACTTCAGCAACTACTGTGGGAAGCGAGTCAACTGCCTCCAAGAAAACAAGGGCCTAGGGAGGTTAACACACCATTGACGCATTCATAAGTATTCACTAAGCACTCAACACTACGCCTTGGACCGTGTTTAGGCACTGGGGATGGTGCCTCAGAGACAAATTCCCTGCTTTAACGGAACTTACACTCTGTCAGGTGGAGACAGACTATCATTAAACAAAAATACAGCATGTAAGTAGTGTAAGTGTTATCAAGCAAAATAGAGCTAAGGGAAGAGGCCGAGGCAAGTAATCTAGCCAGGCATTTGAGGGCAGCCTAGCTGAGAAGGTAATATTTGAGTGGACGCCTAAATCAAGAGAGTGTGTTTGCCGCGTGGCATCTGGAATAAGAGCTCTGCAGGCAAAGAGAACAGGTTCCATACCGGTCCTGAGCCAGCAGCCCTGAGCACAGTGTGGCTGGAGGCATGGTAAGCAAAGGGGAAGCAGACCCCCTAAGGCCCTTTAATTTTATTCTCAGAGAGATGAGAAGCCACTAGAAGGTGTTTTAGCAGATGCATATCGTTTCTCTTTTAACCAAACTCAGCGTTAATCTAAGCTGATCGTTAAGGGTAACCATAGAAATCTGCATCAGTCTACAGCATCAAAGAAGCTGTTGAATATAAGAATTCACTCTGCCTAAAATCAAAAACATCTTTATACTGACATACAAAAAAAACAAAAGGTGAACTCCTAACTGTACACTCCGCCCAGTTTTCACTGTCCACCAGACCATAAACCCCACAGAGACTGGGGCTGTGCTGATCTTGGCCCCTGCCCCCAGGGCACAGCTGCGTCCCCAGCACCAGCCAGGAGCCCCATAGAGGTGTTTGGCCGAAAACATTTTTGTAGCACATACCTTTAATTCATTCAGCACATATGTGGGTTGCATTTTGATTCTCATCTCAAAAAACATGATGTGACCTACATTTGAAATACCCTTGGGAGACTGAAATTTACTGGAATAGCTGCAGAAAAAGTACTGAAGTAAAAACAGAACTTAGGAATCACTAACAACTACTAAATTCAGGATGGGCTTTACTAGAATCTTGACTGGGAATCTCGGTTCAGGGCAATGAGATAATGTGTTTCAAATTTTTCTATATAATACCTATGTGAAAGCTATAGCACTCAAAATAATACTAACTTCAGGGTTTTGAAACAAATACAGGGTTTGCAACAAATACAAACTTGTTCTAAATCACTATCCTTTCGTATCTACATAAAGATATGCTTGAGCTGCCTGATGTATATAAAATCGTGAAAATGTCTAAGCCAATAAAATTTGCCTCAGTCCTACCAGAAACAACAGACTTAGAATGAGGAAATCTATTACACAGATTTATAAAAATGCCTTTCGACCTGGAAACAGAAGAAGCAGTTTCTGTTTTTTAAAAACTTACATCAAAACTGAAATATGGAATGAGCTATAACAAAGCTGGGAATTTAGTGAAAGAGAAACAGACATCATTTGGGGAAAGGAGGCAATCCTGCACAACGATCACCATCTATATTTTTAGAGATTAAGTTGCTAAACTTACCTTAAGACCAAGTAAATCAAGTTAATCTTAGGATCATCTTAAGGGAAGACGGGTATAGTAAACTAAATACAATATTAAATTTTTAGTCCCATGAAAATATTCCTTCCTTTTGCTTCTATCAGATGGAATAACATCCCTTGCTGGAATGGCATAATTTAAAACACAAAGCATTCTCAGGTTTATTTTGCAGGGACATATTTTTAAGGCTATTATCTCTTACTCATGCAATTCTTCCCACCCATCATTCACAGCCCCCTTTCCAATCCTTTCACAAACACAAACTGAGAACTGATAAAGGCAACTCCAGCTGATTAAAAATAACTATGGTGAGGATTTCATTCATTAGTGTCAGCAGTATGGAAACCTAAGCTTAGTGTATTAGCTCAGGCTGGCATCACAAGTCCCACAGACCGAGAGACTTAACCAGTACACATTCATTGTCTCATCAGTCTGAAGGCTGGAAGTTCAAGGCCAAGGTGCTGGCTGATCTGGTTTCTTCCCACCAGCCTGCAGGTCCCTGCCTTCTTACTGTGTGTTCACATGGCAGAGAGCTCCCTGGAGTCTCTTACTAGAAGGACACTGATCCTATTAGATCAGGGCCCCACCATTATGACCTTGTTTTACCCTAACTACCTCCTACAGGCTCTATTTCTGAATAGTCACATCAGCTGTTAGGGCTTCAACCTGTGAATTTTAGGAAGACACAATTAAGTCCATAGCACTTAGTAGGAGATTGACTTTATGTTGTTCATCTTGGGCAAAGCACTAGGAGCACTAGGGAGTCACACAGACACTTTTCATGTAGCATCTCGTCCTCAGTGTCCCAGCAAGTCCACAGGATTGGCCTTGCTACAGACAGTTGATGATGCCCACCTTGAATAGGCATGTGACTCAGCCAGCAAGGCTGACAGTACCCAAAGCCCTGCCTCTCAGCCACCGTGGCAGGGGGATTGTTATGGGGAACGCTTCACCATTCTCACCATCTCCCCCTGGTCTGAGTGCACCAGAAAGGAGGGACTTCCCACCAGGCTAGTGCCCTGGGCTGTGGACTCACAGAGGCAGCAAAACTGACCAACAGGGATCCTCTCCACACCCACAAGGGGAAGATCCTCCTGGTTCTGTGCAAACAGAGAGGAGTTCAAGAATCTTTCTCTAGTGAGAGAACCGCTCAAAGGACCCTGGTTCACAAACCTCAAGTCAAACGGCAGCCTGCTTGTAAATACATCTGATTGAAGCAAAGCAAGTTGGGAAAGGGGAGCGCTTATCTGGAGTGGCTGCATACAGGTACTATTTTATGCATCAAGAAAATTAATCCAGAGAAGGCAGTGCCTCCTCAAAATCCACTACAAAAGAGTGAAGAGCCCTGGGCAGTCCTCCCATCTGGCTGGCGGCAAACCAGTTTGCTGTTCCATAACACTGAGGCCAGTTTATTAAAAAAATCAGGATCAAATGCATTGGACAAAATAGATCTTTAGACCTAGAAATGTTTACAAGTCCTCTTTTTCTCTATAACATTAAACACACATGACACTTCATCCAAAGAAATCTTTAGCTCCAGACAGCCCTAAGTAGAAATGTAGGTGTGCAAGACACCCAAACGATAGCCTCACAGTTGAAGAAGAATTCAGGCAGCAGTTTGTAAATAAAGGGAACACAAATAGGTCCACAGCAACCCCTATCTTATTTCTTTAACTTCTCTGATTATAAATATTTTTAAACTTGATGAAACATTGGTACCAGCCCTAAGGCATTCATTATTTACTATTCTTCAGTAGTTATGTCTACACTTACATGAGTTAATAATTAGAGTTATATAAATGGGAATATAAATTCAGATCCCAAGCATCACTGAAGTAAATGAACATCTCTCAACTTTTTTTTCCCTGCCTTCTGTATTAATCCTGTTGTTTGTTCCCAGATTTGATCATTCAAAATTCATAGTTGGATGTGAAGCATCAGGGTTTGAAAAAACACTGAATATATATGTATACCCACATGTTTGAGTATCTAGAAATAAACATCTGTCCCCTTACTGTTGTAATTTTCTGTTTCAGGCAAAAAATTCAACACATATTCATTATAGTTTTACAAAAAGAAAATAAGAACTTAAGTTTCAATTATCTGCACATTAGCAAAGTATTGTGAAAATATAGGACTCCTGATCGCTCAAGCTCTAATATTTCCAAACACCACCTATCCTTTAAAACAAATAGAAGGAAGGAAAAATGCACAAATGATTGGCAGGTGGTTTTAACTTGGCACTTGTATATTTGTGAAAGATTATCTTCAAGCTGGTATGTTTACTTGGGTCTTTAATGAATTGTATGTCCAAGTGGTGAAAGGGCAGCACTGTGAATACTTGCTTAGTAGGAGAAAAATGCTTGGTCTGTTTTTCTCAGATGACCCAGGTGTCAAGATATTGATGGGATGGTGGGGAAGAGAGTAGCTAGCTGTCTGTCTGTCAGCCTCTGTCTCATTTGCCAGCCTGTCAGGAACTAAGTCACTGGAGACAGTTCAGCCCTGCAACTCTGACTGAGCTCAGTTAGCTGATTAACAAGAAACAACAGAAACCAAATCTTTCAGCAGAAGCTCTTAGTCTCTGCTGACCCGGCAAAGCTTTGCAGATGACAAAGGTAATAAAGCTTAGAAATCACCAGTCATAAAACTGAAAAGAAGCCCAGGTTTCCAAAAGCTGGCAACTTAAGTTATCTCCATCAATCTGACATATCTCCTGTTGACAATTTACTTGTAGCACTAAGTAGGACTCAAAATAACGATGGCATCAAGAACTCTGAGAAACAGAAGACTTAAGCGTTCCTCTCTCGTCATTTGTTTTGTCTCTAAAGTGACACAAATAAGGAACAGAATCAGAGAGGCTCAAAGCAGAGAAGCCTTCCCACCAGGGCCACTGTGTGGCTGGACCTGGAAGACGGGACACTAAGGGAGGTAAGTCAGTCACAGACGGGCAAATACTGAGTGACTCTCTTATATGAGGCCTGTAAATAACCGAAGGCATAGAAGTAGACAACAGATGGTGGTTACTAAGGGCTGGGGTAAGGGGGAAATGGGGAGCTGTTGTCCAATGGGTATGAAGTATATAAAGTCATGTGAGGGGAGTGAGTCTACAGATCTGCTTTCCAATATAGTGTCTAGAGTTGACAATGAGGCACTGTGTGCTTAAAACACCGTTGAGAGGATAGATCTCATGTTAAGTGTTCTTACTTCACCAAAAAATTAAAAAAGGAAAACTAAAAAGCAAAGGGACATGAGGAAACTTTTGGAAGTGATGGATATGTTTATTGCCTGGATTGTGGTGATGGTAACAAGCGTGTATTCAGATGTCCTAACTCACCTAATTGTGTATGTTAATTATGTACAGTTTTAAATAACAATTATGCCCCCAGAGAGGTGGAAAAGCAAAAACAGAGAAGGCTGCAGCCCATGTACAGTTCCTCACTTAATCCTGCGGCTTCCTGTTCAAACTAGAGGACGGTAAAGCTTCCAGGTGGAGTATTCCTTGTGGTCTTCAAAGTTATAGGGGGAATACCAGCTGCTGTCAAAATCAGGTAAGGGAAAGCATTGATAATTCAGGAGGTGATAAATGGGGGAAGGCATCAGATGTATAGGCAGGAAAATGGAAAACATAATTTTCTTTGGGACCAATTAATGTAAGAGCTACTTTGCATACTTTCAATCAGAAAGGTGTCAATGCTGTCAGGAGAAGTGGAATTCTTTCCTCGTGAAAGTTAACATGACACTTCCTTGTATTAATGAAACACATTCTGAACTCCTTCACAGGAAAAAGAAAAAACAGCACTTTTAGTACAAATTCTATGACAAGGCAAGACTTGGGGATATAAATATTCATGACATATTCCGTATGTTTAGTTAAGCTCTTTTCTTGAATTTTTTTTCTTCCTGGTGTGTTTTCTTAGGAGGAGAGATGCCAAATATTACGAGCTTCTACTTCAGAATTCTGAACCACAGTTTTGACCTAATGCCACCCTGTTTCATTTGGGAAGCAGTGTTGTCAAAAATGACAGACACCAATGAATCAATCATTCATATAAAAGGGGAAGACGAAGAAACACAGGAAAAAACTTGAACAATGACGTATCTGTGAGCTCTCTGGGCATCTCATATGGGTCCACGATGACCCTACTGTCACAATTCTTAGACTACTGCCTTGAAAGAGGAAAGGGCCTTGTTTTTTCCATGTCTGTTTGTCTCTGAGCTTCTGTATAGACAGGCTAGTGGGAAGACCATCAACCAAAGAGAATTTGGCCATGCGAACCACTTTTCAGGATGGTTCTGCTATAGAAGGAAAGTGATACGATGGCACCAATTTTAAAAAATAAAAATTCCTAAGAGATGTGTTTCCAATTATACAGCCTATAGATGTCCCCCCCACCCCCAGTCAATATCTGTCATGTTATCATGCCCTAAGTACTATCTTCTAATTTGGATTACTTAAGGCAGATTTTCTGAAAAGGTGCTTCCTATGCTCTCAATCTTATACTGAGATATCTGCCCACATTTTATCACATGTACTCTATCTCCCTATATTTTGCTTGTTTAGGACACAAGCAATAAAGTTGATGGGTTAATTTGTTTTTCTATTTCATGCCTGCAGAAGTTATATATAAATAGCAAGACTATGTAACTGAGCCAGAACCAAATAAAAAATATCAGAAATCTCTAATAGTCAAAAGCTGATCTTGTACAGTGATTGGTATAAATTATTTCCTGTAATCATTATTTAAGATGAAACTAGTCCTTCATTTCTAAACATAATAAACATCAAAATTAGGTTTCATATGAAAAAGTCTAATAAATTTTTTTTCTAGGCTAGAAGTCATTACTTAGGAACAGATTCCTTTTTCTATTTTGGATTAATACTACAAAGTCCCCAAATTTAGTCTCTACAATGATTGACATAAGCAATTTTTCATATGGTAGAAAATCTACATCAATCTCATTTTCATTCTAGAGAAATACTGGTGAAACCTATGACTGGAAAAACATTTTTTACTGTGGGCTTTTGGAAATTTTTTTCTTGTTCAACATGATGCTAAAGAACTATTACATCTGGGCATACCGATCCTTAGCAGAGTAACAATTAGGCCAGTTATGACCAAATAAAATTGCCATAATTATTCAAATAACAGCATTCATTTTAGAGCTAAATGGAAAAAAAAAACTGTCTAAAAATGAATTCTGTCTTAATTGCATTTAATCAACAAATGGGCAAACACATGCTAAGCCATAATATAAACAACCCCAGGATTGGCTTACAATCTCGACAAGTTAATAATGCTCTCTGGAATAAGATGTCAGAGGAAGAAACTGACTTATAGCTAAACATGTATGATGCTGAGAAATCACATCATGAAAGAAACTAAAGAAAAGTTTTATTTTTGCAAGTGTTTGATTGGATCCCTACCAATAGAGAGGCCAACTAAAACACAACTGGTGGTACAATTCTAATTAGCTTGTCTGAACTCCGTTTTGATATAATTCTTTTGTGTGGCTCACAAGCTGAAAGATACCACACTCAAAAGCATAATGCCCTGAGATTTCTTCTTTTTACGTTAATGAGGCATGACGGATAAGCTAAGCTGGAGTGGAAGCCAAATTAGACAAGCCAGTTCTCTTCCACACGAAGTAGTCTAAAGGTATGACAGATGTACAGGTTTTTGGATACAGGCTGAGTCATAGGCTTAAGAGAGTCCAGAAAATGAATGTAAGACTGAACCCACTTTGGGAATGATACACTGTCAGTGTGTAAAAATGTAGCATTGATTTCTTTTTAGATTCTGTTCAGACATGCATCCTGCCACAAAATAATCTCTCAACTCCCCTTTCTTAGTGAGGCTAACAGACCCCAGACTATGCTGACTAAACAGAAGGGAATACATTCCCAGCAGGGGTGAGCTACTTACTGCCCACATCTCTCTCACACTATAGCAGGTCACTTTACTTTCCTAGGAGAATGGCACAAATCCTATTGCAAAGTTCTATGTTGCTTACTCTTGAATCCATTATTATCTTACAGAAATCATCAAGCATCCTTGCAAAGATTTAGCAATAAAAAATCGTACTTATAGTGATACTTAAAATAGTAAACCAAACCTGAAAACCTCTGTTAATCTGAATCTCCAAATACTTGGAATAAACTAACTATTGTGTTTTCATACAACAGAGTACTATTAAGCTCTTTGAAAACACATTTTACATCACTATTTGACACAGAAACAGTGCAAAACCTTTTTACCTCACATATCATGAATAATATAACCCTCTTCCAATTACAAGAACTACTAGACGTAACACCAACTGCTAACAGTGATGAACTCCGGTGGGCGGCACTGTGAATGCTATTTTCTTTCTTCTTGCTTATCTGTATTTTCTAACTTTTTTCCTATGAGAAGTATAAATCACTCTTGGAGTTAGAAAAACAAGCCTACAAAGTTTTTAGAAACATTCATTGTGCCCCACTCTGCCTTTTCCTCTCGACTGTCTTTCTTTCTACAGGATCACAGAAGGTTTACATGTGTTTATCTCTGAACTCATCCTGAAAGACAGAAGTCTAAACAAATCTGAGAAAATAAATGATGTATTCTGAAACCCTTTATTTGCACACCCAGTGCAAATCCCTGCTGGGGTGTTTTCCTTCCACTCCATCTCCTGCAAGAGACACCGAGTCATAAATCACGCCTGCTCTGTGCATCACCTGCTTTACAGGGGACGGTGACGGGGCCGTCAGCCAACTTCCTCACAAGGGCAACCCGATGGCTCTTTTCCTGCAAATTCACGTCACCTTTAAAATTCCCGAATGTTCTCGAGAGGGCAAGGCCCCACCCCCAGCCCAAGTCTGTGCCTACAAGATGTGTCTCCATTTTGACAAAAATAAAGAGCTTCAAAGGAAAGGGGAAAATGAGAAAACATGAAAGACAGTAGCTTTAAGAAAACAGGGGAGAGAGAACAGAGAACTTCTTGAACACATAGAAAATGGTTTATACATTGTCCACATTCCTTTGGGGAATGACAAATCCTGTAAGACTTTATGCTACATAGACTTAAACAAATTCTACATTTGGAAAATACATTAAAAGCAAAAATTTCATCCAAAACAGTATTATTACTAATAAACATGTGACTATGAATGAACTGACACTGTTAACCACATGATTTGAGAGCGTGGGTGCTGATGTTAGTCATCTGGGATAAATGGCTATTGCTTCCATGACTAGTGAGAAAATGTAATTTTTCTGAGGCTTTTATTTCCTCATTTATAAAAACAAACATAATACTTAAAAAGGACCAACAAATTAAGAGAGTCTGATTTCTGACCTCAGTGAAATAATCTGGTTATGCAGTTTAGTCTCTCTAAAGGATTCTTAGATGTAAAATCATGCCTATTACACCATCAAAAGGCTCTGGCCGCTGAGAAGAGAGTGGTGCCATCAACTGAGACAGGAAACTCAGGGATGCCAGAAGGGATGAGGAGGTGCAGAGGCAGGGGCTGCCGGTGTAGACGAACCCAGTTTACACACTGAATTTAAGGTGCCCAAAGAATGTCCCCGTGAAAAAGTCCCAGCCCTCGACAGAGCTGCCGGTCTGGGGCTCAGGAAGGGGGTCATCAAGACATGCAGACCAGGGAAGTCATTTATTCTCAACTCTGATGACTCATCAGACTCAACAGGAGCCTGTAAAAGTCCTGCAGTTCTAATGGAATTGTTCTGGGGTTGGACCTGAGAATCAGAAGCCTTTTTGTTTGTTTTTCAACAAAGATTTTATTCACATGAATGAAACTTTCATTCAACGTTTCATTTTTACCATTCAACAAACTCTTTTATTCATTTATTTATATTACTTTGAAGATAAAGTTCATATAACATAAAATTAGCCATTTGAAACTGTAACAGTTTAGTAGCATTTGGGATATTCACAGTATGGAACGACCATCACCTCTATCTAGTCCCAAAACATTTCGTCACTCCCAAAGGGAACCCCAAGCCCTTTAAAGTCACTTCCCACTCCTCTCCCCGACACCCCTGGAAACCACTAATCTGCTTTCTGTCTATTTGGATTTGCTTATTCTGAGTATTTCATATGAATGCAACCCTGTAACAGGTGGTCTTTGGGGTCTGGCTTCTTTTACCACATATGCTCTCAAGGTCCATATATCGTAGTACGTATCAGTACTTCATTCCTTTCTGTGTCTAAATAATATTCCATCGTTTGGATAGACTGCATTTTGTTTATCCATTCATCCATCATTGCACAACTGGATGGATTCCATCTCCTGCAAGATTAACTTTGGCTATTGTGAATAGCGCTTCGATGAAGATGTACATACAAGTATTTGATTGATTACTTGTTTTTAATTCTTTGGAGTGTACACCTAGCAGTGGCATTGCCGGGTCCCATGGTAATTCTATGTTTCCATTTTGAGGAAAAAAAACGTTTAAGCTCTCCAGCTGATTCAGTGCAAAGCTGGTGTTGCGAATCACTAACAGAAGGTGTGAGGCCATAGAATGCACTAGTGAGAAGGTATGGAGCAGAAATGGGATAGAGCTGAAGGCAAAACCTTGGAAATGCAGCACTTGAAAGGCTGCTGCAAAAGAGCCCGTGAGGGAGACATGTAACTGGGGAGAGGAGGCAAATGCCAGAGAAACAGGAGAATCCAAGGTCGGGCAGAGAGCCATTGATAGGAGTGTTGAGGAGGAATCCAGAGAGGAATTTAAAGTCTGTCGCATATGGCAAGATGGGGGTCACTGGGGATGTGAGGTCCACTAGCTTCACTGCAGGACTGATTTCAAGGACCTGGGGTGTACCTGAGACAGATGCAAAGAAGCAGGGGGAGTCAAGCACTGTGATAGACTCCTGTTGGTTATTTGCATTTAAAAGGCAGAGACCATGTTGTGTCTCTTTCCTACCATGACTCCTAGGAAGACACAGTCAAATATCCAGCCCACGATAAAAATTTCACTGGACTAACCGGATCACCTTAAAAATAGCACGGCCATGGCCCTGGCAGATATGACAGCAAACTGCAGCCGTGCACTGACTGCTAATGGCTCTGCTGACTGTCCCACGACCTTTCCAGATTTTTAGCTAGGAAAATATTTGGGTGTAACAATTGTATAATTAGCAAAATTGTTTGACTCTGATCTCAGCAAGATATTTTCACAGATTCTTACATTTCCCCCTCTTTTTTTTCTGCCTAAAATGGTGCTTAGTTTAAAGGTATCCATTTTTACACAATATTCACTGTTGTCTGAATCAATATTGATGGGGGAAAACACTTTATGGTTTCCCTGAGAAGTTATTTTCTGACAAAAAAATTTTTTTTCTTCTATTTTTAGAGAAAAGGGTAACTTTTACGATTACCTTTTAAAGATGAAAAGTGAGAATTCAGGTTAACTTTATATTTGAAGTCACATAATACATTTAACTTGTTTAAATTCTCAATGAATAGTAAGCACATCTAAAGTATATGAATGCTTTTTTTTCAGTATGTATTGACTTTTTAAAAATCTGAAGTCTGAGACCAGCCAAGAAATGCCTCCTAGAGCAGTAAAGTGGGACACTATCCTAGGTTCCTTTTTCAATCAGTGTTTCTAGTTTGTAGACAGTAACAGTAGTTAATTTGAAATTTCCTCTTTCTGTGCCAATTCCAGTTTGAATTCCTCCTGTGAAGTCTTTCCGTGTACAGCCTTGTGAGATGCACAAAGTGCTCTGAAAGCAGTTGGAGGAAGAAGGGGAAAGAGGTGTTTTTCTTTAGTATCAAGCACCTGGCAAGGAAAGAGCACATTCTTACAAAGGCTTGAAGGCGTTTCTGACTCCCCTGAGAACCCAAATGGCCTCGTTTGGACTTCCCTTTGAAAAGCCATGAGGTTAGAGCACTTTGGCTTTGATTTACAGTTTACCAGACGTTCCCATTGTTTCCTGTTATTTCTGGTGCCATTGCTTATTTCTGTTCACCAACAAGTCAGGGGGACGGCTCCTTGACCAAGGGGCAGCTGGCAGGCACAAGGACTTCTCACCGTGACTCCTGGCTCTGGGGGGGACAGAAACAAGCTCGAGGGCTGAGGACTTCCCAGAAATCAGGAACCACCTACTCGGCAATGTTACAACACAAAGGGGAAATTACGAGAAGCAAGAACCACTCTTTGCACCTTCTTGCCTTTTGCGTGTCCCTAGTCTAAACCACCCAGATGGAACCCGGGAGAAAGGCACAGTCTCAGCGGCTCAGAAAGGGAGCTTGTTATAGGACACCAGACACAGGGGACAAAAGAAAAAACAGATAAACTGGACTTCATTAAAATTAAAATATTTTGTTCTACAAAAGAAAAAACAGATAAACTGGACTTCATTAAAATTAAAATATTTTGTTCTACAAACAATACCCTCAAGAAAATAAAAGACAACCAATAGAATCAGAATGAGAGTATTTACAAATCATTATTTCTGATAAGACACTTTATTTCCAGAGTATATAAAGAAGTCTTACAACACAATAATAAAAAGATAATCCAATTTTAAAATGCACAAAGGACCTGAATAGATATTTCTCCATAGCCTTTATACAAATGGCTAATGAGCACATGAAAAGATGCTCAACATCATTAGCTATCTGGTAAATGCAAATCAAAAATACAATGAGACACCAGCACGTACCCACTAGGTTAACCAATGGAAAAGACAGATAACAAATATTTGCATGGATGTGAAGTTACTGGAACACTTACACGTTCCTTGTAGGAATACAAACAGGTGTAGCCACTTTGAAAACTACTGTGACAGTTCTTTAAAAGGTTAAACGGAGTTATCACTTCTAAGCCAGCACTTCTAAGCATATGCCAAACAGAAAAATGAAAACAAATGTCTACATAAAACTTTACATGAATCTTCATAGTGGCATTATTAATAGTCAAAAAGTATATATGATCCAAATATTAATCAAAATGGATAAATAAGTGGTATATCCACACAATGGAATATTATTCAGGAATAAAAAGGAATCAAGAACTGATACATTCTCAACCTGGATGAACCTTGAAAACATGATGCTAAGTGAAAGAAGCCAGGCAGAAAAAGACCACATCTGATATGACTGCATTCATATAAAAATGTCCCAAACAGGCAAATCTATAAGGACCAGAAAGCAGATTAGTGGTTGTACAGTAGTGTGTGGTTCAGAGGGTAGAGAGGATGGGGACTGACCAATAATGGATATGGGGGTTTCTCCGGGGGTAACTGAAATACTCTAAAACTGGCTGTAGAGAGGGTTAAAAAATTCTGTGAAAATGCTAAAAGCCATTGAACTATACACTTTATATGGGTGGACTGTATGGCCTGTCAATTATCTCTCAAAGTTGCGGACAACCGGCTTTTCACTTCCAGATGCTCTGGCCATTTCTCACTCTCCCAGGTCCCTCACAGCTGCACCAAGTTTCCTGACTTAAAGGTAACAAACAAGCAGCTCTCAGTTATCGCTTCAAACACATTTGAGTTTGTCGCTCACCCCATGACCCTTGAACATCCTACAAGCACAGGCACAACAAGACCCTTCCTGGGAGGCACGCCAGGTGATGTCACGAGGGCCTCCTAGTAAGGCAGAAACGGCCAGGCCATCATGTCAATGTGACAATTGCTCATTCTACAGACTGTGCCTGCCTTCACAGAGGCATTCTTAAAGGACTGACGCAGCGAGGAAATTAAAAGCATCTTCATCTCTGACTTCTGAGAAAATACCACAGAAAACACTATATAAAAGGTGTGTAAACATAAAGTACAAAAGCAGCCATAAATGAGATTATTAACCCAGTAACACGTGCTGCCCATTCAACTACGTGCCAGGCGTGCCTCAGCACAGCTTTCAGACATGGAAAGCTCTCCTCTCACATTTGAGGGTTTTTCTGAACAAGTGGGGGTGTTGCCACCCATCTTTCTAGCATCTTATTTTCTTTATAATTCTGTCCGACTTCCAAATCTCCATCGGAGCTGGGCCTTGTGTAGTCAGTGGAACCTAACCATGCCCACCCTCAAGAACCCTCCCAGCTCCCAAGAAACACCAACAAAGGCTACTGGATAGAACTTAACTCAAAAGTTGGTATAGCCTGGACCCAGCCAACATTCCTTGTTGACCAAAAAGAAATACCTGCTGTACATCAGAAAAGAGGCACCCAAATCCCGTAAGTCTTGGAAGTTGAGCTCAGCCCCCAAAACCAAGGAACCAAGCATACAGCACCCTGCTGACTTACCAGTTTATCTCCCAGTGTGAATACGACAGGACGCTCTGGCTCCTACTTTTACTTTTTTATTTTTATTGAAGTATAGTTCACATATATAACATTATACCGGTTTCCAGTATATAGTATATGACTGGACAGTGATCTACATTATTAAATGCTCACCCCAACTAACGTGGTTACTATCTGTCTTCTCAGAAGATGATCAACAAAACAATAATGCAAAAACCACTACCTGCCCTCCACAAAAGTCTGTGAATGGACACTTACATTTGTATTTGTTTAGTTTTTATGAAACTTTACCACCCGAATTCACATGCTTTTTTTAAAAATATGAACACAGGCTACAGACCCATCATATATGAGTCACGCCCAGCTATGTGTGCCTACCTGCAGCATATGACCGCTTTACACGAGAGCGCCAGATCTAGGAAGCTTCTCCTGACTTCAAAGGACAGTGCGTACTTCAGGGTGTGGCCGTCGATGATGAGGGCCACGTCGTTTTCCTTGCCAAGCAAATTCCCAAGGTCAGTGCAGTGCTGCGTAATGGCTGCCCTTGTTGCCTGAAACGAGAGTGGGGTGGGGAGGGGCATATTTTTGTGTGTTGAATATATCAAAAATTGTTTGAAAAATTTAAAAACTTTTTTTAAAAACAGAAATCAAAAGTTCCTTGAAATGAGAATATGCCCATACTCATGTAAAACATACAGAGTTCACCTTGGTACACTTATACATTAAAATTTCATTTAACTGTCTTCTAGGTCTGGTTTCTGGGTGAGAACATCCCCCTGGTGATATTTATATTTGATATTTACAATAATCTATTGGGTTGCAAACTACAGGCTTACCTATAGCATCCCAATTCTTCTCCATTGGAACTCTAATTGCTAAGGTTCTAAGGTTCTTATGACTGTCTTTCTCTCCCCTCCTTTATATTACATGCATGTTATTTTCTTGGTACCCCTAGAACAGGAAACTCGATATTAAAAAAAACGCATTTTTGGGGGGGGAAAAGATAATACTGCTGGAATTTAAATGGTAAGCATTTCTCAGTTTGCACAAGGTAATTCTTAAAGCATCCAAAAGATACTAGGGGATATAAAGACAACACAAAAGATTAATTTCTATTCTCTCCTGAGATCTTCAGATTAAACCATTTCTCTCCATGAATCATCAGAATAAGAAACAAACTGATTATTTTTTCACATTACACCAAATAATCAAATTAAACTGCCAATACCTTTTAAAACATCACTACCAACCTAAATAAGGGCCTTGGTGTGATGTGTGTTATCAGATGGAATTAAAGCATAGAACCATTCTTAAGAAGAAAAAGAAATGATGTTCTAATCTTCCCAGTGAATTTATGACTATGCATAGGATATCTGGTTCAAATGTAAGAATGCAATTTCTGGCTCAGAATAAAAAGTCTGGTTTAAGTTAATCTAGGAAGCATGAAAGTCTGCTGAAATGATTCTGTCTGGACAACTTTTCTTTGGCTGTTAAATTGCATTTACATGTAATTTATCATATGACAATGTAAATTACAGTCTTAAAGAAATGCTGAATGAACAGGGGCCCTGCTACCCCTAGTTAAATGGAGGATCAGCTCCCATCGCGGAGTGAGAAATGGATTCCACTGTCTTACTGCTCTGTTTTCATTCTCAACAAGTGACTTTTGATAATATCAGAAAGATGAATTAGAGACCTGCCTGTGGTCTGAAGCCCTGTTCTGTGGTTAGATGGCCTGGGGTCTAGTCCCAACTCTCCATTTATTACCTTTGCAACCTTGGGCAAGATGCTCAACCTCCTTAAATAGCGATTTTTCTCAACAGAGCTAAAAATACCTATGGGCATGGCACCTCTGTTATGAAAAAAAGACCTGATCAGTGTAAACTGCTTGGCACATAATCAGCACTTAATAAAACCCAGTCTTCCTCCTGTTACTATATATTCATTAAGAATTTCTTCTGTCAGGGAAAATACAGAATTCTGCAACTTCAGGCAGTGAATAAATGCCATGATTGGCAATGCCTTCTTTGTCAATGTAGTAACAGAAGAATAATTGATAGAATGATGCTGTAAGAATAAAAAGTTAAATGAACTTTTATGAAAAAGAAAAAATAAAGGAAACTCTATACTTTGTATTCTTAACTGGTTGCGTAATTCTGAATCTCAAACAACACATCTATGAAAACATCTATGTTTAATCTTATCAGTGCAAACAGCCTGCCCTTTAGAATTTGGGTAGAGAGAAGAGAATTCCACCCACTTGGGGAAATCCCAGCTTGGCAGCCTGGATGTGTTCACCACAGAGCTCAGACAGGTCTGAGCAAACCTGAAGGGTGTGTCTGCAAGGGGCTGATACACAGTGGGCAGAAACACCTCCTCGGAAACACTTCCCCAGAGGGATGAGGCAAGGTACGCAGATGCGGTCCACAGACTGTGTGCCGATGCCGTCTGGTCTACAGAGTCCTGCCCACTGGCCTCCACTCCCACTGGCCTCCCGCTGGACCCATAGAGGAAAAGACTGAGGAAATCAAGTCCTTGAGATGCACAGACCTTGTCTGTGGTTTCCTTAGGGGGCCCCACACAGGAGGGCTGGGCAGGGTGAGGAGTATTCCAAGGGAAGGTTCTCTACCCGGGGCTGGGGCTGGAGAATGTACGACAATAGACAGAATGCCAAGGGCTCATCTTCCTCAGCCAGAGGAGGAGTGGTGGGGCCTCAAGTCTGGGCAGCGGACCACCTGCCAGTGTGTGAGCCTCTGGGGCGCAAGTGGGGAGGGCGTCAAGCTGGAGATACCAATGGCAGAGATGTGGGTTCCTGAGACAGACACAATGGCCCCGTCTTCTTTGCCAAAAAAATGCAGAGGAAGGACCCAAAGGGGAGCTGGAGTTTTGTCAGCCGCCAGCAGGGGCAGAGAGCAGCATGCGTGCCCCTCTTCCTGGGGGCCTCTTGCCAAGCCCCTGCCCACTGTGGCCCGGGCAGCATGAGTGACACTGAGCTGAAATACTTTCAAGTGGAGCTGTGGACAGAGCTTTGGCCTGAGTGCCTATGTGCCCCAAATTCATACACTGAAGCCCTGGCCCCCAGGGTGATGGCTTCTGGGGGTGGGGCCTTTGGGAGGGGGTTAGGTCAGGAGGGTGGAGCCCTCAAAATTAGTGCCCTTATAAGAAGAGACAGGAGAGTTACTTCCTCCTCTCCTTCCTTCCCCAAATCTCCCCACCTGCCAGCCACAGCATGAAGGCAGCGCCTGCCAGCCAGGAAGCAGGCCCTCATCCAACACCCTGATCTTATTAGATGTTCCAGCCTCCAGACCAGGAGGAACACATTTCTGTTGTTTAGGCCACCCCGTCGATGGTATATTTGTTCTCCAGCCTGAGCTGAGACAAAAGGCCACCCCTTGAGCCCACAGGTGATGCAGTACTGTTCTTGGCATAACGGATATGGAGATGAAAAGACATGGTCTGCAATCACAGCAGCATGAGGGCACCTTCGCGCAAGCAACAGCTGCGACCATGTTTACTATCTGGAACAAGCCTTCTAATATAATGTAGCGACCGCACTGACAGATACATGCTAGTATGGGCCATGGAAGAGAAGGCGCTAATGCAGAGAGGAGGCGGGAAGGCAGGTCAAGACCTCCTGGAGCAGGGGATGCCCGTGGGAGTGAATGCAACGCACTGGCTGTGTTCAGCTGCAAACTAAAGGTACGTGGTGGCCGTGCCCTCCACTTGCAGAGAGAGCACCGAACATGACTGAGTTACACGATATCGTGTTTATATTTCATTGACCAGGTACTTTCTCATACACTGTAAATAGTACATTAATAGATAGCTTTCTCGTGCACAAAATGGATTCAGTTAAGCTGTTCCATGAATCAAAACTAATATAATCAACCGACCAAAATATAGTTACTGGAGTACCTACTAAGATTCCAGGTGATAGGAAAAAAAAAAAAAGATACCAAGAATACATGTTCTATGCTGTCTACCCCCAAAAATTTTACAACACAACTGGTGCGGCAAATACACAAAATTAAGAATGAAATCATGCAAACCTAACATTCTCCTTCTGGGAAGACCCCAGAGAGCATCACCGTCACACATGAGGCTGCTCTGGCTCATTTGTGTGGTTGCTGGGAGTTATATTAGATTATTAATTTGAGGAGCAGAAACTCCTTCGCCAGTCTCTGATCATGCTGACCCACAGCACTTGAGCAATAAATACACTGACTTCATAAGTGAATCAATGTGTCTTGATTCTAAACATATACTGTAATATCTCTAAGAGATCTTGGCAGGGCTTAAAGGCCTCTTATTTGTCTGACTTCTTTGTGGGCTATTCAGCCTCCACAGTACATCTTTCCTTACATTTTTCTTGACGACGATTGGTTCTTGACCCTTCTTACTTCTTGTATCCTGGCCTTTTCCCTTCCACGTCCTCCTAACCTCTTCCTTACCTGAATCACCCTGTCTCTCCTCCCTCCATCTGCTCGGGATCACACCTTTGTCTTTGAAATTGAAAACCTTTCCTACCACTAAAACCTTTCCAGATCCACCCTTCCAGCTCCACCCTTGACTTGTCTCCAGCCTCTCCTGGTTTTATTTCCTACGTTTTCAGTGCCCACTCGGCAGTGATCTTTGATCAAACCCAGACAAGCTGGGCTCATGGCACACGTGCAGCAGTATGTAGGTCCCTTGTGCGCAGTTCTCAAGCAAGCCAACTGAAGGCATTACTATCACAAACAGCTCCTTATTCTCAAATGGACTATTATTCAAAAGTCTATTTGTAAGTTAGTTATTGGGCACTTACAATCTATTTTCCCAAAGGAACGATGTTACAAACTGCGGTTGGATGCCAGGGCCTGTTAATGCCTATTTAGCTTAGTTGCTAAAATTTATACTATAGTTCCTTATTTTAATAAAAAACCAATTATTGAAAGTCACAATAGACTTAGCTGTTATGAGGGGCACAGGGATTTGGGGCCAAGAGTTTCATTTCCAGAAAGATACAAAACATTCCAAACCCCTTAATTAGAATTCTCCTGTTAGGTGTTGATACTAAAAAATTCATTTCCAGCTTTTCATGCATGTTCTAATTTTATTTCTTTTCAGCATTAAAAACAGATGATTTAAAATGAAAAGTGAGCAACTACAACTAACGATGCACCCCTGGTCAGGCCAACACTCACCTTTTTCCCATTTGTGCTGCATTGTTGACCCCTGTGTTTCTTTTATCAGTAAGGTCAGCATTTGCCTTTGCACTTGTAGTTTTTTTAAATAAAACTATATAAATATCCGAGAGAGTGCTACCCTGTGGTCTCAGAAGATGCTTGCCTACTTGCTGAGGAACAGATCAGAGGTTCCTCTGATGGTCCTTGAAGCACAGCTGAAGCACAGCCAGCTGAACCCAGGAGCAGACGGGACCTGAAAGGCAGTTCTACTTTTAATCACTCTGGACTTAATCCACAAGCCAGGAAAGGAAAACTGCTAGAACCTGGATGCCTATCTACAAATCTGCAGACAGCAGGAGTCTTTCCTCCGCGTTAAACAGCTCCTGCCACACTGAAATCTGTGCAGGCAGGTGTCCTGCTCGCTCCCCAAGCGTGGCGGTGCCGTGAGGAATTTCTTAGACGCCGCGGTAGCAGCCGCCGCCTCGGCACCACTTTGATGTTCTGCAAACTCCAAGGGGCCCAGAGCTGATGATGCCGACAGCCAGGGTGGTTCGAGTTTCATGAGCAGCAATTCAACTAAGTCACACTTAGCTTTCAAGTTCAAGAGTAAACCCCCTTCTCCTAAATTAACCTTGGGCAGCAAGTGTCTAAGGATAAGGATCCTCCCCTAGAGGATGGGTTCACAGTGGTTTTGCTGTTTTTTTTCCATTCCATCCACCCATTTTCTTGTCCATGCCAACTGTCAGGTGCATCTGTTCTCTCCCGTTCTTCTCTTCACACCAGGGACAGCTGCATTCACCATGCGCCCTCCACTTCCATTTTTTTTTACTATCATTTTCACTTTTAATATAATCACACCTCTTTCTTGACAGCATGAATACTCTCCTGCACTTATGGACCTTAATGGGTGTACAAGTTTAAGACAAAGCACAAATTCAGCAAACTCATTAGAGGCTAATAATGAGGGTCAAGGCTGAAGCCAAGATAACTTCACATGGCCACACAAGACAGTCTTGTGTAGGGTAACAACCACCACAAACACAGGCCAGCCCCAGGAACCTCTCATCAGGGAAGCCGGGCTACCCTATTTTTGAATGACTGTGCTACAATTTGTTTATCCATTCACCCATTATTACATATCTGGGCTGTTTCCAGTTTTAGGACTTTATGAAGAATTCTACCGTAAGTATTTGTACACTATTCTGTGTGGACAAACATTTTTATTTCTCTTGGATAGATACTGAAGATTAGACTTACTGTGTCATACCATATGTAGAGATACATCCAGGGCAAGTGCATGTTTAACTTCACAGAAGCTAGGAGACTGTTCCCCAGAATGGAGACACCACTTCGGGTTCTCACCAGCCCTGTCCAACTGCACAGATTACACCTCACCCTTGTCAACACTTGCATTGTCGGCCTTCTAAATTCCAGCCATTCTAATGGGTATGTAGTAGCTTTCACTTGCATTTCCCAAATGACTAATGGTAGTGAATATCTTTCAATGCTTAATGAATTACATGAATTTACACTTGCTGGGATTTCAAGACATACAACCAAGTAAAGTAGAATAATTCAAAGAGTACACCAGGGACACTTTTGTGTAGGGTAATAAACCACATACAGGCTAGCCCCAAGTTCTCTCTTCAGGGAATGACTCCGTATTTTTCAGTTTCTTCTTTTCTTTTTAAATCTCACATCTCTCAAAGAGCCTCCTTTCCCTGAAAAAGCATTCTAGGTAGTGTAAGAAGAGAGATCTGACAAGTGGGGTACACAAATTGATTCACTTAGACATCAGAGCCTAGGAAGTTTGAAAACTTTCAGTCACCACTCTTCACTGAAAGAAAATTTGACTAACACTTGTGACAGAGCTCAAATCATTGAGGTTAATAAAGTTCCCTGAAAATATGTATTTTTCACTCCTTAAAAGATTGTAAATAGCAAACCTGATATGCTTAATTAATTTTCTTCCAAAACACCAGATTTTGATTTTAGTACCAGGAATCCTCTTACATGTTAAATAAATAGGCTCTTAAGTAGTTGTGCATAAGATCTCAAAAATAATTTATATGCTTTAAGAACTATTTGCTATTGCTATTTGAACCTTGACTATGGATCCTTTTTTTTTGCAGTTTTTTAGAATGTGGAATTTTTCTTTAAGTAGATAACCCTTCTTCTGTAAGAAAATGATTTCAAAGTATGACCCTCCTGTAAGAAGAATGTGAAAAATCATCATCTGTAAGTGATCACTCGGCCGTGTATAAAGTGACTCTCCATAATTCCATGGAACAGTTGCTTGTTACACATTTGTCCAGATTGGATCTCTGAAAGTCACTGTGTATTTCAGAGACAGAGTTGAATCACTGCTATATTTAATATCACCACACTAACTCGTAATAATTTTACAATGAACGTAACAACTTTAGCTGCTTTACTTAATTTCCTGACCTAAGGATTTAGATTTTTAACTTTTAACATATCAAAGATATACCCATTGTGCTTACTATTTCTAATCTCCTTGATTCTTGGAGGAATTAAAAAGTGCCTGAACCAAACGCAATGAGATTGAGTTTATAAATTTAAAAAGAAGCTACTCCAGAATATGATCTCTAGACTAAGTTTGCAGTTTTTAATGAACATGTGGTTAAGTATGTCAGGTAAATGTTAACAAAGGAAGCCAAAGAGCACTATTAATTTCACACAAAAGGGTGAAATATCAACTGCAAATGAAATATCTCCCATTTGGCTCACAGTGACAAATGCTAGTATCTGTTATGTCATGATAGGAAGCACATTAGAAATAGCACAAAGTCATTTCAACTCTTTATTTGCTTAATGATAAGACCAGTTTCTTGAAAAACATATGCTAACTTTTTGAACAACCTTTACAGGTGCCATGTAAAAGAATGAACATAATAATCTTTATTAGTGCAGCCATTTCACTTACTGCTTCTAAAGTCTTCTTGACTCTTAAAGCTGTTACAGTGTGCCCAGACTGTGTTTAGATTTGGGCAAACAGCAAATGAGAAGAGTAAAAAAATTTCTGAAAAAGAAACAGCAAAGGAAGATCATTAAAAAAAAAATTCCGAATGCATGCGTGGCAGAGTCAGACTGTGCAGTAGCGAGGTGAAGGTTGTAGCCATCTCTCCACTGCACAGTGGCGAGGAAAATGAGCCCCAGGGCTCACTCCTCTCCTAGTACCTATGGAAGCAAAAGTGTGGGACACAAAGGGCCAGGACTGGCCTGACTTTGGCCTCCAGGTTCCAGCTGAGCCAGCACAGGTGGTTCTGGAAAGCGCCTGCTGGTGGCACCTCCCCGGTGCCCCTGGAATCAGTCAGAGTTGTGAGGGAGCACAGAGAGAGTTACGTGAGAGGGAAGAACGGCTGGATACAAATCCTCTGCTGCGTCAGGAAAAAATCTCACAGTCACGTGGAATGCTGTTAGTACCTTCAAAACTGGCGATACTTTCTAAATGACCGTGTCCGGTTGGTAAAGTCAGTGGCATACTTGATTATATACAAACTGCAAAAATAAATAAACAAAGCCAAATAAATAAGCAGAAGTATAGAAGAAATCTCATTTCCACAGGAGGCCTCCACACTGCTGATGGAGCAAGGAGGGAATGATCACATGACCTGGCCAGAAGCCTGCCCAGTTGTGCAGTCTGTCACCAGCTGGGGCAGGTGAGGACAGGCTCTGGGTCGGGCGGGGACACCCCTGACCATTCCCTCTCCACACAGACTGGCAAGGATTCAGGGTCACGGAGAAGGAAGTATACACTGAAGTAGAGTAAGCAAAAATCCTCCTGTAAACCTTTACCTGTCATGGGCCTGTTCTGTGCACAAGCTTCTAGGGTGAGAGAGGCCCAGAGAGACAGGGACGGCAGTACAATGACACACAACAGCCTGGCAGCGGGTACTAGAGGCCCGTGGGCTGCAGCCAACCACAGGGCAGAGGTAGGAGGTGCTGGGCGAGGGGCAGCTGCTGGCCGGGAGGAAGTGTTTGGACTTCCTGCCAGAGCCTACGGGGAGCCAGCAAAGGCGTCTATGTATAAAAATGCCACATTCAATGCTCATTTGTGGAAGGTCACTGCCAACAGGATGGAAGACGGATTAGAATGAGGAAACAGACCAGCTAAGGAGCCTTCGGATGATGACATTTGACTGGGACAACAGGAACAAAACCAAGAAACACGTTAAGAAGGCATAAGGGCTGTTCACAGTGCTCGGTGAGGGAATGGGGGTCAGGGGTAAGCACCCAGCCCAGCACCAGGCAAGGGATATCGGAGGAGTCGGGGAGGGATGGGTAGCAGGTGACCGGAGGTCAGAAAGTTGAATCCGACTTTGTAGACAGTTGGCCCTTTGGTTTAAGAGCAAACTAGTGTCCCCTGCAAGACCAGTGGAAGGACCCCAGGGACCCCTGGCACTTCTCCCTAAGGACACTGCTCCTCTGAAGTCACTCCGACCACTACACCCTCCTTACCATCTGCAGAGCTCCCACTGCACATCCGGCAGCCATCCCTGGGCCTCTGCAGGATCGGATAACCTTTCAATCAGTGCTGGGTGAAGAGTGGAAAAAGAAACCATGTGGGTAGTTTCCTTACCACTCCCTCTGGGCGGAGAAAGCAAACAAACAAGTCACTCAGCATACAGCAGGTGCTGAGAAAATGCTCGCCTCTCCTTGTCTGGGGAATATTTGCTGTGTCCTGAACTCCCGACCCTGTCGGAACAATCGCTCATTGTCTGCTGTGACCACTGCTTCTCTGCTCATGCTTGTCCCTCCTGCTGTGACAATGGTCTTCTATTAAAAGTTTTTAAAGTATTTGAGACATAAGCTGGATGGACCACTCGCACATTCAGTAAGTAGTCGTGGGACGCTGGCTGTGAGGACACAGCTATGCACCAGAATGCAGGGGCCCACTCTCAGGGAGCTTCACACATTAGTAAGAGGCAGGTATAAGGCAAATCGACACCTAATACAGGTCACGAGGTGTATGTGCCAAGGAGGAAGATCAAGTGGGGGTTAGGAAGTAGGAGTCCATCAGGAACTGGACCCCAGGGGCCCCGGTCAGGAAGACCCACACTGACTCGTGGGCAGTTTACACTGAACTAGACAAATAGTTCCAACAGTTGATTTTAGTGGCCAGGAAACATGGTCAATAGGTTGAATTTAGATTAATTATTCACCCCATATTTTTTAAACACGTGTGTTTTTAGCTAAAATGTAAAAGCCAGGTTATTGCACATGAAAACTGTGATATCCACTTTCTCTCGAACAGTTACAGTACCTGGGAATCGTGGGCCCATGTTCCTGCACAACAACAGCCAGCTACCCCTGCCAAATACCCGTATGTGCCCTGCAGCGGGCCACCACGCCTCCCGGGTCCGACTGCGTCCCCAGCACTGGCATGCCAGCATCACTGGCTTTTGGGCACCCGCTGCCTTGTTTCTCTGACCCACCTCTCATTAAGGGTGGGAATAAGCATTCCTGGGGCAGGCCACAGCTTCCTGGTTTGGGGGAGCAGATCTACCTCTAGCACCCCTGTGAAGTCTCTGGCCCTGCAGGTCCGTGCCATGTCCTCTCCCCTTGGTGATCACCGTGTTCTTTCATTTCGTGCAAAGCAGGGTCCTACAAGGGCTCTCTGCCCAGCTTCTCTTCAGGGTCGTCCAGGGCTGCTGTTTAGAGGGGCAGTGCTACGTTCTTTATTCCACCTTGTTTGTGAATTGTTCAGTCCCTAAAATTAAACTAGTTATCCTGAGAGAACATACAAATTTCCATATTTAAAACCCCAGAGCTGTACAGAGGAATGAGGATCCCCTGAAGCTTCTTAAATTGCTTTCTGCAAAGATTTCACCTTTAATCTAACACTCATACACTCACACACACAGTTTCCAGGTGCTAGCATTTCTGCAGGGAAACATTGTGTCCACTTTACTATCTAAAACTTTGCATAAGACACATGCTATGTAGAGTTAGTAACTTCTAGTGTGCCCATGAGACCTTCCTTCTTCATGTACACATTTTTGACCTTAGTACTAAATGCTTGAGAGAAGAGATGAAAAGTTACTGAGAAAAAGAAATTATGTATAAGATATATATAATATATAAAAAATAGAAAACCTAAAATATTATAACTATGCAACATAACAGAAGCCACTTGTGTAAAACTTAAGAAATACAATTCAATAATCACTATATTGTCACATGTAGGTGATATTCAAAATTCTGGACATATAAAGATGGATAACCTGCCTTCCCCTTGCTTCTACCAGGGACACAGGCATGGAAAACAAAGGAGGGCAGGTGCTAATATAGAGGACTGGGGAAAAAATAATCATGTAAGTAAATAAGAAAAAAATTCTAACAGAAGGAGGAAGGAGCAGGAAGAGACAGCTAAAAGCAATAGAGACTAGCTTAGAATTGTCAACCTTTAAAGTGAGTAATAGTAGAAAACTTACTAGTAGAAAACCCAACAGAGATTGGGGACAGACAAAAGGGTGCTCCAGTGAAGAAATCAGTGCTGCAAAGGACCTGCACTGTGCTGACCGTCCTCACCCATCAGCAGGCGTAGGAAGGATGCTAGGGGTGCCTGGAAAGCTAGGCTTCAAGCAAGGGAGAAGGATCCTGGGTTAAGAAAGGTGAATCTTAGAAGAAAAATGGTACAGTGTGCAGTTCAAGGGCCTGTCCTTTGTGTATCTTTGGGGAATCTCAGCCTATTTATGATTTATGACCTTAAATATATGTTAGACTCTCATATTTATATCTCTAGGTAGAGCCTCTCTGCTGAATTCCAGACCCAAATATCCAACAACCTGACTTGTATGTCCAAGACATCCCAAACACAGCATGTCCACGCTGAGCTCCTGATTCCCTCCTTCCCAAGCCTCCCTGCATTTGACCCTTCTGGAACACTAGCAAGGAGGACACAGGGGTGAAAGCCCTTCTCCCTTTCAGTGCATGTCAACGCTATCCTGCAGGATACCCAAGCCAAAAATACTGGGACCATTTATTCCTTCTTTGCACACCCCACATAACCAACCTATGAGCTAACAATGTCTTTGTGCCTTCGAAATGCATACAGAGTCTGGCCACATCTCACCACCAGCATGCTAATGCCACCCCACCATCTAGGCTGTCACAGCAGCCCCCTAAACCTCCCTCACCCCATCCTGTGCTCTCTTCCCAATGTAACAGAGACCTGGTCACATGGAAGGCAGATTCTGTCACTGCTCCATCTCCTGAAGCTTCTGTTCTGTCCAAGTAAGAGATGAGGGCCTCACCATGCTCGGGAGGCCCAGCACCCCTCTGCTCCTGGCTCCTGCCACAGCACCCACCGACACCTTGTGCTCCTCAGCCATGCCACCCTGTCCCCTTGAAGCCATCTCCCAGGATTCCAGTGGCTCACTTCTTTTCCTGACGTCACGTGCTCATGAGATCCTCTATTTAGGATCACACTGCCCTGTGCACACTCCTCACTCCCCTTTCCTGCTTTACTACTCTCAAGACACCAGCCACACTGAATCTTCTCTAAGTTGACTCGCTACTTCACTGACTACCTGACTTCCCCACTCAAACAGAAGCTCCTGGGGGCCAGGGGTCTTTGGCTGACTCTCTCACTGCTGTGTGTTCATGCTCAGGACAGAGCCTGGCCCACAGAAGAGGTTCGAATCTTTTCTGAATGAAGTATGGCTGAGGAAAGCCAGCAGTGGGGAACTGGGACGCAAGGCCAGAGACCAGGCCAATGGCCATACGCACACTGAGGCCTGGGCTCCGAGAGTGTCAGGATTGAAGACTTTTCAGGGGTAGAATGTACAGGGTTTGGTAACAAGGTGAGGGCCACGGGAGGGGGCTGTAAACCTGAACTACAGCTGATGACCTTCATGCATATGGAAAAGGCCAGAGGAATGAGGGGAGTCGGGGAAGGGGGAGGAATGGTAGACAGGAAGAGCTCAATTTTTGTTAATTAAATGAGGTACATTAATCTATGCATTAATATGCCTCTCTCAGATATAGTCCAAAGCCTAATAAACTCCTCTAGGACAGTTTTTAAAGGTTTAAGTTTTTCCTAAATTCGGTAAGCACAAAGATTTGTCACAAAGGCTCAGATTCACTAGGTACATAGGTTACACCCTCTTCTCCAGAACAGAAGAAAAATTACAAACGCCAGGAATATGTGGGAAACGAAGTTGTGCAGAAGACCCAAGTGTCCCGAGTGCTTGAGACTATGGAGAGCATAAAAGAGAGAAGTGGCTGTGTTCTCCAGACTTACATTTAATAGGTTCTAAATCCAGCACAGATTTGACCTTTGCTTTAAATAGATTTTCTTGGAGAGAGGGGAAGAAAACATTGATTCATCCAAGACTCCTGAACGACCTACTGTTCATGTTGCTTGAAATAAAGTCTGCTTTAAATCAGAATTCTTGAGACACCGAAATAAATATACCGAGAGGTTTCTAATTCTATGCTTTCACCAACTGATTATTTTCATTCACAACAGTGGAGACGAACTCGATATGGTCTTTCCAGAAGAAGGCCCATGACCACAGAGCAGAGCACAGGGAGGAATCAATCAGATCAATGCCATCCGAGCTCAGACTTCAGCTTGTCTTGTGATCAACACTTTGAATAGAACAAATAAGAGAAGTATGTGAAATGGAGATGAATTTTCAGGGATTTCCAAGGCCCATGTTAATTTAGCAACATTTGGGGAATAAAGCCCAGGAGCAAAAATGTTTCCACTGAGAGTGACAAAGGTTAAACCAGCATCATTCAATACCAGAATTGTTCACTCTGGAAACATGAAACGTACAGGCTTCCCACTCTGCTAAACTCAGTCATTAAGATCAGTGTCACAAATTTAAGAGCTAACTAGGTGGATAATATACAATCCTGGTCCTAAGCCTTTTTATTTTATTCTTTAGCAATTTTGTTTCCTCTTAACTGTGTTTCACTGTTCATTTTAAACCATTGTTGGAAGACAGTTGCAGAAACAAATACAAATATAAATCAAATAGGAGTCTGCCTTACTATTTTCTTCTGTTTGAGGAAGAATTTGAAAATGTGCTCTCAGTTATAGCTATATGACCTCAGGGCATCAGGCAGGTAACAATGAAAGTACGACATTAAGGAGGGGTTGGGTCTATGGCCAACAGGAAAATGCCTGTCCACCTACCAATATTCTCAGTGCTATCCAGACAAAACACCAGTACAGGCTAAATGTGGCCTACTGACGAGCAATTTGCCACAAAAACCAAGCATGATCAGAGACTCATAATAAAAAAGGAAATGATGATTCATATAGCGTTTTTCCAAAACTATGAATACAAACACTTCAATGTGCTTCCACAGAAGCCACCGCTTAAAATTGTACTTCACCCTCTTCTTCATTAGGGGAAAGTAATGGCATCTGGGTAATTCAGCTGAGATGAGGTCTCAGACCTACATGACAAGATACAAATGTGTAGACTGAGACCATGAGTAAACCCACAAGTCCACTTACACACACAAAGGTACACACTAATTCCAGTAGAAGTATACTGCCTTCTGTCAAATTAAGCATTTTGAGAAGCTTATGTGTCTAGAAGATTTTCAACCACAAGGACCAACCGTGGCCCACAGAGACAGGGGGCACGCGGCGGCCGAGCAGGCGGCACCGACCTACACTCGCCTGGAGCCTCATCCTGCATGTCGCAGCTGCCACAGCGTTCATGCCCAAGGGCAGTGTGTTCACACAGAGCCTCCTGCCTAATTTGTTTCCTTGTCTATTTCATCCTGTGTCCACTATTAAAATGACCTCAAACTTTAATTTAATTTAAAAGTCACCAAGTCATTTATCTGTTTATGGTCCTTTGCTCTCAACTGATGTCCTATCAAATGCAATATTTAGAGACCATTTAATGTTCCCTTTTTTGCTTGTTTTATGGTTTACAGTATTAGAACTTTCAACCTTTCATGGCAAATGACCACAGGGTCTCTCCCTAGTTGCATTAAGAATTTCTTCTTTAAGATTCAAGGTAAGACTATTAGATATAAAAGAAAGTCATAAATACAGGCGAAACCAGCCAGAAGGGAACTGGCATATCCAACCCCCAGCCCCAGGCCCTCTGAGAGCAGTACCTCATATTCCTTAAGTAACTTACCCATCTACTGTGGGGAGAAAGCTTTAATGTCGCTGTAAACCAATACACACATGTGAATGAATCCTCAAAGCAGGCCTTGCAGCATAAGAACTTTGGGGAGAGACATCCTGCAGCTGAGAACTGGGTTCAACATTCCTCAGGGTGTAACTCAATCGGTCAGCCTGCAGAAGTTTACCAAATGACTGCTTTCTGAAGACAGAAAGCCGAGCAGCACACCAGCGGGTGTGGGCCTAATGGCCAGCCATGTGCCCCGTGGAGAAAATAACTCGCAATAAAAGAAGGCGGGGAAAATTACTCTCTTGTGAGTTTTAAGAGTTTTCATGACAGATGTAGAGAACTGTGGCCAATTAAAGCAGCAATACAACTCAGAAAGGCAACTGCAGGAGACCATGCCAGGCGTCTCTGGCCACAGGCAGAAAGGCGAATGGGGTCCCAGAGCCAGACTATGGGAAAGGAATTTATTCCTGATCGCTGTCTCTCAAACTCTACGGTGTCTGGAGAGGAGTGTGGAAGAAGGATCTGCTGAGCTGCAGGAACCCACAAATAACACTGGAAGATGGTGAAACAGGACTGGAAATGCAGTGTGGCTCACTGATGCCAATTCTTTGTCAATCTTCTGGTATCTTCCCTGAGGCATGTCTCACTTTAATAGAGTCCCATTACAGAAACGGCCACCAGCATTTTTTTATTTCAAATTCAGTTTTCCTTAGGCTATAGTTACCCACACACAGTCACACACAGAAACTAAAATGCAGTAATTCTGCGTCTCTTTGACATGTTTTTCTTCTATGCACCAGCCAAGAACCAGTGTTCTTTTTGGGCTGGATTATATTGAAATATGGTCACTTGGTAAAGACGCGGCTTTCTATCCACTAGACGGTGGGCCAGACCACATCCCAAGAACTCAGGCCCAAGAGTTTTCCTCTGTTGCCACCTATTTTTAAAGGGACATGAGGACGGAACAAACCGCTGAGACTTCTTTTCTTCTGATATCTTAGTTCACTAGTTTCACACATCCTCAGCAAATATATCATTTACGGATTTTCTCAAAGAGTAGTTTGCTTTTTTTTGGTAAGAGGGAAGAGGGAAGTAAAAAGAGAAAAAAAATTAAATACTTATATCTAAGAAGGAACCTGTACCCAAGTTCACATTGGCACGGTTTTTTCTTCCCAGCAGCAAAGTGCCACCCCTGTAACTGTGCTGGAAACTGCAGGGCGGCCTCCAGCTTGCTGACTTCCCCTGCCGGGGCTGAACAGAGAGCCCACTGCCCCGAGCCCACAGCGCTCAGGCCCAGAGGAACACACCCAGGCCGGGCTGCTACCCACAGCTATATACTCTCAGTCTCTGGAGGAACTATGAGTGTGGAAATATTAAAGTAAACACTACGTGAGGGGTGTACAAACATTTCATTCTGCATCCAATATGGGAAAAATCTTCTAAAACATTAGCACGAATCCCAAGTTCATTTTCCGGTGCACAAGTTCTAGGATAAAGGATTAAAGCTACTCAGGTTCATCACACCCAAACAGAAGTCTTCAACCTGAAGACCGCGGTCCTACTCATGGCACCCCTTTTATAATACCTGCAAGAGAATCCAAGCTCCATACCAAGCACAAACTAAACCTAAGGGACAGGGACTAACAGGCCGAGACCGCTGAGATGAATGAATGTAGGGGGGCACCTCCATGATGCTGGCGGGGACCCCTCTTTTCGCTTTCCAAGGAACTGAGAGACAGCCAGCTCATGATGACATGACCAGCTACCTAAGCAGGCTCCAGAGCCCTCCCCTTGGCTAGAGGCGTTCAGGGCTTGACAACGTTTTCTTCACCCCATCTCTCCATACTGCTCTCTGCACCTTGAGCAGGGCCGCATCCACGACTCATGCCACCTTGATCTCCACAACCTTCATTATTTTCACTTCCCTTTAGCTACTGCCAGTTTCCCAAGGCTGCCAAAACTCACCATAAGCAAGGTGGCTCAAAACAACAGAAAATTATTCTCTTAGTACACAAGAGCTAGAAGCCTGAATTCAAGGTGTTAGCAGAGCCACCCCCTCTCTAAAATCTGCAGGGTTTCCTCAGCCCCTTTCTACCTCCAGTGGGGCATTGTTGCTGCAATCCCTCGGCTGCAGCTGACTTCTCTGCATTGCGCTCTCCCTCTGTGCACGCACCTCCTCTCCTCTAAGGACCCCAGTCACCGCACAGGGCTGCCCCCGCCCCCTGCCCCACTGACTCCAGCATGACCTCATCTTAACTAATTACATCTGCAATGACCCTATTTACAAATAAGGGCACTTTCTAAGCTCCTGGGGGTTAGGATGTTAACATACCTTTTTGGAAGACACAGTCCGACCAATAGAAGTGATGCAACCAGCACAGCCATACCCAAGACCTAGAGCATGAAAGTTCCCTTTCCTTCCTTCCCAGTTTCTGCCACCCCTTCAACACTACCCGCCTTGTTTTCAAAATGCGTTTTGTTCTCTAAGCCACTGACAGCTTGCTGTCATCTTTCCGGGCCTGACCTACCTTCCCAACTACCCTGCATTTCTTGGATCCTGATGCTGCCCTAATACCCTTGACTTTTGGTTATTTCTCTTTTTCCTAATCCACAACCAACAATCTATGTTCTCAACTCACACTGTCAACCTACAGAGCACTGAAGAAAAAGACACGAACAGTATCAATGGGTGTCTCTTTTACTAGCACTTGCCCGGGAAGGGGCCCAGGATGGTAACCTTGACCAAGCCCTCTCCTGATCTTCCTCCACAATGACCCCCTTAGTTCCAGAGCTTTCATTCATTCAAAAAAAAAAAATTAATAAATACTTGCTGCACGTTACTAGGCAGTTAACTTATGTGCAAGATTCAACGGTACACAAGATTAATACAATCCCTCTCTCCCAGAATTAAAAGTGTGTCAGGAATACGAACAAGTAAACATACAGTGCTAAGAATGGCAAGTGCCATGATTCAGGCAGGTAAGGAAGCTTCAAAGGCATCAAGGAAGAGCTGCCACCAAAGGAAGTTAAGTTGCATTGTCTCCCCGGAGCCTGGCCTGGCCTTCTGATGCCATACCTCTGCCTAGGCGACGGCGATCAATTCCAGAATTGCCAACGTTGCTTCTGGTGGCAGGCAACCCATCCCAGCCTCAGTTTTTCCTGTGTGGTGAGTAAGACCAGTAGAGTAAGAATTATTCTCCTCGTTTTATGAAGAGGAAATGGCCTGAGAGGTTCCGTGACTTGCCCAAGGTCACAGAGTGAGCAGCAGCAGATCCACCATTCTGCACCGGGTTTGATTTCCAGTGCAGAACTCCATGGTCGCATCACCCCCAAAATCCTCTTCCTGGAGAACATTTCTGACTCCAGGTCTCTGCAAAAGCATGTGATCAAAAGCCAGCCACCATGAGCAGACATCTTCCAGAGCTGGTGTGGCGGCCCTTACCTCTGCTGGGTTCTACCGGTCCTGCACTCCTGCCTCACAAGAACCACACCCATGGGAGCTGCTCTCAGCCTAGAGGAGCCACGGGATGGAAGTGCCAGAATCAGAACCGGCAATGGCTGCTTGGACACCTTGGGTCTAGGTAATTCAGTAAACTCAGCAGCTCCCCCGTGGGGCTTTTTAATTTGGTGAACTCAGCAACGGTCCTGACCACATCCTCCACCTACCGTCAGCACACCCACCTCAGTGCCTCTACTGTTCTCCCCAGACTCCTTCATTCATTGCTGACATTACAATCCGAGGCATGGAAACCCACTCGGTACCATTCTCCAGGGCTGCTCAGTTTGGGGAGCACAACCTTCCCCACACGCCATCAATGTCCGACCACAAACCATTAACCATCAAGTGGTTGGCAGATGCTCAGGACACAAAGTTGAAGGCCAAGTTCTTGCTACCACGCACTACCTGTGCCTCTGTTACCCCCATCTACTGCACCCCATGGCACCTGAGCTGCCGTGAGCCATCTCCATCCACCTTCAACTTCTTAAACTCCAGCATGATGGCCACCATGAATATGTGACTTTCTCTAAAGATACCAATGTCCCATAACCTTCTGTATTCATTCCCTGTCTCCTCTGCGCTCCTTCTCGTTGGCACCAGACCACCAAGGTGCTCCTTCTGGAATCTTTGGGCCTCTAACCTCTCGATCATCACCTCTGACTCTTGTTCACATGTCCACTGCAGTTACTGCAATTACTCAATCAACTCTTTCATGCTCACTTTTTGAGGACAGAGATTCAAGACAGTTAAACTCAAACACAGGCTAAAGGCCGTAAGAAGACATCTTCCTATGTAAAACCCTAGCAGAGGATACAGGCCATCTGTTCCCCTCCTGGTGTCCTGTATTCACCTATGCCTCACCAGGACCAAGATCTTCTACATTCCCCAAACTGATCTTCACACTCACACATCTTCCCAGAAACATCTCCTGCCACCTCCTGCCTGTTGGAGCATCATTCATTCTCCAAAAAGGAATGAAACGCCTCTCCTCTGCCAGAGCCCCCATGAACTACAGCACACGGATTTTTCTGAACACCTTCTTATAACGTATATTCGATCTGTACAGACAGACAGCACGATTTGGGGACCCTTAGAAACCAGGCTAAGGAGTTTACATTAAAGTCTTACCAAAAACAGAAAACAGTTATGGGTGTTAGGCCATCTTTGTCCAATAGGCCAGCACCTTCACAATGGAACTTTCTGGAATGATGGGATGTTCTTCTGTACAGACCACATGTGGCTGCTGAACACTTGAAATGGGGCTAGTGCAACCAAAGTGTATTAAAATTTTAATTTTATTTAACTTACATAGCCACATGTGGCCACTAGCAACTGCAGTGGGCAGTCGATTTCTTGACTAAGTTGATTGTACAAAAGAAGCATTTTTTAAAAGATGAGTGTGATGAAGGAGGGGGCGTAGCGAGGGGCACTCGCCAGAAGCCCATGGATACGCAATGGGCAGGAGGTTTTCCTTTCTCTAGAGAGAAGAACGAAATGATTATGCCCTGCCACAAAAGCACTAGGAAAAGAAAAACAAATAAAAAGGGAAGGAACTGGAGGTTTCCTACATCCCTTTAAAACAATCAAGACTACAGAAGAGAAGACACTTCTTTGTTTGAGGGTGTTACCTTGTCAAATTGAGATTGCTATTGAGTCACTCTACCAGGAAGAGATTTTTCATCCCCTACTATTAAGTTCATAGTTTCATCAAGTAAAAATCAAAAATTACTATTTTCTAGAAAGAACATATAAAATGGAAATTAATCACTTTCTGTGCAATTTCTTCCTTTCCACTTTGACACAACTCAAATATTCTGGCCCCCAGGAGACACGAGATGTCTGAGGCTGTGTAGTGAGGTCTGGTAGAGATAGCGGGGTGCTATGATATCCCCACATACAATCAACAGTGCTGCCAGGGGAAGGATTAGAATATCCTAAGGCAGAGCTCACGTGTGGTCTCCGAACCAGATTAGATCTCACACTTCTGAACAAAGCCCAGAAGTGACCTGCTCATCTCCTTGCCACTCTCCGCCTCACACAGAGCTCTGTGCCCTTCCAATACATCAGCTCAGAGGAAGGGCTGCTGAGTGTAGTGAGCCAGGCAGGGGAAAAAAACCAGTCCAGCTCATCCTTCCCTGGATACCTGTGAGCAACACGGACACTGTAAGATATCCATGCTTGAGCTCTCGAATGAAAGACATTTTCCTCCGTTGGAAACTGCAATCCTCTGAGCTGTACCACCAATCACTTCGTTTGCTTATAACCATTATCTACTTCAGAACACTTCACCTCCAAAGCACTGCTGATCTTTAAAATAAATAAACAGCTTAAGCAATTAATTCATTATATTAATCTGGTTTATATGATACACCAAAGGAAGAAAGCACCAAGGGGGGATTTCCATTTACAAAGTTCTTACTGAGTCCCCTGTATCCCTGTGCTGGGATACAGGCCTGCCTGCTGGAAGTGAGCTTACCCAACCCATGAGCTCCAGTAGGGCCTGGAGTACTCCTAATACTTGTTCAAACACCTTCACACTCCCAAATACACTCATCAGAACAAAATTAATGCCCTTCTCTAAAATCTGTATATATGATATCCTTCTTTCATGATCCTTTCCTGCTGACAGTGGGATGATTTCATATGTCATCAAAAGCACACAGGATATTAACAAGAAAAAGCTGTGTCATCACATTTCCCCAAATATGAAAATGAAAAGCTACTTGATAAAATGTATAACTAGTTCACATAGTTGTCAGTGTCTGAAAATAACTGGAGGCATTTCCCAAGGTACTGCCCTGCACCTGGCCTGATGGGATTCCGTCTGTGTTGTTCTACAGCTCATCTAGCAACCAGGCTTGATTTCAACAGCAAAAAAGTGTAAACATAGGGTGCCCTCTGGAAAGGAAGAATGCTAGACATTTTTAAGCATTTAAAGATTGACAACTGCAGAGCAGTGGCCCCAGAGAAATTCAACTTGACTCTGCTCAGCCACCTGGCATTACGGGTCATACAATGCAAATCCTAAGGACAAAGCCAACATGACAGACATGCACAGTGCTGCCATTGCCAACATTCTGTCCCAGCAGGGCCTCTCCACCACTTTAGGGAGACCACGTCTACTTCATATGTTCACCTTCCTCATAAAACCTGAATGCTAACAACCTGGCAAGTATACTCAGGGGAGCAGTCAGAATTTAGGGACAAAGGAAATGAGAAAAAGCAGGACCACCCCTCTTTGGTTCCAAAAGACTCCCATGAAAACAGAAAAGAGACAGAAGAAAGGGCCTTCTATGGCTGACTTCTTTGGTGACTGCAGCTTACATTTAAACTACGCAGCAGAAGGAGCAGTGAATCTGATATGTTCAGAAGCTCACCAGCAGAATTATCTTCTGGAGGCAAGTGGGAAATAACTTAGACATGGCTGAAGCCTACAAAAACTGCTCACTTCACCACCCCTTCCCAATGCTATTCTACTTGCTATTTGTAGTCACATTGTAATTCTGAAAATTCTTCAGGTTTTCCTTTCTCAATAGTCAAGAAATGGTGGAAATGTACTGTTGTGTATGTGGGCCATCGGAAGAATAACCCAAAGAATGCTCTCTCTTGGAGTCTCTATCTCACATTGCTCTTCAGGCATGATGGGAATTTCATACTCTTTAGAGAAAGAGGGAACAAGAAACTTAAGTCTGTTGCAGGGACTGTAAAGCAACAAAATACACCGCCTGCTCGCAGAGACCAAAATGAGAGGGGAACCCTGGCAGGCAGCTCATTCTGACCTTCTCATGCTGGAAAACAGGGGCCAGTGGGCATCAGGAACATTTAAAAACCAACTTGTTTTGACCAATTTGAGATCTGATGACTTGTTTGGGGGCCTAAAACTGACTGGAATGAGAACACTGTATTATTTGAGGAAGCAGCATTTATAAAAATACCTAATTTTAGCATGCTTAATCCCATTCAGAAACACACACACACACACACACTCATGCAAAGCACCTCAGAGAGGGCCTTAGATCCTCATGGAACAGATATAATTTCTTGGGGTCACACACCTGGACCTCAGTAGGAACCCTGGAAAGATGCTACAACCAGGATGAATTTGTTCAAACTAACCTAAGAAGGGACAGAGGTCTGGTGGCTTCTCTTGAGTGCAGCGATATTACCATGGGCAGAAAACGGAGATCCTTGGATGGCTGGGTTTTAACTATCAACACCATGAAAATCTGTAAACCCTTCCTAAGACTCACTCTCACGCCGGGGGAGAGCCATGGTGGCAGCAGACCAAATGTGGTTCCATAGCTGCGGTCAAGCTGCCGAGGTTCTTCTGAACCAAAGCAGCATAACTTACCACAGAATTTTCACCAAACGTTCTGTACCGTCTTTCACTTTTTTCCCCCAAACTTGTTCTTGTTTTAGCTTTTCTCTTGTCCCTATATGGAACCAAGTGGCAAGCAAATAAACACACATCTGAATTACGTAGTTCCTTCTAGGTTAGTTCGGTAGCCCTTTTACTTTCTTTCTTTAAACTCCATTGTCGCGAATCATCGTTTGTCAACCTAAAGCATTTCTCCTACTCGCCAGTGGCTGTTTCGGTGGGGCAGGTGAGTCTATGATTCAGTCTGTGTCTGGGAAAGAAAGTGAGCTCACTAGAAAAACAAAGTAGGCTAGAAGCAATACATGCTAATTTGTAAAATATTGTGAAATTACGGCAAATCAGTCAGCAAGGCTGTATGACCTTCAGTATCACATTTTTTACTTGTATTCCTACAATTACGTTGGTATTATACATGACAGGATTAGAGTAATGAGACCCAATTTCCTGTGTGGTGCACAGAAACCAGAGTCACTGCTTTATAGTTAGAGCAATTGGCCTCAGTTGCCACATCATGGGTAATCTCGTAACCCACCCAGAATCTCCGTGAAGTTAAACAAGAATTGTCTCATAGAGTCCCATGCAAATTTATAGAAGGCAATTAGTGTCGGCAATAATTTCTACAGAACTCTGCAAAAGCGTGCCCTCTGACAGCCACAGTGCCACCAGAGGGGGTAAGAATGCCCTCTGTCCCTCTCTTCTCCTTTTCTCCTCTTCTGGTAGGAAGAGGCAGGCATTGAATGGAAAGATGGTACGAATGTGAGAATTCTGTGATTTTTTTTTTGACCTAAAACACTGTTCATATTTCATTCGAAAGAAGAAAGCTGGAGACGCTATTTTCAGGGAATACCGATCATAAAAACTACCAAATGAACAAAGATGTTTGTTTCTCTGCTGCTCCTTTCACATTTCCCACCAATGCTCTGGGTTATTCGCATCTCCCCCAGCCTCCCAAACCACTCACGCCTGCCCACACCTACTCCGTAATTGCCTGCCTCTTCCTCTGTGACCCAGGCTCTTCCGGTCTTAAATAAGCATGTTCACGTATTGAAATGTTCTAATAGCTATTATATGCAAGGGAAATTAGATCGAACATATTAGCTCAAAAAGGCAGAACTGGGACCTCCATTTTGACCCTGCCCTGGGGTCAAATTCATCTTGACTCAAAGAGGAATAAAGCCAGTGCCTGGCAACCAGTGCAAGCAGCTCAATGTTCCTCACAAAATGAATTCAGAGAATGAAGAAAATAAATGGGAGCCAGAATTAGAAGTTTGGAAGTGAAAAAAAAAATTAGTGTCTTATTTAAAATAAAATGAATTCCTTATAGTTTTGGATTTAACTTCCCTTACCAAATATGTTAGAAAGAAGTATCTTGTTACCCTCAGTTTCACCCCAAAGAGAAATGGAAAGACTGTGAGCAGAGCCACCCACTGAGGTGATGCTGTGAGACGCATCCAGTCCTTCAGAGGGAGGTCTGTGATGCTGCAGACTGAAAAACAGCCACCTGAGGTACCATCTGCGATATAATGAGTCCTAAGAAATACAAATTTGGTCACTCACACAACCAAATATGTATTTCCCAGGTATACTGGTCTTCATCCACTGTTCCTGAAAATATTGCAGTCTTACAGGTGAAATAGGCATTTTGTTATGTTAATGAAAGACCTTTGGACCCCCACCCAAGGGCAGGGGCTGGAGGCTGAATCAGCCAAGGGCCAAGAATTCAGTCAGTCATGACTGTGCAATGAAGCCCTCACAAAACCCCTGAGACGAGCTTCTCTCTCTGCTCTTGGGATCCTATTTCTCTGTCAGAGAGAGAGATTCTAGGCTTGGGGAACTAGGACACCTCCACATGCCACCGAGCCAGGCCCCAAGCTCCTTTACTTGGGACCTTGCCCTATATAGCTCTTCTCTGGCTGTTAATTTGTGTCCTTTATTAAACTGGTAAATATTTTCCTGAGTTCTGTGAGCCACTCTAGCAAAAAATCGAACCTAAGGGGAAGGTTGTGGGAACCTCCAAACCGTAGCTGCTATGTCAGAAGCACAGGGAACTGCCTGGGGCTTGTGACCAGCATCTGGAGTCAGGGATGCAGGGCAGTCTTGCAGGACAGAGCTCCTTACCTGGGGAATCTGGTGCTGCCTCCAGGCAGATGCCATCAGAATTGAGTTGAGTTCTCCAACACTCCTGCTAGTGTTCAAGAATTGCTTGGCATTATGTATGGGAAGACCCCCTTCCACATACTTACTTACACATTGGAATCAGGTCCAGGAACCCAAATGGAGTTATATTACTATTACTGCAGTGTACAATATTGTTATTGTTTTATATATATGCACAAAAGGAACACATCCTCGCATCATCTCTAGGATGTCTTATGAGGACAAGCTGAAAAGGAATCAGAGCATCCATGGACATCTTGTGTTACACCTCTAGGAAAAAGGAAAAAGCTGGAATCTTGAAACAAGACAAAAGCATACAAAGTGACAGGCAAGGAGAGAGAAGAGGGACGGACAGGCAGACGCTAACTCCAAGCTGGTGCCCTTCCAGGGTGGATACTATGAACTGCAAGGACAGATGAGGCATGACATAGAACGGTGAACAGGAAATGAAGTAAACAAGCTTTTCAGTAATGAAAAGCACCGTGATTTCAGATATGGGCCCAGACTTCGGTGTTAGGGTCTCAATGCAAGTTGGAAAACCATAAAATTGTGATTCCAGGAAAAGCTTTTAGACAAAATAATGCTTTTAAGCACAAAGCTGGACTGCAAGGAAATCTGCAAGTTTCAGATTAAGACATACGGAGGAATATCCTCTAAGACATGGAGTGTGGTTCCTACCAGTTTTCCTCTTAGGAAGTCAAAGGAAACCAAGCTAAATGCCTTCCCAGTCAGGAGCAGCAAATTTCTTTAAATTTAAACTCATACTTGTGCTGGTTGTGCAGGTTTGATAGCTGAGAAATGGTAAAACACCCTTCTGAGGGTAGTTTCACTTTATGTAGCTAAACCAAAATTTGTTTATTTGGCCAATGTAGTAAATATTTGAAACAGTAGGGCACTGGGCCAAGAGATTCAGAGAATATAAAATGAACCAATGTGTTGTCCTCATGTATCCCAAAACCTAAGAGATAGGATATGTACCCAAAATAACTACAACATGAGGTACTAAAGTGTCATGAGCCAACCAGTAGTCAAGTAAAAAAGAATTTATTCAAAAAAACAAAAAAGTAGTGCTCGCTTTGGCAGCACATACAGTAAAATTAGAATAATACAGAGAAGATCAGCATGGGAGGCTTACCTAAGAGTTCTTTAAACACCCTAAGGATAGAAGTTTCTTGCTAATGGTGATGGAATAGAAAAGTCAGACAAAACACCAACTCAAAAAGGTATCTGCAAGCCCACGTTCATGGAAGCATCATTTACAACAGCCAAGCTATGGAAACAAGTCAAGTGCCTATCGATGTATCAGTGGATAAAAGAACTTGTGGTTTGTACACAATGGAATGTTATTCAGCCATAAAAAGCAAGGAAATCCTGCCTTTTGCAACAACATGGATGGACCTTGATGGCCTTATGTTCAGTGAAATAAGTCAGACAAAGGAAGACAGACACAGTGTGGTCTCACTTTTTTATGGTACCAAAAATAAAAAATAAAAAAATTCCTAGAAAAAGAGATCAGATTTGTGGTTACAAGAGGGGGTGGATGGGAGATAGGAGGAAGGCGATCGAAAGGTACAAACTTCCAGTTATGAGATTAATAAGAACTAGGGATGTGATGTACAGTAGGACTCGAGCAACCACCACTGCATCAGCTATAGGAAAGTAGTTAAGAGAGTAAATCCTAAGAGTTCTCATGACAAGGAGAAAACTCTTCTCCTTTATTCTTTTTTCTTTTTATTGTATCTATATGAGGAGATGGATGTTAGCTGAACCTACTGTCTTAATCGTTTCATAATATATGTAAATAAAAACCATCATGCTGTAAGCTTTAAATTTACACAGTGAGGTACGTCAATTATTTCTCAATAAAAGTGGGAGGGGGAGTAGAAAAAAAAGTAGATAATAACTTTGAAAGAGCCTTCTAGTCCCCCACAACTGGAGGAATTGATGTCTGGGCTAGATTTTGCATGAAAGGTAGATTTATGGACACAGGAAGAAAAGAAGGTGAGGGAGGGGGGACTGGAGTAAAAAAAAAACAAACTACAAATTGGGGGCCTTCAGGTTCCACACTCAGATTCTACACCAGGCTTCATTTAGGAACAGAAAGGAATATAATGAGACCTGGTGGACAGATAAGATCAGGCTGGGGGAATGGACCATTTTGAAGGTGATCCCAGGGTTAAGGTTTTGTTTTAAAGTTACTGAAATGTTTTTAAAAAGTCACCAGATCAAAGTAGTGTTTGGAAAACATTAGGAAGGCAGAAACACTGAAGCGTGCAGACCGGGGAGGTGCCAGGGCACGAGGCTGCTGTGACAACACAGGTGGAAGGCCGAGGAGGTCGGCCGAGGCAGCAGGAGCGAGGAGGAAGGAAAAGAGCACTTTGCTTCCAGCATGACGCACACGGCTGTGGGGCCGCGACAGCGGGGCATGGGGGGCCTGCGCAGGACAACTTACTTAATAACTCCCATGCAGGAAGACATCCCCAGGTCCAAAAGGCTGCTTGAATAACAGCAAAAACTAAACACTCTCTTACACAGGATCCAGAGATCACACTCTTTGGTCTTTACCCAGAGGAGTTGAAAACTTCTGTCCATACAAAAACCTGCACACAGATGTTTACAGCAACTCTGTTCATATTTGCTAACACTTGGAAGAAACCAAGATGTCCTTCAATAGATGATGGGTAAATAAACTGTGGTACATCCAGACAATGGATATTAGTCAGTGACAAAAAAAATAAATAAATGAGTTATCAGCCACAAGAAGAGATGGAGCAATGCTAGTTGCATATGACTAAGTGAAAGAAGCCAATCTGGAGAGGCTACATACTGTATGATTCGAACTATGTGACATTCTGGAAAAGGCAAAAGTATCGCAATAGCAAAAAAAAATCACTGCTGCAGGCTTGAAGGTGGTGCAGGGGTAAAGAGATGGAGCACAAAGGATTTTTAGGGCAGTGAAACTATTCTGAATGATACTAAGATGAAGGATATATCCTATTATGCATTTATCCAAACCCACAGGATGTACAATACCAAGAGAAAACCCTAATGTAAACTGTGAGCTTTAGGTGATGATAACGTGTCAGTATAGGTTCACTGATGGTAACAAATGAACCAGTTGTGTGGGGGATGCTGATAGTGGGGAGACTACTCATGGGTGGGGATAGATTATAGGGAAATGTCTGTACTTTCTCCTCAGTTCTGCTGTGAACCATAAACTACTCTAAAAAATAAGTGCTACTGAAAAAAAGGCCCAAAATAGTAACTACAACTGACATCCCAGAAAATGGTGGAGCAGAGTGCTCAAAGACACAGCTCCTTCACTGAAACAATGATCAAGCTGAAAGCCCTGACATGATCAACTCACAACTCTGGAATTTAATAATAATAAAAAAAACTACAATAACAGAAGAGTGCTTAATGAAGGTAAAGGTGGCTGAGTTTCATTAAGAAAGCACTATGGCCTTTTCACTTACTTGCCTACCAGTCCCCATTCCCCAGCACCACATTGTGGCCTTGGGGACAGTGGCCAACATTCTTAATGCAGTTTGCTGATGCCAAGGGGCTAATATGAGCCTTATTTTCAGAATTTCGGAATTACACAATTTGACCTGCCTTGGTGGTTCCCAGAGGGACTGGGTCAAAGGCTGACCTTTTTTTGCCCCATTCCCTTTGACTGAAGTAACTCCAGGTAGTGAAGGCATCTGTTGGGATACTTAAAGACATACACTACCATGCCCATCACGGGTAAGGGACAGAGGATGGGTCAAGCAGCCGACAAATCGAAAAGCTTGGGAAGCAGACAGTTAAGGAGAAAGTTTCTTTAAAGAATAAGGGCTGGGAAGGGCCACTGCCTCTACTGTGAAAGCTAGAGCACAGTGTACATGCCCAGGACTGACACATGCTCAGAAAGAACCTAAGATGACCCTGGGCTTACACCTCTGGTAATTCTGCCAACTCTGCACAAACAGGAGGTGAAGGTTAAAGCAGAGTTTTAGGTGACCCAGCTTCACATTAATGGGGTGTTTCAGCTAACAAATAAGCTGCAAAGATAGGAATGTATTTAATATCTTTTTGGCTCCAGACATTTAAGGGAATCTCTGTCAGGTCACTGGATGACCAGTGAGAAAACAGAGCAGAGACCTCAGCAACCACACATCAACAGAAAAGAGACTTTGGCAACAACTTGTGACAAAGAACACAGTCTTCACAAAAGCAGACTGGAAAACCAACACAACCAATGACAGTCCTCAACAGTCAACAACAAGCAGCCCTGGTTAGGGAGAGAATCTGATTCTCAGGTTTCTCACACTATAATATTAAAAATAACCAGTTTTCAACAATAAAAAAATTACAAGACATACAAAGAAACAAGAAAGTATGAACCATTCACAGGAAAAAAATAAATGGAAAGAAATCATGCCTGAGGAAGCTCAAACATTGTACTTACTAGACAAAGACATTAAACCAACCTCTTAAATAGGCTCAAAATGTTAAAGGAAACATGAACAGAGAAGTAGAGGAAACCATGAAAATGATGTATGACCCAATAGAGAATATCGGTGAAGAGAGAGAAATTATAAAAAGGAACCAAATAGAAATTCTAGAGATGAAAACTATAATAACTGAAATTAAAAATTCACTAGAGGAGTTCAATAGCAGATTTGAAGAAGCAGGAAAAAGATTCAGCAATATTGAAAATAGGACAATTGAAATTGTAGAGAATGGTGAGCAGAAATAAAACAGAATGAATAAAAATGAACAGAGCCAGTGGGTCCTGTAGGACACCATCAAGCATACCAACATATATATATATATGGGAATCTCAAGAGGAAAAAGAGATAAAGGTGCAGAAAGAATATTTGAAGAAGTAATGGCAAAAAAAAAAAAAAATCCCAAATTTAATGAAAGACATGAATCTACACATGCATAAAGCTCAGAAAAACCCCAAGTAGGATGAATCTTGATTCATACTAAGACACATTATAATCAAACTATCAAAACACAAAAACACACACAAAGACAAAGAGAATCTTGAAAACAGAAGTAATTCATCATGCACAATAGAGTTCAATAAAATTAACTGTCAGTTTTTCATCAGAAACCGTGAATGTCAGAAGAAAGTAGGATAAAATATTTAAAGTACTGAAAGAAAAAACTTGTCAACCAAGAATCCCATATTCAGCAAAACTGCCATATAAAAATGAAGATGTTTCCAGGTAAACAAAATTTGAATTCATCGCTAAACCTACCCTACAAGAAATGCTAAACAGCAATGCTTTAAGGTTGAAATGAACAAACACTGGACAGTAACACAGAGGTCATGTGAACAAATAAAGAACTCCAGTAAAGGTAGGTGAATAGGTAAATATAAAATCCAGTATTACCATATTTTTGGTTTGCGATTCATTGTTTCCCCTATGATTTAAAAGACAAATGCATGAAACAATAATTATAAATCTATGTTAGCAAGCACACAATGTCTAAAGATGAAATTTCTGACAGTAACAGTTTTAAGGGGGTACAGAGTTGTACAGGAGCAGAGCTTTTGATATCAATTTAAACCAAATTGTTATAAATTCATGCTGTTGATTGCAATCCCCATAGTCACTATTAAGTAATGAAAAAATATCAGAAAAGGAAATGAAGAGTGTTTTAGTCTGTTCAGGCTGCTGTAACAAAATACCACAGACTGAGTAGCTCATAAATAACAGAAATTGATTTATCACAGGTCTGGGGGTTGGAAAGTCTAAGGTGAAGGTGCCAACGTCTGTCACTTCACATAATTAATTCCTTTTTCTTTTTTCTTTGTGGTGAGAATACTTAAGATCTACTCTCAGAAAACTTCAGGAATATAACACCATATTATTAACTATAGTTACTATGCTGTATGTTAGGTCCTCAGAAGTACTTCTTAACAACTGAAAGTTCGTATCTCAGGGCATGCTTGTTGTCATGGTCTTTAGGAGTAAGTCTATATCAGTACACCTACAGGAGGCAGGCCTATGCAGACACCTTCTGACAATGACATCCATGGTCCAATCAGCTGAGAAGAGAGGGCAGAGTCATGTGACCCACCACCGACACAGGTAGAGGGGTGGGTGCGGAAGGCAATAAGAAAACCTCAAATATCACTATCATTCTATTTAATTTCATATTCTCTCCTATGACCTAATCGATTCACTCAACATGCAAGAACATAAGTTACTTTTAAATCATTCATCTTCTAATTTCTATAGTTTATAATTAATTAAATTTTCATACTTTTCCCCTTATTTTGAGAGAGTAATTCCTAAAATTTACAGGTGTGACAATGGTTTTAATTCAACTACGCTTAATAAAGATTCCTATCAAGGAGACCTTCAAAAATGTCTCTGTTCTCAGCAAATGGTAGAGGCAAAATTTCTATTAGTTCTGCACATCAGGGGTTACAAAAATGTCCTATTGCCAGATACTACACAGTCAACAATGTTTCATCTCTTTGTACCACCAAACAATGGGTCTAGAACAAATAACATTCTAGTCCTGAAAAAGAAGTTGGTCTATGAGCCTCAACTAAAGAATTTAGGATGCAACTCTGGAGATGAAAGGATAAAAGTCAAGTAGCACAATTCTTCAGTGAAACATAAAAAATGGATGATGAATCCATTTGAATATTACAACTGGTAATGATGTTCAATTGAGACATTCCTATTCTAGTTACTCAATTTCAAATGCAAAGTTGACTTGAAGAACACCTCTCTCATCTACAAACTCAAATGAGAGTTGCTCAGTAATAGGATAAAAAGTTCAATTGAAATTTTATGGATATGAGAACTTGAAATAACACATAAGAAAAAAATTGAATTAATATTGATACAAACGTCACATTTGCACCAAATTAACTTTTAGTGGCACTAGCTGAATTTCATTAAACCTACACATTCAGGAGCTTCATCAACTTTGGAACTGATTATGAATCTTGGTGGTGCCATTTGCCATGTGTGTGATCTTGGCCAAGATATTTACCTCCTCCAAGCCTTGATTTCCTTTCAGGCCAAATGGAGCCACCACATCCTATATGGGACACCTCTGTATGTTCACTGGGATGACTGCGTAATGACATCTAACACAAAGCACAAGGCAAGGCAGGTAGTTAAATGTCCATCTCCTCGCTCCCTGCTATTTAAGTTCTAAATGATCTGTTTTCCTTTGTATGGGCTGTTGCCCCCTGTTCACTGACAGGGTGCTTGGAAATGAACTAGTATCTGCATATAAGGATTTTCTTCTGTATTATGAAAGGATGTTGCATGCAAATACTATAGCATGCCAGAAGGTACCTTCAACACAGACCCAGGTTTCTCAGCTTTTCAAGTGCACCTCTTAGATCCACTAACAGTGTTAAGGACACATGCAGCCTAAGAGAACTGCACGTGAGTACCCTGATGTGTAACGTTTATTTGTTGCCAGAGCTCATTTTTTTTTCCAGATTAGATTAATCACTAATTCACATCAGGCCAGTGACTGTGAACTTCCCAGAGTAATTGCTTCAATCTGCAGTGACTCATAGTTAATATTCAGTCAGGTTTTTGCCAGTTATGTAGAACATTTCTAGAACATTCTTATTTTTAATATCAAAGAATCTAAAAATTAGTTAAGACCTCTCTCCTGTTCAATAAAATTAAGAAAAATATATTCAATAGGCAAAGCTAGAGAACAATGAATCCCATATACAGGCATTTAGGCTTGAATCAATTACATGCTGGGTCTACAAATTCTTTCTTCCTGAAAAATGGGGAACTATCCTGTGGCATCTACTAAACTTTGCCAAGGAAACAGCCCCAAAATAACATCCTCTCTGAAGCTATGAGCTTCCTTTGTGTCCTAGTAAACCTCTGATGACTAATCATAGCAAGTGATATTAACCAATATATGTTGCTTACAATATGCTATGCGTTCTTTTAAGGAATGATAAATCAGAAACTCTAGAGAACATGAGATCTCTGAAATAAAAGGGTTTATTGAGCCATTACAGATGCAGCCAGAATAGGGATGGAGTCCTGGGACAGCCTAGTTAACAGAAACGACTTGTCTGCCAGATTCAAGAAACTGGGCACATTTACAAGGAGTCTCAAGGAAAGAAATTTCTTTAAATTTCCATTGGCTACAGATAAGGAAGGTGGGCTCATAAGAAGCATGCAAAGTCCAGGGATAGGTGGCTAGTCCCTAGAGCAAGCTCGTGGATGGGTGTTGAGGGATGTGGTGGTTCTGGGGACCTTCTAGATGATGAAGCAACTTCATGCAGGAATGTGGGGTTTCTGGTTAGCTATGGCCCACAGCTGTTGACTGGTTACCTTCCCTGGTCTCTCTCCTTCGTTGTCAAGCCCTTATGTCACTTCACTGAGGACATTTCTGAATTTTTGCCCTGTCAGGAATGTGTGTATATTAATTCACTTTCATCCTCACAGTAGGTAGGTGTTATTATTAACACCACTTGCACTCGGGAAAGCCTACGGATGCAGAGTTTGATTAATTTGCCCCCAGGTCAGAGAGCAAGGAAGTGACAGATCCGGGTTTCAAATTCAGACAGTCAGACTCCAAAATTCTTGACTTAATCACTATCCTGTGCGGCCTCAAGCGTCCTGGAAACAAACATACCGAAACTATACAACCCATATTGTTTTCACCACACATCAAATGAATGGTGCCACACATGTAAATGGTAGCTTCACACCATCACTTCCATTTCCATCTGGTCCTTTCTTCTCCTTATAAAATCTGATGCTGTATTTTTCAAATACCTTTATACAAACAACACATCTACCTGTTGTTCCCAAGAAATGTGCTTCCTCAAATTTCAATGCCCATTGGGATGTTAGGAATAGGTACTGCAGGTAGGCCCTACTACTCATGATGTAGAATCTTACATCAGGGAAGGTGATCTCCCTAGAGCTATGCAAAGTGACTTAATCCTGCTTGAGGTCCTAATAATTTTGCCATTCTTTTTTAAAAACCGTTTACACTTTATTTAGTATATAACTGAGATATCACAAGTTAATGAACAAAAGAGGAAAGACAGATCTTAGACTCCACTCAGTGAATGATCTGAAAACAGTCAAAAGCAACTCACATAGCAATTATAGTAAGAAACAATTGTGTATCTCATCAAAACCAGGATCAAAAGACCAGTCAATATACCAATCAACAAAATGAGTAAATGAGTAGTATTTCCTCGATACATGTAGAAGCAGAAAAATAATCTGAACTTAATACCATGCATTCTTCCCAGCTTATCAACACCCCTGGGTGGGGGGAGCCCTGGGCAGTAGCAAATTTTTTGGAGATAGAAGGAGAACAGATAGCTCCTATAGTCAATATCTGCTGGTAGGCCACATTATGCTCCTATGTCAGAAAACCTGTGCATCAAGATACTCCTGAACTTCAAGGAATCTAAATACCATACATGCATATAAAATTAACTCCATCTTTCTCAGACCCATGTATGCACACACACAAATTAGCCATCACTACAAACTTACTGTTAGCATATATTCGAAAACACAATACATCTTATTCTGTTGCTATGAGAAAAGATACTTATTTTAAAAGCAGCCACCATGTGGAAAGCACTCAACAAATCAGTATGCTACCTGTTCTTTTAAGGAATGTGCATATTTTAACTCATTTTCATCCTCACAATAATCCTATGAGCAAGGTGTTACGATGACAACATCATTATCACCGACCTGAGAAATACACAACAAAGTAATATATCTGTTGTTGGGTCAAAGACCTTATATAAGCCAAAAGGCTTATATATAGTTCATATGCTGTCAGTTTACTGTTTCCCTCAACTGGTTGAAAATATGCTGAAGGAATTTTTCTTTAAAAGTATCCACAATGTAACCACCCTAAAAACAGCACATGTAAAAAAAATTGCTGTACGTTTCCTTACACATCCACACAGGCTTGGTCACACGTTGGCATTCTCATGTGTAACACTCATCAACCTTCCTGAGTCAGTGTGGGCCTTTTTCCTAAGATGTGTCAGGTGCCGGAATGGAAAGGTCACCTGGCAGGCCCTGCTCTCGAGGAGGTCTCAGGGAGTCTTTCCAACTTTGTGACTTGATTCATTGCTTCAGAACACCTGGGCGTATTATTTTCTTACTTTCTATTATATTTTCCACAGTTCGATAATTTATCATCTGTAGCTAAACTGGAGCACCCTTGATGTTCGTTTGAGATTTACAGTGTGGGATCCAAATGTTTGGCTCCAAACTGCCCATTTCTCTATGCCAGGATCATTCAGGAAAAGTTCTTATACCTTGTTTGACAGTATTATTGGATATGAAAATAGATACAATTTGCCATCTAGAGATTTATCAACTGCCCTTTGGGTTTCTATTATTTCTATGTCAGACCCCGCCTGACGCTGCCTTAAACATTGGTGTTTTAAGTTAAGTTTTGATATTTGATGGGTAAAAGCCTCAAGCCAGATCTGTTGTTACAAAATGTACTATTGGACTTTCCGGCACATTTCTTTTTCACATAAATTCTAGAATCAGACAAGATTTCCATGAAGATGATTTATTTTACTTTAGGGAAGAAAACTCAAGCATGGGGTGGCCTCCAAACCTAAACATTGTAAAAGTAATATGACAGGTTCTCCCATGTCACTGTATAAAAAAAAAAAACGAATACTTTGTAGGAGAGTTAAAATTCTAACATTTAGAAGAATCAAACTTGTCTAAAATAAAGAGTCTGACAGTAACAGATTCTGAGGTCCTTTCTCACTGAACACTGTTGGAAACCACTGCCTTCCACTTGTCTTATCATTAAAAATAAAAAGGGAAAAAACAGCTAATAGCAAATTCAAGAGAGTAGGACTGACACTCACTCAATGATTTAATTCTAAATGTAATAACATGCTTATTAAAATGGAAGGTCACTCTTCCAAAAATTTCCCTAAAGGCACAGCTGCCAAATTGACTTCTGATCTAGTCTTTACAACACTATTAATTCAATGACATAATAAAACTGGCAAGGGAAAGCCTCACGGTTGCCTCACAAAGGGAGAAAGCGGTGCTGAGAGAAGGCCTTGCAAACATGCAAGGGGAAGAAAAAAGTCAGCTTACATTTTTTTAAAAACTGTCCTGACAAGGGACTAACAATGCTTTTCTCTTGCTGTTGGAAAACGCCTATCAAACTTCTTCTATCGCCTTATATGCTCTGCCTTGCCTTCATGCATTAGCAGCAAAGCACCCGTACCCAGACGCACAGAAGTAGCGTCCTCAGGGCAAACCCCCAGGACTGGGTCTAATAGCTGCTCTGGCAAAGCCTGTAGGTGGGCTCTCCACAGCTCCCACAGCACACCCTTGGGGCAGCTGGCGTGGAAGTTGGCCTCCAAACGGGGACTTGGCAGCAAACTCTAATTAAATGGAACGTGACCGCAAAATGCTTGCTGATCTTAACCCATCTCAAGTTCCAGGCTTGGACAGCAGGTTGAAACCTGCTATGATTGTAATCGGCATAGTCCATAGCTTTTGGAAGCAACTTTTGCTAACCAGGTCTCCAAGGGTCATCTCATCCTCCTATCTGCAAAGTGAACCACAGTGGGTCTGCAGATCTGCCTGCAGAAACTTGCCGGCTTTCCCAGACACCTACACAACAGCACATATGTCTTCCTGGACAGGGAGACGGTTTGCAAAATGGCTTTATTGAAATGGCTCTTCCATTCAGTTCTTATCATTAACCTTCCTTCATAAATTTTCCTCCTACACTATGCAGCAAAAAGTAAATAACTACTTAAGGACATCACGAAATCTCACATAGGTACCAATGTCCTTCATCCACAGGCCATCAGGACAGACTGTACTAGAACGTTACGTGGGGTCCATGGCTCAGTGCACTCAGGGAACCAGCAGGCTACGGGGAGCTGGAAGGTGGCTCCAAAGAGGATGAAGAGGGTCTTGTTAGCAACTTGGGTTCTGTTAGGTGATCTGGGTAAAGATTCAGGAAGCATGATTACTTTCCAGCTTGGGAGCTGTTGGAAAGCAGGGGCAAGTCCGGGACTGGGTGCCTTGGTAATTTTATCTAGAACATGAGCAAAACAAAGTGAGGCTAGACCGTTAACAGGCGAAGAAGCAGCAATCACTCATATTATCAAAAAGGAGAAGACGCCTGGTCATTTCTGTGGCTTGGACGTAGTAATTCTAGATGTCGCTCTGCCTACACAGTAAACTTACAAATTCTTAAGGTTTTCAAGTAGTACAACTTAGGGAATCCATAATGAAGCCAAACAACCATCTGCTGAAGCAGTCATTCGGCGGTTCACTGAACTCGGCCTTATTGAGGAGACAGTGGGCACATCCACTGTGGGCGGGCGCCGAGCGTCCAGTATATCCTGATGTCTCAGTTACTTCCTAAACTGTCCCTGGAAACTCCAAGCCATAAAACTGAAATTCTCTCGAAGATGACACTATCACTGAATGTGAAAGAAGAGAGAACCAAAAGTAATGTTTCCTTTATCAAATTAACAAAACCTAAAAGGCAAAAGAAAGCCTTCCAAATATTTCACAGGACAGCCATCTATTACTTCTGTGCCAAGGTTTACGCACAGTAATTGCTCATTCTAAAGAGAAAATGTTAACTAAACTGTGTTGGATTTGAAGGCAAACAATTCCTGGAGTGCGCTCCCTCCTGCCTTATCTTTAGGGCACACGGGGAAGAAGGCAAACGCTGCCACCTTTTTTCCCAAGGTCAGCTCCTCTGGAGGTATTCATTCCCCCATCTCTCACCAGCAACTGCTTGGCACCCAATCTCTGCCGATCACACCCTGTCACTTTGAAATCTAAGCCTTATTCTCTATCCCCAGTAAATCCACCTGTGTTCCTACCGTCATCCCCTGCCTGGACTCCTGCAGCGGATTTCCACGGGCTTCTCTACATTCTCTTTCCTGTTCTACTGCAATCCTGCCAAAATTGGGGGGCTGAAACACAAGTTCATGCATTAATTTGGTTAATATACTGAGTGCCCACTGCGTGCCCTGCACTGTGCTGGGGAGACGGCAGCAAAAGAGACCCAAATGTCCCCAGCCCTCCAGGAGGTTACAAGTCAGCAGGGAAAAGCGACACCAGAGGACGTATTGTGCTGCAACGAAGCAATGCCAGGGAAGATGGGTCCTTAGGAAACACGCAGCAGAAGAACATAAGCCAGTTAAAGGGTCCGGGGAGCCAGCTTCACAGAAGGGACAAGCCAGCTGAAATCAGAAGCATAAGGAGCAATCAGGAGTGAGAGTGGACGGCATGAAGGAGAGGAGTCCATACAAAAGGTCAAGCGGGGTGATTCCGGCACTGAAAGAACTCCGACAGAGGCGAATACAGTGCATGCTTTAAAAATTCAACTGACAGAACATCGATGGCTTTCCTGTGCACCAGTAAGAGCCAGTTAGAAAATCAGGAAAACGCCACTCTTTTCACAAACTCAAAGAAAAACAGAAATCATATAATAATTACATCTTAACAAGAAAGAGGTGGAAATTACATGAAAAAGGTGATAATGTTTAACAGACCCTGTTTTGAATGACATGTATAAATGGAAACACGTACTATATATCCTGAGTAGAAAGATGTTTTTTAAAATAACAGTAAAGAAGACAGAAGACCAGCCTTAACAGACATTCGAACATGTTATACTGCTTTCCTCATAAGTCTCTCGTGTTGGTGTAAAAACAAACATAGGAATACAGTCAATAATATTATAATACCTTTGTATGTTGACAGATGCAACTATACTTATTGTGATGAGCATTTTATACTGCACATAATTGTCAAATCACTGTGTCGTGCACTTGAAACCAATATAATATTGTAGATAAACTATATTTCAATTAAAGAAAACAGATAAAAAGAAAAAAATGAAAGGACTACTAATAGAGCTCACAAGCCCTGTAAGAGTTCCTAGCATACCCTGGAGTTCAACACATAGTAAGAGAAGAATCTCAAACCAGCAATGAAGGAAAGGATTGTTCCATAAACATTGCTGGAAAAATCAGGTAGCTATTTGGAAAAATAAAACATATTTAAATCTGTAGTTGCCAACCCTATTTTCACATCAAGAAATATCTGTGATATTTCAAAGAAACGAACACTTTGAGATATCACCACCCTAACCCAGCCTCAAATTTAGGATTCAGCAAGTCTAGAAGGGGGTTGGGTAAAGTTCTTTCTAAAAAGAGCTTCATGTGATTTGATCATGTCATATTTAGAGTCTTATTTCACATCATAGGTCAGAATAAAATACCAGATTAGAGAAAGAATTCCTTTAGTTAGAGATACAAATAAAATTAAGTTAGAAGAAATTTAAAATTTTAAATTTCTAATTAGAAGATGGTTTTCTAAATTCAAAAACAATGGAAGGAATTACAAACAAAAATCCTAAGACAAAAATTAAAGAAAACCAGAGAAAATCATTTACAATCAAGTTGTCAGTTATCATCCACTTAAAAAGACATAACATAAGAAATGGAAAGCAAAATACTTACATCATAATAGACAAAAGAGAAATAGTCATATGCAATTCACCCCCCAAATGGCCATCAAGTAAAGCCAAAAGTTGTTTATGTTTTTGTCTTTTTAAGTCTAATAAACTCCCCTGGTAATATTGCTCTAACAAACAAGTTCTGAAAGAAATCATCAAAAAATTGAAAGAAAATGAGAGATGCTACAGTCATGAAGTGGGGGATCACACCAATGAACAACTTGAGCCAATAAATTTGACAATTTAATGATATAAACAAATCCCCAGAAAATAAAAAGTATAGCCTAATAACCTGACTTCCAAATAAAACCTGAATAATCTTATAATGATTAAGGAAACTGACCCAGTAGTTTAAATCTTTCCACAAAGAAAATTCCAGGTAAGGTCCATCAAACATTCAAGGAAGAGATAATTCCACCTTTATACAAACTAAGCCAGAGTTGAGAAAACCTGGGACATGTCCCTACCTCACTATTGTAAGTTACATAACTGATATCATAACCCAGTGAGGATAACACAGTGACAGAAAAACTGCAGACAAATTATACTCAAATACAGATACCAAATTCTCAATAAACATTTACAAACAGAAGTCAATAAAGGATTTAACAAGTAATTCATTGTGACCAAGTCGGATATATCTGGGATTGCCAGATGGATTTAATATTGAAAAGCCAGTAAATGCGGTGCAGAAGTTAAAAGACGTAAGAAGAAAAATGAGATGAATCTTATGAATACAGAATTTCAGTGAATACAGAAAAGCTATCTGATATAATTCAACATCCATTCATGTTTACATGATAAAAGGTATCTACAGAAAATCTATAACAAGCACCATTCTTAAAAGAAAAACAGGAGAAGAATTCAGATGGGGAAAAAACCAAAAGTAGCCCCCATTTGGCAATGTGCTGGAAGGTGTAGTCAGCAAGGTAAGTCAAGAAAGAGAAATAAACTATAAAGACTGGAAGGATGTACCACAATGTCATTCAAAGGTTGTATTATTATTTACATTAATTATTCCAAGAGAATCTACAGATCAGGATTAATATTAGGTTTGCAAGGTTCCCAGATTACAAAGTAATATACTAGAATAAATGCCATTTGGAAATGACAGCCGTGTACATGTAGAAGATAAAAAACTTCTTTAAAGTAATAATCTAGCATAGCATCGAAAAATAGGAAATATCCAGAAACAATCCTACAAATACATGGGAGAACTTTAAGAAGAAATCATAAAATTTTTATTTGAAAGACATTAAAGAAATACTAAATATAGAAATCATGCCATGGATTATATGACTTTAATGTCATAAAGACGTTTCTTCAGAAAATGACTTACAGATTAAATGCAGTTGTACTTAAAATCTCAATAGAATATTTATGTAAGAGAAGAAAGAGACATTTCTCTCCTGAAGAAGAGGTAAGGGGGACTTAGTGCACGGGACTCTAAGGCTTACTACAAGGTGGTAGCGACTGAGATCATGTGCAATTGGCAAAGGAATAAACAAATTGATTAATTAGAAGGTCAGAGGTGTCAGAGACGTATCCACATACACAGCACTTCATTGATCAAATAGCTGGCATGTGTGGTTATCAGGGAAAGGATGGCTTACCGTCCAGTTCACGGCACTGGTGCAAGCGGTTATGCCCACGGGAAAAAATAAAATTGGACTGGACCTCACATCCTGTACAAAAAATCAATTCAAGACTTAGGTGTGAAAGACAAAGCAACCAAAAATAATTTATAAAACTGCAGGGGACAATCTCCCTGTAATCTCAAGGAAAGGATTTCTTAAGATCCAGAAAGCATAAGCCATAAAAGGGAAAACAACTGATGAATCTGACTGCCTCAAAATCACGAACTTCCCTCCTTCACAAGACACCACAGAGAGATGGGAAAGATAACTGGGGGAAGGTATTTGCCACACATGTACATGATATACAATTTTAATATTCAAAATATATATACAAAATAATTCCTACAGATCGATAAGAAAATTATGAACAACCCAATAAAAAAAAATACAGCCAAAGGCATTAATGCTCACAGAGGAGGAACCCAAATGCAAACGGGCAAACATTAAGAGGCGTTGCAATACCAAGGGCTGGAGAGGAGATGGAGCAACAGAAACCCTTAGGAGGCCAAAAAATACGTAAATTGCTACAACCACTCTGAAAAGCATTGGCATGATCTCACAAAGCTGAATATGCTCACACATGATGAACCAGCAATTCACTCACGGGTACAGCCTTAGAGAAACCTTTACACTGCAGGGGCCAGACACAAGAATATTCAGGAAAACACTGTTCCTAACAGCAAAACAATGCAAGGACCCCAATGTCCATGGCAGGAGAAAGGATGGAAACATTATTCTACAATGTAATAATACACAGCAGGGAAAGAGAACTACACACAGACCCCAATGTTAAAACATGGATACATTTTTCTGCATGACTTTGAGTAGTAAACAAGCAAAATCCAGAGGATCACATACAACTTATTTTTTTAAAGCTCCAAAATGGAGCCAAACTGAGCAATATGTTGTTCAGATAGATACATAGGTGGGTAAACCTGTTTTTAAAAGCCACGACACAAAGTTCAGGATGGGACAGGAGTAAAAGGAGAAGCAGATGGAGGTGGGAAGATCACAGGGGTGGATTCAGGAGCCCCCATGCTGGGTGCTGGGTTCATGGCTGATCATCTTGCCTATTTTATATCTGTTGATAGATTTTTTAAATAGTTAAGATGGTATCTCTAGGCAAAAGAAGAACATTAGGTAAGTTCAAGATACAAAAACCTGAAGTAAGAATTTACAGCCTTTAAATGTGGTTTGGTGGTACCAACGATAATACCACAGGACTCTTAGGAGGTTCACACATGCATGTAAAAACACTAGCACTATTCAAGTGAACTGAGAGCAGTCATTGATACTTGGCATTGGTACTTGGCACGTCACAAAGCGTAATTTAATCAGACAACTCGTATTTCTTGACACCTACTCTGCTTCTGGAAAGTCTAGGTGGACACACGGCAGAAAGTCAAAAAAAAAAAAAGAGGAAATGAGGAAACCCTGCCCTCAGGGACAGTACTGGCCATTAAGATGCTCGAGACAAAAGTGTTCAGAATCCCAAGCTCCAAACCCACCCCCAAATCCTGTCAGGTCCACCTTCCACATCCTGCCCAGGAAACCTGGACCTCCATCATTCCGTGGTCCTGGCACCACCGTGTCCCCTGCCCTCATCCAGCCTCCTGGTGAGCAACTCCGGACATGAAGCGTCACTGAAACCCCACAGAACACCGGGGAGCCCTCTCCTCGGTAAATCATTCTGCAAAAGCTCCATTAAACCCTATCCCAGGACCAAGAGAGCCTGCATTTCTGTCTCCCGGTTAAGCTGCGGGTCTCTTGAGGATAAGAGGCATCTGCTTCCTTTGATGTCTCTTCAAAGTAGGGAGCCTCAGTGTAATACAGCAACTCTGTTGCTGATGCGGGATGTGCAGACACTAAAATTTTTACAAAGGAAAAACTCAAATTTGTGGCACAGCCTGTAAGGCTTCCGAGAGCCTGGCTTGGGCCGCAGTTTTCCAGCCCTTTTTATGTATTACCTGAATATACAAATCTGAACAGAAATCATTCTGTGGAATACTTCAAGGATTCCTTGCTCAACCAAATTTGGAAAACCTTGGATTAAACCAATTTAAGTGGGTTTCTTTTTTTTTCTTTATTATTAATGTACAATTACATGAAGAATATTATGTTTACTAGACTCCCCCCATCACCAAGTCCCCCCCACACACCCCATTACAGTCACTGTCCATCAGCATAGTAAGATGCTGTAGAATCACTACTTGTCTTCTCTGTGTTGCACAGCCCTCCCCGTGCCCCCCCCCACTATACATGTTAATCGTAATGCCCCCTTTCTTTTTCCCTGCCCTAATCCCTCCCTTCCCACCCATCCTCCCCAGTCCCTTTCCCTTTGGTAACTGTTAGTCCATTCCTGGGTTCTGTGATTCTGATGCTGTTTGTTCCTTCAGTTTTTCTTTATTCTTATACTACACATATGAGTAAAATCATTTAATACTTGTCTTTCTCCACCTGGCTTATTTCACTGAGCATAATACCCTCTAGCTCCATCCATGTTGTTGCAAATGGTAGGATTTGCTTACTTCTTATGACTGAATAATATTCCATTGTGTATATGTACCACATCTTCTTTATCCATTCATCTACTGATGGACACTTAGGTTGCTTCCATTTCTTGGCTATTGTAAATAGTGCTGCAATAAACATAGGGGTGCATATGTCTTTTTCAAACTGGGCTGCTGCATTCTTAGGGTAAATTCCTAGAAGTGGAATTCCTGGGTCAAATGGTATTTCTATTTCGAGCTTTTTGAGGAACCTCCATACTGCTTTCCACAATGGTTGAACTAATTTACATTCCCACCAGCAGTGTAGGAGGGTTCCCCTTTCTCTAGAACCTCGCCAACATGTGTTGTTGTTTGTCTTTTGGATGGTGGCGATCCTTACTGATACGAGGTGATATCTCATTGTGGTTTTAATTTGCATTTCTCTGATGATTAGAGATGTGGAGCATCTTTTCATGTGTCTGTTGGCCATCTGAATTTCTTCTTTGGAGAAGTGCCTGTTCAGCTCCTCTGCCCATTTTTTAATTGAATTATTTGCTTTTTGTTTGTTGAGGTGTGTGAGCTCTTTATATGTTTTGGATGTCAACCCTTTATCGGATCTGTCATTTATGAATATATTCTCCCATACTGCAGGGTACCTTTTTGTTCTATTGATGGTGTCCTTTGCTGTACAGAAGCTTTTCAACTTGATGTAGTCCCACCTGTTCATTTTTGCTTTTGTTTCCCTTGCCCTGGGAGATATGTTCATGAAGAAGTTGCTCATGTTTATGTCCAAGAGATTTTTGCCTATGTTTTTTTCTAGGAGTTTTATGGTTTCATGACTTACATTCAGGTCTTTGATCCATTTCAAATTTACTTTTGTGTATGCGGTTAGACAGTGATCCAGTTTCATTCTCTTACATGTAGCTGTCCAGTTTTGCCAGCACCATCTTTTGAAGAGACTGTCATTTCCCCATTGTATGTCCATGGCTCCTTTATTGAATATTAATTGACCATATATGTTTGGGTTAATGTTTGGAGTCTCTATTCTGTTCCACTGGTCTGTGGGTCTGTTCTTGTGCCAGTACCAAATTGTCTTCATTACTGTGGCTTTGTAGTAGAGCTTGAAGTTGGGGAGCGAGATCCCCCTTAAGTGGGTTTCTTGGAAGGAGGATGTCTCAGAGACTTCAAAATGGTTATGTGATTTGAGCATCTCCAAAAGGGGAATTTAGATGTTGTAGCTTCAGACTCACTTAGCCTCTGGTGCCCCTTCACACAGAGTGCCTAGGTACAGCCTACAGCACAAATATTCAGCAGAACGTTCCCCTAACTATGGCAGTTCCCTCTGAGGAATGGTTTCTCATTCCTCATTTCTCCCCATGTGCATTCTCCCCAGTCCGCTTTGTCAGGCTTACCCTGCCCTAGTCCAGCACGCTCCTGTCCAGCCGTCCCCTTTATTTCCACGATGCTCCCTACATGTCTGCTTATCAGTTTCCACATTTAACATGTGATGCAGGTCCTGCTACCTTAGAATGAACTCCGTAAGTGTGGCAGCTCTGGTCTCGTGTCCCAGCACAGTGCAGAGCATCTGGGACACAGTTAGGAGGTGGCACACGCCAGTTGACACAGCACGTACACATTAACACAAATTTGATTTCTTCCTAGTTTTGCTCCTGAATGCTTTTAAACTAGAAGGAACATTCCTCAGAGCAATTTCCAGAGATATTTTTCAGCTTCTCTAAAAAAAAAGTGCTTGCTAATGATCTGGTAACTGTTTTTATGGCTTCCAAATCAATTGCTAACCATGATGGTAAGTGTCAAGGAGGTCAGCCTCCAGTCCTAACCCTGTCTTGGAGGCCCATGTGTGGCCAGAGAGCACACCGTTAAAATTGCAATTCTGAATAAACTTGGTTATACTTAGAGGAGCCCAAGTGGAAGAAATGGTTGGTTACGGGTCTTCTTGGAAATGATTTTCATTGAAGAAAACAAAAAATTACCACCATCTGAGGCAAGGGCAGAAGCAAACAAAGATAGATACATTTATTTTCAATGCCACTATTTGGTACAGGAGGATTTAAATGAAAAAAAAAAACTTCATTAGTTCAAATCTCCTAGGAGAATCTTAAGGGATCATTTAAGTCATCATCTATAAAGGCCTTAGGACAGGCTATTACTTATTACTTGCATTTTGAATTTTTTATAGCTTAGTTTTTTGGTTGAGTTTATGACTTGTTAGAATTTTATTTCTGAATGATCACTTCATGGGATGGATGAACACACACACCCGTCCAGAACTTATGGCCGTTAGAGCATAATGTTCCCATTTTAGAGGGCTGGTGATTTAGAGTTTCTACGTATTTACTTAAAATAAATTATTAATATTCATGGGTCCAATTTATTTGATGCTCCTCCATCCGGAGCACAGATCTCAACTGTAGCAACAGCTCCCTGGGAAAATATGACAGCTTTCCTGACAACTCATTTGGAGGTGCTGTGTCCTGAAACAACTCTAACTAAAAGTGGAGACAGCTCATGTCTGTGTCAAGCTTGATGGAGACGATCTACTTTAAATCCTTACATTTTCTAATGAAGTTTTTAGTAGACTCTTAGAGAAAGCATCAAAGTTCATTTTTTTCTCTGCCACTTTTAATATTCAGGTGGCTTTTCCATCAACAAAAAGTATTTGCAGTATTCTTAATTGCACTACGATCTTGAGCTGATGTTACATTGCATCCAACTTGTCTCGCACCTAAATCCCTGGGGTGCAGAACCCTCCCACAGACTTACAGGAAGCGGCTCCTAGTCACCATCACTATGGCCATCATTTTATTTCTTTGCTGTCATTGAAAGAGCATAGTAAGAAATTAAGCTTGATACCCACATATAAGACTTCTACAGAGACAGAGAGGCTCACACCTAATCTGGCGCATTCCCTCTCTCTTCGCTTGGAAATGAAGGCAAGGCTGGAATTCAAACAAGCTATTTCAATGTGGATGACATTTACTATCCACCTTAATATTGTTAGAAATCATACTACACGATGAATCCCCTTAAAAACAGACTCGCGAGCAGTGAATATGGAATACATAACTAATACCCCAGGAAGGAAGAAATTTCTTTACATGCCATTCTGACACAGAGGTAATTACTTACTGGTGTGTTATACCTGGTGAACCAAAATCTTGACTTTATTTGTAAAATGGAGCACACTTGGCCAGATCTGCACGGCTCTCCGAAAGTTATAAAGGATATCGGCAAGCTCAAGAGAGAGCTAACTTCATTTTTCTTTGCTAATGGGAGTAAGTAAAGGCTTGAAGACATCAACCAACAGGATCTTCCTTTTCAGTGCTCTGGGCATCAGGGAAACATTCCTGGATCCTGAACATATTCCCACGACTCAGTGGCTTTACGTAAAAGGTTAAATTACACAGAGTGCATCACTCAGGTGTAAACAGATAGCCAAGTTACCAGTAGTAAATAAGCTGTGTGTCTCTCAGAGGGCCTCCTGGAGTCTCCTGACTGGGGAAGTGACGAAAAACCTGCAGGGGTGAGCACAGCATGACCTCTCCCACGGGGCCCAGCAGCCTCCCAGCTGGGCTGGAGAATAAACAGGGCCCCTACTCGCTCAAGACACAGATCCCCAGTCTTCCTCCAAATCTCTGCTAGTTTAGAGATACTCCCACCAGGCACTGTGTGCCACCCCCAAATTGATAGCATGGGGTTCTGCCTTCTATCTAGCTCCCACCCTGCCCAGTGAGCTGCTCCTGAGCTACGATCTCATTCATGGCCTGCAGAAGCTGGCCAGGTAAGAGACAGCATGAGGTGAAGGGCAGCATTAGGGAAAAAATCAGGTGAGTTGTGAATGATGTGCAAAGCTGAAAGTAGAGGAATGATACCTGTGTGGATGGTAAGAGCACTTTTAAAATGCCCTTTGAAAACACTGTACTAAGCAACCTAAGTGTCCATCAGTAGATGAATGGATAAAGAAGATGTGGTACATATACACAATGGAATATTATTCAGCCATAAGAAGAAAACAAATCCTACCATTTGCAACAACATGGACGGAGCTAGAGGGTATTATGCTCAGTGAAATAAGCCAGGCGGAGAAAGACAAGTACCAAATGATTTCCCTCATTTGTGGAGTATAACAATGAAGCAAAACTGAAGGAACAAAATAACAGCAGACTCACAGACTCCAAGAAGAGACTAGTGGTTACCAAAGGGGAGGAGTGGGGAGGGAGGGAGAAGGGGATTGTGGGGTATCATGATTGGTACACATGGTGTGTGTGGGGTCACGGGGAAGACAGTGTAGCTCAAAGATGACAAATAGGGACTCTGTGGCATCTTACTACACTGATGGACAGTGACTGCGATGGGGTGTGGGGGGGACTCGATAATAAGGGTGAATATAATAACCACATTGTTTTTCTAGTAAAACCTTCATAAGAGTGTATATCAATGATATCTTAATAAAAAAAATACTGTACTAATGACCCACAAGTCAATATAAGGTAACACAGCATCAGCAGAGTAAGTATAACGTCTGGTACAGGTACAGCAGGTGTCCTCTCGATCTGCGAGTGAAGCAGGAGCCCACCAAGTTACGCTTCAGTATAAGAACCAAGCATTTTCTTATAAAGCTAATCAACCACCACTTGACAAAATGTTGTTGCAGAAATATAAAATTTAGATGACTGCAAAACCATAAGCCTCTTCTCAAATCAATTTAAGACCAAAACTATAAACTTTTTCTGGAGCAGATGTAGGCACATTACATTTATTCTGAGTCATCAGGGAGAACTGTCTCTGATTAAAAAAAAAATGTTCACGGGTGCTTACTAGCACCCGTGAACATTTCCACCACTGCAGAACATCCTATTGGACAGCACTATTCTCAGTTCTGAAGATGAGGTCTCACCCTCGCAAGATCATGGGTACAGGTTTCTGGTATCTCAGTTACCTAGGAAAATGTGTTCAACGGCTTGCTCAGAAACTGAAAAGCAAATCTTTCTCAAAGCCTCAGAAAACCCACAGTCAACAACTCAAGGTGCAAATGCTATGATTAGGCTGCAATAGAGGCACGGTGGCATTTCACAGGTGACGCCTCTGCCCTCTGGCCCAGACAAAGGTCTTTGAACCAAACTTAATCCTCAGAAAATACTCCAAGCCAGTCCCAGAAGCAGTCACTGCTCTTGTAAATTAAAAAGAAGAATGAGAAATTGGACTCTAAGGATTTGTTTTTCCACAGATGATGCAGTTGCCTTTGGTATGTGTCCAGAGTATTAGTAGAGAATAAACATCCTGCTCATTAGCCAATCAAACGGCTCAAGTAATCAGTCAATGCTCCGTTTATCTGATTATCATGCACATGTATTATTAAGAAGCATATTTTACATGTATCAACATAAGAGCTGTCTCAAGATTTCCCGTACAACCATTCCCTCAAGGAAATATTTGGAAGATCTTTCTGTTCAGAAAAGTACATCAGCAGCAGCTAGTTGCATTTAGCAAATCACAGCCCCGACAGTTGTAATTGTTAGCCTGAAGCCAAGCTTCACCAATCAGGGGATGAACACCAATGCATGTGAAATGAGGATTAGGGCTGGGGCATATTGGCAGGGAAAACTGACACTGTGAAATAAGTGTCACACCAAATAAATGTTATCATATGGAGAGGGGAAGGGCTTAGTCTTGACTGACTGGTCATCCCTAAGGAGATCTGTCCCCGCCCTTGGACACATGACAGTACCTGGAGTGGGCTTTGTTGCAAATGGGTCTGAGTTATAAACTGTTCTATGAACATATTATTTCCCACTAATTGCAAGCAAAACTAGAAACATTTCAAGGCCACAAAATTAAATCTCTGAACCACCTACCTTTGGGTTTATGTGACCATATGGTCTAGATTTACTTAGAAATTATACATTAGAAATCAACAAAAAAAAATCCTAGGCTTTGTTGTCCCTCCTAGTCCCCTACTCAGAGAAGGAAAAAAAAAAGTATATTTAACAGCATGAGGGCGGTGTACATGTCTATCATACAATAATAAGAACCGCTTTCATTGAAAAGAAATGACCAACACAAAGCTTTCAGTATTATAAATATGTCACCATTTCTAAAGTCATTGATTTCATCATGAAATTGAAGAGTGGCTGCCATGGGAACTACAATACTGTGTTTCCCCCTTTGCCCCCACATCTGAAGTTCTCTCTCAAGTATCAAAATAATAAAAGTATTAGTATTAAGTTGTCATAGAAAGCAGACCAATTTATGCCATATGTTATGTCAGGTTTTCTGCCTTTGAGGTCAGGAGCTTTATACTGGAAAATAGAAGCCACACTGGCCTAAACAGAGAGAGAAAGCAGAGGGAAAGTTGGTGGGTGCAAGGTGGGTGGGAAATGGGTGGGAGGGTCACTGAGAGAAAGGCAGGAATGCCAGATAATACCCTGATGGGCCCTGCTACCTAGCTCATACTATCTCCTTCACGCTAGACACAGATTTTCCAAAAGCTAGAACATATTTCATTATATATATCAACTCCTAATGCAAATAACTGGCAGCTCTACAAATACCAAATGAAGTAAAGATATTTATATTCTGAGCGGTTATTTCAAAATGAAAGAATACTCCTAAAGAAGATTGGAAAGAAGGAACTTATGAAGACTATGTACATGATTAAATGACTAATTAGAGAAAATAATTTATCAAGAAAAAGAAATAAAAGGCATCCACATCGGAAAGGAAGGAGAAAAACTGGACCACAATGCAAGTGACATGATATTATATGTAGAAAACCCTAAAGACTACACCCAAAAACCCCATTGAACTAATAAATGCAGTAAAGTTGCAGGATACAAAATCAATATACAAAACTCTGTTGCATTTCTATACACTAATGACAAACTACCAGAGAAATTAAGAAAGTAATCTCATTTACAACTACATTAAAAAGGATAAAATACCTAGGAATAAATTTAACCAAGGAGGTGAAAGACCTGCACACTGAAAACTATAAGACAATGATGAAAGAAATTAAAGACAACATAAATAAATGGAAAGATAATTTTGTGTTCAAGGTTTGGAAGAATTGCTATTTAGATTTCCATGCTACCCAAGGCAATATACACACAGATTCAGTGCCATTCTTGCCAAAATTTCAATGTCATGTTGCACAGAAATAGAACAACCAATCCTAAAATTTGAATGGAATCACCAAAGACTCCAAATAGAGAAAACAATCTTGAGAAATAAGAACAAAGCTGGAGAATAAAGGTCCTAGTTTCTAACTTCATTACAAAGTGATAGCAATCAAAACACTATGCAACTGACATAGAAGTAGACACATTGACCAATGAACAGAATAGAAAGCCCAGAAATAAACCCATGCATCTATGGTCGATTAATTTACAATGAAGAAGTCAACAATATACAATGGAGAAAGCACGGGCTCTTCAATAAATACTATTGAGAAAACTGGACAGCCACATGCAAAAAAAAAAAAAGAAAGAAAGAAAGTGGACTACTATCTACCTACTATTTGTTTACTGTCCACACACAAAAACAAACTAAAAATAGATTAAAGACTTGAATGTAAGGCCTGAAACTATGTTGTAAGCCTCCTGATGTCAGTTTTGGTAATTTTTTTGGATTTGACACCAAAAGAAAGACAATAAAAGCAAAAATAAACAAGTGGGGCTACATCACACTAAAAAGCTCCTACACAGCAAAGGACACTATCAACAAAATGAAAAGGCAACATACTGAATGGGAGAAGATATTTGCAAATCATGTATCTGGTAAGGGGTTAATATTCAAAATATCTAAAGAACTCATATAACTCAATAGCAAAAAAACAAACAAAAAACAAAGAATCTGATTGAAAGATTGGCAGGGAATCTGAATAGACATTTTTCCAAAGATGATATACAGTTGGCCAACAGCTACGTGAAAAGGTGCTCATCATATCTGATTATGAGGGAAATGCAAGTCAAAACCACAATGAGGTATCACCACACACCAGTCAGAATGGCTTGTATCCAAAAGACAAGAAAAAGCAAGTGCTGGTGAGGATGTGGGGAAATGGGAACCCTTGTGCACTGTCATGGGAATATAAATTGGTACAGCCACTGTGGAAAATGGTATGGCAGTTCCTTGAAAAGTTAAAAATGATCCAACAGTTGCACTTCTGGGTGTACATTCGACTAAAACACAATCCTTATCTCAAGAAGCTTTCTGCATTCCCCCCATGCTCACTGAAGCATTATTTACAATATCGGAAGCAACCTAAGTGTCCGTGGACGAATGGATAAAGGAGATAAAATACACACACAATGGAATACTGTTCAGCCACAAAGAAGAAGGAAATTTTGCCATTTGTGATAACATGAATGGACTCTGAAGCTGTGTGGCCATTTATACTAAGTGAAATAAGACAGAAAAAGTCAAATACCGTATGATCTCACTTATACATGGAATACATTTTTAAAAATAAGGCCTTAGATACAGAACCCAGAAGTAAGTGAAGAAGGTCAAAAGGTACAAACTTTCAGTTATAAAATATGTAAGTCCTAGGCATGTAATGCACAGCATGGTGACTTGGTAGTTTGAGTGAATAATACCATACTGTATATTCAGACGTTGCTAAGAAAGGTCATAACAGTTCTCATCACAAGAAAAAAACTATGTAACTGTGTGTGGCGATGGATGTTAGCCAGACTTACTGTGCTGATCATTTTTCAAGAAAAAGAAAATAATTTTTAATCCTTTATACCAAGAAAAAAAGACGTAATGTAACCTACACCTTCATTACAGTGTTTTAACTAGCCTTAATTAAAAAATATTTTTAAACCTCTATTCTTTCAAATTATATGACTACTTACTCTAAAAACATAAGTACTTTGAGTCAAATGATCCCTAGAGTAGAGGCTCTAACAATGGTCAGTCGATGTGGCCCCCTGATAATAGGCTTGCATTTGCTGGACGGGCATTAACTTTCTGAGCACCCAGCGAGAGGCTATGAGGCTGATCTCGGCCTCTGTCCTCAAGAAGATCGCAGGCTAGTGAGCGTGACAGACAAGCCAGGGGACAATATGACAGAAGAGTTACAGGGACAGTGATTAATCAACCACAGCAAGGTCAAGCTGCCCTTCAGGAGAAAGGACTGTCCCCAAATATCAAGCGAGGAGTCGGGATGTCTGTGACGCAGCAGTGGCACTGAGATGTGGGGAAGGGGCAGTGCTGAGGGCTGAGTCGTGTCCCACAACAGAGATACACCGGAGTCCTCACCCCCGGTTCCCAGAATGTGACCTCATTTGGACACAGGGCCTTCGCAGAGGGAATCAGAAGTGGGGCCTCATCCACTATGACTGGTGTTTTCATGAAAATAGGAAATCTGGACACATACAGAATCTGAGGGGAAACGTGGTGAGGACGCCAGCACAAGAGGGCCACCTGGGAGCCAAAATACCTCTGAGGTCACCAGAAGCTGGGAGAAAAGCTTACAACAGATTCTCTGTCACAGTGAACGGAAGGAACCAACCTGCCAACACCCTCATCTTGGATTTCCAGCCTCCAGACCTGAGACAATAAATGTTTGCTGTCTAAGTTCCCCAGTTGTGTTAGTTTGTTATGGCAGCCCAAGAAGACCACTGCGTACAGCGTGGCCCAAGCTAGGCTAGGGAAGGGGGAAAGGGCGTCAGACCCATGGAGCTCGATGAACCAAGGCAGGGGGAAATGCAAACAGTGCAGTGTATCGCTAAGTGTGGACTCTGCAAATAGAGCCTCATACGGGGGGCTGGGGGGCCAGAGACACTCCAGAGCTCAAAAATGCAGTATGATTAGCCAACGTAAAAGATTAAAGCAAAGTTGTGAAATGTTACCTTAAAGAAAATTAATGTCTCCAGGATTAGTGGGCTCGACTGTAATTTGATTGAAGGAATTAACAGTAAGGGGAAAAATAAAAACCAAAGAGGTTTGTTGCAAAATGAAACACCACAAAGATCATTAGAGGCCGATAACATGGGCATCTAAATCAACAAAAGGGAGGGTGGCCCAGATGCCTCCAGCCAGCAGGTGACTGTCATAAAGACACAGCACATCACACAGACACCATCTGATGCCATTAAATATTTCGATTATAGAACAAAGTACACTTCTATTTTGAGTCCAAGTTCACCAGACAACCTTATGATGGACAGCACGGCTTCTCAGAAACTTTGGCCAGCCCGGGCTGCACACACAGCTCACTTGACAGACAGAATTTTCATTGTCAAATAATACTTGCATTTGGCTCAGAGACCTTGTGAGCCTTGACGGCCACGGTCATATCGGAACCCCACCAGGAAGGGGTGCGCATGAGCACACTGAGGTCTGGCTACTCAGCCAGAGCGGCCCTGCCAAAGGATATGACGCACTTTCCCCCCACAACTTCCCCATCTCAGTCAGCGGATGTCTTGCCAATGGGTTTCAGCACTGGGCAAGTTCACTATGGATTCAATGTAACCAAAGAAATGACAGTAGAACGTTCTTGGGGTGAAAGGGTTATACCCAACTTTATTTCCAGGGTGGCAGGTCAGTCACTAGAATCCCCTCCACTCAGAGCGAGTCTGCACACAGCAAGCTGGTCTCTGCCTCTGGGCCCCTCTGCCCGCCCAGCTGTCCTCTGGGGCTCTGTCCTCGGCGCTGCCACCACTCCAGCCTCTGCTCTGCTCTCCTGCAGCCTTGTAGCCATGCCACTGTGTCGCCCAGACCACTGGGCAGAGCTCTTTATATAGAGTCAATAACAATGCATTGCCCACATGTGGGTAGTGAGCTAGCCAACCAGGGCCAGGTGAGATTCCTGGCCTCAGGAACCTTCACTTTATCCACAGTGGAGTACCCTTCAATTAGGGGTCACGTTGCATCTAGAAGAGTTCTGCCCCGTCTATGTCCCACAGGGCCCTGCATGATCTGCTTTTTTACCTCATCAGGCACATCTTGCTCACTGGGCTCTGCTTCACCACAGCCCTGAGCTCCACCAGGGCATCCCGGGAGGTGAGGTCGGGGGAGGGTTCGCACCTGCCATGTACTCTATCCTGCGTGATCCCCCTCCCTCCCCTCAATCTCATCACCACTGGGTGTCAGGCCAAAGGTCACCTGCTCACAAAGGATTCTTTGACCACACTACCAAACAGTACCGTTTTATCCCCCAAACTACTCTCTAATACACCAGCCTGTTACTTGTCCTTAAAAGCACATAAGCTATCTTATCAAACCATTTGTCTGATTTGTCCACCTCCCTCCACCTGAACCGTGCCCTCCACATAGGTGACTTTTAGGTCCTTTGAGCCACTTCTCCCAGTTGCCTATGGTTGTGCTTAGCAATAAGCAGGTGCTTGCTACACTTGCTGAACCAAAGAATAAAACCTTTTGTTGAATGAGTATCCAATCTTCATCCTCTTGAGCTTGGAATGGCAAATCAAAATCATTTTATGACCAAAATTGAATCGAAAACATCTGAAACATCAGGACAGCTAAGAAACAGTAAAAATAAAAAGAAGAAGAAAGAAATGAAAAAATGAAACATTTGGCGCCAAGAGAGCCAATCTCAGCAATTCCTCTTAGTTTTGTGACCTTCAATAAGTCACTTCTGAGCCCAATAAATACAGCTGCGAAATGGAGACAGAGCCAGTCACATTCCATTTAGCCAGAGAGTTGAATAAAAATAGCTGTTTTCCATACTAATGCATGCCTTTGGTTCATAAGTAATTTTGTTTCATTTCTAATATTCAGAGATCAACACAAAATTCAAAATAACCGGCAAGTGAGACAACAGATCTCGGCTTTTTTGTAAACATCCTATAGCATGAAGTGCTAGCCAAATCTCCCTTCTTAGGAACAAGCAACACCCCAGGGGAGGCCTGCATGAGCAAAGCTGTAATGAGACACCCATTGCCCTGGCTCCCCCCAAAGACTATTGCTGTTCACTGCTCAAACGCATTAATGTGGGTTCCCACAAGAAGGTGTAATTTAATAATCTTTGAATTGCTGAGGCCTGTGTATTTTTAAACCTGACGGCTCAATTAGCAGCTGGAGTTCAATCACTCTGGTAGCACTTGTAATTTTAGACAATTACTTCACACTGTGTAGAAAACTTGAGATGTAAAGAACCATATATTTTTACGTCACGTTTGCACTCCTACTTTTCTACACCCTTTTCTAAACCCTTAATCTTTTTTCAAAGACTGCATTTATTCTTTCTCCAAAAGGGTTCTGAGAAAGCAAAAAGTTTTCTCTTATTAAATAACACTTCTCATGTCTCTTGATTAACGGACTGCAACTTGTGTGTCCCTCCTAACAAGCAGTGTCCCCGATTCTTTTTGGATCTGTAAACCATCTTTCTCTTTCCGCTGCCAAATGTGCATGTTCTCAGTGCCCATCCTTGCCTACTTAAAGTTCTTTTCCCAAAAAATGTGACTACCTATAATGGATGGTGCACAATCTACTGTTGTTGTGAAGTTTGCCTTACACCATTAAAGGAAAGCATCACCATTTGTGTATCTAGAAGCAATTCAAATGCAGAAAACCTTATCAATCTCAGCTGATTCAAGCACGCCACAAGCAACACACTTCCGCACATGGAAGGAATTTCCTTGAAAATGATACAGCTATAAAACTGACAGAGGCTGAAATAAGGAGTGAAAAAGTTAGAGGGGTGGTCATGAGGAAAATTGTACTAATCACTTTATTTGGGTAAATTGGCTATTTCTGCAAAGCAGCTCACACAGACAAGACCACCCTGGGGGGGCAAGTGTAATTCACACAACTTGTACTTACAACTAACAGCAAATCACCAACGTGATAAACACATAATTGCATACATGCCCCAACTGCCTTTAGCACATATAATTTGGGGAAATACTGTAATTTGTGCTGGGGATGTACATCATTCAACCTTCATGCAATACTGCACAACAGAGGTGCCATTGAAAATACAGAGAAAGACTAACATTCAGCATATCGTTAAATTAACTGGTCTCCTAACAACTTAACAAAATATGAATTTAGATGAAATTTAAAAAGGTAAAGCACTTTGCCTACAGTTACAAAAAGTAGAGAATTAAGATTATAACTCAGTCAGCCTGAGGCCATTTCTATAATTTAATTTCATCCAAATTTCTCTCCTTTTCTTCTGTATTCATAAACCACATGCTACACATAGGTAATAAAAGAACTCTAGCTCCCAGACTTGACCTATGGTCTCTTCCAAAGCCCTAAATGCCGTATTCCAAGGCATACATACAGCGAAGGAAAGAAACATGAGAGAGCTGTCAAGTAGTCCAGTAGACAAGAAACATGCAAATGAAAACAAGACAGTTTTCCATTAGCAAATAACTTCTTAGGGATTTCAATTCAGTAAGCATCTTAGGTGCCACCTACATGCAAAATATTTTAAAGTTCTCTGTTCTGGTGTCTCAAGAAATAATGTCTTAACAAACAAGCTTACAAGCCCACTGTGGGGAACACAGCAAGCATTCCACTGTATCATTCATTTAGGGCAGGATATACTCTCTGAGATAACTACCTGGAGGGCTAGATCTAGTTTGAGTAGTGGGGAGGGGGTGTGGGGGGGCAGGGAGGGGAACACAGTAAGGCAGGAAGAAATGATATCTCCCATGAGCAGAGCTAGAGTTTTAGGAGTTAGTATCGGGGCCAAGAACTTATAAAATGAGAACTTCATTCTTTCAGGATCATAATGTTAGGCAGTGTGCTAGATGCTAAGGATATAATGTTCAATAAACCAACTGAGCAGAATTGTAGAGAAAAGGCAAGGAAAGACAGATTTGGATCACTTTGGGGAAGCTTTCTATAACATGTGAAAGATAATGGTAGTATTATTTCCATCAAGGTAGAAACCACCAGCATCTAAAGGTCCATGAAGGTGATAAATCCACAACAAAGAAAGATAAATGGCCATAATGATAGAACCAGAAAATGAGACCCATTAATTAGCAAAACTACTGTAACATGTAGACAGCAAAATATACATTTAGTGAATTTATGGGATTTTTCTATCTATCTCTTAAAATTCTTCCTTGAAAAAATACTATGAAGGAAAGACATAACATTGCATCACTTCTGAGTTGACAAAGAGAAGAACCTTTTAAAAAACATTGTAGTCCTAGCTTTTTGGTTCAAGTTTAATTTTGGGGGGTAGGGAGGCAGGGGATGTACACCTTAGAATATATTCTTTGAAATTCAATTATTCCAAACTTTATAATTACGGTATTTAATTTAGAAGATTTCTAATGGAGGTAAAACTAATTTTTAAATGAGCAAATCTTTGCAAAACAATTTTTCTCTTAAACTAAAATGACAACTTAGATCTGTAATGACCGTATAACAAATCCCATAAACATTTGTTTCAGATTATTTCACCCTTGCCCAAAGTATGGGAGGGGGACAGAATTCATTACTTTTCTAGGTTTCCAAATATAGTCATTTTATATCTCAACATTCCCACTTCCTTGTAATATCCTTTCACTTCGTTTCTGCTCATCATCATCCTTGCTTATCTCATTCTAACTATTCACATTTCTTTTATTTCCCTCTCCATAAGTAACTAAACTTGCCCGTTGCCAAAAATTTATTTAGCTCTACTTACACATCCCTCACTTGGCATATAAATTCTGTGAAGGTCTTAATTTACAAAAATAACACATGGTCAAAGTGTGATTGAATCACATCCGCAGGAAAAAAATTCAGGGCCCACTGTGTATTTTAAAGACACCAAACTCTGGGATAAATTTGCTCCAGATTTAGTAAAATTTTGTTTTCTATAATTTCCAATTTTGACAACAACCTTTCAATACTTCGAAAGAAAACAGACCTCCAAGAGGGGAATCTGTTGTCACATTAGCAATCCGACCTTCTCCCCACGTCCACAATTTTCTTGGTGATGGAACCTTACTTATAAATCCGATAAATTTCAACATTAGCTAGAATGAGGAAAAAATGAGCTCACTCTAAAAGCTAGGATATTTGGTCTGACAAAATAATCCCTAAAAATAATACTTCTGGTTGGGAAGAACACAAGATTACAGAATAAAATAAATTTTGTTTCTAAAACTCAGTCTTTTACTTGCATAAACAGTGAATCATGTATACACTAATACAAACTCAGAATTAGAAATGACCCGGTGGGGTTCCTATATAAAGGCGCATACAGAAAATATATATTTACCCCATGAAGTAAATTTATAATTTATTAGTACTTGCCACATGCATACAAGTAAAAGCAAAATCTATAAGATTACTCTGAGAAAGAAGGATCTTTTATCTTCTTGAAACTTTTAAACATAAATGTAAACTCCATATGCACACGTCTTGATACCTGAATAAAAATGCATTATGGCAAATTTACTGTATGTGAATTATCTTTCAATAAAAAATAAGATTCACCAAATAAAACCCAAGAACACTGTACTTAAGAGAAAGGAGCTGGTCTCTCATCACTGCAAAGTATCTTGAGAATTTTCAAGATCAACATTTGCAGACATTATCAGTCTGAGAGAATACTTTAGAATAAGTATATTTAACCCTTAAAAATCTAAGACAATGCCAAGAAAGCATTAACTGGCAGAAAGGTTGAGAAAAATAAAAATAGAAAAATAAATAGACTCCATCAAAAATAGGCCAAATCTCATGGTTAATTTTCTTCCAATGTCTCCACCTACACTTAACCCAGGGAATAAGAAATCTGACATTTGACACTTAAGTAGACTTCATACAATTGCACAAAACAAGTTATATTAAGAACACCTTTCCTATTTATTAAGTAAACATTTCTTGACATATCTCCAGGTACCTTCTTATTATGCCCTGGGGAGAGCACAGATGCGAGGATAACTAGGATAAGATGATTGCCTGGAATGCTGAGGCTAGTGGGGAAGACACTTAGACCAAGAATTCTAACACAGCAGAAGAGCTGATAAAATCGACACCAAACAGGACACTAATATTGTCCTTCTGTTCTCATTTGCAAGCACACTGCTCAGTTCTCAACCTCCTCAAAAAACCTTCCCATCATAATGATCGTAGATTTGTTGAAGTTTTTCATACTAGTTTAGGTCTCTTTCCCTGTACGGCTTCACAAAATTTTTACTGAAAAAAGTAACATGTCATCATTGGTTCACTGATTTCCATTTCCACCCCCCTGATTCCAGGAATCAAGTTATATGCTTCACCGTGCCTATTTCTAACATTTGTCCCATTCTATTAAAAATAGAATAAATGGCTTTTAGTCTTAAGTTTTCTATTAACTATAAAACTGCTTGGAAACTATTTCCAAATAACATGAGGATTTTAAACACTTTGTATCTATTGCCCACTCATCTCAACTTACAGGCTATTGTATTATATTTCAAACTGATATTTTACCACCCCCCATGTTGTTGAATTCTTTCAATATTAATCTAGGTTTTCACATATATTTACCACTTTCTTTGCTTTTTATTCCTTTCTGCAACTCAGATCTTCACCTAACATCTTTTTGTTCTGTGTAAACTGCAACCTTTAAAATTTCCTTTAGGAAAATAAGGATCAGCTGGTGGCCCCTCTCAGCTTTGTCTCTATGAGCATTTTGATTTTAAATCACTCTCAAAAGATGTTTCTGTCTTTAAAACTCTTTACTTTTGATTGGCGGTACTTTTCTCTAACACGGAAGATGCCTTTCCACCACATTCTAGCTCTGCTGTTGCTGGTGAGAAGCTGCCTGTCTCTCCTAAAGAAACGGGCTACACCTTCCCAACTCCCCGTCCTGCTCTCAAAATCTTCTTTTTGTATCTGGTGTTTGGAAATACCAAGTGGTAACTGGAAGTTTCACTAGGATGCATCTTGCTGAGCATATTTTCACTGACTCTGTTTAGGATTTTTTGGGCTTTTCAAGTGTAGAAAATGGTGTCTTTCTATTGCCTCTGGAAAATTCCTAGCTATTTCTTCATCAGATTTTTCCTCCACCCTATTTTCTCTCTTCCCTCATTCTAAGTCTCTGACTAAGCACATGGCAAACATGTCCATTCTCCTGTATTTTCTCTCATTACTCCTCTACACTGTATTCTAGATGGGACTCAGGACTGTCCCACCAGCCAAATCCATCCCATGCCCCATTTTTAGTATGACCTGTAATCTAAGGAACTTTTTTTTTCCTTTTGAAGGTTTGTAAATAAATACATACGTGAATACATAAATAAAAACATTAAAAAAGAATATGCAACAGAGATATATATGGCCCACAAAGCCTAAAATACTTAACAATTTGGCCTTTTACAGAAAAAATGTTTGTTGACTTCTGTTCCAGATCATTTCTTCTTACCTATCTTCTGCTTCACTAATTTATTCTAGACTGCTATCTACTATACTATTCAACCCTTTCCTAGAGTTAATTTTTTATTTCCAGAAACTTTAAACTTATTATATTTCTCCAGTTATTATGTTTTTCATTTCCAATCTTCCATCTCCAGAAATCCCGTTCCACCATTTCTCACATCTGCTATGCTACATATCATAGTCTACTGCTCCCCACAGATATCCTGACACTTACTGTCTATTGGTTCTATAACACAGCCAGCATGGTTGTTTCACATTCTCTGTCTGGTTATCCCAATATAATTAATCTTTGTAGTTTGTTTCCAGTGTCTTTTTTGTACGAGCTAATTGCTTGAGGTGTCCTTTTACCGGAGCTTTGTTATCTTTGACGGTGAACTCAATTTTGGCACTTAGCATTAAAGCATCCTCCTGTGAAGAACATCTAAGTTTGCTTCCGAGAGAGGCATGGTTTGTGGGTCTCTGGGCCATACAGGTGAGGAGAACTCGGGCCTCCAGCCCACAGGGAGCCGGTCTGACTTTGGGTTTACCTGGAGACCATGCAGGGCCGCTTACAGCCCAAGCAAAGGCCCTCAGTACAAAGTGGCTTCCTCGTCCCAGTACTCTTTTTGCCCCTCTGGGCTCCCATAAGCCCTGCAGTTTTGCCTGAGATTCCCTTATTGTCTTCTCTTCTCTTCAGTGCTTCAAACATACATTTCAAAACATTTTATTCAACAGTTTTATTTATAGCAAGAGGGTTGCTTAGTAATGGTTCACCTAACATTACTAGGAAACAGAAACCCAAGTTCACATTTTTAATTATATTATTGCCATTGGGAGAACTGGGATTTCTTCCCATGTCAATGCTAAAAGGCTGGTTAAGCAGGCTCCTTCCCATCATCCAAGAAACTAATAAAAGTGCATGTTGGAGGTACTCCAGGAGAATGCTATTCCACGTGTTCCTAAAAGTCTTAGGGCACGTACGAGCCACAATTAGGCATCGCCTTTATACCAGCAGTATGAAATCTCCATCTCACACAGGGATCCTGCTGAAAAAGGAAATTTTAACTATTAATAGAACCTTAAACCCTACAATTTTTAAAGGACATGATCTCCTTTTTTATTCAATTTTTACTGCCATTAATGTAATTCTTCATTGCTCTAAAGCTGAAAACAAATTTCCTCATCAGATTATTTTCAGGTGTCCTAAACAAGGGTAAGCCCTAAGGTAAGCGAAGGCTAGCCAACATGCTATTTGCAAGGAGAGCCAACCGCATGCCACCTCCCTGTCCTGACGCCCATTTCAGCACTCTCCCCCAAGGTGACAAATCTTTCCTTATGGCATGGAGGTCTAGAAGCAGTGACGATACCCTGCATGAAGAACCATCTATTCCAATTCTTCCCTTCTCACACCAGCCCCTCACTATTCAGTGGACAGCTCACAGTCAGCTCTTGAGCGTACAAGCATATGCTCCTAACCAGTCCTAGGCCAGTCACCACCGTAAGTCACTCTCAACCCATGTGTTCTAGTTTAACATTAAAAAATTACGGAAGTCCTAGGGTGACAGAGTGGTGCCAGTTTCCCAGGGTACTGAGAAACAGTAAAATCAGAAATTTAAGTGAAATTAAACATATGGACTTATGCCATCAGCAACTTAAATTCTTGAGTATATTGAGAAATCTCCACTCAACGTGTCACCTAAATATCCATCCATACTCATACGGTCTTTCAGCTCCTAAAGATGTTCTTAGAGGATGGGCTCCCAGCCACAAATTCTAACACTGTTTTATGCATGGAACATGCTTATCTGCTGGCGGTTTGCACATGATTTACAGGCCAGCTATCAGTTTGTGTACCATTTAAATGAATAATATGAAAACATGGGAACCCATAAGTTAGGTAATAAAAACAATGTGTCATGAGGCAGCAGAGGCTAGAGATTACCTGGATAACAAAGGTTTAGCATCTTGAATTCTAACACACACAGACATCACAGCAATTGCTACCTCGCCAGACAGTAAGAAGCCCTGCCCGCCCCTTCTCTCCTCATTTCTGTCAATTCTCACTCACTGTGTATATTTTAAGTGCAGATATTCAGATTAATGAAAATAAGCTCATAGGGAAGAATGAGCATGGAGGGTTCTTTCTAAATACACGGTCCCTGGGACCATTCTGATTTGCCCAGTTATGCAGTAATGAAGAAAAAACATGGAAAAATATAAATAATCCAGTCAATTTCATTAATAGAACTCTAACAAAAACTAATAAATTCAAGAAATTCGTAAGTAAAACCACAATAAAAAGCGAAGTCAAGGTAACACCAAGTAAGACTCAGGTCAGTATAGGTGAATATTTCATTTTCTTCTCTGTACCTCAGAGTTTTTTGTCCAGTAAATCAGTTTTTAGTCTTGTTCTCCAAAACTCTTCAATCATTTCCTACACACACTACTATTCTGTCAGTTCTCAGTGGAGAGAAATGAAATAATGAAAACGAATTATAACTCGGGGATTTGGTGGAACAGAAAAATCTGAAAATTTAAATAAATTGAGATATAAAAAAATAATCAACTCCTAAAACTAAAATCTAGTACTTACCTCCTGTAAATGCCACTGAATAACAAGGAAAAGATCTTGAAATTAATCTATTAGACAATAATAAAGATAAGGAAATGAAACTGTTTTTACATTCAGTTTAGCCCCGTAGCTTCTGTTATTTCCATATAAATGCAACAGGATTTTCAGTACTACTTGAATCCCTTCATGGAGACTTATCAATTGAGTCTTGTCCACTACGAAAGCTGTGATTAAACTGTACAGTAAGCTATTTATATGTCTGCAATAATTTCCTTTCCAAGATACACCAGACTTCAGTTTTATTCTGCAAAATCATTTTCAATTACATACGTAATCTCTATGTTATTGCTTAAATTACACACGCACCACCCTCTCACTCAGATCCTGGCTGGAGACTCTGACGGCAGCTGCCACCAGGTCAAAGGGTTATTATTATTATGTTCAACGGGAGCTACATGTGCCAGGAGGCCTCCACAATTTGTATCCTATGACCTAATTCAACCTATCAGATCTTGCTAATGTTTTTTAAAGGGAAAAGAAAAAAGAGTGATTCCTCATCCTCAGGACATTCAGAAACAAAAAATAAATGTCCCAGAAGTGAGGCAAGCTAGAAATAGCACTTTTTCTCCAGATCCAAACAGGCAGCTCTTTAGGGACTTGGAGAGTTTGACAAGATAAACTGGACCAAGTACTATCACTCCTAAAATTTAAACTCCATTTAGTGATCACTAAAGAATGCACACAAGGAAAGGATTCACATTTCATGCTTCTGGGAGAATGAGTTGCTCTAAAAGCATTTCATCGAAAAAAAAAAAAACCAAAAAAAAAACAGGGAAGGCTACCAAAAAGTTTTGTAGGGCATATTGGGTCCAAGATCCTTAAAGGGAAAATAATGTCTAAAACATTAATAACATAATTCTTCACATAGGTAGCAGTAGACCAGTGATAAACGTTGGTGAAATAACCAGCTATCAACTTTTCTTCCGAATAGCCAGGGAGCAATAGGAATAAGCTTCATTAAAAGGTGGCCCTCAGTCTTTGGCCAAGACAACAGAGAAAACTAACATATTCCTCTTCCTGTTGTATCAAGGACTGAGAATCTGTGTCGGTAGGAATTTGGAACAAAGGCAACTTGTACACACTTCTGGGGAAAGTGATATCGGCAGAACCCTCTGGAGAGAACTTGGCATATCTACTAGCATTGAAGGTGTATATATCCAGTAGTTCAATTGCTGTTTCTAGGCACACACCTGAGAGGTTCCTACACATGGACACGGGAGACGTGCATACACAATGTTATTCAGCAGCATTTCCAACAACACAGAAAACAGAAAACAACCCAAAATGCCTACCTACCACCAAGTTTTCAATACTGTCCCAGCAATTAACTAGAACTAGATTTGTCAACATGAATAAATATCACAAACATGACTGGTAAAAGCAAACTGCATATACATACCTAAAATAGATCATTTATATAAAAATGAGAAACCCAAAACAAGTTTATATATGGCTTATGGATACGTACCCATGCATGGCAAAGGCCTAAAAACATCCCAGTGGTTTTCTCTCCAGCAAAGGGATTAAAGAAGCAAACTATGGCACTTCAGTTATCTGAAATATCTTGTTTCTTTTAAGAACTATCTAACAACCTGTCTTAACTCCTAATTATGATTCATCTGTTGATTGTCTTGTATTTCTATGCAGACAATCATATTATGGCATTATTAATGAAAGTTGTCTCTTTTAGTCCTTATAACTTCTGTCTTTGGTTTATCTTGTTCCACTGAAGCTCGTACCTTCAGTATAATGTTAGAAATTATACTGGCAAAGCAGATGCCTGTCTCATCTTTACTTAAAAGTCATGAGCCCATCACTTCACTGTAAAATGATGTCTGCTGGGGGTTCAGGCAACTGCCCTTCACAGGTTAAGAAAGTCCACTCCTATTCCAGGATTAAAGGTTTGTTGCTTTTGTTGGTTAATGAAAAGGAAACACTACATTTTTACATTTTTGTCTCCATCTGATCATAGGATTCTGGGGTTTTTTTTCTCTCTTCTCTTAATGAGGTAAAATGTATTAATAACAAACTTTTTAAAAGAAAACACATGCTTACATTACTGGAATGAAACCCAACTAGATCATAACATACGATTTTTTGTTTTTACATCATTGGAGTTGGCTTGCCAATCTTTTTATTACAGAATTTTACCTCTCAGCTGATCGCTGAAATTGGCTTGTCATTTTTCTTTACCATTCTACCCCACCAGTGGCTTTGGCTTGAAGGTCACATTAGCATCAAACCACATTAAAAGTATTGACCTCTTTCTTGTCTTCTGGAAGATTTTGTATGAAACTGGAACAGTTTGTTCTTTTAATGCCTAACAAAACTAGACCAAAAATATCACAAGAGTGTCTGGTACTGTCTTTGTCAGAAAAATGGTAAGTAGTGACACCACTTCTTTAATAGCTGTGGGGTGATCCCGATTTTCTATTTCCTTGAGCCTGATTCTGAGTTTGACATTTTTCCTAGGTGATGACCCATTTCATCTAAGCTTCAAATGTATTTACATAAGGCTGTTCATGGTGGTCTCCTATTATTCTAGTCACTGCTCTTTCTGTGGTAGTTACCTCCCTTCTCTCATTCCTAAAATTTCTTAGAATTTTTGTTTATTTATCCTTGACCAGTTTGGCTTGTGTTTGTCTCCTTTGTCTTTTTGAAGAACCTACTTTTGGTGTTGGTGATCTTCTCTCGCTTTTACTAACATCTTAAATTGTATTTTCTGCTCATTAATTCCAGGCCTTCCTTTTTTCAATGATATAATCAGTGAGGATATAAATTTCTCTCTCTGAGATATTCCTATCTCATGGGTTTTGATGGAACATATTTTTAATCATTCAGTTCTAAGCATTTCCTAGTTTCCAGTGTGATATCCTCTTTGACTCCTGAATACTTTATCAGCGTAGTTTTAAAATTTCTGAGAGTACAAGATTTTCATAATGGTCTGTTTTACTATTCATTAGTGGTACAGTGCACTGTGTCCACAAAACATGAGATAAATGATAACCAAGTCTCTAAAATTTCGTTGACACTTTATATGATTGGACTTAAACAGTCATTTTTGGAACATACTTAAAAAGAATGTGAGTATAGAGAGACAGATATGTATGTATTTGTGTATGGCCCTCTCTCTCTCTCTCTCTCTCTCTCACACACACACACACACACACACACACATATGTATGTATGACTTGTGTGTGTAATAGCGCATCATCTACAGCTGCTTTCTTACTATAATGGGAGAACTGTGTTTCTTATCACAAGAGCTGCTCATCAAGGAGAAATTCAGTGGTCAAGTAAGTTTGGTTAACAAATTATCCTACATCAAATATTGCAAAATTTGCAGTGCCATAAGCATATTAAAGACTGCATAAAACTTAAAGTACAGAAACCTATTTAATTATTTGGAACACTCCATAAATCCCATTTCTCCCATAATGATTAACATCACAAAACCTGTTATTTTGGAAAATGCAGCAACAGTGAACTACAGAACTAGAAATGGGTCGATTTCCATTTGATCAGGCAGGATAGGGGTCAAAAAACTTTCGGTAAAGGATCAGATAGGAAATAGCTTGGGATTTGTGAGCCATTTGTTCTATGTTGCAACTACTCAACTCTACCATCACAGCAGTAAAGTACTGACAATACATAAACGAATGTGCATGGCTATGTTCCAAGACAACTTTATTTACACAACCAAGTGGTGAGCTGGACTTGGCCCAATGGGCAGAGTTTGCTGAGACCTGCGCTTGGCTACTAAAAATTATCTGCACTATGCTGTCCAAGACACTAACCACACTTAAGCCACCAGGACACATATGTACATATGTACATGTATGTAGCCATTAAAAATGTAATTTTACATGACAGATATTCTTGTTAACCAGTTTTTTTTCCTTTCTTAAATGGAATTCAACCTCTAGATCAACAAATACGTAGCTACAGCTCCCTTTTAGAGGAAAACATAAATTCCTTGTATATACTTCCATGGTTTGTTTAATTCTTCACTAATTACTGCACATTGTGGTTGTTTCTAAACTTTCATGTTTAGGAACATATCTTATTTTGTTTTCTGCTGTTTATTTTTTTAGAATAAATTCCTAGAAGTAAGGATCCTAGGTCAAGAGGAATATACCTTTTTGGAAGGAGATAAAAATTAGCTTACTTAAAAAGGGTAGCTTCTCAAACTAGTTGTGTTTCTGGTGATTAATAACCACTTGTTGCTAGTATTATAATGGACAACACATTTTCACTTCTCACTAACCTCTTATAGAAGATGTTTTATTTAAAACCATTTTATTTTACATTGTTTTAAATTTAAGTTCTAGGTAATAAAAAGGGAACAACATCTATCTGATGAAGTAATGTGAAGGTCAAATGAGTATGCTTAGTTGGACCAAAATATTTTCCAGTAGGTTTATCATTTAAATTTAAGTACACAAACCAGACCATTATACTGAATGGAGGCTGTGGTAACTTAATAAATCAAGAATTTCTCTACTGAAAGCAGAGCAAAGGGCTTGTCTCTAAGAGATAAAAATCATGTTCCTACTTATAGAATAAGTTTTGGTTTTTATTTTCCAATGAACTATTCTTCTTCAACATATTAAGTCATGCATTTAAGACTGTTCTCATATTGAAAGATTTGAAAGAAAACAGTCATTCAAATAGAAGGAGAATCAACAATGGCTATTACATTATTATCCGTGGTTCAACCAGCACTGCACATGAAACAGGAAAAGCAGAAGAGATGCACCCAAGTTAAAAATCATTAGCATTTCAAGTTATAAGCTATGTAGTCATCTATTAAGAATTCATTTTGTTTTAGTAGCTTCAAATTTAGAACATACTAAATACAATCTCAACTCAGAGGATTTTAACTCCATAAACAATACTGAGAAGATATCCAAATTTCCAACATTTGTATTCCTTGTACACAACCAAATTAAACTTTTCTAATTCACTAATAAATAAATTACAGATAGTTGGCAGAACCCATCCGGGAAACAAAGAGGAGTACATGAGAATATGTGCATGTGTGGGTGTGGCCATGTGCATGGACGATCTCCACCCAAAAAACTGTATTTCTCTTGACCTAAGGTCCTTTCTTCCAGGAATTTGGTCTAAGAAATAAGATAAGATACAGCCAAAAGGAAGGATAAGGGAGAAAAGGGGGCATTATGAGTAGCACACATAATGTGGAAGGGGATGCACAGGGAAGGCAGTACAGCACAGAGAAGACAAGTAGTGGCTCTATAGCATCATACTATGCTGATGGACAGTGACTGTAATGGGGTATGTGGTGGGGACTTGATAATGGGGGGAGTCTAGTAACCATAATGTTGCTCATATAATTGTACATTAATGATACCAAAACAAAAAATAAAATAAATTTAAAAAAAGATACAGCCGAAATCAAAATAAGGTATGTTCCTAAACAAGAGAGTTTAGAGACAACCACAGTGTCCAAAAATTAGTGAAGTTAAACAAACCATGGAAATATACAAAGTGGATTGTACATTGTTCTCAAAAAGAAGGCCGTAGCTATATATTTGTTGATCTAGAGGCTGAATTTAAGTTAAGAGAAAAAAACAGGTTAACACGAATCTGTCATGTATAATTAAATTTTAAAAGGATACATATAAATACATACATACACATATACATGTACATTTTTACATTTGTATTTTTATATTTTTACAGTTGTACTATTTATGAATAAAGAATCAAAAATGTAATATATAGTATCTTACATGTAAATATATATAACCATATAAGTATATATATATAAATATATAATATTTATATAAAATAGATAAAAGTACAGATACAGATGTAAATACATATAGATATAAAATAAATGCTTCTAGGAGGGGCGGAAGATGGCGGCGTGAGTAGAGCAGCGGAAATCTCCTCCCAAAACCACATATATCTATGAAAATATAACAAAGACAACCCTTCCTAGAATAAAGACCAGAGGACACAGGACAATATCCAGACCACATCCGCACCTGAGAGAACCCAGCGCCTCGCGAAGGGGGTAAGATACAAGCCCCGGACTGCGGGACCCGAGCGCCCCTCCCCCCAGCTCCCGGCGGGAGAAGAGCAGGCAGAGCGGGAGGGAGACGGAGCCCAGGGCTGCCGAACACCCAGCCCCAGCCATCCGGGCCAGAGTGCAGGGCGCTCGATACTGGGAAAACAGGGCAGCAAGAACAGTGAGCAGGCACTGGAGGCTGGGCGACAGAGGACATAAGAAAAGCGCGCGACCATTTTTTTTTTTTTTTTTTTTTTGCTTTTTTGCTGTTTTGTTTTGGTGAGCGCTTTTTGGGAGTTTTAAAGGGATAGGAACCCCAATACTAGGTAAACAGGGCAGCAAGACCGGTGAGCAGAGGCCTGAGGCTGGCACCAGAGAATAAAGAAAAACGAACGACCACCATTTTTTTTTTTTTTTTAATTAAAAAATTTTTTTTAATTTAAAAATTTTTTTCTTTTTTTTTTTTTTGGTGGTCGTTGTCTTGTTTTGGCGGTCGTTGTCTTGTTTTGGCGGGTGCTTTTTGGAAGTCTTAAAGGGGCAGGGCGGGTCACTTAATCCAGAGGTAGGGAATCCGGGATCTCTGGGCACCCGAACCCCTGGGCTGCAGGGAGCAGGGAGGCCACTTACGGAGATAAATAGCCTCCCAGCCGCTCCTGCTCCAACGCGACTCCACCATTTTGGAGTAGCTGCCCGAGCCAGGCCACGCCCACGGCAACAGCGGAGATTAACTCCATAGCAGCCGGGCAGGAAGCAGAAGCCCTGTCTGCGCGCAGCTGAGCAGCACAAGCCACTAGAGGCCGCTGTTCTCCCAGGAGAGGAGGGCCACAAACCAACAAGAAAGGAAGTCCTTCCAGCCGTCACTCGTCCCAGTTCTGCAGACTATTCCTATCACCATGAAAAGGCAAAGCTACAGGCAGACAAAGATCACAGAGACAACACCAGAGAAGGAGACAGACCTAACCAGTCTTCCTGACAAAGAATTCAAAATAAGAATCATAAACATGCTGACAGAGATGCAGAGAAATACGCAAGAAAAATGGGATGAAGTCCGGAAAGAGATCACAGATGCCAGAAAGGAGATCGCAGAAATGAAAAAAACTCTGGAAGGGTTTATAAGCAGAATGGATAGAATGCAAGAGGCCATTGATGGAATTGAAATCAGAGAACAGGAATGCATAGAAGCTGACATACAGAGAGAAAAAAGGATCTCCAGGAATGAAACAATATTAAGAGAACTGTGTGACCAATCCAAAAGGAACAATATCCGTATTATAGGGGTCCCAGAAGAAGAAGAGAGAGGAAAAGAGATGGAAAGTATCTTAGAAGAAATAATTGCTGAAAACTTCCCCACACTGGGGGAGGAAATAATCGAACAGACCACGGAAATACACAGAACCCCCAACAGAAAGGATCCAAGAAGGACAACACGAAGACACATAATAATTAAAATGGCAAAGATCAAGGACAAGGAAAGAGTGTTAAAGGCAGCTAGAGAGAAAAAGGTCACCTATAAAGGGAAACCCATCAGGCTAACGTCAGATTTCTCAACAGAAACCCTACAGGCCAGAAGAGAATGGCATGATATATTTAATACAATGAAACAGAAGGGCCTTGAACCAAGGATACTGTATCCAGCACGACTATCATTCAAATATGACGGTGGGATTAAACAATTCCCAGACTAACAAAAGCTGAGGGAATTTGCTTTCCACAAACCACCTCTACAGAACATCTTATAGGGACTGCTCTAGATTGGAGCACTCCTAGAAAGAGCACAGCACAAAACACCCAACATATGAAGAATCGAGGAGGAGGAACAAGAAGGGAGAGAAGAAAAGAATCTCCAGACAGTGTATATAACAGCTAAATAAGCGAGCTAAGTTAGGCAGTAAGATACTAAAGAGGCTAACCTTGAACCTTTGGTAACCACGAATTTAAAGCCTGCAATGGCAATCAGTACATATCTTTCAATAGTCACCCTAAATGTTAATGGGTTGAATGCACCAATCAAAAGACACAGAGTAACAGAATGGATAAAAAAGCAAGACCCATCTATATGCTGCTTACAAGAAACTCACCTCAAACCCAAAGACATGTACAGACTAAAAGTCAAGGGATGGAAAAACATATTTCAAGCAAACAACAGTGAGAAGAAAGCAGGGGTTGTAGTACTAATATCAGACAAAATAGACTTCAAAACAAAGAAAGTAACAAGAGATAAAGAAGGATACTACATAATGATAAAGGGCTCAGTCAAACAAGAGGATATAACCATTCTAAATATATATGCACCCAACACAGGAGCACCAGCATATGTGAAACAAATACTAACAGAACTACAGGGGGATATAGACTGCAATGCATTCATTCTAGGAGACTTCAACACACCACTCACCCCAAAGGATAGATCCACTGGGCAGAAAATAAGTAAGGACACGGAAGCACTGAACAACACAGTAGAGCAGATGGACCTAATAGACATCTATAGAACTCTACATCCAAAAGCAGCGGGATATACATTCTTCTCAAGTGCACATGGAACATTCTCCAGAATAGACCACATACTAGGCCACAAAAAAAGCCTCAGAAAATTCCAAAATATTGAAATCCTACCAACCAACTTTTCAGACCACAAAGGCATAAAACTAGAAATAAATTGTACAAAGAAAGCAAAGAGGATCACAAACACATGGAAGCTTAACAACACACTCCTAAATAATCAATGGATCAATGACCAAATCAAAATGGAGATCCAGCAATATATGGAAACAAATGACAACAACAACACTAAGCCCCAACTTCTGTGGGACACAGCAAAATCAGTCTTAAGAGGAAAGTATATAGCAATCCAAGGATATTTAAAAAAGGAAGAGCAATCCCAAATGAATGGTCTAATGTCACAATTATTGAAATTGGAAAAAGAAGAACAGATGAGGCCTAAGGTCAGCAGAAGGAGGGACATAATAAAGTTCAGAGAAGAAATAAATAAAATTGAGAAGAATAATACAATAGCAAAAATCAATGAAACCAAGAGCTGGTTCTTTGAGAAAATAAACAAAATAGATAAGCCTCTAGCCAGACTTATTAAGAAGAAAAGAGAGTCAACACAAATCAACAGTATCAGAAAGGAGAAAGGAAAAATCACGACGGACCCCACGGAAATGCAAAGAATTATTGGAGAATACTATGAAAAACTATATGCTAACAAGCTGGGAAACCTAGGAGAAATGGACAACTTCCTAGAAAAATACAACCTTCCAAGATTGACCCATGAAGAAACAGAAAATCTAAACAGACCAATTACCAGCAACGAAATTGAAGCGGTAATCAAAAAACTACCAAAGAACAAAACCCCCGGGCCAGATGGATTTACCTCGGAATTTTATCAGACATACAGGGAAGACATAATACCCATTCTCCTTAAAGTTTTCCAAAAAATAGAGGAGGAGGGGATACTCCCAAACTCATTCTATGAAGCTAACATCACCCTAATACCAAAACCAGGCAAAGACCCCACCAAAAAAGAAAATTACAGACCAATATCCCTGATGAATGTAGATGCAAAAATACTCAATAAAATATTAACAAATCGAATTCAAAAATACATCAAAAGGATCATACACCATGACCAAGTGGGATTCATCCCAGGGATGCAAGGATGGTACAACATTCGAAAGTCCATCAACATCATCCACCACATCAACAAAAAGAAAGACAAAAACCACATGATCATCTCCATAGATGCTGAAAAAGCATTTGACAAAGTTCAACATCCATTCATGTTAAAAACTCTCAGCAAAATGGGAATAGAGGGCAAGTACCTCAACATAATAAAGGCCATCTATGATAAACCCACAGCCAACATTATATTGAACAGCGAGAAGCTGAAAGCATTTCCTCTGCGATCGGGAACTAGACAGGGATGCCCACTCGCTCCACTGTTATTTAACACAGTACTGGAGGTCCTAGCTACGGCAATCAGACAAAATAAAGAAATACAAGGAATCCAGATTGGTAAAGAAGAAGTTAAACTGTCACTATTTGCAGATGACATGATACTGTACATAAAAAACCCTAAAGACTCCACCCCAAAACTACTAGAACTGATATCGGAATACAGCAAAGTTGCAGGATACAAAATCAACACACAGAAATCTGTGGCTTTCCTATATACTAACAATGAACCAACAGAAAGAGAAATCAGGAAAACAACTCCATTCACAATTGCATCAAAAAAACAAAATACCTAGGAATAAACCTAACCAAAGAAGTGAAAGACTTATACTCTGAAAACTACAAGTCACTCTTAAGAGAAATTAAAGGGGACACTAAAAGATGGAAACTCATCCCATGCTCGTGGCTAGGAAGAATTAATATCGTCAAAATGGCCATCCTGCCCAAAGCAATATACAGATTTGATGCAATCCCTATGAAACTACCAGCAACATTCTTCAATGAACTGGAACAAATAATTCAAAAATTCATATGGAAACACCAAAGACCCCGAATAGCCAAAGCAATCCTGAGAAAGAAGAATAAAGTAGGGGGGATCTCACTCCCCAACTTCAAGCTCTACTATAAAGCCATAGTAATCAAGACAATTTGGTACTGGCACAAGAGCAGAGCCACAGACCAATGGAACAGACTAGAGAATCCAGACATTAACCCAGACATATATGGTCAATTAATATTTGATAAAGGAGCCATGGACATACAATGGCGAAATGACAGTCTCTTCAACAGGTGGTGCTGGCAAAACTGGACAGCTACATGTAGGAGAATGAAACTGGACCATTGTCTAACCCCATATACAAAAGTAAACTCAAAATGGATCAAAGACCTGAATGTAAGTCATGAAACCATTAAACTCTTGGAAGAAAACATAGGCGAAAACCTCTTAGACATAAACATGAGTGACCTCTTCTTGAACATATCTCCCCGGGCAAGGAAAACAACAGCAAAAATGAGTAAGTGGGACTATATTAAGCTGAAAAGCTTCTGTACAGCAAAAGACACCATCAATAGAACAAGAAGGATCCCTACAGTATGGGAGAATATATTTGAAAATGACACATCCGATAAAGGCTTGACGTCCAGAATATATAAAGAGCTCACACGCCTCAACAAACAAAAAACAAATAACCCAATTAAAAAATGGGCAGAGGAACTGAACAGACAGTTCTCCAAAAAAGAAATACAGATGGCCAACAGACACATGAAAAGATGCTCCACATCGCTAATTATCAGAGAAATGCAAATTAAAACTACAATGAGGTATCACCTCACACCAGTAAGGATGGCTGCCATCCAAAAGACAAACAACCACAAATGTTGGCGAGGCTGTGGAGAAAGGGGAACCCTCCTACACTGCTGGTGGGAATGTAAGTTAGTTCAACCATTGTGGAAAGCAGTATGGAGGTACATCAAAATGCTCAAAACAGACTTACCATTTGACCCAGGAATTCCACTCCTAGGAATTTACCCTAAGAACGCAGCAATCAAGTTTGAGAAAGACAGATGCACCCCTATGTTTATTGCAGCACTATTTACAATAGCCAAGAATTGGAAGCAACCTAAATGTCCATCAATAGATGAATGGATAAAGAAGATGTGGTACATATACACAATGGAATACTACTCAGCCATAAGAAAAGGGCAAATCCAATCATTTGCAGCAACATGGATGGAGCTGGAGGGTATTATGCTCAGTGAAACAAGCCAAGCGGAGGAAGAGAAATACCAAATGATTTCACTTATCTGTGGAATATAAGAACAAAGGAAAAACTGAAGGAACAAAACAGCACCAGAATCACAGAACTCAAGAATGGACTAACAGGTACCAAAGGGAAAGGGACTGGGGAGGATGGGTGGGTAGGGAGGGATAAGGGGGGGGGAGAAGTAGGGGGGTATTAAGATTAGCATGCATGGGGGGGTGGGAGAAAGGGGAGGGCTGTACAACACAGAGAAGGCAAGTAGTGATTCTACAACATTTTGCTATGCTGATGGTCAGTGACTGTAAAGGGCTTTATAGGGGGGACCTGGTATAGGGGAGAGCCTAGTAAACATAATATTCGTCATGTAAGTGTAGATTAGTGATACCAAAAACAAAGCAAAAAAAAAAAGGGGCAGTTCCTGTGTGGTAACCTCCAATGAGTTCTACACAAGGGTATAAAGGGCATATAAAAGTGTAGGCAAAGGGTCTGTTTGCGTCTATACAGAAGATCAAAGCCTAATTGGGCTACCCCGAAAATGAACTAAGATACGATATGAAAGAGAACTTCCAACATCAGCACTCTCTGGAAGACTCATGCCAGAAGATGATCATCAAAAAACCCCAACAAAGATCCATGCACTGCTACAGCTGTAGATGCACTCATCCCACCAGTTCCTGGACTTGCCATGGGAATGAGGAAGGAGGTATCTAAGCTGGCCTGTGCATACAGTAAAACAACAAATTTGACTGGATCTATACTGTTGGAACTCAACCAAGAATTTGGAGAAGTGCAAATTGTAGCGCTCCAAAATCTTACAACTACAGACTATTTACTGTTAAAAGAACATAAGGGATGTGAACATTCCCCAGGAATGGGTTGTTTTAATTTGTCTGATTTCTCTCAGACTGTTCAAGTTCAGTTGGACAATATCCACCATATCATAGATAAGTTTTCACAAATGCCTAAGGTGCCTAACTGGTTTTCTTGGTTTCACTGGAGATGGCTGGTAATTACAGATATACTTTGGTTATGTAACTATACTCCTATTATGTTAATGTGTGTGCACAATTTAAGTAGTAGCTTAAAACCTATACATGCTGAAGTTACTCTACAAGAAGATATGTCAAAGAAATAATCAATCTTCCCATGTTTTCTCCCGCCTGCTACTTCTATAGCTTTTCTTCTTCCTTCCTAATTACAACCCTTAAATAGAATTCGTGCCTCATATCAAATTTACCGAGTATCATAATTCTTCCAAGTGGTAAAGATACCTCAAGACAAATGCTGGGCATAGAAGCCACAGGGCATAAATATGCAAAGAAGTAAAAAGCTAACTTTTTCAAACAATAAGGCTTCCCTCTCACTTACCAACTTCACATTTTCCTGTATGGCCCCGGAAGATGACTGGTTAGCCAGAGACGGGTAAGATTCCTCAAGGGAGGAACAACCTAAGACAGGCACAGTCGCAGGGGGGCCATCAGGTGAGAAATTGGGGATCAACAGAGGTGAGGCTTAGAACCTCACCCCCCTGTTCTGAGAGAAATCTTCTGCATCCGTGGATGTTTTATTGCCCTGGTCTAGCTTGGATTAACACATAGTCTACAGGCACACACCTGATCATCTACATTTGCTCTCTTACAACACTAAACTATGTTTTCTACCTTTATCTTGTATCTACCTACCACTTCAGCATTTTATTAAAAATAATAATAATAAAGAGAGAAATGTGGTATCCACATATAAATCAAGTATAAAAACCAAATGAGTATTCATATTTGAACTGACTGTTTATAGTTAATAATGCATGAGCAAAACCGAAAGTTTCTGTGATGACTGCCCTTGTACTGTTCACCATGTAACTTATTCATTATGTAAGAATTCGTTCTCCATGTAAGAACTTGTTTGTTATGCCTCAGAAGATTGGAGACTGACGAAAATTAGGCTTGGGGTGGATTAATGATTGTGCATTGAGCATTGACTCCCCTATACAGAATTTTATTGTCGTTAACAACCATTTGATCAATAAATATGAGAGATGCCCTCACAAAGAAAAAAAAAAAAAAAGGACAGACTTCCAATGGTAAAATAAATAAGTAACCGGGATGTAATGTATAGCATAAGGAATATAGTCAAGATATTGTAACAGCTTGGTAGGGTGATAGCTGGAACCTAGAATTATGTATATAAATGTTTTATCACTGTGTTGTACACTTGAAACTAATGTAATGTAATACTGTGCGTCAACTACCCTTCAATAAAAAATAATTATTTAAAAAAAAAAATCCTGACCCCTTAGCATTATATTAAATTTCATCCACAGAGAGAAAAAATATCTGCTATTCATGAACTTTTTCCAACCAACAAATTCCCAAGTACTGCAGCAGCAAATGATTCTCAGAATAAACTGCAGTGAATAAAAATTTTAAATGACAAAAAAAAAAAAATCAATAAATGCTTCTAGTCACCCCAGAAAAGAATTTCAGACTATTAACCAAATTTTTAATTATAGTTCTTTGGGTAGTGAGATTCCAAGTAATTTTATTTTTTTTCTCATTTATATCGATTTTTTTCTACAATAAATGGATTATTTTTTAAAAGGGATAAATGAGGTTTAAAACTATTCAATTGCTGTAAAATCTAAAGTATCCTCAGAACAAAGGGTAATGGTTACAATCCCATTAATCAAGCGAACTGCTTCAAAGGTCTGTCTTAGATATGTCTTGGAAGTCATTCCAAACCAAACATGCTCAGGTTGACGTAAGTTACCTTATATAGTACAACAGTGCTTAGAAATCTGAGCACTGAATAAACTTCACTGACGAAGGATTCACCAAACTTAAGCCTCCAATGTAATAATTTCTCTAACAACACCCTAGTACACTGTCTCAGCAAAGGAGGTGGTTTTCTCAGCCTAAGAACTGCGATCATGGTTGACATTAACCATTTTTTGTGATATGCCTCTATGCAACACCATGCAATTAGCGATTTTCCTCACTTAGGAGCCAGCCACGATGAGCGTCATCAGGCCCCGCTGACAGGCTGTGCCTGCCTGTCTCTCTCTGCTCTGATGCTTTCAAGGAACACCATTAGCACTAAAGGTAGACACAGGCTCTGGGTTCACCCCACCCCAAGTCAGATTCCACAGACACGGATCACCAATCATGAATAAACCCATTGTATGGGAATGATTTTTAAATAACTACAGTAGAACAAGAGAGTACTCCCAGTTCTTCCGTGAAAAACAGAAACAAAAGCATGACTGTTAGACAAGAGTTTAGGATGTTCAGTTGAAAGTTCTGATGGATTCAACTAACTCTTTCAATACCATTAATAATAAACATCCCCCACTTTCACTTGAACAGAGAAAATGTTAATAAAAGAATATTCTTTGTTACTGGTAGGAATTATTTTAAAAATCATGGTTTACAAGGCAGTAATTAAAGAAATTTAACCCTGAATTTGCTCAGAATAAGGAAATAAGTTGCCACACTAACCAAAGATGTGTCAACAGTTTCAGTGAGACTCACTGAAATCGCTATACTTGTTTTTTCCAATTCTTCTCCACCCCATCCTTTGAACCCACTCCAATCAGGAATTTATCTCCACAACCCTCTCCAAACAACTCTTGAAAGGTTACCAATGACCTCCACTCTGCCAAATCCAATAATTAATTTCAGACCTCATCTCGCTGGATCTATGAAGCAGCCTTTGATAATTGTTCCTTCCCTCCTTCTCAGAAGACTGTTCTATTTGGTTCCCGAGATAGCCGCCTCTCTCATTTTCTACCTACTTCAATGGTCACACCTTCATGGTTCCCTTTGTGGGCTCTCATTCCCCAGACTTTTAAACAATGAAGCTTAATTCTTCACCCCTTCACCATCTCTAGTTAACCCTGGGGGGGTCTCAAGTCCTATACCTTTAAAATGGCACACAGACTACTCCCAAGAACGTCTCTGCACCTGGGACCTCTCCCCTGAGCTCCCAGTCTTATATATTCAACTGCTTGGTGGTATCTCACAGCCACCCCGACCCTAACACGTCCAAAGGGGCTCCTGATGCCCCTTCCTCCTTACAAGCCCCTCCTACAGTCTTCGTCCCAGGAATGGCAACTCAATCTGTTCAGCCACTCAGGTCCAAACCCTGGAGTCTTATCCTTCTTACATGCCTCATTCAGTGTCAGCAAGTCCTGTCAGCTTCACTATCGGTGACCATAAGATGCACCCAGAACCTCACACCTCCCGTCACGGATGCTGCCAGCGCTGCTCCAGACTTCCCGCCACCTCCCTTCCGGACCAGCACAACAGCCTGCTCCCAGGGCTCCACTTCTGTCCTTCCCTCACTTTAGTCTGCACCTACCCTGCAGCTAGACACCCCTTTAAAAAGTGAATCAGACCACCTTGCTCTTCTGCTCAGATTTCATCAATGACTACTCTTTTCACTCAGAATAAAAGCCAAGTCATCACAAAGACCAACCTACAAGGCTCCCAGGTGAAGGTCCTGCCATTTCTCTGATTCCCTCTGTCATTCCCTCCCTCACCCACACGCTCCAGTGACACTGTCCAGACTGGGGAGGGACGCATCAGCCCTGGGACTCCGCACTGAGTAAACCACCGTCCTGGGGCACTCTTCCTCCGGAGAGAGCTGGCGATACTACTCACCATCCAAATCAGGATCGCCTGCAGAGTTGGGAGGGGACGTTATTAAAATTATGCCAGGACCACAGGTGTACACAGACTATCGCAGGCAAGGCGGGATATGCGGTCCCCTACCCAAATCTGTCCAAACACCACGCCATTAGAGAATTTCCCTGAGATTCTGCATAACAGAGTAACCTCTGCCCGCCACACTTTTCATGTCCCCTTTGTCCTCCTCTACGTCCATTGATAACTCTTATTACTTACACATAAAAACAAAAAAAAAAATGTTCTTTTAAATAGTCTCTCTGTCCTTTATATATAAGTACCTTCAAAGGTTTAAAAGAATGATTAATTGAACCTGCCTAAAATTTAATCTGGAAAAAAATTTGCTCAAGCAACATTTCCAGTGTACCACAACCTTCTGCCCTCACTGAAGGATGCTGAAGAGCAAACAGAGTTATATGCTGATCTTCCCCATAGGTAAATATTATAGAAGTTCATTATCTGGATCGTAGGAAAAATGGACAGAAATTTTCAATTGCTGTAGCACCAGCCTTGAAAAAAGAAAATTTCACTACCAAGAGTTACCATAAGGATTAAAAGGGGTCACTCACAGAGTGCCAGTACTCACAAAAAGCACTTGACAGACGTGAGTTTTTGTTACTGAGAGGCTTTTTTAGGCCACTGCTTAAGATATGGGACCTACATTTTCTGCAACAGAAGTCTCCTAACAATATAAGCATTTCTAAACATATCTTTCAAAAGCGTTCTCTCCACACCAAACAAAAGTCCTCATATTACACATTAAGACATCATTTTCATCTTGAAGCAAGTAAAGACTGTGTGCCTGTGGGTATGAATGTATGTGTTCATGTATTTTAAGCAACGAGCCATGGAGCTTCCTGTCATCAGAGAAAAGATCAAATTAGGAAAGCAGACGTTTGTAAAAGAAAGGTAGAAAATAAGCTGTAACTGTGACTTATGAGAATTTACTGTGGGTCAGACTTTTCTAGATAGAGAGCGCAGGATTCGACCCCAGGCATTCTAGAGCCATGAGAACAACAGAAACAAAACAGCAGACTTCTGAGTGACCACAGGAATTTCTCACGGTTGCTCTACAAAGTACTCTAAAGAATCCATTTGGTGTTAACGGTCTAACTTTTATAAAATTAACCATATCAATGGGGCCCAATAGCATTCTGTGTACTCCTGAATCCCACGTCTTGCCTATACATTAGCCAGTGCTAGATACTGTTTAGTGACTGACTCTCAGCATCTATTTCCAGCCTCTTTCATGTTTTTCTCTATTCTTCAAGGACTGTTAGGCTAAAAACAGACACCCTTATTAGCAGAATTAAGGGTGGATCCTATCAACAAGATATATTTGTTTAAGATTTAGAAGACAGAAAGGAGACAGCTATTCATTCCGGGCACGGAAAGTATTCTGCAGTCTCTCACCTAGTCCCGGCTTCCCGGGTGTAGGGAAGCTGCATGCCCGCAGTGGCTTCCTGACGTCTTCTGGGGCAGCAGCCACAGTGGCGGGACCTTGGCAGTAAAGCTTCAGAAGGCAGGAGCCTGAAACCCACCTAGGACATGCCGACTTCTGCTCCTTCAACTTTTCTACTAATACTGCAAGAATCTAATTTCCTGCTTTAACTTTATATCTGAAACTAGTTTCTGTGCCAGTGAGTGAATTAACATCTCTCAGCCCCAAACCTACCGTTCTATGTTCAGTGTGTGACACTGGAGCTGGGAACTCTACACATATTCTGATTTGCCAGAGGGTCCCTGCCAGGCTCTGCTAGTAGGGGACGCAAGAGAGAGAAAGAGAGGCTGCCAATATGGAGGGGAAAAGAGCTTGCTCCTTGTTTGCCTCCTGTGGCTTCCTGTTGGCTTGCAATTCCCTTGAGTTACCTCTTCACCCCGGCAGTGCGGCTCCTTCCTCCAGCGGGAGATAAATCCAGTCTTCAGAATTTTCCAACACTTGCAAACTTCCTTCACTGCTGCCCCTCCCTGGCCCCAATGCAGACACACTAGCCAGCCAAGCACCTCCCCTTCCTCAGAGCACTCACATTTTCAGCTTTGAGAGTCCTCTCTCTGAGGTCAAAAAATCTTACAAAGTCCAATATTTTCCCTTCGTTCCCTCAGCCCTAGGGGTCGTGCTACCAACAAAGTACCAAAGTACAGGGCAAATTATTCTGAAAAGGACAAGAGAGTATTTTAGGATTTGGGGGCCACAAAGTCTCTGTCTCAGCTCATCAACCCTACCACTGATCGATGAAAGAAGCCATGGGAAATGTGCAGAGGAACAGGGATGGCTGTGTTCAATAAAACTCTATTTGCAAAAACAGACTTTTCCAGAGGGCTATAATTCCCTGCCCTTAGCTGTATAAAAAGAATTCTTTTTTTATACTTCCAGTTACCTAATTAACAACTCTACACCTAATTCACAATTCCTTACATTAAAACCACTCTGTTCAAATAACCTGACTGTTCCCATAGTTACGGTATCAGAAGGGCTCCTAAGAAACTGTCCAGAGATGGGACACTGGGATTCATTATTTCACCTGCTTGGGTTTGAAGGCAGTGATGATGATTCTATCGTCAGTGGAAGAAAAGGTCTGGCTGTCCATGGTGGGCAGTACCTAGTTATCTAAATTATCGTGTCTGATGTTCTTTCTTCGTCTTCCCGGTCACCCTCCTGCCTCTTCCCCGGGACCCAGAGGTGATACTGACCCACTACTCACTCTGCTCCCATGTCTCCCGATCCAGCTACGTTTCCCTGGAGTTCTCAAAATCAGAGACGACTGGCCAAGCTCTAGGAGCAGCACATTGTTACAAAAGAGAACTCCAAGTGGGGCAGATCTTTAAACTTAAAGCTAGTATTTATTAAGATGACCTGACAGAGGCAGAAGTGGATTACGTGAATTCTGCTTCCAGGCATCATAAACTAATTGATATACCAGACTTGTGAACAACTAGAAAACTGGGGGGGGGGGGGGTACTATACGAAACACCTGTTTTTAGACATTGGACAATAGGCACCATGAACCATGATCCTTGAAAAGAGAGAAGTTAATGAGGTGAGCCATACAACAGCTGAGGCTTTCTGATGGGAGGTACTTCACAAATTGTGATCCAGGGAAGAGGAATCTAGGCAGAATATGATGTTATAACTAATACGAGGAGACAGAAATTAGAGCCAGAGGATGCCAGGTGCTTGGGATTTACAGAGCAGCACGCTGGTGAGAAACTCCACACAGAAAGAGCTTGAGAAATCTGTAAGAGCTCCATTGTGTCTCTGGCCAAACACTGAGTTATGAATGAGTTAGGGAGAAACACCAAGGGATTTGGCAAAAAGAAAGTGTGTGTGTGTATATATATATATATATATATATATATATATATATATATATATATATATATAAAAGAAATATCAGGCCTACAGGATGAACAATTCCAAGAGTGCATATAAGAACAGGGGATATTTAAGTTATACCCAGCCATAGTGGAAAAACTACAGGGGCAGTTCCAAAGAGTCTCAGCTTTTAAGTAAAGTTAAAATAGTTCTAGAGTAAAGACTACTATAGAGCCACAAGTCACTGCCTACCAAAACTCTATAGTCTCTAAAAGCAAATAATATAATTTATTTATAACAGAAGACAACAGCAAAACAGCAGAGCAAGCAAACAGTAAACAAAAAAAAACTACATACAAAAGATGACAGGAAAATATGACCTAAAACCAAGAGAAAAATTAACAAACAGAAACAGAGATGACAGAGAAATAGAATCACTAGAGGAGAAATTTTAAAGATCTATCATGAATACACTTGAAGAATATACAAGAAAACTTGAATGTAATAAAAAGAAATAGAAGAATCAAATGTTTCATACATTATAGCTAGAAAAAATTAGTACTTGATATGTTCAAGTCCAATACACTGAAACTATAAAATATTGCTAAAAGCAACCAAAGAAGACCTAAGTAAATAAGGGACATACTGTGTGCATGGATTGGAAATCTCAATATGATTAAAATGTCAAATTGCTCCAAATTTATCTATAGATTTAATGTAATCTCCATAAAAATCTCAGCAGGTTTTTAGAGAAGTTGACAACCTGATTCTAAAATGCAAAGGTCCTAGAACAACTAAAACAATCTTGAAAAAGAAGAAAATTGGAGGATTTCAAGACTTGCTAAAAAATTACCACAATTAAGACACTGTGGAACTGGGCATATAAAGAGATATATATACATGAATGGAATAAACTAGAGGTCTAGAAATAGAGTAACATATATGGTCAATTGATTTCAATAAAATATAGTATTTTTCACAAATTATACAGGAAAACCTAGATATCCATATGGGAAATAAAATGGACCTCCATCTTTACCTCATTCTATGCACAAAAAATGGATCACAGACTTAAATTTATAACGTCTAACTATAAAACTCCTAGAAGAAAACAAGAGGAAATCTTCCCTACCTTGGATTAAGTGCGTATTTCTTAGACTAACAAAGCTCTAATCATACAACAAGAAAATGGATTTCAACAAAAGAAACTTCTCTTCAAATGATACATGTATTCGTTTTTTATTGTTTTATAACACATTATCACAAATTAAGCAGCTTAGAACAACACACACATTTATTAGCTCAATTTCCATGCATCAGGCATCTGTGTGGACAGTTGGGCTCAATCCGCTGCTCAGGGTCTCACAAGGCTATAAGCAACTTGCTGGTCAATCTAGAGTCTCACCTGAAGGTTTAACTGGGAAAGGACCTCTTTCCAACCTTCCTCAGGCAGGTGTCATCTTGCAGCTGCAGGACTAAGGTCCCAATTCTATTGGTGGCAGTAGTCTAGAGCCACTCTCAGCAACTAGAGGCTGCCTCCGTTCCCTGCTACATGGGCCTTTTCTATAGGCTTTCTCACAATATGGCAGCTTGCTTCTTAAAGCCATCCAAAGAGAGAAGTATCTCATTCAAATCTGCTAAACTGGAGTCTTAAATAATGTAACATAATTAAGGGAGTGACATCCCATTACCCTTGCCATAGTCTACTGGTTAGAACTCACAGGTTCCACACACATTCAAAGAGAGGGAATTACACAACATTTGGACACCAGGAGGGAGCAACTGTTGAGGTCCCCTAGATCTATCCTCTCTACCATTGTTCACAAATATCTCCAGTACATCTCTCTACCATGGGCCTTGTCTCCAGGACATATAAAGAATCCATCATTCAATAAGACAACATAAAACCCAATTTAAAACTGGACAAAAGACTTGACAGAGACTTCACAAAGACTTTTTAATGAACATTAATTACAGGAAAAGGTGCTCAATGTTGATAGTCAACAGGGAAATGCAAATTGAAGCCACAGTAAGTTATCACTATGTGCCCACTAAAATGGCTAAAATTAAAATGACTGAAAATAACAAACACGGGTGAAGATGTGAGGCTATGAAAATTCTCAGACAGTACTAGTGGGAGTGTAAAATGGAAAGTGTCTGACAGTTTCTTTTAGAGCTAATTTCCTTTATGACATTTTCTTTATGACCAACAATTCCACTCCTAGGTATTTATCCATGAGAATGAAAACACGTGTCCACATGAAAACCTGTAGAAAAAGTGTTCTCAGAAGCTTTAATCATAATAACCTCAAACTGGAAATTACTGAGATGTCCATCAATAGATGAATGGATAAACAAACTGTGGGGTAGCCATACAATGTGCAATACCACAAGGCAGTAAAATAAACTAATGATACAAGCAGCAACATAGATGAACATCAAAACAGCTTTTCTGGGAGAAAGAAGCCAGGCAAAAACAGAGTCCATGGTTTGGTTCCTTTCACGTGATAGTCTAACCCATCATGACAGAAAGCAGACCTGTGGCTGCCAGTGGATGAGGAGGGTTGCCTGCAAAGGGACGTGAGGGAACTTTCTGGAATAATGGAAATGTTCACATTGTAGAATTCAGTGGATGTTGTAATCACAGACTCACCAGGCATCTTTCCGTGGGAGTTAGCATGATGGCAGGGAAGAGTGGGACCTTAGGAACTGGAATGGGAACTTCTGTAGCCGTCTGGATGAATCCAAATCCCATTCCCTCTCCTTTGCCAGCAGGACAGACCTTCCTCCTCTCTCTCTGAGGACAGCCATACACCATGCTTGAAAATCCTATACTGGCATAACTTTTAGCAACAGATTCTGTGTATCAGTAGGGTGAGGCTAAACACAGGATACCTTCCCTACCCCCATGCAATATTTCAACTATAACTTTCACGCATGCACATATGCGTGCGCATGCGCACACACACACACAAACACACACACACACAATCCAAAGGCAATCTGCAGATTCTGTCTTTAAAGTCATCCAGAGACCTGAAGTACTGGAGCAGCTCTGCTGTGCTCAGTACAGAAAGTCTCCAATATAGTAAGTTCCACAGTGGCTCCAGTCAGCAAAATGGGAAGAGCTGAGAAACCAGGGCAAGGGGGTACCCTTCCCAATGGGTAAAGCAGAAGTTTTCCACCTCAACTCTGTCATGTTCCACCAGCAACAATTAAATCTCCTGGCCACACCCACACAGGGATGAGGGGAAATGCAGTCTCTGCCACAGACATCATTAATGAACTTTACATGATCTTGTTTTCATTCCTAAGCAGCAATTCTACCGTTGATTATACACACTCATTACACAGACCTTTTTTATTTTTTTAATTCACGAATTAATATTTTGCTCCAAATAAATCCTTAACAATATATCCTTTGTGCATGTATATTCCACGAGTTACCACACATTAGAACAGCTACACTTTCATCTAAACGTGCAACCAATTGCATATATTTCACAACTTGTTCAATTGCTTGTTTTTTCAGAAAACCCAAGTGAGATTCTCTACATGTCTTCCACCCACATCTATTTTAACTGCTGCCATGGTTTTTCTCTATATTACGGCATCAGAAAAAAACAAATGCTCTCCAAATGGTGCGGCACTTTTTCATTTTTATTAACAAATATTAAAAGATGCTTATCATTCAATGGCAGGCATATTTGAGAAGTTCTAGAGTTAACTAATGTGATTATTACATTGTCTTTTTATTAAATTGCTAATAAAATTGTAGCTTCTTATTCTCATACACAGGATTCCTAATTTTTAGTCTTGCTTATTCTGATAGCTTCATATTACCACAGCTAATCTTTCAAGACACCAAATACACTTTGGGAAAGATTCGTGATTAATGACAATAGCCTTATGGGTAATTTTGAGATTTGTTTAACTTGTCAGACCTGATCACTGACTTAACTCATCACTTAAAGAAAAGCTAGAAATAGCACATGGGTCCAGCAATGCCGGGTCGTTGCATTTCTGCTTACACTATTTTTCTCAATTCCTATTTTTTTATAGGAATCCTTTTAAACCAACACGTTCTGAGAGTCAGTTTAACTAAACCTAAATGCAGACTTATAAATCCATCCAACCAGCACACACACAAATGGCAATATTCTGCAATGGGCTAAAACCATATAAAAGCGTGAGGCCCCCTTCCCATGGGCACTTCACACCACCTTCCTCCTTCCCATTCCTCCCTGACCAGTTTCCGGTGTGTATGCCAGAAACAGGATCGGGTGTGCCAGTACCGATCTATAGGTTATTGTCAGTAAAACTGATTTCACAGGACTTTTGTTTTAAACCTAAGAAAAGAAAATCACACTTCCTTCCGGCATCCTGACAACATATCAGTATCCAGTGTCCCCCGGAGGTGCACATCATTACCTCCCCGCCCTCCGTCCACATAGCTCATCTGTATTACAGAACTTAGATGGTACACTGACAACAGCCGATAAACAAGACAGAGAGAAATCCTCATCATTTATAAGCACTTGGAGTGCTACCCTGGACGCACCTACCAGGCAGGTGAAGGTGATGCACGCCACACCTGGGCCTTTCGGGTAAGGCCCTTATTCCCCACACTCGCACGGGAGACGAAAGACAGGAGGCCGGGCCCAAAGATCCTAATTCTTGGGCCATTTCCTTTTTCCCCGTCTTGTTCGCTTCATCATCAGAGCTCTTGACCCAAAAAGCCCAACTCGAGGAGCCCGGCCAGGGATCCGCTCTCTATCTAATTCCCTGCCCGAGGACTGCGCTTTTATTCCACATCTACAAAACGGCATTTTAAAGAGAATACGGAAGCCTTTAACCCAACTGAGGACGAGGGGGAAGACGAAAGGGAGAAGGCGAGAAAGGGGAGGAGGGAGAGGGGAAGGAGAGAAGGACTCAGAAATACGAGTGCCCCTCTGAGCGGGGGACAAAAAAGGACATACATGGAAACTGCACCCCTGCTCAGCAGATACTGGGCATGTTAAAGTCATTACACTAAGCGATGAAGTTCAGAGCCGGTTAAGGAAGAAGCCTTCTTAACAGGGCAGTCAGGCGCAAAGCCGTGAAGCCTTCTGTGTGGCTTCAGGACTCACGCCTTAATCCAGGTAACCCCAAAGTCTCGCTCTGCGCTCGAGCATTACAGTGCCGCGCTATGTAGAGTCAAAACCCATCTCTCGGATGCCGGGCTCACTTCTGAGTCGGCTCCAGAGACAGAGGTTTGTTTTATGATCGTGGACACCCTGGAACTGGAAAATCATCAGAAAGCAAAGGAGCTCCGGGCACCACCATGTGATGCAACACATAGTAGGTCTTATTAACACTTCATATTTAACTATTAAACCCAATTAAAACTATCCCATTTTAAATGCAAAATTCTAGATGAATATAATCGAGTATTATCACAAAGCAATATTCTAAGCTTACTGTTTTGAAGTTTAAAGATACAACTTTATCACATCTGTTCATAAAAATAGAAAATAGAATAGTTTTATAATTGTTTTTTGGTAAAAAAAAAAAAATACCTTATTATCAGTTTTAGTAGAAATAAACAGAGTTTCATAAAGTGATATCAAATACAACTTGTGAAAAACTACTTACATCCAAAGAGTCCTCCTTCAGTAGGATAAGGGCCATATTCTGTGACACCAACCGGCAGGAATATCCTAGAAAGTAAGAGGAAGAGAAAGCGCACATAAATGTACCATTCTTTCCATGAATGCATCATTCTTCAATGGTTATTTGCATTCAGCCTCCTTTCTTTTATCTTCCTCCGCTGTATTTTAATCCCACTGGCTCATACCGAGGGAACGGGCAGGCGTGAGGGGTAGGAAAAGAAGCGATAAACTGACCATGATTCTTTCAGACAGCTGGAACAGAGCTGGGTGTGAAGGTCTTCATAACTAACAGCTAAAATAAATGTTTGTCAGTTTTCTGCACATGTGTCTTTATCCTTGTCATCCTCGTATAACATTAGGATAAGCCCTGGATTATCTAAAATAACAGCAAACACTTTAGGAAGACAAATGGAATCGACTGGTCCTCCTAAATCAGCATCTATGTGCCTATCCTAGTCTCAAGAGCCTTCCTTTGTTTTTTTTTTTCTTTAAAGAGTATGTACTTCTCACAACAGGTTTCAAAGAAATACTAGTATACATTGAGGAAATCACTTTTCCTACCCAAAGTTTAAAGCAATCCCCATTTCCCAAATCATATCTGAGTTTTTTTTTAAAAAGTTTGCTTGGGGCCTGTGCATACAGTAAAACAACAAATTTGACTGGATCTATACTGTTGGAACTCAACCAAGAATTTGGAGAAGTGCAAATTGTAGCGCTCCAAAGTCTTACAACTACAGACTATTTACTGTTAAAAGAACATATGGCATGTGAACAGTCCTCAGGAATGGGTTGTTTTAATTTGTCTGATTTCTCTCAGACTGTTCAAGTTCAGTTGGACAATATCCACCATGTCATAGATAAGTTTTCACAAATGCCTAAGGTGCCTAACTGGTTTTCTTGGTTTCACTGGAGATGGCTGGTAATTACAGATATGCTTTGGTTATGTAACTATACTCCTATTATGTTAATGTGTGTGCGCAATTTAAGTAGTAGCTTAAAACCTATTCATGCTGAAGTTACTCTACAAGAAGATATGCCAAAGAAATAATCAATCTTCCCATGTTTTCTTCCGCCTGCTACTTCTGTAGCTTTTCTTCTTCCTTCCTAATTACAACCCTTAAATAGAATTCGTGCCTCGTATCAAATTTATCGAGTATCATAATTCTTCCAAGTGGTAAAGATACCTCAAGACAAATGCTGGGCATAGAAGCCACAGGGCATAAATATGCAAAGATGTAAAAAGCTAACCTTTTCAAACAATAAGGCTTCTCTCTCACTTACCAACTTCACATTTCCCTGTATGGCCCCGGAAGATGACTGGTTAGCCAGAGACGGGTAAGATTCCTCAAGGGAGGAACAACCTAAGACAGGCACAGTCGCAGGGGGGCCATCAGGTGAGAAATTGGGGATCAACAGAGGTGAGGCTTAGAACCTCACCCCCCCTGTTCTGAGAGAAATCTTCTGCATCCGTGGATGTTTTATTGCCCTTGTCTAGCCTGGATTAACACATAGTCTACAGGCACACACCTGATCATCTACATTTGCTCTCTTACAACACTAAACTATGTTTTCTACCTTTATCTTGTATCTACCTACCACTTCAGCATCTTATTAAAAATAATAATAATAAAGAGAGAAATGTAGTATCCACACATAAATCAAGTATAAAAACCAAATGAGTATTCATATTTGAACTGACTGTGTATAGTTCATAATGCATGAGCAAAACTGAAAGTTTCTGTGATGACTGCCCTTGTACTGTTCACTATGTAACTTATTCATTATGTAAGAATTTGTTCTCCATGTAAGAACTTGTTTGTTATGCCTCAGAAGATTGGAGACTGACGAAAATTAGGCTTGGGGTGGATTAATGATTGTGCATTGAGCATTGACTCCCCTATACAGAATTTTATTGTCGTTAACAATCATTTGATCAATAAATATGAGAGATGCCCTCACAAAAAAAAAAAAAAAAAAAAAAAAAAAACACTGCTAACTAGAAAAAAAAAAAAAGTTTGCTTGGAACAAAAGTAATCCAATACTAATTCTTTTTTAACACTTTCCATTGCATATTTAAATAAAGTTATCTCAACGGGTTAAGCAAGATACTCTTTTCTGATTTTCCTCCCAGAAGGTGAACACGTTCTCTAGGAAGCTCTTCCCTGCTCAGGCTTTACAGCCCGCTCTGAAACAGGAGATGCTCGGTGACACTGTGCGCCGAGGTGAGAGCCTCTCCCTTCAACTCTGCACCCCCTGGGGAAAAGCGGCTCAGCAAATCCCCAGGAGGGGGTGTCTGCTGGAGCTCCCGTCTTTCTTCCCAGCCCCCATCTGCCCTTTCAGTGCCCCCTGGAGAGTTGGCCTCAAGGTGTGCTTTGTACCAACCTCCATCTCAGTTGATCTCTGAGAAAAGGCAAGAAAAGAATCCTTCCACCTGGAAAACTGGCCCTCACAACCCAGTTTTTCTCTCAGCATCTTAAGATAATGGATTAAGCATCACAGAAACATGAAGCAGATCATCAGCGTGTAGAATTTCAACCTTCGAGCAAGTACGTAGGTGAGAAGCTCAAGGAAGCGCCGTAACCAATGCTCTTCCTAAATCAAGGAGGATCCCAGAGTCTGAACTAAACAGAACGGCTGGAACGACCATTCGCACAGAGGCTGTTTGCGACTAGAAAAGGAGATAAGCATTTAACTAGTGGACCCGGCACGTGACTGCTGCAACCATGTGCTCAATTCTCCTCCTTTCCTCCTAAACAAACCCTATGAAAAGGCACCAAACAGAATATAAGACACACAAACATTAAGACCTAGAAAAACCCTGTTTTTTTTTTCAGGGGGTGTTGTGGACACCGAAAAATATTTTCATTTCTCTATTTTGGGATGTACACAGTATATCCTTCACTAATGACTGTCATTTGAGAAGAATATTTTGTGAATCACCTCAGAACACAAATTTTAACAAAATTATGGCTTGTAATCTAAGTGTTATTTTTTTAAAGCAAAGTATATATAGTCCAGGCTGTTAGCGGTTGCTATCTCAAGGAAGTGAGATTATTTTGCTTGTGAAAACCACTGCGTATTATTTTAAAAACTAAAACAAACTGATTAAAAAATCACAATACCACAAAGGCAAATGCCTATTAAACTTCTAACACAAAAACAAAAACGGGTGGGGGGGGTGGAGGGTGGAGTGAAACAATTTTCTGTACATTTTCCAATTTGTTCATGTATGTATTTTAACAATAGTGATGACTGCCAAGGAGACTTTCCCAGAATGCCATTCAAAGTTCTGCATGGTAGGACTGAAAGAATCAAACTCTCTGCTTCCGATTAAAATTTTATAAATGTATTTCTTCCTTGTTATAAATTCTTAGACTAGGCCCAGAAGGGAGGTCTATATATTTTATTTTCATTTACAAAAGGGGATATTGCAGCTTTAATTATTTCCCTCTATGTTCACATACTCTATCTCCAGAGACTTCCAGAAACTTCATGCAACATAAACTGTTACAAATTTAGTATAACTAATGTAAAAGGATTTGTTGGTCGTTTTTTGATTTGAACAACAGCTGCAGGAGCAAGCTATAATTTTTTAAGCCCTAGCTTGCTGCTTTATTTTATATTTTTCAATTTAAGCAAAATGCCACTTGACAGCTGAAGCTGCACAAAGATATTATGGAAAAACTCTTAAGTATTTTTCTAGCCACTGCAGGGAGAAGGCAATAAATAAAACCACTGACACTTTCGTGAATTTAAATATACAAAACTCAAGGTTTGTGAGAAGAAACAGGCTGGTGTGTTCCTTCCTTTCTTTCTTTTTTTAATTTGGAAAATGAAGTGAGGTTTGCTTAGAGAATTACCACACAGAACCTTTGCACTAGACACACCATGGATGTTCAACACAGGCAATTGTGACTTAGCTAATGTGGCAAATTAAATTACGTCAGTCCAAGTTTGCTGTGTTTGATTTCTAATGTTTTTGGATAAAATGAGATCAGCTCCTGGAGAAGAGCCAGGTATGAAATGTCAATCTGCACTTGTGAATTGAGGTCTAGTTCTTTAATCCCGCGATTTTACAACACAACCCATAAGCTGACTGAGAAATGAATCTCTGGGGTTTCACTTCTAATACAGCTGACATTAACGGCACACTACAGAAGTATTTAGTCTTTCTACTGCCTGAGTATAATCAACATTCAAAGAAATCAAAATATTAGAGTCTGTGGTACTTAGAGCAGGACTTGATTTTAAGAAAATTATAGAATTATTCACATTAGAGGAAATACTACCAAACCAAAGCTCTCAGATCTCACAGTGTCTTTTCGAGATAAGCTCGTCATGCCAAAGGCATCTAAATCCAAATTTCCCTGCAGACGGTTTTGAAAGGGTTAGGAGCAATTTTTCCTGGCTAACCATGTATCTGAGAATGAGATGAATCAGGCCGGCCATCGCTGGGATTCAAGATGACTCCAAACCCTCAGTTAGGGGGCTGTTGGTTCTACATATTTTCAGAGAGCATCTGGCCCATCAGTATTTGAGTGTGAGTGTGTGAAACACACTGCCAGGCATTAGGAATGAATAATGAAAGACGGTTCTCTCAATCTATTCCACATGCAGTCAAAGAGGCTCAGTACAGAGTCCTTCACCATCCGGGGAACCTGGAGGCCGAGGACTGGTCCACAGAACTACACACGTCAGCACCTTCCCCTCCAGATCCCTCTCTGCAAGGTTCTGTCACCCTTAAGACGTGCTGCTTCAGCCTTACCACATGATCTCCCTGCAAAGTGAGCCATCCTGGCCCATTCTATGCTCAGTCTTCTTTGTTTAAATAAATCTTGATGGCTCAAGTTTTAAATCTATCTCATCCATGAGGCCTTCCCTGGTCTTTTCTGACTCATATTCTTCCCTGTGGGAAGCGAATATCAAGTGTCGATTATGTGCTCAGATCTCAGCACTCTCACACCTCTGTGACGTGGGCTACGTCACTCGATATTTCTGTGTCTCAGTTCTACCATTAAAAATGGGATAACAGCTATCTCAAAGGGGATTAAACATAAAACTTACAAAAACGACTTAGCGCAGTTTTGGGCCCATTATAGCCAATAGTTACTACGTATTATTAACTCCGGTCACACTTAACATCTATACTGCACCATGAATACCTTCTCATCTCTCTCCTTAATTTGACTCAGGTCTCAGGTAGGGAATTAAGTTCCCCAAGTCTCTAGTGGAGCACCTGGCAACAATGTTAGCTGCAGGCAACAAGAAATTCCATGCCTGACTTTTCTCTGAAAACCAACACTTAAGACTGGGAACACGACAATGTCCCAGCTTCTCCTGAAAATGGCAACTTGTCTTCCTTCTAATGGGCAAGGCAACCTGCAGGCAGTAATAGACTGAGCAAGCAGTATAGTTACTCACTTTTCAAAATTAAACTTCTCAGACTGTAAAAAGTAGCTTGAAAATATTAAATGATTGGTAACAAAATGGAGGCGGCAGAATTCCAACTCAGAAATGGTTTACAGTAAGAGCTATTTCCAACTTAATGACTTGAAAATGGAATACACACTAGGATTTTGTTCTTACTCATCCACATCCATTAGGAAAAAAAGCAGACTCTATAAACTTTACATCTATTGCCTAACTATTTAATAGATGTTTTATCCAGGGGTACTAAGGAAATGACAACTACACGATTCACAAAGTCTACATCTGAATTTTCACTTTAGACAAGCTGACGCCAAATTTTTAAGCTAAGAAAGAAAACTAGCGATTCGTTGAAACACAGCTAGTTAGCATAAATTCAAGCAGAGCCCAGCAGGCTGGCATCATGCCAATCCGAAACAACCTGAAACCCACAGGCAAGAGGACTGTCTCTCTCTATAGAATACTCATTGGCTCCTAACAGACACAAATATCCTGGAACTTCATTTGACTAGGTATATTTATTTCCAAAATATGAACCCAAAGCTACACTTTACAAATAAATTCTCAAACTATGATGATAGATAAATCGAACGCTAAAGAAAGCCAATAGTCCCAAACACCAAACACGCCAAATGTCACAGCTAAAGGTGAACTCTTACCATAGGTGCCACTGAGAAAACCTGTAAGAGTCAACAATCATGAGACATCCTGATTTCAGAGACGCTACAATATAAAAGTAAGGCGTGTTTCAGAATGGATGAGATACTGTACCATTCTCCCCTGGCCTCCTAACTCAAACTTCAGTGACAGCTACGTGAATCCATTTAAAGGTGTCCTACCCCAGAAGTCAAGAGCCTTCACCCCTAGTTCTGGCTTGTTCATTCAACAGAACGAAACCTTTGTAAACTCTGGATTTCCCCCTTGACCTATGACTGTTCACATGAAAAGACTGGAGATAGTGTTCAGAAAGCACTCCCAGCACAGTTCGGGTACTCAGCAGACACTCCATTGATTTGCTTTTTCTTCCTTTATATGGAAATAGAGTGGCTAGATACTCATTCTCCTCCCAAGTATCTTCTAGGTACCCTAAAATGCACGTAGAATGCACTAAAATATTTGGACTGTGCAGTGAGTGTTAGGGGAGATGGCTCTTCAATGGTTCCCACTCCTGAGGGGAAGAGGAACGCAGGACTGGAAAACAAGCCTGCAGTCCACACACTGTGAGGAGCATGACTTCTTGCTGCTTATGACTGTTGTCTGGGGTCTGACCCAGTCAAATGCAATACAATGTCTGCATTTCTATGCCTTCCTGAGCCTTTGGCATCATCTGTAGGTTAAACAGACATCCTAAATTTTTTAAAAAATGACATTTAATCCCTCAACATCATCCAGGGTTGCAAACGTGAGTTCCACATACTAAGTGAAAAAAATAATTCAGACATAGCTCTTCCAAAGAACATCAGTTCCCTGGTGACTGGAAGCATACCTAGTAACACCAAAGACATGTCTGATGGCTTGTACTGATACATTAGAACAAACAAGAACACAGAGAAGCTCCAAAATAAGACTTTAGTGAAGTCATCTGTTTAGAAGGCATAATCTTCAAGCAGTCTCAAGGAGCGTTACCTGAGAAAGATCAATTTCCAAATATCTAATGGATGTGAATGTTTCCGGTACCAAAACTAAAAATGTTGCTATACCCTCTCTTTTAAAAAAAGCACAAAGTAATCGACCATTATTTTTTAAAACTCTTCAGGTATCAGTTATCTCCCAAGGCTCAGAAGAGTCTTACTGCATTGCAAGCAAAACTCTCCTTTACGAATTATAACCCACTTGTGTTTTCTGGGTTCATTTTTCAGCCCTTTGCTTTCACCTGGGCTTGTCCCAAACTCAGAGATACCTTGAGAGCTGAGGTACGATAAAAGGCACAGGCAGGAGAAGGGCCATGCGTGTGGCCCGAGGGCAGGCATGCGGCTGAGAGGAGGTGACAGAGGGCAGGGGCCCTCTTCCCGCCACAGCACCGTCAGCGAATACACCCTGCATGCTCCCTTCTCACAGCAAACGTGAGATGCCGCTTAAGGAAACTAGGTCCTGGGCCAGGGGCATGGAAAGGCTATTAGTCCAGCAGGAACACTCACTCGCTTTGTTTCCAGATCTTATCACATCAGCTCAATTTTAACATGAGGGATTCCCCACTTCTTCCTGTTGCTCTAAGAGAGCAGAAATCATACCCCTAAATTTTGAGTATTTCTAGGCAGCAGTCAACTTTATGTGCCCTGTATGAACAATGGGAGCCATATATCAATAGCAGGTGTTTAAGGCCAAATTTATGTGGGAAATCATACCTGAAGGGCCAATGTCTATACAGAGGCAGAGAGACATATCATACCAAAAGCAAATGTATTGACCTGCATTATGACAATCTTACCACCACCACCAAAGGGCTTTAAGCTCTGGGTTCTTATTTCCCAGTAGCAGTGATGGGTCTGCACAGAAACATCATCACGCCCTTCTCCAAAATCATGCATTTGAGAGACAACTAGTACACACCAATGGACAAAGTCACGCCTGATGCTTCAGACACCATTCATGTCTCTGTCACTGTCATCTCAGCTGTGTGGGAGCCCCACTGTATTTGATTAGCTACAGCCTTGATAAGTAATGACTAAATGACTTCTATTTTTTTTTTAATGAAATTCACCCTAGATAATATATATTGTTGAAGCTGAGGTTGTCTGAAGACAAAGCTGACTCAAAAGAGAGGGTTTTGAAGGGAAGGAAAGGAACTCCATGGATTCAGTTGGTAATATTCCCAGGAGACATCTCCAAGGACAACAGTAAGTTAAATCCACTTAAATTCTTAGGTGAGCTGGGACGCAGTCTGTCTGTGTAAACACACTCTCGGTCATGCAGGCCTTACACACTGATTTTACCACATATGCACCAGGGTTCCTTCCACCATAATGATGACAGAAGTACCAATAACTTTAAAATAACTTAAATAACCAACATTTTTGATTTCTTAAAAATCAGTATTTTCAACTCCTTTCAAACTCAAAATATGCCTCTTTAACATTCATGAAGTTATTTGGACTTAAATTTCTTCAATTTTCATTTCAGGTTGCCAACCCAGATTGGGGAGGGAGAGATAAAGACCCTCAGAAAATCCATCGCTTAGTTGGTAAACTCATTAAAATGGTCATAACTACAAAATCACAATGTATACTTAAACTTGGTGAAAATAGGCTCTTGGTCTCGGGCTAAAAATCTGAGAAGAAAAGCAGTAAGAAAACCAAAGTTGTCAACTTTTGAATTCTATGTCCCCTATAAGGCTGTTTAATGCTTTTCAGGGAGCTGGAACAGTGCTAATGTTTGTAACAAGCAGATAATGCTCATAAGAATATCTTCATTTAATTTGGAGAAACTTTTCTCGGCCTTGTGAATGAGAATTCTGTAAGAGGTCATCTGCCGAGGCGTTTGGGGAACCCTCAGGCACTTCTACAGGGCACTTCAAAAACATAATACAAAGCCAGCTTTGGGATATTATCTTAAAATTAATTACCTATATTAATTGCAGTTTCTTGTTTGTCTCCTGTCAACACCCATATCTTAATTTCCGCCTTCAACAGAGTCGCTATGGTTTCCGGAACACCTGCCTGAAGGCGGTCTTCTATGGCAGTGGCTCCAAGTAACAGTAAATTCTAGATCAAAAAATATTTTCCGTTAAAAGACTGGTCCATATTTAAGAGCAGCATTCATGACAAAACTCTGACGAAAGACAGGCAGTCAAAAAGTCCCGACAGTTATTTTCGGTACATTAAAACCACTGTTTACAGATCATTGATAATATCTCGATGGGTAGCATTTCAAAACTCTTTGCAATGTCAGACCCACTCCACACACACAGGCAACCCAGTGCTCCCTTCCCTGTGGGTCATGGGCCTGTGAGAACAGACACTATCTGGCAGTAAAGCATATGGGCAAGTAATCTTGAGGCAGTTACCGGTATGTGAGCCCTCCCCTCCACCCCACTAATGAGGGAAGTGTCATGTTATTGTCAACGCATGGGAAGACTGACTCTAGATGATACAGTTATCTGGCAATACGTGAAGCGTAGAATTTAACAGCCAGAGAAGAAAACATCAAAGTATCTGCAGGTCGAGGAACCATAAAATGCTGCCCCTGTTAGCCTTCTTCAAAGCCTGGACGGGTCAGTCCATGTTGAGGATGGGTATGGAGTGCAGACCCACAGACCACCAGTGCCCGGCCTGCTGTCCCAGCAGATTCCAGAGTGCCTGCACAGAGGGGCTGCTCACCACCTGCCCACCTCCCCTGAGCCTCTCCCGGACAGAGGACCTTAGCTTGGTGACCTGGTTACAGGAAAAGCCGACCCCTTCCTGAGCAGCTGCCATGTGCCGGCATGGGCATACTGCCTATTTAATCACATTGTTCTAATTCTAAAAGTAATTGTGGATATTTCCAGCAAAGCAGGGCCGATGGACACTCTGAATTCAGTTCTAGGCCCACCTTAACCTCCATTAAAATGACAAGCAAGTAAACATAAAACTTAACAAAAACTAAATGTGAAGAAGCAAAGGGGAATTTTAAAAAAAGAAATACAAGGAATGAAGAAAGCAAACAGGTGAGGACTTCAGAGTCATAGAAACTAAAAAATGGAGGGGCCAGTGGTTGCTGACATGAAACAAAAAAAGGTGAAATCCAACCCCCAGATAGGAGGGACTCCAATAACACCTAAGGCCTTGGGATAAACTGGAAAGAAAAACAAAAACCAAAGCAGGCAAGACGGGGTACCAACGGGAAAGCATACATCTTATTAGAATAAACAAGTGTGAAGATACTTCGTAAGTACCATGTCCAACCAGCCCATGAATTCTGATTGCTCCTGTACCTCAACAGGGTACCCTAACCTCCGTAAGCCTAATCTCATGCAGCCCCAGAAAGTCACCGATGTTGGTTTTGACCTGATGCTTCTTAAGATGCCATCAGTGCTTAGCTGAAGGTGCTGAGATCTTTCAGACAGCCCGTAAGAACTAACTGCTTCTTAAAGCAAAGGAAGAAATGATTAAAAGCTAATGGTCAATTCATATTCTTACAAAAAAGAGAACATCACTATGTAGCAAAAGGACCCCTGTTTAAAGACTTTATTCTACAGGTGGTGAGGCCCCCCCATCGGGCATGTGACGACTGTGTCCTGGGCCACTACCTTCTCAATGATCTCGTAACACTCCTCCAGCCGCTGAGTTCTGTCTTTCAATATGGTGCTGGCTTCCTGGTAGGTTTTCAGCCACTCCTCATACTCCCTCTCCGAGAGGTCAGCGTAAGCCACACAGAGCGTCCTCAAGCCTGCAAAACAGTGATGGCACCGGTGAGGGGGGCAGGCAGGAACCTTACCTAGTGAGAGACATCACGCGGCTCCGCTTTACACCAGCACAGCCCCCAAAATTAAAGAAAACATCTGCCTTTTAGGTCTCTCGAACTTTATATATTTAAGAAAGTGAATGTGAGAACGACTCCACTTTTAATATAACCACCTCTTGTATAAATTTCAGAGGATGTGAATGGATTCCTCACGGTGGCAAAGTCCAGGAGCTGTGCGTGACCCATATGTGTGTGAACAGCAGACAGGTATCAGCAAGAAGGAGGCGGGAAGTACGTTTCAAGACAGCAAAAACAGCCCAGGGTGCTATCACGTGAAAGACCCAGGCTTTCAGGCAGCCACACTAGGTGTGTGAGTGTGTGTGTGTATGTGTGTGTGCGCGTGCACCACACACTCAGGTGTGAAGCTATAGGCGACAGAGCAGCAGTCAGCACTTAAGCAAGGCTTCAGCTCTCGCCACATTCTCTTGCAGGAAGACCTGACCTCGGTGTTGTTTAAGGCTTCTGAGAGAACTCCTTTCCTGTTCTCCCCGAGTTCATAAATTATTATTCCCTTATGTCACGGATAAGCCAGCACCATAAGGATACAAGAGGGACAGGGAAATAACATGAGCTTTCTGAGAAAGGGAATAACCACAAATTGATTTGACATAGTGTGAGGCAGCCAGCCTTTTCCCTCTGCACTTCCGGTTAAGAGTCAGCAGGGCCACATATAGGTAACTAAGTACGGACTTTGCCGTGCATCCTGTCACTGCCGTGGGCACAGAATGCGGAGGGCGGGGCAGGGGTTGCTGGTAGAGAAGTATACTCCTGTGGAGCAAGCCACGCACTGCACATAAATGACGTATCTATTCAGAACATGATGGCTTACCCCAAGCATCAGCCATAAACCCTTGAAAATGAACCTCAATGGTTAAAAATAACATTTGCAAATTTCACTTACCTTCCGTGGCAAAATATTCCAGATGGCATAATGTTTCCTCCATGTATTTTGAATCTTTTGAAAGTCTCTCAAAAATTACATTATCCTATAAAAGAGGGAAACAATGTGACTGGTAAACCCATAAGTAAGCCTTCCAGCCAGCATATTCTAAACACAGCTTTGTTTCAGTGGTGTTCATGTCAAGTGCATGAGAACACCTGATGGGCAAGTAGAAATATAGTTCTTAGCTGAATTTAGTAGTGAGCTTCAGAAAACAAATCGGGTATGAATGTAGCCAAACAAACCCTGTTGGGGAGGACCGCTGTTGTCTCAAGAATAATCAGGCACCCAGTGGTGCCTATATTTACCCAAAACTGCAAATATTATATACTAAAGTTTTATAATACCTTTTTGCAGACGTGGAAAGAGTAAAATGCGCATAAAAATGGCTCAAGTACACTCTTGCTTCTGACACTGCAAGGGCTCCTACCAGGGAGGGCACAACCCACCCACAAGGCACTGAACCCAGGTCGGCTGAGAACCACGTGGTATGACTCAGCTCTTCACCCTGCTGATTGACAAGCAGGGCTAGGGGACTGGATGCCACAGAGCATCCATCAAATATGGCATATGCTTCACAGCTTTAGGACACTAAAATGTCTAGTTTGGTTTTGGGGGGGCAGGTTTGAAGAGAAAACCTATAAAAATAAAATGCAACATTGTGGCATTTTCATATTTATACTGTTCTATAATTTCACATTCCTCCACCACTCACACTGACCCCTTTGTACTTGCTGTGGTACTTAGGACATAATGGCAAATAAACAAATAGAAAGTGAAAAAAAAAACCAACTGAGAACATAATCTCAGTATCCTTGATATAAACATTTGATTCTTTAATGGGTCCAGCTATAATGCCTTTAGAATTCACATGCATTACTCCGTTTTTAAAAGCTCAGTGGACTCAAACAGGACCACATTTCTTCCCACTATTGGTAAAGAGTAGTAAGATTTTCAACAAATCCTTGACCCTAGTGTAGCTTCAAATTCTTGACACACTCTTATAAAATGCTTAATAATTTTTCCCTCAAAATGTAAGACGGTAATTTAACAGGATAGGTTTGGAAGCAAGGCTCATAAGCAAGAGATAACACAGTTAGATTGGATCAGTAGGTGTGGGGACAGGACAAAACACCTGGCCTAGGAAACTAAGCAAAATGGGCAGTAATGATGAGGCCACAGATGGCAGTGACCCTCATTCCTGCCACATGGCGCTCTGTATTGACGACACAACAAACCCCAACAATGGAGAAGAATAGCTGCTATAGAACTCAGACAGACAGATGGACAGATGGATGGATGGATGGATATCATAGGTCTATATAAATTACTTTATCTTCCCAAAGTCATAACACAATGGTAGTTAAACTGGAATCAGAATTCATACTTCAAGGGTTTTGCATGACATAGCAAGGTGCTGGTTTTGAAACCAACTGTTGGCTAAATGGAAGCTTTTCACGACCATCTTCGCCACGCTGGCTTGGACCACCATCACCGTCCGTGGGTTTTCACTACAAGCCAACTTTACTGCCAACCTGAAAGAGCCTTCCAGCCTTGGGCAGATTACTAGGGAATGATGTGGACGGCAGCTAGGAGAAGCAGCAGATTAACAAAGCAGCCACCGGGAAGTGCAGGCAGGAAAGACACTCAGCCGGTACTTACAGCCCCCTTGCAATAGAGCCGAAGTTGTCCTGAAGGAGTTCGAACAATTACAGACATTCTTTTTCTGTCACTGTAAGAGTAAAAACAAAGAGGAAGAAAAGAAAAAAGGTTGTCATTGGTCTGTTTTATGGGACCCTGTGATTAAACACCGAAACAAAGCAAAACATGGGCTGGCAGCCCTCAAAGTGGCCAAGCTCCATTTTGCTATGCTTTTCCTCAAAATCAGACTTTAACTGCATAGCTCCTACTCTTTTTATTTATATATAATGGACAAAAACCCATTCATTTCCCTACCATGGCAACTCACTAGCACAGCTACTTATAGGAGAAGAGGCAGAAACCGAGAGGTTGAGCACCTACTATGTCCATCTAGTTTACTTCAGACAATACTCTGTAAAAGTATTTGTTTTTATTTTGTTAACTCAAAAGAAACCTGCCTACTATGTAGCAAAGTGGAAGTTTCAACATGAATAAAGCTCTTCATTGCGTCTTCTTTTAACCGGAGCAGAAAGGAATTACAAGTTGGTAGAACTCACTGGAGGCAGGACTTCCCTGGTCCTCTCCCGATGCCGACACGCACACTTCCTTATTCGCCCTCCCCGGGACCCGGCTCACTCCCTGAGCCTTCAGCGGCTCCTCACCACCCCCAGATTCCTCCTCTTGCTGATCCCCACCCACCCCTGCACCTCACCTTATCTTGTCTTCCACTAACCCTCCCATCCACCACCAGGCTGCACACACGCCAGAAGACTCATCGTTCCCCTTCTCTACACCTCTGTTCCCTGTCTTCATAGACTACATCTCACCCTCCCGAATCTCTTTGGCCTTTCAGCAGGTGATTTCCCATGGGCTGTAAGCTCCTAGGACTGAGGGTCAGTGCCTCTCCAGCCTGGTGTGACTTCTGCACCCTAACCATAGCACTCCACCTAACCAGCTACCTAGTAGCCGGGCGCGCTCAGCAAAGCTACTAACCCAGCATTTCACCTTCTCAAAGTGTAAAGCAGGGTTGCCACCAACTACTGCAGGGGAGTTGTCAGGATTAACCGGCATCTGGAAAAAGTGAGTCAACTAAAAAGACATAGCTTTAACCAGACCTATAACTATGAATCATCTTCCTCTTCCCTCTTATCCTCCCATAAGTTTTATTAATACAGCCTTATGTCTCCATCCATATTCACGTATTTCTATCTGATTTCCTTTTCTCATCCTTGTCCCTCCAGTAACTACTGGTCCCAGTTAACACAGCCACACAACAGCACACGGTTTCCAGGACATCAACAAAAGATGAGGCACAAAGAGTCTGGAGCGGTGTTAATCTGCCCACGCACAGGGACACTGTCCCCTGGTCCCTACATCTACTCCTACTGGTACCGACCTTCTCACTTTCCCATTGAAAACCCAACCCCAAGGACCCCTGACCCACCAAAGATCAAGTTTGCAGTCCTAAAACTAAAGAGTAGAGCTGGAAAGCATTTCCTCCTAGAGGGCAAAACATTGATCTTTTTCAAATAGCTTATGAATCAAAGAGGGCAAAGGAGTCACAAATCATTTAACAAAGGTTGTTGAAAACCCGCCTAATTTTAATAACAGGAAAAGACGCCTTTGAGAGAGCAACAGAAACTTACTCTCTGGTTTTGACAGTTCAATGTTGAAAAGCAGAAAAAAATTAGACATTAAGATGGTTTATAACAAACTATGAATGATCTAGGGAAACAATTCAACAAATATTCTCAGGTCTTAAGTAAACCACACTGGGGAAGAATGAGTTCGAGTAGGTACAGGAGAACTACCCTACTACCCTACTTGGGCCAAGCCCCGATGGGACGCACTGGTCTTATCTGCCTTTGCAGGTCAGTTTCCCAGACCTCCCCTGGGTGTGCTCAGATGGAGCCGGCGGGACCTGGGCTAAACCAACCAGAATAACGTCCTCCTCACATACCCCAAACCATGCACATATGTCTGTAGCTGCTGATACAAGAACATCAGTCTCTAGGAATTTAAAGAAAAAGGAGCATATGGAAGCATAACACTTCATTTGGGAAAAAAAAAAAAATCAGAGAAACGACCTTCTCTACTTTCTGAAACAGAAGTCACAAATCCCAGGGAGAAGAGGGCCTGTGGAGATATACTCCCTACATTTAATAGGTAAGTACTACATCTAATCATACCATACGATCATGCAAACACTCTGATGAAGTTGCTAAATATACAGATACATATTTTATTTCAAGTGCACAAAAGAGAAACATACCTAGAAAATTCCAGGACATTAAGGATTCCGAATGTCTGTTCCTGTCCCATCTGAAACGAGCAAAACAGGCTTGTATCTTAGGTGCTGTTTCCCAAACCTACACCCCTCTTATCCCATCTTCTAACCCCCTGCAAACGCCTTTTCAATGTGGACCTTTTTTTCCCACAAGTCAGTCTGGTGGGGTCACAGCTCCCCCTTCTGGTAAAAGCTTCTCATTTTTCTCCAGGTAGCAAGGCCGTCATAATAGCTCGCGACACAGCCCCTTCCAAGACCCGTAAAGGACCCAAGCTACACAAGCCCATCTGAAGCTTTGGGGCCAGTAATGCTTCTAAACTCAGGATTTTACGTATTTTTTAGAAGTATATTCATACACCATACCCTATAATATTCATACATTCATACCCTATAATACATCAATTTTCTACAGCAAAATGTACCCCTATTCACACTGAGATTCATAAAGCCATAAACAGCCTCATGTCAGTTCTGATTAGATTTTGCTCCCCAAATCTATGCCCCACATTTAGGGAAAAAACTTGGAATTCAAAGCATCTTAGATTATCAATCTGCATCATACTTCAGGGCAATTAATCAAAGGTCCTTTTTCTTCAGGTTCTTCAAAAATGGAACCTCAATACTCTCAATTTTTTTTCCAGAAGATTCTGGATTATGGGTGCATAATTTTCAACATTTTTCATCAAACCTGCTCTCTCTAGCTCCCCGATACATCATAGCAGGAAGAATACGGGCTTTGTAGTTCAACAGATAGGCGTCTGAATCCAGCTTCCGCCACTAAGTGTGTGACTTTCCTACGAATGGCAATAGCCATTCATGCCCCAGGTCTGTAATTCCCATGTGTGTAACTGACATGCAGAACACGGAACATGGAACATGGAATTTTGTTCCACCTACAACTCCCACCCCTCCTCTTCAACGCCTAAATTAACACATAATGACCCACGTAAGCCAGCCTCCACCAGTCTTCAGTCCCTCTTTCTGAAACCACCAGGTCTCTTTCTCCTCAGCCTGTCCCAACTACTTTCTCCGACTCCTGCTCAGAAACATGCTCGCTGTCACCCTGCCCTCGGCACTAGGCTGTCTGCTGGACCGACGGCTCCCTGCCCGCTGCGCTACCAACCACCTCCATGGGAAGCCCACTCATTCGGCTTTCAAGATGGTCAGGCCCCTTCATGTAAACAGCAGGTTTCATGCTGCCCAAGTATTCGTGGTTGAATGGGATTTTTTAAGTTATTCATATTTTTCTACCTTAACTAATCAGAAATACTGGTTATTATTTTACTCCCAGAAATAAATGGCCTTCATTGTTAAATAAAATGATGAAGGGGTGCCATTCCACTACAACGGCATCTAACACCGGGATGACCAGCTCAACGGGCTCTCTAGAGTCCCCATATTTATCCAGCACTGTGAGCAAAGCAACCATTCTCTCCTTTCTCTCCCACCTGTGCTGCATCCACGCCCTTCCCAAGCACCACCGCTGCAGCACAGAGCCGTACAGCTGGAAATACTACAGTGAAGGGCAATAGTCTCCTCAGACTGAAGGCGAAGAAGACTTCATTTATGAAAAGTTCCTGTGAAGGGAATCCTAGATTCGGTCAGTACTTTGTCCCACTTCTAATAATTGCACACTTCCCTATGCTAAGTTCCCTGCTGATTGAAGTAAGTAAAAACAAATATGAGAGATCTCTGCACTCCATAAGAAAAGAAACTGAAAATTCCGAACAGTGGGCTATTTGTATACGGTATGGTATTTTACAGGTGTGCATGTAAGTAAAAGAAAAATGGACCACTGCCATGTGAGGAACATAGCAAGTTATTATGTAAATTAGAGTAAATTCCAAATGCATTAAAGAGCTCTAGGGCTTGAAGGATGCCTACAGCTAAAAACTGTAAGAATCCAGGAGATCTCCCCCAATTGAGAAGTGGAGAAAGGCCGAGGAGAAGAGGCAATGCCTGTCTCCAGGCCCTCATCCACTCAGACTGGAGTAAAATGCAGCCCCTCTAACTGGTCAGCATTAACACCAGTGCCCTGCAGGGCGTAACTAGCAGTCTCCCTGTTGCCCATCTCAAGGGGCCCTATTTGATCTTTTTCTTGATTTAAAGTTTTCCTATCACCAAATCTCTCCTTCATGCTTCTTGAGAGGGGAAACTCAGAAAAAACATAAAATAAGTAAACTCCTCAACTTCAGGGAAGGAAAAACTCACAAAGATTAAAAAACATATATATCTCTTAAGTGCCAACTCCTTTCTCTCCAGTCAGGGAGACTGAGGCCAGCAGCCCGAGGGCGTCACTGCACAAGAGCCACCCCACCAGGCACCAGGCAGCAGAGGCAGAGCCGGAGAGCCTGTCCTCAAAGCAAGAGGCCATAACGTCATTTTCCCAACTATTGCAGAATGAAGAGCAGCCTTGCTAAGTTCGTTGCTACAGATAATTTCACATCAACGTGGGAAAGGCTTGTGGGAAGCATCTTTAAGGGGGAAATTATTGCAACGTAAAAAGAACATGGACAGGCTTTTATGATCACGTAACAGCCTCCATTTTTCAATAGGTCTCGTTTCTCAAAGAAAAAAATGTAAATTCAGCTACCATATTTACAGTAGACGTGGCATTTCAAAAATAGGGTCTTTGAAAAAGTAGGTGCCGTCCAGCAAGAGGCACCCAGGGACATCACTTACAGCTTCTATGATGACCGAGTAGGGCGTTCGGGCCGTGAAGACGAAGCCCAGCTTCCTGGCGCCTTTCACCAAAGCAGCTTCATCTGCCAATAAAGAGCAGGGGGAGACCGACTAATTGAGGTAAGCACAGAATTCTGTTCAGTAAGTGTCACTGTTCAAAGGAACAAAATCCACACTGGTTAGAGGCCTAGCCTTGGGTGCAGGGCCGAAAGGGTTCGGGATGCAGACGGCACGCACTCGCTCTCCCGGCCACTGGGGTCCCGAAGGGGACACTTCTGTTAGACAGGAAGACGGGCCGACAGCTCATTCCCTGGGACGGGCGGGGCTGCACACCTCCTGCTCTGGCTGGGGTGGGTGGAGTTCTCGCTAAGGACCACGGGTAATATTCCCATGACTTTCTGACCAAATATCGTCTCTGAGCACAGCAATGTTTCAGTTCTAGTACTGTGGGGTCCCTGGAGCCCCAGGAAGTAGGTAAAGACCACACAGCTTCACCAGCAGCTGGAAAATCCACGCAGGGGTGGGGGGGTGAATAAAGCCAGCTGGCTGTCCCTTGGCGCTAGGAAACGCGGGACGGGCATCCCCTGCCATCAGTGTTACCGGAGTCAGGAGGGCCCAGCACCAGCTTCCTAACCGCAACCCATAAACCATGTGAAGCATGAGGCATGCGGCCAGAGGCCAGCAGGGCTTCTGTGGGCCGGGCTGCACCCCCATCTCCCACACGCAAGTGCGAACACCCAAGTCTCCCAAGAAGGGGACAGCAGTGTGCATGCAGCCCTGAGCCCTCACCTGGGGACGAGGCCTGGTAGATGATGTCGTCTCCATCCTTCTCGGGGACGACGGTGTGGCACACAGCCAGGAGGGTGAGGAACTCCTGTATGCAAGGAGCTGTGGGCTACAACGGGAGACCGTGTGAATCATCCACCACAACCGTGCTGACATACACGGAGTAGAGTCACGGCACCCCCTGCTTAAAACCCGCGGCGGCTTCCCGCTGCTTTTAGAACAGAGGTCGAGTCTACAGCGCAGACTCCAGGCCCCGTGACCAGGCACCTGCTCCCCACCCACCCCACCTCCAGCCACTCGCCCCTGTGGTGTCCAGCCGCCAATCTGGTTGCTTCCTCAAACAAGGCTCGCCCTTCCCGCTCTTCCTATGCTGCCCTCTACCTGCTTTGGGCCAGTTCTTCTATTCAGTCATCCTCAGGGCTTCAGCTCAACAGTCACTTCCTCTGAGAAGCCTTTGGTCCCCCGATTTGGAACATCAATCTCGCCGTCAGGTGAGAGAAAAGAGGCGGCCCGTGCCCCGCCCCATTCATTCCAATACTTAACTATGCCTGCGGCTCACATGCTTCCGCCCTTAGGTGAGCTCTGGGAGGGCGAGCAGGCTGGCTGCCTCCCTCACTAACACGTCCCCAGGCCTAGCAGACACAGGGAGCTCACGTCTGTGTTGGATAAAAGTAGTGAGAACTGACGCCAAACTTGGGCCTCCTCTTTCTATTCAACTATGCTGGCACTTAGGCTACACCAGGCCTGTTCTTAACTTTATAATCTCTTAAGACGTGTAAAGAGTGCATTCCTGGCCTGTTACCTTTAAAAAAAACAAACATTGTCCTGGATGTGTATTTACTAAATTTCTCTCATCTTCCCAGCTACACACACACAAAAAAAAATCCTTATAATTTTCATTGGGATTGGACTATATTTATAATGAGTAAAGAAATGACATCTTAAGTACTACCTACCCATCTAAGAAAACAGTATGTCTTCCCATTTACTAAGGGCTTCCAAAACTTCTGAACATAGGTCCTGGCATATTTCCTATTAATTTTTATTCATTTAGAAAATATCTGCATGCCTCATATATGTGAGATACTATACTGCGCATTTTATATATTGTTTTTTTGTATTATGATTGGGATTTTATACCTGTTATATTTTTCAAGAGTTTATGGAGATAGATATAGGTGAAACAGAATTTTATAAATGAATTTAATACCCAGTCAAATTAAATCCAAGAACTGCCCTCTTACTAGCTCTCTGAGTTAGAGCTGACTCTCTTGGGTTTTCTACAAATGACAAAGTCCCCCTCTTCCTTTCCAACATACAAACTTGTTTCATTCTCATGGGCCAGCCCTTTAAGCAGGGTGTTCAGAGACTAGGTTGACAGCAGGCTTCCACGTCCTGAGGTTATTGTAATGCCAACGTCTTTAGTGTTTCCCTTTTAAAAAGGCAGCTAGCTATGAATTTGAGATAGATTTGTATTTTCACATTGAGGAAGCAACTTTGTGTTTGCTATTTATTGTGGAGTTTTCTTTTTCTATTGTGTGTAGCCACAAGTGGATGGTGACTAACACTTTAACATTTAAACACTTTTAGTTTCTCTCCTCACCTATCAATGTGATGTAAGAGCAACTGTGTGGAAGCGAATCACAACTGTCCGCCTGGCTACTGCTTACAGACTGCAGGAAAACATAACTCACATTTAGGTGTCGTGCAGTGAAATCAAATAAGTTTAGAGAATTTGCAAATCCCCCAAGGCCTACACTGCAAATGCAGTAAGAAATTTTACCCAAAAGCCCTTTGATTTGAGAATCAGGCTTCAATTCAAGATTGCCTTCTGCCCTGCAAGCCTCTCCTGGTATCTCATTGGCCAAAACTGCATCAGGCGCCCAGCCCTGAGCTCATCCCTGGTCCCGGAGGCGAGTCCCCGGCCACCTAACTGCTCCCCACTGAACAGCCAGCTGCACAATCATCCACAGCAGCCTCACATCATATGATGGAATATTTTCCTGAAATTAAAAGTGATATTCTCCATCCCTTTTCCCAAAAGTAGTTGGGGAATACACTTATAATAGAAGAGCAATTTCTTGAAAAGGCAGGATAAAAAAGTACATACAGTAAGGTCCCAATATATACAGTGGGTTGTTATGTGCCAGGGTTCACATGTACCTATAGGGTACAGAAAGGAATCAACCAAAACAGGAACAGTATTTATCTGTGGAGCAAGGAACAAAAAGGGATTTGGGGGAAAATTTTTTAAAAACCTTTCTTTAGTCTCTAATTTATCTCCAATGAGGCTAGGGAACTGTCTCTCCATCGAAGGCATTACTTGCCAATAGCCAGAGTCCCTGTTTGAGCAAATGCTCTCTCTAGTGGCTAAGATTGGGGGCGGGACAGACCCTGAGGAAGACCAGCAATTCTCGGCATGGCGTCTGCCTTACTGGAGACCCGTCACCGGGAGCTCGGGAAGCCTCCATCTTCCACAAAGGGCGCAGACCACTGCTGCAGGCCCAGGAGTTTCAGAGGAACCTGGGGGTCTCTGATTCTCAGGTGCATCTACTCAGAAGACCCCACCCCTAGTCCCAGGTCTCCTTCCTTAGTAGACTTTGGTGCGGACAATGTTGTAAGGCTGCCAGTTCTGCCAGTGTTAAATGAGATCTCGGGTCTGGTCTGCAGCAGTCCTGGCCGCGGCTCTAAGAGGTGAGGGGTCTTCGACAGCTGCCAAGGAGGCCTCTGGTTTTCGTATGATGTCTTAAATGGGTAATTAACTGACCTGAGCTTATCGCTTTCTCTCTTGTGTATAACAGTATTCATCAACGACCAGCCAATTCCACAGATAATGCAATAAAACAAACGTGTATATAAAAAGTGGTAAATGAAAAAAGATCACCTTCTCCTGCATCTGAGAACTATCAAGTCCAGCAGATCACCTCTTCTCACAATGAAACAATATGAAACAGAACCTTTGACATTATAGGAACTAAAACTTAATAGTGAAATATTTTCTGTGAGTTATAAAGAAGAGTTTCACACACACACTCAAATTAAGGTTCCACCTTGAGCAGGAGGCCAAATTTCTTAAAGATGAAAAAAAAAATCTCCAAGATAAAATTAACTGCCTTTGGTTCTCTACGTAACCTGACATTCTGTAAAAAATTAAGGAAAGTACACAAACTGAATTTACAGTCTATGGATGTCTGTAATATATTTTAGACAAGTACTCCATGCTTGAAAATAGACTTTTTTTCTATAACTTCCAAGAAGAAAAAACTTTTATAACTTCAAAGAACTGATTGTTTGTTGGAGAAAGTATGGATACATGTATGTATATGTATGCATATCTTTTTGGAATTTAAAGTTTTATTGTGGAAAAATACACATATAATACTTGTCATTTTAACCATCTATAAGTGCAATTCAGTGGCATTAAATACATTCACGACACTGTGTACCTATTGCCACTCTCTATACTCAAGACTTTTTCATCTTCCCAACAAACTCTGTACCCACCAAAAAAATGACTCCCCATTTCCCCTCCCCTAGTCCGTAGTCACTTCTAGTCTGCTCTGTCTCTATGAATTTGCCTATTCTAGGTTCCTCAAATAAATATAATCATACAATGTTTCCCCATCAGTTAACACATTTTAATCTTCACAAAATGATTTATATATCTAGAAATGAATATTTTCAATTGATCTGATGAATGTAAAAATAGAAAACTGTATGTCAAAAATTGCCATGCATGCCAAACTGCAGCTGTGAAGTATCTACGTAATATACATACAAATCACTCCTTCCTGAAGACTCGAACTGAGAAGTCCTAGGAGTAAAGATTCAAGAGGAAGCTGTGTGTTCTTCCTTGGCTAATATCTGGGACATCATCCCACAAATAGGAAGCAACTGGTTAGCAATGTAACCAAGGGGCCACATGAGCTGTTCCTTGAAATTCCACAGGTTGATTCTCTAAGAGGCAAATTCCATCTTCGCTTCCAGCCTACACAAAGCTTAAAACACAGTCCTAAAGGACCAGGAAATCGGAAACGATGACCCAAGAAAAACAAAAGTTCTGGAGCAGATGGAAGTGCTGCCTGGGGAGGAAGGTAAGGGTTTTCTTGGTTCAGATGCTTTAATTTTAGTCAATGGTCCCCAAGACAATTTAAATAAGAAGGTGGTCTATCCAAAGGCTAAAATCCTAAAATGCTCCTTCCCTCTTCTCAACCATATTTTCACAAAACAGCCAAGTAATCTAACAGGGTCTATATTTAAGTTTAAAAAGATCCATTGGGTATATTTAATCCAAACCCATATCTTCCCAAGGAAGAATACTGGAGACTACGGCCTTCATTATTTATAGTGCAGCTAGACAGTAAATGTCAAAGGGCTTAATTAACTCAGTACCCAAGATGAAGACTACCTCAGAAGGCTTCAAGGATCCAGAAAAGATTTTTAAAATGTTAAACATAGACAAGCAGACTTTTACTAAAGAAATAAACAATTAACTCCCTAACCCATGGCCTCATTATGCATTTAATGAACTGTGAGTATCCAGGTTATCAAAAATCCATAAAAGTGCCCAGGTTTTCATTGATACTTATGATAATCTCCCTAAGTCAGGGCTGGCCCTTCCTAAGAGCTGCATCTAACCCGAATCCTGCTGGCCTTCTCAGTGGAAAAAAAGGAAATTTGCCTCAGGAGGGTAGAAGTTGAGAAGGAAGGAAAAAGTTCTCTAACTTCTACAACAGTGGGTTTCTTCCTAAAATGCATGCCATTTTAGGGAAATGCTCTTTAAAGGATCCTTTATCTATACTCAGGTCTCCACTCAAGTGTCAAAAGAAGTCAGGCTCAAGAAGAGCATGTGATCAAAGGTCAAAAATCCTTAAAAAGCCAACACACACAAATGTGAGTTCAGCTTTGGAAAGAACAATGTTTGTGCATATAAATTAAACTGAGCTCAGTCTTCCAGGATTTCAAAAACTGGGATTCCAGCAGCAGGGGGAGGGGGTCCCGTAAGGATCTCTTACTCCAAATGAGAGTTTTTTACCTGGCCACTGGGTTTCCATGCCAGCCCACATTTAGATCAGTACAAATACCATTCAGTGTGGGTGCCCACATTTCAACAGCAGTGTTAGCCATCATGCCCACTGAAGAGCTCAGACCCCCCTGATCTGCACAGGCATAATCACTTTCTCAGGGAGCGGTGTCATGCCTTCCCCTATAATGCAGAAGTGTGCAGAGAATGACTGCACGTGTCTACTTCTCCAGTGAATAGAAACCCCCGAGCGCTTTTTTATTCATTTCATCCCCTAGTACCTAGAAAAGCACCAGTTTAAGCCCTGAAACTGTTTGCTAAGTGAATGCATAAATAAATGAGTCTCTTACTTGAGCAGGGATCCAGTAGTCTGCTGCTCTCCTTAAGCCTACAGAGGAACTCCATGGTGCTCAGTACCCTATGCTCATCTCCCTTCCTTCCTAAGCCTCTATGTTACCCTTCCACCTTCTCCTTTCCCATTCACCATCCCAACTTAAACAGACACCTTTAGGCAACCACCTTCATTATTACCCTCCATCTAAATACTCTTCAAACACACGAGTCCTCTTTCAGAAAGCAAATCCTGAGTGCACTTATTTCTTTGACATCCCTGATTAAAGCGCTCCTCCTCCAGAGAAGCTTCTCCTCATGCTACTCTTCTGCTGCAAGAACCTCTAGCCTCATAGCTGCATCTACCACTAAGATCAAAATCCAAGAAAGGACCACATCCATGTCTGTGGCTGTGACTCAAAGCACGGACCCCAGAAGCATCCTCTGCGTGGTCTGGGACCACCTTATCAGCATCCCTGGGGCTGAAGCAAATGTCTGCACCCCGGCTGTGGACATGGGTGCCGTGCACACTCCCAACTGAGAGCTACTGCTGGAAAGGTTTTAATTAACAAATAAGCACTAACTGCAATAGAGAAAAGGAAATTTCCTTGCTGAAAATTCAGAGAATATTTTAAATACATCTCTTAACAAAATTTTGGAAAGATAAAGTTTTGATTTTGCTCCTGTTTGCCTAACTTCAAAACTTAAATTTATTTTCCCCAGAAAAAAGTAATTGTATTAGATCTGATTTATACTGACTAAACTGGTTGTAAAACACTTTGATCACTGAATACTTTTTAAAGTTGCTGTTTCTCAGAGTAGCCTTTAAAACAAAAATGAGTTTATGCGATCCTACAGTTAATCCTGATAACATAGTTGAGACAGTGTGATGTATAGTTAAGAAATGAACAGATTTAGGTTCTGAGTCTAATTTCTACATTTGTTTTCTGGGTAACTCTTGGCCAAGTCAATCTCTCTACACAATTTCCAATGACCTCTCTGGGGCAACTCAGTGGCTCAACAAAATACATGTCGAACACACAGTAGGGTGCTATAAATGCTACATTATCATATCTTGCTTTTGTTTCTTAAATTATCCTAGTCGAAGGATCCTGAGATTACTTTTCAAAATGCATGACCTCTGAGATTCAGAACTGAAAACCTAGTATACAGAAATCTTACAAAGCAACAGAAATCTGAAATGTCAGAGAATTCTGTAAGACTCATCCTACCTTAACATGCTACTTTGTAACTTCACCACATATTTAATCCAGCCTTATATTACTTTACTGTGGTAGCACTAACCACGAAGCACTCACTTAAGATCACTTCCCTGAAGTACTAACACCATGAAAGTGAAACCTAGGTTCCAAAATTGCAACTGTGAAGACCCTACATGTATGTAAATAAAAGTGCACCACAAGCTATTTGATGTCCTAAAAGCAAGCTGGTGGCCTTACATGGTGGTCCTCAATGTTCTTCAAGAGTCTAGGATCATCAAAGTCACATGAATCACTAGGAGGAGGAGGCATCCGGCTGTAAGAACACAAAATATTTATTTAGTTCAGAAGTTTTTTTAGGTTAATTCAAGCCCAGTACAAATCAGTCTTCAAGAAGAATCACACCTAAAAAGCCTACAGATTTATATTAAACTTTTAAAGATTTGGGATACTATATATTATTTCAAAATGCAAGACAGGAAATCTTTGACTTTAAGTAAAAAAATTATATAGATTATTATAAACAATGATATAATTACAAGGAGAAGAAACAGAGGTAAGGACCAACGCCAAGACTGTGTCATCTCGTTAATCTCTGTATCACTTTTACCACGGAAAATTCCCACGACTGCTGGCTCAAAGCAGGTAAAATAAGAGGAATGATTGTATTCTATCTAGTCCATCATTTACGGCCAGAGCTCATATGTGGGAGAGAGAAGGAGGCAAATAATTGTTAGACAGGAAATGTGATACAACGGCTGTGTGTTATCATGTTTAAGAAAATGTGAAGGGTCAAGTGTATTCACTATCTCCGTTTCTTCCTGAAACCCTTCCTTCAGGACAAAGACAATGGAAGAAAAGACAACAGCAGCATCGATGTCAATCTGCACTGTGAATGGACATCAGAGTTCAGCACAGCAGAGAAAACAGAAACCAAAAGCCCTGAACAGTAAATAGCTAAAATGCAAGCTGATACCCCAAGCAAAACCTTGGGAAGGCTGAGAAAATGGTGCAAGAGGTACCTGTGAGATAAAGGGAAGGAAGAAAACAGGACAGTGCCGAATCCATCTGAGAAAGAGAATACCTACAAGATCCCTCCCTCATCCCCTGTAACAGGCACCTGAACACTCTGCACCCAGAAAGAAATGGAAGATTCACCCTGCGCAGTAGCCGTGGACCCAGGGACACTGGGCACACAATTAGCTAGGGTAGGGCATCCATCCAAGGCAAGAATTCTAAGTGAAATGGTTTATACACTGACAGGTATGATCACCAATCCTCTGCCTCTCATAGCAGCTGCAAATAGATATATAGAACTTGGCAGGAAAGTGGTTCTTTTCATGACAAAAGACTCATCAGCTCCAAGAAAGACCCACAGACACTGACATGGAGGGGTCCTGTAATAAAATGTAGGTCCTGGTTGAGTGTCCCACAGAAAGCCAGTCAATAATTAACTACATTGTCTCCCCTACACACATGGCCATAACAATCACCTTTGTTAGTGGACAAATCTTAAAACATAAGCAGACAACATCACTAGTTCGAAAGGAAATGCAAACCAAAGCCACAATGAATCCCAATGTCTATTACATTTTAAAAAAAACATAAATTAACAAGGGTTAAGAGGATGTGAAAAAATTGTGCATAACCCATGGGAATGTGAAGTGGTACAACCGCTAGGAAAAACAATTTGGTGGTTCCTCAAAAATTTAGACATAGATTTAACACATAACCCAGCAATACCACTTTTATTAGATATATGCCCAAAAGAACTGAAAGCAGAGACTTAGAAAGTTATATATCAACCCATATTCAAACATCATTGTCAGTTCATAGCAGCATTATTCACAATAGTGAAAAGGTGGAAATAAACCAAATAATTCATCTCTTCTTCAACAGGTGAATAGATAAAATATGGTATGTACACTCAATGGAATATTATTCAGCCTTTAAAAAGGATGAAATTCTGATACATACTATAACATGTATGCTATAATATTGAAGACAATATGCTCAGAGAAGTGAGGGAGAAGAATTGGACCAAGGGCTGGTTATGTTTTTGAAGCCTTGTACAATCATTGGACTTTTAAAATCCCATATTCACGTTTAAATTTTGTTCTGGTTCTCTCTTAAAGTCACATATATGCAACTTTATTCACAAAATATTCAGGGAAGAAATGCCAATACAAATTCATTCCAAAGCCTTTTGCACTAAAGTGTCAAGAAGACCTAAAATCTGCTTACCAGAAATCATCTGAGGATGGCTCCCTTGTCAATTCTGGAAAATGGCTGCCAGAGAGAAGGAAATACAGTGGTCACAATACTGTGATCAGAGGACAAGTATTCACACATGGAGCATTCTACAGGACAGATCATGTATTAGGTTGCAAAACAAATCTTAATAAATTTGAGAAAGTTTCCAACCACAACACTGTGAAACTAGAAATCAATTACAAGAAGAAAACTGAAAAATTCACAAATACATGGAGATTAAACAACATGCTACTGAACAAGCAATGGAGCAAAAATAAATCAAAGGAGAAATTTAAAAACATGTTGAGACGAAAGAAAATGGAAATACAACGTACCAAAACTTACGCAGCAAAAGCAGTTCTAAGAGAAAAGTTGGTAGCAATATAGCAATAGCAACCTGTATCAAGAAAGATGAAAAATCTCCAACAACCTAACTTCACACCTGAAAGACTTAGCAAAAGAAGAATAAATCAAGGACAAAGTTAGAAGGAGGAAAGAAACAACAAAGATCAGAATGGAAATAAACAAAATAGGGACTAAAAAGACAACAGAAAAGATCAATGAACCAAGAGCTGATTCTTTGAAAAGATAAGCAAAATTGATAAACCTTTACCTAGGTTCACCAAGAAAAGGAGAAAGAAGAATCAAATTGATAAACCTTTACCTAGGTTCACCAAGAAAAAGAGAAAGAAGAATCAAATAAAGTCAGACAAAAAAAAAAAACTGATAGCATCAAAATACAAAAGATCATAAGAGACTACTATGAAAAATCATACATCAGTAAAGTGGACAACCTTAAAAAAATGGATACATTTCTAGAAACGTGCAACCTCCTAAGACTGAATCATAAAGAAATAGAAAATCTGAACAGACCAATTACTAGTTAAGGAGATTGACTCAGTAATCTAAAAACTTCCACTAAACAAACATCCAGAACCAGACAGCCTTCACTGGATGAATTCTACCATTATGCACAGAAGAATTAATAACAATCTTTCTCAAAGTCTTCCAAACAATAGAAAAGGAGGGAGTACTTCCAAACTCATTTTACCAGGCCAGAGTTACACTGATATCAAAGCCTGATACGGACACTATAAGGAAATTACAGGCCAATATCCCTGATGAGCATAGATGCAGAAATCCTCAACAAAATACTAGCAAATTAAATTCAATACTATATTAAAAGGATCATACACCATGATCAAGTGAGACTTATTCCAGGGATGCAAGGATGGTCTGACATACTCAAATTAATCAGTGTGATGCACCACATTAAGAAAATGAAAGACAAAGATTATATGATCATCTCAATAGATGCAGAAAAGCATCTAACAAAATTCAACATCCACTTATGATAAAAACCCTCAACAAAGTGGGTAGAGAGGGAACATACTTTAATATAATGAAGGCCATGTATGTCAAATCCACAGCTAACATTATACTCAATGGTGAAAAGCTGAAAGCTTTTCCTCTAAGATCAGGAATAAGACAAAGATGCCCACTCTCATCAGTTTTGCTCTAGTACTATAAGTCCTAACAATCAGACAAGAAAAAGAAATAGAAATAAAAGATATTCAAATCAGAAAGAAAGAAGTAAAACTGTCACTGTTTCCAGATGACATGATATTATACATAGCAAACCTTTCTAAGGACTACACCAATAAAACTATTAGAATAAACAAATTCAGTAAAGTTGCAGGATACAAAATCAATATACAAAAATGTGTTGCATTTCTATACACCAATAACAAGCTATCAGAAAGAGATATTAAGAAAACAATCCCATTTAAAATTACAACAATAGAATAAATACCTAGGAATAAATTCAACGAAGGATGTGAAAGACCTACACACTGAAAATTATAAGTCACTGAAGATGACACAAACAAATGGGAAGATATTCTGTGCCTATGGATTGGGAGAACTATGGATTTGGATAAAATGTCCCTACTACCCAAAGCAATCTATAGATTCAATGCAATCTCTATCAAAATTCCAATGGTATGTTTCACAGAAATAGAACAATCTTAATTTGTTGAAACCACAAAAGACTCAAATTGCCAAAACAGTCTTGAGACAGAACAAAGCTAGAGGCATCATGCTCTCTGATTTCAAACTACATTATAAAACTACAGTACTCAAAACAGTATAGGCATTAAAAACAGATACATAGATCAACAGAATGGAATAGAGAGCCCAGAAATAAACCATGCATATATGGTCAATTCATTTACAACCAAAGACCCAAGAATACACAATAGGGAAAGGACAGCCTCTTGAATAAGTGGTGTTGGAAAAACTGGACAACCACATGCAAAAGAATGAAACCGGACCACTCTCACACTACACATAAAAATTAACTCAAAATGGGTTGAAGATTTGAACATAAGACCTGAAACCATAAAACTCCTAGAAGAAAACATAGGTGGTAAGCTCCTTGACATTGATCTTGGTGATGATATTTTGGATCTGACAGCAAAAATTCTGGATCTAACAAAAGCAAAAATAAATAAGGAGGACTATGTCAAACTAAAAAGCTTCTGCATGGCAAAGGAAATCATCAACAAAATGAAAATGCAACCTATTTAATGGGAGAAAAATATTTACAAATCATGTATCTAATAAGGGGTTAATATCCAAAACATATAAAGAACTCATACAACTCAATAACAAAAAAACAAATAATATGATTTTAAAATGGTTCAAATCTGAATATTTTTCCAAAGAAGACATACAGATGGCCAACAGGTACATGAAAATGTGTTCAACTTCACTAATCATCAGGGAAATGGAAACCAAAATCACAATGAGGTGTCACCTCACACCTGTTAGAATGGCTTTTATCAAAAAGACAAGAAATCATAAGTGTTGGTGAGGATGTGAGGAAAAGGGAATCCTCCTGCACTGTTAGTGAAAATGGAAACTGGTACAACCACTATGGAAAACAGCATGGAGGTTCCTCAAAAGAATTAAAAACAGAAGTACTACATGACCCAGTGAATCTACTTCTGGGTATTTATCTGAAGAAAACAAAAACACTAAATCCAAAGTTATATGCACCCCCTTGTTCACTGCAGCATTATTTACAATACTCAAAGACATGGAAGAAAGTTAAGTGGCCATCGATGGATGAATGGATAACGAAAATGTGGTATATATAAAAAATGCAATATTATTCAGCCATTAAAAAGAATGAGATCTTGTCATCTGTGCCAGGATGGACAGACCTTGAAGGTATTATGTTAGTGAAATAAGTCAGACAGAAAAAGACAAATATTGTATAATCTCATTTATATGTGGAATCTAAACAAAACAAACATAGAAAACCAAGCTCACAGATACAGAGAACAGATTGGTGGTTGCCAGAGGTGGGAGGTGGCTAAAATGGATGAAGAGGGTCAAAAGGTATAAATAAGTTATGGGGATGCAACGTACAGCACAATGATCACAGTTAATAATACCATATTGCATATTTGAAAGTTGCTAAAATACTAAATCTTGAATGTTTCATCACAAGAAAATTACTAATTTTGTAATTACGTGTGGTCACAAATGACAATCAGATTTATTATGGTGATAATTTTGCAATATATACAATCATCAAATCTTTATGTTGTATACCTGAAACTAATATAATATTACATATCGATTATACTTCAATTATAAAAAGGCAGGCATTCAGATCAAAATACAAGTAAGAAATTTATAATTAATAGATTAGAAATATATTGATTCCTTGGTAGGTTAATATTTGCAGAAATAAATTATGTTTTAATTGTTCAAAGTTGGGACCCATTAGGTTTTAAATACATTCAACAGCAATTACATATCTAAATCCTTGACTAATACTCTTCCAAAATATCAGAAAGTCAAGTTTCTTGACTAAGCAGTCAAAAATAAACATAAAGTATTGGGAAAATACAAACCAAATTGTCAAAAAGTGACATATACTTACCCATAGGTTACCCCAGCAATGCTGCATTTCTTGAAGTTCATGATATTGCATGTAAGAGTTCCAGTTTTGTCAGAAAACAGGTATTTTACCTAAATCAAAGAATAAAACAAACATGTATCAAGACTGTAATAAGAAGCGAAGACCAGTAAGTGAACTATTTCTTAATATATTTTTCAAAATCTGTATTAATTTCTTTAAAGCAAGTAAAAAATATTTTACATGTACATTATATGTAATATTAAAATTATGATTTTTATAAAATTAACATATTTTATTGCTTGCGACATTTAAAACTTTTTTAACAACCAATTTTAGAGTCCAATTGTGTGGAAATGTGCGAAGGAGTCTTCAGTTGCAGCCCAGGAGCCATGTTAGATCTATAAGCATAAGCAATACGTCCTGCCACAAGGCATCTCAAAGACATACATCATTTTTCAAGAGACTCCCATGATCTCACACAGTATCCTGTTCTAGCGCCCAGGATGTCACAACAACAAGCTCAGACTTTAGCAACCCTCAAAATGTTTCTTTTTAAGATTCTATCCCCTAGTTGGATTCAGAAGGCACACCCTGAAACATCACAGCACAAACACGAAGCTTCTCAATCAGGATGGCAATGACGACTGATGACAGCAGCGTGGAGCTGCTACAGATGATGCAATTTCCCAACATACGCAGTCCTGTGGATTTAACACACCAAGCTCTCAGTATACAAAGGTGAAAAGAAATTTCTGGAAGAGATCAACAAGCCAACCATTTTGACATGATTAACTAATGCAAAAACGATGAGCTTGGAATGCAAACATGCTACACGAATTTTGCTCTCTCAGGCGGATCATGTGATGGGAAGGACTGAGAGCTCAGGATCACAAGAAGAGAAATGGTCCAGTTCAGGCTGTGGATACTAACTATCTGGAAATGTCACCTCATCACTCTTGGCCTTGATTTCCACATCTGTGAAATAAAGGGTTTAGCCAGAAGATACCTAACACCAATGCAATGTGTAACATCCTGGGAAATGATGTCACGGATTGGTGGCTGGGGTGTGATTTACAGGACTCCAGTAAAAATTCCAGTTTCTCAGTGGTTTTCTAAAGACAGGCTATGATTGCTACCGGATGCTAAGGTACTCCAGGGACCCCAAAGGGGAAGCACATTTTACTGTGTAATAGACGAGGGTCTTAAAAGATGAATTGTTTACTCTGTACTTTCTTAATGATACAATATAAGCAAATACACTGCAAATTATTTTAAAGCAATCAAAAGGCCTTCAGGTTAAGAAAGATTCTTAGCACTCCTTAAGAAGTCAAATATTACATAGAAATACAAAGTTAGTACACTATAGGTAATTAATGATTTAAATACAAGTAATAAGTTTTTATGCAAGTTTAAAATGTAGTGGGCTACAGATATTAAAAAACTCAGTAGAATCAGCATTTTAATAAGCGGTGTTCTTTCTGCCTCTTTTTAAAAAGTAAAACATTATATAAAAATGTTAAAAATGAAAATTTTATAGGGGATTATCAAGATTTGCTATCTCTCTGCCTTAGTTTTAACTTATCTTTCAAGTTCCAACTCAAAGCTGCTTCCCCATGCAAACTTTCCCTATCCTCCCAACTAGGATGAATTCTTCCATCCTGGGAGCTTCTTCAGCACTTTGAAGGCTTCAATTGTCAGGGGCCAGTTCAATGGCACTGAGAGCAAGGATCACCGAGCACCGTGCTAAGCTGAGCAAGGCAACCAAAGACCTCGTCTCGGGCACGTTTACACCCTCGAACGGGCGCAAAAGTCTCAAGAGGGAAACAGATACACTGCATCACTATCATGTCCCTTATTTCACTGTGTTTATGTTTGCAAAGACTATTACGGGAACACAGGAGAGTGATAAATTAACTTCACCTGGAAAATTGGAAAAGTGCTCAAAGAGGAGGTGAATTTATTCTGATATGTATATAAATGTGTATATATATATATATATATATATTTTTTTTATATATAGCACCTCCCCCACAGGCTGTTGGGAGGTTTAAATCATGATCTTTAATTGTGGTGCATTCTAAAGAGGTTATTCCTTGCAATAATTTCAATATAAATTGAAGACATAATACAAAACACAACTCAGTAAAGGCATTAGGAGTTTGGGGGTAACAGAAAAGAAACTGGTTCCCTGGAATATACCCAAGACAGAATCTGGAATATGTGAGAGATTTGGTGGATGTATGTCCTTCCAGTTATTGCCCCAAGTTTTGTAGGGTTACCCAATATCTGAGCATCTTAACCACTGTTTTCCCTATCGTTTGCTCCTAACAAACAATTTAAAGAGTCCAAAATAATGTTGTACTATGGGGTTTTTTTTGTATTAATTTTTTTGCTGGTATCTTCCAGGTGATAAAAATATACCCATGCATCAAAAAGTCAAAACCGATCAATGTTTCTATTTAATAATTCTTTCAAATACTATATAGCTCTTCAGACATCAAAACCACATTCATTGAGAGCCACTTTTCCAAAATATCTCCATCGTTCCTCTGGTACTCATCGCCCCGCCATGCTCAGGTCTCCATCCCCAAAGCTTGCAAAGAGGCTCACCTGTCCAAGTTCTTCATTAAGGTTTGAGGTCCTGGCCATTGCAGGAGTGTCATTTCCTAGGTAATACATATCTGTGTCCTGAGAGAGAGAACAGAGCAGGCAACTCAGAAAATATATACCATTAATCCTTCATTTAGGTTAACACAAAAAAGAATCTAAAAATTAGTAACTCAATGTAAATACTAATTTTTAATTTGAGGGTGAAAACACAGTAGCTCTTAGTATAGAAAAACGATGTGATACAAGGAGAAAGCATGGTATTCATGAACACAAGATGTAGTTTCAAGATGCCCATTTCATGACCTAGACTAACTCATACTTCTGAGCTAATACCTCGTTTACGGGATCGCTGTGAGAATCAAATAAAAATGCAATGAAAGTGACGGTAGACAAACATGGGCTGCTTCATGGACACGTGGCACTTCCTTCAAATTTCATTTTCACTCTTACAATAGAATCCAAAATACCATCACCACGAATTCTGATACATTATGAACACCGAAGTAGGCACGGCTAAGAGAGCTTTCCTTCAGCACTAAGTAGACTCTGAAAGCATGAACAGCAGTTGCAGCCACTTCGGCCCCACTCACCAGAAGTCATGCGCCTGCTAGGCCTTCTGTCTCCACTATCTCACTTGGTCTTCACTGGAACTCCTTGAACAGGTTCTACCGACCTCCTCATTTCACAGACCAGGAACATGGGATGTTAAGTGACTGGTCAGTGTCATCACTGGCTCAGGGACACCCTTGCCAGGTCTCTGGCTGCTTTCACTCCCAGACTGAATTGTAAATTAGCTATATTCTTCCTCCCCTGGGAGCTCAGTTGAATGACGAGAGCTTGGAGAGAGTATTCGAAAATAGTGGTGGACACCCCTCCAGCATCCTGACTTTTAAACTCCTGTTAATACTCACCCAGTTTATAAAAAGGGCTTGAGTGTATTTCACGACCTCAAGAGTCACCAGCAGACTGATGGGGATAAGATTGTTGTACAAGATGATGAACGTCAGCAAGTTATATCCAAAATTATCCGAGCTGGTCTCTGTGGAAGAAACCCAGAATATCTGTGTAGCTTCAGTGGATCTCCATTCAGTTTTCATTTACTTTTTTTCTTACTCTGAAATTTTTCTAAAAGATGTGCACCCAAAAAAAACACAAAAGTCGATCGGCTTATGTATAAATGCAGAGATTCAAGCTAAAACCATTGTAAAACCTACTATGTTGTGCAAACTGTAATACAAAGACTGTTGTGATACAGTCCCTTCCAATAAAGAGCTGGCTTCTAATAAGAGGTTGTGGGCAAGGGGAACAAGCAGAAATAAGCGTGCCCCTCATCGTGCCATGCAGCAGGGCACATCTACTAAAGAGGAGTTCATAGTGCATCGAAGAAACCAGGACAGGAGATGTTTTCATGGGAAGCCCATGGTCCCTGAAGGCCAAACAGAAGAGGAGAAGCTTTAGTTAAGTTTTGGAGCAGAGAAGACAGCTAACCAAAAGGATGCAAAAAAAGAGGAAAGCCACTTGAAATGGCTATAAGGAATGTCAAAAACCTCACTAAGGTATGAGTGTATTTGGGAAACTCCAAAGAAATCGTAAGAGGGGAAAAAAGTGTAAACCAGTAGCAAGTGAAGAGAGGGAGGTGGGCAAGACTTGACCCTATTTATTAGAAAGAATGTCTGATGACACAAAATCCCTCAGAGGCAGAATCCAAAGCAGAAGGCAGGGTCAGCCTGGACCGGAGGAGGGGCCCCAGGTGGGGAGAGGGACAAGGTCTGTGAGTATCAAAAGGAGGAAGTTCTTTACCTGATGACCATTACATCCTGGGTGAAAGCCAACGAAGTAAAATCTTATTACCTTGGCAAGAGGTTGGAGAGGATTGCAGCAGACTAAGGGTCTGACTAGTGTTAAAGATGCCTTTGATGGGGACTAGAATTATAATAATGATAGCAGAAGGTGAGGCGTGGAGATTGGGAATTGGCAATGACTTCAAACCACAGTTACTGAGTTTTTCCCCAGAAAATTAAGTCGAAGTGTTAAGCAGAAAAATAGATATGAGTGGGGTGGAGAGAGAATAAGGCCAGTAAGCCCACTAAAAGGGACTCAACGAGTTAACCAGATAAAACTAGAAGGTCAGAAAAGACTCACAGAGTTAATATTAATACGTTAATCAGATGAAGCTCCAAAGGCCGGAAGTAACTTGGAATGTCCAGATATTCCCCAGATAAAGAAAAGTATCCCAGCACAGCCCGCGTCTTCATGGACCTGCTCAAAGGCCCAGCTTATTCTTTAACTTAACCTTTACGCTGTTTTTCCCTCCTCCAGCCCCTAATCAAGTAATTTGCAACCTGGGCAGGAGACAAACATCATGGTTAACTTTTCCTGCCTATGATGAAAAAAACCCAGAGATAAACAGCATAGTAAGAACAAGAAAAATTCCATCTTAAAGCTAAGATTCCATTTCAAAAGCTAGGAAGTTAGGAAGTAAGATTCCTAACTTACTCTTTAGCAAACAGACCATAACTCAGCCCACCTTGGGGGCAGGGCAGGCGGTCTTGATTAATACGTTCCCAGAGGGAAGCTGTTATCCTGGGCAGGAACCGGATCAGTAAATTTCTTGCTAATTCTGCAGAATTACTTTAAGGACTGATAATAGAAGAGAAGAGACTTAATGTCTGTTACCAAAGATCAACATCTTGAGACCACTTGATAAGTTTACATCCCCTAGTCCTTTGTCACATTCCTGTAAAAGCCTTAAAAGGGGGAACCCCCAACCTTTCAGGGCACCTCCTCTCAGAGGATGCCCGCACTTTCTCTCTCTTTCAATAAAACTTTTCAACCTTTCAGGGGGCCTCCTCTCTGACGACACCTATTCTTTGTTGAAGTGGGGACAAGAACAGAGGAAAATAAACAATCACCCCCTAAAAAAATGATGGTAACCTGATTCAGATTTAGAGTTTTGGAGAGGAAGATATAGTCCTGGCAGAAGATATGGGTGAGTAGGTACCAGTGGTCAGCAGTTTTTTCTTTCCGCCATTCCTTCATTTTCTTCTCACCTATAAGGCTTCCTTTTCTCCTGCTGATTGCTTTTCTTCCTAACATATTTCCTTGCTACTTTGTTCTACTGAATTCAGTAGTCGCTAAATATGGTATCTCAGTACCAACAGTTAACAAATGTCCCTGAGGTATAACATTTGTTTAGAAAAAAATATCTACCTGTCAACAACTAGAATTATGTATTAAGAAAGTTAAAATTTCAAATTTTAAATATAGGACAAACATAGCTTCATATCATTATATACAGTGTGAGTAAGTGTAGGGAAATTCAGAGAAGACCCAAACCTAAGGCAGAAAAAAACCCTAGAATGTTCTAGTCCAAAGCCATGAAATAAAGAAGTACCTAAAAGAAGAAGAGTCACCACCCCTATGCAAACAAGTTCAGCAAAACAAAGCCATCAGGTGCCGATGAGCACAGACAGAATCCAGAAGGAACTGAAATCAAATTTTCAACAATGACAAGGCTAATGTGAAGTCTGATGACTTTCCCAGGGGTACTCTGACTTTACCATAAGGATAACATGACGGAAAGCTGTATGGATCAGACAAAAAGACAATTTTTCCAGCATAAATCATGCAACTTGTACTGGAGTCTGACATTATTCGAGCAATTTAAATGCCAGTTTCCACAAGTCTGTATACCAAGATAGTGTCCGTACTGTTAATTTACCCAGACTATGACATTTTTAAAGTATCCATACATGTATACAAAGTATCAGTGTTCACATTTGGATCTGGATACATAGCATCATTCAAATACAAATTCTAAGAGCCAAAACCAAGGGATTTTGATCCCACCTACAGGTGAAGTCACAGTCACACAGCCCATATTCATAAAGTAATAACAGGAGTTGTCCCAGGCAACTAAAAGTGTTTTGAGTTTTCTACATCATTCGAAAAGGAAAATAAATGCTTTGATTAGATTAACCAAAATATACTGAAAGGTCGCAATAACGAAAACCACAGGACCCCAAAGTTTTAAAGTTCAAATTGATTATTCAAAATTTTTTGTCACAAATTCTGTTTTCTAGAATCGCACTGTAAGGAGACTGGCAAATCCATCAGAAAAGGAAACGGTAAAACTGGACAAAACTGTCAAAAACAAGCCTTTAAAGTGCTTGAGAATAATCATTGAGCACACAAAGATTTCAAGAGCATGCATTCAAGAAAATCAATTCAGTCCCACTACATGGGAGCCTTTGGCATTTAGAGCAGAGGCTTTTTCCCTTCTATCCTCAAAGAACCATGTTGCTTAAGTCCTATTGTGGATGGGTGGTTGGGACGGGCAGCTCTCATATTCTCCCACCCCACCTCCATGTTGCAGAAATTCTACCCCAGAGCGGGCTAGCCTGCTGCTCCAGAGTGAGGCAGGTGGCCAGGTCAGGAGCTGCCTGAGGGAGCTGACATCAATTTGGAGCAGTACAGGAAGACAGCGTGCCAAGGGCTCTGTCAAGAACAATAGAGAACCTGGAGGGTAACAATCAGGGAAGATAAATATCTCGCAATACTAGTAGGAGCAAACAAAGCAGCAGACCAGCCAGAAATTAAGCAGGAAGATGCATGGGAAGAGATGGCCAAAGACACCTTGCTAAAATCACATTCAACCCTGGTGGTCCAGAAGGTCGTGTCCACGTGCAAGGCTGCACCTGTCTACAGAGGCCAGAGGGGGTACTTTTGAGCTACTAGTCCCTGATGGAATGTGGGCCAGGCTTTAAATTCCCCAAACACTGCAGGCATTCCCAAGTCACACACACATCAAACAACAAAGGGACTTAAGCAAAATCTTAGTGTCTCAAGGGGTTTAAGCATAACCGCTCACTGATCATTGGCTGCCCTCCAAGCTCTGCTGACCCCTAGGAATCCAGGCTTAAAAATAAAAACAAGGAGAGGAGTGACTGCTAATGAGGAAAGTTTCTTTCTGAGGTGACGAAAATGTTCTAAACTTAGGTAGGGGTGAGTGTTGCAGAAATCTGTGAATATATTAAAACCCACTATATACCTGAAACTGTACATTTTAAAAGAGTTAGTAAAAACATGGAAATAAAACTGAGCGGTAACATCAGAGGCTGTACACTGCAAAAGAAAACAGACTTCACAGAATTAGTCCAGGCAAGTCACTAAGCAAATAAACAAAAACAGCAACAAGGAGCCCAAGGAGGGGGCAGAAATCAGAATCCAGAGTTGCTGCAATATATTTTCTAAAATGTCAAGTTTTTAACAACAACAACAAAAATACATGAAACATACAGAGACAGAAAATAAAGAGCAATAGAAACTGCCACTGAGGGGGGCCCAGATGATGGACCAAACAGACACTTCAAAGCAGCTATTATAAATACATTCAAAGGATTAAAGGCAACTTTTTAAAGAATTAGAAGTATGATAGCAATGGCTGAGCAACTGGAAAACATTGAGAAAGAGAGAGAAGTTTAAAAATAATCAAATGGAAATTCTGGAATTGAAAAGTACAATAATTGAAATGAAAAAACTCACTAGTGGAGCTGAATAGTATTAAGCTGGTAGAAGAGAATAAACTTGAATATAGATCAATAGAGATTATCTAATGGGAAGAACAGAAAGAAAAAGGAACAAAGAAAAATTAACAGAGCCTTAAAGACCTGTTCAAACACATCAAGTGAACCAACATACAGATAATGGGAGTAGCAGAAAGACAGGGGAGTGAGAATGTGGCAGAAACACTACTTGAATAAATAATAGCTGAAAACTTTCCAAATTCTATGAAAAATATTAGCATACACATCCAAAAAGCTCAACAAACTCAGAACTACTGAAAACAAAAGATAATTTTGAAAGCAATAATAGAAAAATGATTCACATACAAGGGAGACATTGGTAAGATTAATAACTGACTTTTCATCAGTACAATGGAGGTCAGAAGGCAGTGGAGTGGCATATTCAAAGGCAAAGAATGTCAAGCAAGAATTCTACAAGAATTCTTTCTGTATCAGCAAAACTACCCTTCAAAAACACAGGAGAAATTAAGACATTCCAAGAGAATAACTATAATTTGTTGCTATCCAATCTGCCTTATAAGAAATACTAAAGGAAATTCTCCAAAAGAAAGGAAGTGACACCAGACAGTAGTTAAATCCTCATAAACAGTACCTATACCAGATAACAGAATTACATATTTCTTATCCTTTCTTTTGAATTTAAAAAAAATCAATGACAAAAAAATCATTATGAAATTGCATTGTTTGACTTAGATACAGATGTCATAATATATACGACAGCACGAACGAGGGAAGAATGAAGCTACATCAAACAAATAAATGACATAAGCTGGCAACTCAAATCTACAAGAAGAAATGAAGACTGCTGGAAATGATAAATAAGTAGGTTAATGCAAAACAACCCTATAAATATATTTCCTATTTGTTTTGCCTCTTTAAGAGGCATAAGATTATAGAAAACAATAAATATAACACTTACTGGGCTGATAACATAGATGTATTATATACGATGATAATAGCACAAGGCAGGGAAGGAAATGGATTTATACTAGAGTAAAACTTCTGTATTTTACTGAAATTAAGTTAGTATTAATCTGAAGTAGATGCTGAGAAATTAAGATCTCCATTGTAATCCCTAAAATAACCACTAAAAAAAAACCTCAAAAAATACCATTAAAAAATAATCATATGGGGACTCTCTTGTCCCCTCCTGGCGTGAGCCAGGAGCTCTGTCCTTTCACTTCATCTCTAAATAAAAACCTGTACACCTTGCTCTCCTAAAAAAAATAAAAATAAAAATAATCATATGACTATAAATAATCCCCAAATGTGTCCACCTTCACATCAGCACATGACCCCTAGTCTTTCAGGTCTCCTTGCAAGGCTGGTATTATACAGAGTAACAGAAGAGAAGAGAAGGATGATACATGGCCACACACAGAAGCCACACATGGGACAGGCTTTCAAAAAGGGGTTTTGCCCAACTTCCATATACAACCCATGCCAACACTTACCCATCTTTGTGATGTACCAGTTCTTTCCACCCTGGGATCTGTTCCAGTACAAGGCCCCCACGGAGCTCACCAAGGCCATGACTAACAGGAGGCCAAATAACACCAGGATTTGTACATTCGTCACTTTTTCAACATTTGATCTCTTGAGAGGTGCTTTTGTGGAATTCTGTAGAAGAGCATTTAAAATCAGTAAGAGTCACAGAGCAAACTGGGGGGGAAGGACTGGGGAGAAAAGGAGGTAAGCTCACCAAATTCAACAAATACAGTGTGAAAGACTATGTTTTTCTGCCAAATAACCAATAAAATTAAAACATACACCACACTCCTGAATCAACCCATAGTTTTTAATAAAGAAGACAGAAGACACACACTACCATTATAAGGAAATGGAAGATATACATTTCAACTCTATATGATTCACTCTGTACTACTTATGATCACATTTTGGCATAAAATTATCTACTTCCACCATCTCCCAACACAACAAGCTCTAAATCATTTAAGTTCAGTTTAGAAGAAATCAGGATGTTGCTAATTCAAGGGAAACTTAAAGATTCTACACCATAAAAATCTAGAACACAATCTTCAACGTAATACATGGGTCTAAAACTAATAAATAAATAGGTATTTCTGAAGTACAGTATTTGCCCTCTGGCATCTCAAAATTTAATTGAGAAAAAGAAGACATACACAAACATAGACACATCAATAATGCAAAACAGAACATCAATAGACATCAAAATAAATGGATGGACAAAGAGTTCAGGTGGAAAACTATGGAGGGAAAACAAGCAGGAAAAATCAGGAAAGCTCTAGTGGGTCAGGAGAAATCTGAATGGAATCCCGGGTCAAAACAGAATGTAGACAGGAAAGTAAAACAAGGGTAGAAAGACACCTAACCATCTATAAACTGCTTGGAGGCAGGGATGGGGGTTGGGGGTAAACACCAGCCCAGGTAGAACAGAGGCCAACCTTGGGAAGTGAGTTTATCCATTAAAGCCAGATTTAAGGACCACTAAACATCAGGTGGTCACCTCAGTGGTGGAAAACAATAGTACTGTTTGCACTAGACAGTTAAGCACCTGAAGTCTTCTTATTAAAATTTTCTGAAGGTAGTTGTGGGGGCAGAGGAACAGTCCCCAATAATGTTCATGCCTTACTATCCGAACCCCATGAATATGCTAGTTTATGTGGTAAAAGGGGTTTTGCAGATGTGATTAGATTAAGGACCTTGCCTTAGGGAGACTGCCTTAGCTTATACAAGGGCCAAATTTAATCAGGTGGTCCTTAAAAAAAAAAGGAGAGAGCCTTTTCTGGCTATAGTCAGGGAGATGTGACAACAATAGAATGTCAAAGAGATGCCACATCGCTGGCTTTGAAGATAAGGGAATGGGGTCATAAGCCAAGGAATTTAGGCAGCCTCTAGAAGGCTGGGAAAGGCAAGGAACAGATTCTCCTCTAGAACCTCCCAGAGTATTCTGGAAAGGAATGCTGCCCCACTGACATCTTCATATAGGTAAGACCCATACCAAACTTCTGACCTATAGAATTGTATCATAACAGTTTTATGCTGTTTTAAGCCACGAAGTCTGTATAATTTATTAATGGCAGTAATAGGAAACTAATACCGTAATACAGACAGGTGGAAATAATCCATTCCTGGAGGTGAGCGGAGCCGGGATTCAATCAGAAGCTAGGAAACGGGAAGACGCGAATCAGGGCTTCAGTCTACAGGCACCTTCCGTGAGTCATGAGCCTTCTCTCTTCACAGGCAACACTGATTTATAAAGATCAAATGTCCAAAAACTTGTAAGGCACTAACTGGCCACAAAAACGGTGCCTTGTGCCAAACTTAAGTCAGTATTCTCTTTCACTAGTCTCCATTTATCTGATCATGAAAAGAGCTAGTAAGAAAATGTCTCCAAATGTAAGACTGTGAATAAAGTCCCAAGGTGAAAATAAAATCAAGACTAAAATGGGAGGCAATCCATTCCTAGGTTCCACAGAGAAGCTCACACCACAGCATGGCTGAGGCTGCTGTCTGAATCCTGTCACCAAAGCCAGAAATACTGCTCTCATGGCCACGGTTTTCTGTGGGGCTGGGGAGCTGACCAACTGTTATACTAGCAGTTTGGAAAAGTTAAGCCCTCTAAGTATCTAAACAGCACAGCAGTATTTTCCTTTATATACTTTTTCCTCCTTTTCACTGAATTCTCTCTCTTTCACGTTGAATCAACCATGAGCAGACACTGAAATATTGCTATGTGTAACTACACTACACGTGAAACAAGGGCACTGTGAGGAGTAAAAGGCACTGAAGTGAGAGTTTAAAAAACAAAAAACCACAAGTAGAAGAGCCCTAAAGCAACCATGTTTCCTCTCTGTGGTCAAGTAGCACAAGTACAGACAGAAAATGTTATTTCACAAACAGGATGGCTTCTGGCTAAGTGCGTTGTATTCCCTTTGAAAGCTCATTATTTTAACTTGTTGTTTCAGCCCTAAAGGCACAGCAAGTCCAGCCCAGATGTTTCTGGGGCTTTATAGCATTCAGAACTCGAACAGGCAACATGGAATAGGCCATGCAAAGAGGTTTATTGAATCTAGGTGCAAGGAGAAGTGCCTGTCACACTCATGGGATGCAAGCTTCATGAGGCAACTCAGTGCGCACCACATTCACTGAAGAGATGATGGGATCGATTTTATGTGTAATTTTAATTATCCCTTAAGCCTTCGCTACAAAGCTGTATTACAATGCATGATCTAGAAAACCAGTACTATGCCCTGAGAAAGCAACCAGTGTACAAGGAATCTTGCAGAGCGGTTACGTTTGTAATATGCACTATCTAACGACTAGTCTTGGGGCCCTGCCCAAATCTGAGCTAACTCCTTGGGATCTCTTGGTCACATCATCATAGAGAGCAGACGAGACCTGCAGTTGGTGGGGCTCCCAAAGTGCCAGGCAGTGGCTGCCAGAACTGGACTTGGGAAGTCAGGACACTTCCTAGGTGGCAGAGCACTAAACTCTTCATCGGGATCAAGTTTTTGTACACAGGCTGTTCAGAATCAACAAACACTAAACTTTCTAACCAGTGGGGGTGAATAGGTGAGGACCTAGCAGGAAGGGTGATTCAGGTCCATCTCAGACACACTGCATAATCTTGACCCATCCCAGAACTGTGTCTCAGGGGTCACCTGTTCATTTTTCCAGCCGCCGTGGATCCCCCCACCCCACTGCACCCCACCCTGTCCCCCCTACGCTCCTCCGTGACCATCCCACCATGCCTCAGGCCCTACCTTCCAGGACCAAACCCTCCCCAGATCCTCACCCTCCTTCAGGAGCTTGTCTCCTGCTCCTGCTTTATCCAGCTAAGGGCACCTCCCCCTTTCAAGCAGAGGGTGCCCCAGGAAAGACTTGTGACCCTGTCCAAGTCAGAGCATCGCTGAATGTACATATGGGGCCCAGTAATGCTTTTCACACACCATTCCTCTAATGCAATGTTTAAAAGCCTACCTACCTACAAAATCTGCGCCCTTTGCTACACCACCTTCTGGCTCTTCCCTTAGCAAGGCCAACAGCCTCTCAGTCACCCGCCATCTCTCTCTGTAGCTTTGCGCAATGGGCTTCTAGCATCTGCCTCCACCCAGCTTTGGCAGGATTCTGTCTTCAAAAGCATGACCGACCCATCGAATGCCATGGCCTGCCAGTCCTTTAGTTCCCAACAGGAAATGGCCTCTGATAGATTCCCATCTCCTGCCCCCAAGGCTCGCCCTCGGATCTCCCCACGCCACAGGCCCCCGACTCCCAAGCCACAAAGTCAGGCACCCGACACACTGGTCAGCCTGTGACTCAGCAACTCGACGCTCCTCGGCATCAGTGAGTCTCAGTCCTGCGAATCCTCCCCCCAAGTTCCACTGCCTCCCCCAGCTGGGAGGGACACTGGGGTCTGTCACTTCAGCTGTCCTGACAAATCCTTAACTCTCTCTCCTACATCATTGGACCTCAAACAGTAAACCTGTGCAGCAGCCTCCTTCCCCAACTCCGTATCTAATATGCGGTGCTTAGTATCTAGTCAATGAGACACGCTAAGCCTGGGATCATTGGCCCATCTACATGTGCCCACAGCCCTCTGTAATGAGGCGTGTCACACAGACCCCTCTTCTTTGTGACTCCCTATTACCCCTTAGTCTGCGTGGCCCCCCAAGGGTGAGACTATGCCTTTCACTATCATCTCCATACAGCCTACCTAGCATAAGACTTTGTGCACGGTGGTCACTAAGTATTTTTGGGAGAAATACAATCAAGTATGTGCTTTAGATGCTATAAAAAAGGGCAGACAAGCTTGAAAGCCAATTCTCATTAATAGGGACCATTAACAAAATAAGGTGTCGAGTAATGCCAAAGAAATGTAAGAAATGACACACATAGGGACACTGACTTATGCAGACTTTCAAAACTGTCTGGCAAAATATGTCATAATATATATATATGGGCTATAAATTCACAAATGATGTTTAAAAACATTAACAGGGAGAAAAAGCAAAATCATTTTACTTTAGTATTTTTTTGGCATGTGAAGAATAAACATTAGCTCAAAAATAGCTGATTCTAAATTATCTAGAATTCAGTTAAACAAGACAACTTACTGTAAAACCCTAATTAATGGGGTGGGGAGGAGAAGTAGAGAGAAATAAAAAAATCTTTAAAAAATTCCCACTTAAGTCCAGAAGATAAGTTAGAATTTAGTGTCTCCTTAACCCAGAAAACAAAGACCAGTGATATTTCAAGCAAAAGGTAACAAACGTCTGATACAATAATAGAAATCCAGGAGAAACTATCTAAAGAACCAAAATAAAGGAACTTTCTTTCCAAATTTAAGTTCATACACAAACCTGACCTACCTAAATACAACATCTTCATTTCCATTCTCTACTCCATAAAACAGAAAGAAAGAAGAAGGAAAAAAAAGACTAAAATCAGCATTGTTTTTCAGCAAAGAAATGTTTTACCTGCATGAGTTTGGTGTCGTGTCCAGTATAAACAACTATGCCAAAGACCCACTGAGTATTTCTAAGCTGTGTACCTCTTAATAAGATCTGGTCAGGCCCAAGGGAAACAGGGCTAAAAATAAGAAACAACATTTATATTTAATAATAGTCTGACAAATGAGCATGAGTTTTCCCCTTAAAAATCAACCCACAATCAAATGTTTCTTTAGTCAAATCTGAATTATTTCACTGAGAAATGGGGCAATAATGGTTACCACTGACTTAATCTACCAAAAAAAACCCAAAAAACAAAAAAGACCTAAAAATGGTTTCTTATCCATTCAGCACTACATAAAAAAACAATTGTTTTTCCTATTCAATGTTAGAGGGAATTGTGTCTCTCATAACCCTGCTGACGACATTCACCACCCCAAAAGGAAATTCCTACAATACACAGAAGCATGTTCATTTAGAAAATCCAGTTTGTTTTGTAGACTGTTATAAGAAAAAAAAAAAAGCTGTGATATCAAATTTGTCAAGGATGCCTTCATGATGAAATAAAACAGAGAGTGTTAATTTAGAAATCAGGAAGCCTACAGAATGGCTCGACACTGAATGAAATCAATCAAAACAGCAGGCACACTGGGTTGTCAGAGGTATGTGGGGTTGATTCCCGTGATCGGGTCCTTCCCTTAGGGTCTGTGCAAAATAGGAAGGTGGGAGGCCTTGCTAAAAAAGCATACAGATTAAAGATGGGGAGAAAATAGAAGTTGCACCCCAATATAATGACAAAAAGTGACTCTCCAACACTAAAACAAATGCCAAGAGGTCAAATACGACACAATAGAGACAACAGGGCTGTGAATATTCTCAAGGAAGAGTGATTGTTGTTCCTTTCATTCAACTTCCTAAAAACAAATGCTACTTAGAAGAATGTTAGCCAAAAAAAAAGAGAGAGAGAGAGAGATTTCTCTAGTAAGTATATTTGCTCTTATATACCTCAGACACCTCACTTCTGCTTTTCTGGATAGTTTTATCCAGCTGAAACCAGCTCTCCTCCCTAGCAGATAATACACAGAAAGAGGCAGCACCGCGAACCTCATTTCACACCCCCTGTTTTTCGTGGTAAAAATTAGTTCTTTCCTTAAATTTAAGGGAAGGTTTAAATTGATTGAAATAGTGTTTGAACAGAAGCTCAGTCTCTCATACCTAAGCTAAATATCAAGAGATCTCACTGTTTTAAAATACTATGAAACCAGAGAGCACACTGATTATTTTCCAAAAAGAAAAAAAACACACACACTCAGAAAAATGAGAGTGATACCTTTTCCCATCTAAGTGCAAGTTTCCAGTGAAGTCGTAGAGGTGGCGGTTGGGCCCCTCACAGTCTATCGTGCCGGATAACTTCATCAACACTTCCCGGGTTTGCATGTCAGCAGTGTGACTCAGACTCTAAAATGTTAAACCAGAAGGAGATACTGAATACAATCTTTTATATTGTAACATTCGGCATCCCCACTGTTAATCTAAGGGAAATAAGGAATCATCTAAAATGGAATCATTTGGGGAGGCTAACAAATCAAACTACCATCCCTCAAGATCGACTTGACAGGCAGCTCTTGCCACAATAACAATGTAAAAGTTTCAAAAGAACTCAAAGCAGCAGAAAGTTAATATTCTACCACTGTGCTGGAAATATCCATGTTTTAAGTAACAACGCACTCCAGCACCTTACAGAGAGCATAGGCTAGTAACTGTACTCTCACACTAATCAGAAAAACACAATAAAGTAGCCTTTAAATCCAGCATTCAGTAACTCTTCTTTAGAAAAAAGTGTCCAAATCAGATATCTAATGTACCAAAGAAATATATGCAAATGGAGTTATCAAAGTAACTTCATGCAGCAGAGAGTTTAAGTGTCAAATGCTTGTCAAATGTTTATTAAAGACTCTTCTTCATTCTAGAATTAAAATATTAGGTAGGAAGAGCTTTATTTACGATATAGAAATTTTGTATCTAATAACTGCTTCCTAGAATTAGAATCTCAATAAAACAATAGTGCAAAGTAAGGCATCCGGAGCTTACCTGCTGCATCACCCACTGTGGGTGTTTCCCTCCCGGCCACAGAGCTGCCCCTCACCGAGGAGCTCCCTCTCGCCTGCACTGACACGGGGCTCAGCAAGAGAGAAACTAAGGCGTAATGTCCTTCATGACCCAGACTTGGATGAAGCCCACTTTTTCTAGCTCTGCTGTCCCTCTGGAGTCCCCTTCATAATAAAGGCACATTCTTCCTATAGACTCCACAAGGGTTAGGTCTAACTGTTAGTAGCAGATTTTTTTCCTGCAGAAAACTACTCATTGGTACACAGAGGACCCAGATTTGCAAGGTGGGCTCTGTAACAACACAAGTCATGAAAGACGACTTTACCTGGCGTATTTTAAGGTTCGTCTCCCCATCTAGATTAGCTGTTTCAACATAACACATTGCCTGGGGTTCACTAGAGAGAGAGAGGGGAAAAAGGACAAGTTTAGTAAGGTCCTCTCCACAAATTATCCACAATTTATAAAGTCTCTGCTATGAAAACTATGTCTGCTGACTGGCCCTTCTAAGTGATGTTATAAACAACCACTTCAGTAGCAGTAATTGACTAGAAACACAAACACTCGTCTCTGGGGCTCAACACCAAGCTGTCTGCCCAAAGGTCCACCTTTATGGTCCCCGCACCGTGGCTGCCTGGCCTTACGCAGGCAGAAATAACTGAGATGCATGAGAAGGGGGCAGTGGGCTATGGGAAATGCATGGTGAACCAGCCAAGACATGACCACTGGGTTTGGTGACCCTCAAAGTCTGAGACTCAGCCCGTTCCTGAGCAAAAGAGCTGGCCTGGGCTTCTGAACATCTCCTGAAGAAAATTACAGCCAGTTGAGTTCAGGAATTGAGATATAAGTTTGACAAGCCTTCTCTTCCCTGCACTTTTTACTATGTCAATAGGCAACTTTGTAATCAAAACACCTAATTTTAAGGACAGAAAACTCAAAGAATAAAAAAAAACCATAGCAGATATTCTACTCCTATTTCTTCTGATCTTTGGCTTTAGGTGGTACAGTTAGTGGTTGACAGAATGGACTTGGCAACCCACTGGCTGAGTTAAAATATCCTGGTGCAACTTTTCTGGCCTTGGAAGTTGTTTAATCTCTGTTTCTCTGTTTTCTCATGTATAAAGGAAGGATGTCAAAGTTTTTGGGGGAAGATTAAAGGGATGGTATCACCAGCAGGCTGCTTGCACAAGTGCAGACTCAAACACTAGTGAGCATCTTGAAAACATGATGTCAGCTCACAAGCAATCTCATATTAACACCAGGTGTTCTGAGGGTCAGGGCCAAAACTCACACCCCAAACCATCAAGTAAGCTGCATTTTACTATTTCTAGGAGTTTGCTACCAACCAACAGGGACAAACATGAATCCCATCCCTTGTATAGGGTGCTTTTCCTGCTCTGGAGTCCTACTTTTAAACACTTTATCTTTAGAAGAAAACTCATGCTGAGGCTTAAAATCTAATGTGTAATCAAATCTCCAGTCAGAGAAACACTGTCTGGAATCAAAGAAAATGTAAACAGTGTGAGCATCTATGATTTCCAGCAGTGTTTTAGTCTTAATATCATGTAATCTTGAAGTCAAGAGTAGAAGTTTATTCTTACCCTAATTTTGGCTTTCCTTCTTTGATATATATTATACACTTATATATCAAGCCAAGGAAGGGTCAAGGACTGCGCTGTCCACAGTTTTCACCTTTAATGATGACACCTTTCTAGCACAAACTACCTAGAGGACGTGGCGATGATATGCAGGTGGAAAGGGGCCAGAGGTGGATGAGTGAGGAGGAAACACCCCCTGCAGTTCTTGTCCACGCTCAGAAAGTGGCCACGGTGCTCTGAACAGACAGTGAGGGAGCCACCAGGTTCTGTGGCAAAGACGGCCGGCCGGGCCCGTCAGGAGACCGGCTCTGGAGCCTCAGGCAGGCTGCGGCGTGCGTCTGCAGCACGAACCCCTCCACCGCTCCGGCACGTCTGCCTAAACGAGGAGTGGCCCACAATAGCCAGGAGACTGAACTGAACCAATAAATGTAAGAGAGTTCAGAAAAGGTACAAAGGAATAAACAGGAGAAGGGATATTTAGGATTAAGGCAGCAAAGAGCAAAAAAGACAAATAATGGAAGAACGGGCTGGAGAGAGAGGATGGCTTCTCGGGAGGAAAGGAAGGGGCAGCTGGCAATGTCTCCTGTCACCACTTAGGCTTTTACCATTCTTGACATTTATTCTAAAACATGTGCCCCCTGGCACACCTGACCTGGTGGACAGCAGGACCATGTCTGCAGGAAGATACTGCCCATTGACGATCTTCACGATGTCCCCCACTGCCACCTAGAACACAGGGGCAAGGACAAGCAGGAAAGAAAAGAAAGCACAAACGTTGATAAAGGTGGGTATGTATGTAAGACAAATTCCTATATAGCTATGCTGCGAATGTTAAGCCAGAGGAACCCCAATTATTTTCCTTGACAAGAACAAAAGGAAAAGCTTTCAACACAGTGGTAACATTGCCTTTTTGCAATGATGCTGAATGAAAAAGAAAAAAAAATGGAGGGAGAAGGGAGAGTGTCAGAACAATTATCCAGCTCTCATTTTCTGACAAGTATTCATCAAGCCCCAGAGCTTGAACTCTGGGGCAATTCTACAGCCTCACGCAGCAGGAGAGGGAGGTGGAGTGCACGGCTCCAGGGCTGGCCTGCAGCCTGGGCTCAAATCCGCCCCGCTGTCCTCACGAGCAGGACGCAAACTTGAGCAAGTTTCATAAATTCTGTGCACCTCAGTTGCCTCATCTATATAATGAGGTCAACAGGTCAACAACACACATTTGATAGGTGCTAGTGAGGAGCAGCTGACTTAACACAGGTAAATTTTCTCCATCTTATAAATGGGGAAACTGAGGCTCAAAGACAAATAATGATCATGGTCACATAGCCAGTGAGTGCTGATACCAAGATTCAAAACAGAGCAATCCGGCCAGCGAGCTGATTCAAAGGCACTAGTACTACATTCATACATGAACAGTATATCCTAAAGTTCCCCCAGAAATACACCACATAAAACAGAGAAGATTCATAAAGTCCCACGAAATTGCCAGGAAAAGGGTCAGGGCCAAAGTTGGAGACCAGCTTGGGAAACAAAATCCACTAGGAAGCAGACCCCAAGCCAAGGAAACAGGTCCCAGTCTTCAGAACATGAGCACCAGGGCCAGGGGGGCCTATACATCCTTTATAACATCACAGAAGCATCTGGCTGGGACGATGGGCTTTCAAGTGAGGCAAGCCTCAGCTCAAATCCAAGCTCCACAGACACACTAGCTCTGGGATCCTGGCCAGCCCTTCACCTCTCTGAGCTCCCGTGTTCTCACTTATGAAATGGGTAACACCCCACTTAGTCTGCAGGGTCAATGCAGACTGAGGAAGTATATGCAAGCAGCACCTGGCATGCAACTGGCATGTGCCAAGTTCTAGTCTCCCCCAGCGTGCATGGGACGGAGCAGGCCCTGGAGTGTGAAGACCAAGGATGGCAGAACCTAGGGTGGTACAGGAAAAAAGGCCTTTCCTAACACACTAATAACTTCAAAACTCAAAATGGGTGCTGTTTTCTGTTCCTTATTCTAACTCATGTTAATATTTATTGGAAATCAAGACTTTCAAATGATGTAATAGTTGTAGAAAATGACTGGATCTTATAAGATAGGAGAATGGCATTGGCAGGTGCTTATATTTAATTTTCTATTTGGAAAAAGGGGGATTTAAAAGGAGTCTTGCTAGTGCTTTGAATTGCTTGTCCATGTGTGTGGGAAAGTCTAGGAAATCTGGCTCAATGTACAGAAGGGGGTAAAAATTAAAATTCCAGAACCAATGTACATCTGAAGTTAGTAACCAATTAAAGGGCAAAAAGAAGGCATATAATTAAAGAATATTCCACAAGAAAGAACAAAGAATAGATGCTACAGAGCTATTTTAATAACCATCATTACAAAAGCAAGGAATACGTATGAAAATTGAAAATGTTTTTTAAATATAAAAATATTTTATGTGAATAGTTTAATTACATAGGAAAAATTCAGAAGCAGCAATTAGTTAAAAAAAACTAGAAAGGAAAATTAGTCAAGTTTTCAAAAGAAAAAAGGCAGTGGACTTCTTTTTTAATTCAAAGTGGGAGGACAAGGTAAATGATGGCTTTCTTCCATCTTTATTATTTAAATAAAGAAACACGTATATTTATATCCCAATATCAAAGTACTAAGAAGTTTCATGTACATGACGTACTTCTTGCTTGGAATTTCGTTTGAAGTTGGTTTTCTTTTCGGTGGTCCTGTGCCTGGCTGTCCCCTGAGTGTGTGAAACTCACCAAGTGAGAATTCTGAAGATGGGAAAGCACCCCCTCTAGATCCCGGAACCCGCAAGACCCTTAATTTAAAGAATAAGCTCAAAGTTCCTCTCCAAGTCACCAAAGCTGTCGAGATCCAACCAAGACCTGCCTCTCAGCGATCACCGACTATTCAGCTAGAGCCTGGGGGTGGGTGACTTGAGCTGCAGCATTTCAGCTGAGACACCCACTGCTTGGGGAAGCCCAGGGGGCCAGGCTCACCGCGCCCGACGTCTCTGGCATTGGCACCCTGCCCTCTCCCACGGGCTCACCCTCGTGCTGAGCAGCTCTGCAGCCATGCCTGGCTTGCCCAAACCTAGAGCTTCACCCACTTCCCTCTGCCTTGGACGGCATTTCCCTCTTACGCTGGTTCCTTCCTACTCATGCTTCCGGAGAGCACCCCAGCATCTCATGAGGGAAGCCTTTCCTGACCTGAACCAGGGAATCTAGACTAGCTGTCCCTCGCAGATGTCCCCAAAGCACCTGCAGCATGCCTTACACGGCGCCCAGCACCCGCTCCGCATCCTGTTCAGCTGCTCTCACCACCACACCAGCGTGCTGGCGTGTGCTCCCCGGAACAGCAGCAGCCTCACCTGAGAAGCTGTTAAGCAAATGCTAGAGCCCCAGCCTGGAACGACCGAATCAGAAAGCCTGAGAGTGGCGCCCAGCACTGCTGTACCAGCCCTCCGGGTGACCGGGGAGCCTGCAGACACTCCTTATGGGCAGGGGCCGTGCTTCATTCTTAATCGCAGCCCCAGTGTCTTAACAGTAGCTGGTATGAGAGCTCCACTTAAATAAACAAACAAATCATTGAAATAAAAATACATGTGGCAAAGCATGTAACAGGTGTTTGGTGTAAGGTGGTTTTTTCCCCTCCAAATATAGGTGGGAAACAGTAATGAGCTTTTGGAGTCTGTGAGGCCATCAACTCCTGGACCCAGAATTCAGAGATCATCGCTCCACTTCCTGCTGTTTTAAGTAGTGTCAGCATCTCAAGTCCAAATCATTCTCCACTCCAGCCAGTATTAGTACCTTTTTGGGGATGGGGATGGCAATAGGGGCCTTGGAGAAAGAGGCCATTCCTAAGGACAGCAGGAATCCTTGAATTCCTATAGCTTTGGGAGCCTTTCTACCTTCTGTGAAGTCAAGAATTTCCAACTACTTGACCAAGAACCGCCACACTTCCAAATGAGAGTGAGGTCGGTTAATAGTTGCGATACAGGACTTCTGGATTGCTACGACAGTTAAGGTGTTATCACAAAACACTTGTAAAGGGCTTGATAGTTCTCCTACTGCAAAGCAAAAATAAAACAAAAACTAAAATAAAGGCTGGAGATACCATATCACAGGCATTCTGCAGATTAAGATCTTAAGGACGTTGAAAACATTGTTTATTAAACATTTAGCGAGAGAAACTATTGTTAAGTTCCCCTTCTTAACAGTAGTTTTCTTTTGAAATCATGTTAGTCAACTCTGAATCCTGGAGGAATAAGAATCATCTCCCAAAAAACATCTCATGACTATTAGGAAGGTCCAGCTAAAACAGAAACTCACTTAAAAAGCTAATTTTATCAGATACAAGATACCCATGCACAGCATATGTCCTATTAATTTCTATTCATCAACGTGAAAATCCAAAAACCCACAGCTTCCCAAGCCCCCCAGTCCTCACACACCTCCAGAGATGTGGACGTAAACCCTTCCTGCTAAAGGGTTAAAAGCAGCAGCCACTGGTCATGCTCAGCCACCCCACCATGAAATCAGAAGGGATGGTTTCCTACCCCTACCCCACCTTTTGTATTCAATGGTAATCATAAACTCAAAACTCTTTCCATCAAAAATATTAGAAGTGAGAGTGTCCAAAGTTAAAACTTTTCAAAAAAAATTTAATTTAGGTTAAGAGAACAGAAAACCACAGAAAATATTTCTTGAATTGGACTTAGAAACTAGAAAATGCCTTGAGATTTCAGAAGTATCCATCTAGGGCAATGAATTTCACAACTCTGAACAGAGCATCTTCTAGAAGACACAGGTAACAGAGTCAATAGGCATCAGTTCTAAGTAAACCTCTTGGGAAAATTGTACAATGTAAACTTACATCAAATGGAGATGACCTATGTCTTAACACAAGCTTTATACTGCAATCGATACTAGCAATCAATTACAACTCTCCAAATCAATACCTTCTGGCATATCTTTAAAATTTGTTTTTACCTCTTTCCACATAATGGTATGCCACATACCATTCCTTAACACTGAAAAAAAAAAAAGAAAACAATATATCAGTTAATAGTGGTAATAATCAAAATAAAATCAGCTTTCCAAAATCTAAAATGCTCCTTTTAAATTTCCAACATGCCATATTCATAGACATAAAGGTATGCCACTATCAGTCCCCAAAATAGAGCCCCAATCTACATAGCTATATTCCATACACACATTAATACATACACATAAATACAGACCTATACATATAAGTGAATCTATTCATATTTAGCCCAGAAGAAGAGAAGCATCACCCCTGCTGTTATTCCAAACACATACACACACACAACAAACCTGATGTTCTAGAAATCAATAAAATAAAAAGCAGATAAAGATAAGTAGGGAGCAATTATAAACTAAGGCTGTAGACTGGACTGTTAATGAACATAAAGTATGTCCTCTGCCAAAAATGACCAGCTTTTCAAAAATTCTAAAATACACACATCCTGTTCAAATCTTAACTGCCAGGACTCACATTTTGTTGGATTTGTCATTTCGCTATTTCTTTAAAGTATTTTTTAGACCATTCCACCCAATTTATGTCAATACTATTAACTACTTATTTAAAATTCCTTAAATGCAGGTCTTAGTCTTATGTTTTCTAGAGGAAAAAGTGATTCCACCTGGTATCTTACCTATCGTTTTCTTTTTGTTAACTGCATTGTCTGCCTTATGTCGCTTCTGTTACAGGGAGGAAAAAGCTCTTAGATTCAAACGTTCCAAATGAATAATTGAAACAGCAAACAGTAAGATCAGGAAAAAACAGGGGGCGAGGAACCCAACCCGCAGCCACGCTTGTGCCATAAAACCCGGTCCATGGCCTGTCACCCAGCACCACTCAGGAACCAAGCAGGTGGATGCAGTGCACGGAGATGGAGTCTCCTTTGGTTTAAATGGTTATATTTTGGTTCTAATGGTGAACTAGCACTTTGAAGTGTGAAAACTTTCCACTCTTCATTGGTTTTAGGTAAGACTAAAAGAATTATTCAGTAAGATAAACCCAACAACAAACTGAATTCGTTTTATTGATTAAGAACTTTTGGGGGGCAAAGTACCTTTGTTTTAATTTGTGTTAAATTTACTCATTTACCTATTCCCAGAATGTATATACGTGTGTGTGTGTGTGTGTGTGTGTGTGTACATGCACACATATGGGTGGGAAACTGCAAGCATGCAGGGGTGGGGAGGGAGAGAAAGGGAGCAGAGGGGGAGCTCAGAGAGAGTGGAGAGAAGAGCACAAAGTGAGTATGAACACAGCTGCAGCAATGAACGTGGAGACACAGTGATGTAAGTATAAGGAGAGAGACGATTCTTGAAAATTAGCTCGGGCACAGCCAGCACAATGCTACTGTACTAGACAGCAATACGGTCCTTCTGCTATCCAAATTAGCTAGCTGTAAAAGGGGACGTGAGGGACATCAGTGATACAAGTCAAAGGGCGTTCAGAGATCTAACATTAGAAAACTTGGCTTGAACTACTTCTGTGTCATTGTGCATGTAGGTATTTAAGATACTGTGTACACATTCCCTCCCCCAAAATACCATCGTGAGCCTTGAGAAGCTAGTGAAGTAATAGACCCATTTCCTGTCTTATATATATATATATATAAAAAAGCAAAAGCAACAGTTACAAGTTACGGTCAATACAATTTGTTTCTTATCTTCAAGCAAAAACTTACAAAATCTTCTACGATCTCTTTGATGCCTGCAATTGTTAAAATAATGATCAATGGCACCAGGGTGGTGTATCTTCCTGTTGGAGATACATCTGGAATTTGCTGCAAGAAAAGAGATCAAAAGAGGGAAGTTGACAAGTTAAAGTCCTCTCTTCAAACAACAACAACAAAAAATATATATATATATATGACAGTCACCATTCGTTTGCAGTTCTGTTCCATTTCTGTCACACCAAAACCATTATTTTTAAACTAGCTAAGTGTTTTACAAATTTTAAAAATTTTACTCAACATTGCTATGTGTTTGGAAAAAAGGTTAAAAGTATGACCCTGGGTCCATTTCCCAACATCTTACAGCAGTAGCTAAAGAAAACTCCCTTTATGAAAAGAGCACATTTATTCAGGCCAACGACTGGATAAAGGAAGCTAATTACATTCAAGTATTATGACATTTTTTCATTAAGTGGTCTTTTAGGCAAAATCTCATTTTGCATAGAATTAAGGTTATGAATTTAAGTAAGTTTTTCAGAAACGTTACCTGTAGTAAGGCAATGAAGAGGAAGAAGGCATTAGCAGCTCTTCTAATCTGCTCATACAAGAATCGAGGTAGAAATGTCAGCACGCTGTACTTGGCCGTACTGTAAGGACAAAGAAAAATACTACTATCAGTTGTAGATGCAAATTCTAAAAAGCAAGAAAATAGGAAGTTTAAAAACTTTACAAGTGATTTTAAAAACAAAATATTTCAAAACTCAGGGCAAGAAAATTGCTGTGAAAATTGCTCCATCCTACAAAGATTCATGTTAGTAAAAGGACACACCTGATAAGATCTTCTAACGTGACTTTCATATTCAAACTTTGATATATTTGTGCTTGTTTAGTGTTCACACAATGGAAGCAGGATTTTACCCGCCTTCTAGGAGCTGTGTGCTATGAATACAGGAAGCATGTAAAGATTATTTGCTAAGGGAAAATACATTTCAAGAATCACAGAACAGAAAGTGGTACACATCCCAAATACAGAAAGATGAGAACACTGAAATAAAAACAGAAATAAAGAAGCACCAATTGAGTACCTCACACATGTAAGGTAGAATCATTATCCCAGATTTTGTGATGTGCCACAGTTCTGACTGCAAAGCCAGTGATTCAACGCAGAGAATTCGCTCTATAAAACACAGTCTGGGTAACAGGCATCTGAATTAACAGTTCAATATGTTCCCCTGGATGCTTACCCCACCACAGGTGTTTTAGCTCAACCTCACCTGAATAAACTCCATTCCTTCCACACACCCTTTATTTGGCCACTTTTTTGTGGGGGTAGGCAGGGATTTTTTTTTTGCAATTTCATTGAGAAATAATTGAGTGCAAAAGTTATATACAGTATATAACCACTGGGTCACTTTAAGGCATTCAGCATGATGTCTGACTTACATATATCGTGGATGATTACCACAGTACGTTCAGCTAGTGTCCATCCTTTCACATAGATACAATAAAAAGAAGAGAAAGAATAAAGAAAAAAGGAAAAAATCTTGTGCTGAGAACTCACAGGTTTTACTCTCTTAACAGCTTTCCTATGTATCACACAGCAGCATTAGCTATGGTCATCATGTTGTATATTACAACCATAGTACTTTTTTATCTTATAACTAGAAGTCTGTACCTTTTGATCACCTTCCTTCAATTTCCCCTCCCCCCACCCTCCACCTCTGGAAAACACAATTCTGATCTCTTTTTCTGAGTTTGATTTTTGTTTACTTATTTGTTTAAGACTACACACATAAGTGAGATCATAGTGTTTGCCTTTCTCTCCTGACTTATTTCACTTAGCATAATGCCTTCAGGGTCCACCCACATTGTCACAAATGGTAGGATTTCCTCATTTTTTAAGACTGGATAAGATTCCATTGTATATACACCACCACTTCTTTACCCCTGCATCCACTGATGGGCACTTAAGTTTGTTTCCATGTCTTGGCTATTGTAAATAATGCTTCAACGAATATGGGGGTGGACATAACTTTTTAAGTTGGTATTTTTGTTTCCTATAGATATATTCCCAGAAGTGGAAATGCTGGGTCATATGGTAATTCTATTTTTAATTTTTTGAGGATCCTCCATATAGTTTTACACAATGGCGGCACTGATTTACACTCCCACCAACAGTACACAAGGGTTCCCTTTTCTCCATGTGCACACCAGCATCTGTTATGTCTTCTTCTCTTGATTATGACCATTCTAACAGGTATGAAATGATGTCTCATTACAGTTTTGATTTGCATTTTCCTAACAACTAGTGATGTTGAGCATCTTTTTATGGATTGTATCTGTTGGCCTTTTGTATATCTTCTTTGGAGAAGTGTCTGTTCAGTTCCTTTGTCCATGTTTTAATCAGGTTATTTGGTTTTTTTGCTATTGAGTTGTATGAGATCTTTATACATCTGTAAACATTTATGTATGAGATCTATATATAAAACCAGATAATGGTTTGCAAATATTTTCTCCCATTTCATAGGTTGTCTTTTCAGTTTGTTGATGGTTTCTTTTGCTGGGCTGAAGCTTTTCAGTTTGATGTAATCTAATTTTTTATTTTTTATTTTGTTGTTTGTGCTTCAGTTGTGATATCCAAAAAATCATTACTAAGATCCATACCAAGGAGCTTTATATCCTGTTTTCTTCTAAGAATTTCATGGTTTTGGGTCTTACATTTAAGTCTTTATTCTCTTTTGAATTAGTTTTTGTGAGCAGTATAATATATAGTTTCCATTTCATTCTTTTTCATGTGACAATCCAATTATCCCAGTATCATTTATTGAAAAACACCTGCCTTTTCCCCATTGGGTGTTCTTGGCTCCCATGTCAAGTATTAGTTGATATATATGCTTGGGTTTATTTCTGGACTTTTGGCTCTGTTCCATTGGTCTATTTGACTGCTTTTATGCCAGTACTGTCCTATTTTGATGACAATAGCTTTGCAGTATAGCTTGAAATCAGGAAACGTAATGCCTCCTGATTTATTTGGCTGTTTGGAGTCTCTTGTCATTCCATATAAATTTCAGGAGTGTTTTTTCTACTTCGGTAAAAAATGCCTTTGGAATCTTGACAGGGATCGCAATGAACAGATGCTCACACTTGTTCTTCCACCTGGAACATCCTCTCCCATCCACACTGTCTCTGCATGACTCAACTGTCCTTATCTCATCCTCCCATCCAACCGTTTATCTTCCAATGAGTTCGGTCAAATTCACAAAGCCTCTTCTTCCTCCAAGCCAAAAAAGTATGAGGCTCACACCTACATTATATAGTCTCTGCTTTGTATTATATTTATGTATCTATCCTCAGAACAGATTCTGGGAAGAATAAGAATGTTTTCTTCAATGTCACATGCTCCTAGCACATAGCACATAGCAGATCATCAGTGAACAATGACACAGTACGAAGCATAAACTGAGAACCTGCAGGGGTAAAATGAATCAAAACTCCTTTGGCTGTTCACGGGCTTATCCACAAAAGTACTTGCTTGACTCCTAGCTCACCTTCTGAAGGTATGGTGTGGAGCCAACTCTTAACCGAAATATATTCTAGCAAGACTATCTACCACGTTTCAAAGACACAACAAATTGGAAGCACCAATACAGCAAAGGGGTCAGGAGACAGGATGCTAGAGACGTGTGTGCTGCTATAAGACCCAGAGCAACCAACCCTGGAACTGCAAAATTAAAGACCCGAAGTTGCCAACTCAAAAAGCAGCACTGAGCTCACTTGGTGCAGCAGCAGACTGGTCCATGTCCCATTTGTTCACTGCCACCACGTAGACCATCCCCAGAGCACCACAGCCCCGTGCTCCATAGCACACAGTGACTGGACCCATCCTTACATACAGAATGATTTTCAGCCTCCTTCTTCTTAAGATATTAGATACATGTGTGACAAATTATATGTCAACCACTTTTAAAAGAGCTCAAATTTAAAGAATCTGACACTTGAAAGGATATCACTGAATTAGCTAGAAAATTTGCCTGCGTGGGCCCCTGCCCATTTATGTATGCCTATGCGGCAATAAGATGTCATGACATCTTATTGTAAAGATGTTGTGCAAGTAAAATTTTGCCTGACAGAATAAACTAGCTGAAGTGAAGCTCATTAAAGAGTAGGGAAAATATATCAAGGTCATGTCCGTGATAGCTCATGGTAAAAGTTTTCTCAGCTGCAGCTTAGAGGACAAGGTCACATGGAACACCATGCATTCCTTCATGACACTACAAACCACTGAAGTAAACAAAGCCAACAATATTTACCAGTATAGGAAACGTGAAAATTCACACACTTGTAAGATAAGTCCATAGAAGGCATCTTATAAGATAGTTTGACTGTAACATTTGAACCCAAGATTCCATCTGCATAAAACACACACACAGCTAGCACATGACCCCCCCAACGTTTCCTACTTGAGTAAAATACTAAGTGTGCTTTAGGGGACCTACAAGTCTCTTAGTGTCATGAACAGAAAGGTTTAGGAAGGAAAGTGATCCTATTCATGTCAGAAAACCAAAGATAAGGGAGGAGAGGGAAAGCATCCTAACTTTTCTTCTAGTTGAACTAGAAAAATGAGTCTAAAGTATTTTCATCCTGAAATAGAATCAGCATAATCAATAATTCAGAGAAACTGACATTCATCCAAGAGACATTACTGTGCAGCATTAAGATAATTACCTTAATATACAAACAACCCTTATATGTCCTGTTACTGAGTCAAATACATAAAACTACGAAAAGCTAAAGGCAGCACCCATCAAAATTATCCTACCAGAACAGTTCAGAGCAGTTGCTTCTCAAACTAAAAGATGCATATGAACGTCCTGGAGATCTTCTTAAAACACATTGTATTAGTCAGGGTTTTCCCGAGAAACAGAACCAACAGGAGTATATACACACAGAGAGAGTGGGGTTTACTTAAAGGAATTGGCTCACATGATGTGGAGGCTTGGCTGGTCCAAAATCTGCAAGGCGAACCAGCAGGCTACAGACCTTAAGGGAGATCTGATGTTGTTCCGGTCTGAACGCTGTGTGTCGGCAGAATTCCTCCTTGCTCGGGGAGGTCAGACTTTGTTCTACCAGGCCTTCAGCTGATTTGATAAGGCCCACCCACATTATTGAGGGTACTCTGGTTTACTCAAAGTCCACCAATTTATGTGTTAAACTCAAAACATGGCATTGATCAAAAATTCTTCAAACAATGTTAATAAAAAAACACATTCATAGAAACATCCAGAGTTATGTTTGACCAAATACTTGGGCACCATGGCCCAGTCAAGTTGACATATAAAATTAACCATTACATGAATATTTTGATTCAGTAGGTCTGGAGAGAATCTAAGATTTTGCCAAGTGAATTCCCAAGTGAGGCCAATACTGTTGGTCCAAGAATTTTAGTATCAACTACCCTTGAGGAAGTAGATTTGTTCAAATACCCTATCTGAAGTCAGTCCAGCTGAGCACTGTAAGATATAAAAGGATGGGAGCACTTACCATTCACTGTACCAGGGGAAAGATATCTATGGGATGAAATGGCCAAGTCAAGGAGCTTCCTAGCAGAAGAGTTTGCTCATTTGGGTTAGTTGCCCCCAGAAGACTCTTACTCAAGCACATGTGTCTACACCCCTACCGGCACGGCCGTTCACGGCGAGGACAGGCACTGGCTACCAGCAAGTCCCGGCGTTCAGTGCATCTCAGAGCCAGAGAGAAATAACCAGAGAAAACAGAAGTGTTCCCTGTGGTTCTCTCAGTTTCCCTCTAAACATCTGTTACAGCAGTGTTGCCTCAAGTTGGGTGACTTGAGGAATGCCCAGGGGCTTGTCAAAAATCACAGAGCCCTATCTGTGCACAGTATGAGGCACTGTGCGATGTACCACAGTGAACCGAGTGGTCAGAAAGCCATGCCCTTGAGGCAGTTATGGTCTAGAGGAGAAATCAGGTTTACTACAGGACAGGAGAGGTGGTGAGGAGCACTGTGGAGGAAACCAGATCGCGGAAGGAAGAAGCAGAGGGAAGCACTGCGGGGGCCAAGGGAAGGGGTATGTATTTCAAAGGAAGGATCAGGGACTGTTTCACTGAGAAGGCAACGTGGAGGCGAAGTCCTGAAAGAGGGGGTGCAGCAGGAACCCGCCACGTGGATGCACAGGGGAAGAGCTTTGCAGAGAGAAGGAACAGCAAGCACAAAGATGCCGAGTGCAGAGCTCCCGCTGCTCCTCCTGGGGAGCAGCAGGGAGGGGGCTGGTGCAGGCAGACAGCTGTGCACAAGTACGAACAGGGGCCACCTGGAGCCTTGCAGCTCACCTCCACACACTGGCCCTTTCCTCTTTAGGAATTCTAAAAGAAAGACTGTAAGATGACAAGATCTGACAATGACAGCAACCTGCAAACTCCTCCCCTGAGGAAATCTGCCAGCCGGGTGGGGGTGGGGGGTGGAGCTTGGTTCTGTGTACAGTGAGCATGCTCCCCGTGGCAACTCTTACGATCTGGTAAGTATGGGAAACAAAGCATCAGAAAAAAAGGTCTGGCAAAAATGCGGATCTGAGGCGACCCACCTGTCACACACCACAAAGCACGTCGGAAGTCTGATCTCCAGAAGGCACTACAAAGCAAAGACCCAGAGAGGGTGTTCAAGTCTGATTTCCCAGCTTTGAGGAAAAGCACTGTTGACAACTGTTCTCTAAAGGCAAATCCAAAATGCAGTGGCTACTCAAAGTGTAAATTCCCCTTAAAACAGGCCTTTAGAAACTAAACTAGTTTAATACTCATCTTCAAAATATGAGCAGTAAATCCACACTGAGGGGTACAGACAGACAAAAGCAATCATTATTTTTACCCTTTTGCATTACATGGACAAATAAATTTCTTGTATGCACCCAATGAACAGAAAATGTTCCATATTTTGAAAGAGTGGAGGGCCTTTTTCAACCTCTCCACAAGAAGCTGACTGCATGAGCTAAATCATGCTCCATGATTGTGTTCTGGAAACCTTCCATTCTGTCCAAGTCCCTGTAAAATACCATTTACCCTTCACCTCTCAACAATTTCCTAAGCAAGTAGTTCTGGAGTATTGGAGGTGGAAGACCAGAAGACAACACAGTGTCCTAAAAAGGTTATTCATGTCTTCATTAATAGCTTGATTCATTTATCCCTTAAGGGTGTATTAAACTGACTCACAAGAAAGAGCAAGAGTAGGTGAGACCACTCGATGCAAAGGCCCTCCCAGGGGACCCTCTACCACTCCTGTTGACAATGGACATCACGCACACCTGCGAGTCACCCAAGAACATGTGCAAATGGACAGCAGAGCCTAGGACCTTGCCCGTCTGGCCTCGACTACTGGTGCTTTGCCAACCATCCTTCCCAAATTATCTCTGGAATTCTCCTTGACTACAAAAATTCCTGCTGTTAAACAGGGCCTGACAATGTGACGATATGACCACCTCACCAGAAATTTCCACTTAATTTTACTAAATTACTGAAATGTCACCAGTTACAAATAAAGTTTAATAAGCTCATTTTAAAACATTGACATTTCTATTTCAGCATTTCTCCTATTTCTTCGTCCACAGCTGGAAAAGTAGTACCGGATCTGCCTTATCTCATAGCCTGTTCCCAGAATGCAGTAATTGGACGCAGACCAGTACTATTAGTCCCAAAATTTTTTGCAGCACTTTATTTTGGCTCACATAAGCTTTTTCAGCATATTCTTTATAATACACAGCCAATGAGAAAAATGAGTTGAGCTCTAATCAATCATATTAAGCATAACTTTATAAATTAAAGAGTCCCTGCTAAACAGTACAAGTGTTCTGTTCCCATCATATTTCTAAATCTGTTCTATTACTCAATGCATTATTCAATAAATAGTTCTGGAGACAAAGCAGTATATTTCAATACTCCATGGAAATGTGAGCTGAGAACAAGATAACAGAGAGAAGATAACATTTTAAGCACAAAGCATGCTGCCAGGGAAATCTTCCACTGTGGATAGCTCTTAAATAAGCAGTTCCAAATGAAAGACACTGAACGTGCTATGGCTAGTAAGTATTCTTAAAGGTGGTACCACTGAAAAGTGGGCTTTACTCAATTGCTTTACAAGAAAACCTGTGAACTTTATGATATAAAATCAAAAGAAAATGAGTTGTGAGACTCTTATTCAATTTTGGACTGCAAAGCAAAAAGGACCGTCTTCAGTGAGATTCTTATCTTCAATAAAATGAAACAAGTATTTATTATGAAAATATCTGGCCTAGTGGCAACTGAGTACAGAAGAAATCACCATTCAGGTCCCACCCTACACCTGCCCCAAAAAGCAGCAAAACAGGTCAGAGTCTATTGCTTTTTGTTAGATCTTTAGCCCTTCACTCAGAATCCAGTATATTCTTTCCAAACACAGGGAAATAAACCCAATCAAAAGGGAAGGATTAAGTCTGTCCCAGGTGCTGACATGGGACAGGTCCAACAAGGTGGACCAACAAGGACTCTGTGATAGGTCAGAACAGATGGGCCAAAATCCATCCTGCTCAGCTCTGCAGGTGTCTGTTCTCAGTCAAGGTGGCAGTGGTAAAGCTGGCTGTGAGCGGGACCTTACTTAGTCAAAAATGCTGGAACTGGTCAAAAAGCCAAGCAGGCAGGGTCCAGAAACTATAATAATGAGCAAGAGCCACTTGGAATGCCGGCCTGAAGCAGACAGACTGAGAGACCAACAGGAGGTGAAAACAGTAACACAGAGATTTAATAGTGTAGAATGCACAAAGACTTTATTTTTGGAATACAAAGCAAAATTTGTAAGGCCTTTGTGTTACAAAAAGTTGAAGGAGTTTACAGATACCCAAAACCCAAGGTGAGCTAAATCACCTTTTTGTGTGTGTGAATGTCTCACGTGACTGCCAAACTATTCAAACGTTTCATCTTCATTGAAATTATTTTGTTAGGTTTTGTGCATTTCCCTTGTGAATGGTAAAGATTCCAGCTCAAACTTTCAGAAAATGAACACATCCATGTACTTATCTACTTGAAATTTAACACAGAGATCTGAGGAACTACGCCTGTATGTATGGGCTTCTAACAGCAATGAAGGTCCAATCTAAAGGGCCTTCTGATCCACAATTATAAAATGGACACACACACTCCTGTCTGCCTACTCAGGCACCATTAAAATAGTAGAAAGGAATATAAAAATATATGGCTACATTTTTAACTAGAAATGGAATCATCAGCTGATAAAAAAAATTTGTTTTCTTTCTATTTTAGATCCTTTTGTGATTTTGGCAAGAAAGCAGTCTACATGCTTCTAAGATGCCTTCTGATTATAAGCCGCAGCAAAAAAAAGACATACAGAGGGACCTGGAGCCTGAGCAAGGACCCCAGGCTGCAAGGCGGGGAGAGAGGCTTTGACTTTCAGAACTGTTTTCTGAGAAGGTATAGAGAGTAATTCAGTTTTAACAAGAGGGCCATTGCGTGTGTTAGTTTTCCAGAGAAACAGAACCAATAGGATGCACAGAAAGAGAGAGAATGAGAGTTATTGTAAGTTGGCTCACACAATTACAGAGAAAGACAAGTCCCAAGATCTGTAGTCAGCAACCTGGAGATCTGGTGGTATAGTTCTAGTCCAAAGGCAGGAAAAAGGATGTCCCAGCTCAAAGGCCATCAAGCAGGAGAAGTTCCCTCTTACTCAGCCTCTTTGTTCTACTCGGACCTTCAGCTGATTGGATGAGCCCTATTCACATTAAGGAGAGCAATCTGATCTACTCACTCTACGACTGAAATGTTAATCAAATGTTAAGCTCCCCTGTGGACACACACAGAACAACGTTTGACCAAATATCTCTGCACCCCATGACCCAGGCAAGTTCCCACATAAAAGTAACCATCACCACCACTTATTAGACAGGGCAGAAACAGTACGACCTCAGTGCACTGGAGGAAGAGAGAGGCTTCAGCCTGCAAATGGAGGAGGCTCAGGAGGTGGAAATACCAGCAATGGAAAGGGACTGAGGAGAGGGTGGTAAGCAAAGGGGAACATTTAGAGTCTCTGTACAGAGTTGCTGACTCAGGGGATCAGAATTCAATGCCTGGAGAAACTTCACGAAATAAACTGTAAAGGGGCAGAAGCAAAGGCTTATGAAAAGCAGCACTGTTCATTTCTCTTACAAGCCTTCTTCTCCTGGCTACACAGACACCTTGCACAGCCAGACTGCTACACCCATTGCCAGAGATCCAGATTACTCCCTGAGAAACCAAAGAAACCTCACAGAAAGACAGAAAAAAATCCTTCATACAGTCATGTTTGAATGCCCTTCACCAGAAGTAAAGCTTGCTATCTGAACCACGCTCACAGAGCACGCCGTCCTCTCATGCTCTCTCTTTGGGAAATTACCAAACATCTGTACAAAGTTCCCCCTATGAAAAAGAGATTTAAAAAATGATAACAAAAAAAAGGGGGGGATACTTTAGGAAACAGACAATGCAGCAAACTTTAAAAGAATACCTTTTAAAATGCTATCCTCAGAATTACAAGATGATAATACCTTCATATGAAACAAGAATAATATGCTATTTTTAAAAAGTAACAGAATAAAATAGCTACTGGGAATTAGAAGTATAATAGCCTAAGATAATGCCATTATGAGAGTGAAAAATAAAAGTGAGTAAATCTCCCAAGATGTAAAACAAACAGCCAAGATGAAAAATAAACACAGACCTAAGAATATCAATGAGAGTCAATATCCAACCATTAAGAGTTCTACTAAACAAGAGAAAAGAGAACACTTTAAAAATTATACAAGAAAATTTCCCAGAACTGTAAGATACAAACTTTTCTGAATGAAAAGCTTCACCACACACCCAAGAGACTCATACCAAAATTAAAAAATTTTAGAGTATCAAATATTTTTTTTAAAAACACACAAGACTATTTTTTTTAAGTTTTATTTATAAAGGGAAAAAATCAATATGATGTTGAACTTAAGAGCAACATAAACAGGTGGAGAATACTTTGATTTCTATACCTAGCCAAACTATCAGACACTCAAATTTACTTTTCATGTAAGTTTTCTTAGGAAACTACTTACTTCAAGATGTGCTTCAACATACTAGAGATTAATTGATAAACACACACACACACACTATGCAAAAACAAGGAATACAAATTAAAAAAGCAGCGAAAATTCTGGAATGGCCACTTTACAACACATCTACAAAAACAACCAGTCTACCTGGGAAGGAAGTCTCAAAGGAAAAGAAATAGGAGAAATAAAAGATTATTCTGGGGATTTACTTTTAAAACTTTTAAAGAAGTTGCATAATATAAATACATAGTGATCTGATGTAAAAAAATAAGGATTAATATGTAAAAAATTGTTCCAGTGGAAAATGAGGCGGGAAAAGCAAATTACACTAGAAAAAGGCCAAACATGATCTACTACTTCACTACTTGGCTCTGAAGTAAGTAAGTTCAAGCTTCATCTACAAGAGAATTAGAGATCATTTCTAAACCTAATTTAGAAATATGGTGGAAACCACCAAAAGAATTAAAAACAGAAAGAGTTCAAAGTGGTTGCCTTTGGTGGAACAGACCCAAAATGGGAGAGCTGGAGATCATTCATTTTTATGATAAGCTCCCACACTAGCTGAATGTTCAACTACTTACATGTACTCTTTTAATAATAACAACATTTTAAATAAAAATTAATAGTACCTAGAGATAACTGTTAAGGGAACATCAGTTCTTTTATTTTCAGCTAATTTCAGGAATGGTCATACATACAAAGCTGTTTATTAGAATATGAAATTAGGCTAAAGACCTTATTTATTCCTACACTGCTTCCCACCACAAAATGACATATTAACCACTGATAGTTGATATCAATCCCCATAGTCACCTCCTTCTGCCAGCAACAACTGGGCTCTAGTTGTTGGAAGGAAGGAAATTCTAGCCTACCCTGTATGAGTCTAACAAGAAACAACATTAATATGGCACTCAGAGTATAAAACTTTATACAGTTACTCCTTTGAGAAGAGCAGTCTGACTTTGAACACAGGAGTGTTTACCCTACAACTCAGCCCACGGGGAAAATGAGAGTAAAATTCTTCTCCCTTGAAAGGAATCACTTTATTCTGAAGAGTATTAGATCTTATTAAGTTCTCTTGCTTCCTTTAATCCCCTGCCAAATTCCTAGAACATCTTTCTTTTGGCTTTTCATTAAACCACAGCCTCCTCCCCTTCTGAGCCAACAGCCCAAGGGGTCATCTACCCTAGCAGCTCTTCCCTGTTGGCACCTACCCAGCCCATAATCTGTAATCCATCCATTCATTCAGTTCAACATTGTGTGCTAATGCGTGTATGTGCATGTGTACATGCGTGCACCAAAGAGAGAGGAAGTGGGGGGCAGGGAGAGAAAGCAATTTCTTTTCTTAGGCAGTGAGCTCTAAACTGGCCACATCAAATATTTATTCTTTTAACCACCTCTAGGGGCCGTCAGGGCAAGGAGCTCACTGCACAGTGCCCTCTGCTGGCCAGCCATCACAGCAGCGTTCTACAATGAAAAACTCCTGGGCAGCAGGTCTGAGCCAGATGAAGATCACAGTCCTCTGCAATTTTCTACCACAAATCCTCAGAGAAGCAATATTTAAGGAATAACTTTAAACTTTATTTTATTTTAATAATTGGTCCTTGTATATTCACTCACAGCCACTTAATATAAAAAGCAAAGTAATGTAGTTCACTCCTAAGTCCCAAAATGTTCTCTCACCTGTGCATTTAATTTGCTCAATACACACAGAGTTAGATTCAGATTTTGTGGGGTCTGCATATAATTTGTATGCAACACTACAATTTGGGCGTCTCACTTTAAGGAAAATACAAAATAACAAAAACAAAATAGAGCACAAAAGTGAAAACTTGTTTAGAAGGGGGGATCATAACGTAATTCATGAAAGCATAAATATACTATGTTGCAACTTTCAGAAAACAGTATTTTTTATTCACTCTCTAGGATTCTATAACACTTTTTTCCCCTATATCTTTCCTTTGTCTAAATCACTTCTTAGATGACAATTTTATAATAGTCTTTATAGAAAGAAAAGAAATATAATTTATGCTTTCCCCTGGTTACGGTTGGTAAGTTATTTTTCATTGATCTTTTTGTACACTATCTTTGCAGCTTCACCACTCAAACGGAAGTAATGTCACGTAAATTTTTATGTGTTGTCAAATTCAGAGAAAGTTCTATCAAATTTCTTTTGTAAAAGAAATTTACAAAATTCCTCTATGATAAGCATTTATTTCCAGACTCTTACACCATAAAACATGACAGTGAGGGCTCATGTTCACATGTCTGTGCATGCTGTCAGTTTACCTCCAGGAGACAGATTACTTTCAGAGGGATTAAGAGCCTAAGGATTATGTGGTTTTTAAAGTTATTAAAGTCCACACATTATTAAGATTTCCTAAGTTTCTACCTAATGTCCTTTTTCTGTTCCAAAAGTATCATAATTTTTTAATTTTAATAGACTGCAAATTATCTCCCAAAAGCACTTTAAAAGTTCATATATATATATACTAGCATAGGAAAACATTCTTTATTTCCATATCCTTGCCAACAATAGGTAGCAACAGTACTCAATCTTATGTCAAACAAGATGTTGTTATATCAATTTGCATTTCCTGGATTATAACAAAGTTTCACATATTTAAATACATTTGAGGGCCATCCAGCTTTGTGCTATTATGATCTCAGATGAAGATTTGGTTTCTGGAACTATTTAAGTCATCATTTTAGAAAAACATACCTGCAATTTTTCTAGAAACTGTGCCTTATGATTAATAATTCCAATTAGCAATGATGCTTTGCTAAATAGAATATATTCTGGAAAATGGATATTATTACGAGCCTGTGAAGAAATTATCACAGGACTGTAGCAATGTATTAAACCAAAAAGTCATTAATCCAAGACTGATCTACAAATATTTACACAACACTTTAATCAAGTTCTCAATCTTGGAGATTTTCAAATGAAAAGCACACTATACGCCAAGAATAAGAAAATTGTTATTGAAAGGCAAGGAGAATAGAATGAATACAAAAAAAAAAAAAAGAAAGAAATACAGACATGTGAATTCTTAGAGAACAAGCAGGTACTCTGGCAAGAAAAAAAACACTTTTAATCAGAAATTGAATTCTGCCTCAGGTAACAGAAGCTTGGCTACAGTCACCTAAGGCCCTGGGGGCCTACTTCCTTCTCAGAACAGAATTCCAGAGGCGGGCAATCGGGGCTGATGCAGTGGCTGCACGAGGCCAAGACCCTGCGAGCCGCCTCTCTGCTCTACGTCTACTTGGCAGAGCCATGTGGGTCCACACAGGAAGAGGCGGGGCTTCCCCACACACCCGCAGCCCACGTCTTACTGGCCAGAACTGCGTCTCTGGACACTTCCAATTCCAAGTATTTTCACCTGGGCCTCGAACAAAATTGGCAGGTAGTAGCTGCCTTAATGCCTTCTCCTGAGATAGGCAAACGTCCAAGACATTCCATGGCCTCCTGGTTTTACACAGGGTAGGTCAGCCAGGTTACAGGTGCAAACCAAGGAGAAAAACTATGATCTTTAAAGAAAATATAAAATCAAGAGGGTTTATATGGTTTTGAGAAAAGAAACTAGAAGAGGAGAAGGTATATATGTTAATAGGTCTCTTAAGAGAGAGAGAGAGCCGTTTCCAGTGATGAGAAAATAGTTGGGGAAAAACAACAACAAAATCCTGGCTAACAAACCTAAAGAAAATAAAAGTTTTATCGCCTGCAAGCTTGAGACTGGGGCCAAAGCAGATCTCGGACATATTCAATTCAATCATTCTTAAACCCTCACACAGGCTCTTCTGGGTGAAGTGACTACCATCGGGAGATTGCCCTACATAAGGGGAGGGTGGAGCAGGACGGCAGCCCCCCGTAACTGCCATCCTCATCTAAATGTGATTCAGAGATCACAGACCTATGTTAGTAACTTCAGGTGGCCTCAAGCACGCTGACCTGCGAGAGCAAAGAGGTTAGAAGTAATGAGAACAACAGCTCGATCTGTGAGCATAACTTAGCAACAAGGGAACCACAGGTTATTATATGTGACCTTCCTCATCACACTGCAAAGTGACTCCACTGGAACACCACATACTTTAAAAAAAGGAAAGGAAGTGAAAGGAAAATAAAAAGAAATTTGCTCTGAATTGAACAATCCCACTACAACATCAAAAAAATATAAAATAAACATCAGATGAAGAATTTTAAAAGAATAGGGTACCGCTCAGTTCTAATCTTTTCAAAATCCTTTAACAATCTTTGGAAAATCATACCAAAACAATACTGAATACCTTTTATATAGGCAACATCGAACACTGACAGTATTCAATCCAAACCTGATTGGTTGGGGAGGTGGTTAGACACACAAAAAATACCACTGAACAGCATTCCATTGGACTGAGGTGGAGGCAAGCAATGGCAAGCCCCCATCAGATGCCTTCTGACATGCCTCCCAGGGCATAAGTTACCTGCGTGCACTATACAATCATCTTCTCTCGCGATGTGATGAACTCAGGTATGGAGCCACTCTTCACGGCGCTTTGCAGTGTTCTGATATCACCACCAAGCGATGAGCTCAGCATCCTATTTGAGGTTTTGAACACCTACATACCTTGTTTAGCCTCTGGCTGTCCCACTGTGCCCAGGAGGCATATGACCTGCACATCTTTCATGCTGATATTTGTTGACTGCTGGCAGCAGGCTCATAGCTAGGTGGTACCCTAACCTGGAATTAAGTAGACAGACTCCATCCATGTGGCTTGATCTCTAACCCAAGAACTTTAATTTTCTTCCCAACTTGTGGTACTGCTATCCTTTTCAGCACCTGAGGGTGGTGGACAGATACTCAAATTTGAAGGATCCACCACAGTAGAAAATATCCAGAGCGTTTTCAGTTATTTTTCCAGCATCTTACTATTTCTAAAAGGAATTTATTTATTCCTACTGAGCAACTGAAGACTTGTCCTGCCAATGTGAAAATAGATGCTTGGTTCTTTATGCATTTGGGTCCATATGGGTCCAAATGTCCAAGGGGAGAATCAATGCTGGGCATTTTATCCAAGAAGCAAATTTTCACCTCAGCGCCACCCTTAAAACTCAGAAGCTCTATATGAATACTGTGCCACAGCTCGCTTGTTATCACCATGCCAACCCATTTCTCTAGACTTATACCTGGTGAGATGATTTCCCCTTTTATTCAGCTCCCTAGAGGACTATCCCACTCAGATATATCACCAATTTGACCTCGGCCAGCACCCAATTCTGTAGAAGCTACTCACAGCAACCAGGCTAAGTCTAGTTCAACTACATTGCTGATACATCACTCCACTTTGGGTAAGTCCCCTAGTTACTCAATCTCTGTACCAAGGTAACGGTGCAGATAGGACCTTCTGTCTCTTCAGGACCTACTATCAGAGAGGCACTTTCACCCAGACAGAGCTCAGACCCGGGCCAATCGTTCCTTGAGTGGTCTCTTCTCTAAAATAATAACCCCTCCCCAGTCTGGCTCTTCACCAACACCTCTTTAAATGGAATGCAAAGCAATACTCATGAAACTCTAGGTCTACACACCGCACACACATGAGGCGCATCTTGAGACATGAGGATTCTCGGGAGTGGTGGACAGGCGATTACACAGCATGACGGTAAACACCACAGCCACAACACGAACACAGAGAGACTGCTGAGCCCCGGGGGCAAGTGGAAGTCAATTAGTCAGTGTTCTAGGCAGAGGAAGGAGCACAACACCCCCCCACTATTCTGATCACCCTCTTCTGAATATTACAACAATTGTTACTACTGGCAGCTCAAAATATTAATTCATCCTGCATTACCCAAAAAGCACATGACAAAACCATGATTCACACCCAGGTCCACCCAGCCCCAGACTCTGAATTACCTTTGTTGGGTTCTAGCCCCCTTGGGAATCAGATGACAATAAGAGATCCCCCTAGTTTACAAACAGTGAGCATATGCCGACTTGCAGCACCTAGGCTTCAATATTTGACAGTAAATTCATTTTGCCAATAACACAATGATGATATTATAATGAGGCTCAATGCCAGAGGCCTTCTGTGGATAAATTAATAGAGTCAAATATCTTCCATTTGTTTCTTTTTTCACTCCCAACATCACAGCCTGTCAGAAGCCCTCACCACCTCACACCTCGTAATCAATGCCCCTGAATCTATCCTATACAATGACACCAGACTGCTTTCTGCTACCAGAAATCAACCCAATCAAAAGGGAAGGCTTAAGTCTGCCCTGGGTGTTGACATGGGACAGATCAAACAAGGGGCGCCAGGACTCTGTCATAGGTCAGTTTTGGAGGCTGAAAGTCCAGGATCAAAGTGTTCACAGATTCAGTGTCTGGTGAGAGCCCACTTTCTGATTCATAGACAGCTGTCTTCTTGCTGTGTCCCCACATGCAAGAAGGGGTGAGGGCACTCTCTGGGGTCACTTTTAAAAGGGACTAATCCCTAAAACCCTCAATGACCTAATCACCTCCTAAAGGTCCCACCTCCAAGTAGTACCCACTGGGGATTAGGTTTCAACCTGTGAATTTTGGGGGACACACATTCAGTCTATGGCAGTTACTATATACTAGGGTCTATGTCCAGTTAGCCTGAATGAGTAATACCACCTACTTAGGCCAAATACATGGACAACAGTTAGCAGGAGAATGGGGGCTAGAAAATGGCTCTCAGGGGCCAGTTATCCCTTCCAACATTGAGATATTATTTTATTATCAAACACAAGGGATCTCAGTTATTTTCCTTAGACAAAAATGTCAATTTCTTTGTATGTCATGATTTGAACAAAATAGCAGTGTTACCTGCATATGAATTACCTCTAGACACAGGACCTGGTATCACTTCAGTAACAGATGTAGCACAGTGGTTAAGGGCATGAGCTCTGGAGCCAGACTGCTGGGTTTGTTATAAAGGGGAACAGAATAAGTGGTCCCCCAAAATATGCCACTCTGGAATGTGGGTTACTTTGAGCTGAAGGCAATTAAGACCCAACAGACTCAAGAGAAACATTTGCCTCTCCCGTAACTGCCTGAAAGAATTTAGGTAGAGGGTCTAAATAAGAGAGAGAGCTATTGTCAGAGACATCTTACATGGGAATGACCCGTTTGTATGGCAGGGCAGACATCTACTCACCATCACTCTTCTTATCCTATGACTACTCTCCTCCCCTTGGAAGCCCAAGGTCCCTGTCCTGTCCTTAGCTCAGGATGGCATATCCACTTCAACTGCTAACTTGGGTCTCATATAAATATTTGCTTACCCTGGCTTATTAATGGCCACGAGTTCTCCCATTAATGGAAAAACAAACATCATAGAATCAAATATGTAGGAAACTTTATCTGCAAAAGAAAAACCTTTATTCTCCCCTTTTAAATCTGAATGAGGCTTTGTCTAAACCAGATTATGTGTTATAAATTCAATTTTCATTCAGCTATTCAAACTTCTTGTTTCCCCAAATAGAAGTTCAGTAGGCAACAATTAGTCCTAAAACTAATCACTATTTTGAATGGCTAAATCAAATCTAAAAATTGGTACCTTCAGTTACTCTGTGTTTAATTCAGTCTAAATGTGTGTTATGCTGAAATGTGAAGCCTGTGTCACAAGAAATAAAAGCTCCTTCATCTTTCTTTTTGATATGAATGGTCTGCCTCAGACTTCAAAGAATTTCTCAGAACAGATTAATGTACACTGATGTATCACAAATTACAGTCCCCCGCCCCAAGAGCACCTGCCTGCAGGAAGTGATGAGTGCTCTGAGGGGGCCGCACCAGGATGACTGGGGGGCAGGGCTCAGCGTCATGCTCCCAAATCCCCACCCTGGGCCCCCCAAACCTGAGCAGCACCCCTAGGGCTACTACATACAGAGGAACAAGTTAATGCATCAACCCATGCAAACCAGTTACGAAACTGAGATTTACAATTTCCTCCCGATACTCTAATAAAAACACCATATATTCTATTACAAAAGCACAGAAATCCATTAACCGAAAATGTGACTTTTGCATTCAGAGGTCAACTCCACCAATGCCAAAGAGAACAAATGGCTCCTTTAAGTTGACAGGGTTTTTTAAAACCCCACCTCTTATTTTAGGGTCAGAAATGTATTTCTCAAAAACAAAATTTTGATGACAGAGCTGTTAGTGGTCACATCACCCAACCATGGTTCAGCCACGTCACCTCCCATTTTACTGACAATAAGGAAGAAAACACTGAGTGAAAATCCAAAGTGTTCCAGGCGCTATTCTCTGTAGTGTCTGTGTGTGTGTATTTTCTTTTTTGCATCATTTATTTAGTCTCTGAAAATCCCTTCATGGGAGGTATCAATGTCCTCATTTTCTCTAGTAAGAAAGATGAGGCCCATTTAGATGGTCACCTTTTACATTTTTCAGATTTCCATAGCTAAACACTGTTTTTCCAGGAGCTAACTAATGTGAAAGGGAAAATATTTGCTCCCTTTTACTGCACTTTTCATGCAGTGCTTCAAAATAAGCCAGAAGCAATAGAAAACCTACCCAGTTGTCTAATATCCAAGTGGAAGATAGCAAAGGATCGGCAAGCCTGGGGAAACTGAGGGAAACCAGACTGCTCAACTTACTCAAAACTGATTTCATTCTCCAAGATGTTGTCAATCCTTTTCTCCTCACCCAGTCTCTTCAATAACAATTCATTTTAATTACATAAAATCATTCATTGTAGAATTAGCCTTTTACAATAAAACAGTGTGCTAAAAAAGTTACGTTCTTGTTCACTGCAGCCAAGATATGGAAGCAACCTAAGTATCCATCAATAAATGAATGGATAGAGAATATGAGGTACATATGCACAATGGAATATTACTTAGCCATAAAAAAAGAGGGAAATCACATCTTGTGACAACATGGATGAACCTAGAGGGCATTATGCTAAGTGAAATAAGTCAGACAGACAAAGAGAAATATCGTATGATTTCACTTACACGTGGAATGTGAAAAAGAAAACAGAAGAAACCCAGACTCATATATACAAAGAAAAGACAGATGATTGCCAGCTTAGGGGCGATGGGAGAATGAGCTAGGCAAGGTGCAAACTTCCAGTTATAAAATAAATAAGTCATAAGGACATAATGTACAGAACAAGGAATATGGTCATTAATACTCTAATAAATGTATATGTTGACAGACAGTAACTACACTGGTGATCATTTTGTAATGTATATAAGTATCGAATCACCTTGTTGTACACCTGAAACTAACATAATATTGTATGTCAATTATACTTCAATAAAAAAGAAAATAGCTATCATACCTTAAAATTTTTCTAAGTAAAAACTCTTACTGATTTTGTTCATGCAAACAACAAAACACTCTCAGTCCCTCCCGTAGAGTAGTCGTTTTCAAAGAAATCAAATAATACAGCCAGATTAACGTCTGTTGATTCACAGGGGAACATCTGGTGTTGGGAGTACTTACTTCTGGTGGATAAACTGTTCAGTTCTCACTGCCTCTGAAAATGGGTAAGAATCACTTCCTTTGTGTTCCACAGGTTTGACTCCAGATAGGGAGACAAACATACTCAAAGAGGGCTGAGTTGTGCAGTTCAGGTTAAGGTACACACAATATGAAATCATGTTACAACTTGGCTATGGGAGGCAAGAAAGTGATTTCGAGAAATAGAAACAGACAGGGTGGGACACGGGGGCAGGGTAGACGAGGAAAGGATGCCCTCAGCTCCACGGTACCTCCAGCTCCCCCATGCACAGAGCAGGCCCCTCTCCAGGCAGGAGTGTCTCGGTCAACCCTTCCCAAAGCCAACCCCATCTCTCCTTAAACCCAACTCAAACCCCCTGTCACATCTTAAACTTAGGCCACTTCTGAGGCAATGACATCACTGCGGCCTTTCCTGAACAGATGGGTAGAGTCAGATGAACCCACCCTCAAGGGTGCAAGAGGGGAGTTGTGGCTGGAACATCTACCCCCATTCTTGCATTGTTAGCCCAAATCTGTCTCCTCAAAGTCCTTGCCAAAGGGGGCCCCCATTGGTGTGAGGTGTGGGAGACAGCAGGGGGAAATCAGAGAAAATGCCTAACTCAGCTCGTGCAGGGGAACATGAAGCAGCCACTGGAGGCGAAGATCTGCAAAGAGACTCTCCTCCCAGGGACGCCAGTTACAGAGCCCCTGGGGAATCGGAGGCACACCGCGGAGCTTCAGGCCGAAGCCCCAGCCTGCTTGAGTTTGCTGCCGTCACTGGCAAAAGAAGCCATGACAGCGTCACACGTATTCACTGCGGGAGGGACTCGGATGGCAGGTGTCAGACAGAACACGTAGGAAGGAACTTAACTCTGTTTGAAAACAATTATAAAAATGTCCACGCTTCAGAGCAGTGCTTTTAGCCTTATGTTTTCGTTCTTTAAATACGAATGAAGGTCCTGTGAATATCAGAACAGCCAGGCTCTTCTAAAAACCAGAGGACATCAAGGATCCCTGCCCCTCAAAACACACACACGCACACACACAGAAAACAGGCTGCGTTTCCTGTGTCTTCCCTCCTACTAAATAATCCTTTGTACATTCATCTCTGCCAAACAAGCTTTTTTACCTTTTGCAGCATGGTTTTTGTTCCCAGGAAACTTGATAAAATATTTATGAAGGTCTCAGTACTGGCAGGGAGAAGCCTCTGCAGTGGCTGGAAGGGAGCAGCTTCCTTGCCCAGCAGACATGGAGCCCCACTCAGATATCACAGCCACACACACAAAAAGCAAACACAGCAGACCCAGGCTGACCTTTTTATTTTGTTTGGCTTTTTTTTTCTGTCCACCAAAGAATTAAAAAAATCAAAATATATTAGTTAGCAAAGCACAACTTAGTGGGCCCCTTAACATACAGTAAGACACATGTGCCTTCCAAGGTCATCTAGGCCCCCTGGGCCACAGAGCCTGGGCAGGTCCCTCCCCCAGTCACGCACTGGCTGTTCCCATGGGTCCCCTCCTCAAGGTCTCCACCCATCCGTGCCCCTCGCTGTGAGGCCCTGTCCCCCCCAGGTCCTGGGCTCACCAGAAGCTCCCCAGGCACAGAAGCTGACTCTGCCGCGCCAGCCCCAGCCCTTCCCGCGTTGGCTGTGGGAGGGAACGAGTGTCTTGTCTTCCTACCCAAGTCTGTGCTTGGCGCCAAGCTCAGGGACCTGCCCCAGGACCTGGTACCCCACACATTATCTTCCACCTACCCCTCTTCCCTTCTCCACTGCTTTTAGCAAGATAATTTTAAGAATAAAATCCCTCCCTAACCTTTCTCCCCTCCCTCAGCCTCTCCTCCTCTCCCTTCACGGCCGCCCTCCCACTGCTCCCTCAGCTTGCAGCCTACCACCACCTGGCTGACGCTCTTGTTAATGGGAATCGCTCAGCGACCTGTCACAGCAGACGGACTCTCGCCCACATCTGACCCCACCTGACACTCCCCTCCTTGGAGGGCTACCCCTGGGCTCTGCAGCCTCCCTTTCCTGCTCACCGCCTCCCCCTTGGACGGCCTCTTGCCCCTCCCTGGTGGATCCTTAGGCAGGGGCCTTCCCTGAGGTTCGGCCTTTAGCCTTGGTTCAGTGTCCTGAACCATCTTCTCTACTTCTGTGGCTCAAATTGCCGCGTTTGGTCACCACATCCACCTCCAGCCGCGACCTCTGCCACATGCCCTCTCCGGACAACATATTTAACCTCTGGACACACCTGCCCACCAACCCTGCAGACCTGCACAGTCAGCAAGGCCAAAACTGACAGCTGCACCCCTGAGCTCCCATCTGCCTAGTAATCCCGCTATGAGTTTCATCAGACAAGCCCAAGAATCCAGAAAAAGGCACAGAAACAATCATAAGAAACACAAAACAAAATAATCAAAAAGTTATGACAACAAACAGAGCAAAAGTGCCCTTACTAAAGGGAAAAAAGATCTCTATGGGGATGCTGTTACTTAACTCAGTAAAAACAATTTATGAGTAAACTCACACCATACAGCATAGACATGAAGCAATCAAAGGCTATAATAGTAACATTGAAATTAAGTTTAAGATGAAAATGACTAACAAGCATAAAAGGCCAGAACACTAAGAGCCGTGTTACCTAATACTAATAGTGTGGTATATTCTATGTATTAAATGACGTAGCATGGACACATGTAAAACAACAATCACACGCAAACTGACCAAAAGCTTTGTAACAGGAGATGAATGCTCTCTTCAGACTGACTCTCATCAGACTGACTAACCGGGTAGGTTAAGAGTATAAATTTGAAAAACGTAATTAAAAAGTCTAAACAAAAGAACTTCGGAGCCTACAGAGAATAACTCTTTCTTCCAGGTGCAGAGAAAAACCTCGACTGAGTCCCACATGACCCATCCATGGACCACCTCTGACTTTGGCCAGTGGCCAAGAGAAACTGAGTCCCACCCGCATCAGGCCCGGGGGACTGGCAAGATTGGGGGTCACAGAAATAAGTGGCCAGAAGGTCAAGTGACACACTGTTTCACCAGAGCCAGGCCTCGAGGGGAGGATCCACACAACCACAGGGTCTCAGAACTGAAAGACGCTGAAAAATCTAATTCGAACTCCTCATTTTACACAGGAGGAGCCTGAGGCCTGGGAGACAGGCAGCTACATCTAAATACACCTGCACAGGCCAGGAGGACTTGCAGCTCATGGGTCAGGGCTGGAGCGAGGGACTCCAGAATGGGATCAAGGCTCGGCCGCCACACAGCTAGCGGCAGGTGGTGACTTCCCACCCAGGATGCCAAACCCAGACAGATGGATTTTTTAATAGTCCCATCTATGTTACAAAATTACGTTCATTAACAATAATGAAATAAAAACATATAAAATTGATCAGAAAAAAAACAGCAAAAGACATTGCCTTTATTAAATTGTATCTAATCATGCCAATAAATACATATCACAGCAACAAAAAAAGAAAAAGTACAACTATCATTCAATCATTTTTACATCCATGTAACAGTTTGACCTCTTATCCTTTGGTTATAGGCTGCTACAATATTTATGTCAATAATGGTCAAGGAACTAGTAAGTGAAATTCAGCAAAAGCAAACATTTGCAAATTTTTGGTTTGATTTGCAAAAAACATTTTGATGAGACTTAATCATGCCACTAATATTGCATTTTATTTTGATTTGGTCTCCAATTTTAAGAGAATGAATAATTATGGAAAAAAACCTCAATGTTAAGATTATTTCTAAATCTAGTCCATATACACTAGGGGCCAGAGGGTTACCTGGGAGTGCTCCTAATTGATTCCCATGTGAATTCAGTACTTATTCAAAAGCAATAAAGATGTGCTGGTTTGAAGCATGTGTGTGTGTGTGTGTGTGTGTGTATAATATTATATATATATATATGTATATATATATATATATATATATATATAATCTTTAAAGCTAAATAATAGTCACTGCAATTATTTAGAACTTAGTTCAACTGAAGACTTTTTCAGGGAGGAGTGTTTTTGTTGCCAACATTGCATATAATTGCTGGTGCACAGGATAACAGAAGGCAGACCAGCATTCAGCTGGTTTTATTGTTCGCACCTTGGGCAGAGAGATGGCTCCTGGGTCCTGCATGGCCAGTGCAGACACAGACAGGTTCTGTGACTTGGTCTTGCTGGCCTCCTTCTCTGGGACCTGCAGACACAAGCAGGGAGCAGCAGCTCTGCCTGGCTCACAACTCACTCTGACCCCTTCCGAGGGGTGCAGGCTCACATGTGGGAGCCCTGTCTCCCCAGCCTGTGTGTAATTTGTACCCCAAGGTGAGCCTTAGGGCAAAGTGCCGAGGAAGTGAAAGTCACAAGTGGGCAACCCTTCGTGGAACAGCACGCCCCACCTGTGCCCCAGGAAGAACACCCCAGTGGCTGTTCTGAGTCCCTCTCCTGTATCTCCTCCTCCAAGAGGCTGAGGACCTGGGCTGAAAAGTAGAAGGACAGCTAACTCATGACTGGCACTGGATGACTCATGGGGTCTCCACATCATCTTCTTGACTCAAACCCACCCAAAGGGCTCAACAGAAGTAGAATAGGAGGAAAAGGAGTAACGAGATGATCAGAACCATAAATGCATAGTCTCATTTTCCTATCATTTCCTAACACCAAGTACAGTGCCTGGTATGTACTAGAGACTAAGAATAAATTTGTTGAATGAACAAATTTTAAACTTCAATTGAAATAAATGACTAAGGATACCAGCTATCACATTAAATCCCAAAGGTACACGACATTTGAGGGCAGATATTAATGTGTTAAATCTGAAGAACTGACATTAAAAGCATTTAACTGAGCCTCCCCCTTGAGAGTGTACTTTATACATAAAAGCACAACATTAAACCCACACAATGTATCAATTTCTGAGGCTTAAGTACCTGCTTTGGGGGCTCTACATTGTTCAATAAGCAATTAAGCGTGAAGGGAAATCTTAGAACAGCATGTCAGGCCAAGCCATATATCCTGTACAATTCTGACCTTCACCTGTAGAGCAAAGTCATTCAGCAAAGATTTTCCACTTCCTGTCGCCAGGGAACCATGCTCTGTGCTGGGAGAATGCAAGTTAAACAGATATTTTGCCATCAAGGATGATACAGCAGAGCTGGAGAGCCAGGGACATAAAAATAGGTTTGGTGCAACATGCTATAAGTTCCACAACAGAAAAGTCTGTGCAACACTAGGGTCAAAGGGGGAACCCAGCTCAACCTAAAAAATGGTGGGGATGCAAGACAAGGAAGTACATGCTTTGTAAGAGATCTGAGACCTGAGCCTTAAAGACAGCACACCAGGGAGGAAACTTTTAGCCAGGAAGTGCATTCTAGGGAGAATCCTGTGATTAAAGGCCCAGGGAGTAACTCGCTGCAACCAGAACACAGGATGGACGGGGTGTGGAGAGATGGGATGGTAAGCGTGGCGTAGAAGGGGATGGACGGGCTTTGTACATCTTTCTGAAGACAAAACAGAAGTAGCAGCAGTCAGTGAACAAGGAAAGTCACAGCATCTTAAGTGTTTGCGGGATGATAACCACCAGCAATCTAGAAGATGAAAGGGGAAAGGGCATAGAGGCAGGGGGTCATAGCAAAGTGGAGAAATGAGAGCTTGACACAGCGCCTTGAAACCACCCACTTGACAAAGCAGATCTGCCTTAAAACCCCATACCAATCCCACCACACTTCCTCCTGCACCCTCCAGTTCTCCATCCTGGTCCTGGAACAGCCCGGCTTTTCTAGCATCATCAGGGGGAAATGAGCATGGTAAAGTCAACTATGCTGCAGAAATGGTGGGAGAGAGTCATGTGAATTTCTTTAGGCTTTTACACCTAGTTTTCTAGTGGTGCTCACCATGGTACACTGCAGGACATAAGACAGAGCAAAAAAGAATGAAGGGATGAGATGCCATAAAAGTTTCAACGTGAGTACTGAAACTCCCTGTAATGGGGGCAAAGTCCTATTTCAAAGAGCAATGAGACTATTACATGAGGTTCCCTAGAGTACTCAGATTCCTAGAGACAGAAAGTGGAATGGTGGTGGACGGGGCTGGGGAGACAGGTGGGGAATTGGTGTTTAATGGGTAAAGTCTCAGCTTGAGAAGATGGAAAAAGCTCTGGAGAAGGGTGTGCACAATGATGTGCAGGAACTCACACTACTGAATTGTACACTTAAATGGATAGGATGGTAAATTTGATGTTACGTGTATTTACACAATTATAAGGAAAAAAAAAGAAAAAAAGAGCAACAGCCTATCTGACAGGTTATGGAATGTGGGATATACAGTGTCCATGGAGCATTACAGTCTAGACATTTTCACACTGGAACTCCAGTTATCTTCACAACAAGCCTCCAAGGGAAGTATGCCTCCTATCTGACATGTGAGGACACAGGCTCAGAGAAAGTACTGGCAAAGGCCACTTGTAGAGCTAAGGCTCACATAACAGTTTTGCTTTGCCCCTTTTATTTTACCTAAGCACTTGCCCTCTCTGGCAATTAAAAAAAAAAAGCAGTTTACATTGCTAGTTTTTTCCATTATCATTTTTCCAATAAATACTTAATTTAAAATTATGCACGATCCTCTCGGGGAAATATTGAAATTAATCTTTAAAATCAAAAAGAAAATGTGTCTACTCAAATACCCTTATCCTCAATTTGCACATTTTTTTTTAACCTCTACAAATGCAATTCATTCAAACCCTGTTTGTTTGTTTTTTAAAACTCAAGTGACATGTACCAAGTTTGGTGGGAGAGTTATTGCCAAACATACAACCTAAAATACAAATGATAGTAACATCAAACTTTATAAAGCACTCAGCCAGGCATGGTTTAAAGTGTTTTATGCATATAAACTCATTTAATTAGCCCTCACAATAATCTTTAGACAACATGCACTGCACGACAGGATGACAATACACAAGAACCACATTCAGTAAACTCACCTGGGATCCCAGTTTCAAACGGAAATCAGAGTCCCTCCCCAGACCAAAGAAATCTAGGTTTTTCTTACACAAAGTGAGCTTCAGAAAAAATGTCACATCATGATCATAGACCATGTCATGGTCATAGACCATAATAAATCATGGACTTGCCAACAAAACTACCTTTACATTGGGCAACAGGCAGTGAGAGACGGTGGAGCCAGAGAATGCAAACATGACAAGAATGAGAAACCAAAGGCAAAAGGAAATTCAGCGCTGATATCATTTTGCAAAGATTCCACAACAATGTAGTTGATAGTTTTTAGGACACAAACCCTGGCAAAAAAGATTTTGGAGACAGCCCACTCTTTAGCCAGAGACTATCTTTAAAGTCTTGCTAAGCAGAGAATCCATCTCCAAAGTTAATTTGTAGCTGAATCACTCCTACAGGAGTTAACGGCAGCTCCACTCATTATGTCATAAACATTATTATTCCATGGATGTGTGTGCACCCATTTTTATGCCATTCTAACTTTTAAAATACTCAATGTATTTCAAAAAGTAAACAGCATATGAGTTCTTAAAAAGGCTAAACATTTTTCTTGCACTGATTGTATCTAATGGTAGTAGCTCAAAATATCTAAATTCATGAGGTCCTTTAGCACAACAGTTCCCAAAAACCCATGACACACAATCAGTTTATCCTCAAATACTATGTTAGAAAACATATTTGGCTGTAAAGAACATTAAATTACTGTTTTCAAACTATTTATATAAAAAGTACTATGATTTAAAATCAAAGCTAGTTTTTCTTATAAAGCAGTCCACTATTCCAAAATCCTTAAATATCATAGGCTAATTTGTATAAGACACTTATTTTACTCTATAACAAATGCCAGCATTGTATTAAAACAACTTCTTGTCTAGCTGAGAGTAAGACACCACGTGATTAAAATAAAAGCGGAACACTGTGCTGTGGCCACAACCCATCCAAAGAAAATACTAACAAACTAATCACAAACTAGAAACACGGGGTCCTCAGAAATTAGCAGAGAAACATGAAAATATTGTCACTTGCTGCCTGGCAGCCTCCAGCTTCTTCAGCATTTCCTCAAAATTCATACGTATTAACCCACAGTTTTGGAGTTTTCGGGTCAGTTTAAGGGCAAAAATACAAAAACCTTTTCCAATCCTCATTTCAATTTTGTGTTGAGTATAAGGGCAATGTAAATTAAAACAGTCACCACCTAACTTTGTGAAATAAGAAAACTCCCTCTCTCCCAGTGCACGAGGCAACCAGCTGTCCTCGCTGGGACAATAAAAAAGCCTATCTCTGTAGACGCATCTATGACTATTACACCAGACATGAGAGCGCTGTTAAATACGTGACAGTTCACGAATACTAACTTGAATGTGGTATCGGAATTAATATGGCGTTACAGTGACTAAAAATATAAACTGCTGCTTATGGGCAAATTTTTGCTTTTTTTAACATAGGAATCACAGGAAGCCTCGGTAAAAAGTTTCCACATCAGCTAAGTGTGGACTAAAATGGTTTACCAAGTGAATTAATAAGTTCCCAATAGAGAGAGATGCTCATGTGTGGGACAAATGCATTAAAGACGTTAAGAATTTCAGGATATGCCAATACATGTATGCGTTTATACAAAACGATGGAAGGAGATTGGGAAAGTTATCAGTAGGAATCTCCCATTATGTTGTTTTTTGTTTTGGAGTTCCCTGATTTTGTAACACCTAAAATGTTTGGCTTACAAATACAGCTAATCCATGTCAATACCTCCATACACAGAAAAACTGTGGTACACATACATACACACACACGCGCACACACACACTCCCTCCTTTACACAAGATTATTTATCTCACAATGTCTGTACATATATAGGGAATAAAACTATTGAAATGCAAGTGGCAATGAAGCCATGTGACAGCTGGCAGTCAAAACTGAAGGAAGTTAATGTTTTCCTCTGCCCCTGGCAGAGTCACTATAAGAAATAATTTAAATTATTCTAATATATCAACACTAGAATGATTAATGAACTCTAATTTGTAAGGGCAACACTAAAAATTAATGAGGCTTCTTTAACAAAGATGGAATACTGGGGAAGTAATTATGATACTACTCAGCAAACAGCCTTACTGTTTTAAAATAAAGAGCTCTATTTTTAAATTGTCAGAGCTTGGTAACACATTTCATATGCTAGACAATAATACCTTCCAAACTTTCACTCTTTATTGGAATAGAAATAAAGGATTGATACTTTTGACTGGGTAATTTAAAGATTCCTTTATATAACTGCATCTACAATTAAAAATGCAGATTAATTATTATGCATAGCTCCAAGTTCCTTAGCTATACTCAAAGCAGAGTCCAAATGGCTGAAAACAAGATCCAAAACAAGGAAGAACGGGGAGGAAAGGGGGGCAGAGGAAGGGTGAAAAAAGGGGGTAGAGAAGATACAGATTTTTTATGCACATTTCTAGTTATCTATTCGGACCAAGTTTAAGGTTTTTACCACTCTGTGGTAAGGAATCGTTGCTGGCATTCAGTTGCAAGGGGAAGTCACAGTGAATTTACCACGAAGTCACACCCAAGTCTGTCCTCTCAGTACACGAAAAGCAGTCCCCTATATCTTAATGTCCTAGACGCACACACGTGAACACGTCCAAGCCTGTCTCGGGCTCCCACCGCAGCGTGCATGCCTGTAAAGTTGCAGGCTAGAAAAATATACACAAAAGCCCCTAACACGAAAATGGACCCTCTTAGTCTTTAACCTGGCGCTCTCTGTCCCTTGCACAGGGCAATACTCAAGTACACTTTCGTTTGCCCCTTATAACCTGTCAACTGAATGTTTGGTTATGAGAAATTGGACAGTGAGCGACTCGAGGTGCATGAAAGACCAGTATTAGTAATAACTGGTTAGTTGATCAGCCCCTCTTTGGACACAGTGCCTCTCAACTGCTCCTTGGCTGATTCACTTATTCTCATCTAATTCCTAACCATGGATCCTGGACTCAAACGTACCTAGAGGTAGAGGAAGATCTGCCAGAAGTTGGGGTGCCTCCAAATCCAGCAGAGCTGGGCTGATCCTATCTTGATGGGAGAGAGACATAGCAGCTATGCTCCTCCATGATAGAGCTGACAGAGGTCCCTGCAGCCCTCCAGTCCCCTGAGGTGGTCTAACACTGAGGTCAAAGGGGTCTGGGCTATTCTGAGGTCAGCAGCTTTGCCCCAACCCACTGTTCAAAATGGTTTTTAAAAAGTCCTGAGGAATATGAGAAAGTGTCACCACCTCCCCTGTCCCCAAAACCAGAACCCTGGGATCCACACTTGTCCATTCCTCCCTCCACTCACAAGTCACATCTAACCACCCCCCGTGACTTCTTCTCCCACAAGGCTGCATGCAGCCCCACACCCCCACCTGGGCAATGACAACAGCCTGAGGCCCTTGTAAACTCAGAGCTTGTGAGTGCGCATGAGCCCCAAACAGAAGGATCTCAAATGCAGGCATGGCACTGTCGTTTGCCCCTTTAAAAGTTCTTCCTGGCTGCAGCTACCCCACCCCACCAGCCTGGCGTCTCAGGCATATCATCCACCATCCCCAATGTCTTCCAGGTCATTTCTGGAAAGGCACACTCGACTGTTACACTCCTCTGTGCCTTCGCATATGCTGTTCCCTAGCCCACATGCCCTTCCCACAGGAACCACATGACTCAGCCTTCAACCTGGCTTACTGGTCCCCTACTAGCCCCTTCCCCCATTCTGCACAAGGCAGCCTGCAGAGCTCCAGATAGCCACCCAGCCCAACCCACCACTCTTGGCAGAAGGGTGCTCAAGTGCTCTCGTGATAGACATCAAATGTAGGGCTGGAAATGGTGCTTGCGTCTCATCCCTGTCATCAACCTCTGCGCTAGTGGGCCTGAGGGCAAAGCATACTGGGCCACACCAAAGAAGATAGGTCTTCTCCAAGAGAATCATAAGCAGGAGGCTCCAAAGCTGGGTGTGGTAACAAGTCATACGTATACACACCTCCAAAAAGCTAAGCTTTGATAACATTGATGGAATGGATGGATTCAATCCATTGATTGAACTGAATAACATCTACTGAATGGACTGACATTGGGGCCCCCACATGGTCCTATGCGATGTGGTTTGAGGGGAACCTCCCTAGCAGGGATGGGGGAGTTGCTGTGTACTGACTGTGTGCTCTGGAAATTCCTACATTAAGGTCCTAACCCCAAGGGATGGTATGTGGAGGCAGGGCCTTTGGGAGGTGACTAGGTTGAGAGGAGGTCATGAGAGTGGGGCCCGCACCATGGTATTGGTGCCCTCATAAGGAGAGATACCAGAGAACCTAGTTTCTCTCCCCACCACGTGAGGACACAAAGACGATGGCCGTCTGCAAGCCAGAAGGGCCTCCACCACAACCTTACCATCTGGGCAGCTGGATCGCAGGCTTCCAACCTCTAGAACTGTGAGAAAATACTGTTGAATATTGTGAGAAAATTATGCCTCCAAAACCACCCAGGCTAGAGGGTTTCGTGGAGGCCTGAGCCAAGATGGGTCACTGAGGCCCCTGTTTGTCCCTCTGCTCATAACCCAGTGTCTGAGCCCAGTGAGCTGCATTTATGGATTAATTTATCTAATTTCAACTACATTAACCCTCCCAAAAAGAACGAGTGGCTTAAGAAATGGAAGCAACCTAAGTGTCCATCAGTAGATGAATGGATAAAGAAGATGTGGTACATATACACAATGGAATATTATTCAGCCATAAGAAGAAAACAGATCCTACCATTTGCAACAACATGGATGGAGCTACAGGGTATTATGCTCAGTGAAATAAGCCAAGCAGAGAAAGACAAGTACCAAATGATTTCACTCATCTGTGGAGTGTAAGAACAAAGAAAAACTGAAGGAACAAAACAGCAGCAGAATCACAGAACCCGAGAATGGACTAACAGTTACCAAAGGGAAAGGAACTGGGGAGAATGGGAGGGAAGGGAGGGTTAAGGGTGGGGAAGAAGATGATTAGCATGTATAATGTGGGGGGGCACGGAGAGGGCTGTGCAACACAGTGAAGACAAGTAGTGATTCTACAGCATCTTACTATGCTGATGGACAGTGACTGTAATGGCATTTGTGGAGGGACTTGGTGAAGGGGGGACCCTAGTAAACATAATGTTCTTCATGTAACTGTATGTTAATAATAACAAAATTTTTTTTTAAATCCAAAAAAAAAAAAAAAAAAAAAGAACGAGTGGCTTAAGAATCATGCAGTGAAACAAACCAGACAGAAAATGATAAGCCAATGACATGCAAACAAGAAAAGCAAAATTGACACTTCTATTCCTCACAAAAGCTCTTCAAATGCATTTACTAAACTAAACATTAGGATCATATAAACAAATCTGATTAAGTCACCTAAAAATACTCAAAATACTCCCTAAGAAGATTATTGACAATGCAGATTTACATCCATAATTCTGAACTGTGAATCTTGGCAAATACATACTGGGCCTTGAAATAATAAACTAATGATGTTAATATATATATACAGGTACTTAAAGACACATATTAAAGGTTCATAGTAAAAAGTCTTACTGATGGGATGTGCAATCACAAAAATCTGGACACCACGATGTGGAGGTAGAATTCATGTGCCAGGACGGACCAGGCTCTCTCCCAAGCCGATGCCTGCCCCAGGCAGTCCTGGGAGCTAAAATGAGCTGAGGCTCTCTAGCAGCCTTTGGAGTGATGGTTTAGGTAACAAATACTGAAAATGCACAGAGTAATCCCTCAGAATGACCAACACCCCAAACTCAACCCCAAATCCTTTTTTTTTTAACTATATCTAATATGAAAGAGTAAGTATAGCTGAAAATCTATGATTTAAGTTTTGAATAGCTGGCTTTCATTTAAGAGAAAAGGGTAGATCAGCATTTCAATGACCAAACCCCAACCTCATGGATTTCAGGAAATTTCTTTGTAAAATATCCCTGCCTCCTAACAATGGTCAGCCTCTCTTTTGTTCTCTCTAAGCATTGTCCCTCTTGAAAGGGCTGCTGATTAGCAACTTCTATACAGCTGGATCAGCCGTGATGCGAAGAAACTCTCAGTGTGGCCATCTAAGGGAACCCTGGTTGACACCCAGGACACGCGTGTTGGCATCTGCTTAGCATAACAAATGTGAAGATGCTGGTCCAGACGCCTCTGACCACCATCCCTTCAAAACATGCGTATCTCCAATAAAGGACCCAAACATTTCCCAAAGCACTGACAAAAGGCTACCATTTAGTCCCTACTCTCCCGGGCACGTCTGGTTAATTTTTCAAATATTTTTAAGGTAAATTTGTAGTTACAGAAGAGGTAGAAAAAGAGTGAAAAGAGCTGCCACAGACCCTTCACCCAGTTCCCCACAACATTTATATCTGATAATCATCAAAACTCAGCAAATAACATCAGCACAAAACTAATTCGGCTACAGAGTTTTTCAAAGCTCGCCGGTTTTCCCACCACCAATAGACTTTTTCTGTTGCAAGATCCAGTTCAGAACTGACACTGCATTCAGTCGTCGTACCCTTAGTCTCCTCCAATTCTGGTTCAATTTACCTTCTGTTGTTCACATCCGGATGCTCAATTCTTTTTATCAGTAAGGATCAGTAATGTTCATAAGTGCACAGAAGACAGTACAAGTTACAGAATTTGGGAATAGGGCAGAGGGGAAATAAGGTAGTGAGTGACTAAAACTTTCAAAGCAAATGCCTTTACCTGTTTTCATAAATGGGAATGGCACAGATGTTTCTTTGGTCAAATTCAAAATGTTCCTTATCCACCCACCCAAGTGCCAACTTGATAAAGAAATCACTATGTGAGTCTGTTCTAGACATTTACTGTTTCCTTAGAAACATCAAATACTAAACTGGCCGAAGGCTGACATGCTTGCCTATTTCTAAAAATACATTTCAAGAAAGCTATGCATTCAATGGGTACCTGAAACACAGAGTGCCAAAGGTTCCCCAATTTGAATATTTTTATCTGCAGGATGCCTCAAAGCCTTGTCCAGGGTGTAAACCTGATAAAAGTGCTAATTACAGGAATCTTCTATGGCGTTCATTGCAGCTGATACATATAGATTAAGGACTCTTGATATGCTGTGACATGCATGTTCAGAAAATACAGTGTGTGGTTTGGAGATAAACCAAGTATATCTACATCTAAATTTAAAAGAATAAGTGATAACTATATGAGGAGATGATACATTAAATAGCTTGACAGTACTAATCATTTTGCTATGTTTATGTCTATCAAATCATCATATTGTACACCCCAAATATATCCAATTTTTATTTAAAATAGATAAGTAGATAGAAGCAGTGTACACAGAAAATCTTAGAGTTGTTTTCAGGTAGGTAATGGGAATACATTCCACATAATCAGTTACCCTTGATTAAGGACCTTTATACACTTTTACCTTTGCCAAACTTGACAGAGATAAACTGTCTCAAATCAGATAACGTAAACTTTGGTTTTGAAAACAATGATCTTTCCATGAACCAGAAGGAAATTATGATTCTTACTAGGATCTTGGTTCTGTTCCTTGGTTAAGTTTTTAGTGGCTTAAGTGTTACGACCAGATTCTAGCTAAATTCCTCAGCTTTACAATGTTTAGAGGAGAATCACTGAGGCTTGCCAGTGCTCAGTGGCATTAGCTCTAGGTCTGCACACATAGCATCTATCACCGCTATTCAGGCACAAACTGGTTGCGGAAGATGATTTTGTTCTCTTCATTCCCTAAGACAAAAATACCCTCTCACACATTAGGATCTCAGCATAATATTATAAAACTATAATACACTGTAAAGCTTACCACACAGTGCTCAATTCCCTCTGCTGCAAAGGCAAAATTCTATTTTAAACTTATCTTGGCAAAACCAACAAAATATTTATATAGAGCAACTTCCCTTTGGCAAACCAACCTGAAGAAATAGCTCGACAAAGCTCAAGCTACTGCTTTAATGAAGATTTTTGCTAGATGAAACTCCCACCTAAAATGAATGACTCATTCAAGACAAGGGATCTGTAAACACACCTAACTTGCTTTGAAGACCTCATTGATCTTCAAATGAAGAAAACTGCCTTACAGCCTTGAAACTATTTCAACCGGCATGCTGATAATCACATGAAAAGATTGCATATGCCTGATCTTGATTCATAAATAATGCTCATTCCTTTAACCAGTAAGTTATTTCAAGATATTTTCTGGAGAGTGATGTTTTTAATGTTAAACATTTCTGAAAATTTAGATGTACAAAATCAAAGATTCACCATGAGGTTCCTCTAAACGGCAAGCTTTCGATAGCATTTAATATTTAACTTAAAACACTTAAAAGGAGATGACATCATTTATATGAAATGAAATGACCAGAACAGGGAAACCTATAGAGATAAAAAGTCAATTAGTAGTTGCTTAGGGCTGGCAGGAAGGAAAGGATAGGGAGATGAAAGCTAATGGTACAGGAATTCTTCTGGAAGTGATAAAAATGTTCTAAAATTGACTACGGCGATGGTTGTATGACTCTGTGAATACACTAAAAACCACTGAATTGTAAAACTCAGATGAGTGACTTATATAGTCTGTGAGTTGTATCTCAATGAGGTTCTGAAAAATATTTAAAAGGAGGTATGATTGTACACCTCAGAAAAAAGGGATCTTGTTAAGTGGACATATACATAATCCTACATATGTACATATACCCTGCAATAGTCCATTAATCACTACTCACTTCCTGAGGAGAAAGAATATTATTGTCTTCACAGTTAAGGCCCTAGAAAATCAATGCCTAGGAGAAAAAGACAATGTCATGTTTCCCCATAATTGTGACAATCTAAATTCACTGGCTTCAATAATAGTAAATTTCAACCTACCAGTTTCAGATCAAACATTGGTGTTATTTTTAGTGTCAAGAACAAGGGTCAGTTTGAGAGAGAAATTCATTTACATGGTGCAGACTCTCCCAGAATTTCAAGGAGTTGCTTGGAATTTGGAGTCACTGGGTTTGGCATTCCTTGGGGCTGGGGGGTGGGTATCAAGGCCACAGTCAACTCCCGTGTGACCTCCTCACTCCTATTCACCAGGCTCAGATTCTTTCAGATGCAACAGCCCAAGTGCAATCCTAGGCCATCAGTCCCTGTCCTGAATCACATCACTTGGCCCATTACCCACCTGCCCCAACCCCCAGCAACCACATCCCTCCACACAAGCTCCAATCCCTTTCCTGAAGTCAAAAGGCAAGTTGCCTATGAAAACAGTCACTAAGCAGATGCCACGCTGAAGTTCAATGCCAGAAAGGACCTAGGGTGGGGAGGCAGGTGAGAGAACTCTGCTCGGGCAGGGCCAGCCTCCTGGGGTGGACAACATCCAAACACAGCAGACATCCCTGACTCCATGGACCAGCATGAGCCTCATCTGCCCCACATGGTGCCTTCTTTTTAAAAAAATTCAATTTAAAAGCAAGCAATCTGGGATAAACACTCCTGCTCTGGTCTCCAAAAAAAAGCCATTAGCCTTTTCTCAGGAAAAATTATATTAAGAAAAAGAAATCCTTTATCTACTCCCTTTTATGAAAACAGTTCCTTGAATAGCTTTATCAGTTTACAGCAAAACATCCATGGCCAAGATAAAGAGCCTTTTTTTTTTTGAGAAAAAAAATCAATAGTTTTATAAAACTTCACATCAGCAATATTGAGGTGCTAAAATAATGTGGCTCAAGGTTTTGCAAGAAGCTTTTTAATCAATTCCTTAATGAACAAGTCACATTGCCATTAGTGAGTCTTATTTAAATACACAATTGAAGTGAAGCATAGGGCATTTTAAAAGAACAGCAAGGAACACATATTAATTTTGTAGACCTTATCCAGTGCATTCTGAAACTTATGCTCACAATATAAGTCATGAATTCAGAAACTGTATGAACTTTAATATTTAATATGATGTATTTCAACTAACTCAATACACACCAATATACAACTTTAAATAGAGACAATAATTGGCATCTACCTCTTTTATTCCTAGCCAACTCACTGTATATTCCCATACTTATTCCTTCTCTCCCCCAAAAAAGTACAAATAAAACTGCCCAACAGGTAGCCACTTGAAATCTCTGTGACTGACAATAAAATTCAGCCTCAAAAGTCAGCTTTGCATATTGATTACAGATCAGGTAATGTGGCCGCATTACTAAGGCTCTTAAAAATCTTCACCTTCCCTGTAAACTAGAGAATTTAGACAATAACCAAGACTCCTGTTTCATTCTCCCAGCTTTAAGCATGCACAAATGGATACCCAAGTTAAAGAAAATAGGAACTAAGAAAAAATTTGAAAACATCCTAAAGTTTAAAAAGAAGAGTTATTCTTCAATTCCATATCCGTATACAATACAGATTTTTTTTTGCCTAACCATTTACTGCTTAAAGTATATAGTAAAATAGTATATATAAATATCTTGTAGAAGAACCTCAAAATCAAGTAAACAAAGAAAAAACAAGTACATACATTTTAAAGTAATCTTTCTTTTTAAAAGTAATTCAAAAGAAGCACATATGAAAAGTTATGGAAAAAATGGGACTATATTAGCATAGCAGGATTCCAAATAATTTTAAGTATATTCATAGAGTTGTGCAGCCATCACCCCAAAATGAAACCTCATTACATTAGCAGCCACTCCCCATTTCCCAACCTCTTCCACCCTCCCCAGCCCTACCAAGCACTAATCTATCTTATGTCTCCACAGATTTGCCTCTTCTGGACATTTCATATAAATAGAATCATATTATATGAGGCCTATTGTTACTGGCCTCTTTCACTTAGTGTGTTTCCAGGCTTCACCCACGTTGTAGCTTCTATCAGTACTTCCTTCCTTTTTATGGCCAAATAATATTCTATTGTATGGATATACCACCTTTATTTATTCATTCATCAGTTCATAGAAATTTAGATTGTTTCCACTTTTTGGCTGTAATAATGCTGCTATGAACATCTGTGTACAAGTTTTTCTGTGGATGCGTTTTCTCTCACTCATCTCGGGTAGATACATCTAGGAGTAGAATTGCTGGTCATATGGTAATTTTACATTTAATCTTTTGAGGAACTGCCGAAGTGTTTTCCAAAGCAGCTGCACCACTTTTCACTCCCATCAGCAGTTTATGAGGGTTCTAATCTCTCCACATCCTCACCAATATCCAACACTTGCTACTATCTTTTTTATTAGACATCGTAGTTTGTGAAGCAGCAACTCACTGTGATTGATGCTCTGTATCTTAAACCAAGCCCACTCATTCTTGAATGGGACCTCAGCTATTCTAAGCTATACTTTTAAATATAAAATATGCCCCAATGGTCACTCTTAAAACCCAAAATAAACCTATGATAATCTAACCCTCCCTTAATAAATGAGGTTATCACCTCCACATTATATGCACCATTATTCTACTCCAAATCCTATCAAGCTATGATAATACCCAACAGCCAAACCTTCTAAAGTGAAGAAGTCACACTAAGCAGCCTGTACAAGTGCTAATGCTGTAGAGGAAGACTTCAACACACAACAGTGTAGTTATAGCCAGAGCTTTCAAGTAAGAACACTGGATAGGAGTTCAGGTTCGTCAATAATCTATGTGTAACCTTAACTTTTCTACACCTGAGCATGGTGCTCCGAACCACTCACAGAATTCCATCCTCTGAAGTCACTCCCATAAAGTTGCCTAAGCCTGAAAGTTTAATGAAATGTGTAAGCTCACTAACACCCGTGCCTAAAGATCTAGCCTTTACACAGCAGAAAGAATTTGAGCTTAGTAGTCAGGCAAGATGTGTTCTATCTCCAGTTCTGCCATTCAGTAGCTACACGCCCATAGGTACATTGTTTAACATCTTTATATCTCAGTTCCTGATCTGGAGATAATAACACCTTCTTCAAGGGGACAGGTTATGGGAATTCCTTAACCAAGTGGAGCTAAAGCACCTGACACAATAACCAGCAAAAAGCTGACACAAATGTAAGCTTCCACCCACCTTTCTGCTAACTCTGAGCAAAGTTTCCCGGCAAACAAAGCCCTCATAACAAATGTCGTGCGCCGTTTAGTGTGGAATGCCAGTCCTTGTGACCTGTAGGAATCCTTTATAAAGCACTTCCCCCACATTAGGGTCTGCAAATAGCTAAGCAGAGTTATCAATTGGCTTAAAACAGGACGAGGGGGGAATTCTTGGAAGGGAGCCCAGGGATGAAAAGATAAGAGACCTCATTTTTTGTCAGGGACATAAGCATAAAACTTCCCCAGGGCTCACAGAATGCCTGAGCACAGAACAGATGCGAAGGGGGACAGGTAAAGGCTGTACTCCCATGACCCGCTGAAGCGCAGGGACAGCGCCTGGCTCTAGGCAGAGGGGGCGGGGAAGGCGCTGGAGGAGGCCATCGGGTGGTGGGGGCTGGCAAGGTGCACGGAAAAGCTAACGGGAGGGAGCCAAGCCCCCTTCCAGTGGTGAGTGGGCCGTTCCTGCATCTCTTCGCCGCCTTCTCCTACCTGATCTGGTTGTCACGAAATTTGTTGAGATGAGGCTGGTTGAGGTAAATGGTGCGGGCTGGTGCGTCCAGCGGGTCTCCAACAGACGTGGCCCGGGACATCTCATCATCTGCCTTCTTATAGCCCGAAGAAGGACGAACAGGTCCTGCGAAGAGGCACGGGCCGAGAACAAAACACAAAAGAAGTCACGCCCGGCGAGCAGCAGCGAGCACGGCAGCCGGCGGGCGGGGAGCGGCCGGGAAAGGATGCTCGGGCGCTGCCGGCCGCGCCTATGTACCTTGGCTGCCCCCGGAGACCCGCCGCGGTGGCTGCTGCGGCTCCTCCCCGCCCCCTCCTGCCCCAGCCCCGGCGGCGGGTCCCCAGGGCGCAGAGGGCAGCAGGCACGCTCGCCTGCCCTCCCCTCCCCCCCGTTCCATCCGCCCCCTCCCCACTTCACACCCCGCCCACCCCAGCGCCCCGCCCCCGGACAGCGCCCCCTCCAGGCCCAGAGACCGAGCTCTGGAACCGGTTTCCTGGGCGTCTTTGATCGTGTTTAGGAACCGAGCAACGACAGCAACGGAGATGCGCCCCGCACTCAGTCACAGCAGAACGAACGCACATCTCTGTGCCCTGAAAATGAAGCTCCCAGGCCTCGGTGTGAAGGGCGTGCTCCGCCGCGCCCCTGAACCGACCGGCGGCTCCTCTCCGCAGATGCGCCTGCCAACCTGTGCGCTGCCAGCGGCTCTCCCGGCCCCAGGTCAGGATGGATGCGCGATGTGTCCTTTCATTGCTCAAGTTACTGTCTCCGTGGTTAAGACACAAGCAAGTCTGTTTCCTTCAAATTCGATTTCAGGGCCATAGGCAAGCCTCTGTCTGTGAGCTCGGCCTCCCCAATACCCTCACTTAGGGAAGTGTCCGCGGAGAATAATGATGTTCCCGTTCCTAAAACCGCCCCAAGGTGCGCGTGCGCGCGCAGACCTTACCCACATCTCCAGCTCCGAGGCCGCTGGCCTCACCAGGAGGGGGGACCCGCCTCAAGAACTGACCTTCAGGGAGGGGCACCTGAGGGAAAGGATCCCAGGAGACGAAGTGCCCTGCACAAGAAGTATTTTCTCCCTTTCCTTAAAAACACATTTGCTCTAATATCTGCCGTGCCTTCCATCTATCAAATAAATGAATGTTGCCTACCATTTAGGAAACTGACACCTCATTTCAGTGAACATCCACGTCCCAGCCACAAAGAATGCTCATTGACATACAGAAACATTTTGAAATAGAAAGTTTTGGCTATTTAAGCATGTCATCTTTTTAAAGTGAATATAATCCCGTTATAAGCCTTACCACAAGAGGGCGCAACCCAAACGCAATATTGGGTTAGTGGAGGGGACAAACGACGCTGAGAAGGACCCACTTCCAGGCCCCTGGTCACAGCCCCGTGGCTCCTCCTATTACAGGACCCCATCCTTAGATCCTCACCTCCTCCGCTCCGGCCTCTGGACCTCTGGGGTCCCTCCAGCTTCACTGGGCACTGCTCTGCCCTCTCTCAATAACAAGGGGCAGCAAAGTCCCTACTTCAAAACTGGCCGACCTGACAGCTCTGGCTTGAGTCCTTCAATCAGAGGGGGCTGGGTTTTAAGGCATCTGCTGATCTAAGGCAGATAGACTAGTTTCAAAAATATTCCCTACATAAAAGTGCTGCTTTTCTCTCTGCCTACTTCTCCCTCTTTGTTTTTCTCCACAGCATTCATCATCACCTGCCATTATCTATCTATGCCCTTCCCATGGTCAAGAGCAGAAGCTCCAGGACAGTCAGGACGTGTTCACTGCAATGAGCTCAGCACCCAGAACAGTGGCTGGCACACAGTGGGCACTCATGAGTGCTGGTTGAAAAAGTCATTTTTACTCAAGGCTTATAAAGGGTTGCTTTGAATTCTCCAGGCAGAGATGCAGTGATATGCACAGAGGGTGCGAACTCCACACACTCACATGGGTCACAGCTGTTCATTGCTCCTTGAGTGCTCTCAGCATGCTGTTATCACCAGCAAGGGGACTCTCACCCTTCATTAGATCCTGGGTCCGACCCTCGCAGATTCTGACTTGTTTTATTTTGTTTTAAAGCTCCTTAAGTGATAGTAATGAACAGCCACAGTGGAGAATCACTAGTCAGATGCTGCTAGGAATAACAAAACAAAAGATCTGGTTCCTGCTCTCAATACTGTTAACCAGTTTAAGATGCTATGTTAACCATGGTTACCAGGGTGCTACAGTTTATGACCAAGTGACTAAGAGTGGGCTGGAGGATGCTAAGGGGGGTCTGAGGTTGGTAGCCTCTTTGTGCTTGGGAAGGTGGGGAGCATGGGTCAGTACAGAGTTTGAGGACAGAGGAGCTTCACAGTGTGAGGGGAGCATGGGAGAGGGGAGGCATTCTGCATAAGGGCAGGAAGAGCACAGGCAAAGGCCCAAGTAGACAACACGCATCAGGAGCCAATTAAAACACACACACACACACACACACACACACAAACCAGCACTGAGGGTCCAAATTGGGAAAGAGTAGAAAGGAATCTCAGAAAAAATAGCCTGTGGCCAGTGTGGGGATGACTAAATGCCAGGCTAAGAGGCTTGAACTTCATCCTGTAGGTCATATGAAGCCACAGGAGGTTTACAAGCAGGAGAGAAGTGGACTTGGCAGTGGTGTACAAGGAGGGGCAGAAAGAGGGGAGAATTCGTAGATAAGGACATCAGGTAGGAAATTAACCTACAGTCTAGGAGCAACATGATAAAAAGCAAGAATTAAATGGAGAATCGGAGCGGGGGGGAAATGGACATGAGAACCATCTCAGAAGAAAACTCTGCAAGATTTTTCTGGACTAAGTATGTGAGCCAGAAAAAAGAAGAGACATAGGATGGCTAGGGTTTGAGGAGGTCAAGAGAAACATCACTGCCAGCAACAGCAATGGAAACAACAGTTTCTCCAAACTAGAATTTAAATGTTGGGTAACACATGCTGAGGTGAAAAAATAGTGACACAAACAATTAATGATGGCAGATTTAAGTGAAATAACATCCCCCAAGCACCTATCACACACCAGGCCAGCTCATCTTTCCATCCTGCAACAGGGCCAGACCTGGAATTTTATTCTTTGTAGAAATAGTCACAGTTCTCTCCCCACCACGACTCAGATCACCTTCTAGTTCAGGGGCCTCATCTTGACCCAACCCTGCTTTGGAGGAAAACATTAATCTTTTCAAAATAACACCAATTTGTTGAAAATGTATTGCCTAAGGAAAACACTATACCATATATAGCAAAGCACATTATGACTAAGGTTTCAAATTCAGACCCATGAGATGAATCCTGAGTTAATGCATTTCAAAAATGCCACCATACAAAATGAGAGCATATGCTTACAACTCCCCGTTTAAACAAGCGCAGTGTCAGCAGATAGCAAGAGTTCAATAAATATCTATTGTGAAGGAAATCAAAGTGAAAGGAAAGAATAAAGACAAACAAGAGTAAGCAGGTAGGCACTAAGTCTGCTGACTACAAAGTGGGAACACACAACAGGGCTGATTTGCACGCTCATGAGGGCAGGGACTTGATGTCTTGCTCCCCATCATCCCGCATCATGCCTAGCACACAGTAGGGCCTCTGTCAGTATATGGCAAACAGATAAATAAAGGGCTAATAGAGTGGGTGCCTATTAAAGTTTCCTGCCCAGCCACTGAACCAAAGACTTCTCCTTGTCTGGTAACTGAACCCTTCCCCTCCCACACACAGGACGGGGAGCCTGCCAGCCAGGCCTGTGCTGTGCAGCCCCCTTCATCCATCACAGCTCTTTGCACCAGGGGTGGTTACTTGGCCCCAGTTAGGCCATTAAGAGTCTCTCATCTGCAACTTTGACATGGAACCTGAGAGAGATGGGCTCTGCACAGAGCCACACACTCCATATCTCTGGACCACCACCTTCCACCACTGAGACTGCAGTGGAGAAAAGAAAGGATTTCTTTTGAGATAAAGATGAAACAACTGGGTGAACAGAACAAAAACTGTCCCAAAAGCTTTTTTGGTCCTGAATGCAGTCCACTCCCAGATCCCAACTGTATTAGGGTCTTTGGGGTCCATGAACCGCCCGTGAATTGTTCTATAGCTTATTTAAAACCAGAAATCCCACCCAGTGCTGTAAGCGAGCACACAGAGAATCTATTTGTCCCTGTAAGACAGACGGGCAAGTAAGGTTAAAGCGGAGGGAGAGAAATACCTGTCTACATATAGATCAATCACCCTGGGGGCTCAAGATTTTAGAAGCCTCTGACACAGGTGTCATGAGATGCCACGACCCATAACCACGGAGATGGATCCGACATAGGAATGTCTTCAAGGCAACATCTGAGCAGGCTGGTTTGGATAAAGCCCAGAAGTATCTGGAAGGTCACTAGCTAAATTAAGAGACAGTTCTTCCTACAGAGTTTCTGCCAGGATTGGACAAAGAAGAGAATCCTAAAGAACAGAGAGAGATGATAGATAGAGAATGCCCACCAGGAGGACAGGCGAAGAAATCGGGAAGAGGCAGAGCAAAGCAGACAGTCACAGAACACAGGCCCCCAGGCCGCAGGAGCAGGTCAGGGAGTCGGCAGGACAAGGACGCACACTCGGCAAGCCCACCTTCACCCGCAGCTCTTCCACGGGCCTCAGCCACGCTGGGCTCTAGCTCGCCTAGTCACCTCTTCCCCACCCACATTGTTCATGTCATGGTAACAGTATTTTCATTTTTCTAAATGATCCACGTCCCTCCTCATTTCACTCATGTGATGTATCTGTTGGACAGTCATTGGTCAGGAAGCAGAGACAAGGCTAGACCTCCCAGGGGCAGGTGAGGAGACAGAAATGAGGACAATACCTCATTGATATTCACTGCGTAAACCCATTTCATGGCAATCATTTGGAAAGAGAATGAAAAATCTTAACAGGTTTTTGAAACGTGTTCCCATCTAAAAAATATTATGATTTATTTTATAGCTATGTATACAATATAAATAAATATTTGTATAAACTAAATAGGCCCACAGTGTTAGAGAACTTTAAATAAAGAACACAAGAGGAGGGTTAATGTAAGGCGAATTTTTACTAAGCATTTCTTTGCCTTAAGCAACACTGAAGTAAAATCTTTCCCTCTGAGCTGCACTATTTTTTTCCCTAACTCAAATAAAGTATTCAAAACTCCAAAAGATGCTCAAGACACATCTAGCCCCTTCCCCTGCAAAGAGGTTTCACTATCTCACAGTAGAGATTCTTGGGAAAGAAGTGCTCGTGTCTTCCGAAGCCAGAACCTATCAAAGTGGCAAGCCTCTGAAACCAGCTCCATAAACAGGGCAGACCTTGGACACTGTTATATAATAAAGGATTTGGCTGGTCTTTGTCTCAGCTTCCTTGGGAGCCTCTGGACATTTCTCAATTGATAGAAGTGCCTTTGTTATAATGGTAGGCCCCTGGGGCCTCACCTGAGTTTATATGCTAATGGCTTGACTCAAGGGCCCCTAGATGGTTTTAGAGAGGGAGCTGACCACCCCCAGGAAAGCTAACCATGTGATCTGAGGGCTGGGGGCTGGAGCAGCTGGGATCAGCCTGACCTCCTGACTCCTGAGACTGAGTTCAATCTTGCGGCCAACAATCCCATTAATAATGTCCAATGAAACACCAATAAAAAACCATGGACGCCGAAGCTCAGGTAACATGTCCAGAGGACATGGACACTTCACATGTGGGACCTCTTTCTGTGTCTCTCCCCATTTGACTGTTTCTGACTTGTGTCCTTTATGATACAACTACAACCATAAGTATAGCGCCGTCCTGAGTTATCAGAGTCACCCTAGCTTATTATTGAAACAGGATGAAATGGGAAGCCCCAGACTTGCAGCCAGTTGGTCAGAAGTGGGGTGGCCTAGGAACCCCAGAGCTCGTAGCTGAGAGTTCCTTCACAGTTGATCACATCTCAAAAACTGCCTCGAGGAAACTGAATTAAGTTTCTTCTACATCAGCAACACACCACGTAAAATTCCTAGCAAACATAGTTTGGTTGTTCAGGCTTTTGTTACATGAGTTAAGAAGTTGGTTGTCCTTTTCCTAATTTTCTTTATGTACTTGAAAAGTATGTAAAGGTGGTTTTCTCTTTGCCTCCAGAAATATATCCAGGAAACAGTACACTCATCAGAGAGCTTTGTAACAAGAGGCATTTGTGTAACAAAGTAACACACGTGCACACGCGCACACACACACACACACACTCCCCTTCCTCAAAGAGATTCAAGGTCAACTCTGGCCTCAACCCATATTTACCGAGATGTTTCATAATTCTTCAGAACACAGACACAAAGCAGTCCAGCGGCTGGAGAAGCACTTGGACTGGTTATTTCTCCTAATCAAACACACACAAAGGAAATGCTGTGCAAATGCAAAATGTGATTATTCTCGCCTTGGCAGACACATTTTGGAGGCCTTTTCTACACCCCACCCTGCACAAACCACTTCTCTCCAAATACAGCATCTGTGATCCATTTCTACCCAAGAATTCAAAAGAAATCAACACACAGGGAAAGTGACACTGATGGATCAGGATTTTTTATTACTGCAAACACCCACGGGTTTCTCTTTTCTCTTTTTCCAGAGATAGAGAAAATGCAAAGGGGTGTAATGGGCCATGAACTATTTGTGATTAAAGATATTGTTGGGTGCTGAATTCATTAGAACAGCTACTGAGCACCTCCTAGCTGTAAGGCACTTTGCCAGGTAGGGGAAGGGAAGGGTACACAGTCTAAGGCATAAGCTCACATTTCAGTAGAGACAACAGAAAAAAAGACAGACCAAGAAATATGGGCCTCCAGAGGACAAAGATGACTGCCAGTCTCTCACTGGGCCAAAAAACAGAGCGATTACATGAAGGAGGCATTTGACCTCTAGGTTTATAAGAATGAGTGGGGATTGGTTTGTGCGGACAAAGAGCAGGGTGTTCCAGGAATCAGAGCATGCGTGCAGAGACACACGCAGGTGATACTTTATTTACCCCCTAGCTGGATCCTGCAGTGGGTGAAAATGGAGCCACGGTAATTTGAAGCCTTATTTCCAGTAAGTCTGGCAATACAAACTGGATTTCTATTCCTCAAAACTCATTCCACACCTTAAATATATTCAAATTCATCATGTAAATTAAGTGGAAAAAAATGGGCTTTTAAGGAAATGTATTTAATATGTAGAGCTGAAAACAACACAAAAGAAAAGCCATTTCTTTTTCAAAAAGCTGTTTCTCTGTTTCAAATACTCAGCTCAGAGGATTTTTCTATATGGGCTGGGTTGCCTGAGGCTTATAATACAAACCCAGTGGCTTCTCTGTAGCAAGGACAAATATTCCTCATCGCTCCTGGGACCGAAAAACTGGGCACAAATTAGGGACACCAACTTTAAACCCCACTGTCGAGGCAACGTGCATGAATGCAGTCTTGGAACAGTTAATCCGAGGAGAGGTGCAGTTTCTTTGAAGCTGTAGTTAGCCCGCCCCTCAGCATTCCGAAGACCCACAGCAGCGGGGCCACAGGCATACAGAGCCACTGCAAGTGGCTGCACAGCAAGCCCTCCTCTGCAGCATAACCAGTGTCCGCTTTGCTCTTGAAGTTCCTCCCATAGTACCTCCTCTCCATTCCTCAAAACATTAACTCTGTCCCTCTCTAGAGACTTGACGCCCACCTTTCCTTCCACCTAGAGGCCTATTCCCCGGATCTTTGCTTTGCTAACTCCTTCCTATCACTCAGGCCTCAGCTTAAACACTTTTGCTTCTACACAGAGCCCACCCTGACCCACGTGTCTGTGCATCCCCTCCTTAGGTATCCCCTAATGCCACGCACCCTCACTTGAGCTTCCACCCACTGCACCACGAGTTGTGTTTGTCTGTCTCTGTCTCCCAGCCTTAGAGGCGTGCTCCATGCAGGTAGCAGCCGTGCATCCCCAGCCCACAGGACGTGGAAGGCATTTAGTAAGCGTGTCCAACAAATGGATCAAGTGAACGTGACCACAAAACTTCACATGCTGTCTTAAGTGGACAGAGAAAAATGTAACTCCTTAAATTTAATCTACAACTAATCTGACCTACCTCCTAAAGTACCACCCAATAGAGAATTAGAGAAAAAAAAAAAGGAAGTATCCAGTTTTGTTTGAATCTTAGTCGAATTATATAAGGTTAAAAGTTCATGTGAGTGACGTTAAGTCTCTCTTCAATGTTTGGCTCCCAGAACTTCATCTGCTCCTTGCTTCTCTCCTCGAGATGGTGCTAGGAAAGTGGAAGGCAGGGATCAGACACAATGAAAATTCTGTGAACATGCAAAATGTAAAAGTGTCTGCCCTGGCTAGAACAGTTGGAAGGCCTTTTCTAGATCCCAGATTGCAAAAACTACCTCTCTCCACATACAGCATCTGTGAACCATTTCTAAGAATGCAAAAGAAATCAACACACAGGGAAAGTGACGCTGATGGCTCAGGATTTCTTATGACTACAAATGCTTTTAGAAGTTTCTCTTTTCTCTTTTTTCAGGGATAGAGAAAAATGGGAACGGGGTAACTATTTATCATAGGGAGGGGGGCTTGGGGAAGAGGTGGGGTCCTTCTGTCTCTTCCAGTCAACAGAGTGATAAACCTGGTCCCCTACTGGCATTTGTGGCTACCATCTTTGAATGGTCCGGCGTGATACAATAAGTATGACAAAAGGAGAGAAAAAGTGATCTACAAAGTCTCCTCATAAACAAAAGCCTAGCTAGCCTCTTCCTGCTATTTTCAAAAGGCATAAGATGAAGACACCTGACGTTTCTCTTGGCCTATCTTCTTGTCTTTCCCAGGGAGGCGGAAGCTGTCAGTACACAGAAGTCCAATGTCACGTACAAGAGAAAGACACATTCCTTTGCTTCAAATACCATCCCAGTTTCCCATGCACACTTGCCTACCATGTTTGCTTATTACCCCTGGTCATATGAACCCAACACCCCTCACTTCCATCTACAGTCATAACATAACCTCAAATTATGCACAGTCAGGTCTGAGCAAGTCAACAAAGAGACCCAACTTTACTCCCAATACTGCTGACACAACATCATCTTTTCCATGATGGCTTTTCCTGACTTTCTTGTTGATTTGACATTTTGTGCACCACATTTCTTCTCAGGCATAGAAATGACAAAGTTACAAATATGGAAAAATCTTTAAAGGGGAAGAGCAATGCCAAAGAGATGCAGAAGGAGTCCTTTGCATCCCAGCATCCTCCTCCAATTTTCTGTTACCAGATCAATTAGTGCCTTTGTCATACCACTTAACGGTCAGAAATAATTGTGATAAAAAGCATACCTATCTTTTGCTGAGCCCTGTCTAAACACACTATATGTACTGGCCCATACAATCCTCACAACAATCTTATGAGCAGCATGCTGATCTTGGAGAAAATCAAACTGCAGCAAAGAGTAATTAAGCAACTAGCTTAATGTCTACAAGTTTACTTTTTTGTGTTACTATGTGAGTCATTTATTGACCTACATCATAAATCACTTGGGGGAGGGGTTTTAAGGAGTTACTCAAAATAGACAAGTATTGGTTGACTAACTGAATCTTTTATCCTTTTTAGGTTTCGGCTTATTTTTTTCTTTAAGTAAAAGTATATTCTGAGTCCACACATTAAAAAGAAGACAAAAACACTGCTGAATTCCAGGCCCACGTGCAGCATGGCGGTGGGGGTGGTAAGACAAAGTCCTGGATCCAAGAGAGTCAAGTGTCCTGAAGAAATCAGTAAGCCAAGCAGGCAAGCAAAAAATTCAAACAAACAAAAATTGTTTGCTTGTTCAAAACAAAAAAGTAAACTTGTAGACACTGAGTTAGCTGCTTAATTACTCTTTGCTCCAGTGTCATTTTCTCCAAAATGAGCATGCCTCTCATGATTGTTCTGAGGACTGTATGGGCCAGCACACCGAGAGTGCTTAGACAGGGCTCAGCAACAGACAGGTATGCTTTTTATCATAATATTTATGACCTTTAAGTGGCATGACAAAGATAGGAAGTCAATCATTCATCAGAGCATTCTGCCTGAACATTCTATGTGCTGGCTCATCTGTCAGAGCATGCTGTGTGCACCCTCCATGTGTACCCTCATCCATCAGGACATTCTGTGGGCACAATGCCAAATCTAAAACCTTCTCCTTACCAACAATGTGCTTGGCATCAGCTGTGAGAGGGCAGAAGCAACAGTGAGCACTGTGGGTATGTAGTGTCAAGGAGGAAGGCTGGTTACTTCCAGCTGGTGTAGAAAGGAGGGGGTGGTGGTACCGGCTGTCTCTCACTCTAAGACGTCTCTCACTGTAAAGCCAGCCAGGGAGCTTCATCTAAAGGGCTCTAAAGGATTACAAGGGCAAAGGACATCCCACATTGTAAGGCAAAGCCATGGGCAAGTTCGCTATGTGAGCAGCTATCCTGTGGCCTTCCTGGCATGCCGCCCCCCACACACACACTTCTGGGGTTGTGCTCTGCTCACCTCCACAGCCAGACAGATACACAGGAGAGACAAAAGCTCCCAGGTTTGCTTCTCTACACAACACTGCCTCCGAAAACAAGAGGAAAGAGTGGAGAATGTAAGGGCCATGTTGGCAGAGCAGGTGTAAGAGGTTAAAAGATTGATGGGTGAAAACACATGCAGAAGTGTTCCTACTCTACAAGTGTAGACTAGGAAGTGCTGCAATAGAGATTCAAATCAGGGGAGGTGCTCTCACCAAGGGAGATCCCTACTGAGGGGTCAGAGAGCCGGGAGCGGCACCAGGCCAGCTGCTGAGCTAAGGAGCAGGTTCAGGGAATCAAGGAGCAGGGCCTGGCAGGCGGGATGGCGGAGAGGAAAGCTGAGGGGCCTGCTGTGTTCGATCCTCTTCCTCTGCAAGGAATTGCTGATCATTTTGGTGACTAGGTCACCCCTGATTGAAAGGGTTTTCATATCAGTGAACTATGAAATGAAACTAAAGAGCTAATACAACCAAACATAATATCTATATAGTGTGATATCCTTATAACCAATAAATCTATGAAGATGAGGGAATATGAGGCCCAATTAATATAAAGCATTACATACAGCTCTTGGGTAAGAGCTCACCATTCTACCAAGACACTGCTTGATGGACTGAGTGTTACAAAAACCTGCCGGCATCGTGCCAAGCTCTCAGTAACGTCTGACATACGACCCCGACAGCTAAGTTTCCGTGGCATGCCCCACTCAGCAGATCCTTTGCCAGCGCACTGGCAGCAAGGAGGGGCACCAGCAGAGTCCGTGTTATTCCCTTTTACTCTGCTAACAACCAGACTGTGCTCTACACACCTGGAGCTGGAGATGTTGGTGGCGGGGAGACAGAACTAACCAAGGGACTACTACCCCACTGTGGAAGTCAGGGACCCACGGGAACTGACCTCCGTACAAACACAGACAAAATGGATTTACCAATGGAATGCAAACACCAGCCACTCCAAGAGAAGATGAGCAAGTGTGATGCTTCTAAGACCAGGGTATCTCTTAAAATTCTGCAGTTCTTCAGAGGCATTGTTAGGACGGTACCCAGCCCACAGGCTGTGACTCGTCAACCCCACCTCTAGGGGTCCCCACTGGGGGGTCACCGGTTCTGCGACTCCCTGGCTCAGCTCTGAGTCCTTCTCTTCGCGGGCACAGGTAGAACATCAGCCCGGCCGCAGGAAGGCTTTCTGGGTCAACCCCACCCGATCCTCGCCCACATGTTTCAGAGGCATTGCCCCTAACGCCCCTCTCCCCCTGCCGCCTCCACCTCAGCGTCTCTCCAGTTCTCACGGGCCGCAGTCCCAGCATGCATTTTCACAGTCACAGGAGGATGTTTCCCGTTTTTACTTGGGCAGCTGCTGTACAGTGGGTTGATGGATGTACCACCAATACAGCCAGGCAAGGACTACCTCCTGTCCCTAGACTCTGGCATTCACTGTGTGCTTGAATTCAGTCAATGGGTTGCTATCTTTGTATTGTGGGGGGAATGTTCCTCCAATGATGATCGGCCTGATCAGGAACAGTTCAGCACCTTCCCCTGCAACTACTCCCCACATATTTTGATTCACCCTTCAGTCCCACCTTGGGTCTGCAGGACACCTTCTCAGCACCCCCCACACAGCCCAAGTAGATCCTGGCTCTGGCTGCTTCTCCGCCCTCTGCCTCCTACCGCCCTAGACCATCGCATCACATCCCTGCCCTGGATACGGCGCTGACTTCCTGACTGGGCCTCCTCTTACTCTTTCCCCCAAGAGACTGGTTTCCAACTAGAAGCCAGAGTCACGTTGTTTAAATATAAAGCCAGACCTGGCGGATCACCTCTTCAAAACCGTCCAAGAGTTGCCTCCACTCTGAGTAGAGAGCAAACTCCCCACGATGGCTACGAGGCTCCAGCCTAGCCAGACGGCCTTCCCTGCTGTCCCCCAGCCATGTCCAGCTCGCTCCTGCCTTAAGTCCTCAGCTCTTGCCGTCGTTCCTCCTGCCTAAGATGACCTCGGCAGCAACTCCCTGCTTCGACGACTCCACAGCGCTGGCTCCTCATTGTTGGGGCCTCTGCTTAAATGTCACATCTTCAAAGAGCTCTTCTTTGACTGTCCACAGTGGTTCTTCCCCTCGGTCCTTTAAAGCAGTGGAAACTCGTAAGTATCGTCTGTTCATGTGTTGCGTGCCCACCCCTCTGGAATGGCACTTACATGAGCGGACTTTCCCGTGTCCTCTGCTCTCCCACCTGCCTGGTACTCGTGTGGTACTTGCCTTTTGAATGAGTCGGGGAATCCACCTGCTTTATCACATCTTAGCAAATGGCCTATTCAGCTTTGTGGCTAATGTTTCTTAATCACCTGGTATTCATCAGACTCATTAATATCTTATCTCATCTTCTAACTATAAATGAGTAGGTATTGCTTTTTTTTTAGTAGAGCCAAGCTTTGAAACTAATTTTCCTAATTTTCTCAAGTCCATAATGTCTCACTTATAACTTAAAGCTTAACCTAGATTTGACTTCTTTATTTGAGAGATGAAGATAATACCCACTTTGCCTAATAAGAATTTATAATGCTCAGATGAGAACTTGGGCCTTAAGAAATGAACTGAAGAGTTCTATAATAAAATAAGGGGATTATTGTGAAATTGCAGAATAAAAACCCAGTGGCTATATACTAATAATAAAACTTCAATTTACTAAGATCCACCAACTGCCAGATGCTTTCCATACAAAATGACATTTATTCACAACCACTGTGAGAAAAGTATGAGCACCATTTTACAGATGAGAAAATTAAGGATCTGTGAGGTGAAATGACTTGACCAAGGTCACTAAGCTCATAGGTGATATATCCAAAGTTCAGATCTGGGTCTGCTGATTCCACTGATCACACTTTGAATCTAGAGAATATTATTTCATAAAGTATCTTATAACAATAGTGAAAAGTTGCACAGGAACCTATATAACATCATCAGCATGAGTAAACAAAAGAATTTTCAGAACATAAACACAATGAGTCATACAAGACAGCCAGGGGACTTCTGACACTCTGAGCAGTAACTGTGGAGCACACCTGCGTTTCTGGAATAGACAGAAGACCAGTGGGTTACACATCAAAGCCACGGAGACCATAAAACAAATGCCTGTGTCCAGAACGTGGTCAAAAACCAAGAAAATAGGACAACAGAAAGTTCTGGCAACACAAAGCAATATGCTGAACAAGAAAATGGAAAAAGACACTAAGAAAAGGTTTGAAAAAGCAGCCATGTGGAAATAAAGTTGCATGTTTTCAAGTTATCTGGCCACCTAGGTGAAACGAACTATCATAAGAAGAAATTTTAAAACAATAAGGTTGGAAGGTAATTGTGCTAGAATGGTGCCTGTTGGCATCTTCACTGGCCTAGTAACTTGCAAAATGAGACCCATTTACTTTCCACTTTGAATTCTACTGTCACCTTCTAAGAATAACCAAAAACACTAGTTTTGACAAAAAATGACTTTGAGGAAAAGTTCAAAAGTCAAAAGCTAATGATCTAAACAACTAAATCTGTTGTATAGGAGGATAAAAATCACCAAAACACCAAAAAGAATTCCTGGAAGGGAATATAAAATCTAACTACATGAAATATCCAACAACTCATTGTCAGCAGAGCCTCAGGCTACGTAATGCATTTGCCTGACTCAGTACTCACACCATCCCCAGGGTTGCGGGTGCACCTGTCTGTCAAAGGGCTGTTCCCTTAGGCTGAAAACTCAGCCTTACAATAGTTACAAAGCTACCAAAGTCTAAGGAAGTTTGCACACCTGACACTGACATTGCTAATTCAGTGATCTCGTCACAGCTACCGCACCAGATGAACTCATTTAATCCAAAATCATAATCCTACCTCCAACTTGATAAAAAAAACCTAATAAATCTCTTATCTTCCTGCCCCCAAACTGATATGCTCTCCTGAGCAGCACTAGATACAGCTAACAAAGATACTGTAATTATAAGTACAAAGTTTTTTTACTAAAGATTCTATTAACTGATATGGTTGTAGCTGTCAAACCAAAAAGTTACGACAGCATAAGGGCACTTGTTAAGTAACTAAACACCAGCTACTATTATGCTTCAAAGCTTACGTAATACGCCTTTTGCCAAGGGTCATTTTTCCCAAGAATTTCTCTGTATTTACTTTATATTCCAACTGGGAATTCTTCTACCTGGTCCACTTACATCCCAGGTCCACCATTCCCTCCTAATAATATCACCCCTGTCCCTTAGAATTCTAAGTCCCCTATTTGATTTGGAAAAAAAAGTTATTTGCATCCCGTACTAGCTGACCCAATAAACTCTTCTTTTCCTGCCGTGTATTCACAGTTTGTGTAAAAGATACTTACCATGGGACAAGGTTGCTCTCAGTTTTTACCACTAAGAGACTCTGCACTGCGGTGCTCCTCTGTCAGTTACCCAAATAAGTATAAACACCCTGACTAGAGTACTGGCAAGGGCAGCTATGAATAACCAAAAGACCAAAGATTATCTCATTATAGCATTAAAATGATTGTGAATTATCCACACTTTACTTATACTGCAATTTGTGTGTGAATGTATACATTTTGAGTAGTAAGAGCCATGGACGACCATTGTGCCATCCAATATGGTGCCCAGGAGCCACATATGATTACTGGAGCTTGAAATGTAGCTACTCAGAACTGAGATATGTGAAAAATATACACGAGATTTTGAAAATTTGGTATAAAAAAAGAATGTCAAGTGTTGTGGTAATTTTTATATTGATTACATGCTGAAATAACATCCAGGATATACTGAGTTAAATGAGATATACTATTAAATTACAAGCCTGCTCACATTACATTTCTATTTGACAGCACTGGTTTAGCAGTTATCACTTCATTATTAATAATTATCTCACTCCTCATCTGCTTCTTACCTCTCAGTGTATCCTACACCCCCTCAATTAAACCTACAGTTTGTATCTAAAGGAGGAAAGGAAATTTTAATCTAACTTAAGGAAAACTTAATAGGGAGATGGATCTGTACCCAAAATCACTACACCCTAAAGCTAAATACTAACACGCTGCCTAGTTATAACTTAGCCCTCTGGTAGCTCCCTACCCAGCCACGATTTAGGGATCAAAATGCCTACAGAGAAATTCAAGTTGATATAAAAAAGTTGTTCACTAAAATCAGAACAGTTTTCTTAGAAGAGAACTTTAGTCCTGCCTTAGAGGTAAGCACATAATTATCCTTGTTTCTAATAAGGTTAACAAACTAGATACACCCCCCCACCTCAAATTGGAGACAGGTAGAGAGAAAAAGATCATTACGACCAATCACACTAGTCACAGTCGGAAGTGACAGCTCACAGCAAGGCAGAAGGCAGACTGTAAAAGCGCACACAAGTTTACCAAGCACAGCAACCCAAGGCCTAACAGCGTGCACAGCCCTAAAATCCTAGCCACAGAGACAGCCCTAAGTAAGTGCCAAATAATCACTTAGGTTCACAGTTACCATTTTGAGTCATTAAGAAAATTTTGTGTGACACTTTCCTAGGGGTCCTGATGCTTTGCCCAAAATTCATTTTAATTCAAAAGTTTCCTATTATGTTTTGATAAATATGTACTTTAATATTTTGATAAACTAATATTTAATCAAAACTGCATTTTTAAGCATTAACCTTAATTTAGTATCTAATAATATAACTAAAGATAATTGCTGTTTTAAACATCTGAGATCTTTCTAGAAATATAAAACGTCTAAAACAATGTACACTAGTATATCTTAAAGACATTTATGGCTATCAATTCTGTTATAGCCAATGAATTACTACTATACACTTAATTCAAACTTACGTAGGAAATCAATGTTTAAGAGCATCTTTTCAAGTATATTGATACTTGGATTACACAAAAATGTCCTAGCCAAGTAGACATAAATCCAGTTATAAGTTTATAGGCAAGAAAATCACCTAAATAGAATTGAATTACTTTAGTCAAGAAAAAAATCAGGATGATACTGTATGGCACGTAAAGAATAGAATATAACCTCATCTCACTGTACTTTTAGCCCTTGATAGCAGGGAAGATGCCAGACATAAATGTGCAGTGATCACCTACTTTTCCATACCCTGTGTCACATTAGTCACTCATGTGACTAACATTTGACCTGGTTTTGAAATTTCACTAAGTTCTCTAACTAAAACTCATGGGCCTCATGAATTTTCATGAAGATGTATTTACTTACAGAAAAGGATATCTCTTCCCTTTTTAAACTCTACACTGAGATTTTGAAAATTGGACCCAGCATAACACCTGTGTTTTTGGTATGGGGTGACTTTCCACTACTGTAATAACAACCCAAGTTAATTGATAAAAACCAACTGGCTTCCTTAAACTATACCATGTAAAAACCTAGAAAGTCTAACCCAGTTTAGGAGATGAAAAAGTAAATGTCAGTAACCAAGAAAATATAAATTAAAATGAGATTATCTTACTTCAGAAACTGACAGATTAAAATATACCAGTTGGGATTTGTTTCTGACCATGGTGGGTATAAAGAGGTCCAGACTAGCACCCTTTCACTAAATTACTTGAAAACTGGAGAAAATATCAGAAACAATGGTTTTCAGAGATCAAACAGCAGGCAGTGTAGGAAAGTAATCCTTGAGAGAAGAGCAACAAACAAGGTAAGCCTATGATCACATCTTCTTTCCATCTGAAAACAAATTCTGGGCCAAAATGCAGTGAGGGGGGAACCCAGACAAAAACCTGGCAGTCTCACCAAATTAAGAAGACAGATATCGCAGTATGAGGAGGCAAAAATGTTAAGAATTTATAAGGCGGAGAACTGAGGAGCAGGGAGCTGTGTGCAACAGAAGCTCCCAAATTTTGCAAAGGGGTCACTTGAGTCTTTGGCTAAATTCCAATCTGCACATATACATAGCAAAATTCATCAAGGCCTGGAAAAGAATAATTGCCAGGGAACGTTCAGAGGAAAAATTTCCAGAGCTTACACAAGGCCAGGATACTGTTAGAGATCCCATGAACGAGAGTGGAGAGTCCTCACTGACTCCATTGGAATCATGCCCTCACTGGGGAACTAAAATAGACCTATATGAAAGGTTAGCCTAGACCTGCCAATAATAGTTTAAAAACTAGCCTCAAAAGCATCAAACTGTAAGTAACTAAGCCAGAAAAAAGTCCAAAATTAATGAAAGGAATTAATCCAGCACCAATTCACAATGGATGGCATTCAATCAAAAATTACTCGCAAAGAAACAAAAAATCCCTATGAAATGGATGATTCATAACAAGAAGAAATGAAATGAGGAATGAAAGAGATGAGGAATAACCAGACTAAGATGTTAAAGTAACTAAATAAATAGATTCAATATGTTTGAGGATTTACAGCAAAAAACATATATAAAAGGAAGAAATGGGGGATTATAAAAGAAATAAATGGAACTTCTAGAGATGAAAATTACAATATCTGAAATGAAAATGACACTGGGTGGGATTAAAAGCAGATAAGGTACTGCAAAAATGGAAGGATTTGTGAATCTGAAGACAGCAATAGAACTACCTGGGGGAGGGAGGGAAAGAAAGAACTATCCTAACTGAAGCACTGAGAAAAAGGTATGAAGAGAGCAGCAGGGGCCTATGAGACAACGTCTAGGGATCTAACAAATAGATCGTTGGAGTTCCAGGTGCAAAAATGAGCAAGAAGGGAAATATTTGAAGACACAATGTGGAAATATTTCCAGATTTGTTGAAAAGTATAAATCCAAAGGTCCAGAAGCTCAATGAATACCAAGCAGGATAAACATAAAGAAAAACACATCGGTGTGCTCAACATCCAGGTGGATAATACACACGTGCTTACGGCTGACCGCAGTGCCTACACCATAGCAGCCTGAAGTCGATCCCAGTAGGACGTTTCTCACACCTTGACTCCGGCTGTCCATGTGAGCCTGTTTGTGCTGTGTCCTGTGTAAAAGCCTTGTAAGCATCAGCCCCATGAGTCTGACTTCCAGCATATGAGTCCACTCTATGCTGGGAATAGACGACTCTCCTCTGAGGCTGAGGTTAACCAGACGATGCAGAACTTTCTTCTCTCCAACATTCTCTGGAAGTGGGCTGAATGGATTGCAACAGTTACCTTTGCTGCCGGGACAGCTGCAACTGGCTATCTAGCTTACAGAAGATTTTATGTTAAAGATCATTGCAGCAAATCTATGGGAAACCTTCACATCCAGAAAGACAACCCTAAGATAGTACATGCTTTTGACATGGAAGATTTGGGAGACAGAGGTGCATACTGCCGCTGTTGGAGATTCAGAAAGTTCCCATTCTGTGACGGAGCTCACACAAAACACAATGAAGAGACTGGAGACAACGTGGGACCTCCGATCATTCAGAAAAAGGAAACTTAAGTGGACAGTTTTGATGCTGCAAACCAACTTGTCATGATGTTACCTGATTGTTTAATTAGAATGATTACCGCTTCAGTCTAATTCACCTGCCCTGGGTTCTAGATGTGGTATATTGCAAACTTCAACTTTCATATTCATGGCATTTGCCTTACTTGTTGAACCACTGTGGTGCACATTTGTTTTTAAAAAAGAACCACACTGCAAAGGAGCTTTGCACAGCTGACACTTACAGGACACCCCACCCAACAACTAAAGGATACGCATGGGACACTTGACAAAATAAACCATAATCTATACCATACAAAAGGTCCCTACACATTTAAAAGGACTGAAATTATATAAAATATCTCCTCTGACCAAAATTAGAAATCGATAATGGAAAGCTCTTCGTAAAATATCCAAATATTTTAATGTTAAACAACACAGTTCTAAACTGCAGGGTAAAAGAAGAAACTAAAAGGGAAATGTGGAAATATTTCCAACTGAATAAAAATAAAGCTCTAGTTTGGAGTCAGATGGCAGGCCAGTAGTCTGAAAAGAAGATACATGAAAATATTTAAAATAAATTCTGTCCTCATTTGTCTTGGGGTTATATAGGTCGGAGGTAAATAAAATGCAGAAAAATATGTTCTGTGTTGTGCTGCAAGCACCATAAGAGTTATGAAGAATACCTTCATAAATAGGACAGCTTGTCTCACTGCAAGTGTGCGGGGGTCAGGAGAGGATGATGGCACGGACACGTGGGCACGGGAGGGAAGGGCTGAGGGACGCAGACCAGCAAGAAGGACAGAGATGGAACCGCAGTATCGGTAATACCATCACTGACATCTAGAGCATGTACTGTGCTTTGTAGGTATATTTGCTCTCATTTATAGCAACTCCGGGAGGTAGGCCTTCACTTCATGTTATATAAAGGATCTTAAAGGTTGGTTAACTTGTTCAAGGTCACAGTAATTGTCAGAGCTGGCGAGGAAGTCAGATCCAAGCTCCTCATCACTGCCGACTCGTACCCTCACTGAAGGACCAGAGGGTTCTCATCTCTAGCATCCCAGAGTCTTGCCCCGTCTGGTTCACTTGGTCCTCCACTGACCCACGGAGCACACTCATGCTTTTGCTCCTGTTCTGCCCAAATGATTCTCCCCCACACCCAGTATTTGAGTATTTGAGGCTCACTCGGTATTTGAGACCAGTGAGTCCCCATTTTCTGCAGCCCCTTTAGAATTTAAATTGTCTTTCTCTTAGACATTCTGTATTTGGAAGCATAGTAAGAGTTTCCACTGGTACATGAAGTTGTATATTTCAACTAAAATTTTTTTTTAAATCGATGCTTGACTAACTATCATCAGCACACCTCAATTCAGCTGACAGAAGCAGTGCCCACATTGTGCTCGGCACAGTGAGTGCGCTTAGGACAAACACGGATGGGACAGATGCTGCCCTCCATGAATCCCCCAGTTCAGGGCGAAAGGAGACAAGTGCACAAGGAATTTCCAAAGAGAACGTCAAGCATCACAAGGGGTCTGGGACAACACATGAGACAGCCTCCCGACCAGGTCAAGGGAGGGTAAAGGAAGGGTTCCCAGAGGGCTAAGTGGCCAGACCCATAAGTTAGTAGCAAAGAATGAACAGAGAGGCTGCAAGAAAACAATATGGATAAACAAAAAACACAGTAAAGTCCCAAGGCAAGAGGGAATATGCAACATCCCATTCTGGAGGCTGGAAGACGACCCACATGGCTAGAACATAAGGCACGTGTCGTGCTTTGAAGAAAGATGACAGCAGCAAGTAGCAACCCGGATCTGAAGGGCCCCAAGGTCCATGCGCAGTAATCTAGACTTCATAAACCATCTGAGAGATACTGAACTAATTGAGGGGGAGAAAATGAGATGTGATCAGATTTGTTAACATTGAGTGAAGGTACCCTGTTTGGATTAGAGAGAACAGTAAAGCCCAGGGGCCTAGGAAGGGTAACGGACATGTTAAAACATCCCAGTGACACACTAAGTGAGAGATGGTGGCCTAAACAGTGACAGAACTGAAAGAGGCAGAGGAATTTGGGAAAACACTGAGTCACTGTAATCAACACAGCAATCCTCAGACAGGAAAGCAGAGCTGTGTGCACTGCCGCCATCTGGGGCGCAAACAACAGATGGTGACACCATGACACTACAATGGATAAGATGACGCTTGCATGTCTGAGCGGGTAAAAGGGACAGTAAGGGAGAGATGATGAATGAGACAAAAGAGGGGCTTTGTTGGGTTTTTCAGACATTTCAAGTTTGTGGTGGCTGTGAAACCTTCAAGAGGAAATATTCAGTATACACTTGGGCATTTGTGCATAGGGGCTGAAATCAGACCTGCACTGGAGATTGAGAAATTAGAAGCACATGGACTATTATTCAGCCATAGCAGAAAACAAATCCTACCATTTGCAACAACATGGATGGAGCTAGAGGGTATTATGCTCAGTGAAATAAGCCAGGCGGAGAAAGACAAGTGCCAAATGATCTCACTCATCTGTGGAGTATACAAACAAACAAAAAAACTGAAGGGACAAAACAGCAGCAGACTCACAGAACCCAAGAATGGACTAACAGTTACCAAAGGGAAAGGGACTGGGGAGGATGGGTGGGAAGGGAGGGATAAGGGGGAAAAGAGGGCATTATGATTAGCACACATAATGTAGTGGGGGGACACGGGGCAGGCAGTAGAACACAGAGAAGACAAGTAGTGACTTTATAGCATCTTACTACACTGATGGACAGTGACTGTAATGAGGTATGTGGTGGGGACTTGATAATGGGGGAGTCTAGTAACCATAATGTTGCTCATGTAACTGTATATTAATGATACCAAAATGAAAATTTTAAAAAAAGAAATTAGGAGCACTCTTTCCATGAGTCTTCCAAGTCCAGCAGTAGATGAGATCGTGTAAGGAGAGATTGTTAAACGAGAAAAACAAGACAGGCGTCAAGCTATGTGGTGTGCTATGTCTTAGAAAAATACAGGCTTTAATATTATCTTCAGAAACTACAAGGAGAAGTGCAAATTAAACACAAAGTAAAGGAGAGACATAAAGAAGGGGGGAGAGAAACCAATGAAACAGGTATAGAAAATAAACTGTGACAAAGACTAACAAAAAGATTTATTTGCAATACATATATCTGGCAATCTGAATACAGAATAAAGAATGCATATGAAAAAATAGCAAGGAGAAGAAAAATGTTTAAAAGTAGGCTTTTGTTTCTAAGAACTAAGGGTTTTCAAATACCTGGGCATAACAAATAAACATATAATTAAATAAACATGGTCTAGGGAAACAAAGCTTTCCCTGCTGCCCCTTCAGAAACTCATTCTACCAAGTAATTGGCTTGACTGTAGTAAATTAGAAAGGGCATTAGCCCAACTGCAAGGTGACTTCCTTGAAAGACCCCATTTTAAGAAAGATCTCCATCACCTGACAGAGTTTGGGACAATTTTAATAGAACAGAACTCCAATGTACCATGACCTCAACTTTTACCAGCCATTAAAGTGGCACAAGAGGTGCCACATTCAGAGCTGTTGATTGACCCTGCAATGCAGGACCCCAGCTGCTAGGCCTTTAACTCTTGGGCTGCCACAGTAAGAGAATGATATAATAAAAGCTTATAACAGCAAGTTCACAAAGGAAAGGTGAGGGGCACTTAGGGGAAATTTTGCCCAGCAATTTATTGAGGAGAGAGAGGTCAAAGGTTCAAGTCCAAGTCCAACAATCTATTCACACAAAGCATTATCCCCTTACGGTGGCCAGTAGGCCATATTCTCTCTTTAACATTAAACAAAACAATGTGTAATTTTTTTTAATGATTCGTATATGTGAAAGGCTGTAGAAAAAGAGGTGTCATTGTCTCTTCCTTAATAAAGGAAAAATGGTTGCATTTTCCCTTTCAAATGGGGTCTCATATTTGAACTTACAATATAATTTGAACTCAAGTATAATTTGAGCTTATATTATTGTGCATGGGATGGTTTTCAAACCATTCCAAGATGCGCAAAGTTTTCTTAAACACAACACAAAACAATAGCCATTAAAGTTAACTTGATCAATTTGACTTCGTTAAAATTAAGGACTTTTATTCATTAAAAGATAGTAGGAAAAGGGTGTCTTTTCCAGATATCTGTGATATCACACATATCTGGAAAAAGATATGTGCAATACATGTATCTGACGGAAGACTTGCACCCAAAATAAAGACTGCATACCAAACAACAGCAAAATGTAAAAACAAAATGAGCAGAAGTCTTGAACAGGTTATTTCACAAGAGGGTCCCCAAATGGCCAATGAGCACATGAAAAGATGCTCAGTATCATCACTCTTTAAAGGACTGCCAACACCACAGGAGACACACTGCACCCCCACAAGCCTGGCTCAAAAAAAAAAGACAAGCTCGCCTTCTGTCACCAGAATGTGGAACAATTGCTGGTGAGAATGTCAATTATTTCAACCACTTTAGAAAACCATTTGGCAGTTTCTAAGTGGTAAGTCTACATCAATCCTACAGACAGATTCTTCCTCAGGTCAATTCTATTCCTACGTATTTTATCCCGAAAAAAGTTATGTCCACAAAAAAATACATACAAGAATTTTATTCCTAATAGCAAAAAATGGAAACAACCCAAATGTCCATCAGCAAGGGAGTGGATAAACAAATGGTGACCTCCTGTGCATCAGAACACTCGCAGGGCTGAATCTCACAGACATTACGCTGGGTGAAATAAGCCAGATAAAAGAGCATATCCTGCAAAATTCCATTTATGTGAAGTTCAAAGGCAAATCTCTGGGTGAAAGAAATCCGAACAGTGATTTCATCTAGCAGGGAAGGGGCTGTCTTGGGAGGGGCACAAACGGTCTTTGTAATGGAAAGTCCACGTTGTTATCTGGGTGTCGGCCACAGGCACGCAGATCCATAAAAATGCACTGAGCTATATACTCAGATGGGTATGCTTTGTTTCATATGTTAAATCTCAAAAATGAAATAGCCCAAATGCATTTGTCATTCAAATGACTTTATTTTACTTACACTATTCTATCAGTGGACAGATATTTGCTGACCACCTACTTTGTGCCAGGCACCCTTCCAGGCACAGAGCAACAGCAATGAACAAAACAGGCTGAAGTTTCCGCCCTTGTGGAGCTTACACTCTGGAGGCAAGAGAGACAATAAAGAAAATAAACAAGTTACATGGTATTTTATAAGGAGAAAGGGAAAACAGCAAAAAAAAATGTTAAAGGGAATGAGGATAGGGTACGGGGTGGGTGCAGGACTATAGTCTCAGCATTGACTTCATGAACTACTGTTCAAAGCAAATCATGATGGGTAGGCACATACAACAAGCTCCATGTACAGTTTTAACTGTGGTCAGTCACATGTACCATAACATTTATCTTAACCACTTTTAAGCATACACTTCAGTCATGGTAAGTATACGGACACTGTTGTACAACCCATCTCCAAAACTCCTTCCATCTTGCAAAACTGAAGCTCTGTCGCTACTAAATAACAATTCCCCATACGACCCCACACAGCCCCTGGCACCCACCATTTCACTTTCTGTCTCTATGATTTTGTCTGGTCTGGGTACCTCATAATCAGTGGAATCACAGAGTGTTTGTCTTTTGTGTGGCTGGCTTATTTCTCTTAGCATAACATGTTCAAGGTTCATTCATGATGTAGCACAAGTCAGTATTTCCTTCCTTTTTTGAGGCAGAATAATATTCCATTGTGTGAATATGCCACATTTGTTTATCCATTGGTGGACACAAAGTTTGCTTCCACCTTTTGGCTATTGTGAATGTGCATACAAATACCTCTTTATGACCTAGCTTTCAATTTTTGGGGGTCTATACCCAGAGGTGGAACTGCTGGACCTATGGTAATTTTATGCTTAATGCCTGAGGAAGCATCATACCACTTTCTTTCACAGCAGCCGTAGCATTTTACAATCCCACCAACAGTGCTCAAGGGTTCCAATCTCTCTACATCCTTACCAACATATTATTTTCTTTCTTTTTATTTTTATTTTATAGCAGCCATCTTAAAGGGTATGAAGTAGTTTTGGTTTTTTACTTGCTTTTCCATGGGATCATTGTAAAGTATCACTCATTCACTTTACTTGAAACATGTCGTCAATTATCCCTTCTTGTAAAATAAGTTTCTATTGTTTGCAAAGCTCTCAAGGGGGAAAATAATCCAATAAAGCTCATCTTCACCCTTCAATTTATGTGACTGAAATGAAAATATTTCTGCTTAGAAGACTTTAATGTTAAAATTCTATCTGCAGTTAAGATTCATCATGGTCTTTATCGCTTGAAACTCTGAATTTTTATTCAGTAGGTTGCATTTGTTATGCATAGTAATACAAAAACAGTATCGATTGACCTCAGAGGTGTAAAGATAAAATTAAACTGTAAAAATAAATTAACCTAGTATAATTGTTGAAAACAGTTATATGTACAAAGCAGGACATTTTAGTGTTTGGTGTCTGTTTGCTATAGCAATTTTCTTGTCATCCAATAATACATCAAGTATTATGAAAGAATTGTACTTTGCATCTAAGTTGAAAAACTTGCCGCCCACGTTGTAGTTAGGTTGAAAAGATGAAAGAGCAGATAGGCCAGGAGAGCACCAGACAGGCCCAGAAGGGAAGGAAAGCTCCTAGAACACCTCAGAGCACAGGCTGCCTCGGCTTCCGCATCACATGATTCAGCATCAATTGCTGTCAATTTTGTGCTCAAGTCCCTGAGACTGTTGCACTAACTGGAAGATAGGGGCAAAAGCATTCAGTTGCCAGAAGCAACCTATCTTGACAAACAGAGCTTTAGATTCTTCTCCCGACTACAGTTCTCAGTGACTCTGACTTTCACCAACTAAAAGAAGGTGCCCAGAAATTCAGAATTTAATTTCATGTCCTCTGGATGTGTATACTTCAGCAGTCATTGCATTACTGTTCTAAGTCACAAAGGCAAAATAAATACCAGACAATCGTTCAGCATGATCTTCAAACTAAAAGAAATAGTCAAAAGACATATTTTGAAGGGAAAAAAAGCAATTTTAAATAACATGAATATCATGATCTCCAACTGGGAGCTTGGATTTCCCTTAGGTGCCCACTGAGGTGAATGACCTATTTCAGCACCACAGAATATTATTAAAATATTTTCACAAACAACTTTTGGGTTTCTTTCTGTCTATATACCACCTAATTCATTTTAAGGCTTCATCTAAATATTTTTATTGCAGAAAGCTATTTTAAGGGTCTCAACATATTTAAAATATATCTAGCTAACATTTACAAAAAAAAAAAAATTCCCTAAATAATCACATAGGTTGTTTTTGCTTCACTGTAAGTGATAGGATTTATAATCTGTATCTAGAAGGCACACGACTGAAGAATTGCTAGTAACAGGCTAACCATCTGCTCAAAAAGTTGCCGCTGTTCTCATTGCCCCCCTGTATGCCTGCGTGTATGAGCCACATCTATACCAGAGCAGCTGTATGGACGGTTTCTGTTACCTATAGAGCAGCACCTCCTCCAGCCGCAGGTCAGAGGCATGGCACGCAGCCTTTACACCGGTGCACGAGGACGGAAGCAGCAGGCCCTTTCCTAGGTGCCCAGGTATTAAGAGAGCTCAGGGCTGATCCCCACAATAATCTGGGAGACTTACGTGATGCCCTGAAACTGTCCTGTTCTAATTCACCCGGCGTAAGTGGATAGATAGTAGAGCATTATAGGGATGAGAGCAAGTTTTAATGAAGAAAACAAACAACAACAAAAAACCTTCCACCTACCAAATTAGCAAAGGGAAAGAAAGGGAGGGGAGTACAGCACTCCGTGGTGTGTCCTGCTACATTATGATGACATTTCTAAACGAACAGGCAGCCTTCTTGGCTTGCTTCATTTCCCACTCACATCTGAGGACCCATCTTAGAGCCAGTGAGCATGTTACAGGGAGGACCCGGCCCAGACCCAGGCTGCCCACACCACGTGGGGCACCTTCCAGTTAATGGGTCTCTGTGCAGCATTCAGTTACATGAAGACAAGCAGCATTTCAACGTCATTAAGAAGAGGAGGCAAATGGGTCACATGTGCATCCAAGAACTTCTCCTGGTTAACCTCCTCCCATAAACTGGCTCTTGGGTTTTAATCCTCACATTCCACAAACTGCAAAGTTCTCTCAGCACAGTAGCTTCTAGCTGACATTTATATGCAAAACATATATAAGTCCCCAGTCTCAATATATTTACCAAAACCACAGGCAAGAAATGTCTCTAGTTAACACCCAAAAACAAGTGGGAGAGAAAAGAATCATGTGACATTTTAGAGGCCTGCCAAGCAGCAAGGGATGCACAGAAGCAATGCCGAAGGTTATCCTGGAATGTGACGGCAAATAAGGAAGGCTCTTGTTTGTGTGAAATGGCCCCAAATGGAGATAAACAGGAGTGCAAGAAAAGTTCCATTTTGTGATTTTTCCTATCCTGAAGCATCTCCCTCCTCCTCAGGAGACTTGCCACTGGTCCCCATCATGGAGACCCTGCGGCAGCACCAGGCCAGCTCAGGGCCGAGCCGGACCATGTAGGTTGCCCCTGCCCCGCCCTGCACACGTAAACCTGCCAGAGCCTGTCGACTGACAGGTACAACCCCAGGCAACACATCGTTGTATTTTCTGCAGGGATGTGTGGCGGCTGTGGTCCCAATTGCAGCAGCTTTGGATATCAAGGGAGAAATTCCATTGTGGACTCAGTATCCAAAATAGCTCAGTGTCTCAGAGCAGAATTTTTCTCCTCTAACGGACACTAATTCTCACGACGGATCGTGCCTTTTTGCTTTGGCCACTTAAAGGTTCTGAGCCAGATGTATTTTCTTTGACTTCAGAATCTTACTCTTTCCTACTCCTATTTTCTCTTATTTCCAATGTTCTCACTTATATTGGAACATATATTGATAGGTGGGATAAATAATTGTTCTACAAAAGGACTACAGTGAAATAAAATAAAACAATTAGTAACAGAAATAAAAACCTAGCATAAACTAGGCTGAATTTGCTATTAAACTTGGTTCAAAGCTGGGAGAGACTATATTTTCTAATCCATCTCTTACTGTCTTTGATTATTTATAGACACTGAAAATCCTTCTATAGAACTCATCCAAAAAAGTTGATAACACACTTAAAAGCTCTTCTGAAAACCAGAGGCTTTCAGAGGTGGGCTTCTTTCATAAACATTTACTAGAAGTTTCTAGTCTGTAAATCTCCTATCCAGAACTTCCCTCAATCTTTATCTGCCCTCAAGGTTTAACAGTCCTATGGTGAAAAATCCACTAAGGATCACAGAATGCCTTAGAAACATTCACTGATTTAAGATTTTAAAACAAAATTGTGACTCTGAAAAATAACAAATACAGCAAACTGGTAGAAACAGAAAATTAAAACTCATATTTCTTTTCAACAGGATATATACCAAAATGTGAATAGCAGTTACCTTCTTTAGGATTTAAGAATATAGATGACTTGTTTCTTCTTTATTCTTGTTCCCGTTCTCACATTTCTAAGATGAATACATATTTAGAATATGTATTTACACATATAATTAGAAAAAAATTAAAATAAGTATTCTTCTTTACTATCATATCTTGTTTTTTAAATGCCTTCTTAACATACGATTAATAAATGAAGGCTGCCTTATCTTACCATCCACATATAGTATTCTGTATCTAAACTGGAGGTCGCCCAATGGTAAAGAATCCTTTTGGAAGTAGGCAGATTCCAGAGTGTCAATTTGCTTAAAATGTGTCTCACTTTCTCTCTGAAGCAAAATACACACACCCTTCAACCTCTCTCCCTATCTAGTCTTTTGGATTTCAGATAAAGCAGGAGCTTCCCTTAATATATTTTCTTTAAAATCCATTTGTAATTCTGACTTTAAAGATACATGGCTCTCTAAAACTGTTTAATCTTAGAAATGCTACGTACAATCTCTAGCAATACCCAGAAAAGCTTTATTTTAAAACAGTCCTTTTGATTTTATTTACACAGTTTCCGGAAATATTATAGCTTCAAAAGCTTTGTTGACTGACTTTACAGGGCTTTGATCTGTCAAAAAGCCATCAGATTTCCAAGCATCAACATATCCTAGGAGCATAAACAAAAGCAAAAGTCTAAACCTCTGACCTTTTATTAACATTAAAGTAATTATTAACAGCAAAGTCAAGATGGTCCAAATACTGATCTGAATACACCAGAAGACGAATTCTGACCGTAACTGTAGGAGGTTGAAGGGAGTATACATTCTGCTATAGAGAGAAAATGATAAAATGTTGATTAAAAAATGATAACAAACTTTAAACAAGTTGAGACTCTAGTATCTTTATAATTTCTAAAAGGATTTTACATCATTGGGCAATCTCCAATTTAGATACAGAATGTTAAATGCTGATGATAAGATAAGGCAGCCTTCATTTATTAATCCTAGATTAAGGAGGCATTAAAAGAATAAGATATGATAGTAAAGAAAAAAACCCTTCCTGTTTGAATCTTTTTCTAGTTTCTGAGTCAAGTTATCACAACGTGAATTAAGGCAAATTTGACATATTCAGTGCCAAGATTAAGTTTTGTGGCCACGAGTCAATAAAAAGACAGCCAATAGTTTAAATTTAGTCAGAAAAGTCACATACACATAGAGAGGCTAGTTTTTTAACTGTGCAAAACTTCTCTGAGATCAGTGTACCTTAAGATAAAATTAGGGGAAAAATAAATAAGATTCAGGTTGAATGGTCAAAACTAAACAAAAATTAATAGTCTTTGTTACATTTCCCTATGGGATGCCTCTTGAAGAAGAAGTAGCCAAATTCAATCCAATAAGATATGTGTATGTTTTCAGTGGGGTGGCTGGGGGATACAGGATTCATTATGGGAAAATAAGCCTCAAAAGGAGCAAAAGCCGACCCACGAAAAACCAAGCAGTAGCCTAGGCAATGAATTCTGGTGATGTTCACACCAGGGAAGGGCTGCGTCAAGCTTTAAGTTGGATGATTCCCAAAGAAAAATCCTACAAAGACCATGTTGACAAAAACAAACCTGATACTTCCGTGGTTCTCTCTCCCAGAAGATGTAGCACACAACACTTCACTGACTGGACAAAGATTTCCTACAGCCAGGAACTCCTGCAATTCAGAAACCTGCCTGCCTCTGTCGCAGTCTGGTGAGAATACATTTCCACCAGGCCCCTGCAGACTGACATGCAAGAACTCCAAGGATGGAACATGTTCACAGGGCCCAAGAAGAGCATTTGGGGTCCAAGAAAGAGTCCTGTGGCTGCTTTCCCCCAAACTCCCACAGTCACCCAGGGATGAGGTGAAGTGAGAGTAAAAGGTTACACAAGCCACCCTGGAACATATGGCACTGAAACACATGCCTGTTGGAGAAACGGGTGTGTGTAGAGCCAGCCAGTCTGTACCCATCCTTCTCTATGACAGCTTTTGATGCAGGCATGACAAAGAAAAGTGAGAGAGAAGCCATCAACAAAACAAATAGGGCTGGGGAATGTTAGAGAAAATAACAAGGACAGTTATTTTAACTCTGGTGGGGCAGCTGTTGTGGATAAGAAAGTCAGTAAGGAAAAGAGGCTCGGGATTGTCTTCACTGATTGGGTGGTGAGCCCAGGCGTGAGTCCTACATCACTGACCTGCTGCAGGTAAGTGTCCTGACTGCAAGCCTGGGGCACAAAGACCCCGATCTTAACCATCTCTGATGAAGTCCTTCTTGGCCTGATATACAAAAGGACTTACAGGAAGCAGGGTTAAGCATGCTTCTCCTCCATTAATGCCGAGCGCATGATTCCTGATGCATGAGAGTTCCGTGTGGAGCTAAGCTTTTCCCCCAGAACGTGGGAATCATGTATGTGCACTTTACTTTCATATATGCAAGCAGCACATTGAAAACTGACAGAAACAGCATGCACTGAAGAACACGCCTGAGATTTTCAGAGAAAGTCCATGTCACTCCCCGCTCCTCCCCCAACCCATACACGCCCAAGCCGAGGAATAAACGTATTGGAAAACCCCTTTTCCATGTGAGCACAGAGCTCAAAGAGACCTTGCAATCACTCAGCTCTCACAGATAACATCAAAAGGAAAAGAGAATTGGAAATCATTCTCCAGACTAATTTAGATTTCTTCCAAACTGAGTAAGTACACAAGGAGCCGCACTAAAGCTGACTACGTCCATTCCATTCCACATACATAAGAAACTCAATGTTTGCGTTTATGTCTTTAGATAACATGAGTGCTGAGGAACTTTGATCCCACACTGTCCCAGTAATTTACTCTGTTTCAGGAGAAATGAAATGTGCTAACTTAGAGGAAAAAAAAAATCAAAGGTGTTATTCTCCACAAAAGAATGTCTGCCACTTAAGAACATGTAAATACCAAACAGTCCACTTAAGTCATGCTTCCTGAAGGGATTTTTCCAGGAGTAATTCCTTCTGAGAAATGTCAACATGGTCATGCCATTCACAGGAAAAGGTGACAGGAGGGAAATGAGCAGGACAGACCTGTCATTTCTGCAACTCACAGAGACATCCGCTTGCTTCCTGGAGCCCAGCTCACAGCCAAGGGGTCCTGCCCGAGATGCTTTGTTTTTGTCCAGGCCTATGGGAGCCCCCAGTCAGCTCGTAAGCACTTGACACAGCCCTAGGATCCCACTAGGAACTATCAAAGCCCCGAAACTAAAGTAGTCAAAGTTCACACCTGGAGAAAAGCTCACTCCATGCATATGTAAATCTAAAGATTCCCAAGGAAGCAAAGCCAACAGACACGCTTTGTCGGGGGGGGGGGGGGGGGGGGGGCCTTCTGCTCCATCCTAGAGGCCCCATAAACACCCTATCCTGGGATCCACTGCAGAAATAAGACCCAAAATTGTCCCTCGGCTGTGAGCACCCAAGTGTGCTGAGACACAAGGATCCCAGAGGTCCATCAGCAAGGGGACCCCCAAGTGCCAAGTGATGTGCATTAAGCTGATAGCACAGCCTCTGGGCAGGCTCCTGTAGGGTTCTTCATGCACAAAACAAGCCCCAAAGCTTAAAAATGAAAACATTAAAAAAAAATTAGGGGCATGGATAAACAAAAGTGGTATGTCCATACAACGGAATAATATTCAGTTGTAAAAAAAAGAAATGATGTTATAATTCAAACTACAACATGAATGAACTTGGAAAACATGATGCTAAGTAAAAGAAGCCAGACATAAAAGGCCACATATTGAATGATCTTTAGGAAATTTATTAGGAAATGTCCAGAATAGGCAAATCTATAGAGACAGAAAAGAGGTTAGTGATTGCTAGGAGCTCAGGGGAAGGCTTAAATGGGGAGAGACTGCCAAGGGAAGTGGGTGACTTTTGGGGGTGATGAGAATGTCCTGGGATTAGTGGTGATGGTTGGGTGACTTTAATATGCATGAATATATTAAACCCACTGAACTGTACACTGTAAAAGGGTGAACTTAATGTATGTGATTCTTAGCTCAGTAAAAAATACAACCATGCACTTTTCTGTGTGTGGGTTATATTTAAGTAAGGAGTTGAGCTTTAAAAAAATGTTACAAGCTCACATTTTACTAAGAAGCACCTCCAGATTATTATTTAATTAGTAGAAATCAATCTAGAACTCACGGTGGATCCCAGATAACCCCAGGTGCTGATTCCTGGATGAACACACACCTGCTGACCCCACCCAGGCTGCCTCGCCACCAACACCTGCCATCGCTCCAGGCCTCTGAGGACTCCTCCCAGCCCCCCAGAGGGACCTGGCACGGGAGCAGATCACACAAGGGAGTCACCTCGCCCCCTCACCTTGTTAGTTTGACAAGCAATGCGTGCATCCTAAATGCATCAAGTTCCTCCATAACCACAGGTTTTCCCAGGTGTTTTTCGGCAATTTATTACATTTACCAATTTCTTGAATGATCAGTACATTTAAAAGGGAAACATTCAAGAGAGATGACCATCTGTCAGGTGAAGAATAGCCCATGCATTCAACTGCCTGGTTTTCCTCCTTGAAACCATAGCCCCTACCGGATTTGGAGGAATCTTTCCAAAGAATGAACATGCTTGATGTCTTCTTAAGACCATAACTCCCTGATTCCCCTGGAATGCAAGGGAGGGCCCACTGTCAATCAAAAACCTTGCTACCCTTTCCACTGTATGGCGTTGTCACCAGGCTGCCTAAGACAGGGACATTTTCCAGCCCTACTTGCCTGTAAGTGGGCCATGTGACAAGATCTTGCTAAGGGACTGTGGACTGAAGTGACATGTCCAGGCTGGCCAAGGATGTCAAGCCAAATGTTGTCTGTTTCCCTTCCTCCTCCCCCACTTGAAGAAGAGAAACAGGGCAACCTTGGGAGAGCCTGGGGTACCGAAACCTGCGGCTGCTGGGCCACCTGCTGAGCTGTTCTGAGAGGGAAACAGGTCCGGCATTTCTGAGCCATTATATCATTTGGGATTTGTTACAGGTGCTAGCGTTACCCCAACAAACATACCTTCCCAACACCTCACACCTAAGAAAAAATACCTAGATCAGACATCTGCTCCTCTATGAGGCCATCCTCAACTCCCCCTGGGGAGTGGGACAATGTTTTCCTCTATGGACCCAAAGCACTGTTCATCTCTTCAAGAATCACAATACAGGTTTTTACATGCTATTCATCTGCGTATATGTCTCTTTCCCACAACAAAGATTTCAAGGGGGTGATGGTATTGCTCAGCCTTGAATCTGGCACACCTAGCTCACAGTTGATGCTCAAGTCACACTTAATGCAAGAACAAATTAACACACACACAAAAAATGGTGATCAGGATCATAACAGTGGAATTCAGTGGAGGAAAAGGTAAAAAATGTATGCATGCTTCATAAAATTTCCTATCATATATGACCACTTAGATTTTCCAGCTATTTTTTTAACTTTTTATCTTGTTAATTAATAGAATGTTTTTTAGAGCAGTTTTAAGTTTACAGGAAAATGAGCAGAAAGTATAGAGTTCTCATATACCGCACACACTCCCTCTCAGTTTCCCTTAACACCTTGCACTAGAAGGACATATGTGGCAGCTGATGAGCAAATCTCAATTCATTATGACCTAGAGGCCACGGTTCACATTAGGGATCACTCTTGGTGTTGCACATTCTGTAGGTTTTGACAAATGTAAATGACAAGGGTCCACCATTACAGCATCATACAGAGTAGTTTCACTGCCCTAAAAGCTTGTACTCTGCCCATTCATCTTTTCCCCTCAGCCCCAACCCCTAGCAACCAACCACTGACCTTTTTACTATCCCCTTCATTTTGTCTTTTGCAGGATGTCAAAGAATTGGAATCATATAATATGTAGCCTTCCAGATTGGCTTCTCTCACTAGCATATGCATTTAAGTTTCCTTTGTGTCTTTTCATGGCTGGATAGCTCTTTTTTATCACTGAATAATATTCCATCATCTGGACATAACACAGTTTATCAGTTCACCTACTGAAGGACATCTCGGTTTCTTCCAGGTTTTGACCATTATGAGTAAATCTGCTGTAAACATGCATGTGCAGGTTTCTGTGTGGAAACTCATTTGTTCAACTCATTTGAGTAAATGTTCAACTCATTTGTGTTCAACTCATTTGAGTAAATACTAAGGAGTGTGATTTCTGGATTGTACTGTAGGACCATGTTTATTTTGTAAGAAACCATCATACCATCTTCCAAAGTACCTGTATCACTTTTAATTCCCACCAGCAATGGATGACAGTTCCTGGTGCTCCACATCCTTGTCAGCATTCAGTATTGTCAGTGTTTTGGATTTTAGCTAGTCTAGTGTGTGTGTAGTGGTATCTCATTATTGTTCGAATTTCTAGTTCCCAAATAAGATATTACGTTGAATGTCTTTTCATGTGCTTATTCACCTTCTGTTTATCTTCTTTGGTGAGAGGTCTCTTCAGATCTTTCACTCATTTTTTGATTGGATTGTTTGTTTTCTTGAATTTTAAGAGTTCTTTGTATATTTTAAATACCTGTCCTTTATTAGATATATGTTTTGCAAATATTTTCTCTCAACTTATGGAGTTTTTTTTTCATTCTATTAATACTATTTTTCATAGAACAGAAGTTAATAATAGTAAAGTCTAGTGTATCCATTTTTTAATTTCATGGGTCATGGTCATTGTTAAGACCCAACATCACCTAGACTTTCTGTCACGTGATCTTCTAGGAGTTATCTGGTTTTGTGTTTTAAATTTAGGTCTATGATCCATTTGATTAAATTTTTGTATCTAACTTCTTTGTTGTATGTGGATTCCTAGTTGTTAAAGCAGCATTTGTTGAAAAGGCCATTCTTTTTCCTCCGAATTGTCTTGGCTCCTTTGTCAAAGATCAGTTGATTATATTTATGTAGGTCTATTTCTAGAAACTCTATTCTGTCCCATTTATCTATTTGTCTATACTCTTTTGCCAATAACCACACTGTCATGATTACTGTCGCTTTATAATAAGTCTTGGAATCAAGTCATATCAGTCCTCCGACTTTGTTCTTCTCCTTCGGTACTGTGCTGGTTACTCTGGGTCTCTTGCATCTCCATATAATCTTTAGAATCAGTCTGTCAACATTCACAAAATTTATTGGGATTTTGATTGGGATTATGTTGAATCTATAGACCAACTTGGGAAGGCCAGCTCCATTTAAATGAAAAAGTACTTTGCATCTCTCATCCTTCCTGTGTGCCAGCCTTCAATGGTCAACTCTACACACTTGTCTTCTGTACCTTTGTGTTCTGAAAAAAAGTAGACCTCAAGTCCCAGCAAGGTCTCCAGACCCAGCAACCACTGGCATAACAATCAGTGATGCAGAAGGAGTCAGGAGAGAGGATGGCCATACAGGGCGTCTCCCTGATGCACCACTACCAACTCAAATGCCTCATACTATTTCCCTCCCAAGGAAATTTGAAAAACAAAATTTTCACTAACATTTCAAATAAGAAGAATGATTCAGGATTGTGGGGGAAGCAACAAAAACAAAAAAGAATTACACTCACATACTTAATTCTTTAGAGTCAGATTGTATCCCCTATATCTTCCCCCCGCCAAAATTTAAAACATTCAGAAGAGTTAATAGAAACAAGAGAGATTAAAAATTACAAAAGGTCATTTTATTCAGGTTTAAGAATAAAACCCTAAAGGAGTGGGGGAGGGGGAAAAACAACAAAACCTTATCAACTTGACCTCAGTCTCAGAAGTCTGTCCAGCTACTCACCCTCTATGAAACCCCATCTTTCTTTCAGCAAGAAAGCGCTCCAACTGTGTCCTCCACAAATGTCCTATCCTAGCTTTTTTTTTTTTTTTTTTTTGGAAGCTTCTAGCTTTAAAACAAAGAGATTGATCTTAGGCAAGAGTTGGAGGAAATGCAAATAGGAAAAATGTATATTCAAAACACGGGAGTAATGGGACACCCAGACAAACACTTCAGTGACAGCATAAGGAAAAAGAAGCCCATTTTGGGGGGTTTGTAGTTCAGTCAGTTTCTTAGTTTTGTAAGAGATGTTCTGGGTCTGTAACTATCAAAAGCCATTAATAGCTAGAAAACAAGATGAATCTCAACTATCATCACTAGAATACACGGGATCTATCAGGTGAAAATTCAGGAAGTGTCTTATGTCAATTCATACTACTGAGTCGGTTAAGTGAGCTTGCTCCAAAAAAGAAATTTAGCCAAGTATTTTGCAATCAAGTTTCAAAGAAATCACATAAATGCTTTAATGTGTTTGCAACACATTTTACCTTGAGTGTAACAGCAGTCAGACCTAAATATGTGCATATGACTGGGACATCCTGATCGGAGGTTCCTGCAGGGGACCAGCAGAAGTAGGAGAATGGAAGAAAATAATCGCCAATTACATCACTCCTAAATGAAAGGTGACTGAAACTCAAACAACCTTGCTTGGCAATGTGATCATAGAGACCAGAAAGTCAAACCAAAGCTGCTTTTTAGAATGATTGCTATAGAAGAAATGACACAAGGACAGGAAGACTGCAGAACAGGCCAGGTAAGTGCCTTGAGAAGTGGAATCATGTCTGCAGTCAGTATATATTCGTAACAGATAATGAACAGCTGGTCCCTGCCACCTTCCCACCACTTCCCACTCAGGAGCTTCTCCCAAGTCCCCCAGGACAGCTCGCCTTTCCAAGGTACCACCTGCTACCCAGGCCATGCTGTCACTGGCCCTCGCCATCTGCTGTACACATTCCACCCAGAGGAACCCTCAGACCCAGCTCAAAACTCACCTGACACCACATTCCCTCCTTTAAACTTCACCCACACTCCCAACAGAACACAATTCATATTTTTTATGCTGGCTTGTACACACCCTGCTGCTCACATGTGATTTGCCTGAGGATTTCAGTCCCAGGCAAGTTAACTTTGGTTCAGTGAGACTGAAAAATGATAATGGAACACTGAGGGTAAAGGGGTTTATACCCAGCTTTATTTGTACATGGCAGGCTAAGTGCTAGAATCCCCCCCACCTCAGGGCAAGTCTGCATGCAGCAAGTTGGTCTCTGCCTCTGGGCCCCTCACCACGTAGCAGCCTCAAAGCACTGGGCAGAGCTCTTTATATAGAGTCAATAATTGCCCACTATCACACATGTGCAGGCCTGCGCCTGAGAGCATTGCACCTGCACAGGGGGCCAGCAGACCAGAGTCAGGTGAGATCCTGGCCACTGAACTTCCATTTTCTCTACAATGAGTTTGTGTAGTCCTTAATGGAGATGTTTCAGTTTATCTCTAAATCCCAACTAGTCCCTGATACACAGACCTTTAATAATCTTGTTGAAAGGAAATCTCTATGTCAAATAACTGACCTCTCACTGATAAACTGACCAATAAACATAAAAAAGATGTTCCACTTAACAGTAGTCATAATACACAAGTGATAATATGAGAGTGTATTTGATACTCTAGATTGGCACAACCTAATAAAACAGGCAATATTCAGTGTCCTCAGGGCTAAGTGAAAACAGGACAATATTAGAATATTGCCATAAACATAAACAGATATGGCCTTTAGAAAAAAAATAACATGGAAATACACACCAAATTTCAAAGCCTGACTCCACCACACAAAAATATTTTAAAATGTACACAAATATACATATGGCCAAGGGTCACTCAGCATGCCTTGTACAAGCTAAAACATCATAAAAGTTTATCAATGGGGGAATCATTTAGTTATCTTTGTCCATACATACTACAGAATATAAGACATTATTTAAAAATGAAGTAGACATGTACAAAGAAGGGAAGATATCAAGGATAAATTGAAAAAAAGAAAGTTGCAAATACATATAACCTGACCCAATGTCTTACCTGAGAGTTTCAGCCCTGGGCAAATTCACTATGGATTCAGCAAGACTAAAAATGACAACGGAACTCTTGGGGTAAAAGGGTTTATAACCAGCTTTGCTCTCCCAGTGATAGGTTGAGCACTAGAATCACATCTGCATCCAGCAGCCTGCAGGTCCATAATCCACCTCTGTATCTGCCTCTGCCCGGAGCACTGGGCAGAGCTCTTTATGCAGTGACTCAGCCAATAACAGCTCACTGCCTACAGGTATGGAAGCAGTGGCCTAGCAGTAGGCCAGTTACATCATCAAGTAGCTTATGGTCAGGTGAGGATCCTGGCCATAGGAAATTCCATTTTCCCACACCCAGTTAATGTTAAAAAGAAAAAGAAAAAGAAAAAAGAAGCCTGGGTGTATGTATGTGAAAAGGCATGGAAAAACTTCTGGAATGGAACTTGAGGGACCCACAGTGCCCCTCTTACTAGGGTCAGAGGGTAGAGGTCAATGTGCATTAGCTCACATGGTGGGGAAGAGTAGTGAAGAGAGACATTTAAAGGTCAATTTCAGATTTACTGAAAGCGTAACTGTGGATAAAGTGAAGTTTCCTATAGCCAGGATTCTCACTTGGCCCTGATTGGCTACCTCACTACATATATGTGGGCAATACATCATTACTGACCCTATATAAAGAGCCCTGCCCAGTACTCTGGGTGGCAACATGGTGGCATGGCTGCAAGGCTGCAGGAGAGCAGAGATAAGACTGGAGTGGTGGCAGCGCTGAGGACAGAGACTGAGACGGCTGCGGGGGCAGAGGGGCCCAGAGGCAGAGACCGGCTTGCCGCATGCAGACTCGCTCTGAGGGACAGGATTCTAGTGACTGACCTGCCACCATGGGAAGAAAGTTGGATATAACCTTTCGCCCCAAGAATGTTCCACTGTCATTTCTTTGGTCTCACTGAATCCATAGTGAACTTGTCTGGGCTGAAACCCATTGGCAAGACAGTAACTACTAATGGAAATTTCTTATGACATATATGCAAGCATCTTTTGCTGATTTTTTACTAAAGTTGCAAACAGGGAAGGCAGGTATGTTTATTGACAGAAGTCTATAATTACAATGAGATTTCTGACTCATTGATCTGATGGGGACAATTTTTTAAGTCTCTTAAGTAGAGTGTATAGCCAACCAAGTGTATACACTCTAAACCTCACCTGTGAAGCATGTGAAGCATGAAAAACAAGAGCTTTTAGAACAAGCACCCAGTCATCTATTGAGCCAATGCTTATGCCAAAATACATTATGGAGATAAATAATACATGCTTTCAAAAGCCCCTGTATGTAAGTATTAAGTCCTTAAGGAATTCTTCATATTACTCTTGATTCAAAGAGTTTAGTTTGTTTAAGTAATATGAGAGTTAAGGAATGAGCCCGAAAAGAAAGGGTAATTATATTGTTCTGTCTTGCCTGAACACCAGAAATCAAGGTTTGAGCCCTACACCTGTTCTAATCACATTCCAATATTGCTCACTGTCACCATTCCGTAAGCGATGGGGATGGGTAGGGAGGCTGTAACAGAGGATCAGCTCTGGGTACCACATGATGTGGGGAAATGGTGGTAAATTTTTAAAAAGCAGAAAAGGAAAGATTCATCTCCTCAAAGAGAACTTCAGTAGATGTTGCCTCCATCAGACCTGCCAGGCCCCCAGGTTCAGCAGCAAACATAGTCTGTACACAGCCCCTGCACCTCCAGAGACCCCCTGGCACCCCACAGAGGCAGGAGCAGGTGCTAGATCAGAGCTCACTTGTATTCTCTTTGCCCTGCTGTGTACTTCCAGTTCTGTGCAGGTAAAGGGCAATAATTATGCATGTAATCTTCAAGTTGCCATATAATTTACTTCTCTTTTAAAAGGAGAAGAGAGATCTTAAGTTATGGAGAAACCTATAAACAAATGTCAAAAGCACAGTTGCTTCACCTCACACACAGTGAAGAACTGGGCTCCGGAGGGTCCCAAAGACAAAATACACCCTCAGTGGTTAGCTGGTTATCCACGATGATAGCAGAGCCATTGTGGGAATATTGTTGTGAAATAAAGCTTGACTTGTGTATTCTATGTCAAGGGGAACAGTGTAGCAAATGTTAGATGATGAAAGACATTTCCTTAAAGAACTGGAGATTTCTGTCCACCTGAAGTTGTATCACACTTGACACAATGGGCAAAATCCAGATAGTTCATATTCAGTCTTGGAACTTGAATCAAATCAAAATTTTGGAAATACATCAGATAACCTCGGTGAGACATCCCACGGAAGCAACTTAAAAAGAAACAGGGTTTGTATAGAGATGTTTATGGTTATATCAGCTAAATCTTAGAACTCACACTCATCATGTAAACCTTCAAGTTTACAAAGAAGAGAGTAAGGCATGAAAGGGGCCTTACTCCCGTGGTTAAGTCACCGGGGTGTGTACCCTCTCCCGCCAACATCACAGGAACTTACTGAAAGATACCTGTGACCGTGGTAAGGCATGTAACTCTACAAATCAAACAGCAAGCCCGTTTCAACCATCACCAAAAATTTTATCTAGCACTCATAACCTGCCTCTAAAAGTGTGTCTAGTATTCAGTAGAATAATCTTTGGCATGTTTCTGTGAAAACAGGCTTTTAAATGCCAGCAAAAGAGGCCCCTTCCAAGGCTGGTCTCTGCCCGGGCTGAACCCACTCAGCCTCCCCTGCCCCACCTTCCCCACTCGGTCTGTGTCTGAGGGCCACTCGGCCGGCTGTGCTCCTTCCTGTACCAACCCTCCTCCAGCCAATCAACTGTAAAAGGGTTCTTTCCAAATGGCTCTAAAAACAAACAAAAATAAATAAATGACACAAGGAAAGGAAGAGGTCTGAAAGGAAAAGGATGAATCCCATCCAGCCCTCTCCCCGTCTTCAAAATGATGTCAAATTCTGAGATGCTCCCAAGCCTCCGTTTGGAGGCTGTTCGGATGACTGGGTTTTCTACAGAAACCCTTCAATAAAAAAGCATAGAGGTCTATAAAGATCACTAATTTTCAGAGCTGACACATGCAGACAGGCATCCCTACACTTGCCCGTGACTTATCGAGGACATTCATTCCTAGAGCTACTCACGTACCCCAGTTCTTTGCTCCCATCAGTTGCCAGCAGAATTCTGGCCAAGACTACCCTTTAACTGGATTAAGAAGTGTAAACAGAGAACCAGGGCCCTTTCCTGACCCCCTACAGCATTCGTCACTTATTAACAGTGTTCCTCTTCAGAGCTCTCAACTGTTTTACTCTTGTAGTATTTCCTACTTGTTAAGCTTATTATATTCCCAGTTACAAATAAGTTCCCTAAAGCAAGAGATTATGTCCTAATTCTTCAGAGGTCTGCACAGGATCAACTGTCTGTACCAACTACATTGTAGTTGGTGGGGAATAAAGCAAACTTACCGACAGTTCCCATTACTACTGTTCCTTATTTGAATCACAATACATCCTCTGTTACTAGAAACTCGGAGAGGAGATCTTGGGGGCCAGCCAAACCTCATGGTAGATTTGTGATTTGGACGTTGTCCCTCCCTCAGTCCCCCACTCCTTGACAGATGATGATAAGGTCAGTAGGCCAGGACAATGGGGACAGAATGGAAGCAAAGTCACCTTTGCAAAGGACCTGCCAAGTGCCAGGTAGCTTATGTGTCATCTCATTTCAACCGTACAAGATCCTAGGAACAAAGGACTGTCACCTCTAACGTCAGGGAGTTCAGGGCTGTGCTCAGCTCACAGCCAGGGGAAAGGATGCTGGGGAAAGGGCCTGACCCTAGTCCTTGCCCCTCCCACTCTCCTACAGCAGAGGACCAAAATCAACGGTGAGGACAGAGGAGTAACCGCAGGTACTGAGAGTAAGAACAGGCTACACGCTGCATGTTAGCACATTTAAAATGCGCCAGTGTGCGGCATCTGAGCTGATCCTCAGCAAGCCTTGTCAGGCAGGCGCATGGGCATCTCTCCGTGTTATAGAGGAAGGTATGGAAAGTTTAGTGGTTGGACCAAAGCCCCAGAGGGTGCAGGTAATTCACCAGGACCAGAGTTCAAGTTTCTAGGAACAAGTGACTAGAATCAGTGCTCTGGGTGATGATAGAGGGAACCCGAAGCTTTAGAGCAGTCATATATCTCAGCAAGGCTGTGGGACACACATGCGTGTGCACACACACACACGGCACGACAGGTGACTCTGATCCTTCCTTCCTCCCCCTCTTCCCCTTGCTTCCCCACCCCCAGACCGCGACCTGAAGGACCCCTTCCTTCATTAGATGATACGCTCTTGTTTTAACACAAGGGCCCAGGTATGAAATCCCAGGGCAGCCCATTTAGGATAAATTACCTCCTGCAAACTGACCAACACCCATGCATAAAGCCAAAGTAGGGGAAATGTGTGCTTCAACAGAAAACAGAAATGTCTGAGCTCACACCTGTCCTGGTTATTTGATTCTGGCCTCTCATTGCCTTTGAGCTCTGTGAATTGTAGATAATTGAAGGCGATTGAAAATAATTCCTGTCTGGAGACACAGAAATGCTGCCAGGAGGCAGTTCAGTTTACTGTCTGCCTCCCTCCCCCTGCATCCTGTGGAAAATGGGAGTTTGTCTCTATATGCGTTCACTTCAATATTCCTGATCTATGAATACGTCTGTTCTTTGGATTCTGCTCTGAACCAATCCTACCATCTTACTGGCTCCCTCTTTAACAATATCTGCATGAGAGATAGGATTTAACTTTTTTCAAAAAATTATCCCTCAACACAGTGTAGTAATAATCAAGAGGCAGGCAATGTAGCCTTGCCCCCAAGGAGACCAGAGTTCGTGGATGTCTCGCTACTGCAAGGCTTAAAACCGTTCATGGACTTCTGAAGTATTGCCATTTATGACGAGACTTTAAAGACTCCAAGAAAACCTCCGCTGGTCCCTCCCTAGGACAGCTTCCCTTGGTTCCGGGCACACGTCGGATGTGTTTTTCAAGAGAGGCTGGGATCTTTTTATACTGTTTTCTGTAAGAGTTTGTATTCATTGAGGAAGATGTTCCAGGCAGGGAAATCTTGGTGGGAGAATTCATCAGCTTTCTGCACCAGGCCACCGAAGGAAACAGAGGGTTAAGAGAGTCTGTTAACAGGGGGAAATGATAGTTCGTGAGCAGTAAAAGTGGTATTAAAAGTGCTATATTCTCAGTAAAGTCTTAAGGTCTAGGGCATTGGGGAAGGGCACATGGGCACACAGCCTACAGACCCAGTTAACTTTATTTCCAGACACTTGAAGTGCCAATCAGCTGATTTCACAGTTAAGCTGAGTTTCCCATTCCGTCCACTGTACAGGCTGTCACCTATTCATTGATGCTTAAAAGTTTTCATTCTATTTCTATTGGCTAATACTGATTTAAGACTTGTCCATAGATTAAGTCAATAAACATTGGATGACATCTATGCCATGTTAGTGCAGAAGGCAGTATTTCTCAGCATGCAGCCAGCAGACCCCTGATCTGAATTGCTACTATTCCTTATTAGAAACAAAAATTGGGGGGCTCCACCCCAAACAGTGAGTCAGAAATCTCCACTTTAAACAAACTTATAATTTATACACACTGAAGTTGTTTTAGAATCACTGGAATGGAGAGACTATACTAGTCTAAGCTGAACAACTGGACTACAGAATCATTGTTGGTTCAAAACCTCAGGAACTTCCCAGGTAAAATCTAAACTTACCCCATACATGCAGGGCCAGAAAACAGCAAAAAAGAGGTGGCTATTCCAGATTGTTAGGTGGCAGGTGTAATAAGCAGGGGAATTTATATTCAAGGCTTGTCTTGGACGGCTGCAAGATGAGTATATCTCTGTTTATATAGAGGCCTTACCTGGGTCAGGTGCTTACACCATCCAGGTGGTCTCAACACCACATCTTAAGGCTGTGTCTTCGGGGCAGCTCCTGGGAGGACAGGGAGCAGGTGGGGGAGCTGCTGATTGTCCTGGTCCAGCTCACGGGTCAACTGATGGCCATGACATCTCATTGACCACCCCCAACAGTCATCAAATTTGGGTTATTGGAAGGGTATTTTATCCTGTACCATGACACTGATCATATATATACAACCTGCCTCACAGGACTATTGTGATAACCAAATGGTATAAAATAAGAGAAAGTGCTTTGTATGCTATAAAGGCAAATATTATTACCCAGCTGCCTTAAATTCTTTCTAAAACAAATGAGAATATGAATCTATGATTAAAGGAATCAATCGATGAAAAAAAAAATATCCAGTGTCTGAGAAGATGGTAGTCCATAACCATTTCTTGATAAATGAATTCAGTTACAGGTTGTCCAACACGACTGTCTCATAGATGAAGAAACTGAGTGCCAAAATGTCAGTCACTTGGCTGAGAGCACAGAGCTAGACCAGGACGAAACCTTGCACAGGTGGACAAGGCCCACAGGACCAGGGGCTGGTGTCTGCGGAGAGCGGAACACTGTGACATAACTGTGAAGGTGACTGTGTAGTCACCTCACGGCTTCCGAGCAGGTGGACACGCAGCTATACTAACAGGCTCAAGAGGGAAGAAAATGCCTGGTTTCGCCTAAACCAGAAAAACATAAAATCACACCAGCCTCCAGAAATAGCCATGGATTTATGGAAAACTAGGTGCAAAGGAAGGTCCCAAGGGGACAAGCTTTTCAGACACAGGGAAAGAAACAGAATACCCTAATACTTCATAATTAAAATTCTTAATGGTTTCACTTAATCTGGAACCTGGTTTCCTAAACTGCCCCTGGTGGTGCCCCAAGTTCAAAGCCGCATGGCAATCCTGCGCAGCAGCAGGGCTCAAGGCCCCCCATCGGTTATCAAGCACCACAGGCCATAAACTAAAATGCAGCTGTGGCTATTGCTTCACTCAAGAGTCTTTAATCTGTGCATGCCTCAATATTTTCAACCTGAAGAAAAGATGCCATTAGTATCTTCCATGAATAACAGAAAGTAGAAAATCCAAGAGAAACCATTCTGAGAATAACCCTGCATATTAATGAAGTGAGTCATTCTGGAAGAACTGCTGACACTTCGTGCTTCTCCTGGGCAATTTCTATGTCGTGTGATACAGCAAACCAACCAAATAATGGCAGTAATGGTCCACAGCTAATGCTTCCTGAGGGGCTTAGAATCGTCATTTTGAGATAACTTGGGGAGAGTGTCAGAGATCCTAAAATTTCTGTAGAGGTCAACAGCCGTCAGAGCTGCCAGGACTCCATTCACACCCCAAGGCTGCAGCCAGCAGATGATGGACCCCCACACGAGAGGCCACAGGAGCTCTTTCCTTCAAACTCTGCCCCCAGGGCTTACCCTGCAGGCTTCCAAGAGACCTCCGTATGAAATGTAGTGATAGAAATATTACAAGATAAATGGGGGCAGAGGTGAGTTGGAATGGCAGCCCAAACAAATCCAATGACAGTGAGGAAAAAACCCGAGCATTCCACCATTTTCAAGTGGCCAGTGCCCTTCTAGTCCTGCTTTGCAGCAAAGCTTTTGGCTTTAATAGGAATTTTAATCATTGCAATACAGTTCTCAAGGAATCCCAATTATTCCTTCAACAAATATTTATTTTCTGTAGCAGAAACTACGAACACCACCCAATGCCTATCTTGTGGAGCCTGCCATCTAGTTAGGGGAACAGATAACGAACAAATGCATGGATAATATAGGCAATAAGGAAAAATAAAGGGCAAGGGCATACAGAGTGACCAAGGAGTTCAATTTTAGATGTGAGAATGAGAGAGGAAGCCCAGAGAAAGAAGAGTGTCGGACGGAGAGAAGAAAAAGTACAAAGGCCGAGGCAGGGACGTGTGTGGTGTGCTTGGAAAACAGCAAGGAAGCCAGGGTTCCTGAAGTGCAAGTCGGAAGGGGGAAGCTGGTAGGAGTGACCTGCAGGGGTGCACGTCAAGAGCAGGAGGCTGAACACGCAGGACATTTACCCAAGATGCATTTTAGGATATACTTTAGGTGGGACTAGAAAGCCACACTAATATTTGAGCAGAGATATAACATGATCTGCCTAAATCATAAAAGGATCAATGCAGCTGCAGGCTAGAGAATAAATGGTTAAGGAAGGGGCTAAATTAGGACACCAAGGCAGACCCCGCCCGCACCCCGATGCTGGCTCAGACCAGAGCCTTAGCTGCGTAGGTGGGGAGACAGTGGTTATGTTCAGGACTTAGATCTGAAGCGCAGTCAGGCAGACGTGCTGATGGATTAGACGTGTGGTATAAGAGAGCGGCGGAGGATTGCTACAGACTTCGGGCTCCATAACCGGGTATCAACAGGAATAACCTTCTGTGCGCCAGGCTCTCTGCAGGTAAAAATGTGAATCTAATGGAAAAGCTAGGGACTATTACAGCTGCCATCTTCTGTTTGCTTGGAGTGTCGGTCTTCCCAGAAACCACCCGCCTTTGCTATCTGCTTGATCTACGAAAGCACCAGGCACGTTTGCCTCTTCCCCGGCTAAACTCAAATACATATGCTCTCCTTGGTAATTACTGACACCCCACCTGCTTGACACAACAACCCTGTAGTTCAGGAGCTGATAAATGGAAACACAGGAAGACATGGCGTAAGAGCTGGGTAGCTGTGAGGGCGCAAAAGGGCAAATACATGAGTCACCAAGGGCGATTCTCCGAGAACACAATGTACGTTAGGTGATCAAGCATCATCGGGCCATGAAACACAGCCTCGTTTTTGGTTCTGGGCCCTTGCAGTATGGACTTAACATCACAAGGGTGGTTATCAATATGTAGGAAGCCTCATTAGATAGATGGAAGCCCTCAATCTACAGAAAAGAGGCACTAAGATGATTCCAGGGACCGGCTACTAAAGACATTTCAGATGTTGTCCTACAGTAAAGAACAGCCAGCCTAGACTCCTAAAACTTACTGTGTTTACTTCTATAGTTTAATACAATTGATATTTGTTTAGAAATGTAATCCTTGGGATGAGATATGAGATCATCACAGAGCCAAGAGTGTCACGTTCCAGACGCAGCTCTCATGTTTGACGAGCCACCTGGTCTCTGGGCATCGGTTCCCCAAAGCACAGGGTCCCCGGGCCCCCCTACAGTCAGCCCCCCAGGGCCACCCCAACCTGTCCTCCAGCTCCAGCGTCCACACTCACTGACCAGGGAAGAGCTACGCGCTCTGGGAAGATTCTCAGTCAGCTGGTGGGAAAACGAGCTGCATTAGTAATGAGAGAAATGCAAATTAAAACAGGGTTATTAAGGAATGCAAATAGAGCGGTTTTCAAGGAAATAAAGAGCCTTCTGCCGACATGGCGACGGTTCCCCGGTGGGCGCTGAGGAGGAAGACTCTCCAGAGGGAAGTCCTGGACTCCAGCCCCTGCTCAGCCTCTAAATCGATGGTGACTGTGGACAGGGCACAGGGCTCTTCTGGCCTCCATTTTCTCATTAAAAAAAAAAAGAGTGGGTTGAATTCCACATGACATTTTAGCTTAAATCAGAATCAGAAATAGTAGCCAGACTCATTTAGCATAGACTATCATATTACCAGACCACACTGTAAATCTTTTGAAAAATATCTCTCACTGCAAGAATTAAAGATACTCTCCCCACAACTACTGGACTGATTCACTACAGTACATCACATAAAACCAAGCATACAGCTAGATTTTTGTTTAGGTTTACTGAACTGACCCGTTGAGCATTACGGGGGTACACCCGTGTGTGACCTGCTGGGACACTGTGAAATGGCCAGTCAGGTCACAGGGGACAGGCTGGCGGGTGACCAGTCAGCTTTGCTGCCCAGTGAGTCTATGGTTCCCATTCCCTAGGCCCCCACCACCTTCCTAGCATTGTCACGATGGCTCTGCCTGAGGTGGGTCACCTCTGCCTTTTACTGAGGTCTGAAGGTCCCTCTCGTAAGCCCTCCAGCAGCCACCTGGGCAGCAGTTAAGTTTTGAGCTTTGCTTTTCTGAAGAAGATCACTTTGGCATCTCATACATGTTGGGCACAGCCTGTGGCTGCGGAAGGCAGATGATCCCTAAACAGTCAAATCACATCTCCATAGGAAATAAAGTCATTGCTTAATAAATCCCTTTAACTACCAGTCCCCAAGTTGTGGCTGATGATAGAGTTTTTGTATAGTCAACAATTTCTTACTTTTGAATACTGCTTTGCAAGTACTAACTCTTCTGTGGGGGTTTGTCGGGCAAACCACCTCCGTCATTCACCAAACCCCTGCTCTGACGTGGAGGTGTCTGTCCCCATGCTCCGGGCAGCTCTGCCCAACCAGCACGTGCACCCACCCTGGGGAACAACTCTGTGAGGAGCACCTCCCACCCCACCCCAAGCCCGCGAAAGTGAATTTGCAGCTTACAAAGTAGCCTGTGTTTTAAATCAGACCATCCCCAACATTCCCTGTGAATTTTGCTAAAAAGGAATCTGTACAGTCATTTTGATCTGATACAAGAAGACACAGAATGGCAGGCAGGCAAAACTGCATTTTATTTACATAGCACAAAGAGGAGAGGAGTTTTGGTGGGAAGATTTATAACTCTGCTTATTGTTTTAAATGCTGCAAAAGAGAAGGTAAAAGTCACCCAGAATCCCACCATGTAAAGAAATGTAGAAATCAAAATGAAATTAAGTGGAATTAAGTATCAACTCTCCAATCACACTACACTCAGTTTTGTACACCTTCCAGGATCTGTCCCCTTTTTATGTATGCATGTATATAAACATGTGTGTGTATGTGTATGTGTGTGTGTTCATATATGTTTGTGTGTGTGTTTATATATACACACACACACACACACACGTACTTTTTTTTAATAAAATAGAATTATATGGCAACTTTTTTTAACACGTTTTCTGAGAGTCTCTGCAGAGCCGTAACTGTAGAGCTATGGCTTGGCATCCTATTTCAAGGATACACCTGTTAAACCAGTCTCCTTGGTCTCCTAACAATGGCAGAAAATATTTTTACTGACAAGACAGATGACATCTTTCTGAGGGACAGAGGACTATTATCCTGCTTTATGTGTAAGAAAATTAAGACTGAGAAGGTTGACTTTTGAAAGTCATGTGACTGTAAGTGGGGATTCTCCCTGTCAAGCCCCACCGACACGGTATTGCATAATGCCTCTCAGTAGCCACTAACCTTGTGGAAACACACGTCTGACCTTCTCCATCTAGCTGACAAAGACATAGCATGAGCTGCTACAGGGAAAAACCCTCAATCTTTGCAAAAGACATCTTCCTCTTGAAATTATTAATAGTATGAAGGGGTTTCTTTTAACTTTATAAGTCTGACAACATTATACATAAGCCATTGTCTTCAGCTCATATTGTCCTAATGGGCAGCTTTCAAGAGAAAGGATAAAGGAAGAATCTAACTTGGGGGAATGGAGCCCAGAGCTTCTGGAAGACAGAGCCAGTAGAAGAACCAGAGTTGTTAAGAACAGAGCAGAACAGAATGGACCGAGCAGAGTCATAGACTGGAAGGTATTCATAGCAAGAGCAAAGGAAAAGGATCAAAGAAGTGATCACAACTTGGAAGCGAGCTGCAGGCCCAGAAAGAAGTCAAAGCCAGTTCAGGGAACTTCCCAAAGTGGAATTCCTGGGATGACATAGCTCACTGGCCAGGGGGTGGGGCCAGGAGCACAGGGGAAGAGCAATTTCTTCCACTCCCTCCCGTAGGCAGGGCTCAGCAGAACACACAGCCCCCACGCAGTGCCTTGCTCACAGAAGGCATTGAAAAACTGTGTGTTGACTCAATATGATCTTCTATATAACACAACTAATCCTTTTACTTTGTTTAGAACTATTTTATTTCTCCAGAAAATATTTTCTGAGAGCATAGTATGTGCCATGCACTGCATAGGGCATCGAGGATACAAATGAGATACAGTCTGAGTCCAAGTAAGTTAAAATCCAGTAGGAGAGACAAGTAAGTAAGTGAAAACATAAGACAGTGAGCTAACTTCTGGGTAGAAATAGACAACAATACAGTGAGCCTCTTAGGAAAAGTTAAGTCCTTTCTGACAGGTCAAAAGAGGAAACGCTTCACAGAGGAAATAGCATTTTGGACAAACGTGAATTCAATAATCAGAAATTGGAGTGAGAACATTTACACCAAGGGAAAAAACCCACTAAGTACTGCCTGCGTAAAGTCATTTGCACTTGTACCTGCCGGGGGCTGATGGGAGCTAATAGTGTTCGTGTCACAACACAAACCACCTGCAGGAGGCGCCATGCAGAAGACTGCCCATCATATTGCATTCACTCTGGAAAAGCTCTGTAGTAATGGGGTGAGCCTCCTTGGCCAATTGGTGTCAGACAGTACTCTAGCCCCTGCTACCTGCTGTAAAAATAAGTAGGTGTCAGTGCAATCTGAAAATTCTATTACCTCAAGTGGCAAAACTTAAAGGCCCTTAGTTCTTCCCAATGGCAAGGCAGTACATCCTGTTTCTGTTAATTTTTTTATACTTTTCCATCTTTTTCCCCAGTTATCCTCTCTAATTCAGAGGCATAACCACATTTGACCCAAACTTCATGCCTGGTATAGGTGCTTTGTCTCTTTTTGAAGGTCATGATTAATCCCTAGAAGAACTTGAAACAAAACATTATCATTCTCCTGAAACCCTTTTTCCATTTGCTCTTCTGGATTATCTATTTTACCATCTCCTTCTTATTTCAGCTTAGCTATTTGCTACGGTATTTGGAACTTTTAATCTGAGATCTCAAGTCCTGGATGTCTGAGATCTTGTCTTTTTGTTTTATATTTTTCTTGCTTCATAGAGATCATTCTCAGAGTTATATACAAATGTCTGTAACCATCTCCTTCCTCCCCAAGAGGAAATGAGGCCCAGGCAAATTCCTTTTTCTGTAAAAAGACACAATAGATATTTTTACTAAGCCTGCAGTCTTTAAGTCAATACTTCAGTAGACAGAGTGTATCATGGCAAAGAAAGGATGGAAGCCAGCCTGCTGGTCTAGCCAGTAGTGTTATTTCCAGAAATTATTTGCAGAAAAAGAGAGCTTTACAGGATGATCAAAATAGAAAAGGGCATACACCAGTATAGGCAAGGAACATAAGCATAAAGTAGAAAGATTTTCAAATAACAATCCTGGAGACAGTATATGAATCTGCAAACTGTAATTGAAGGTACTAAAATCACGCATCACACAATGCTTTATTCCTCAAAGTGTAATTATAATTCTTTGCCTGTTTGCAAAAAGCCCATTATTTCTATATTTAAGCTGTTCCTTTTGCAATAGTCCAAGAGAATCACAGTATGGTTCTGCATCTATAATCAGAAATTAAAATCATTAGACATAAAATTAGTTTCCTTGAACTATCCGATCAATGAACCATGAGAGCTGTTCCAAAGCATAAAAGATAAGAGAATTCCCTAATGAAACAGTCTTTTAAAATAAGGCCAAGATTATTTGGGGAAAGACAAGAGTTTAAGATCATGGCTTAGTATAGATAACCCATAAATAGAACTCATTAGTAAGACACAAACTCAATACTTTGAGAGATTTTACTTTAGCATACTATAAAGCTAGTTACCAAGTAAATCCTCTTACTGAAAACAAGAAAAAAACATCTTTCAACAAGATAAACACGTCAGCATGTGTGGTCCTGCACAGGACACAGGGCCTTCAGAGCCGGAGGGTCCACTGCTCTCCACCCTGTCCCACCGGAACCTAGAGAACAGAGCCAGCTTATTCAGAATCCTGATCGAACATTTTAATGCTGAAGGGGAAAAGGTGACAGTTGCACCATCAAAAACATTACATCATTAAATCTAATTCAAAAGCAGAAAACTGCGATGGTCAGCTTTCACAACAGCTCAGCTGCTGCATCGAAAGGACACTCCACTCACTCGTTCTGTCCTTAACCGATGTCGTGGGGAGCCTGCATGCTCGGGACCTGTGCACACACTGGCAACATCATGGCTTGCAAACTGTCCTTTGCAAAAAACTGATTTCCATCTCGCTGAAACTACCAGGTCTGAAACACAAACGGTCTACAAACAAAACCTGACATCGGAATTCAAAGACACTCTTCCTTTCATCTGAAGGAGGCCTCTCAGGAAGAATGCCTAAATTTTATTTTCCCTTTAATCATTCTTTAAATTAGCACAAAGAAAAATATTATACATGTAGAATTATGGGGCATCAATTATCCTCTAAAGCCATCAATTTCCCAGGTTAGATTTAATGATGTAATCTTTTTGATGGTGCAACTGTGTGCTGATACTGAGAACATCAGCATGTCACAAGACCCGGGCGCGCCCTTCTGTAGTTCTCAATTCTACCAGGTCCTGGGGTCTTTAAGTGGCCCTGAGAGATCACCACCACCAAGCAAATGCCCCTTCTCAACAATGCCCTTGCTTCGCCCAGAGTTGGGGAACAGAGGTGACAGACTGCAGCCAGTCGAGAGGGCAGCTGTGTTTGTGGCATGACCCTTTGCACGGCGTGACTCCCTGGCAGCCTAGAAACATACCCCATGTTAAAGCCACTGCTCAGGTTGAGGCAGCAGCCATACAATGGCATTGTTAAAAATATCTTACCTAGAAAGGACAATACATTTTCTGGGTAGGTGACAAAGGTGGCTCAGCAACTCCTTTCCCTAGAATCGGGCCTCGCGAGAGCGTGATGGGTGCAGAGCAGGGAGAGGATACGGGAGAGGCAGACAGGGATTCCGGCATGTTGTCGGCTTGAGCCACCTGGAGAAATCCAGCTCTCTGCAGGCTAGATGCCGAGGTCACCTGCTCTGCAAGGCCGTCTCTGCCCTCCCGCGCTCCCAGGCCTCCCATGGAGTCACCACTGCAGTGTGTATGCAGGCCTGTCACAGCGCGGGTCACACTGCCCCCGTGGGGCAAAAATCCCTTTGATTCATCTTTGAGTCCTTGGTGCCAATCACACCCAGGCACCAGGCCTTCAAAGTACTTTTGTTAATGAGCAAATGAATGAACAAATGAGTGGTGACCCCCCAGGCCAGGTGTCGGGCTGAGATAATCAGGGGGACGGGAACAGCCCAGTGATCAAGGAAGCAGGGAAGTCTGTGCACCTGTGGATAATCTCCTTTCCCAGTGTCTCTGCCCAGAAATGTGCACTTTGAAGTATAAGGAACACTCCAGCCTAAAAACACAAAACAGTGCACATAATGCCATATCCTGACTTCATTCACACTATGTGATGCTTAGGGCTCTGTCGTGATCCAGAAGGTGCAGCCTTGAATCAGCCTTGTCGGGTGCTGGGCTCTCCTGGACAAAGCAGGACAGTGGCAAGCTCGGGCAGGGCCTGGGACACAGGGCGCCATCCCACGTGGACCTACCGGGGTGCCAAGAAGCAGCCCAGAAGCACAGCGCAGAGCACAGGGAAGATGCACCTGCTGGAGACCTGAGCAGAGGCGACGACCCGGAGGGAAGGAGAGGGTTTACGGTCAGTGTCTGCTTATTCTAATTTAACTTGACATCAAGGGCATGACCAGTCCTTATGTGGTAGAGGCCATTCCTTGTCAGGACTCCGTTTTCTGTACTTTTGCCCATTTCTCAACAGCTTCCCATCCCGCCCCTGGAAGCTCAGCTTGCTGAAAGCAGTGTCGGCACAGGGCCACCGGTTTCTGCCTCTCCTTGTCCCCTTGGGCACTGCCACCGGCTTTGTTCCCTGGCCCTCCACGGAGCGGCCCCCTCGAGGCCTCCAACCACCCCTTGCGGCTAAACCCAGCAGTGCAGCCGTGCTGTCACCGGACCCTAGCTGCGCTGGTCCTGGGGCCTGCCACTGTCTGCATCATTCGCGCCCCTGCGCTTCCCGGGGACCGCGCTCCCCTGCCCCCCTCCGCTCCTCAGCCGCATTGCTAGCTCTCTCCTCCTCTGCCCGCCCCTTGAGGCTGAGGCTTAGGAGACTGCCGTTTAAGAGACTTTTTCCCATCTTCCCTGGGTTCCACATGCTCCACTAGAGCACCAGTGCCCGCGGGCGCCCTTCCATCCACACCCTCTGATCCAGCTACCTACCAGACACCTGCTCTTCAGCATCCCAGCGGCACTTCAACCAACACGGCCCAAAAACAAAAGCAGCCGAATCCCTCCAAAGCCCTGCCTCCTGCCCGCGATCCTTCACCACCTGCTATGCCCTGTGCCCGCCTCTCCTTTCTTTGCCCTCGGCCCCACCTTCAGTCAAGCTCCCCACCTGTGTGCCCACTTCCCCACCCTCGCTGCCACTCTCCAGGTCCGGTCCCCCATTCCTCTCCTGCTAACGCCTTCCCAGACAAAATTGCTCTATCTCCAAGCCATTCTCCACAGTGAAATTCCGATTCTCCATGGCAACCCTCCCCGGGGCACTTTAACTCCTTCACAGGGCTCTCCGCCCCTTGCAGGTAAAGTTCAGATTGCTCCGTGGGGCTGAGCTGCCTGGCCAGCTCGTCTCCCTTCACGAGTGCCAGCCTGACTGGGCTTCTGCTCACGCTGTGTCCTCTGCCCTGAACACCCTTCTGTACATGACTCGATCTTCATTCAGCCCCAGACCTGCTTCCTCCAGGAAGCCTTCTCCACCACCCAGTCCGGGGGCTTTTCCCATGTGCTTCCTCCACCTCCCCTGCCGGGGCACCTACCCACTGCTCTGGAAACGCCCATCCGCTTGTCTCCGTCCTCCCCTGGGCCAAAGTTCATACCCTACTCCTGAGCATATCCTCAGCACTTACCCCATGCCTGGCATGGGGCAAGTACCCACAAAGCATTCGCATGGATGGACGAGAAAATGAGTGACGGATTCTGCTCAGCAGCCCCCTCCAGCCTTGTGGTTTAGGACTTATCTTCCTGTGACAACACTCATGTGGATTTTAGCAATGACACACTCAGGACTTTCTGGGACAACTTCAGGTTTGCTACTCCTTCAAACCCCCCAACTTCAAAGTGTCACAGCTGCAACTAGCTAGCAAGTGAGCCAATCAGCAGACAACATTCCATTACAAAGAAATACATGCTAGACAAAAAAATTCCGGACCATGTTTTCCCACTGGGTTCTGGGAAAATAAGATCAGTTGCCACACAGATAGAGGTAACCCCCCAACCTCCTGACATAGAAGGCTGGCCCAGGGTGAAACACCTGGATGCAGAGCCATCGAAAACTTATTCAACATCACCCAGTGAGTTGCTGGCAAAAGTGGAAATAGAACCGACAACTCAGTCCGATTCTTTTTAGAGACTTTTTTCCCTATTTTCTCCAGTTTCTTATAGCACAATAGATGGTGTACTTTACGGCTTGCTTCAACCAGATGAGATGGGCTATTCCACAGAGTACGAACCAGGTTACCAAGGAAGCCCTTCTGGGTGGGTGTGGGGAAGTCAAAATTCAGAGGCCAGTATTTCCACTAGGGTCTTGTTGGTGCCCAGGTGGGCTCAGCTACCCCTGCTGAAAGGCAAAGGGAGAATGAGACGCAACCAATAAGTCACGTGTTTGTTTTGATGCAAACCCAGGAGCCAGCATCGTGGCAAACGACACAGAACAAGAGAAGCTATTTTTAAAGGGCATCTTTAAATCAATCCTGTCCTTTCCCCATGCAGAAAGGCACACTCACCCTCACACACAGAGGCCAGTGGCCAGGAAGCCTCCCCCTAGCTGACATCCCTTGGCCTCATAGTTCCCCACCACCCCAGCCAAACAGTGCTCACATTCTAGCCTGAACTGTATCAGTTGCTAAAAAAAGTACAGCTTCAAGCAGAAGAAAAGCAATGAAAAATGAGATAAAAAGCTTTTTGGCTGCCACTTAAAGGAAACTAGAGCTTCCTTACTACATCCTGAGCAAGCATTTATTAATAATATTGCTGCGAGCCCTTTTTTGGATGTGATTTGAAACTTGATAAATATGAGCATTTCCTATAGTACACCAGGCTGAAAATATTTGAGAACAGGCTGCTTCAATGATAGCATCATGCCATTTATCTGGAGATCTTATTTTTAACACTTTTGGCAAAAGAAAAAAATAATGATCCTCTCATTTGCAAAATACTTAGCCATTTTAAGGGGTTTTTGTGGACTTTCTCATTTTATCCTTACTACTCTGCAGTACTGGAAGGGCAAGAATGCATTCAAATCTCACCGAGAGAATACAAAGTCTCAGAGACATTAAGGACCGTGTCTCACTTCCCAGCTGGGCAGTGTGCTCAGTGTATGCCTGATTCATCGTTGTATAAACCCAGAGCGTTTGGTGGGTATTCAGTGAATGAATAAAGCTTAACAATTAATGACAGCGGAGGATGTGATAAAAAGAAAGAAACATTAAATAATAACTACTCATTTTTGAACTGGGCAGTCACAGAACTGATGTGTGTTCAGGGTTGACATGCACAGGATGACCTTACTGTCACTGAAATGAAATGCTTCTGTACCAATAGGTAAAACGTCACCGTCCCAAGCCCCTAAGCATCACTGGAGGCCTGGCCTCCTCAGGGCCTCTCCCAGGATCCCCAGGGCCTCCTCTTGAACGAGCGCCTGCCAGGCTAGTGCCTGCCACAGTGCAGATGGCCCCCGGGACCTTTCTCCACGTTAGGATAGGACTCTGTGCTGAGTGATGCGGTCCCTGTTGCCTGGTGTGACCGGTTTGAATATCACCCCATGTGAATCACTAAACAGAATCATCATGGATGTTCATTACGATAAATCCTGAGTTATCAAGAGTGGGTTCAACAATGTTCCAAATTCTCTGATTAAGCAAGTAAAGAATTGAAGAATTCATTTTCTTAACATGATTTAAAGAAACAAAGGTCTGGCATCTGGAGAGGGAAGCTTGAGTTATCTGGTGAAGTCGTTTATGTAGAATTCTCTGTTCTAAGAAACCCACGGTGATCTTATACACCAGTGACTCGCAGAGCGTGGTCACAGGCCGGCAGCGGCCACGCTGACAGCACCTGGGAATTTGTTAGGTACACAAATTCTCAGCCCCAGACCTACTGATTCTTAACCCCTGCGGGTCGGGCCCAGCCATCTGCATTTTTAACCAACCTCCAAGCGCCTCTGGTGTGTGCCGCTGCTCAGCCTCAGAAGTCCACGCCCGGCGTGTGCCAGATCTCCCTGGGGGACTGGTTAAATATGCAGATTAGATTATCAGGTCCAGTCTCCCAGTATCGTGCCTCAGCCATTCTGCAAATTGGCCTTTGGTGCTCGTTGCTATAAGCTACAGTAAACATTCCCAGAAAGGGTAAAGACTAATAACAGTAACACCTTATTAAACGTATGTACACAAATGTGCAAAGCCTGGGCTATAATACTGTCTCCTGTCTTATTTCTTTTCTCAATTATTAGTTCCATTACATAGGACACTTTATAATAGCATCACTTTGTCTCGTCAGGTTTTCTTGATCGCTCACACCCCCAGCAGAAGGGACACTCTTCTCCCAACTCTCAACCTCACCCAAATCTTTTAATAAAACTTATCACACTATATGGAAAAGAATTCTATAAACATCTTCCTCCTCTCCTGAGTTCCTCAAGGGCAGGAGCCAAGTCACATGAAAATTTGTATTTCCAGGACTTTTAGCACAGGGCACTCAGTCAATGATGTTTATTGAGCATCTACTATATGGGAAGCACCAGGGATACAACAGTGAGGCAAAAGGGACAACGGCTGTCCTCATGGACCTATGGCCCAGTGGTGACAATCAGATAATCCTACACATGGAGTTATAATGAGTAATTATAAAGGAAAAATCCAGAAGGTTACAAAAAAGATTCCCAATTGTTATGAACTAAATATATGTGTCTGCCCAATACTCATACCTTGAGGTCCTGCCCCATAATGTGATGGTGTTTGAGGGCGGGGCCTGTGGGAGGCAATCAGGGTTAGACAAGGTCATGAGTGGCACCTGCATGATGGGATTGGTGTCCCCCTGAGCTGGAGCCCCCTTTCTCACTCTGCCACGTGAGGGTGCAGCGGGAAACCCACCCTCTGTGAGCCAGGAACTGGCCCTCAGTGGGGAGCCAAATTGGGCAGGGTCTCCATCCCGGACTCAGCCTGCAGAGCTGTGAGAAATGAGGGCCTGCTGTGCACCGCACCCCGTCTCTGGGATCCTGGTACAGCCATCCAGGCTGACTGACGAACGCCAGTGACGAGAGAGGGTGGTTCCCAGAAGCGGGAAGTTGCAAGCTGCTATCCCGAAGCGTGGGACGTGAACAAGTCCAGTGGACGAGGAGCGGTGGCCCCAGTCCCCTTAGGAAATGGCAGTCCTTAGCTGGATGGCAGCAGAGTGGGCAGGCTGAAAGGGCCCGTGCGTCTAGGGATGTCAGTCACGCGTCCAGAGGCTGGCGCTTAGGAATTGGTGAGTATCAGAAGGTGGGTGATGCAGCCTTAACAGGGGGCTTCTGTGAGGCCTGTGAGAAACAGGCAAGCTCTCCTGCCACCTGCCCTAGTCTGCACGCTGAAAGGAAAGGGCATGCAGACTAGTCAAGGCAGGCTTTCCAGCAGAGCTGAGGGTCAGTGTTGCAAGAGCCAAACTCGCAACCCCCAGATAGTAAGAGCTCAGACTGCAAATACAAAGATGATGTGTGCAGGAGATCCTCATGGTCCTAGGCTACCTGGGGTCAAGGGCAAATCAGCCCCTGTAACTAGATGTCCAGGCCAAGCAGAAGCCAGAGAGCCGAGGGAGAGGGTGACAGGCAGAGCCCAGTGGCCTTTTTCGACAACTGTCTGCCTCTGGCTTTTGTGATTAGCTTCCGCAGTGGACATCCATGTCCATGGGCACCGGTGGTCTCCTGAGGGGTGGACAGAAGAAATGGGAAGCAGAGCAAGTCGAGGTCTGGCCGATGGCACCAGCAGTATGGTCTGCAGCCGCCTGCCGCCTGCCTCTGACGGTTCTGACAGGGTCACCAATCAGGCTCGGGGGCTTAGACCTGCTGTCCCCTGGTCAGACTTGGAATATTCTTTTCTTCTGTTTTGAGGTGTGCGTTTTTCTTTTATTTTCTTTTCTGTCTTCTCTTCCCTTCCTTCCTTCCTTCTCTTCCTCCCTTCTTTTCTTTCTTTCTTTCAGTGGGAAGGGGGAGCTTTTGTTTTCCATTGTAAAATAAAACACAGGTATCAAAAACTACACAAAGCGAATACACGGTTCAGTGAACTGTCCTACTGCACCAGCCTTGTTGACACCTGACTGAGGCCAGGCCCCCTGCACCACTGGTTTCCACCGAGCTGCCCTCCCTCTGGACTGTTCTTCCTGCACCCTCAGCCCACCCATGGCCAGAACAGACAAGGCTGATCCCGCTGCAGAGCACGAGCCCGCCCATCCGTAGCCCTCAAAGCGGACAGAGAAAACCAATCCATCAGTCTCTCCAACCTGATTTTAAGATGTACTTATAATATGATGACAGTTACACTGATCATTCACTTAATTAGTTGACAACATTGGGGAGGAGAAGTTTTCCTCTACCCTTCAAGATTCGCCCAGCTGGTCTAAGAATCAAATTGACATGAGACAGATTAACAGGGAAAAGTCAAATTTGATTATATGTGTGTAAGTATTGAATGGGGAGTTACATCCACACAGACATGAGATTCCAGAGACAGTCAGGCACAGAGGAGAGCTAAGGAGAAGGGCAGGGGTCTCTGACTTAAATGGAAGGCAAGTAATTGACAGGAAGACAAAAAAGAGCAAATGTTCATAAACAAATGTTTGCTGGGCCACACAGAAACAATGGGATGTGGAAAGAAACCAAACAAACTTGGCCACGTGCCTCCCTGTCTACCACCCAGGTCATATTATAATCTAGTTGTCTATGGTGATTGTTCTCTTCCTGGAGCAGGCCCTCTATTTATATTATTTTAGGGCAGTTAGGAGGAAGGTCAAAGTTTCTTTCTGAATCCTTTGGGCTTGTTTTCAGCTCAAAATAATCTGCATGCCCTAGTGGCACATCTTGAGGCTGCCTGCCCTCAACAGCAACCCAAGCAATAGACACAGTGTATATGAAACACTCTCAAAAGCCAGGCAATGTGCGCGTTGTCTAGCTCCTCTCAAGGATGAGGCAGCACCAATGTTGGTGGACTGAGTCTGAAAGTTTTGTGGTTTTCCCAAGATCTCACACCCAGGGTCTGGGATTTCAGGGGCAGTCACCCTGACTCAGAAGCCTAGACGCTCCCCCAGTCAACCCGCTGCCTATGCTGGTGAGCGGAGCAGTATACGCCGCCTCACACTGCACCTCATTGGCATAAGGATTATTTGAGCTGGTCATTTTGGGTAACTGCACACACAGAGTTAACTCTGAAAACAGTAGAAGTTACCCTTTTGTAAGGGAAATCTACATTAGAAACGGGGCTTGTACCAGGAAGAGAGCTATTTCCAAAGATAACTTCACCTGTGAGGCTATCTACATGGCAGGAGGACCTTTGCCCAGCACATCCTCTTCCCACCTGAAGCCCCAGCCCCATCCCTTTCTTTAGCCCAGGAACTCCATCTCTGGCTGCCTTTGGGTCTCCTGTCTTTGTGGGGCTCCTATATGTACACATGTAGGTATGTAGTTAAAATTGGGGTTTTTTCCTCCTATTAATCTATTTTATATTAGAAGTAGGGGGGTCTCAGCAAAGAACATAGGAGGGTAGAAGGAAAATATTTTTAGATGAGATTTTCAATAAATTAGACTTCATTAGATTTTCAGCAAATGTGTACTGAGCATCTATCACAGTCAAAAAGCACATACAAAATGAAAGGAATCACAGATTGTTTCCTCCAGGCCATGAATGTCAAACAGACGTCTCAAAAAGTATATAAAGACTTCTCAGAGGGTTTTTTAAAAAAAGTACGTAAGAACTAAAAAGGGTTCATATAAAGTGCCATGGTGACTCAGAGAACAGAAATACATCAATCTTGATCAACCATGAAGGGCTCCATGGAGGAGGGGACATTTGGGCCTGGACGGGCACGTGCAGCTGTGCAGAGGAAAGGCACAGTGTGTGGGAGAGCAACAGCGTTTTCTTCTGACTCCCGTATGGGCCCTATGCCCACGCAGGCTCACTACTGACCTGCACCCCCAACTTCCACCCTGGGCCCAGGAGGTTGGAGGCCAGAGTTTGTGTCCACCAGGCGGCGGCCTGAGCCTGACCATACCTCGCGTTTCACGGGCTCAGCACTACAGGTTGGCCCCAGGGGCATCCTGGCTGTCTCTGCAGCTGGTTTCCCCACTCACCTACTTACAGCAGGTACATTAGGACAGACTGTCGCCTGTTGGCCTCTTTCAGACCATTCTCTCCACCACAAATAGGTGCTGAGGAAACGCACCTGCTGAGCCCCAGCCCCACGTGAGACCGCCTGCTCACGGGGCCCCACTACCACCCAGATGTCCTCTGTAGGGCATCCTGCAAGGGCAAAAACTTCAAAATCCACTCAAGTAAGCTTCTCTTCTTTTCCAAAGACTAAAAGTAATCTAACCTAAAGGGCTTCGCCATAAATTAGCTTTTACACCTAATGGCACTCTTAAGATATTCAAGGCATTGAAATAGAAGGCAAGGTGAGCTTCCTGCCTTCCAAGATCCACATGGAAAGCTAAAAAAAAAAATGTAAAGCACTATATGATAACTGATTTTGTGAACTGCTGACTTTCTTGCTGCTTCTCCTCCTAAACCAAGAATGTCTCGGGGGCAGGGACTGTGATTTTAGTTTGTTTAACCTGACCAGGGCTCAGTGCCTGGCCCTTAGGGGCCTTCAACAAATATTGCTAAAGATGAACAAAGAAAATAAGCAAATGGATGATGAAAGACTGGATGGTTGAAAAATGGGTGGGTGAACAGATGGATAGATGGGCAAAGAGTGGACAGAATAACAGGAGTCCAAGGTAGTCAGAATGACAGCTGGTCAGAGAATAAAGGGGGAGGGAGGAAAGGTTTGTGCTGGATTTATAAATAATAAAAATGCAGATAAATCCTCATGTTCAGGCGTCTTGCTCACTGGTTTACTGGTTTTACCCTGAGTCAGGGTTTATCTCAGAAACTCACTCTATTCTGCTTCATACCGCTCAACCTCCAAATTGCTCTGTCCCTTCCCCACCACCACCACCTCCACCTAGATCTCTGCATCCTTCCAAACCTAACTCAGGGAGATGGATAAACAAACTGTGGTGCATCCATACAATACATGCTGGTCAACAGCATGCAGAAGCGGCACTACTGACACGAGTGACCCTCAAGGCAGTAAGTGCAAGAAGCCAGACCCAAAAGACTGCATATGTCTGGTTCCGCTGGTCTGACATTCTGGAAAAGGTAAAACTAAAAGGGCCAGAAATAAGATCAGTGGTGGTTAGGAGCTGGGCCGGCGGGTAAGAGAACTGGGTATAAAAGGATGTGAGAGAACTTTGGGGACAGTGTCTTGATTGGAGCAACTCTACACATTTTTCAAAGTCATCAGGCCATACTATGTACTGAAAAAGGGTGACTTTCATTGTATGTCAATTACACCTTAATAACCTGACATTTAAAAAAGCCAAAACATAAAAGCCTGACTCAAGCCCTCTTCTTAAACATGCCAGGACCACTCCGCACTTCATGTTCATACCGCAGCCAGCATTTAATCATGCCCTGTGGGCAACTCTGCTACTACCGTCTTGAAATATTATTTTTTATCATTTCCTTCTTGCACGTTCAGGTCTTATCTCCCCAACCAGACAGTAAATTCCTTGGAAACAGGAATAGATGGTATTATGCATCTTTATCTGCAACTAAGCATCCGGGTCACTGCTCAACAAATTATACATGACAAATGGTCAATAAATATTTGTTGATTTGAGCAAAAACCAGCTAACCGAAGAAGCTTGAGGTTCTCTTCCAACCCAAAGTTGAGTATGAGAAACAGGCTTAGCAATGCCTTTCTCCATTAATCACCAAACACCCCCGTAGCCTGCAGCCTCTCAGATCAGCGATTCATCCTCCCAACCTTCAGTCAGGTCTCAAGCTGATGTATTGCTGACATAAGAGACTGAAGATTTCTAAGGAAACCTCCACCAGTTTAAGGCATCTCACAGCAAGTGTCTAGACTGTGCTGATATGTCCGTCAAATTTGGCCTCTTGAAGCCCTGAGTTTACTGTTTTAGGGGAAAACAGGACCAACATAACTTAACAGACTCAACAAAATCCCATTCCCATTTTAACATTACAAAACCCCACAGTTTCTGCCTCATTCTCCTCGCATCTAAAATGCTGGGATTTTCTGTTTCCAAACTGGCCCGTTTTCAATTCCTGAAAATAAAACAATGGCCACTTCCCTCCCTGTGTTTCTCAAAGCCCATAAGTGCCACCATCTTCAGTTGATGTTTGTCTTATCACATCCTTTGGAAATGAAATTCAGTCTTTGTTAGTCTCTGACAGGAGCAGGCAGTTTGTCCTACAATAATTTAAGTCCCTTGTAGCTGCAGAACGGGGTTCCTCCACACTGCACAGCTGTGCCCCGACCCCTGCACTGGATTTCTCTTAGTCTCTGCAGAACCTATTTTCCACCAAATGGGTCGAGATGGCATTTCCTTTAAGCACACCTTGACCGGCACACCTGCCCTTCCACGCTTTCCCTTCTCCCCATGGCCACCAGGTAGCAGCTCCCATGCTCAGGCCTCTCCTCCCCAGGGGAGCTGTCCTGACCAGCCACGACAGCATACTTGCCTTGCCTTCCAGCAAGTTTTTCACCTGTTCACTGGGGCAGGATGCTTCCCGCTTCCTGCCTGCCTGTCGTGCTCCCTTCCTTCCTTCCTTTCTTAATTCTGACATTAAACAGCGCTGTCTCCACCAAAACAACCTTGACTGCAAAAATCTTTGAAAGCATTAGTAAAGAGAAAAAAAACTTAAGGACTATATGGAAACATTTACATTGCATTTAATATATATAGAAATATTTTCAGGTTAAAAAAAATAAACAGCTTTTTAAAAAGTTGCTCATTTACAAAACTCTTGTAATTAACAAAATTGGCATTGGGGTTTTAGGAAGTTACAGCTCTAAGTAATGTTGCAGTGATTTCAATAGCTCTCTTCTTGTGGCAGTGCCCCCCAGTGAGTCAGTGAAGGGATTTGTTGTTTATACCCATTTTGGACAACAGTGAAGAGCTCGAGGCTGGGAAGTGGTGCAAACCCACTGTTAAACACGGGCTCTGCAAGGTGAACGCCGCCAGGACTCTGTCTGCATCTCTGTGCACCTGCCCAGGGTCTCGCCTTCCTAAAGAGAAGCACCACATCCAACCTCAGATGCCAGTGTGACTTGCAGCCCACCTCAGAGTGATTTACAGAGGCAGAAGCAAGCATTTAGAAATGAGTATGTATAAACCAAAAATTGAAAAAGTTCATGATATGGAAACAACATGCCCATTTAGACCCTACCACACATGCATTTGTGGCTACTTTAATTCCTGCTAAAACAATCTGAGGTTCATGGCTATTCACTGCTGCCCTGAGACATGCTCAGTGGGTTTCTCTACAAAACCACCTCAGCACTGTTTCCTCAGGTTATTTAGTGCCTTAGTTCCAAGCACAGAATGAGCCTGTTCTATTTCCAGTGCTTAAGGAGTGGGGAAGTTCTCCTCTAAGGGTCCAGAGAGACAGTGATTTAAATTCTGTATTTACAGGATCAGCTGAGAAATCAGAAGGTCCCTGAAAGATGTGCTCTATGGAGGAAATCAAGGTTGTGAAAAAAAAAGAGAGAGAAAGACACCATTAAATTGTTTCAGAATCTCATCTTTCATGCTTAGTGATGAGAACAAATGACAAATTTGGATTCCAAGAGGAAAAACATGCATCCCTATTAATGGTCAAACTACTCCTGAGCTTAGCATAGTTGGGGTTAAGAAGTGCACATCTGCCATGGGCGCCGACTGGGCCTGCCCCAAATCCCTTCCAGGGCCCAGGGCAGGCGCGGGGAGGCTGGGGAGGAGGGCTCTGCAGAATCTCTGCATTCCTCTAAGCTTACTGAAGTCCATGATCAGACAGAAAAGTGGTCTTGTTTGACAGGATGGGGCAAATTCTCCCATACATTTGTTGATGTGAGCACAATTTTGTACAACACTTTAAAAATTAAGCTGATTGTCATTTGACTATTCAAACACATTTGTATCCATATAGAGTTCCCATTACATGGGGAGCAGGCAAATCGAGTTATCAACACAATACAAATGGAGGAGGGCCAGGGCCCTCAATCCCTAGTACACTATTTTTGTCACAATTACAATAACATAATAATATCACTGTTTTACTAATTAATTTTATAATAATTAAGAAGTAACATATTAAGTTTCAGATACTGTTACATGTTCCATATATACTATCCTGTTTAAGTCCCTCAGTAATCAGTGACGTAGGTATTATTACTACCTACATTATAAGGGAGAGGAAAGGAAGTAGGGGTGAGGGAATTAGGTAGCAAACTTCCCCAGGGACCCCAGCTAGGATGTGTCAGGACCAAAACTCAAAGCAGCTCTGACTGCAGTCAGCGGGGTTATGTCCCTGCCTAAAGACAGGGCTGACTGCACTCGGCCTAAACAACAGCACAAATCCAATGACAAGAGAGGGCCTGTTGGTGTCCCCTCCTCAACCAGCACGCATGCATCTAGGCAAAAGAAAGGGGAGAGCAGGATAGATCAGCCTGGCTAACGTGGTTCCCGCAGGTCGCCTGGTAAGGGTTAACCACTAAAACCCTGGCCCTTTGGAAACCAAAAGACTGCCAGTTTTCCTTTGGCGCGGGGTCCCCACGTTCATAGGACACAGAGCCGCCTACATGGAGAGGATGGGGAGCAATCAGGCTTGCAGAGCAGCTGCAGAGGTAGCCCACTGGGGAGCAGGTCCCAGCACCCCTGCACTCACCGCAGTCCCGTGGCTGTCAACAGAAAAAACAGCAAAAAGGAACTGTGGAATCGCCAAGCACTTCAGGTGCACGAACACCACGGAAAGGAGAAAGCAAACAGAACTCACACTCAGACAATAAAGTGACTCAGAAGCAGACTTTGAAGTAAGTGTAATTCATAGTCCCCAGGAAATGAGTATTCAGTACATGAGGCAATACTAGACTGTTATGAAAAAAAGAATCAGTGAGAGACTTTGGAAATAAAATACCCAATTGTTGAAATAAAATGTCAATAGATACTAAGAACTAAGGAAATCCAAGCTGAAGAGTGACTTTCTGAACTAGAAGGCAATACCAAGATACTCCCCGAAAATGGGGCAAAAGGAGATAAAGAGGACAGAAGGAAAATTAAATCTGCAGGGAGAGACAGAAGTGCCAACAGCAATCAAACTGAAGCTGCAGGCCGGAAGAGGGGACAAAAGGGAGGTGAAAATCAACAATGTAAATATAAGAATTTCCCCCAAAAGAAAGACACAGTTCTCAGGTTGACCGAAATGGCCTTCCAGTGCTGAGCATTTAACTAACGGGGAAAAATTACTTAGATCATCATTTTGAAATCTTGAGAACATCAAGGGCAAATATATCATTAAAAAGCAATCAAAGAGTAAAGCAGCTTAGCTGCAAAGGAACAGGAATCAGACTGACATAGATTCTTATCAGCAAATCTGGGTACAAGAAGATAATGCAGCAGTCCCCTTAAAGTGCTGAAGGAAAAGACTTTGGGGTCTAGAACTCTATTCAGCAAAACCATCGCTCAGTTGTGAGAAGAGCATAAAAGCATTTTCAGGGACACACAGAATCAGTTTGCAGTGTACAGACAGTCACCGAGAGATCCTAGGGGCTCTACTCCAAAGAGAAGGAGGAAACACAGGGGTGCACTGGTGAGCAAAGAGCTGAGTACGTCCCTGTCAGCCGTGCTCTGGGGCCAGCTGCAGCAATTTCAACAAAGACAGAGTGGGTTGAAAAGATGGAGGCACAAAACCCATGCTAAGGCTTCATCTTCTTTTTGTCCAGGAGCCTCAGTGTAGAGAGGAAAGCTTACATACACTGACTGATGTAACCACTGTACGGGAAGAAATAAGTCATTATTGTAGCCATAATTTAAACATAACCTCTAGAAGAAAAAATTTACATATAGAAGTTTCAAAAGGCTAAGGAAAATATCAAAGAAAACTTGAAGCAACAAAAGCACAATCCACAAAAGAAAATTTTGATAAAACTTAATTTTGTTAAAATTAAAAACTTTGCATTGAGAGCCAAGATGGCAGCATGAGTACAGCAGCGGAAATCTCCTCCCAAAACCACATATATCTATGAAAATATAACAAAGACAACTCTTCCTAGAATAGAGACCAGAGGACACAGGACAACATCCAGACCACGTCCACACCTGAGAGAACCCAGTGCCTCGTAAAGGGGGTAGGAAACAAGCCCTGGCCCCGCGGGAGCCGAGCGCCCCTCCCCCCAGCTCCCGGCGGGAGAAGAGCAGGCAGAGCGGGAGGGAGACGGAGCCCAGGACTGCTAAACACCCAGCCCCAGCCATCCGGGCCAGAGCGCAGACACAGTGTGTGCGCGGGGGGCCCTGGATGCTAGGGAAACAGGGCAGCAGGACCGGTGAGCGGGTCCCTGAGGCTGGCACCTGGGGACAAAGAAAAGCGAGCGGCGCTTTTTTTTTTAATTATTTATTTATTTATCTTTGCGAATGGTTTTTAGAAGTCTTAAATGGACAGGTACCCCAAAACCGGATGGAAGCATCCCGGGACACTTAGTCCAGAGGCAGGGAAACTGGGGATCTCTCGGCACCCTAACCCTTGGGCTGCAGGGAGCAGGGAGGCCCATTACAGAGATAAATAGCCTCCCAGCAGCTCCCCCTGCAACGCGACTCCACCACTTTGCAGCAGAGGCCGGAGCCAGGCCACGCCCACAGCAACAGCAGAGATAAACTCCATAGCAGCCGGGCAGGAAGCAGAAGCCCTGTCTGCACGCAGCTGCGCAGCACAAGCCACTAGAGGCCGCTGTTCTCAGGAGAGGAGGGCCACAAACCAACAAGAAAGGAAGTCCTTCCAGCCGTCACTCGTCCCAGTTCTGCAGACTATTCCTATCACCATGAAAAGGCAAAGCTACAGGCCGACAAAGATCACAGAGACAACACCAGAGAAGGAGACAGACCTAACCAGTCTTCCTGACAAAGAATTCAAAATAAAAATCAAAAACATGTTGACAGAGATGCAGAGAAATATGCAAGAGCAATGGGATGAAGTCCGGAGGGAGATCACAGATGCCAGAAAGGAGATCGCAGAAATGAAACAAACTCTGGAAGGGTTTATAAGCAGAATGGATAGGATGCAAGAGGCCATTGATGGAATAGAAACCAGAGAACAGGAACGCATAGAAGCTGACATAGAGAGAGATAAAAGGATCTCCAGGAACAAAACAATATTAAGAGAACTGTGTGACCAATCCAAAAGGAACAATATCCATATTATAGGGGTACCAGAAGAAGAAGAGAGAGTAAAAGGGATAGAAAGTGTCTTTGAAGAAATAATTGCTGAAAAATTCCCCAAACTGGGGGAGAAAATAATCGAACAGACCATGGAAATACACAGAACTCCCAGCAGAAAGGACCCAAGGAGGACAACACCAAGACACATAATAATTAAAATGGCAAAGATCAAGGACAAGGAAAGAGTTTTAAAGGCAGCTAGAGAGAAAAAGGTCACCTATAAAGGAAAACCCATCAGACTATCATCAGACTTCTCAACAGAAACCTTACAGGCCAGAAGAGAATGGCATGATATATTTAATGCAATGAAATGGAAGGGCCTTGAACCAAGGATACTGTATCCAGCACAATTATCATTTAAATATGATGGAGGGATTAAACAATTCCCAGACAAGCAAAAGTTGAGGGAATTTGCCTCCCACAAACCACCTTTACAGGGCATCTTACAGGGACTGCTCTAGATGGGAGCACTCCTAAAAAGAGCACAGAACTAAACACCCAACATATGAAGAATCGAGGAGGAGGAATAAGAAGGGAGAGAAGAAAAGAATCTCCAGACAGTGTATATAACAGCTCAATAAGTGAGCTAAGTTAGGCAGTAAGATACTAAAGAGGCTAACCTTGAACCTTTGGTAACCACGAATTTAAAGCCTGCAATGGCAATAAGTACATATCTTTCAACAGTCACCCTAAATGTAAATGGACTTAATGAACCAATCAAAAGACAGAAAGTAATAGAATGGATAAAAAAGCAAGACTCATCTACATGCTGCTTATAAGAAACTCACCTCAAACCCAAAGACATGCACAGACTAAAAGTCAAGGGATGGAAAAACATATTTCAGGCAAACAACAGAGAGATGAAAGCAGGGGTTGCAGTACTAATATTAGACAAAATAGACTTCAAAACAAAGAAAGTAACAAGAGAAAAAGAAGGACACTACATAATGATAAAGGTCTCAGTCCAGCAAGAGGACATAACCATTCTAAATACATATGCAGCCAACATAGGAGCACCAGCATATGTGAAACAAATACTAACAGAACTAAAGGGGGAAATAGACTGCAATCCATTCATTCTAGGAGACTTCAACACACCACTCACCTCAAAGGATAGATCTACCAGGCAGAAAATAAGTAAGGGCACGGAGGCACTGAACAACACACTAGAACACACGGACCTAACAGACATCTATAGAACTCTACATCCAAAAGCAACAGGATATACATTCTTCTCAAGTGCACATGGAACATTCTCCAGAATAGACCACATGCTAGTGCACAAAAAGAGCCTCAGTAAATTCCAAAATATTGAAATTCTACCAACCAATTTTTCAGACCACAAAGGTATAAAACTAGAAATAAATTCTACAAAGAAAACAAAAAGGCTCATAAACACATGGAGGCTTAACAACATGCTCCTAAATAACCAATGGATCAATGAACAAATTAAAATAGAGATCAAGGAATATATGGAAACAAATGACAACAACAACACAAAGCCCCAACTTCTGTGGGACACAGCGAAAGCAGTCTTAAGAGGAAAGTATATAGTAATCCAGGCACACTTGAAGAAGGAAGAACAATCCCAAATGAATAGTCTAACATCACAATTATCGAAACTGGAAAAAGAAGAACAAATGAGGCCTAAAGTCAGCAGAAGGAGGGACATAATAAAGATCAGAGAAAAAATAAACAAAATTGAGAAGAATAAAACAATAGCAAAAATCAATGAAACCAAGAGCTGGTTCTTTGAGAAAATAAACAAAATAGATAAGCCTCTAGCCAAACTTATTAAGAGGAAAAGAGAATCAACACAAATCAACAGAATCACAAATGAGAACAGAAAAATCACGACAGACTCCACAGAAATACAAAGAATTATTAAAGACTACTATGAAAACCTATATGCCAACAAGCTGGAAAACCTAGAAGAAATGGACAACTTCCTAGAAAAATACAACCTTCCAAGACTGACCAAGGAAGAAACACAAAAGTTATACAAACCAATTATGAGCAAAGAAATTGAAACGGTAATCAAAAAACTACCAAAGAACAAAACCCCCGGGCCGGATGGACTTACCTCAGAATTTTATCAGACACACAGAGAAGACATAATACCCATTCTCCTTAAAGTTTTCCAAAAAATAGTAGAGGAGGGAATACCCCCAAACTCATTCTATGAAGCCAACATCACCCTAATACCAAAACCAGGCAAAGACCCCACCAAAAAAGAAAATTACAGACCAATATCCCTGATGAATGTAGATGCAAAAATACTCAATAAAATATTAGCAAACCGAATTCAAAAGTATATCAAAAGGATCGTGCACCATGACCAAGTGGGATTCATCTCAGGGATGCAAGGATGGTACAACATTCGAAAATCCATCAACATCATCCACCACATCAACAAAAAGAAAGACAAAAACGACATGATCATCTCCATAGATGCTGAAAAAGCATTTGACAAAATTCAACATCCATTCATGATAAAAACTCTCAGCAATACGGGTATAGAGGGCAAGTACCCCAACATAATAAAGGCCATATATGATAAACCCACAGCCAACATTATAATGAACAGCGAGAAGCTGAAAGCTTTTCCTCTGAGATCGGGAACAAGACAGGGATGCCCACTCTCCCCACTGTTATTTAATATAATACTGGAGGTCCTAGCCAAGGCAATTAGAAAAAACAAAGAAATACAAGGAATCCAGATTGGTAAAGAAGAAGTTAAACTGTCACTATTTGCAGATGACATGATATTGTACATAAAAAACCCTAAAGACTCCACTCCAAAACTACTAGAACTGATATCGGAATACAGCAAAGTTGCAGGATACAAAATTAACACACAGAAATCTGTGGCTTTCCTATATACTAACAATGAACCAATAGAAAGAGAAATCAGGAAAACAATTCCATTCACAATTGCATCAAAAAGAATAAAATACCTAGGAAGAAGCCTAACCAAAGAAGTGAAAGACCTGAAAACTACAAGTCACTCTTAAGAGAAATTAAAGGGGACACTAACAAATGGAAACTCACCCCATGCTTGTGGCTAGGAAGAATTAATATCATCAAAATGGCCATCCTGCCCAAAGCAATATACAGATTTGATGCAATCCCTATCAAATTACCAGCAACATTCTTCAACGAACTGGAACAAATAATTCAAAAATTCATTCGGAAACACCAAAGACCCCGAATAGACAAAGCAATCCTGAGAAAGAAGAATAAAGTAGGGGGGATCTCACTCCCCAACTTCAAGCTCTACTACAAAGCCATAGTAATCAAGACAATTTGGTACTGGCACAAGAGCAGAGCCACAGACGAGTGGAACAGATTAGAGACTCCAGACATTAACCCAAACATATATGGTCAATTAATATTTGATAAAGGAGCCACGGACATACAATGGGGAAATGACAGTCTCTTCAACAGATGGTACTGGCAAAACTGGACAGCTACATGTAGGAGAATGAAACTGGACCATTGTCTAACCCCATACACAAAAGTAAATTCAAAATGGATCAAAGACCTGAATGTAAGTCATGAAACCATAAAACTCTTAGAAAAAAACATAGGCAAAAACCTCTTAGACATAAACATGAGTGACCTCTTCTTGAACATATCTCCCTGGACAAGGAAAACAAGAGCAGAAATGAACAAGTGGGACTATATTAAGCTGAAAAGCTTCTGTACAGCAAAGGACACCATCAAGAGAACAAAAAGGTATCCTACAGTATGGGAGAATATATTTGTAAATGACAGATCCTATAAAGGCTTGACGTGCAAAATATATAAAGAGCTCACACACCTCAACAAACAAAAAACAAATAATCCAATTAAAAAATGGGCAGAGGAACTGAATAGACAGTTCTCCAAAGAAGAAATACAGATGGCCAACAGACACATGAAAAGATGCTCCACATCGCTAATTATCAGAGAAATGCAAATTAAAACTACAATGAGGTATCACCTCACACCAGTAAGGATGGCTATCATCCAAAAGACAAACAACAACAAATGTTGGTGAGGTTGTGGAGAAAGGGGAACCCTCCTACACTGCTGGTGGGAATGTAAATTAGTTCAACCACTGTGGAAAGCAGTGTGGAGGTTCCTCAAAATGCTCAAAATAGACTTACCATTTGACCCAGGAATACCACTCCTAGGAATTTACCCTAAGAACGCAGCACTCAAGTTTGAAAAAGACAGATGCACCCCTATGTTTACTGCAGCACTATTTACAATAGCCAAGAATTGGAAGCAACCTAAGTGTCCATCAGTAGATGAATGGATACAGAAGATGTGGTACATATACACAATGGAATATTACTCAGCCATAATAAGAAAACAAATCCTACCATTTGCAACAACATGGATGGAGCTAGAGGGTATTATGCTCAGTTAAATAAGCCAAGCGTAGAAAGAGAAATACCAAATGATTTCACTCATCTGTGGAGTATAAGAACAAAGGAAAAACTGAAGGAACAAAACAGCATCAGAATCACAGAACCCAAGAATGGACTAAAAGGTACCAAAGGGAAAGGGACTGGGGAGGATGGGTGGGAAGGGAGGGATAAGGGGGGGAAGAAGAAAGGGGGTATTAAGATTAGCATGCATAAAGGCGGGGGTGGGAGAAAGGGGAGGGCTGTACAACACAGAGAAGACAAGTAGTGATTCTCCAACATTTTGCTATGCTGATGGACAGTGACTGTAAAGGGGTTTATGGGGGGGACCTGGTATAGGGGAGAGCCTAGTAAAAATAATATTTTTCATGTAATTGTAGATTAATGATAACAAAAAAAAAAAAAGGAAAGGAAAGAAAAGGGGGATTACTCCCTGATAGGATAAAACTAACTGTAAATCCACGATTAAAGCATGCTTTAAATATCCTTAATTTTCATCATTTAAAGGGTGTCAGATGATCAGCTATGGAAGTACATTTTTCTGATAATATTCCTTTCTCTTAAAAAAAAAAAAAGCAGTTCCTGTGTGGTGACCTCCAATAAGTTCTTCACAATGATATAAAGGGCATATCAAAGTGTGGGCAAAGGTTTGTTTGTGTTTATATGTTTATACAGAGGATCAAAGCCTAATTTGGCTACCCAGAAAATGAATTAAGATACCATATGAAGAAGAACTTCCAATATCAACATTCTCTGGAAGAGTCATTCCAGAAGATGAACATCAAAAAACCCCAACAAAGATCCACGCACTGCTACAGCTGTAGATGCACTCATCCCACCAGTTCCTGGACTTGCCATGGGAATGAGGAAGGAGATATCTAAGCTGGCCTGTGCATACAGTAAAACAACAAAATTGACTGGATCTACACTGTTGGAACTCAACCAAGAATTAGGAGAAGTGCAAGTTGCAGCACTCCAAAATCTTGCGACTACAGACTATCTACTGTTAAAAGAACATATGGGGAGGCGGAGCCAACATGGCGGCGTGAGTAGGACAGTGGGAATCTCCTCCCAAAAACATATATACTTTTGAAAATACAACAAACACAACTAGCCCTAAAAGAGAGACCAGAAGACGCAGGACAGTGGCCAGACTGCAGCTACACCAGCGAGAACCCAGCGACTGGTGAAAGGGGTAAGATACAAGCCCCGGCCCGGCGGGACCCGAGCGCCCCTCCCCCCAGCTCCCGGCGGGAGAACAATAGGCAGAGCGGGAGGGAGACGGAGCCCAGGACTGCCGAACACCCAGCCCCAGCCATCCGGGCCAGAGCGCAGACACAGTATATGCCCAGGGGGCCCTGGATACTGGGAGAACAGGGGGTAGACCTCAGAGCGGGTGCTGAAGCTGATGCCCCTGTGACAAAGAAAAGCGGGGGCTTTTTTGAAAGTCTTAAAGGGACAGGGACTTAACAGCTTGACGGAAACAACCCAGGTCACAGTACAGCAGCTGGAAATTACAGGGAAAACCGGGTGCACTAACCCCCTGGGCAACAGCTCTGAGACCCCTCACGGAGGCAAACAGTCAAGCAGCCCCCCCATCCATCACCCCACCGGGCGCTGCGAAAGCAGAGAAGCAGCCTGAGACAAATTCCGCCCACAGAAAGGGAAATTTCTCCCTTCCGGCCAGGCAAGACACAAAGACCCACTCTACACGCAATTACCCAACACAAGCCACTAGGGGTCGCAGTTGCCCCAGTAAAGAAAGGCCAGTAGTAAGTGAAAATTTTGGCCCTCCCAGCTGACAGTCAATAGCACCTGTCAACATGAAAAGGCAAAAAAATATGATTCAGACAAGACTAACCCAGACAGCTTCGGCATCTGCTACATCTTCCCCTGAGAAGGAATCTGGGGAGATAGATTTAGCCAGTCTACCTGAAAAAGAATTCAAAACAAAAGTCATAACCATGCTGATGGACTTGCAGAGAAATATGCAAGAACTAAGGAAGGAGAATTCAGAAATAAAACAAGCTCTGGAAGGACTTCAAAACAGAATGGACGAGATGCAAGAGACCATTAATGGACTAGAAAACAGAGAACAGGAACGCAGAGAAGCTGATGCAGAGAGAGATAAAAGGATCTCCAGGAATGAAAGAATTTTAAGAGAGCTGAGTGATCAATATAAAAGAAATAATTTAAGAATCATAGGCATTCCAGAAGAAGTAGAGAGAGAAAAGGGGATAGAAAATGTCTTTGAAGAAATAATTGCTGAAAATTTCCCCAAACTAGGGGAAGAAATGGCCTCTCAGACCACAGAGGTACACAGAACTCCCATGACAAGGGATCCAAGGAGGGCAACACCAAGACACATAATAATTAAAATGGCAAAGATCAAAGACAAGGACAAAGTATTACAAGCAGCCAGAGAGAAAAAAAAGGTTACCTACAAAGGAAAACCCATCAGGCTATCATCAGACTTCTCAACAGAAACCCTACAGGCCAGAAGAGAATGGCATGATATACTTAATGCAATGAAACAGAAGGGCCTCGAACCAAGACTACTGTATCCAGCACGAATATCATTTAAATATGAAGGAGGGATTAAACAATTCCCAGACAAGCAAAAGTTGAGGGAATTTGCCTCCCACAAACCACCTCTACAGGGCATCCTACAGGGACTGCTCTAGATGGGAGCACTCCTAAAAAGAGCACACAACAAAACACCCAACATATGAAGAAGGGAGGAGGAGGAATAAGAAGGGAGAGAAATAAAGAATCATCAGATTGTGTTTATAATAGCTCAACAAGCGAGTTAAGTTAGACAGTAAGACAGTAAAGAAGCTAACCCTAAACCTTTGGTAACCACAAACTTAAAGCCTGCAATGGCAATAAATTCATACCTTTCAATAATCACCCTAAATGTAAATGGACTGAATGCACCAATCAAAAGACACAGAGTAATAGAATGGATAAAAAAGCAAGATCCATCCATATGCTGCTTACAAGAGACTCACCTCAAACCCAAAGACGCGCACAGACTTAAAGTCAAGGGATGGAAAAAGATATTTCAAGCAAACAACAGAGAGAAGAAAGCAGGTGTTGCAATTCTGGTATCAGACAAAACAGACTTCAAAATAAAGAAAGTAAAAAAAGACAAAGAAGGACATTACATAATGATAAAGGGCTCAGTCCATCAAGAGGATATAACCATTATAAATATATATGCACCCAATACAGGAGCACCAACATACCTGAAACAAATATTAACAGAACTAAAGGAGGAAATAGAATGCAATGCATTCATTCTAGGAGACTTCAACACACCACTCACTCCAAAGGACAGATCCACCAGACAGAAAATAAGTAAGGACACAGAGGCACTGAACAACACACTAGAACAGATGGACCTAATAGACATCTACAGAACTCTACATCCAAAAGCAACAGGATACACGTTCTTCTCAAGTGCACATGGAACATTCTCCAGAATAGACCACATACTAGGACACAAAAAGAGCCTCAGTAAATTCCAAAAGATTGAAATCCTACCAACCAACTTTTCAGACCACAAAGGCATTAAACTAGAAATAAACTGTTCAAAGAAAGCAAAAAGGCTCACAAACACATGGAGGCTAAACAACACGCTCCTAAATAATCAATGGATCAATGACCAAATCAAAATGGAGATCCAGCAATATATGGAAACAAATGACAACAACAACACTAAGCCCCAACTTCTGTGGGACGCAGCAAAAGCAGTCTTAAGAGGAAAGTATATAGCACTCCAAGCATATTTAAAAAAGGAAGAGCAATCCCAAATGAACGGTCTAATGTCACAACTATCAAAATTGGAAAAAGAAGAACAAATGAGGCCTAAGGTCAGCAGAAGGAGGGACATAATAAAGATCAGAGAAGAAATAAATAAAATTGAGAAGAATAAAACAATAGCAAAAATCAATGAAACCAAGAGCTGGTTCTTCGAGAAAATAAACAAAATAGATAAGCCTCTAGCCAGACTTATTAAGAGGAAAAGAGAGTCAACACAAATCAACAGTATCAGAAATGAGAAAGGAAAAATCACAACAGATCCCGCAGAAATACAAAGAATTATTAGAGACTACTATGAAAACCTATATGCTAACAAGCTGGGAAACCTAGGAGAAATGGACAACTTCCTAGAAAAATACAACCTTCCAAGACTGACCCAAAAAGAAACAGAAAATCTAAACAGACCAATTACCAGCAACGAAATTGAAGCGGTAATCAAAAAACTACCAAAGAACAAAACCCCCGGGCCAGATGGATTTACCTCGGAATTTTATCAGACATACAGGGAAGACATAATACCCATTCTCCTTAAAGTTTTCCAAGAAATAGAAGAGGAGGGGATACTCCCAAACTCATTCTATGAAGCTAACATCACCCTAATACCAAAACCAGGCAAAGACACCACCAAAAAAGAAAACTATAGACCAATATCCCTGATGAACGTAGACGCAAAAATACTCAACAAAATTTTAGCAAACCGAATTCAAAAATACATCAAAACCATCGTACACCATGACCAAGTGGGATTCATCCCAGGGATGCAAGGATGGCACAACATTCGAAAGTCCATCAATATCATCCACCACATCAACAAAAAGAAAGACAAAAACCACATGATCATCTCCATAGATGCTGAAAAAGCATTTGACAAAGTTCAACATCCATTCATGATAAAAACTCTCAGCAAAATGGGAATAGAGGGCAAGTACCTCAACATAATAAAGGCCATCTATGATAAACCCACAGCCAACATTATATTGAATAGCGAGAAGCTGAAAGCATTTCCGCTGAGATCGGGAACTAGACAGGGATGCCCACTCTCCCCACTGTTATTTAACATTGTACTAGAGGTCCTAGCCACGGCAATCAGACAAAACAAAAAAATACAAGGAATCCAGATTGGCAAAGAAGAAGTCAAACTGTCACTATTTGCAGATGACATGATACTGTACATAAAAAACCCTAAAGACTCCACCCCAGAACTACTAGAACTGATATCGGAATACAGCAAAGTTGCAGGATACAAAATCAACACACAGAAATCTGTGGCTTTCCTATATACCAACAATGAACCAACAGAAAGAGAAATCAGGAAAACAACTCCATTCACAATTGCATCAAAAAAAATAAAATACCTAGGAATAAACCTAACCAAAGAAGTGAAAGACTTATATTCTGAAAACTACAAGTCACTCTTAAAAGAAATTGAAGGGGACACTAACAGATGGAAACGCATCCCATGCTCATGGCTAGGAAGAATTAATATCGTCAAAATGGCCATCCTGCCCAAAGCAATATACAGATTTGATGCAATCCCTATGAAACTACCAGCAACATTCTTCAATGAACTGGATCAAATAATTCAAAAATTCATATGGAACCACCAAAGACCCCGAATAGCCAAAGCAATCCTGAGAAAGAAGAATAAAGTAGGGGGGATCTCACTCCCCAACTTCAAGCTCTATTATAAAGCCATAGTAATCAAGACAATTTGGTACTGGCACAAGAACAGAGCCACAGACCAATGGAACAGACTAGAGAATCCAGACATTAACTCAGACATATATGGTCAATTAATATTTGATAAAGGAGCCATGGACATACAATGGCGAAATGACAGTCTCTTCAACAGATGGTGCTGGCAAAACTGGACAGCTACATGTAGGAGAATGAAACTGGACCATCGTCTAACCCCATATACAAAAGTAAACTCAAAATGGATCAAAGACCTGAATGTAAGTCATGAAACCATTAAACTCTTGGAAGAAAACATAGGCACAAACCTCTTAGACATAAACATGAGTGACCTCTTCTTGAACATATCTCCCCGGGCAAGGAAAACAACAGCAAAAATGAACAAGTGGGACTATATTAAGCTGAAAAGCTTCTGTACAGCAAAAGACACCATCAATAGAACAAAAAGAAACCCTACAGTATGGGAGAATATCTTTGAAAATGACACATCCGATAAAGGCTTGACGTCCAGAATATATAAAGAGCTCACACGCCTCAACAAACAAAAAACAAATAACCCAATTAAAAAATGGGCAAAGGAACTGAACAGACGGTTCTCCAAAAAAGAAATACAGATGGCCAACAGACACATGAAAAGATGCTCCACATCGCTAATTATCAGAGAAATGCAAATTAAAACTACAATGAGGTATCACCTCACACCAGTAAGGATGGCTGCCATCCAAAAGACAAACAACAACAAATGTTGGCGAGGCTGTGGAGAAAGGGGAACCCTCCTACACTGCTGGTGGGAATGTAAACTTGTTCAACCATTGTGGAAAGCAGTATGGAGGTACATCAAAATGCTCAAAACAGACTTACCATTTGACCCAGGAATTGCACTCCTAGGAATTTACCCTAAGAATGCAGCAATCAAGTATGAGAAAGATCAGTGCACCCCTATGTTTATCGCAGCACTATTTACAATAGCCAAGAATTGGAAGCAACCTAAATGTCCATCGATAGATGAATGGATAAAGAAGATGTGGTACATATACACAATGGAATACTACTCAGCCATAAGAAAAGGGCAAATCCAACCATTTGCAGCAACATGGATGGAGCTGGAGGGTATTTTGCTCAGTGAAACAAGCCAAGCAGAGAAAGAGAAATACCAAATGATTTCACTCATCTGTGGAATATAAGAACAAAGGAAAAACTGAAGGAACAAAACAGCAGCAGAATCACAGAACTCAAGAATGGACTAACAGGTACCAAAGGGAAAGGGACTGGGGAGGATGGGTGGGTAGGGAGGGATAAGGGGGGGAGAAGTAGGGGGGTATTAAGATTAGCATCCATAGCGGGGTGGGAGAAAGGGGAGGGCTGTACAACACAGAGAAGACAAGTAGTGATTCTACAACAGGTTGCTACGCTGATGGACAGTGACTGTAAAGGAGTATATAGGGGGGACCTGGTATAGGGGAGAGCCTAGTAAACAAAGTATTCGTAAGTATTCGTCATGTAAGTGTAGATTAATGATTAAAAAAAAAAAAAATGCAGTTCCTATGTGGTGACCTCTAATGAGTTCTACACAATAATATAAAGGACATATAAAAGTGTAGGCAAAGGGTCTGTTTGTGTTTATACAGAGGATCAAAGCCTAATTTGGCTACCCCGAAAATGAACTAAGAAACGATATGAAAGAGAACTTCCAACATCAGCACTCTCGGGAAGACTCATGCCAGAAGATGATCATCAAAAAACCCCAACAAAGATCCACGCACTGCTACAGCTGTAGATGCACTCATCCCACCAACTCCTGGACTTGCCATGGGAATGAAGGAGATATCTAAGCTGGCCTGTGCATACAGTAAAACAACAAATTTGACTGGATCTATACTGTTGGAACTCAACCAAGAATTAGGAGAAGTGCAAATTGTAGCGCTCCAAAATCTTACAACTACAGACTATTTACTGTTAAAAGAACATATGGGATGTGAACAGTGCCCAGGAATGGGTTGTTTTAATTTGTCTGATTTTTCTCAAACTATTCAAATTCAGTTAGATAATAACCATCATATCATTGATAAGTTTTCACAAATGCCTAGGGTGCCTAACTGGTTTTCTTGGTTTCACTGGAGATGGCTGGTAATTACAGGTATGCTTTGGTTATGTAACTATACTCCTATTATGTTAATGTGTGTGCGCAATTTAAGTAGTAGCTTAAAATATATACATGCTGAAGTTACTCTACAAGAAGATATGTCAAAGAAATAATCAATCTTCCCATGTTTTCTCCCGCCTGCTACTTCTATAGCTTTTCTTCTTCCTTCCTAATTACAACGAATTCTTAAATAGAATTCGTGCCTCATATCAAATTTACCGAGTATCATAACTCCTCCAAGTGGTAAAGATACCTCAAGACAAATGCTGGGCATAGAAGCCACAGGGCATAAATATGCAAAGAAATAAAAAGCTAACCATTTCAAACAATAAGGCTTCTCTCTCACTTACCAACTTAACATTTCCCTGTGTGGCCCCGGAAGATGACTGGTTAGCCAGAGACGGGTAAGATTCCTCAAGGGAGGAACAACCTAAGACAGGCACAGTCGCTGGGGGGTCATCAGGTGAGAAATTGGGGATCAACAGAGGTGAGGCTTAGAACCTCACCCCCCCTGTACTGAGAGAAATCTTCTGCATATGTGGATGTTTTATTGCCCTTGTCTAGCTTGGATTAACACATAGTCTACAGGCACACACCTGATCATCTACATTTGCTCTCTTACAACACTAAACTGTTTTCTACCTTTATGTTGTATCTACCTACCACTTCAGCATCTTATTAAAAATAATAAAGAGAGAAATGTGGTATCCACATATAAATCAAGTATAAAAATCAAATGTGTATTCATATTTGAACTGACTGTTTATAGTTCATAATGCATGAGCAAAACCAAAAGTTTCTGTGATGACTGCCCTTGTACTGTTCACCATGTAACTTATTCACTATGTAAGAATTTGTTCTCCATGTAAGAACTTGTTCGTTATGCTTCAGAAGATTGGAGACTGACGAAAAATAGGCTTGGGGTGGATTAATGATTGTGCATTGAGCATTGACTCCCCTATACAGAATTTTATTGTTGTTAACAACCATTTGATCAATAAAAATGAGAGATGCCCTAACAACAACAACCAAGAAAAAGTACACACTTCCAATTGTAAAATAAATAAGCAACCGGGATGTAATGTATAGCATAAGGAATATAGTCAAAATATTGTAACAACTTGGTATGGTGATAGCTGGTACTTAGAATTATCATGTATATAAATGTTGAATCACTGTGTTGTACACCTGAAACTAATGTAATGTAATACTGTGTGTCAACTACCCTTCAATAAAAAATAATTATCTAAAAAAAAAAAAAAAAAAAAAAAAAAAAAAAAAAAGAACATATGGGATGTGAACAGTTCCCAGGAATGTGTTGTTTTAATTTGTCTGATTTTTCTCAAACTATTCAAATTCAGTTAGACAATATCCATCATATCATTGATAAGTTTTCACAAATGCCTAGGGTGCCTAACTGGTTTTCTTGGTTTCACTGGAGATGGCTGGTAATTGTAGGTCTGCTTTGGTTATGTAGCTGTATTCCTATTATGTTAATGTGTGTGTGCAATTTAATTAGTAGTTTAAAACCTATACATGCTTATGTTACTCTACAAGAAGATATGTCAAAGAAATAATCCATCTTCCCATGTTTTCTTCCGTCTGCTACTTCTATAGCTTTTCTTCTTCCTTCCTAATTACAACCCTTAAATAGAATTCGTGCCTCATATCAAATTTACCGAGTATCATAATTCTTCCAAGTGGTAAAGATACCTCAAGACAAATGCTGGGCATAGAAGCTACAGGGCATAAATATGCAAAGAAGTAAAAAGCTAACCTTTTCAAACAATAAGGCTTCCCTCTCACTTACCAACTTCACATTTCCCTGTATGGCCCCGGAAGATGACTGGTTAGCCAGAGACGGGTAAGATTCCTCAAGGGAGGAACAACCTAAGACAGGCACAGTCGCAGGGGGGCCATCAGGTGAGAAATTGGGGATCAACAGAGGTGAGGCTTAGAACCCCACCCCCCCTGTTCTGAGAGAAATCTTCTGCATACGTGGATGTTTTATTGCCCTGGTCTAGCTTGGATTAACACATAGTCTACAGGCACACACCTGATCATCTACATTTGCCCTCTTACAGCACTAAACTATGTTTCCTACCTTTATTTTGCATCTACGTACCACTTCAGCATTTTATTTAAAATAATAATAATAATAACAATAATAATAAGGGAGAAATGTGGGATTCACATATAAATCAAGTATAAAAATCAAATGAATATTCATATTTGACCTGATTGTTTATAGTTCATAATGCGTGATCAAAACCGAAAGTTTTTGTGCTGACTGCCCTTGCACTGTTCACCATGTAAGAACTTATTCACTGTGTAAGAATTTGTTCACCATGTAAGAACTTGTTCGTTATGCTTCAGAAGATTGGAGACTGTTGAGAACTAGGCTTGGGGTTGATTAATGATTGTGCATTGAGTCCCCTATACAGAATTTTATTGTTGTTAACAACCATTTGATCAATAAATATGAGAGATGCCCTCTCAAAAAAAAAAGAAAAAAAAATTTAAAATTGTGCTCCACAAAAGACATGTAGAGAATGAAAAGACAAGCCATGGACTGGGAGACAGTAGTTGCAAAACAGGTATCTGATAAAAGACTTGTATCTAAAATATACAGAGCTCTTAAAATTCAACAATGAGAAAACAACTTTATTTACAAATGGACAGAAGGTCTGAAAAGATACTTCACCAAAGAAGACATACACATGGCAAATAAGGATATGAAAAAAATTTTTTACATCATATGTCACTAAGGGGATGGTGAATTAAAACAACAGTGAGATATCACTACATACCTACTAGACTGGCCCAAATCCAGAACACTGACAAATGCTGGTGAAGATGTGGAGCAACAGGAACTCTTCTTCATTGCCAGTAAGAATGCAAAATGGCACAGCCACTTTGGAAGACAGTTTGGCAGTTTCTTACAAAATTAAGTATACTCTTACTAGATGACTCAGCACTCACCACTTTTGGTATTGACCCAAAGGAGCTGAAAACTTAGGTCCACACAAAAACCTGCACGCAGAAGTTTATGACAGCTTTATTCATGATTCCCAAAACTTGGAAGCAACCTAGATATCATTCAGTAGGTTAATGGGTAAATAAACTGGTACGTCCAGACAATAGAACATTATTCAGGGATTAAAAAAAAAAAAGAAATGAGGTGTCAAGCCACAAAAAGACATAGAGGAACCTTAAATGCATATCACTAAGTGAAAGAAACCAATCTGAGAAGCCTACATTCTGTCTGATTCCAACCAGAGGACATTCTGGATAAGGCAAAACTATGGAAACAGTGAGAAGTCAGTGGTTGCTGGGGGTTGGGTGTGGGGGTGGGGAGGGACGAACAGGCAGAGCACAGGAGATTTTTAGGGCAGTGAAAATACTCTGGATGATATGTAATAATGGACACATGTCATTATACATTTGTCACGGTTCAACACTATAATGCTGACCTCATGGTGTGACATCATAGCACTGAATTCTGAGTTAACATAGACATCATCATATCCAAGGTATTGTCTCCATGGCCTCGGCCTTAAACCGCTGTCCCTCGGTATGTCTTGTCCACATGTCATCCTGCATAAAGCTGCTGGATGGTGGACTTAGAACTACAGACTAGCTCTCCTCCCCTGGGCACCTTCAGTCATACTCTACAGCCAGGCTCATAAAGCCAAGATCTCTACTGAAATACACCTTAGACTACAGACAACAGAGTTCTTCACTATACAGACTTACAGAGTTAGAGTCAAATCATTTCCTTAGAGCAAAATAACCACACACCACTGATACAAGACATCAGACCACCTACAATATCACAAGTATCATCTTGTTTACCGACACTGTATTTATCATCACATTACTTTCATCAGTGCAGTTTAAGAGAAATTCCTAAAAACTCAAAGTCACGAACAATCTAACAAGTGTAGCTTCGTCTCCTGGTACTAAAACCTACTTTGTCTTCCCATCAAGGCTCCCTGCCATTAACAGCCTGGTGCTTGAACATCACCTACTTGGATTTTTCTCTTTTGTACTTACTTTCTCCATTTTTCTGGGACTCGCATTTGAGAAAGTAATATATTATGGAGAATATATACATTAAGAGGGAAGCATTTTTAAATGTGTTGCTTTAAAAAAAACCATCTCGACCCCAGTAACTGACAGGCCTTTGGGAGCAGGCTGCTCCTTGAGGTGCCCACGGCTTGTAGGGAGGTTGTCGTGGGGCTGATGGGACTTGTAGCACATGGTCAAAAGGTCATTTAATCAGAAACTGCAAGTCCATAGTATTGGAGGATGCCGTCTGCAAATACTGACTGCTGATATGACAAAGACTCGAGCAAATAGTGCCGTATGGTTTCACTTAGGTGTGGAATCTGAAAAACGAAACAAATGAACAAACAAACAAAACAGAAATAGACCCATAAACATAGGGAATGCCTGGGTGGCTACCATGGGGGAAGGTGGGGAGGATGGGTGAAATAAGTGAAGTGGAAAAGAGGCACGAACTTCAAATTAAAAAATAATTTAGTCACAGTGATGGAAGTACAGTATAGGAAATACAGTCAATGATAGAGTAATTTCTTTGTATGGTGACAGACAGTAACTGCACTTATCATGGGGAGCAGTTAGTAATGTATATAATTGATGGATTACTAAGTCTGAAACCAATATAATACTGTATAGAAACTCTATTTCAATTTTTAAAAAAAGTAAAAATTTTAAAAGACAAGTATATTTTTTTAGAGATTAGGTTCAAAGAAGTATAGCAGAATTCCACAATACAGCAGTTCCCCCCTTACCCACTAGCAATAAGTTCAAAGACCCCCAGTGGATGCCCAAAACTGTAGACAGTACTGAAATCCTATGTATACTATGTATTTTCCTATACATACATACCTAGGATAAAGTTTACTTTAAAAATTAGGCACAGTAAGAGATTAACAACAATAACGATAAAATAGAACAACTATAACAATATACTGCAGCAGAAGTTATATGAACGTGGTCTTTCTCTGTGAACATATCTTACTGTAGTGCACTCACCCCTCTGCTTGTGATGGTAAGGTAACCACTCAGGTAGCCCCCTTGTAGAGAAGCCCCTCAGACTTCTCATTAACAAAGAGAAGCCTAAGTCCCTCAACCATGACCCATAGTGAGGGAATTAGACTCGGTAGTTAGAGAGGAAAGAAAGGGAGAGTTTGCACACTAAGGTAAAGCAAACTAAACAGACAGAGGACTCTTAGTTCCCCTCAAGGCCACAGATAAACTCTTGACTCACGTATCCTTGAAATGTTTTAGAGGAACTCAGACCCCTACCAGATGAGCCATCCACTGACCACAAGCTTGTGGACCCCAGACTGAGTGGAGACAGAAGACTGAAGACTAAGACTCTTGAAATAATACCCCATCACCTCACCACTGACCAACCAGAAATGGGCCGATCACACACCCTGAACCCCTTTCCCAGAATTTTCCCTTTAAAACCCTTGCTTGTAAAAAATAAATAAATAAAATAAAACCCTTGCTTGTAAGCAAACGGGGAGTTAAGGACATTGGGCACTAGATACCCCTTCTCGCTGCCTGGTGCCCTGCAGTAAACGTCCACTTCCTTCACTACATCCTGATGTCAACGTTTGGCTTTCCTGTGCATGGGATGAATAGACCCAGGTAATAATGCAAGATGATGACATAGCATCAGGCTGCTGTTGACCTTGTGATGATAGAGCAGAAGGAAGATCGTCTGCTTCTGGGTGGTGGACTGACCACAAGCTTCTGAAACTGCTCAAAGTGAAACCACAGGTAAGGGGGCTACTGTACCATGACCCGGTTCACTTACAAAGTTAAGGCAGGTATCTTAGACTATGCCCAGGGGAGATTTTCACTCAGTGTACAAGAAGACAAAACAACCCTGAAAAGAATACTAGAGGAGTCCAAAGACGCGGGCTCTAGCCTCTTGTTACTGCCCTGGCACATGGGGCAAGTCCCAGCATGGGACCTTCCAGAGCCTTCATTACCTCACCTAGAAATGACGGTGTTGGGCTGCCAGATCATTTTGTGAATGTCTGCAAAGTCCATGAAGGGTGGATAAAAAATGTTTGGACAAGATGATCTATAACAGTATTGTCCAACAAAAGCATGATACAAGCTACAGGGACAACCTTAAATTTTCTAGTAGCCACTCTAAAAAAAAGTAAACAGTATAATTTTAATGATATATTTTATTTAACCTGACCTGTCCAAAATATCATTTCACTATACAATAAACATAAAATATTACTAATGACATATTCTACATTACTTTTTCATAAGTCTTCAAAATCCAGTGTGCTCTTTACCACTTAGCACTCAATTCTGACCATCCTTCTCAAGGGCACAGTAGCCTCATGCAGCTGGTGGCCACCACAGTGGATGGCATGAATCTAGAAAGTCACCTTCAACTTTGATCATGTCTGGCTCTATAAAGTATTACCACCTCTTTCTATGCAGAGTATCCTGGGCTCTCTGAAGGACAAATGTTGAACAGGTGGAATAGTAACTTCTCTACTTGCCCATGATCAGGAAAGCTCCTCATCTTTCACGTGCCTGGCTTCCATCTACAGTTTGCTGACTCCAGCCCAGCTGTGGTTCTCAGCCATTCTCTCTTCTCACCTCTGAGGTTGCCGTGGTCCAGGCCCTTGTTACTTCTCACCTGGAATACCGCCAACAGTCCCTAACTGTGCACGGCATTTGCAAGCTCCTCTGTATCTACATCCAGCCCAATTTATTTTGACCTGAGACCCCTCTCAATCACCTGCTCACACTGGTGTCTCCCCTTCCAGAAAATCTACCTGAACCCTAACATCCGAAAATCAGACAATGGAAGAGTTAAATAGAGTTGAATAAATGTGTTTCCAAGCGTCAGGAAGGGTCCACGTGACATCTGTTCCTATTATTCTCACCTGCACAAATGGACAGCACAGGTAATTTGGGGAAGAGACGAGGGGGGGTCAGGAACACAAAAGAAACGCAACACATGATCTTACACTCTTAGCAATTCAGACAGGTTAGGCTGAGCAGCTGCGTGAGTCCCCACAGAGTCCAGAGGGCAGGTCACTTAGATAAACAGTAACTACCTCTTTGGGGATTCAAAGATAAAAATCCTGTAATTTTAAAACTACAATTATGTTTCTGCAGTGCATTAGAATAAAGAAAATGGAAAAGAGTCTTCAACAAGGATGATCATTATGTGGCTAAAAATAGTTGGGAATATCATCAGGCAGAATGCTTTTTCTCGCTTTGAATATGAATGAACTTCTCCAGGATATGAAGGGATCATTTAAGCGTATGAAAAAAGCAACCATCTTTGAACTGACTCTATGGAATTTCCAAACACAGGAACAGAGAAGTTACTTATTCCCTGTGCAGTTTGCTCATCCTAGTTTCCCGTGTGATCTGTCCAGTAATGTGCTTAAAATATTTACAGTGATCCTGGGATCCTCAGCACTGCTTCCAGTTAACACAGTAACTCTAGGGATAGAAAAGGGAAAAACAGCACCCAAACACTTCACCAAAATGTGTGAAGTGTGACATTTGCTTATGATTTGGCATGAGATTACAAGAGATTAGAAAACTGAGTTACAAATGTAAAACCCTTAACTCAGTCAATCAGAACTAGATCACTTTTTAGGGTGAAATTTGATGATATATCAGATTCTGATTTTTTACAGAGAGGCAGTAAGCAAGGTGAGGGATGAACTGAAGTTAGACCAAGAGATCTCTGCACGTAAACACGCACGCATGCACACACACCTAGGGTCATATGTTGACACAGTGAGCCCTCCACAGACATTGCTGATGAATGGACAGTGCTATTCGTGCGCTCTTATGAACACATCTCTACAGCAGACCCAGGTATCCATGTGTGCTGTGTCTCCGCGTGCCATCAGGGTATTCTGCACACGCAGCTAGCCATCCCCACGTCGCTCCGCTCCATCCAGGCAAGGCTCTCCTAGGTTTGTTTCTGTGTCTGCCCTTGATGCCGATGGGGAGAAACTCCTGGGGCAAGGACGTGAGATCACTTTTATTTTTGGCCTTTCCTAATGGTTGTTAACATTTGCTCTGAGCACTTTTACCAGCCTAAGTGGATGTAAATAACATCTTGTATCCAGTGTGGTATTGACCAGAGGTTATATTTAGTAAATGTAAAAATCTAAGGAGGAAACTGTAAAGACCCATCTTTAAAGGCACTCTGTATACATCCTCCCTTAAATGTTTGACAACTTATTAGAGAATAATTTTAATTTAATCCATGTGTCTAGCTGGCACCTCTGTCAGATACGGGTTTTAGATAAAACATACATTGTAAAATTAAAATCAATCAACAACTGAAAGCCATTAACTGAGACACTTACTGGCCACGGGTAAGATGATAACCTTCAGAGACCTTACAGGATGAACACTTTCTATAGTCAGAGTGCTTGATGGATAATCACACAAAAAGAATATGTAAATTCTCCAAGAATGATGCAGTCACCTCCTAGTTAGGCCTCCAGCGTTAGATTTAGAGGGGAAAATTACAGCTGCAGTCTTTGCCAATTCTGCTATTATGCAGCCAAAGCATGCAGATGGAGGAGTTTACCTTGGATAATAACAGGCAGCAGGAGAAACATGTGACATATTGTCAATATAAGCTGGGTTACATTCACAAAGTTCTCTTAATGTTTCAGATAATTAATGCATGTACTTTTATACCTCCTGAGGCACAAACTTTATTTTCATCCTCATTGGAAATAGAAGTGAAAGTTTTTGTATTGGAATATAGTTGATATACGATATTATATGGTTTCAGACGTAGCACATAAGGGATTCAATAATCGTACATTACTAAATGCTCACCACAGTAAGTGCGGTTACCCCCTGCTACCATACCAAGATATTATAATATTATTGGTTATATTCTCTATGCTCTACTTCCATGCCTATGACTATTTCACAATTCGCAGCCTGTACCTCTTTATCCCTTCATCTATTTCACCCATCTCCCCACGCCCCTCCCCTATGGTAACCAACAGTCTATTGTCAGTATTTATGGGCCTATTTCTTTTTTGTTGGTTTTGTTTTTTAGATACCACACAAAAGTAAAATCATACAGTAGTTGTCTTTCTCTGTCTGACTTATTTCACTTAGTATGATACACTCTAGGTTTTTAATGTCATGCAGGTAGCAAATGATTGTCAAAATCTGAATCCTCTTCTAACCCTAAAGCCTGGTGGTTTAATCCCTATATATACCATCTCAAAGAAACTTTCAAACACCATCTGGACCATTAGACGAATTCCAAAAATGATCCATGACAGAGCTCAGTCAAATCTTCATTTATTGAGTACCCACAGGACAAATAGTACAGCAAATGGAAGCAAGAGAAATGAGGCCCAGTTCTTTACTTATTTCCATTTGAGGAGCAGAAAACAATACAAAATGAACGAACTTGTTCTGTTCCACTTAGGTCTGATACCGAACAAGGCAGGCAGACTACGGTAGAAAGCACATAAAACTCGGCAATGAGCTGGTCCTGCCAGAAATGAACCAGCAAATAAGAAACGTCTCTGAGTTGTTTTTCACATCTGTGAAATGAGAGGAAAAAACCGTCTCTGAGTTACTGTCCAGCCCTTTATGATAAGAAAAATAACTTTTGTTTTTTGAGTTGCTGCCTAGGCATTTTACAGTATGATAACCAGAGGCTGGACATTAAAATAAGGACTTAAGTTCAGCATGCTCACTCTAAGTCCCCACTTTGCTGTTCCCCCACTTTGCTGTTCCTGGGCACCTTTTAAAATAGCCACTAGAGTTAAGCCCGCAAGAAGTTAGTTGCCTCCACCCAAACATCTTGTATGTAGCAGGCACTTGCTTCCCTGCTCCGTCTCTGGCTCTTTCAGACCTGGGATGAAGGACTGCCCTTCACCGGGCTCACTGCCCACCCCCTACCCTGCTTCTGGGATCTGGGACCCATCTTGTGACTTGACTTCCTTTGTGTGAGTGTATTGAAACTGTGCTTTCAATCAAAACAACCCCCCACCCCCGGTTTCCACTTCCCCGGATGCTGAGGGGCTGTGCCCCCTCATTCAGCAGGTCCTAGTCTGCACCTTCCTAATTCAACACGCTAGCTCCAGCTTCCCCACACACCCCTACCTTCTAACATTAGAACTCTTGGTCCTTTCAGCTGCCCTAATTCTTCTCATTGAAGAATTGATACATGGCGCAGGTTGCTGTGGGAAAATAAGGTCCACATAGGAATGCTTTATAATTGAAAGAAGACAAAAACCACCTTTGGTGCCCAGGGCAGGGCAGGACACAGGCATGCGCTGAGTGTGGGACGTGGAGGAGGAGGGCCCTCTGGAGGGTTTCTGGAAGGTGTGTGGTCCTCCAGTTTCTGTTTTCAGTCTGTGCTGCCTGCCTGCCTGCCTGCTCTGCATTGCTAATCTTTTGTCATCCGGCCAAATCCATAAATTCAGTAAGATAGGGAGGAAGCTTCTGCCCCACCTGAGGCCCACACGTAGCCCACAGAAAACACCCCCTTCCTTTCCCTCCTCACTAGTCACCCCCTACCCACATACACACTCACCCGCTTCCTTTCTCTGCTGACCTGTGTGCACATCCGCGAGTGTCACCGTGGTGGGGTAAGACAAGAACGCTCCCCTCCTGGGCTGCTACCGAGCCTAGACCATAAGCTCCACGGCAGCACCTGTGCTCTGCACACCGCGCTGGCCCTAGCACCCGGAGCGGTGCCAGACACGCAGCAGGCACTCAGTAGATATATAGATACACATATTTGCTAAAATCAACTACTCTGTTTCTACTCTGTCTCCTTACTAAAGGCTCCACCCTGAGCAGACCATAAGCTCCATATAGGCAGGAGCACCTATTCCCGTTGTATTCCCATCACCTGGTAAAAGGTGTGAGACACACTAGCACAAAATACATCGTTGAAGAAAGGTGGAACTGATCAAAGTCCAGCTGAATCTCCAGATGAAGACAGGAGTCAAAGATGTCTTACAAGCAAGAAGAATCCCAGAATTAATTTACTAGATAGTATGTAGTTCAGCCCATAATCTTGAAGCAGAGTGTAATCTTATCCTCTCATGACTAGTTTGTAAAAACAAAATAGAAGGATGATTTTAAGTGAGTACACCATTGTCTGAATTCACCCTTGTCCCAGACCCTACCAAGAACTTCCAAACAGGAGGTAATGTGCCAGGCACAGAGCACCTTAAACAGAGGCTCTGCTGTGTTACAGAAGTAGGTGGTGGTAAATTTTAATTGCCCCAAAGGAACATCCTAGCAATGAAATTGCTATTGTAGATAATGAAAACGTCTTCACACAAAAAATTAAGAGAATCCAGAAATAGCCAAAATTTGTAAGACAGTTCACTAGATCGTCAAACATGCAATGTAAAAACCACCTTCTTAGACACCAGCCACAACCAACTTAACTTGTGATTTTTGAACAACCCTGATAATTCCATTTACAGAAGATGTTGGAGTAGACCTTTCAAAATGCACAGAAACTTCACGGAGAAAAGCACAGCACTTTAACAAAGACATAAAAGGAGACATTCATAAATGAAGAGATGCAACATTTTTCAAGTATCCAGGCTCTCCAGATTCATCTATAAGTTTATTGCAAATTTAACCAAAAATTCTAACAGGATGTTTTAGTTTTGTTTCATGTTGTCTTCAGAAAAGGCTCTTTTAAAAATACATGTGGAGGCTTCTAGGAATTTACCCTAAGAATGCAGCAGCCCAGTTTGAAAAAGACAGATGCACCCCTATGTTTATCGCAGCACTATTTACAATAGCCAAGAAATGGAAGCAACCTAAGTGTCCATCAGTAGATGAATGGATAAAGAAGATGCGGTACATATACACAATGGAACATTATTCAGCCATAAGAAGAAAACAAATCCTACCATTTGCAACAACATGGATGGAGCTAGAGGGTATTATGCTCAGTGAAATAAGCCAAGCGGAGAAAGACAAATACCAAATGATTTCACTCACACGTGGAGTATAAGAGCAAAGAAAAACTGAAGGAACAAAACAGCATCAGAATCACAGAACCCAAGAATGGACTAACAGTTACCAAAGGGAAAGGGACTGGGGAGAATGGGAGGGTAGGGAGGGATAAGGGCGGGGAAGAAGAAAGCCGGTATTACTATTAGCATGTATAATGTGGCAGGGGGAGTGGGGAGGGCTGTGCAACACAGAGAAGACAAGTAGTGATTCTACAACATCTTACTATGCTGATGGACAGTGACTGTAATGGGGTTTGTGCAGGGGACTTGGTGAAGGGGGGACTCTAGTAAACATAATGTTCTTCATGTAATTGTAGATTAATGATAACAAAATAAAAATAAAAAATAAAAAAATACATGTGGAGGAGTCAAGGACCCAAAAGGGGTGAGTGAGTTTTGCAGGATGGGTGAGGAAGGTGCTCAAAGCTTTGAGTGCTGGTTCTCCTGACTGCCCCTCGCCCGGCTGCACAGCTCAGTCGACTGGAAACAAGGAGTTGTCAGAGCTCAGGACACTCCGGGGCCAACCTGCCAGCATCCACCCAGCCTTTGGCTGGCGGCTCTCCCGGCCCCATCACTTTCATCTGCTCCAGGGCAGCATCCAAAGTGACCCCTCAGGCCCTAGTTCTCATGACTCACCCCCACTGGAGTCACACGGCCCAGCCTGGCCAGGTCCTCTCTCTTCCAAATGTGGGATGTACACACTCTAACTAGACCCCACCTCTGGAAACCTCCCTGCCTGTCTCCCAGAACTTGCAGCCTATCATCAGCCAGCCCCCTACATACTCCCCGACCCCCTCACCCCGGGGACTTCCTGCTTTCATGGCTCTGCCTGGATGACTCCTCAAGGATGGTCTCAGATCACTGTCCCTCCATTCTTCCTAAAAACCCCTTACTCTGACATTCATGCCATCCACTGTACGACTGTAATATCGGTCTTAAAACAAAACAATCTCTCTGAACTTATATCCTGCTCCACCTGCCACTTGATTTGCTCCCCACCCCACCTTTTCTATAAAATACACTCAGCAGAGTTTTTTTGGACATGCTGTTTCCAATATCTGTCCTCTTCATTTCTCTTGAAGCCGTTCTGTAGACATTCTTCCCCACAACTGTACAAGAACAGCTCTTTACGAGGTCACCCATGACCTCCACATGCCTAAATCAAACGGTCAGTTCTCAGGCCTCATCTCTCTCCAGCTCTCAGCAGCATCCCACACAGCTGGACACTCCTGCTTCCTGCACGTGTGCCTCACTGAATTTCTAAGCCCTCTTCTCAAAGTTTTCCCAGGCCCACGCTGGCCAGCCTCTCTGCACTGCCGCTCTAATCTCCCTGTCCTTGAAGTGCTGGAGTCCTCAGGTCCCTGTCCAAGGATCCCTCTTTTTTTGGCCGTATGTATCTTTGTATACAGTTACATAATTTGCAGGGCCCAGTGCAAAATGAAGTGCAGGCCCCTTGTTTTACTAAGACTTCCAAGACAGTAACAGCAGAGCCTTAAAGCAAGCTCAGGCCTCTCCCAAGAGTGGGGCCCTGTGCACGGCACCATCACTCACCCTTGCAGACCGGCCTGCTGAGGACTCCTGAATTTGTATCCCGGTTCTAGAGTACCCCCAAACCCCAGGCTTATAAACCAACTCCCTTTAATCATCTCCATGCTGCCCTCTAGTAGGCACTTTAAAACCACATTCCTGACCCTTCCCCAACACCCACAAAGGGGAACACCGTTCTTTCTGCAGTTTTCTCCTGCTAAGTGGTACATTCTTCCAGTTTCTCAGTCCAAAACCCTCCGAGCCCTTTTCCAGTCTCCTCTTTTAAACCTCACATCCCAGCCGTGAGCGAGTGCTGCTGGCTCTACCTTCAAACATATGGAGAACGTGCCCACTCCCTGCCCCCACCTAGCACTGCCACAGGTACCATCTGGCACCTGGATTACTGCTGTTCCCTCCCCGCCGGTCGCCCTACTTCACCCCTTGCTCTCCACAACCTCGTCTCAACCCATCAGCGCCCTGTGATCCTTTCACTCCTCAAATGAATTTGAAGGTGCCCTTACCTTCGCTCAAGTTTACAAAACATTGGTGTAAATTACCTAGTAAGCTGTTTCCCTCCCATATTACTCAGCTACAGCAATACGAAAGCCACTGATTTTTTTTATATGCCTGTTTCCTCAAAACCCCAAACCAGGAAGATTTCAAGTGACCTCAGCTCTAAATTGTACATTCTGTCATTCCCCATAGGGGAATGTTTGGATCTCCCCAAACATTCGCGGGCAGAGCTGAAATGGTGAGAAATCTACTCATTTTTGAAGCTTCCGTAGGATCTTTGATCATCTAAGGGTCCAGATAACCTGTCATGTATCATCATCACGTAACAGGCAGCTTAACAACACTGGTTTCCAAGTGAGGGGCTGGGGATGCCGCCTTTGAAGCGCCGGGGCAGCTCGGCTTTGAAGGATGAGGTGACCCGGCGCCCCGGCGGGCGTGGGGTGGCCGCGCGGGCGGTCGCCAGTTAACGGGTCTCTGCGGCGGGCGCGAGAACCACCCGTGCGCCGTTTGGCTCCCTGCAGCGCTGCCGCGAACACCGCCCGCGGCGACAGGGAGATGGTCCGGGCGCCCGCCAGCGCGCGCCCGCCGCCGCGGGGATGGCGGAGCACCGCCGCCCGAGCCGCACCCGCCAGCCGCAGCCCCGCGGAGGCGCGGCCGGGTTTGCGCGCACGCGCACAGTCGCACACGGACCCCCGCCCCGACCCCGGGCCCCGGGCCCCGGACCGTGGCGGCTCGGGGGCGCAGAGGAGCCCGCGTCCCCCGGGGAGGGCAGCGCCAGGCGGGGGGCCGGGCGGAGGCGGGGCGGAGTCACATCGCCCCCGCCCGCCCGGCCCCGCGCCGCCCCCGCCCCCGCCCCCGCTCACCAACGGACGAACGGATCCTCGACCTCCGCGGCAGCGGCATCTTAAGCGCTCGGTCCAGGCCGGAGCCGGTCGGCATGTCGCCCCGACTGGGGGCTCCGCGGCCCCGGGCGAGCGGCGGCGGCGGCGGCTGCGCGCAGGGCCGGCGGCCCCAGGGCCGTGAGGGGACGCGCTCCGCGGCCGACTGCGGGCTGCGCCGGGCGCGCGGCGTGGGAGCGGCGGCCGCCGCGGGAGGCTGCGCCGTCCGTGCCGCAGCGGCCGGCCAATGCGGCAGCGCTCGCGGACGCCACCGCCGCGGGCCGGCGGCCGGGCTGCGGGCTGCGGACGGGCGGGGCGGCCCCGGCGGCGCACTCCGGAGCGTTTCCCCGGGCGGGGGCTTTCGGGCGGCGGCGGTGGCGGGGCGTTGGGTCGGGGCTTTAGGGGGCGCCTCTGCGCGCCCCCGGGTTCCTGTTAACTGCTCTCTATTTTACCTGCCTGTCACTTGCCATGTGGTGTGAATCGCTCAGGACGCTTCGCCGCTTCTGTTCTTCCACGTCTAGTTTGGTGGGATCTCTGTAGGCCTAAACAGGAACAGAAATTTCTAAGGTGTGAGATGTAGGGCCTGGAACTGGGAGTAGTCCGGGGTCTTGAGCCCCCACAGCCTGCCTAGATTTCTTACTAGCGGCCTTTTAGGAGCCCTACGGAACACTCAGCACCCACGCACCCACACCCACCCCCGCCACACACACACACACACACACACACACACACACACACACACACGCACACACCTTCCACAGGAACAAAAATCATTGAGGTGAGGTGACTTGTCCAAGGTCACTTGATCTATCTTTGATTGATTTTACTTGTCAGTTAATGTTGAATTGTGCTTTGCCGTTCTAGGCGCAGTTCCATGAAGGGGTGAGGTGGGGGGCGGGGGAGAAAGCTGAGTCTTTTTAATACCTGATGAAATTCTGACCTCGGAGTGGAAAGAAAGAAATGATTCAAGTAGGAATCTGAGAGTCTGACCCTACATTTATTGATGGGATCATTATGCTTCAGTTAACATAAGCATCAGGGACCGACAAGAACAGAATTGAGCAAACAGAATAGGTGCCCCAGAAGGCAGAGCCATGCAGCACCCCAAGCTCCTTTTGGCTAGCCTCTGCTACAGATTTTCTTAGGAAAAAATGCAGAAGGAATAGACAACTTGATTTGAAAACTATGCTGGCAGTTTTACCTTCAAGTAAAATTCCTTACCTGTCTATCCTGGACCCTTAAAAAAATAAAAATCCTGAAAATAAATGAATCTTTCGCAGGAAGTTAGGGAAGAAATTTTCTGAACTGTTGAGCTGAGCTTCCGGATGGGAGATGTTTTCATAAGTGGGTCTGCAGAGGGTGACCTTAAAGCTAGCTAATCCTAGCAAAGAGTTTGTCAAAAACTTTGTCGCTAATGATTCAGTAGATTTTCGGTCGATGATAAACCCTTGGATCTAAGCAGATCTGGAAAGGTCCTGAGTGAAAAATGTGGCTTTTTCAACCCCAAAGTTTAAAATAAACAGAAAACTTTTTTTTCCTTAAGTGGATGATAACAGAAAGAGTAGAGGTTATATTTTTCAAGAAAGAAGCTGAAATTGTTAGAGAATGTGCCTTGACCTCCATAGATTGACCCAGTGTCCTACCCTGATTTCATGCAACCCCTTCATGAAATGAGGTTGCTGCTTCTGTTTTCATGTTTATCTTCTAATAACCAAAAATGTCCTGGCAACTCTGTAAGATGTTAAGGTAGTTCAGTTGGCACACCTTGGAGATCACAAAATAGATGCAAAATAGTCATCTATGCTCATAGATGGTTCTCTCTCTTGAGCTTGTGTCATCTCATTGATTCCCATAGTGAAGTCCCCTGATCTGACTGGCTGGCTGGTATCTGTCTTGAGAAGCTAGATTAGGATGGCATTTAACCACAGAATACAGACATAAATCCTATATTTGAGGTCTTTCAGGGGTATATATATATATATATATATGCAAGATGGACAAAAGCTAGCAAATGACCGGTATTTAATACTAATTTTAGACTCCAATTGCCAACATGGATCGCTCATTAACCCATGCTTGACCTCTTAGAGAAATCCTTTCCTCCTTGCCAGAGGCTAGAACCAAAGATGAGCTATAAAAAAGAAAAGCAAATGCAAAATACAGAGCAACAGAGAGAAATGTATTTTGTCTCTACCGTTAGGGAAGCAAGAATTTCTCAAGAAAGAGTTTGTCCCAGTTCCCTAAGAGTCACCACTCCAGGTGTTCTGAAGTCAGGTGACAGAAGCAGCCTGCAGAAGAAAGAGTCCCTAGAGACAGTCCCAAGACGCATACACACCGCGTCCCTAGCACTGTGAGTTGGTAAATACTGAGCTAAGCCAGAGCAGCCCTTTCATTCCTAAGGAATGAAGTGGAAGGAAGAGGGGCTGAGAGTTTTCTCTTCCTGAAAGCCATCTGTCTCCTTCCTCTCTCACTGTTCTCTGTGCTTCCTTGCTAAGCAATAAAATCAGCCAAGACAGACCCACTCTCCTACAGAGTGGACACACGCTCTCATGGGCTGACTGCAGGAAGCCTGACCACTTTTCTCCAAGATTTCCGAGGAAGGAAATCTCTACAACTTCTCTGGGAAGCCCATTCCAGTACACAAGAACCAGGATTTTCAAGCAGTTCTTCCTATGACATCTTAAATTTCTTCTATTTTAAGCCCATTCTTCCTTCTTTAATCTTCATCGTTCTAGGGATAATCAGTCCTATCCTACTCAAGAACTTATTTCATATAAATGAAGACTTTAAGCCATTTATCAAGCCACTCTTTTCCTCAAACTAAAACACCATTTCCTTTTTAAAATGTTCATGCGTGTATACATATACGTATACCTTTTATATATGTGCACATATAAGTTTATACACACAAACATTTTTTAAAAGGAACTGGTATATATATATGGCATGTAAAAAGGTATAGGTAAGCATACACCTATTATCCATATACCTGCCCCTAGTTGAGGAAGCAAAACAATACAGACGCAGTGGAAGCCACTGATACCCCAGCCCTCTCCTTTCCCTCTCCCCAAGCCAGTTTCCTTTTTAGGCTTTCTTCACAGGGCCTCTTTCCTCTTTTCCTATTATTTACAAATTAACAAAGTAAAAAGCAACCCTAATAGTATTGAGCAAAGAAAACAGGAAGATCATTTAAAGGAAATCTTTATAATAGTCTTATTTAGCATCCTGTAAATGCATTTTATAACTCTTTTGACACTTCTCCAAATTCTTCTCATTTTTAGAGAGCAATGTCCCAAACTGGACATAAAAGAAGAAATGTTTAGTAGAACAGTCAGTGTCTATCTTCCTAATGATAGGACCCCCTCCCTTTCAATCATTCATTAACCTTCATGTCTGGCACATGAGGCTGGCTACAGCCGGGAGTTTAGCTGGGACTGTCATCTGGGGCACCTACACGTGGCCTCTCCAGGTAGTCTGGGCTTCTTCACAACCTGGTGGTTGGATTCCAAGGGCCCCAGAAGAGAGGGGCGGTCCGTTGGAAGCCGTGTCATCTTTTCTAACCTAGCCTTGGGATACATGCAGTGTCACTTCCACAAGATCCTGCTAAGGCAGTCACAAGGGCCCAGTCAGTCCAAGGGGATGGGAAGGAGACTCCATCTTTTGATGGAAAAGTGGCAAGATTCTGGAAGAGTATGAGGATCAGAAACATTGTTGCAGCCGTTTTGGAATATACATATGAGATCCAGCAACAAGTAATTTTAATTTTAGTAAAACACAATAATTGTACCAAAATCCTAAAATATTTATGAAATAATTAAAGACAGGCAAGATCTTCACATGAAAACAGGGGATTTAGGCTCCCAAAGAACAAACAAAATCAAAGGACTTATGCTACCTAATTTCAAGACTTACTATAGTACTAATACTAATCAAGAGAGTATGATGTAGTATGAAGAGGCAGATCAATGAAACAGAATAGCATCCAGAAACAGATATATGCACATATGGTTAAATAATTTTAACAAAGGCACTAAAACAATTCCGTAGGGAAAATAGAATCTTTTCCATAAATAGTGCATGTGGAAAAAAATAAACTTTGACCCCTTAACCATATACAGTAATTAAATCAAAATGGATCATAGTATTCAATGTAAAAAACCAAGCATCTCCAGCTTCTAGAAGAAAACATAGAAGATATTGCTTATGCAGGAATTAGAAAGCACTAAAAAACTTAGAAACATTATCAAATAAAACTTCTGCTCATCAAAAGGCCCTAGGAGAAAACATCCACTATACATCTAACAAGGCCTTGTATCTAGCTAGACTATATAAATACCTCCTACAACTCAAAACTAAAAAGACAAATCCAATTTGTTAAATCATCAGGAAAATTAAAATAACATTCTACTACAGACCTACCAGGATGTCAAAAAAAAAAGAACAACTCTTATTGTAGAGGATGTTGAACATACTCAGACATCACTAGAGGGAGTGTAAAATGTTACAACAAATTTGAAAAATGGTAGTTTCCAATAAAGTTAAATGTACACCTTCTCAGTATAAACCAGAAATTCCACTTCTGGGTATTTATCCAACAGAAACAAAAACAGTAACTCAGAAGACATCTGCACCCCCATATTCATTGCAGCATTATTTACAATAACCAAGACATGGAAGCAACCCAAGTGTCCATTGATAGGTGAATGGATAAAGTATATATATAATGGAATATTATTCTGCCAAAAAAAAGAGGGAAATCTTGCTATTTGTGATGACATGGGTGGTCCTTGAGGGTATATGCCAAGTGAAATGAGTCCAACAGAGAAAGACCATGTGATCACATATGGAATCTAAAAGAAGCTCGTAGACAAAGAAAACAGATTGGTGGTTGGGGGTTGGATGGGAGAAATGGAAGAAAGGGGTGAAAGGGATCAAAAATGACAAAATTCCAATTACAAAATAAGTAGGCCATGGGGATGTGATGTCCAACACAGTAACTATAGTTACTAATACTGTATTGTATATTTGAAAGTTGCTAAGAGATCTTAAAGTTCTTACCTTAAAAAAAATTGTAACTGTGTGGTAATGGATGTTAACTAATTATGATCATTTGACAATGCATACACATAAAGAATCATTATGTTGTAGGCCTGAAACTAATACAATTAGCCTATATAACTCAATAAAAGCCTCTCTTGCCTTACACAGCTCTTTCTGCTGAATGGGATGCTGCCCATTTCATGAATTGCTGAATAAAAGCCTGCATGATCTAGTACATGGATCTGTAAATTGTCAGTGGAAATTTTTCTTTTACCAATTCCATTTAAATGAAGTTTAAGAAAAGGCACAAAACTAAGGGTCAGGTTGTAAAAATTTTCTGAGAAGGAATTCAAAGGAACACTTTGGGGGGACAGGAAGGTTCTGTTTTTTGATAAAGGAGTGGATATTGGGTATACGCACTTTTCAAAATCCATCAAACTGTTCAGTTAAGATCTATACATTTCACTATAAACTATATGCCAACTTTTAAAATACTAATAAAGGAAGTGAATTTTTTTAATGTTTGCACTAGGTTTCTTATAATAATGTCATTTATAAAAGCAAAAGATCTGGAAACCAAGCTCAATGACAAAAGAATGGGCAAAAAAGTTAAAATTCTTTCAAAAAAAGGATTCTCTTTGAAATTTTTGTGGATTATTTAATGGCTTGAGAAATTATGTATAATATAATGTTAAATAAGCATAGGGGAAATGGAAAACTACATATGTTGTGATCTATTTTTAATATATGTATATACACATATGTAAACTTTATATATATGTATATGTAAATTATATATACATCCGTATCTAGAGAGAGAGATATTAAAATGTCAACTGTAATTATCTCTGGATAGTGATTTCTATTTCCTTCTTAAACTTGGTACCTTCTTAAATGAAATGTGGGAGAATAGTGAATCCACCAGCCTGGAATCATTGCTTCACAGTTAATTCTACTCAGTGGACATGTGCAAAGGATGAATGTCAGAAAGCCATCACAGCAAGTGCTGGTTGCTGACCTGAACTGGGGAACAGAAGGGATGTCATAGCAAGAAAGTAAAGCACCTCTTCAAGAAATGCAACACAGCTGCAGAGTCCTGGGAACTTCAACGGCTAACACACAGACACCTGATGATAGGTAAACAAGTCCAAAAACAGATAAACTAGTTGTATGGTGATAATAGCTAGCATTTTTAAGTGCTTCCTCTGTACCAGACAATAAGTTAAATGCTTTACTTGCATTTTCTCATGTTATTTTTAAAACAACGTGAAGAGATAAGTATATTACTGTCTCTGTCTTGTGGTTGAGAAAGCTCAGGGTTAGAGTAGTTCAGTGATTTGCCTAAGATCCTACAGGCAGATACTAAGGGGAGAAAGAATGTGGGCTTTTGTCATTCCGTGTCTGTTGTTCTAATGGCCATGCTCATAATCACTGTAATCTCCAAAAAGGGCTTTCAACAGAGAAGTAGAATTTTAAAAAGATAAAAAGTGTTTCTGAACCGTCAAAAACAAACTTTTATATAAACAGAATGAGAGACTTTACTCAAGCATCTGTTATTTTCTTCACATCTGCCTACCAAAGACAAAAGTAATTACAGCTTTGAACCCATGTATCATCACATACAATATGAGTAAAAGCTCAAATTTTATCTGAAATTCATCAACCAACCCTCTAGCAGATGAACAGCTGTTGCTTTGTCATCCTTTATGAACGGCCCTCTCTGCCCTGCAAGTGAGGTGAAGACAGCAGGGAAATAGCATCAGAGCCCCACTCCTCCAACCTCTGGGGCAGCCAGAGGAACCAGGCTGACCGGCCAGACTGAGTCCCTGGAAACTGTGCTGCACCACCAGGTGGAAAGGTAATCCGAGCAGGAAAAAGCCAGAAGGCTTTTCAGAAAGAAAGGAATACTCGAGGACAGCAGGTCTGGAGCTATAAGGCAGGTGCAAGTCTGGGGCCTCCAGAAGCCACCCTGGCACCACTGAGAGACCCTGGCCACCTAGCAAAGCCCTGAGATTCATTTCCTAATACTGTTTGACCTGATGAATCCAGCCTTTTCTGAAATATTGAACTTCATGTGACTTAATAAATTCCCCTTTTACTTAAGATGATGTGCAACTCCGGAAATCCTACATAGGAAGGACTTTGGGAAGGAAAGAGCTAGAGAATACATCTTGAATTCGTGGCAAACTTCTTTACTCACAGTGTAGATTTTTGGAGGGATAATGGAGATTACTGGGGTGGGGAACTAAACCTCTGCCAACCCAAGCCACTCCTGGAAGCTAACACTGGTTAGGTTTGTATCACTTGCAACCAAAATATTACTGATTAATAGAAATCCCTTCACCCTTTCTGCATCCACCTCACCTTTGTCATCAAGTTTCCCTGGAACATGCTATTTGGTATAAAACATGATGTGTGTAGATAAATGGGTATCAACATAAAAACAAAGACATGGCAAAACTTTTCAAAGTGTTTCTCAACACTTTTTGACTTCAAAAATAAAATGTGTTGATGAGCATCAACTGCTATATTGGCCATGCTCTTAGGTCACATCACAAAAAACAAAAACCCCTAATCTTGTATCCCACATATATTTGGACCTTCTTATTTCCATTGCATGAAGCTTACTGGGAAGTCATTAAGATTGTGGACATAGAGAATGCCTATCAGCTAAAATACCCACTGGTGTCTTACTGTCATATTTACATAATTCTCCATAAAATAAAATAATGACTTCCAAACTTCAGTAATGATAATGCTCCTCAAACATTTCTCAATTATTTTCTTTTCTTAGAGAAAGTGACTTTGAGTATCCAAAGAGTAGCCTTCCACTTACAGGATAAATTCATCAAGAGGAAATTTCAGAGAATTATAAAGGCTTTTAATTATATGATTTAATTAGACATTGTGCAGTTTAAGCTCAGTTACAATGGCCAGTAAAACAGCTTTCACAGGCACACTTTCATGTCAGCATTTTTGTTTTAGAATATTCTATATCATCAGAGGAAGTTGATCTTCAATGTTTAGACGTATTTGAAAGTTAACTAACATGTACCTCAGTGCCCCCCCACCCCCACCCATTTCCCTGCAGCTCTTCTTTTTCTGAATTGGGTCCTATCTTTGAAGGAAAGGCTTGTTTTCCCATTTGGGTGGGCAGCTTGTATCAAGGAGACACAGTGGAATAAAGAACAATGGGTTTCTTGGCCAAGTCACCACGTCTTTTGGCCTTATTTTCTCCTTATGTAGAGGTGGGTCCCTTTAAACTCTGAAATTCAGTGATTACAAAAATAATGAAATCCTTGGGGTATAAAATGTGCTAGCCACACTAGCACTGCCATGTGGACAGTTCCACATGTCCTTCTTTGACACCCTTGAGCCAGTAGATGCCAAACTTCAGAATATAAGAGAACTAATTATTAAACTGGGGACTACATGAACTGCAGATACCCCACTCTGCTCCACCTGATTCAGTAAGCAGGGGTTGGGCCCGACGGCATCTGCCTTTCTGTAAGCATTCTGGGTGATTCTGATGTGCATGGTCTGTACATCATTCTGAGAAAACTGTCTTAGATTCAACTTTCCATGTTCTGCATGAGCAGAGAGCAAAGCGGCCTTTCATTTGGTGGATCTAGCCAGGATGGAATGCTTGGGGTGCCAACTCTAATCACAGTCCTGCGGCCAGAGACCTGACAGTCAGAACTTCTCCAAATGGACTCAGGGAGAAAGACTCCAGAGGGTGATAAATGGGGTGGGTATGTGGAGACCCAGAGAAAGGCGAGCATCCAGCTGAGGAGACGTGAGCATGTGTGATAGGTGATCATATGCATGCATGCACATGTGTGCACAAGAAAGGAAAGCATCTTTAATCTGGGGCTGCTCCAGGCATGGTGTTCCTGTAATGATGGACGAGACAGCAGAGCAGACAAGACAACCTTACTAGGGCACTCATTCCAGGACACCAAACCCCAGTGCCCAGCTGGGGAGAGAACAGGCTTGAACACTCTGTCAGCCAATTTATCTTACTTTAAGGAAGACAGGTCTCTGGGAAACAATTCTAGGAAACGGGCAAGGAAAAGAAGGTGCAATCCCAACCCATCTTTCCTCCTTCCTATCTGCAGAGACAGCCTGAAAGGCAAGCTTGACACTTTATACCTTCCTGGCCATCAGATAAACCTGCAGGAGTTCCCTCTCTCCCCTGTCTCGAATATCAAGAGGAGACACAAAGGAACGCAAAGGAAAATATGAGTGTCCAGGGACAACAAGAGAATGCCATGGGCAGAGAATGGTGTGAACTGGGCAATGAATTGCAGAATTTGTAGACACATCAGCAAAGACTTCTGCCACATCACCTACAGGCAACTGCTGTGATTCCTGCTTCTCACCCAGTTTTTAAAGCAACTTGTTAACTTTGTGAGGGTTATTTTAGTTCAAATTAGACAACATAATCAGTCCACCCACATAAGCAGGTGCACATAAGCTGCACTATACCACAACATGCCTAAAATGAACAGGGGAGTAAGGGCATGATCAGAGCTTCAAGGGACCTGCTTCTGCCTGTGGGAAAAATAAGGCCAAAAGCATGTGGTGACTTGGCCAAGAACCCTATTGTTCTTTACTCCATTGTGTCTGCTCGATGGCATTTCCATAAAAGCTGCCCACCCAAGTGGGACAACACATCTTCCACCCAAAGAAAGAACTGAATGCAGAGAAAAAAGAGCTGAAAGAAAACAGGGGGAAAAACATTGCTGTAGAACCGAGGATACATTGGTATGTGCCTGACAACATGACATGCCCAGTGACTTACAAACGGAGAGAGGACACTAATGAATCTGTTACCAAGTCCAAGTTCATGCCACTCATCACACAACATACCAGTAAGTCGAGAGACAGGTGTCAGGGCAAGGAAAGTGACTTTATTTGGAAAGCCAGCAGACCGAGAAGATGGCAGACTAATACCCTAAAGAACCGTCTTAACTCAGGGTTGATTTCAAGCTTCTTTTGTATTAGGGAAGGGGGAGCAGGAGAGAGTGAGGTCAGGAGGTGATGATCGCCCTCAGCCGCCTGGACGTCAGCAAGCGCCCGAGGAGGGCCGTGAATCTCCTTGTCCTTGGCCCGCTGACTCCAGGCATTTTGTTGACGTGGGTCTGGCCATGGTGTTCCTGTAAGTCCTTGACAATCCAGTCATCGTTTCTGTACATACTTCTTGATCTTCTTGGGAGCCAAGTTTCAGGGAAAGGGCTGGTTGCATCAATCTTATGTCATGAGCAAAATTCCTTTTGATGATTAACCAGCCTATGTGCACGGCTGCAGGGCTGAGCAAAAGCTTTTTACCCAAAGATTCAGGCAGCAAAGGAGACAGAGACAATATGAAGGCAGAGATGCCAAGATTTTCAATCTGTTACAAATTTATGTAGTAGTTGTGAATAAAGTAAATTTCTTTTTTTACTTCATATATTAAAAATAACACTTTTCAACAAATGATGCTGGAACAAATGGATATCCACAAGCAAAAAAGTAAATTTAGACTCATCTCTTACCATATACAACAGTAAACTCAAAATAGATCATAGACCTAAATATAAAAACAAACTGTAAAACTTCCAGAAAAAAAAGCAAAGAAAATCTTTGTGACTTTGGATTAGGCGATGAATTCTTAGATAGGATACTAACAACACAGTCCATAAAGAGAATGATGAACTGGACTTCATCAAGATAAAAATGTTTGCACTTCAAAAAATACCACTATCAAAATGAACGTAGGAGACACTGACCATGAGAAAATATTTGCAAATCATATATCTGCTAAAAGACTTGTATCCAGAACAGTTCAATTAGACAAAGAACCCAATTTAAAAATAGGTTTCAATAGACAAATTACCAAAGAAGACATACAAATACCTCAGAAGCACATTAAAAAACTCTCAACATCATTAGTCATTAAGGAAATGCATCTTAATGGCTATACTCAAAAAGACAGACAATAACAAATGTTGGTGAGGGTAGGGAGAAATTAAAACCCTCCTACATTGGTGGGGAGAATGTGAAATGTATCTATCCTGGAAAACATTTTAGCAGTTTCTTTAAAAGTTAAACATAAACTTACCCTATGACCCAGCAGTTGTACTCCCAGGAATCTACCAAGAAGAATGAAAATATCTGTCCACACAAAAACTTGTACACAAATGTTTATTAACAGCATTATTCATAATAGTCCCAAATTGGAAATAACCCAAATGTCCACCAACTGGGGAATAGAAAAATAGTGGTATGTCCATACCTGGAATATTATTCAGTAATGAAAAGGAAGTAACTATTGTAAAAATAAGACAAAACCAAGTGGTTTCCCCCTCTCCAAAATCCAGCTGTGTCAGAAAACAAGATGGATCCTATCAGGTTAACTGAGGCATAAAGTGAAAAGGAGCCAGCCAGTCATGCGCTGACGGGACCACATCTGTGTTCTGTATCCCAGAGGAACCAGTTCCTCCTGTGCTTTTGCCGGTCTGTTCCTGCTGCTGCTGAAAAACCAGACCAGGCTAGGAAGCTAACCAATCAGCTGCAAATTACATTAGCCAATCAGAACTGACCAAGTTTGCATCAATTATTTGTAGAAACAGAACTCACTGGGGACTTGGGAGGAAACTATTGCTATAAAAACCATCCCTTCTCTTTGTTTCATCAGAACTACTTTCAGTTTATAGCCAGAGGTTGCCTTTCTGCGGGTTGCGATGGCAAACTGTTTTTCTCTTTCTTTTGTGCAATGAAGTTCTCCATCAAATTTCCTGTTTTACAGGGAAGTTTGTGAACCATGTTAATACATTCTACAACATGGTCGAGCCTCACTGACATAAAGCCAAGTGAAAGAAACCAGATGCAACTTATTAAGTTCACTAAAGATCACTGAATTCTACACTTAACATGGGTGAATTTTATCACGTGTGATTCCTGCCTTAATAATACTGTTAATTTTAAGGAAGAACCAGGATTTTGAATTTTTAAGTTCCATAAATGAAATATCAAATTAAAAAACAAAATTTAATGAAAAGATTATCTACTATTTTCTTCCCCTACTCAGTGGATCACCTCCTCACCTCTCAATGTGCGGGCAACCCAAGGTAGAAATCTCTATGGTTCTACCATAAGTATCACCTCTGAGGAACTTATTGAAAACTTAGATTGCTGAGCCACATTTCCCCCACCCCACCCCAATGACTGATTCAGGGCATCCAAGGCAGAGGCCAAGAATCTGAATTTTTAACCAGATTCCCAGGCTGAGCACTGCCCCAGAGCTCCAGTCCCTCCAGCCTCTCAGCACCAGGGCCTCTGGGAGCAGGGGGAAGGGAGAGAGCAGACTGGGGGCATTTGGCCCTGCGGTGCGGGGCAGGGGACAGGTTGAGAACTAGGAGGGAGGGAGCATCCTGCTCTACCTCTGAGTGAGGAAGAGGTCCCAGGAGTCCTGGAGGTGGGGAGGCTGCCTCCAAATCTTAGTTTTTTAGTGGAAATGAAAGCCTGTGCCACTACCACGAAGATGAGGTTTTACCTAGACACAAGAAGTGAGTGCACTGGTGCTGTTTTACAAATGGTGGAATCCTGGACTGATTTATTCACTGCCAGGTGTTGAGCAGGTAGTGGAGGAAAACGCACAGCTCACATTGCTTACACAGAGTGGCTCTCTACCCACATACAGGTAGACTTTAAAAGGGGACAGGGCATTATTGGCGCACACAATTTCACCCCACCCCAGGGTTTGAGAGTTCTGTATACATCTTCCCTCTCCACATAACCTAGAAACTGGGAAAAATAATTCCTTCTGACACGTGAGAGAGAGTGCTGTCCACAAGCTGGACCTGCTGGGTGGGGTCCAGGGCCCTGCGTGTGGAGAAGGCCTGCCTCTGCTCCTATTACCCCTGCTGCTCCCCAGCTCTGCTCTCTGGACACCATCGGCAGAGTCACATGTGAAAGTTCCTCCAGCTCAGACTTGACAGGCCATGGGCACTAAAAGGTGCTAGGGTCTTACCCTTGGGCAGCTGGTTTGTGTTCTTGTATGCATCATTTTTTAAACTTTCTTATTTATAATGATTGATAGATAATGGCTCTTCTTAAATCATTGGAAACTATCTTTAAATGACTAAGACAAATGCTTACTCCTGTTTACATGTTCAGAGATACAGGTGTCGCAGAACCTATTACTCAGGTTTCTGAGACACAGAAACAAAACTACCGTATTCAAAAGACACTATTTTACATGGAAAAAGGAGTTCCTAACATTCTTCCCTAATTGAACAACCTGAATGAAAACAATAAATACGGTATGAAAAATATAAATATCAAGGCTTGATGTACATTCTCTTCATTCCCCACGAAAGGAATGGAGGTAAACCCCAAGCACCCTCTTGACAAACTGGATCCTGAAAACTGGAGAATTATTTGCATGGGCATAACTGGACGGCAATCTTTTGGAAATCTAACATTTAATATTTGGTTTGTTATCTGCTTCATCACGTCTGTGGGCTAAAAATATTCTAGAAATATTAATGCTCATTTCACATTCATTTGAAACATTTTTTCCTCACTCTTTTCTACTGGCTGTGAGTTTTAAGAGGAGCGGCAAAGAGAGGTGAATGTCTGGCGCAGGGCTGTTCCTGAATTATTTAATGACCGAAAGGCTTGCGGTTGCATTTTGGCAGAGTAGCAGAGTGCACTCAGGCCCCTCCATGCACGCTGCCCTGTCAGGCCAGCTCCAGAGAGGAGGCAGGCGGCAACGCTGGGCGGGAGGGGCCCCCGGTGAGCCTACTGCTGCCACCCAGCTTGCACTGCTTCTGTGGGGGCTGAGCAGCGCTTTCTGTAGAGCAGGCCAAGGCGGTGCCGGTGTGGATCCATTTATGTCCCCCTTAAAGGACCGAGCCAGATACAGCACTTCACTTACGACTGAGCTTTGAAAAACAAGCGTAGCAAATGTGACCTCAGATTACGGAGGATGAGGTGCACAGTTTATGAATACAACGTCGAGTCCGGCTGAAACGGGGTAGGGACAAGCAAGAGGCACATTGTTTCAAACTGAACCTCCGTCTCAGGGCTTAAAGGTTAACAGGTAAGATTCCTATAACATTTTAAAGGTTAAAAGGTGAAGAGTCCTAGAACGTCTTTAAAAGCAAAGAACTTCCATTAACGGTCCGGTCCATATGACTTAACAATCTATTGACTTTATCTTAAGCCAGAACAAATACTCCTGAGAATTAATGATCAGTTCCTGTTTTCACTAAAATCATTACCTTGAGGGAGGAAGAAGAATTTACAAAATTCCTTTGTGTTACACTTTCCTATAGAAACCAAAAAGGAGACCCTGACCATATTTTGGAAACCCAGAAACTCAGGGCCTGCTGAGACTCACATCGTGCAGATCAACTGCCGGGAGCCGTGCTACTCGAGCTGTGTAGCTAAGTTCAGGCTGGAAGAAGACCCCCATCAGGCAGGGGCCTTTGCAGCTGGCTCCCTCTATTACCCACCTTGATTTTGTTATTTTCCATTATACTATTGGCTTTGTTTTTGCTTGCATTGTTGCCAAAAGTAAGCTAACCTTTGCTAAGCAGCATGGAAAAGATGAGAACATAAACTTTCCAAAAGCTTTTCAGGACAGTGCTCCTGAAGAATAGAACATGCAGGGGCCCAATGGCAATCTTAGCATAAAAGTACCGAAACCTGCTGTTAGTTAGTCAAACATTGACCACCCCCATTTCCACTGAGAACGCCCCCCTTGTTTACAATGCTAGTGAAACTAGTGATGAAAAGTTTTACAGAAATAGAATCATGAGAAAATATTGAATAGAATATTTGACACTTAATCATCTCATGTTTTCTTCCCTCTACTACTTCTATAGTTTGTTTTTCTTCTTTCCTAATTACGGCCCTTTACTAAAATTTGTGCTTCATATGTGAAATTACCAAGTACCATAATTTTCCAGTAAGTAAAGATACCTCAAAACAAGTGCTGGGCATAGAAGCCATGGAGCATAAATCTGCAAAGAAGTGGAAAACTAACCTTTTCAAAGAATATTACTTCTCTCTCACTTACCAGCTTTACATCTCCCTGTATGGCTCCGGAAGATGACTGGTTAGCCAGAGACGGGTAAGATTCCTCAAGGGAGGAACAACCTAAGACAGGCACAGTCGCAGGGGGGCCCTCAGGTGAGAAAAAGGGGACCAACAGAGGTGAGGCTTAGAACCTCACCCCCCCAGTTTTGAGAGAAATCTTCTACACCTGTGGATGTTTTGTTGCCCTTGTTCAGCTTGGATTAAGACCTGGTCTGTAGGCACAAACCTGATCATCTACACCTGCCTTCTTACAGTTCTAAATCATGCTTTCTATCTATATCTTGCATGTACCTACTACATTAACATTTTATTAGATTCACATATAAAGTATAAAAATCAAATGAATAATCATATATTATATTTGATGTGATTGTTTATAGTTTAAAGTTTGTAATTAAAACAGAAACAGTTTCTATGATATGAATGCCCTTGCATTGTTCACCATGTAAGAACTTGTTTAGTCCCTGCAGTGGTGGAGTTATAGAAACCTGTGTAGCATATGTCAGGGAGATTTAGGTATCCACACAGAAGAAAGAGAAATGTAGAAAAGAAGAGGAAATTTAATTTGCTGCCTACTGTGCCCTATAAGGGAGTATAAAGTGAAGATAAGAGCTTATGATTTTAGATTAATTATAAATTAAAGCTTTTAAGAATATCTTTGTGGAAAAGAATCCTAGCTAACTGTGGCACTAGGTGACCTGTATTTCACCCTGAGCTGATAGACTCCATAGTCGCTGCTACATACTGCAGCTCCTACGGTCACATGCACTACTTAGAAACTGCGTTGCATAGAAACATAAAAAACAATCGAGTACATGTTGACAAGAAAAGTTTTGGTCAAGGAACAGAAAAACAATCACCTGTCTAACGCTTGACCAACCATGAATAGATTAGAAAGTAAAAGAAAGAAAAAAGCTTGTCTATACTTATTAACCAACTGCCTATACTAATTAATCATCAGAAAATAAAAAATATCCTTGTGCAAAATAGTATAAATAAAGCTGTCAACGGCACTTTGTCAAGAGACCACCTCCATCTGACTCCGTGTCCTGTCTCTCCAATACGCCGACTCCATCCTGCACATTCGGGCATCCCACCCCTAGGCTGGAGCTGGACTCCCGCAATCAGCAAACCACCAAGAGGGGCCTAGAGCATCTCCACGGCCAGCCGCAGGTGATGGAGAGCGATCAAGGCACCCGCTTTACTGGACATGCATTACAGGGATGGGTGCAGCAATTAGGAATAAAGTGGAAGTTCCATGTACCATATAACCCTACCGGGGCAGGCATGATAGAAAGACACAATGGTTTGTTTAAATCTGGCCTGATTGGACACCAATAGCCTATGGGGCTGGTCAGTTCGCTTATGGACAATGCTATGGCGTTTGAATGAGGAGCCACGTAAAGGAGCCTTGAGCCCTGTGGATGTGCTCACACACCTTGCTGCCTCTCCTATACAACTGTATGTGCAAACCAAAGAGGAGCTATTGAAGCCAGGATATGGCCAGCAGAGGAACATCCTGCTGCCAGCCCCTACATCCTGCATTAAGCCCTGGAGACACTGTTGAATGGACGTGACCCTGGACATTTTGACACATGGACCAGTGATGGCTGGCCCTTCTGGCTCCTTGGGGAAAAGGCCTGGAAGCTGGCCTCCTGTGTAGTCCTGGAGTAACAGCTGAATGGCCCTCAAAGATCATGGTAGTGTATCCAAAACGTCCAGGAGGTAAGGGCATCTTATGGGGAAGTTTTGTTTTATCTTTATGGCCAGTGCATGTACCTCCTGTAGCCCTACATACTGACCCATCTGTAACTCCCACAGGGAGGGGGGTGAAGTTCTGGTATATTAGACCAGTACAAGATCCCACTCCTGCCACTGTTCTATCACAGGACCACTCTCTTGCATGCATCCTACCTGATGGACAAGATTTGCCTATGCTGGTGTCATTAAAACATGTATCTCACCACCCTTACGGTTATTTTCTCCTACAGTCCTGTGGCCTGGATGCGCCCCCGGGCTGCGGCTGCCACATGATGACTGCTCTGAACCCTCAGCCACTGCCTGCTGGAATGGGCAAGATATGGACTTAATCTACGTAAGACTTTGAACCTCACTGAATCCTCTGGCTTGAGGATTGTCATGATTTTATTGCTGTTGTTATTGCTGTGTCATTAGTCTGGTCACAATGCTCCAGTTTTCTCACCCGGGACCATTGCAGAAGAAGGGGAACAAGTAGATTGTAAGGCAAGATTTCTAGAGGGGTGGCCTGTGGGCAAAATTGTAATATTTCCAGAATCTCTTGCCTGGCTTTAGTGCATCTACGTATCAACAGGCATTCCTACATATCAACAGTACTGTTTCAACAGTAAGTTCATGTACATATCAATGGGTAATCAATGGAGGGCTTATCTGAACCTGAGAGGCTGTGGGGAGGCTTCATTTGCTTCTGCCAGAGCAGGGAAGAGACAGCCTCAGGACCACAGTTTGTAAGCAATAAACAGGTTTTAAACTTTATTTCTTCCTTTGACTGATTTCAGTTTTGGAGGTATTTTGCCCTGGTATTTCATCTCCCTGGAATTACAATAATTCTCCAGACAGAACTAAGTACTCTCAAGCAAGCATTTGGAATATAAAAAAAACACTTTTAAATGACAATTTTCATTTTAAAAAATGAAAGAAATGGACCCCAAATAGGAGAAATAAAATGAAATTTGATTAAAATGAGGAAAGCTATGAAAGTGAAGAAGAAAATCGTATCAAAAATTAAGACGAAATTACCAAGTGTCTAAGAGAGAATAGGCTCAAATGAAAGTTTAATTAGGGGCATTAAGGAAATGTAGAAAAAAAAAGAAAATGAGATTTAAAAAGAAGAAAATGGTTGAAATGGAAGGCTTGAAAAGAAGACCCAAGATATGTATAAACAGAGTCTCTCAAGGAGAAAGAAAAACAGGAAGAAGAAAAAATGGAGGAGGAGGAACAAAAGGAAGAAGAAAAGGAAGATTAGGGGTAAAAGGAAAAAAAGAAGGAGAAGTTAGTGAAAGAGGAGGAGGAGAGAGAGGAAAAGGAGATTATGCTAACAAATAATATAGAAACTATAGTCAAGAAAACTTTCATCAAGAAAAAGAAGACCTGAATATACACACCGAGAGGATCAGCCAGATACCTGGGAAAATTAACAGAGCTGCGTAAAACTGTTAGACTTAAGAGATAAAGAGAAAAAAGTGCCCAGGGCCTCCAGGCAAAAAGATCCCATAACTTACCAGGCCCAGAGAATCAGACTGCTACCTAAAAGCAACATTCACAGCAAGGCAACAGGGAGCTACATTTTAAAGAAATATAAGGAAAATCACTGTACCAAAATATACAAAAAAAAAGAAAATGTGAACCAAGAATGATCTAGCCAACTCTTTCAAGATAAAGGCTTATAGAAAAACAGTTTTCAACATGCAAGAGCCTGCACTGTGTGCCCAAGCCCTTATTTAGTAGTATCCTAGAGGATGAACTTTTAACCAAGACAACTGGAGCGTTTTCAGCAAAAAGCCTGATGCCAAACATTTACTGTATTTAAATTAAGTCTGAGACTAGAAGATGGGGTAAGACGGGGTAAATGTTATATGTTTTGACAAAGAAATGATTCCTGTGCAAAAAGGGAGAGAGGAAAGGAGAATATGCTGATTGATTATTATATAGGCAGTAGGTGGAAATCAAAGTGTATTATTAGAAACCAACACACCAGGTAGTAAAAGGTTAAATAAGAGACTAGGGAACCAAAGGCAATGAAAAAGTTTAAAGTACCGAAGTAACCCGCTAGAATAAAAACTAGGATCGCCATTCCAAAAGAAATTTTTAAATGAAAGCACAGTGAAATAGTATGTAGAGAAAGAATTACAGCTAATACAAAGAAACTGTTCATAGTAATGATGACCCTGCTGAGTGGCAATGACATGTATTAATTAAATGAATAAAGGTGAATGGGCCTAATTTACATGTTAAAAAGGAAAGATTTGCAGCTTACAAAGCGGTACTCAACTATATGCTGTATATAACAGATACATCTAAAACGCGGTGATTCATAAAGGGATGGGAAAATGAAGATGTTGGGAAAGCAAGTGCTGCCATCTCAGTAATTAAAAATTACAGATTTTATAGAATCAGGAGGTACGAGGTTTTTTTAAAGTGTAGGCAAATTGTATTCCGAAAAACAGAACTCCACCTACAGTCTAGGAAAAGTTGAAAATTTACATAGTGACTAACAAGAGTTTCTACTTTACACTGAAAAATGGATGCACCCCTAAAAGGATACAAGTGTGCTATTTTGGCTAGGCTACATATGAAACTGGACGTCCGCTTAGGATTTCCCAGTGACATCGTTGAGGTGACTTTTTACAAAGCCGGGTGGGATCTTGATGAGACAGGGATGGTGGGATTAGGCAGAGTAAGGTGAGGGCCTCCGGAGAAAAAGCAGAGCAAGATAATTACCATCAGAACAATGTAGCAATGTGCAAAGAAGTCCCTATTGAAACTCTGTGATAAGCATTACCGCAAAGTCAGAGTCACACTAATTCTCTAGGGTAAAGATACCAGACTAGGAATATAGACATCTTCAGTGAGATCAGTTAAAACTCAAAAGGCCAGCAGCAACCTAGCCTGGAATGTTTGAGTGTTCTGCAGATAGAGACAAGTGTCTCAGCATAACCCGTGACTTCACTGTAAAATTTACCTTAGCCTGGTAGAAGGCCCAGCTTATTTTAACCTTACCTATGTGCTGTATTTCCTCCTCTGATCCTAACCAAGTAATCTGCAACCTAGGAAAAAGACTAATTTAGTAAGCAGGCCCAACTATAAACAGCCCAAGAAGTTAAGAAGTAAGATTCTTAACTTACTTCAGGAAACGGGCAACAACCCAGCCCACCTTGGGCACAGGGTAGGCGGTCTTAACTGACACGCTCCCAGAGGGAAACTGCTATCTTGAGAAAGAATCAGAGCAGAAAATCTCCTCTGTTACTCATCTGGAATGAGCATTCTGGGACCACTCAACAAGTCTGCACCCCTAACCCTTTACCCTCATTCCTGAAAATCCTCAACCGCACATAAACCCCCTAGACAATGAGCCACGATGGGCTCTCTTGTCCCCTCCTGGCGTGAGCCGGGAGCTCTGTCCTTTCACTTTATCTCTAAACAAAAGCCTGTACCTTGCTCTCCTACCTTGACTGTTTGTGAGGCTCATTCTTCGGCTTCGTGAACAAGAACCCCGGCATCATTGATATATGAATTATTTTTTGCCTCAGAAGGTTTTATTGGGGTACTTGATGGAACTTAACCAAACGTAGCATACCCAATAAACTTAAGTCATATATTTGGCTTGAGTGTGAGCGTATCTGTGTGTTTCTTCCCCTTTAAGAGTCCTGGTAGAACAAACATTTTAAATGAGATCCTTCCACTGGAAATTTAAAACTTTGTATTTAACAACTGTTAGGTAAAGGAGAATTTTTTTAAATTACAAAATTTCTAAAGAACAAAGGTACTGCAAAGCACAAAGTATCTGAATCTATGAGAAACTTTTAAAGATACGAAGTATAGTTTTAAACATATATACCAAGAAAAATGAAAATAAATTGTCCAGCTAAATGCTGTTGATGCGACATGCCAAAAATATAAGGGTACAGACAGGTTGAAAGCAAAAGAATGCAAAAGTTGAATTATACAGATAGTAAAAGCAAGCAGGAGTGATTATGTTAATAACAGACTGTAACTCTGGGGAAAGGAAATCCCGGGGCAAAATAACGTCTAAAGCCACGGCCACCCTATGTCATTTCTCCTCAACTCATTCCTTAAAGACTTTAGCTTCAGATTTATGCCTGCTCTTTCCAATACTACTCTTGCTATGATTTTGTATCAACTTTTCCTGCTCCCTCTGTGAGTTTTTCACACTTTCTTACATATACTGAGTTAGTGGCCTACCTACCAATTCCTTTAAGCACTATGAGTACCTGGTACGTGATCCATTCGCTCTCCCTTAAGCATCAAGAGCACGTTCTCTTTTCCCGAATTCCAAACACATTAACCAACTCACTTTAAGCCTTATAGTTCTGTTCTTAAACAACAAGGTTCATAAAGTGATAATCAGTTCCTTGGGAAGTAGTTATTTGTTGACTCAATGACTGCTCAGAATTGGATTTTTCTTCCTACTTCATTGGTTTCTGTAGCACTGGGTTTTTGAAATCCAGTTAAAATCTTTGATTTGCCTAAGAGAAAAAGAAAAATAGCATTATGACAATTATTATAGTTAATATTTATTGCACACTTAGCTTGCACCAGGCACCTATTCGGGCACCTTAGTGTGTATTATTTTAACTCATTTTAATCTGCACAGGCAACCTATAAGAGGTATTATCTCTATTTTACTAACGAGGCACAAAGACATTCTGTAATTTGGCCAAGATCATACACCTGCTAAGTGGTGGAGGGGAGAGTCCAACCCTAAGCAGCATTGTTCCAACACCTATACGGAGAAAGGTCAGCAGTGGATCACTGAATGAACCTTTCCCATTACAGTTATTATTCAGTTCGTAGATATTTACGGAGTCCAATTAGATGCTAAGTATTGAGGTTACAAAAACAAATCAAAACCAAAGCAAGAGAGGGCCCCTGTTCTGGGATTACACAATCTAATGTGGGATACATGTATACCATCAAGCAACAAAAATAAAAGGTGACAAGCCTTTACCATAAGGTCCAACCAAAGTCTAAGCAGAGTGAAGAGATGCATATGGACTTTGCTGGAGGAGATGATGAAGGTAGAGGGAAGATGGCTCTGAAAGGCTAACATTTATCCCAGACAAAAGAAACAGCTTGTGCAAAAGCAAAGTGACCTGAAAGAACATAGTTTCTGGAACGGGCTTGATGTGTGTGTATCAGAAGAGAGTGACAGAGGGTCGGTAAAAGGAGAGGCCAGGCCGTGAGGGCCTGTCTTCTCTTCACCCCTTGTAAACACCTATTGATAATGGAAATGGACTAAGGCCAGGCAAAGAGATTCTGGAAATACTGCAATTTTATATATTATGCTAAAGAGTTTGAAATAAAGAGCAACAAAGAATATGGACTTTATAATCCTATTTGCATTTTAAGGAGATAACTAAGGATTCTAATGATGGACAATGGTATAGACAACGACAGCAGGGATACCAGGTAGGAAGCTGTTACAACAATTGACAGATTTTTTTTTTAATGCAAACTTAAAGTGTGACTTATTTCTCTTTTCACTATATGATAAGCCACATATGGTCCCAGGGCTGTGGTTAGTACCATCTAAAGCTTCACTGTCCAACAAATATAATGAAAGCCACATATGTAATTTTTAATTTTATATGGGCCACATTAACACAAGAAAAACAAACACATGAAATTAAGGATATGTTTATTTAACCCAAAATGCTATCATTTCAATATGATAACACAAAATTATTAATAAAATATTTTACATCCTTTTTTTCATATGGAGTCTTCAAAATCCTGTGACGATTTTATACTTAAATGCTTCTAAATTTGGACACTAAGTTTGCCCTGGGACTACTTATACGCCTATAGACTGTGTAAGATTTGCAGTCGAAGAGTAGACTCATACACCCAAGTTGTTCCAAACACACTTAAATGCTGCCCAATATTTGAATTGAATGTCTGTTTTTAAATTTAAATGGATTCAGGTGAAATTTAAATTCAGTTTCTCAGTCAGACTAGGCATATTTCAAGTGCTCAGTAGCTACATTTGGCAAGTGGGTACCATTTCAGACAGTGCAGATTAAAGCACAAATTCTGAACCAAGGCAGAATGACTCACCAGACACTCCTGCTTGGCTTATAACAGGTGTTCAATAAATGTTTCTTTATTATCAGACAACATAGGATTTAAAAAGTGGAAAATCATTAATTCTAAACCAACTGCAAATACACCATCTATACAGGAGCAGAAGGAATTCTTCGTGAGACCAGAAAGAACAAATACTCAGCACCTTATTGCTTTTGACTAAGTTACGTAAAAAGAATGTTGTTCTTGAGACCAATCAGACCTATCAGCTAATACAGAAGATGTAAACAATGGTTGGAAAGAATCATTCCTTGTTATTAATGTACCTGCAAAGGAGTAAAGCACACAAAACAAGTCCCATTGTGTAACTTTAAGTCATAAAATAACAGGTCAGGTGTGGGTAAAATTGCAGTATTTCCAGAATCTCTCGCCTGGCCTTAGTGCATCTCCGTATCAACAGGTGTTTCCAAGGGGTGGAAAAGAAGTAGTCGATCTCCATATCAATAGGTGATCACAAGGGGAGTGAGGGCATATCTGGACCCGAGAGGTTGAGTGACGTGCCTTTTTTGCAGATGGGTCATGAGACACAGGTGAGCAGAAGTGGACAACTTCTTGTAAGCAGTAAACGGGTTTCTCCCACTTTATTTCTCCCTTTGACTGTTTTCGGCTTCAAAGGTTATCTGCCCTGGGCTGGGAACATATTTTTCCCCCAGAGTTACATCAGGAAATATACCCTGAGCCTGGAATAATAATAGTACAAGGTATTTCTAACTCTGGGACAGGAGGGAAACAGCCTCCCCTGCCCCCTGCTGTTGGCTTCCCTGTACTGCAGAGCTCCAATTTTGGATTCACTGCATTCAGAGTGATGATTGATGGCAGGAGGTGTTCCACAGCTTTGAGAAATTTACTACACAGTGAATGTTTTATTTCCTAGTGCTTATCTGTGAGCAGACTAACCACTGTAACTCTAACATCTGTGTGAATAATAGAGAAGGCCAGAAGCCTGGCTCTGTGTGAGTTGATTTTCCCTATTACAAAATGGAAAATATTTACCCCACTCAACCACATGAGTCATGGCAGTAGTGGAATAGTGCATAGTGAGGATTCCTATGATAGGTAAAAGTAGGAAAGAGAATCAACACAGCTAGTGTGAAATAGAGCAAAGGATTACATTGGTGTGGCAGGTAACTCAACAAGTGAAGTGATGGGCATGTAGGAGATAGATGGTCGGGTACTGTGAGGACTAGGATAAACCTGGGGCAAAATGACAGCTCTGAATTCAGGGAAGTTCCCTGAGTAGGTGGGGAGGCCAATACACTGCACCCAAATATTTTCAGAAGTAAGAGATTTGGAATTTTATGTAAATCTGATTTTTAAACGTCAACAAACGTTCTGGAGACTAAACAGATCAAATGCAGACCTATAGTCTGCAACCTCTTGAGTTCAAAGTTAGGGAAGCTAGAAGTAAAGAGCAACACCCAGAACAGAGTTAAAGTAAAAGTAAAATTAAATTAAAGTAAAAGCTAAGTGAAGGATAGCTATTTTGAAGAAAGAATAATATAAACTCAATCATGGACAAAGAATAAAATCACTGTTGGGATCAGATACAATCTAAGTCAATTTACATCCATATCAGGATTGAGACAAATTCAATAAAATATGTACCCATAAAAATTAAGTAAAGGCTCTCTGTTTAAAACTACCTTTGGATTAGATTTCCTAAAACACACTCCTATGACAAAACACTTGAAAATGATGGCTACAATTTTTAAAAACCCTTTTTAAACTTGTAGCTAAGCTAGCAAGAAAATAAGGTAAATCCTTAGGAGCCAAAAATGAAGTGAGAGCTTGAGGAGGGGGAGCAAGGAGACCAGCTGGCAATTATCTGGGGGGTTAAAAGCTGTTTAGGAGACATGCCAAGGCCCAGGAGCCTGTTGGTCTACCAGCAGTGCCCCCAGAAAACATTGTCCCCTTCTTTACCAACAGTTGTTCTGGCTGAGTGCCTGCCCACCTACCAGAAGACATCTCCCAGCCTCACTTGCAGTTGTGTGACTAGGCTCTGGCCAGTGTGTTGTGGGCAGAGTAACATGTGCAACTTCTGGATCACACTCTTAAAGAGAAGAGTTCTCTTCACTCTTCCCTTTTTCCCTTGAGCTGGAATGCAATTATACTCCATTATGCAGACATGGCCGTCACTCTTGGAATGGCAAAACAACACCATTAGGTTCTAGGCCTCTGGGACAACCAGGGAGCCCCATGAACCCTGGGCTGCTACTTGGACCATCACGTGAAAGAGAAATGAATGATCTTGTTCAAGCTGCTGTATTTTGAGGTCTCTTAATAAAGCACCTTTGCCTGTATCCTAAGCAATACAAGCCATGCAAGGTAAGGACATCATGCAAGGTAAAGAAAGGTCTGAGAGCTTCCAATGGGCCATAAAATGATTATTTTAGGCTTTACAGGCCATACCCTCTCTGCTGCTATGGCAGCAGCCATAGATAATAACTAAACACATGGGCATGGCTGTTACAATAAAACTTTACTTACAAGAACAGTAATTGACCTGGATTTGACCCACAAGGCTATAGTTTGCCAACCCTTTCTCAACACCATTACCATATAAATAAGTGAATTTATTAATTAATAGTCTGACAAAGAAAATTTTCCTATTGTAGCCTTGGCTCTCTGAGGTGAAAGGAAATTCTGCTCTAAGAATTCATTAGAACTGACATTCAGAAGGGACAATGGTTTTAATTCACACTCCATACATGGTCTTTGGCCTCAAAGAATTCCCAAAGATACATTCCTATCAAAGATGAGCTCACAAATAAAAATTACAAAGCACATAGGATAAAGAGAAGACACACTGAATAAAAGTCAGCAGAAAGAACAAATACCAAAATCAGACTGTAGTGGCTTTAGATAATGGACATAGCAGTGACAAATATAAAATAGTTTGTTGAATAATGCTTGAAGAAAGTGTAAGAAGGGATAAAAGATTACCAAAAAGTGACCATGCATACTTCTAAAGGACCAATTGGAACTTCTGGAAAAGAAATATTGAAATTTAAAATTAAATGGATTTCCAATAAAATTACCTTATAAGGTTTGAACAATTTTAAACATAGCCTAAAACCACAAAGACAATGAGAATAGGAAAAAAGGTAATGGCCCCCCAAAAAAGGAATGGAGATGTAACTGACTTAGCAGACCAAGAAAGCTAAATTTTAAGCTTACAGTGAAGAAAGCTTAGAAGGAGACTATTTCTGCAGGTGGGGGTGAAGGTGGGCCTGAAAATAGAGTTGACTGAGAGCTTAAAGAGGTTGAAAACAGTCCCCTTAAAATGGAGAAAAAAAGGGAGACTGCTGCTTTTGTAACAAACTTATAAAAACATTTGACTCCAAACTGTTGTCTACTTTTGATTAAAAAATAAGAATTAAAAAAGTGGAAACAAATTCTATTTTCAAGCATAGTAAATTCCGGCAGACTAATAATTCAACTAGAGGGACAAAATACTGATATATAAGAATATCTTTATATATCAGCAAATATAGGGATGACTTTCAATATGTCTTAAGTGTTACTTATAAATAAATGTGATTTTAATTATATCTGTATGCACCCCCCACATAATCACAGCTTTAGAAAAAAATATATAGCTAAGACTACATAGGCTTGACATTATATGAGTCAAAGAGTGGGAATTTTTAGAAATTTCTCAAAAATTATTTTAGAAGATAAAATCATTACATCTAACAAAGGCTTGGTCTTGAAATTCCAGTTAAACAAGTTTATTTTGATTTTCAAAGTGGCATATATATATATACGTATGTATATACATACGTATATGTGTGTGTGTGTGTGTGTATCTCTCTTTACATCTATTTAGGAGAAAAAATTTTTTTAAAGAAATTTAAAAAATTAATTGGCTAGTTATTTAATTTCTCTTCTGCTTTCTCAATAAGTGTGAAGTGGCAGGTGTGAAGTCCTTTCAGTTCTGCCACTGCCTAATTACAATCTGACCCTCACCACCTAGCAGAATCTTTTAAAAGCATCTTCACACATTTAAAAATGTTTAATGATATCATAAATACAAAGGACTTTATAACCATAAAACTTAAAATGTCTCACTCTTTTTCACCCCATATTGAATTTTCACTCATTTCCAGAAGTCATTAAAAAAAGACTAATAAATTTTGGCAACATAAGAAATTACAGTTTCTATACAACAAAAACAAAAAGTCTAAACACAGGGGAAAGGATTACCTGTGAAATAGTTGCAATATTAAACACAAATAATTTAAGTATTTATGTTTAAGAGGCATGAAATACGGATGGATATAATTTTCATCAAAAAAGTCACATGGACCCAAGACTAAAGGTTTAAAATCACTAATTTTTCCAAACACCTCTACAGATAGAAAGAACTCTTACAAATAATTAAGAAACAGATGGCCAACACCAACAGAAAATTTCTGAACTCCCTCATAATTAAAGAAATGTCAATAAAACCAGATAACGTTTTCACAAATTCTACTAGAATCATTTCTAAGAACAAAAAAAAACTGAAATGGTCTAAATATTCACCCAAAGGAACTAGTTAAACGGAATGTAGACATGTGTGCTATTCAGCTACTAACAAGAATAAAGCAGAACAGTATGAAGCAAAATGAAAAGAATTTTAACAGGAACTTCATCTGGAGAGTGGAGTATTAGTTGCTTTTTATTTTATCTCTTTGTGTTGCTCCAATTTAAGACTATTTTTAATTATGTGGTCCTTTAAAATCAACAAAATGTTAACACTTCATAAAAAAGAAATCATATCCATGCTCACTACTCAAAGCCACCTATTTTTGATTCCCCACAAGCTGAATATCTCCTCTGTATTCTCAATAATTTTGTGTCTGTATCTTACCATTAATAAGAAAGCCCACTTTGCCTACACTTCTTTGCATAAAGTAACAGTTAGAAGCCTAGACGCTAGGAAGACTACCTGAGTTTGAATTGGGCCCATCCACATATTAGTTGAATGACCACTGAAAGTTCATTGAATTTCTCTGTGCCTGTTTTCTCATTTTTAAAAAGGCAATTGTAGTATCCATCTCAGACAACTGAAGATTAAATGAGTTAATATATGGAAAGCCCTGAAGAGCAGGCCCTGGCCTCCACTTAGCACTCAGTGTTAGCTAACGTTATCAAGCACAGACGATACCCTATCTGCATTTGTATCTCCCTCGACTCCCTGCAGTGACCTATACACTGCAAATATTAATAAATGTTTTCTGAATTAAACCGACTTGCCACCAGGGGGGGCCAAGAGGCGTGAGGATGGCAGAAACAAGTTCTCTGCAAGGTAAAACTACAGCCCACTCTTCTTGTGAGCTTGGTAGGTTTTTTGTTTTTATTAACAGATTAGGTACATTACATTGAGTGGAAGAAGGCAAAAGAAACACCTAGGCTATTCTGGGCCAAGGCTGCAATAGGCAAATTTTCTTCAGACTATTAATTAATAAATTTACTTATTTAAATGGTGATAATGCTGAGAAGAGGTTGGCAAACTACAAGCCTGCAGACGATTTTTCTCTACCCTTTCCTCTATCTGCTGTTGTCTCTCAGCACCTAAAGCTTCCTCCTCTGTTTCTGCCATTTCCTTCGGCCAGGTGAGGTCCATCTCTAGGCAAGAAAAGATCTAGCCTCACCAAGTCTGAGCATACGGTGCTCTTTTGGGTTACAAAAGTCTAGCAAGTCTTCCTGGAAAGCCTTTCTTTTTTCTTTTTTTTATTAAGGTATCATTGATATACATTCTTATGAAATTTTCACAAGAAAAACAATGTGGTTATTACATTCACCATTGAGTCCCCCCCATAACCCACTGCAGTCACTGCCCATGATGTAGTAAGATGCCAGTCCCTATTTGTCCTCTCTGAGCTACACTGTCTTCCCCATGACCCCACACACACCATGTGCATCAGTCATGATACCCCACAATCCCCTTCTCCCTCCCTCCCCACTCCTCCCCTTTGGTAACCACTAGTCCCTTCTTGGAGTCTGAGTCTGCTGTTTTGTTCCTTCAGTTTTGCTTCCTCAATACTCCACAAATGTGGGAAATCATTTGGTGCTTGTCTTTCTGTCTTGTCTTATTTCACTGAGCATATCCTCCAGCCCCATCTATGTTATTGCGCATGGTACAATTTCTTTCTTTCTTACGGCTGAGTAGTATTCCATTGTGTATATGTACCACATCTTCTTTATCCATTCATCTACTGATGGACACTTAGGTTGCTTTCAGATCTTGGCTATTGTAAATAGTGCTGCGATAAACATAAGGGTGCCTACGTCTTTTTGAATCTGAGTTGTTTTCTTTGGGTACATTTCTAGGTATGGAATTCCTGGGTCAAATGGTATTTCTAGTTTTTAAAATGTTATTTTTTTAAGTATTGTGATGGACTTTTAAAATGGCATTTTTATTTTTTGAGGAATCTCCGTATTGCTTTCCACAATGGTTGAACTAGTTTACCTTCCCACCAGCCGTGTAGGAGGGTTCCCCTTTCTCTGCATCCTCATTCCTGGCACGACTTTCACGTTAAATTGCTTAGGGATCCTAAGATTCAAAGAGCCAAAATTGCTCCCCTTAGCCTTTCCCAGCTGGGCAAACCCACATGCCTGCTGGGATGACTGGCCCTTCTCTATGAACCTCTCCAGAGGCAAACAGTGGGAACGGTCAAAGCTACACAAGTCTGCTCCCTGCTTGTTCACAGCACTCTTTACACCTTAGATAGGTTCACTCTTCCTCAAGTCCCATAGCCCTTTGTACTTACCTTGCCCTGAATTATAGTGTACTGTATATTTGTGATTTGTCCATATAAATTTTGTAGTCATTTTACCTTTGATACCTTTAGGCATGAGTATCGGCATGCTATTCCTGTTACAGAGAAACCCCAGCTCCATGACTTGCCAGCCAAGTGACCTTAAGTGAACTGCTTAACGTAAATCTCAGTTCCTTCACCTAAGAATTGGATTTCTCCTTTACAGGGTAATACTGAAATGGAACAAGGTGAAGTATGTCAAGTTCTGAGTGTGGGCCCAGAAGAGAATACACCCTCAGTCAACAGGTGATGCCCACAGGCACAATGAACTCCTGAGTGAGCTCAGGTTTCCCAGGACACTGGCCCTGTGCTATGAGCCAAGGGTTGTGTTCCCTGAGTAATGTGCGTGCTCCAGAAAACACAGGGCAGGCAAGCTTTTTCATAGTGAGGCTGGGGCTAGATACGGAGGAAGGGGATGCCAGAGCAAGATATTTCACACACAGAAATTCCATCACAATATTTCTAGAGGGGCTATTCAAATTCCCTTGTTGGATAAAACACTATTGAGATTAGGAGGGCATTAACTTGGGTTTACCGTATCACCACAATCTGCTCTTGTAATAATATGAATGACCTTGTACCAAATGCAAGATGAAAATCCACAGAGATAAAATCAAGATGTTGTTAGGAAGAACAATTAACTAAGATCTAATAAACACTGTAAAACCTCACAGAAAGAATAAAAGACGTAATGAATGCATAGATGATGCTTATATGTATTAAGATATCAATTCTCGACAGATCTTATTTTATTTGTATAAACCAAATTCCCAACAGGAATTTATTAAGGGAAAACATAGGTACTAATGTTAATCCTAAACAGCAAATAGTTATCACACAGGTGCGCACACTTGTACACAACCAAAACAGGTGTGAGATGATGTAGCTTCCCTATCAGGTACAAAATAAATCATCCATCTACAATGATCAAAGCAGTGGGATATTGGTGCAGGAATAATAAATGCTTGCCAAGTGTCAGGGGTTTATGCCACCCAAGGGATTTAAAGCAGACTGTACTGTACTATTAACACAACCATGCATCTTTACCATCCCTTTCCAGATGATGAGCTTAAGTCAGAAAAGTTAAGAGACCCGCCCAAGAACATACAGGCTCAAGCCAGGGGTCTGTGCACAGACGATTCAAGTCCCACCTATCTCACAAGAAAAATATTAGCATCCATTATCAGCAGAGATCATTAAAAAAAAATCCTAAATAACTTGGTATATAAATGCACAACAGATGTTAACACGCAATCACATTAATATGCAAATGGTTAATATACATATTAAAAAGTTCAATCTCATAAGAACTAAATATAAGCTCAAAGAGCCATGTAGAAGGATATTCACTGCAGCTTTTTCTGTAAAATTAAAACACTGGAATGAACCTCAACTGCCCATCAACAGAGAATAGTTGAAACAAATCACTGTGTATCATGCTATTGGATATTATTTAAGAAGTAAACCTACATGGGCTGACATGGGAAGATGTCCATGATATATCATTACAGGGGAATGAAAGCAAATCATGGAATACAGATTTTTACCCATTTGTTAGAAAAAGAAAGGAGAACGAACACTCATATACGTATGTTGAAACAGGCATTTTTTTAAAAGGATCCAGTATTACACCAAACATTAGGAGTGGATACTCTGGGAAAGAAGGCAGGATGAGGGTTTAGGAGCTGAAAGGGATTTTTACAATGTACTCAGTATTCTTCTATATAATTAAAAATGTTTTTGTAATTTTGAAAAGACAAAAGTAAGTAACAAGGAACTTAAAATAGTATTGTTTCTTTTGTATTTCAAAAAGCAAGATGTATAAACCAGTGAAAAGAAAAGCCTAAAAACCAACCAAAGAGAATAAAAGAACACTGGTAAGAAAATTACATAATAAGAACTACTGACACCTACAAAAAGTAACTGACACAATAAATTTTATTGTTTACATAATGATAGACTCTGGACAAAGTGAAGACAATGGAGACAATAACAAGACATTTAAACTCCTATCACAAATTCATCTGTTACAAATTTCCAGTGGCTCAACATGTTAAAATACAAAATGTATAAAGAAAAAAACCCAAGAAATATAAATATTCAGATTTTTGTAGCACAATGCAATAAATGTCCTTTAAAAAAAAGTTTGTCGTAATTGTGTATTTTATTCTGACAGTAATTCAAAGCACAAAATCACATGTTTTCCTACACTTGCCCAAAATCTGGATCTGGGGGATTGCAGTAAGAAGTAGGCAGAAGAAGGACAACTTCAGCACTCAGAAACAAAGCATTTTCTGTATTTCAATGCATCGCAGCACAAAAATTTCAGTTCCAAAAAGCCAATCATTGCTATATGCAGATAAATAAAACAGATTTGATACTTTTATAATCAAACCCAACTAACATTATACTAAAAATATATATGTATATATATATATATATATATTTATATGCAATACCTATTTTAGAAAAAAAGGTGCCTTGGTGAAAATGATTCTGAAAATATTCACTTGATGCACATTATGTACAAAACCTTCTATATAAAAAATTAAAACTATTTTCAATGAAATTCCATGTTCACATCCCATCTGAAAACTGTACTTGAAAGGTAAATAGGTCCACCTAATGGTTTCTGTCTGGAATCCCGGCTAAGGCAGCTCTTCCAAGGGGCTCTTTTTCACCCACTCTACGTCTTCACTACACTAATACAGACAAATATTACACAGATGCAGCCTGACATGCCTAGGTGTTATTACCTGGAGCGTCTGTTCACTGTTAAAAGAGGGGATAGTTTATAGTCACTACAAAGAATATCTTTTCTTAAAATATATTGTTTCTCTATTCCAAATTAAGCGCTTATTTAAGACATTAAGAGAGTGATAAGCCACTCCATTTGGTGTCCACATCAATAGCCCTGTAAGAACGAATTCTATATTGGAATAGCTAGAAAAGTTTCCACTGAAGTAATAGTGCATCCTTCACCTGCATAGAATCAATTTGGCTTAATAGCTCTTTGCCCCCAGAACACCAGTCTGGAGTTCAATATGCTCTTAAAGGTTCACCTCAGATATGAGAAAACATCTCATACAGGCAATGTGAGGATATATAGGATAACCGAAGTTGTTAAAATCTGTTGGATGAGTCTTACAGCATTCCTCATTTGAAGAGTGGAAACAAAAATAGAAAAGACTGGGGCAATGAAGTTGGGTCAGCCAAGTATGTACACCAGGGACCACTTCACTAAGTGTTTAAACAAATTACTGCAGTGACCTGGTATCTCTGGCTCATTATTCTACAAGCACTGAGGATTTGAAGCTTAAAAGGTGAAAATGGAATACCCTTAGAAAAGGGGAACAGTCTGAGGCAAAAGTTGTAGGCTTGTAAATATATATTTTATATGCACACACAATTGTGCGTATTGTTCTGTATATATTTACATACATATTCACAAGATGCCCTGCAGTGTAGCTCAAAAGGCCTTTATCAAAGAACTGATTCTAGTATATAGGCCCTAGAGTGCTTACCATCTGTATAAGAAACAAATGTGCATATATTCACATGATGTAAACTCTGTCAACAAAAACACTGCTAGTAACACTAGGTTAAACAGATTCTACCAATCGATGTAATCAGAACATTTCTTACACTGAGAATCAAATAATGAAAAAAACACAACTGGATTTCAAATTCACAAGAAAAAAGACGTTTAGCATGGCAAACAAGAACAAAGTTCAGATTCCAGAGTAGGGGAAAATATCAAAGCATTATAAATCTCCTGGGATGCAGTTTAATCATTGCATCAGTTTTAGAAAAATAGACTCAGGATGAGTGGTGCTGCTATGGATTCTCTCAATACATCAACCCGTACGTTTATCTTTTTCCTCTTTTGTTTCCAGCTGGAGGTTTCTTCAGCTGAAGGAGTTGCCCACCTGTCCCAAAGCCTGCAGAGGCAGGATTGGACACCCCGAATGTCAAACCAGCTGATGCGGTGATGCCAGGGTTGCTGAAGTTAAACCCAGATGTGCTTGAGCTGCCAAAGCCTTATGTTTAGGGAAGAAAATATTCATGTCAGAAGTAAGTCACAGAAACAAATTTAAGAATCGGGATGAGAGGCTAATTTGTAGCTGAAAGAACATATCATTTTAAAAAACAGAAAATATCTTAGGGCCCTAAATTTCTAGCATGCAGTTTTACAGGAAAATAGTTTAGCTTAAACAACTAAGTGGCACCTTTAAAGACAGAAGTGTAGTGATTTGGGCCAGAAGAGAAACCTTAGCACAAACAACGAAAACCTACAGAAAACTTCAAGTTGCCAGACACATTCTTGCTAATAAAATATAACAAGGTGCCTTTCTCCTCAGCTCCTCCAGAAACATATCATCAACATGTAGAAGACTTTCATCATCTTCGGACCCACAAGTCTAAGTCCTCCAAGGAAGCCTCAGCCCACAATTTTCAGGACAGTATCTACTGCTCTGAGTCTGCAAGAACGCTTGTATATTGAGGATCAACTACAACTAGTGTCTATAGTTAACTAATATTATCATATATGATTATAATCCTGATACCAGGGAATTCTACTATTATCTTACTCTGTTGGAATTGACTTTAAACACCATTTAATATTACATGGAGTTTCCTTCAAATTCCCTCACTTTAAAAACAGTTTCATCAGTATTAAATCATTGTTTTAGACATGTTATTTATCCCTAAAAATTGCATATTAAAAAAGCCATTATTTACAAATACAGAGGAAATGTAGATGGAATTTGGAATCTCCTACTAGAAGAATCAAAAGATTATATATCTATTTCAAAAATGAACAAAGAACTCAATCATCCTTTGTAAGCCTGGTATTCTTAAAACCAAAGGGACTTGTAACTAAAGAACATCTCTTTGGAAGGGAAATCACTCTCCTGAATGAATGATGATAAAAACTGGGTTAAATTTTTCACAACGATGGGTTCACTTTTATGGTAATGGAGAAAACTGTTGAACCATGAAACTGGATTTTGGGTTCAAAAGATCTCTACTTAGTTAATTAAGGCAAGTTATAATTATTTATTATATCAAATAAATCTAGTTATAAATATTTTACAAAGCTGTTAGCTTATAAGAGAGATAAAGCTATATAATTATTAGGCTTGCATGCTTCGTCCAGGGGGTAGAAATTGACATAGGGACTTTTTGTTTGATATTGGAAATAACAATGCTTATACTTTCAAATACTTTGCACCTTTAAATTTGCCTGAAATTCAGGCTGAAACACACAAACCTGCACTAAGACTTCCTGAGGGTTTATTTGTTGTTCCAAATCCAAATGTGGAGGCCCCTGTGGTGCTGCATCCAAAACCAGAGCTAGTTCCAAATCCTAGTGGAGGGTGATAGAGAAATATACAACGGCACGTGAAACACAGGTCGATGGATACTGACAAGTAAAACCTAAAATTACCAGAGATCTAATAAACACAGTGTTGAAAACATGGCCTGACTACAGAAATCTGCTATTTACTCCTTTGCATAAGACTTTTGGAAGAACCAGATTAATTCTCTAATAAAGCACTTATATTTAGAGTATGTTTATGTCCCATCACTAATTTTTAAAGCGCAAGACCATAAAAAAACAAGATCATATTAGTTTTTCTCTTCTATATGGACTAGAAACTTTAGTGACTATTCAAGAATGACTTCAGTCAAACAGATAAAAAGATCCATGTAGGGATATTTCATTTGGATAAAAAGAGCCTCACTATAAACTCATAAATAAGCAGGACATGCACAATAATTTGAACACCAAGGACCACCAGGTAATTTTACTCTGTCTGCTTTTACCAAAACATTTTCACATAAGAAGATTTACCACTAAAAAATTGCATAACTACGTCACAGTCCATGACTTTCAATCCAGTCAGTAGGAGCAGCTCCTGCGACAGTGCCAGCTGATGCCAACAATGAAACATTAAGAGTGGGAGCATCATATGTTTCTCTTGGCAATACGGTAGTCACGGTTTAAATAAAGAGGTATTTTTCATCATAGAAAGTTCAAGAGGAGACTGCTAAGTACTTGAAGATGCATTTCCTCTCTCCTATAAGTCAAGGGCTCTAAAAATAAAATCAAAATTCTTCTTAGGCTATTTGGCAATAGCTTGTCTAAAATACCAAGTTGGGTAGTATTATTGCCTGTAACTCTAAAAAACACAATGGTAAACTGGACTATATAGATAATAGGAATTACGCTGTCTGCTGTAATTCTCGTAATTCCTAATAGAGTCTGCTATATTAAGTGACCATGATGATAGCTTCCCTATCCTATAGGCTTCCCCTCTTATGATGGTATGTTTTAGTGGGAATCAGGCAACCATATTCATTATGACAATGCATGTGTCAAAATACAATCAAGTTTCAATTATTCATACCAGAGAATTGTGAATGCATTTGTATTTAGCATGATGATCTGCAGAAGACTTACCTTACTAATCAGAGTTAACTTAAGAAACGATTAAAATAAATTTAACTGCTTATGTATCTTATAGAAGTATGCATAAAGGCTAATATGCCAAAAGTGCTCAGGAAAGGACAGAAGTTGCTCAATTTAAAATAAAATTATTTCCCCATTTAAAGTGTTCACTTTCAGAAAAAGAAGGTAATGATTAGGAGAATGTATGTCCCTTAGTAGTTTGGACTCCAAACTGATACTGACTACTAATTTTTTAAAGTTAATTAAATTTATTAAAACTAAGTCATTTTCAAGTTCATATTTTAGGATACTGCTTTGAAAATATGTACAGCCCTACCACTTAATTTCAATGCTATTTTATATTTACTATTCACAAAAGTTGAAGTTATTTTGTAAGTTCGAAATCTAATACAGAATAGAATGCATTCGGTTTGGAGAATCGTTTTTGCCAAATGGAACCTTGACTTCCAAAACAGCAGATCTTCTTAGAAATGTTTTACAGGCTAGTATCAGTTCAGTGTCTAATAGTCCAATGCAATAGTAGAAAAGTTAAAGTGTACCTCCAAGGTTTGAAGAACCTAAGCCACTTGATTGCAAGCCAGTGCCAATACCTGAGCCGAATGGCGTTCCAAAACTAACTCCCAGAGATGGCTGTGGCCCTGGTATGAAAAAAAATAAAATGAGGGGAAGGGGGGGAAGGGGGGAAGAAAAACAAATTTGCCTTACTCTTTCAAGATTAAAGTTTCTTCACGAAATTATTTTTTAAATGAACAGTGATTACTTCTAACAAATTCTATTTACTAAAACTTAGCTTTCACGATGCCTCCCCAGCCTAATTTTCCTGTCCCAACTGATTTACGTATCAAAAAAAAATGTTTTTACTTGTTCACACTAGACAACTGAAAGAGGCTCGTTGCACTGAAATATGAACGTTTCTTTAACCTACTAAATAATTTGAAATCTTTAATGTATTGTAAATTATAGTTCTTTTAGTTTTACTTCTAGAATGATTTTAGATCTCCCCACTTGTTTGCTGATAAAATTAGCTGGTGTAATCAGTAAAGGTTTTCACTTTTTTTTTATTTAAACAAGCTCCTTCCGTTAGAGTCAAGTCTCAATTGATGAAAAGAGACTGACGCTAACATGGCAAAACTATCATGTTACTTCATAAGAGTAAGTACCCAAAAATCTAGGCATGACTTTTTATATGAAATATAAATGATATATACAATAAATAGATAAAAAACAAGACAATGTTTTATTTTATTAAATTTATTGTTCATTTTAAAGCAAATCAATTACACAGTAACATGACAATTCCAACTTGTTCACAAAAAGTGGTAATTGAGTTCTATTGTTAAGCTCTGCTACATTACACCACTTATCACCTGATTAAATAAGATAGATAATGAACATTTACAAAGGCACGGCTGTGTACCTTGACAGATTCAATACATTCAAGATTTCAATTCAGAAGTTTCTTTCCAACATTTTGGGAAATGTACTCAGATGCAAAACGATTAGTCATCCTTTTCCCATTTGTTACTTTAAAGGTTTTGGCTGAGTTTGTTTGGCATGAATAGCATCAAACTTACTAGCCTCTCTTTTTAACTACTACTCTTTTTTTTAAACTAAGCAGAATACAAAAATCTAAAATCTCTCATTTGATAAATAATTTATGAAAACTATTCAATAAATTTCATAGTACAATCTTCAGTCTTGTCTTTTATCAAGCACAGTGATCAGTGCATCTCAAAGTTGAGGGGACTGCCAAAGTAATATACAGACTGAAATTTAAACTCTTCAAAGAAATCAAAGCCTTCAAGTTGTTTAATGAAGAATGAGGTTTGTATATTCAAAAGGTAGTGTAAAATTATAAAACATTAAAAAAAAAACCTGAAAACAAAGAAAACTAAGGAACTACATTTTGCTACACTGGGACAGAAACTGGACTTTCCAAATAGCTTCTACCCAGAGAAGAGAGAATAAGGACTAATAGCAGCCAGTGTTCTTACACTACTATTAAAAATAAATTAAAAGGATTTAAATTTTTACATCATTTGAAATAAATTTGAGAATAAAATACCTGCCTAGCAGCTCTTTTGTAAAATGTTACTATAGGAAAAAGAAACTAAACATATTATTCTTTACTTCTAACAAAAATACGTAGAAAACACATGTCCAGTTTCTTTAACACTGAGAGACTTAAGTGTCACATGTTACTCAGAGGCACTGCTGGTGGAAGACTGCAAGGAAGAATGCACACACCACAGCCCTCAGCTGATAAATGGGAGTTACTCCAATACCACACTTTCTGTTGTGTGTGGGTCTGTTTTCAAGAGCAACTCTATTATCAATATTCAGGATATAGGTCATCAAGAACTCTAACAATGACAAGACTTTCCATTGCACAACAGGTACATGATATTTTGAGTTTTGTACCTTCACACAAATTCTGAAGGCAACATCATTTATAAAACTAGTAGGCAAATGTATAACATTTTTTAATAGTAAAAACTCATGATAAGTATCTCCTGTGCCAAAGTACTAGCATATATTATACTCTGGCCACCACATAAATTAGTTTCCCTATTAGAAAGCAGAATCTAAATCCTTCAGGCAAAAGTTACGTAAACAATTCAAGAAGTCTGTTTCAAAATCTGAATAGTCATTCAATGAGAGGCTTAGTTCCATAAATAAAATGATATTAGTAGTAATATATCCCAATGATTGCCCAAAGTGAAATCTTCATGTAGAGTAACATTTTACAAAAGTTACCATGTAATATAGTCACGCACAACAAAATCAAGTTTAGCACTGTAATTCATGTTTTCCAGAATAAATTCTACTCCCTTAAAAGTAAAACTGCATTCACAGGAAAAGGACTAAATTGCTAACATTTTTTAGTAATTTTTAATGATCATTTAAAATACCTAACATAATTAGTATGGTTATTCTTAAGTCATATTGTTAAAATAATAGTTTTTCTTAAAAAAAAAAGCGCCTTTTCCCCAATTTGAAAAATTTCACTCGCACTGATTTAATGGGGAATGTTCCTTTGGTTGTTAAATACAACAAAATCACAAAACCACAAGAAACTAAACTGTGATACTTAAAGCTTCCTATTTAACACTACACCTTAAATGTCCAAACCTGCACTAAAAGCTAAAAAATAGGAATTACTAACAAAATGTCTCAGCTCTCCTTAAAAACAGCAGCTAAGTCACAGAAGAAAAGTATTATTATGTAAACATTAAGAACTTTTAAAAGTGTCAAAACACAACAACAAAACTTAATCCCAGTACATTAGCTTTAAACAATCTATCCTAAGTTAAGATTACACTGAAAGGCCTAATGTAAATGTCTTAAGCTTTTTAAGAGGCTTCAGAAGCACTGGTGGACAAGTGTACTCAAGATCTCCTACCATGTAATCTATCCATGTAGTGATGCTGATTTCATAAATAAATGGCCTGCTGGGTTTTCATCAATTCTCTTCAGCCTTCAGAAGCAATAACCATAAATTACACAGGCCTGAACTCTATTACAAGTATTTTGTTCATTAAAAAATACTGAAGGATCAAGAAATCACTTATGTCCATACCTCCACCTCCATGAAAGACTACACAGAACCCATCTTCATAAGGGAGCAGCCTAAGATGCCATCTGCTTTTTTACATTAATGAAGTAAAAAATCCATATCTAAGTAAAAACAAAACCCCTCTGAAAAATCAAATCTTGAACAGATCAACAGTGATGTATAAAAACAGCACACAAGTTTCATCTAGATGGTCTTTAAAATTTGTGACTGGCACTTAGATTAAGATTTCATCAAAATCACAGGACTTAAGGATTAAGTCGCCAGGTACAAAGCACAGTGCATTAAACAGGGACATTTCTAAACGGGCTGTAACTCATAAAATCAGGACCTATTTAAGAAAGCTCATACATCTTGCCATGGTGGTGACATGACTAAAATAACCAACATTCTAACTGGAGGGGCATAAAGGTATGAACTGTGGAGCCTGAGAAACATTTAGACAAACAAAAGGAAAAACAAGAGAAGACACAATTCCAAACTGTTACTACTAATGGTTAGCTTCTCCGTTCTAAAAATCCATACAACTCAAAATGAAAACACTATTAAGACTGCTTAGGATGATAAGTCACAATTCCTGCCACCTGATTAGGAAGCCCTTATGTGTGTGGACTTCAAAACTGCTGGGAACACAGAAAGCAGTTTCCCCAAAACCTGGCAAAAGTCACAGACAAAATGTGAGTGTAGGAGCAAAAGCCTCCTCAAGATGATTACTGTAAATGAGGCTGATACTCCACCACCACCGAAAGCAAAGACCACATCTATACTGTCAATCTTTGTACCCCTGAAGCCTAGCACACAGTAGGCACCCATATTTATAGAATGAACATATCTCACTCAGTATGTCCACGAGCCAAAAATGTAGGAGTGAAAACTTTTCAAGACTGTCTACATAAGTAAAAAAAAAAGACCTTAGCAAGTGGCTTTGCCTCAACTTTAGTTGTATACCAGAGAACATAATTCACTTACAGCGTAACATTTTAGGTAACTGACTTTTCTCAAGTTTTATTTATTAGAATGGAAATCCCTTATGTTTAAAAAACACTTACCCAAACCCATGCTTATCAGATCTATTTCAGGATTAATATTGGCTCTAAAAAGTAAATTAATACTATGGTTGGCTGATTAGGTAGTTAAACAATCGTAAGAACTAATGACAATAACTATGGGATGGATTCCTGTAATGCCTTGATAGGAATCCATCCCATAATTACTTTTTTTCCCTCCATAACTTGAGAATGCAATCCTATGCTCCAGCCAGCTAGAGAACTACTTTATAGTGCTTATGTGAGCCACTGTTCACGTGGGTCTGGCCATGGAACGTGGAGGATTTGGCATAAATTCACCATCAGCCATTTACTGATGGTGAGTCAATTCTGTCTCTCCAAACGTGAAGAACAATGTTTTAAACTGCCAATAGCGAAAACGAGAATGAATGCTTCCGTAATAGAGGCAGCCTAAACGCAGTCTATAAACATATGGTTTTTCTTCTTTTTATATTGTAATTTCCTACTGGACTATATGAAACTTTCAGAAAGACACATGCAATAGAATAACTAATAAGCATTACTCAACAACCTATGAATGAGAAAAAAAAATCATCCACTAAGACTTTATTTTTCTATGTCAAACTTCAAGCCTGACAAAACAGGGAGAGTAAAAAGACAATCTTCTCTGAAAGACACAGCACCAAGCCAAGTGCTACAAGAACTAGAACACAAAATGCTTCTCTCAGTAGAAGTGAATTACACCAAGGACTAAAAATACCTGCTTCCTAGTATCTCACCAATTATTTTCATCATCTGCCCAACTTCCCGGGTCATACTTCTTAATGAGCAATTCAGAGCATTTCAGAAAACCTTTCTCCTACCATGGCTACTGTTCTGCTCATTTTGAAAAGGTGCAAATAATTCTAGCATGTATCCTCTTCCTGATTTGATTAACAGGGCCTGTACTCTGTTTCTAGTCAATGTACAAACAAACGAACCTATTGATCTTCAACACAACTTCAATCAATAAAAACAGACTTCAGCCTGAATGTGGGTACTCTGTAATTACTATATGAGGAAACAAGAATGCACCATCTATCAGTATCATATATGAAAATGCAACGTATGGCTGGATTATCTCTAAAATAATACAATCACGATTTTAGAATCTGATATTCTTAAATGTAATTTGGTAATGAACACCATGTTCTAAGGGCATTTATAGCAATACAGCAAATAACATTAAGTAAATTCACAATATTCAGTATTTAATTGATGTATAATTATTGCTAAGACTACCCTGCATTTTTTAAATCAGGTATTATAATTGTGTCCATCACAATTTTTAGATTGTAACAGCTATTCATAGAAATTTCTTCAGTGCTAACATAAAAGGAAGACTTATAAAAATGCACATAAATGTTCTGCACTGTAACAGTAAGAAGCTATAACTTGAATGCATTCAGACCTGTAGCAGGCTGTTGCTGCTGTGTAAGTGTAGCAGCCATGGCGACGGCTGCTGCGTTTGGCATGTTGCTGAAAGGCATGGGTCCAGTAGTGACTCTGGGTGCATTCTGCCACTTCTTGGCTTCTGCTCTCCTGGCTTCAAACACATCTACAGGATCTCCCAAGAACATTTTCCTATAGCCAAGGTATAGTTCTTTGAGCACCTAAAGGAATAAAAAAAGGTTAATCAAGTTCTGTGTTAATTTTGGTAATACGTGAATAAATATAACTATGAAATAAGTTAGCAGAGATCAAAGACATTGGCAGTATCACACTGTCCCTGAACTTCAGGTCGGAGTGCCGGTGACGCACGGGGGTGAGGGAGGAGCCTGAGCAATCCGTCACACCTCTGAGTATTTTCTTCTCTATTCTTGCCATATGTCTTCACAATAAACTGTCTAAAATATCCCGGCTTCCTGGTGCCCCCTTTAAAATGAGTTAGCGAAGCTTCAAAGAAGCAAAGTAGTCTATCTAAAATTCATTAGTCCAGTTCTCCCTCTAATGTCCAACATTCTGACAACTTTTAGACTGAAGAAGCTTAAAAAGTACTAAATATATATTTGTTAAGTATCTTTTTAAAAGGCCTGGGTGACACATGTTAAAATGTTACCTCGGCAGAGAGAGCTTGAAGGATAAAAAGAGGGCTTATACTTTATCAATACTGTTTGACCATTTTACAATGTGATTGACTCATGTTGAGCTTATATAAACAAACCAGGTAGGGGCACAGAGAAGTGAGTTTATAATTTCAGAGTAACAAAGAAAAATTACCAAGTTCACAAAATGGGCTGGTTTACTCAATGTAACATCTGCCTTGATTAAGGCCATTAACAGGAATTTATTTCACATTAAAATTATTAAATATTTTCATTAAAGGCTTAATCTAACTTAGATCGGTTTTATACCACTTTGTGAAGAGATGTAGAATTTTCATATTTCCTACCTGTTCTCAGCAGAAATGAATAAATACTAGGCTTTTTGGTATTAACAGGTAGAGCACTTAGAAATCTTAGTTATTTACAATATTTAAAAGCTACCATCTCCTTTTGTGTGAATGTCAGTATATGATGCTCCAGTTTCAAACTCCTATCTTTATAATGTACTGAAATGGGCCTGCCAAGAGCTATCAATTGGGAAAAATGCAGTCAGATAGTGATATCAGAAAAACAAATCTTATCAGTACTGACCTCCCTCAAATTTACCCTCCCTTTTACTATGCAATCACACACACATACCCATACAGTGTTTGGCATAAATAGCCCATACAGTCGTGTTCTATTTCAGATACTAGAAAATACTGACTTTAGACTGGAAAAAGACAGTTTAAAAAAAAAATAGGAAACCTGACTGACATCAGCCAAGATTTATATAATTGACTGATAAAACGTCCAGTTTGTCACTGAGGCCTGGCTAGATCAGGTAGTTTAAGCCTGTTTCAACAGACCATCTCATGAAAAATACAAAACGAACAATAAAAAAATACCTCTTATGAAATAAGTGTAAGTGAACAAACCTAGAAATTATAGTTAGTTCACTAAATGCAGCTGAAAATAAATGACAACATATAAAACCTGATCATGAAACATCCTTTGGTTCTTGGGAATGTGTATTAAAAAAAAGAGTAGGTCCAAACTTCATGTAAAGTTTATCCAAAATGATCTGGGGCTGTTTTGTGCAAATGTCTGTCTCATTGTTTTATAGTCACGAAAAGGGTATCTTTCAAACCAGTGAGGAGAAACAGCCTGTGAAAAAGCAAGTAAATTTACAAATGACATGGCTGAGACTTGCTTAAACCACTCGGGGGAGAAATGCATCTCTGTGCAGAGAACTGGTAAAGCAAGATCAGCAGGATCTTGAGGATCCTGGTAGTGGGTGGCAGGTACTGGCATTCATTATAACATATATATATATTCATATTCACTTCTGTGCATACTTGAAAACTTTTACAATAAAGATAAGGGAAAGAAAACATCTACACAACACAGACCTCAGACTGCAAACAGAGAATCGTCTCTGGCACTTCAAAAAACTAATTATTTATTATAAACATAAAAATTTTAAGAAAATCTAATAAAAATTCCTCCTTTAATACTAAGTTATCTGAAAGATTTGGTTTAAAATTTTAAATCTATTAAAGCAAAAAGTCTGATGTGTGCTCTTTTCCAAAATGGTATAGTTTAAATGATTAACTTTAAAAAACTATTACTACCCAACAAATTAAAATAAAAATGAAAATACTGGTAATCTCAATTAAACTCTATCCTACATAGTAATTTAGACTTATGTTTAGATGTTTTGATTTTTAAAGGTTTTTCCAGTTGTATGTAACTTCAAGAATTTGATATTTGCTTGATTAACTGGAAAAGGTATACTTAATATATTTTAATTTCACTTAGATAAACTTTAAAAATTAGTATTACATGAGGTTCAAAATATTCAATGACAACTTATTTTATTTACATGATTTAATAAACACAAAAGTTCCTTGTATTTACAAGACACAAGCATTTGTAAAAGCAAGTTATTTTATGCAATGGTCAATGAACAAAATATACATAAAATTAAGGCAGTGCAAAATGATTTTGCTACTAAGAATGTTTTAAGTGCTGTTTATAGTGGTAAAGAGATGGAAATAATCTCAATTCAAAAAATTTTTTTAACAAGAGAGAAACGGAAATAACCTAAATATCCAACAAAAGTAACTATGCACATAAAGGGTTAAAGTAGCTGTGCACACACACAACGAAGTCCTTCGTAACTACTAAAAGTAATGTTAAAGCAGTATGTGTACTAATGCAGAAAGTTATTCACAATATATTATGAAATAACAGATTGCATAGGACACTTGTATCTTTTTAGAAAGAATAGATATTATTCATGACTGTGAGCATGATCATGGTTTTAGTTTTAGTCTTTTTCACTTGTATGTAATTCTAGCTCTTTCTGCAATAAGCATGGATACTTTTGTCCTCCAAATGAACAAGTACTTCACTTTGGTCTACAGATGCAGATAGATGAACAAGCATTGAAAACTTACCTTTACGTTTTCATGAATAGACTGAAGTTGCGCGGCTAAAGCTACAAATGTTTGATAAATTTTCTGCATAGCCATTGACAAATCTATAAAAAGAAAATTATAATATCATGCACACATATACACATGACCAGTATTATTTTTCCATTACTGGGGTCCAATTTTTGGTAAAATTAATGATGTAGAAGGAAAAAAGGAACCAATATCCCCATGGATAAGAGAAGACAGCAGAACAAGCCGACTGAGAGGGACATGTCTCCTTCAGTCATCTGGGGAGAGGCCCTTAGACTGCTTTCCTTGTAAGCATAGTAACAATTCATAATACAGCATTTCATAGTTACAGGGACTTAAGATCTAATCAAGGATTTTTAATGAAGTGTTCCTCTGGTAGCTTAAGACAACTTGTAGTAGTTACCTAGAATATCTACTATATAACAAAATCTTAATCTCTCAGCAAAAAAAAAAATAGTGCTATCAATCAAACATATTAGCACAGAAAGCATGTTACCTTGAGGGGTTATGTGTGAATTGTTTGCTTGAGCGGCAAGGTGGTTTTCTAGCTCCTCGATCTGCTGTCTGTACTGCTGAAGCTGTGCCTCAAACTGCTGAACCAAGACTCGGAAGTAGCTACATGAAACAGTCCCAGGGTCAGAGCAGAGTTCCGAAACCAGTGTTTCCTTTACACTCAAAACACCAAATAAGTAAATATATGCCCCCATCTAATCAGGGCCTTTGGATTAACATAATGTGTCTGTAAGTGGTACAGACATTATTGGAACAAAAACTCAACCTAGTAAGTTATCAAGATATCAAAAATAGATGCATATTCTCACTCCAATTGTGAAAAATGCCAATTAAGGGATAATCTACAAAACAACTTACTATTCCTCAAAATTATCAAGGTCATCAGAGACAAGGAAAGATTGAAAAACTTGAACAGACTGTTCAAGATAAAGGAGGAAGAACTAAATGCAACGTGAACAAGATTCTAGAATAGAAAAGGTATGGTAGTGGAAAGTAGGATCCTAGAACAGAAAAAGCACTGGAAAAATCAGTTAAAATTCAAGTAAGTTCTATAGTTTGGTTAATAATACTGTACCAATGTGAATTTCCTCTTCTTGGCAATTATACTATGGTTATGCAGTAGGTTAACAGTAAGGGAAGCAGGGTATAAGGAAATTCTTTACACTACCATTTTACAGATTTTCTGTAAATCTAAAATAAGTTCAAAATAAAAAGTTAAAAGAAATGCAATTGGCAACCAGAGTTTATAACCAAGTACTTACAGTTCTTATATTTATCATCTGAAAACACTATAGTGTACTATAGCAAGAGCGTGTAATTACTATTACTATTCTGATAAATTTAACAAGAGAATGCCAGAAAGATAAAAAGGGACCTTGAACAGCATGCAGTCTAAAGATTATTCTATAAGAAACAGGGAACTATGAAAGCTTTTTGTAGTGAAAAATGATACAATTCAAACCCTTTCAAAAAAGTTCCAATGGCAGCATACAGGACAAGACAAAGGAATAAATAATAAAGGAAGTCCAGTGAGGAAGACATCCCATGCTAATTTGAATAAGAAAACAGGAGTATTGCTGTCACTGTGAATTTCCTGATTTTGATCATTTGTGGTTATGTAAAAGTATATCCTTATGTTGAAGAAATACATGTTGAAGTACTTAAGCACAAAGGACATGATGTCTGCAAATAACTCACACTGATGAGGGGAAAAAAACTTGTATATACATACAGAGAACAAGGAACAAAACAATACAGTAAAACTGTTAACAAGCAGGGAATCTAGATGAAAGATAAAGGGAAATTCTTTGTTCTATTTTTGAACTGTTTCTGTAAGTCTGAAATTATATTTAATAAAAAGTTAAAAGATAAAAAAGGGAAGGACCAGGAGTCACACGTCTACCACTCCCAGGCTCAGGCCCTACTGCTAGGCCTGCAATAGTGACAGCTGTAGGTCTGGTGGGAAATGGGATGAAGCATGTGCAGTGCTGGGCCCACCCCTGGCATATGGCAAAAAGCTGAGAAATAGTAGCTGTTATTACCTCTAGCAACACGGAAGGACAAAAAAAAAAAAAAAAAAAAGAGAGACAAGCTCTGTATCACACGTATGGGGACTAGAAGGATATACAAGCTGAGTGATGAGATTACAGGTGGATTATTTTATTTTAATTTTACTTATCTATATTTTCTAATTTTTCTTTCTGAGGCCTTATTACCTATGTACATAAAAGCTATGTAAATAATTAAAAGGGTTAAACTATATTTAGTATGTCCTGTTTAAGGAAAGGACTATCATAAATTTTTTTGTTAAAAGTCCTTATGGGTAAAAATATAAGTTTCTACTACCTGCAAAATTTAGTAAAGTGAACTAACCCTGTGAGTAATACATATAAGAAGTGCAACTGCAGGATAGCAGTTAAAAGCTTTGATCTTAGCTTTCACCTATCTTTCAATAAAATGAGGGTGAACTGTGCTCCTTGTAGGGTTTTTATGGGAATTAAACTTTAAAATCCATGTAAAGTACTTATTAACCCAGGCTTTCTACACAGTAAACTAAAAATTCTTAGTCTACATACTGTTTTTACATTCTGCTTTCTTATAGTGAGAAACATTTCTTTAAAAATATCCAGTAACTTACTCAGCAGGAGCTGTATTTTCATGTTGGAGTCCAGGTGGTGTTTTCTGGGTTCTCAAAGCTATTTCAGCATTCTTTAACTCCTAATAGATAAGAAGTTTTTGTTTTGTTTTGTTTTTTAAAAAGGCTTGTTAAAAAGTTAGGCTAAAAATAAAAGTACCAATTAACTCTGGACTGAAATTTCAAACAATGCCATTCTTAGGGGTTCATGCTATGAAAACTTATTATGGATAAAGCTGCTGTAAGACAAATTGCTAAAATCTCTTTCCAAAGAAGATAAACTACCATTTTAACAAACTATGATAAACTTACAATGAACTGGTCCAGTTTAAGAAACCATGGATTTCTATAGGATATAAAGTTAATTCACCCACAGTGAAAGACTATGCTACTATTTAAAAATCTTTAATATGTAAATGTAGAAAACACTATTTAAAAAAAGCAAGGTAGTAGTAATAATGACGCTGAGGCCAATGGCAGCAGTTTCCATTCTGGGAACTCACTATATATCAAGTACTATACTAAAGGCTTTACTTATGTTATCATGATTAACCTTCAACAACAATCATGTAAGGTAAGTAACGTTTCCCTTTTTACAGGTGAAGAAATGAAGTCAGAGACATTAAGTAATTTGCCCAAGGCCATGTAGCTGGATGACCTGAGAACAATCTAGGCAGCCCGATTCTTTCACTGCTTACACACGTAACCACTCTTACATTGCCTTCTACTTTTCCTCAATGCTGTATCTATCTTCTAGCCAATGGTTTACTGAGCACAATATTGTTTTATCCCCTTACATTCCACATTCCCATCATTTCACTGCTTTTTCAACCTTTATTTGAAAAAAAAGTACCTTACGTTAACTTTATATTCCCTATGGCAACCTCCTGCCCTCATTTTATTGTCAAACTGTTTAGTTTCTAATAGTCTCTACTGTTTTTTTCACTTCCATTTCGTTCAACTCAGGCTGCTAGCCTACCTGACTTTAAATTCAAACTCTGACCCCTGCCTACTTCTTTAAGTACTGACTCCTGCCAGGCCCAGACCTGTTCTCAGGGTTCCTGTGATACTAAACCTGCTTTTAGACCCTCAGACACGTGTAGTTCATGCCTCCATGCCTCTGTTCGCCATCCTTCCTTTCTACCAGCGTGGTGAACACCGCCGTATGTTTAGGACTCAACACAGGGATCCTACCCTGCACAGATGACAAACTTGCCCTTCTGAGCCTCTATCATCCCTTGCACCCGGAACACATTACTTGATTAAACTCACTCTCCCTACTATAATTGTTTTAATCCCAAACGCCTGTTGAGGTGCTCTGAACATACAAGATCCTTAAAAATATTCACTGAATCCATGGACTCGGCAATGTAACTTCAGTACACTATTGGGCACCTACACTACCCAAAAAGAAAAACTTTAACCACCCTACTTACCTAACCTCTCAAGTTATATACCAAAAATGAGATATATAAACTCTGCTTCCATAAGGTTCTGGTCTTCACAATTACAACACTGCGCCTACCTCAGAACTGTTTTTATTTCTCAGAGGCTTTCTTTGAAGAAAGGCTTTGGGGTTAAATAAGACTGTTAAGTGCTTCACTAAGGGACATTTTTTTCAACTGGCAATTCACTAGATTCTGGGTAGAGAGCTAATGCCTGTTATGTTGGAAATAAGAATAACTTTAGATCAAAGAATGACAACTGCCTTTAAAATTTTCTAAACTCAACTCAGATGAAACTCTGACTCATATCCTCTCCTTCACTTGCACCTTTATACTCTGCTGAATCTTTCACTATTTCATCTCCCCAGTAGAATTTTAGTGCCATTGGAGTTGTCCTTTCATCTCTGAAAGACTATTAACAAGTCTGGTATTGAACCGGTATTCCACAGATATTTGTGAATGGAATCATCCAGTGCTACAAGGCCTCCTTGTAGCATTCAATTCTCTTTTTCTTGAGTCTACCCCCTTTAGTACTCTGCTAATGACCTTTTCCACATACTTGATAATTTCATGTAATGTCTAATCAGTCTAAATATTCTCCATAGCCTAAGAACATAGCTAACAGTTTTTCCTCCTAGAATGTATATATCTGATGAGATATAAAGGAAGAAGAAATGGAAAGGAAACATAGAGGAGCACTTCATTTATATTTAACTAAAGAGTTTGTAAGCCACCAGGAAATTTGAAGGCATATAACAAAGCCTTTGAATTCCCTTTAAACATCAAAGTTTAGAATGACTATTTTAGCAACCCATTCTTACTTAAAATATCACAAAGTATTCTCCAATAGTTGACTTGAAGACATATAAGCAGGTACAAAATTTCGAGTTATAAATCAAATAAATCTAAGGGATGTAATGTACCACACAGTGATTACAATTAATAATTCTATATGGTATATTTAAAAGTAAACAACAAAGGGTTAAAAAACAATTTGTAACTACTTGTAATGGATATGGTGATCATTTCATAATATACATAAATACCAACATATTATGCTGCATCCCTGAAGCTAATATAATGCTAAATGTCAATTATATTTCAATAAACAAGAGAGACATATAAGCACCTTTAAAATTTTTACTTAAATATTACTTCATTTATGAAGAGCACAGCACTCCAACAGGCAGGCCCACATTAAAAAGATGTATCAAGAGAAGTTCATTAACAGATCAGGGAAAACTCTAGAGAACGATTTCTAGACTGCCGTGATCTGATCAAGCATAACTGTGAAACTGAACACACAAGCAAATCAGCTATCAGCATTCTTCCCCACTGATGTAGAGAAAAACTGCATATTACGTGATTATTTTATATAATGGTACACCATACCATAGAGACAAGACAAGCACACTTGAGTGACAAGCAGATATTAGTATCAGCCTCATTATTTTTATCAACCAAGACCTGGGACTAGCAGGCCACTACAGAATTTAGTACCTACAGAGCACGATGTAAATTTTATTTAACCACTGACATATCAAAACACTTTTTTTCTGACTAGCTGTTTTCTCTCCTGCATAATATAAATAACAAGTTAGCCAGCGGGTACTCTTATGCAACAAGGTAGTCAGAAGCATAAACTCTGGAGGTGGATTACAGGGTTTGAATCCAAGCGCTTCCACTTATTAATGAAGTTCTCTGCCTGATTTCTCATTTAGATAACAAAGATAATAGCAGTACCTACCTCATAGGGCTGACATGAAAACTAAACCAGGTTAATATATATAAGCTGCTTAGAATACTGCCTCATACATAGTAAGCACTCAGTAAGAACTAGTAACTATTATTATAGCAGAAGTATATAATCTATATGATTTTCTTAGAAGTATGTTAAACTTTATAATTGAAAGACCTATTTCCATTTGTAAAAAAAAATGAACAAAAAAACCCTATGATAAAATGACAAGTTAGTTTACCTGAGCAGTTTCTATTTTTAATTTGTCAATATTGAGAGTGTTTCTCTGTAAGCCACTGGCAGCCAATGACAGAAGCTGCTTCAGGGCTTTAATATCTTCTTGTACTTTAAGCATTGCTTTTGAAGACATTCTACTAATTTCTTCTTGGACCTGTTTTTGTTCCTTCACAAATTTCCTAAAAACATAAATGAAACTATGTTTTAAAAAAAAGTACACCTTCGGTTTCCTACAGAAAAAAACACATTTACAGTAGCTTGGTCAGAGTCCTAGTGTTTTAAGAAACAAATGCTAAAAATTCACCTATAGTTCATATGCTTTCTTACAGAATTTTAATTCCTGTTGTTCTGTTAATTTCTAAAAGCATTAAAATTTTAACCAAAGCTAAAAGTTTAGGAGGAAGAGATGTTCCCCCTAAAATATATTCTAGCATTCTTCAAGTATGATTTATCTAACTATACTTGATGCACTTACTGGAGATTTTCAACATCCTGGCAGATGACAGGAGGTAGATTTTCATCCTTCAGTGCTTTACTATCCCTAAGAAAAATGCCAAAGATGTATTAAATTATAAAAATGTGACAGCTGAATTTTACTAGAGTATATGTTAAGATACAAAAAAAAACCCCAAACATTCCCCATTTATACCTTCCTTCAATGATTTCAAAGTTCTTTACAAAGAATTTCCTGACCTATAAAATAATATTGTAATTTACCTGACACAGAGATTTCTAAGATGACTAGTACCTTTTATAAATACATGTAAATGCATTTGACTAAATGTTTAAGGAAGAAAAATTAGAAAATACTGCAGATATTTTTGATATCTGATTTGAGATAAAGTTCTCTCTGGCTCAAGAAGTCTATGACTGACATTTTATTCAGCTCAAAAATATTAAAGCATTCACTAAAGTCTATGAAACTTCTCATGAGACACAGTATTTTTATTTTTTAACTTCAATGCTCTTCAACAAAGTAAGATCTAGAAAAAGCTTAAGGGAATTATAAATATTTAATGAAGACAGGAGTAAGTGAAATTCGGCATGCTATGATACAATCATGAATTAATTTCGATCATGAATCGGCTACCACTTCCTTGACATAAATCTCAGTCTCAGCTTCCACATTTATGTAATAGGGCTAAAAGATACACAAGACGTTTTGGAGGAGTGAACTTTATTGTTTATTTACAAGTGCTTTATTTAATGTAATACAAATAGGTTGAGAAATACAATTGGTAATAAAGATAATTATCTTCAAACACATATGTCATGTATATGGAATCTCCCTCTTTATCAAGAAGAAATGGTACTGATATAAATAAAATAAAAGGTATATACATAAAATTGGGCATAAAGGTTCTAGAAAGAATTGGTTATGAATTTTCTTGGTGATTAGAATTAAATATTTGACCTTTCATAATCTTTCCAGAACATATGTTTCCTACTTTATTTTTGACAAAACTGGTTAAAATAATTTTTGTTCTAAATACCTATTATGGTTTCATTGACTTCAAACCATATCATTTGCATATGACTTAGTAACTCTTTAACTAAAATATTAAAAAAATTAAGTTGTTAACTTACTCTGGTCTTGTTCCTGCTTTATCACCTAGGAAATTCAAGAAGCTTTATGTAAAAATAGGTAATTTTACAGTGTATCCCAAATACAAGTTTTAAGTTAACACAAACTAAAGTATAAATAGAAACTATTAAGCATTTCTTTGCCTCTTAAGCATCAAGCAATGTCACAAACTCCAAACATAATGTATTACGGAGACACATTTATGTACATATGAACAGGTAGTTATGTAGCTGATTTGCATCTATTTCTTTCAAGGGCAAGAATCTCCCTTTTTCAACTATCTTCCATGAAAAATATTCTTGCCTAGGAGTTTAACAGCTGAGACCTTTACTTGGCAGATTAAAAAAAATTTTTTATTGAAGTATAGTTGATATGCAATATTACATTGGTTTCAAGTATATAACATAGTGATTTGACAGTTATCTACATTATTAAGGCTCACCCCAACTAGTGTAGTTATTCTGTCAACATAGAAAGATGTTACAGAACTAGTGACTATATTCTCTATGCTGTACTTTCACCCCTGTGACGAACATATTGTGATTTAGATTTTGTGCTTTATTTCCTTCAGCTATTTCACCCACCCAACCCCAACCCCTTCCCCATGGTAACTACCAGTCACTTCTCAGTGTCTAAGAGTCTACTACTGTTTTGTTTTATTTTTTTTTAGAATCCACATATAAGTGAGATCATATAGTATTTGTCTTTGCCCAGCTTATTTCACTTAGCATAATACCCTCTGAGTTAATCTACATTGCGGCAAATGGCAGAATTTCTTTCTTTTTATGGCCAAATAATATTCCATGATATATATGTACCACACCTTCATCCACTCATCTGTTGATGGACACTTTGGTTGCTTCCATATCTTGCCTATTATAAATAAGGCAGCAATAAATATGGGTGCATATACCTTTCAAATCAGAGACTTTGTTTTCTTTGGGTATATTCCTGGAAGTAGAATTATTGGGTCATATGGTATTTCTATTTTCAGTGTTTTGAGGAACCTCCATACTACTTTCCATAGTGGGTGTACCAATTTACATTTCCACTAACAGTGTCAGGAGGGTTCCCTGTTCTCCACATCCTCACCAACACTTGTTATTTCTTGTTCTTGACACTTTTTAAGGCCCTATCAGTACACTAAAATACATCAGATTCCCTGACCTTCTCTCAATATTTTACAAAAGCAGCAAATTTAAAAAACTGAGGCCTGCAGACATATCAAGAACTCCCTCACCTATCTGACAGTTATCATTAATAGTATACCCCAAAAAGAAAAGTAAAAATGCTCATTCAGCATTCAGCAAAATGCAGTGACTCTTCTGCTTTTCCAAAATTTTATTTCTTACTATAAAAATAAGACTTGCTTATTTAACAAAAAATGCAAAAAGAGAAACACACAAAACTTCACCCTGCCAGAGAACCTCCATGTACCCTTCCAGCTTTTTTCTGCACTTAACACACCCATTTTAAAAAGCAATCAGGACTACCATAAGTTGTATTTTAACGTATTTTCTCAGTGTATTGTGAATATTTTCCATTGTCACTTAAAATGACTTTAAATGATCACAGAGTACTGCTAATGTAGCTGTATCATAACCCCTACGCCCAACCTTTCTTAGCATATCAGCAGTCACATATATATGCTATTGCAGTGAATGTCTTTATTTACAAATATTTCTATACTACTTTATTTGTATTTCAAGAAGAATTCACAGGTCAAAGAGTATGCCAGGGAAGGCCTCTGACATACTGCCCATCCCTTAAACGATGTACTTTCCATCTACTATGAACAGGAGCACCTTTCATCAGATCCTCAACAATGAACATATTTTTAAAAAAACTCACTGCCAGTACATAGTTGAAAAAAAACGCCACTTCGTTATAATCTTAATTCATATTTCTGACAGTACTAAGTGAATTAAAAATTTATTTCAAACGTTAAATGGACAAGTGTATTACTCCTTTTGTTAACTGCTGATTCATGTTATATGTTTTTGAAGTTTTTTTCTTATGGACTTCTAAGAGCTATTTCAATATTAAATACTAATTCTGTGTCTCACGTATATCATATTTCATGTGTTTATGTCTAAAATTAGATCCTTATAATTTTATAAAATATACATATATATAAAATTGTGAGATATATCTTGATTTCAGATGTTAAAATATGAAAAATTAAGCATCTAGAAAGCAAGTATTGTGCTTTCAATTTGTCATTTACCTTTCACATTTGTACGTGGTATTTCTTTTGTTTACCTCTTTAATTCAGCTGTAGTTTATTTTCCCATATTTTACGTTGCATTGATTCTAAGAATTTTTTTCATATTTTAACATTTCTGAAATTGGCACCCACATTCTGTAGATGGCATCTTATATTTGATGAGACATAGTAAAATACAGTAGGGATCTAATTTTTTTTCCCAAATAGTTCAATTTTATGTTGACTATTACATGATTTTGCTATTTCTTCGACATTCCATTTTTATTATATTTTACAAAAACTTATATACACACATGTAAAACTTGGGCCTGTTTCTAGATTACCATGGACTCCTGCAATGATGCACTTAACTGCTTTTGGGTTCCCAAACCTGATTCTAATGTGTGCGTGTGTGGGAGGAGGGTCTTCCCACACACACACCACCAAGCAATTCTTGAACACCAGATGGGTGTCCAACTACTCAACTCAATTCTGACACTATCTGCCCAAAGACAGCACTAGATTGTCTAAGTTAAGGGCTCCACCCTACAATACTGCCCTCCACTCCTTATTCCAGACACTAGTTGCAAGTCCCAGGCTGTTACCTTTGTTCTGACTTAACTGGCTACAGATTGGAGGTTCCAACAACCTCCCCTTAAATCAATCAATTTGCTGTAACGGCTCACAGAACTCAAGTAAACACTTAACATTTGCCAGTTGAATAAAGGATACCGTAAAGGATGCAAGTTAATAGCCAGATAAAGAGATACACAGGGCACGGTCTCACATAAAGCAGCTTCTATCCTCATAGAGCTTGGTAGCACATGGAAGCATTCTAGCTCCCTAAGTGTAGAAGTTCTTTCTGACAGAGAAGCAAGATCTAAGAGAGTGACAGCTATAAGCTCTTCTCAAGAGCTTTTGTGAGTGCTTCATTGCATAGTCATAATTGACTAAATTATTGGCCATTGGCTGATTCAGCCTCCGGCCCCAGCCTTTGGGCAGGGGGTCCAGAAGTATCTCATTGACATGACAAGGCACCCATTCCACCTTTAAGACTCTATAGTGTTTTCAAGAACTGTAGATGAAGGCCAAATATACCTGCGAAATATGTATTTGGTCATGTGAATGACCAAATATGTATTTCTTGTAACTCACTATATTGTATTCTTAATTAGTCTACCTCACTTTGCCCTAGTAATATTCGTGGACTACTATAAAAGCCTAACTGTTCTCCCCATCTATTCGTGCCTGCCTGCACATTATTTCCCACATGGCTCTCAGAATGCTTTTCTTCAAACATAAGTCCTATCATGGCACATTATCCAGATTAAAATCATTAGTAGATCTCAACTGTCCTCAGTAAAATCACAAAACTCCCTGTGGCACACAAGGCCCTTCGTGATCTCTGGAATCCGATCTTTCTACTCTGCTGCTACACTGGCCTCCCAGAATTCTTCAAAGGGGCCAAGATCATTCTCATCTGTAGGTCTTGCTCCATGCTGCCCCCTCCTCAAAGAATGCTGTTTCCCACCACTCTTCATCTGATCAAATCCCACTGATACGGCAGGGCCAGGCTAACTGACACAGCCACTGGGAAAAAAAACGAGAAATCCTTTAGATTAAAAAAAGAATCCCCTGACACATATAATGGGATTAAAGGGGAATGGGATGTGACACATGTGGTCACATGCATTTATTTTACGCATTTCTTTTGTTCACCTCTAGCTAAGGCACAATAGGAGAGTAGGACCATGGAGGGGTGGGGGGTTAAGAGAAAAAGAGAGGGGAGATCAACTCCTTACATTTTTCTTACTCCTCTGCCTCAATCTGCTCTTTCATGTGGAGACTAAAAGCAATTACAGTGAAGAGAGAAGCAGTCTCAGGCTTAAAGTAGTCAGAGGGTACTAGGCACCACCAACTGAGTAAAAAAATAAGCTGCTCAGAGGTGAGGCTTAGAACCTCCCCCCTCATGTTCTGAGAGAAATCTTCTGCATACATGGATGTTTATTGCCCTCGTCTAGCTCGGATTAACACATAGTCTACAGGCACACACCTGATCATCTACATTTGCTCTCTTACAACACTAAACTCTGTTTTCTACCTTTATCTCGTATCTACCTACCACTTCAGCATTTTATTAAAAATAATAATAATAGAGAAATGTGGTATCCACATATAAATCAAGTTTAAAAATCAAATGAATATTCATATTTGAACTGACTGTGTATGGTTCATAATGCATGAGCAAAACCGAAAGCTTCTGTGATGACTGCCCTTGCACTGCTCACCATGTAACTTATTCACTATGTAAGAATTTGTACTCCATGTAAGAATTTGTTCATTATGCATCAGAAGATTGGAGACTGACGAAAATTAGGCTTGGGGTGGATTAATGATTGTGCATTGAGTATTGACCCCCCTATACAGAATTTTATTGTGGTTAACAACTATTTGATCAATAAATATGAGAGATGCCCTCACAAAAAATATATATATATATATATATATAAACACACTTCCAATTGTAAAATAAATAAGTAACCGGGATGTAATGTATAGCATAAGGAATATAGTCAAAATATTGTAACAACTTGGTATGGTGATAGCTGGTACCTAGAATTATCATGTATATAAATGTTGAAACACTGTGTTGTACACCTGAAACTAATGTAATGTAATACTGTTGTCAATTACCCTTCAATAAAAAAAAAAAAAAAAAAAAAATAAGCTGCTAAAACATCTCAGGTTATTTTTCTAATTATGGAGTTGTTACAAAGAAAACGAAGTAAAAACAAGAGATAGGACCCAATGTTGAAAAATTAGTCCATTTCCAAAGAGAAATGAACTCAAATGTTGTTAAGTTTAAAAGGATTTAACCACCTTTGAGGAGAGTAATTCACCTAAAATAGTAGCTCCTTACAAATAAAACCCCTAATTTTTAAAATTCTTGAAAAGATATAAGGAACCTGAATATTTTATATCTTCATCCATTATCTCATTCTAAGTTCTTCAGAGAGGTTCAATGCAATACGGATAGATATACTCTAGCGAAACATGTTTTCATCAGAAGCAGAAGGGATGTTGCAATACAAAAACAAAAACACTCACGAAACAAACAACAACAAAAACTTTTTAAAATGAATTTGGGCTGGCAAACTTTTAAAAACCATCTTCAATGTGGTCAGAGCATAGCAAGAAGGGCATTTTCATACTGGCTGGGGGTAAATAAATTGGTAAAACCTTTCTAGAAAGCATTTTCACAATATATACCAAAAAATCTCCAAACTATGCCTCTCTTTAAGCCAATGATACAATTTCTAGGTATTTGCCTTAAAGAAAGAACCAAAAAACAAAAATGTTTAATAAAAGCCAACGCCTAGACAGCATTTACTATGTGCCTGGCTCTGCTGAGGTTTTACAAATAGTAAACCCCAAACCAACCCCATGAAGTAGGTACTGTTATTTTCCCCCACATTACAGATGAAGAAACTAAAGCACAAAGAGGATCAACAACTGGAACTAGGTCACAGAGCTTGGAAACAGCCGAGCCTGGAGTTGAACCAGGCAATCAGCCGGAGCTGACAGTCTCAGACCACAGCACTCACTGTACGGCCTCGCTCTATAAAGACGCCCAATACAGTGATGGTTCCCAAAATGAAAGAACTAGGAACAAACACTAAACAGGACAATGGCTGACTAAGCAGCATTAAAATATTTTTAAAGAATTACTGACATTGACAAATTCTTACAATGTATTACATGAAAAAGAACAGGTTACAAAATAATAAATGTATCCTGATCCCAATTTTAAAATATGTATTAACACACAGACATATGCACATACAAATCTCTGTTTTCTACAAAAATATTTAACATACAACACAATCAAAATTTGTGAAATGTAACACAAATAAAAGTAAAAATTCAATTACTGAATATATAACAATATTCTAGACATAGGAAATTAAGTTCCCGCAAACGACACTTAGAACCTAAAATTACAATAGCGTTACTTACTCTTTTTATCTGATGAGCTACTAAAATCGATACCACCAAGGCCTTCATTGCCTGTAGCTGAAGCAGCTGCTGCAGTTCCCAAAGTCAAGCCTAAAGCATTCTGTCCAAGTCCTACAAACAAGCCAACCAGCATTAACAGAGCTCATGGCAGCCTTTGCAATGATTTCCCCTTACTGACCAAAGCACTCACATACTTTTAAATTGGATCCCAGATTCTCTTCATACTTGACTTAGGCAAATAATAAGAAACAAGTCTGGAGCATGCTTTAGACAAAGACTGATAGCTTGCTCGGATCCGAAGGTATATATAGTTCGGATGATATGATTTTCCTTTATTAAAAGGATAAGAATGTACCTGGTAGTTCATTATATGTGGACACTCGATTTTGTTTTTAAACATTCTCTGCAGAAGTATTTTTACTTGTATATTTTCAGGTGAATATATCTTGTATCCCCATCATGTTTTAGAATTACATACTTTTAAAATTACCTGGTATTGGACATGTTAATTAACTCAATGGGGGAAAAACCTCCTACAATGTCTACCAAATCATTATGTTGTACACATTAAATATCTTACAATTTTATCTGTCAATTATATCTGAATAGAGATGAGGGAAAATAAATAAATAAATAAATGCAAACTAGGGTGAGCTTTCAAGATATATCATAAAGCACATAGTTTTACTACCAATGAAATTTAAAGAACTGATAACTGGAAGTCTTACAGGTAAAACATGATCAGAATTTCATACTCCCAAATTCTTTTCATAAAACTTTAAAAGAAAGTATACTTTGTTTATTTAAATCCTATCTCACTGACAAAAGGAATTGAAGTGCCTAACACTATAGTTAATTGTAAGTCATTAATGTATACTTATGAGTCAAAGTGCAAAATTTCAAAGATCTTGCATGGGTAAGTCCATACACTCCCAGACTGGCACAACTGGGGTTCTTCACAGACAAGATGCTCCTTACTTTAAAAACAGAGGAAACAATAGGATGTACTGGATAAGAGTATAAGATAACTGCAAACTGGATTTAAATCCTGGCAATGTGTGAAAAATAGCTAAAAAAATATTAATTTCTAAAATATCAATACCTTTAACATAACCATATATTTAGGCACTGAATATTGTGTCAAGAGCCGAAGAAAAGTCAGAACAGACCTGAAAACTCAACAAAACCAACTCTCTACCTCCCCTTTCTATTATTTTTGTGTTTTGTTCTCACGGGAATCTTTGGGAAAGATGTTTAAATACTTATCCTGCAAAGATATATATGTCACAGTTATCTAGTGATTTGGTTATTAGAAGACATTTTGAATATAAACAAAGTTATACAGTAATGACAAAGGTAAGTATTTGAAAGAGCAATGAAATTTGAACACGGCAAATTCCTCTAAGTTATTTTGACCAACTTCTTTTCTCCCCTTCCACGGATTTGAAATTTCTCCACAAAATTTAGAATCTGAATAGAGGACATCAAAAAACTAGTTTTAATAAGAAACATTAAGTCAGATTCCTTCATCTCTCCCACATAACCAAGTAAAGCAGTAGACACAAATTATATGCTCAGTAAAATTTCTGAAATTAAAGTCACTATAAATCAGCCTAAGTATTATTGCAAATTTTGTGATTTCAACATATCAACTTTTCCTCATCTGTAATCTGTTAAAACAGAAATTCTTGATGTCACATTGCTATGTGAGTACTTCTTCAATTGCTTCAAATAAAAGGAAAGCTTTTCTCACACCCACAAATCCTCACTGTCTTCCCTATACTGTCATTAGCCATAGCCAATATTCAAAATATCTACAGAAGCCTGAACATGAGGCTTACTCCAAAATAAGCATGAAATGAGAAAGCAACCTGTGATACAAAAATATTAATTCGGTGTTCTTTGTCAGATGAGTTGGTACCTTAAGATTGTGCCTGACTACAATAAAGTGATTTATGTTATCAAATCTTGCCTGCAAAGCAGGCTAATACACTTTCCTGACATCTATACTGGAGAGTCATTCTTACAACAAAAGGGCTAAACGATGCTAAATGTTCCAAATCTAGTCAACTGCCATTTATTAAAAAGACAAGTTTCTGTAGAACAGGTTGATGACTCCGTAAGCAAATTCCTCTTTATTTCCTTATCTAGTCAGTCAATATTGAGAAGCAAGAAAATTTATTTCTAAAATGTGGCTAAGTGGCCAATTATGTATGAAAAATACTTTATAATTCAGTTTTCATACTAAAAGGAAGAACATACAGAGACAAATGATCTCCAATTTAGGCCAAAATAAAGTTCGGTACATTTAAACATAAATATTTACAACTTCTGTAAAGGAAATACCATCAATTACCTGATGCTGCTGTGTTTGTACTCTGGAAAAGGGAACCTCCCAAACCGGATAAGGCTCCCCCAAGAGAAAGGCCTGTGGATGCACTTGAACTTGTGGCTGTTGTTCCACCCAAATTATTTAGAGTAAATCCTGTGGAGGCTGTAAAAAATGAGATTGTAAGGCTTCAAAAGGAAACATCATTTCTAATGCCATAGAAAATACAAACACTTCCTAAAAAACTGATGTGTATGATAAAACTGGCTCTTGGGGAAAATCTCTTCATTAAAGATTACATATACTTGAGAATAAAGAGAAATAGTATCTTCAAAGCAAAAAAGCAGTGACAGAAGTAGGGTCTTTGGGTGACACTAGAATGGTATTGGGTAACTGATTCCAGACTGGGATAGTTTTTTCAACATAAGTCACCAATTCCATCTTCAAAACTAAATGAATCCTAAGCCCAGCAAGGTTTCATGCAAACTCTTTATCCTTCCTGACTGCCAAAGTGTTCCTTGAAAACAAAATAGATTTTAATAGTCTTACATTTTACTTCTGTCAGCACCCCCTCCTTCATTCTGTAGAGACCAACGTCCAAAATGGACTCTGCTGCTTTAATACCCAATGCTGAATGACTGAAATAAAAACTTTCCAAAAATGAACCTTTAAGGTAGATACCTATGTTTATGAACCAAAAAACAAACTGAGATTCAACCATAAAACGTGACTTTTTCCATTCACCTCACCTGCTGGAGTTGATGTCAGAGCAGACGAAAGAGTAATACCACTAGCTGAGGTAGAAGTAATGGGCAGAGAAAACGGGGTGGCGGATGCTGCAGGTTTACTGAATCCTAAACTGAAGCCTGTTGTAGATGCGGATGTAGTGGTTGGTGCTCCTGTTTAAAAAAAAAAAATCCTACTTTACTGCAACTGTATACGTACTACACCACTGTCAGTCTGGATCCCTACAAGTTTGTGGTCTTGCTTTTTATGGATAGAACAAGGATATATGTACAGTGAGTGGAAGTATGAGAGAGAAAAAAATGGCTGGGACCAAATCATGGTGAATACTGAAAAGACAGCCCTGTGAGTTAAGGATAGCAAAATAAATCCAACCAATGCGGTTAATGTTGAAATCTGATTTCAGTTCTATCCTTAGATTTATCTAAAATATGTATCCTTCTCTTCCTTTATGCTCAGCAATAAAAACGGGCACTCTTCCCTAAGACTATTTAAACAATCATTCCCGCTTCCTTTGTGCTTCTGTGTCTGTCAGCTCCCAGCTCTCGCCCTACTCCCCCCTTGCTACTCAGTCCAGCCCACGTGTGTACATCTCCCTCCTCTGCCTCTTCTTATATGATAGTCCTTATGGTTTTGTTCCTGCTCCCTTAATTCCTGAAATATCTCACCCACTTTCAGAATTTGAATAATAGGGATATGGGCCTAAATCTACCTCTCTGAGTATCCACGGACTAGCTCTGCCTGGATGTCCACTTGGAAACTCTACACGTCTCCCAACCATGATTGACTCAGCCGCTTAAGCCAGAAACCGCGATCGTCCCTGACACCCCTTCTAGCCCCTGCATTCTGTTAATCACAAATCCTGCCCATTCCACTTCAGAAATATCCCTGGATTACAAGCATTCTCAGTTCAGGCCGTCTCCCTCCCAAGAACTCTACAATTACCTCTTCATTTTTTTTCTCTGCTATCAGTCTCTTCCAACCTCTAATCTATTCTTGGAATTAACTCAGTTACTTTAAAGAGAGAGAGAAAACAAAAAAATAATACCCTCGTCATTCTCCCTGACTTAAGATTCCACTGGCCCTACACCGTCTCTAAAATACAGTCTAAAGGCTGAGCACACAACTGCCTTTTCTCCTTGGTCCCAATCTGCTCCTCAAATCTCCTCTACCATTCCCACACTTGAATCCTGAACAAAGTATTTTTCCTGTGCACATGGATCCTTTTACAACTGGGTCTTTACACTTTCCACTGGAATAATCTTTCTACCCCCAAAATAAACTCCTACTCTCTTCTTCGCCTGCCTTCCCTGCTGCCTTTCATATACCCAGTAGAGCAGTTCTGATTCCTTAAGTACATATTACTATACCTGCCTGCCACCTTTACAGTAGACTAAACGTCTTACTCAACCACTCAGCAGTTCCTGACATCGTCAGCACCATCCTCACCACCACCACTACCCCAACACCAACAGCTAATAGTGAATGTTCAAAGCATTATGTATGCGCAAGGCCACAGTTAGGAAGTAGTAGTTGGTCAAAAACATTAAATAAAGACCTACATTTTGGTTTCTCCTGAAAACACTGAGAGAAAAGCAGCCAGAAGTTGTGCTGCTGGGCTGCCCTTAGCACAACTGGAAGTTTCAGCCTGAGTAGAGTGCTTTCAAGCCATGCACGGTTCTATATTCTCAGAAAATAAGAGGATCCAACTGCTTGCCCTGGTAGCCAAGCCTGTCCAAAACTTTGGTGGTAAACAGATGTGCTGTGTTTTCTATTGATAATAGGTAAGAAGCATCCAAGTAAAGAAGGTTTACCAATCTTTAATTAATTTCTATTTTAATTAAATTATTTCATTTTAACTGACATTCCTCAATGTCTCTTTCTTCATCTCCTTTCATACTGTTTACCGCCATCCAGATTTAAGGCAGGTTGTAACCCCAATTATACTCACATTCCCTTTGGCATATCACCATAGAGAACTATGATGTTATTCAGCTGGAAGGGATCCAAATGCACTTTAGTCCAATGCCCTCATTTTATAGATAACTAAAAGCTGCCCAATATTACATAACTATTTAAGGCCTCGCAATGATTTAGAGGCACAACTAGAGTTTAATCCCAAGGCTCCAGTCTATAAATTGGTGCTTTTTCCATTGAAAGGACTCAGATGACTGAAAAATGCATGTGAAATGAATTTCCACAGAAAAACCATTTATGTATATAATTTTTTTTCTGAATTCAAAAGGAACTATAGTCTTTGACTTTTTAAAAATACTCAAGTTACTGAAAGGTTCTTTTATAAATATCTGTGATCTATATTTAGTTCCTTACACGCTTTCTTCTACACCCCAGCTCTGTGAGATTATTAGGAAGGAGAAGAGGAGAAAACCACAGATCTGGGATCTTGCCTCAAAAATTCTTACCCAGAGTGAATCCTGTAGTTATAGTTGTTGCTATTCCTGGGGACAAAAAGAGAAATACAATGTAATCATCAATGGATGATGGCAATCTTTTGGTTTGTCATAAGGGCAAGACTTAGAACCACCCTCAGGGGGTGATAACACTGCTAGTTACTTCCCACCATAACCACTAATGACTCCAAACATTCTTCCTACAGCACTGGTTTTTATATTACAAGCTATACATAATTTGATTAATTAGGGAATAAGATTTATAAAATGCAAACAACTACTGCTTCCACCAGTATTAGGCAGAGAGGAAAAAAAGCTGCTCCAAGCAAACCACTGGCACACGGAACTGTCTCAAGAAGCTCACTGCTGGTCTGATTCATTCCTACATTTCTTTCACTTTTATGTGTGATTGTGAGAAGTGGTGCGATCAAAGCTAGAAGGTCAACGCAAAAGATGGTAACAGAGGCCAAAAGGCTCTAAGGTAGAGAATAAAGGGTAAATAAGGAAGCAAACTTTTAGAATGGTTGCTCTAGTGAAACATATTTTTAGCTTGTTGTTACAAAATATCTTTAAATATAAAAGAACACTTTTTATTATTGAAATGTCTACCAGAAACATCTATCTATTCCTCTTTCCCCAGTGAAACCACTGTTTCAATAATATAAAATTTTTAAACATCTTAGGGGATATAAATTATGTTACAGCAAAATAGTATCCTGATTATCCCATGTATGCTATATTATTTAACATCCAAATCAGTAAACTTAACAATCCTCACTAAGGTGAAACAATGCATTATATAATCTAATATATAAATTTTTAATTACCTTAATTCATTATATTTTAAGAGATATATCTTCTTTAATTCTTTAAATGTGTGTGTGGTGTTTTTCCTTACACTAAAGTAGATCATAGCTAATGACTGGGCCTATTTTGGCCCTTAATTCCATATCCTTTTCTTTCTTTTCATCTTAATATTTACCATTTCCAGTGACGATCCTTAGAAAGCTAGGAGATACAGGACAGAAGCAAAAAAGAATAAATCTCCCAAGCGTACCCTCTGGAAATGTGGCGACCCCCCCTTACCTGTGTTTGCTCCTCCTAGAGTGAACCCAGTGGCAGGCTTGGATCCAAAGAGCCCAGTTCCAAAACCACCGGAAGCAGCAGCTGTAGTGGCTGGAGTTGCAGAGCTTCCAAGAGTTCCAAAACTGAGCCCCACAGGATTGCTTGTTTATACAAAAAACAAAATAAAATCTACTAGAACCAATATTTACTTAAGAAAAATTAAAATGAACTCTTCAAGGTTAATTATTCCCTTTCCTTTCACATATCTAATACATCTCCACAGTATACAAAAAGAACTAACATTTACCTTTAACCAGCCAAGTTAAAATATTTTTCTGTTCTCTTTAAAAATAAATTCACATATAAAATTTGTCTTAACAAATATACTGCTTGTCTTCAAGAAAACCATAATCTATAGTAATCTGGGTTTCAGATTCCAATAAATCATAAACATGGTCACACATATTCTACTCTCATCAGTTTTGGTTTGAAAGCTAGCATATTTTAAAATGGCCAAAGGGAAATCCTACGAAAGTGGATCATTTTCCTTTACAACTACTCACGTACAGTTCACACTTCTAAATTCATTTGTTCTTCCTCAAAGAAAAGTAAAACATACCTAGAAATAGAAAAGTTAGCCTAAGTTGTCTTTGCCACCTCTCTATTGTTGTATTACCACATTCATGGGGTTCGGGAGGGAGGGTGCTGTTAGGTATCTTGCCACCGAAAGAGCAGTAAGAACTTGGGGTGGGAAGTGGGGAGACAGACAGGACTGAACATATCTTGGCAAAGCAAAATTACTCTGAAGACTACATGTTCATTAGCAGAAGTTCTCTTCAGAGTTTTTGAAAGCTTAAAAAGAGCAGCTGATAATTATAAGTGACATGAAAATAGTTTACAACCAAGACCCAGAGGCTCAAATTTGCTCTCTATAGGTGGGACAAGTTATGAAAATAAACAAAAAACCTTGAGACTTTGACACTCCAAAAATTGCACAGGAGAGTTAAGACAGATTACAGCATGTATAACATAATGGGAAACCCCATTCATCTCTGTCTCTGTATTAAGACTTCTCTTTCTGCTATTCCATACAGACACAATCAACACAAGAGAACCCAATGTCAAGTTTAGAAAGCTTAAAAGCTGGGGGTGAAGGGGTGCTCAACTTAAGGAGAAGGCTGGGTTTCAGTACCAGCTTCCCAATGTGCTGGTACTTGTGTGACATTACTTCTTAATCTTTTTCAGCCTGTATTTCCTCATCTGCAAGATGGGAGTGAATAGTACCCACTTAACATGGATTTTTTTGGTAAAGACAAGAGATTATGCAGGGCAAATTAACTTCACTCAACAAATGTTATTACTGTTATCATCAGGAACAGTTATAAGTTAAACGGAACACATTATGTACCAGGTATTACATCAGCTAATCACTGTGAAGGGAATGGAGAGGAGCTTATTAAGGCGACAGAACTTGATCCATCATCAACACTGAGGAGGAAAAAAGAAAAGGGTGTACCCTAACTGTGCCTTAGTTTACAGCTGACTTTAAAAACGATCCCTCTGAGAATGAACATGTGCACCCCTGGGTGTGTGAAATACTGAGGGTTGGCAGAACAGGTCTGCAAGGTCTCACTGACAAAGCTCAGATCTTTGAAACAATCAATTTAGAAGGTATTATAGGAAACATTATTAGCAAAATTTGAAGACATTAAATCAAGAAAATGGTTATTATACTTCTGTTCTTCTCCCAAGAATCAGTGATCCCCTTTGTTTTTACTGCTATTCCATACACACACAAAAGATGTGCAAAGTGTGTATTTTTAGACAAATAAAATATTTAAAAATTTCTTGATAACTTAATTAAACTGAAGACACAATGAAATGTTCCATAACTAAGTCGAAAACATCACCAAAGAAATACATCAAAGTGAGATCTTATTCTACAAGAGCAACAAAAGAGAAATTTCTCTGTGACAGAGAAATCTTACTTTAAAAAAAGCAAAATCTACCCCAGACCTGACCAATTATTGCCTCAACCCAGTATTAACTGCCCTAAAATGACTCCACAGGATGTGTTACAGAAAAGTCAAGTTGACTCCAGCAGGTCAGGAATGTTATTTTAATTTCCCCAGCTTGCCTTAACGTGGACTTAGGAGCTAACATAAAAGCTAACATTTACCTAGCATTTACTGAATGCCAAATGAGGCTAAATACTTTACATGCTTCATCTGATTCAACAACTCTTACATATATTAAATATATTATTATACCCTTTTTCCAGATGTGGGAACTTAATCGTGTTAAGTAACTTTCCCCAAATCATCTACTGAAACACCTGACACCTGGGAGTGGTCAGATCTCCAAACCCGTACTCCCAACAGACAGACATTAGACTGTCTCTCCTTTTATTAAAACTTACTAATCCCAGGATTTCTAAAGCATGTGCAAATTTTCCTAGTTTATTGCTAACAATCTGTCTACTCAATCATTTAACAAGGATTTATTAGAGCCCATACGCCAGGCACTGTCATAGGGACTGAGGATGGAGTGGTAGCCTGCCCTCAGGAAGTTTTCAGTCAGTGAGAGAAGAGATTAATCAGTTTATATATATATACACACACACACACACATATATATATATAGACACACAGCCCCACTGGGTCTACTGGAAAAACAGTATGCAAAGGTTTCCACTGTCATGGAGCTTCCATTCCACTGCTGGGATCAGACAATGACCTGATTACAACTGTACTTAGAGCTATGGCAGGGGTCTAATGAGAATGGAAACCTCTCCTAGACTAACAGGTCACAAAAGTCCTCTCTGAGGAAGTAAACATTTGAGTTCCAAAAGTAGGCATTAGCTTGGCACGTGGGGTAGGAAGGAGGTGGTAGGGGAATTCTAAGATGAAGGAACTGCCCTAAAATGGGAAGGGGTTTGGCCAAGCCCACCTTAACAACTGAGAAAAAAAGCCCAAATAACTGGAGCAGTGTCTTTCAAAACTGAGATTAGGACCCATTGGAGAGCATAAAAGCAATTTAGTGGACCACACCAGCATTAAAAAAGAAAAGAAATATAAGAATTAATTCTTAAGGGCATCACATGAAGTAAGGATAAGTATCTTTCTTTCAAACTTTGTTTTCAGTTACTCATTTGTGTGCCTCTGTTTGGTGGTATTGATGGTAAGGGGATAATTTTTTTACAATGAGCCTGGATCACTGAACTGGAGCAAATGGAAATGAGATGAACTCAGGATGAGTCTGAAGAGGTTCCAGGTTATTTGGGTCTTGCAGATCACGGTGAAGTTTATTTTTACTTCATTCAAATGATAGTGGAAAATCACTGAAGGGAGGCAATGGGAATTTTTTAACAAATCACTCTGGCCATGATGTGGTAAAAAAGAGTGACATAAAAGTGGATTTTTGAGACAGCAGATGGGGGCAGTTTTCATGTAACACTAGAAAGGTCACTTGAAAACGTGGCAGAAATGGGAAGTATTTTCATAAGAATGTAAGCTTTCATGTTTATTGTTCCATGTAAAACAGAGCATACTACATAGAGTGTGTTCAATAAATATTTGTTCCATAAATGACAAGAGCTTGCAACAGAGTGGTGGCACTGGAAGTGAAGCAAATGAAAATTGCAGAATTAAATTTATCACACCTTGCTGATTAAGTGTGTAGAGTGAGAGAAAAGGAGGTATTAAGGAAAACACACAGATTTCTGACTTGACTGTGTAGTCCCTCCTCCCCTTTAATTTATTAAGACAATGCTGAAGATACTTTTGCCTTTTAAATCTACAATCACATTCTTCAAGCTTTAGGAGATATTCTCCAACTCATTCTATGCACAGTTCTTGATTAAATGCACTCCCCTACCTTTATCTTCAAAAGACTGAGTTCTAAAAAACCAAATCTCTCATCATTAAAATCTTTACTTTAATTGCCTCTTTCCAGATCGCCTCTATTTTTTGTCACCACTTCAAGTGGTGGTGTAGCAGGTTGCACAAAAATGACGAATTCTGCTACCTACATTTTTCGATTTAAGTAAAAGACTATGTGAATCATTACAATGCAACATTTTCACCTAGGATATATTAATTTGCACATACTGTTCAAAATCACCACCAATTAACGCTGTAAAAACAATTTAAAACAAAAATAACAAAAAATAAGGTCCCAAGAGGCACAAAGACTTGAAAGCACGTTCAAAATAATGACGAAATTAAAGCACTTGTAATACCCCAAACTGGGTGTCCTGGCATGGAACTCACGGGGAAACGTTTAATTGTCCTCCTTAAAATTTTCTGTTAGCTGCCTTTTACTAAAACCTCACATTAAGCTATAATTTCATTCATTCATGCAACATTCACTTCTGGACATTCATTTCTAAGACGCATAGCTAAGGCTCTGGAGTGAAATCCAAGGCCCTTTCACCCAGCCAGACCTCACCAGGCAAGAACAATGTTGGACCCAACGTGGATTCTGCGGACATCACAACCCAGACACAGTCCGCCCTCCTCCCACCAGGCGGCCAGCATGGCCCGGGCAGGACCACGGCGGGCACCGACGAGGCTGGCGCTGGATGTACTCTCCTCCAGCCCACCCGGAAGGCAGGCGGGGAGAGAGCCGGGCGCTGGGACCACGCCGCGGGGCGTCGCGGGGAGGACCCCGCCGGGAAGTCGAGGAAGTGCGGTTACCTAGTCGCTCCTGCCCCGAAGGAAAAACCGCCGCCTGTGCCGGTCCCGCTGGCCGCCACGGTGGTGGAGCCCAGCGTGCCGGTCCCGAAGGAGAAGCCCGTGGACATGGCTGCCCGGGGCTCAGCGCCGTCCAGCTGAAAGGGGTCTGGGACGTTTCGGTAGCTTCAGAGCCGCGGCGGGCAGGGTAGCATCCCGGCCGCCCAGCCGCGGCCTGGCAGGAACTGAAAGGCCAAGCGGCTGCGAAGACAAGGCCAAGGTGAGCGGAGCAACCACGCAAGAGCGCGCTCACCCTGCGCACGTAGCGCAGCGGGAGCGAGCCCGCCGCGCAGTGCCCCCTGGGAGGGGGTGGGGTCAGCGTGCAGCGCAAGGCTCCACGAAACAGGGTAGGCTGGCGCGCCCCGCGTAGTCTCTCAGGGGTGGGGCCTCCGGCGTGCCCACCAAGCCCACCTGTCTCTCTGTTTTATCTCTATCTTGCTGGCGTAATCCATTATTGCTTATACCCTTGCCTACTTCCAAAAAGGACCCGCAGAATCCCGGAGGTGGGAAAGCCCTATTGAGCATTCCAAGCCCCTCTTACGGAAAAGGAGGCTGTTTCAGTCTTTTCTTTGGCTGCCACCCCTTCCCGGAGAAAGAAAGCTTCCTGACAGTCTCGGAATCAGTCGAGAATGATCACGCCTACGTTGCACTACGTGACCACCACAACCTTAGCGCTCCGTGGCGTAGCGGAGCCCCTCGGGCGCAGTCGCTGCGAGCCCGGTGTCGCGGCCACCAGGGCGAGCGCCCTTCGTGGGTTGGGTGCCCGGGCCTGTTCATGGTTCTGAGCCAACTGGCCAAGCACCCTGGATGTTAAAGGCTGTAGCCTAGTCCTCAAATAGAGTCAACATATCCTGCTGCATGAGAGTTCGGGACAGGGGGCCCAGCTGCCTACCCTCTTTGCGTTGCTGCGACGCCCTGTGCTACCTAGTAGCGGACCTGCAAAAAGGAAGGGAGAGAAAAGTATAGAAACAAGTATAATGTAAGGCGAAATTGAAGGGTTCTATGGGGAATCCCTAAACATAAGAGAAATGTGGGCTGAAAAAGAGATCCTATCTGGCTTCCTGGCTGTGGTGCTTTTGAGATGCTGCCATCATAACGCCTATCTTTATTTCCCCACGAGGATTGTTTTATTGCCACCGCGAATGGTCTTCCTACCAGCGATTTCTTTCAATAAAATTCATCCCATAAGCAACCACCGGATTTGACCCTAAAACATAATTCTCTCCAGAACACTGCCTTGATCAAAGCCCCAGTTGCTCCTTAGTCTGGCACTCCTCCATACAACCAGTCTTTCTAACCTCACATCTCACAACTTAACTCAAGGCAGCATTTTCTTCGGGATTGAGCTTGGGCCTTTTCCACTTGGGCATTGCCACCTGCTATGGACTGTGTCCCTCCTAATTTACACGTTCAAGTCCTAACTTCCCAGTGTGACACTGTTTGGAGATGGGCCTTTGGGAGGCAATTAAGTTTAGATGAGGTCACCACAGTGGGACCCTAATGATGGGATTACTTCCCATGTAAGAAGAGCCACCAGAGAACTTGCTTGCTTTCTCCACCTCTGAGGACACAGCCAAAAGGCAGCATTTTTTAAGCCTGAAAGAGAACGGGTGGGCACCTTGATCTTGGACTTCTCAGTTTTCAGAACAGTGAGAAATAAATTTCTGTTGTTGAAGGCTCCATTCTATGGTATTTTGTTACAGCAGCCTTAGCAGACTAATACACCATCTCTGTTTTTGTATACTTAAAAAATTAAATGCATTCAAATATTATTGTCAACAACTTTATCTATAAAACAGGAAATCTAATTAAGGAGAACTTTATTGCAAAAGAAAAAAAGGGGGTCAGTTTGCAAACAAGAGAGGTGTAGTCTCCAGCTATGAACCAAAAGCACAAGAGAGAAGGTCATTTTTATTATAAAAGTTCTCACCCAAGTTCCCACTCAGGTGCATTGACGCAAATGAGGGATGCAAACTTGTTTGCTTTGGTTCTGGTTGGTTAATACAAGTAACTTCCCAGTTATGGTCTGTTTTTGCAGCATTGGTAAGAACACAACAGGAACTGATTGGCGAGGAAACAACAGGAACTGAGTGGGCTTTGGAGAGTGGATGAGAGTGTGGTTTTCCCAGAGCACACAATACCTGTGTGGTCTCCTGTCAATACCTGTAGGGGCCAGCCTATGGCCGAGGCTGAGTCCCACTATGGCTGAACACCGCCCTTCCACTCTGGCTGACCAACGCCCTAAGATGGCGCCCGCTTCCTGGGCACCACCCTTCCTGGTTTGGTGGCATTAGCATAAGGAAGTTGCTCCTATAGGCTTGCCCCATGCTTCTGCGCTCCTGCTCAGCTCGTGCAGAGGGCATGCTACCAATCAGCTTAAAGGTCACGCATGATCTTGATCACCATAGGCCAGCTTCCTTTATATAAGGCATAAGCAGGAAAGAAGCATTCTCACTCTCTCTCTGTCTCTCTCTCTCTCTCCTCTCATTCTTCCTCTCATTCTTTCTCTCACTTGCTCCCCTCGGCTGTTGCTTCTTCTCACTCACCTTCTCCCAGCCTTCCGAGCAACAATAAACAACTGAAGTGAACCAGGTCTGTGTACGTATCGCTGTCGTCACCGCCACAAGGGGCGAACGCGGTATACCTGACCAACTTCCTTTTGTGCTTGTTAGCCTGACAGAACCCATCTTGTTTTCTGGCATAGCTGGATTTGGGGGTAGGTGGAACTCACTTGGTTTTGTCTTATTTTCACACAATAGAGGTCACTATGGGAATGATAAAGTAAAAAAAGAAAAGGGACACATTTGAACTATAGTATAAAGAAAAAATTCATACATTTCCCTGTATGGCCCCGGAAGATGACTGGTTAGCCAGAGACAGGTAAGATTCCTCAAGGGAGGAACAACCTAAGACAGGCACAGTCGCAGGGGGGCCATCAGGTGAGAAATTGGGGATCAACAGAGGTGAGGCTTAGAACCTCACCCCCCCTGTTCTGAGAGAAATCTTCTGCATACGTGGATGTTTTATTGCCCTTGTCTAGCTTGGATTAACACATAGTCTACAGGCACACACCTGATCATCTACATTTGCTCTCTTACAACACTAAACTCTGTTTTCTACCTTTATCTTGTATCTACCACTTCAGCATTTTATTAAAAATAATAATAATAAAGAGAGAAATGTGGTATCCACATATAAATCAAGTATAAAAACTAAATGAGTATTCATCTTTGAACTGACTGTTTATAGTTCATAATGCATGAGCAAAACCAAAAGTTTCTGTGATGACTGCCCTTGTACTGTTCACTATGTAACTTATTCATTATGTAAGAATTTGTTTTCCATGTAAGAACTTGTTTGTTATGCCTCAGAATGGAGACTGACGAAAATTAGGCTTGGGGTGGATTAATGATTGTGCATTGAGCATTGACTCCCCTATACAAAATTTTATTGTCGTTAACAACCATTTGATCAATAAATATGAGAGATGCCCTCACAAAAAAAAAAAAAAAAGGACAGACTTCCAATGGTAAAATAAATAAGTAACTGGGATGTAATGTATAGCATAAGGAATATAGTCAAGATACTGTAACAGCTTGGTAGGGTGATAGCTGGAACCTAGAATTATGTATATAAATGTTTTATCACTGTGTTGTACACTTGAAACTAATGTAATGTAATACTGTGCGTCAACTACCCTTCAATAAAAAATAATTAAAAAAAAAAAAAGAAAAAATTCATAGCAAATGACCAGAAGGAGAAAAATACTGTGTGTTTTAGAGCTTTGATGAGCTAGAGAATGCTATTACCAGTGATGACTATAGGATGGTCAGTAAGAGGACTGGGGATTAAAATATAGGGTATTTTTGACTAGAGAAAAAAAAAGAGCCAGATGATTTTTATAGAATGATAGAAAGAAGCTCCCCACATCTGTTTTTACTTTCATTGTATTTTCTTTCCAAATTGTTTCAAGAATACCAGCATAAAATTAGTAAAAGAATGCTGGCACTTAAAAAGATATGTATGTTAATTAATGTGACATCTAAGATTATTTGGATGGAATATGCACACAAAAATGTAGTAGGGGCTATTATAAGATGTTCTTAACAGAGAAACTAGATGTAGGGTATAACAGAACTATCTTTGTAATAATTTTGTGAATCTAAAACAGTTCTAAAAATAAGTTGATAAAAGAAAATAGGGAAATCTGACTTAGAAGTTTGAGTTTTTTGAGAGCTACTCAAATTGACACTTTATAAAAATTTTAGGGTCACATTTTTCTCTTGTATCTGGCAGAGTAGTTTAAGTTATGCTGCAGTAACCCCAGAAAATCCCACAGAGAGGAGCACTGTAGAGACAGAAACTGGAATATTTATCGAACATATTATAATCTTCTAGATGCACATGCTTTTAGATGCACCAAGTATAAGATTGGACCTAAAAGCCCCTTTCTCATCTTACATGTCTTCTGTTTGTCCTATGAGCAAAAAGAAAAGACCTTATATCCTATGTTCTACAGAAATAAAACTCCAAAGAAAGCACTTAGTATAAGCCCAATTGTTTGGTTATTCATTTGAAAACTTGACAGTAAGATGGCAATAACATAAGCATCATGCCTGTTTAAGCCTGAAGCCTATCCAACCAGGCAAAATCATGGAGCACTGGAATTTGGTTTAACCTTCCTTACCTATTCTAAGTCATACGTCATACTCCAAAGGATGTTCCAGATATTCCTCTTTGACATCATGGGACCTGAACCTATGTATCAATTCTACGTGAATTACTGCTTTCCAAGGACGAAGCAAGTGATTCAGATTCTAAATTCTATGGCAAGCCATTTTGCTTCCCCCTTATTTTTTATATTGTGAGAATTCTGTTAAGAAACCCCATATTTTGCTGGTTTACTGTTTGTATGATAACATGTTTAAGGTTATACTCAAACTAAATTGTCAAAAAGGCAATAGCACTATAAAAAATTTCAAATTTGCTTTACCCAGTAAGAACCCAGTGTTCAATAAGGTGGTTACACAGAACAGAGCATCACCTGCTGCTGTATCAACCAGTGTCAGTGGCAGGTACAAAAGACCAGACACAGATACCAACTGGATAAATCAGAGGGTTATGATACATAGAAAAATGATTAGTAAATTTCTTTAAGACAGAATGAGGAGCAAGCTCCCAAACCCTCAAGTCTTGAGAGAGTGAGGGTCACACTGACTTTCTGGAAACGCAATAATCTGTCTCCTTCCAGCCCAGCATGAGACTGAGCTAACCTAGATTTGTGCACTTCACTGGGCCAGGTGCACCTCCTCTATTGCAGGGATGTAGAATACATAATATGATCACTTGAACACTGTATACAGTGCACTCAGCCAAGAACAAATGTTTCATTTTTCACTCATTCTCCCCAAATGAGCATAGCCTAATCCAAATAAATTTCTGAACTCAGTGCTGAAGAATTAGAATGAGGACCAGCAGGTATCCAGACATCTCTGGGGATTCTAGGATATGTTTTGCTTAACACACACATACACATTTAATTGAGCATTTATTGAGGCCAGCTACAACACTTAGGTATTTCTGTTTGTTATTTCATTTAGCCAACACAGATAACTTAATGGAAGAGATAATGGTGAGTACTAACATTTACATATAAGCAAACCAGAAGTTACAAAAATTAAATAATTTTACTAAAAACTCACACAGCTAGTAAGTGGCTGAAATGAGATTTGAATTCAGATAGCTTTGATTCCAGAAAGAATTCTGACCACAGACTTCAGCTTCTGTGCTAATATGCCTAAAAATAAAAGCTGAGAAGTGTAATCAGGTAAAATACTCTTGCTCTTTTAATGATTTATGCTTATTTAAGAAGCAAACCCATCTTTAAATGCAAGGTCAATTAGAAAATGATATTTTATTAAAGTCATCAGTAACTAGTCATGTCACTATTTTAAGTTGCTTTTGTAGGTACATATAAGAATAGGTATTCCCTAAAACTTGGGTAAGAAAGGAAATTATAAATATACACATCAAAAAAAAAGTAATCAAAGTACAGATATTTAAAAACTCTTTAAAAAGACAGCATGGCTTCTAGACCATGTCTTGATAGGAACTTAGTTGACTGAGTAGCATATCTAAAGAAAGAATAGGGCTCTCAGAAGGGGAGTTGTTCAGGAATGAAGCCCAGGTTAGGGATATTTATTGTATCTCTCTAATAACGAGCCTTTAAGACAGCCTGCAGAGGCTTCCCTGGCCCAGCATTACTATCTCGTCTTGCAGTTGGTACAGGCCAGTAGGGTTTACATATGCATCAGATCTTGGCTAGATAACAACAGCCTCTTATATCTTTTAGCCAACTTGCCTTTCCTTGAACTATGCTAAGCAAATTTCTCAGCTGTAAAGCATCCACATAGCTCTATGGGAAAAGAATAATGCTGACCCTCATTCCTGTCCGCTTTAAATTTGTTTCTCATGGTCAGTGATTAGGTTGGTATTGTGATATTCAGCAATCTAAGTAACCCTAAGAAACTGATCACCTCTTGGCTGGCTGGTCTTCCTTCAGGTTAGCTTGTAAGTCTCAGCGGATTCACCCATTGAAACTATAATTGTAGTAAGTGCCCTGTTTGCAGTGATGGGATCAGGACCCTAGAAAATTCTTAATCTGATTAATTGTATCAGATTCCAACTTTTAGGATAGGATTTAGGAACACTGGTGTACACCTTAAACTGGACCATATGCTCTATGAACATTAGTAGGAACAAAAACAAATCTCAATGAACAAAACTCTTCTTTCTAGTGTCTCTTTATTTCATTGAGTGAACCCACCGCATTGTAGTGACAGAGGAATTGGCACTCTTTGTTTCTTGCTGGCATCAGCACCAGGTGAAGAGGTAGACAGAGCCGCAGATAGCCTGCTTCATTGGAAACCTGTGTATGGTGCCCAGCTGGGGCTTCTATTCAAGCTTTGCTACAGCTGCTAAGAAGACATCTGAGCTCCTTGCACCAATGCATATGCACATACATGACCTTCAAACAGTGATGTGAGGGATCTCCAACAAATGTGCCAAGTCCCCACCCCATCATTCTGTAGTGAGGCTCTGTGCATTCTGGGGATTGGATTTGTTGTTTCCTTCTAGTTCTGGGTTTATGCAGGGAGAGTGGACCTTTCACCATTGGACTTCTCACCCCAGGGGTGGGCCCTAGACTTTGCCTTCTGAACTTTGTGTCCTGTGAATGCATCAAAACAGATACTAAATTCACCTGGTTTGGAAATGACCCTCCTGCAGCAATTTCAGTCTCCTGATTACCTTTCTGTACACTTTCTCTTCTATTTTGATTTGTTAAGTCCTCATTTCTTGTCAGTTAGTTGGTGCTTTACATAATTTGATTTTCCAATTTACCCACCACTTTAGTTTTTTAAAAAGCAGAGCCACTTCCTAGCCTATCATAGTACCACAAACGGAACTTTTATTTGAATTTTGAAAAACAAATCGATATAGAATAAAAGGGAATATAGACTCTAGAGTCAGACTGGCTTCCGTTCATGGATCTAGGCTTTATCTGCTTGGCGATCCTGGGAAAATCACTTAGCTCCATTGTGTTCCACTTTCCTCATCTTTAAATTGAGGAAGGTAATAGTCTTTTCCTCCTAACACAGGTAAAACATTTAGTACACTTTCTGCCACTTGATAATCACCTAATAAGTGTTAGTTAATATCATTATTGCTGCTTCATATAAGAGAGAAATGACTAGAGAGGAAAAGGAGGAGATAACCTGGTATGTGAGTATAACCTGTATGGAATGAGAAATGGGGAAAATGACGAAAACTGGGGGAAATAATATAAAAGGAGGTTTTATTGAGGAAGTCTTGGTGCATGTAATGCAGTATAATTCACCCTTTTCTGCTTTCTCAAAAGATCTTCAGTAAAGATCATTTTCAATGGATTTTTTTGGACCAGGATTTGTGTTTCATGTGGATGTGATAACTGTAACAAGACTGGTTTTTGGTAGCTAAATTTTATTCTTATCACATGTTCACCTTATAGGAATAAATAATCCCACTGCAAAGACTGTTGTGTTTAATAAACATCTCTATTGCTTTGACGATCTGAAAGAAAGCAGGAACTCAAAACAAAACAAAGCAACATCAGGACAACTGGAATAAAATTAATGAATGAACCGCTGGCAAAATGAAACAAAAATTTAATTAGAAAAGAAAGCTTACCGAGTGGCCTTTGTAACACCAAACATAGTAAGAAAGATGATGTAAAAATGGTGATGGTGTTTTTAAAACAGCATTTTCTAGTTATAAAAAGTGAATGAAACTGCTTAGTTCAGAACACTAAGACAACATAGAGCAGGGGGTTTCTGCCTGTGCGCTATTAACACCTTGGACCAGTAACTTTTGTTGCTGGCAGGGCGGTGAGGGTCTGGTGCATTGCAGGGTGTTCGCCAGTAGCCCTGGCTTCTACTCACTGGATCCCAGTAGCACTGCCCCCACACCCCCTGTGACACCTGAAATGTCTCCAGATAATAAATGTGCCCTGGGGGCAAAATTACTCCAGGCTGAGAACCACTGCAATAGAGAAATTACAAAGGTCACCTGTAATCCTATCATCTAGAAATGTGAGCTTTCTGTTAACAAAAATAAAAATTGCACAACACAGTCACAATGAATTTACCATTCTATAGCCAGTTTATTTTTCATTCAATTATACAGCATCAACATTTTTGTTATGTAATATCCTTCTACAGCATAAATTTTTGTTACTGTGAGTACTTTATAATAAAATAATCTTAATTCCTCTTTCCTCCCTCCTGCCCCTTGTATCATTGTTGTCATTCATTGTACTCCTGCTGCCGGGGTTCTTGTTCACGAAGCCGAAGAATGAGCTTCACAAACACTCAAGGTAGGAGAGCAAGGTACACGCTTTTATTTAGAGATAAAGTGAAAGGACAGAGCCCCCAGCTCACGCCAGGAGGGGACAAGAGAGCCCGTAGTTGGCTCATTGTCTAGGGGTTTTATGCGCGGTTGAGGATTTTCAGGAATGAGGGTAAAGGGTTAGGGATGCAGACTTGTTGAGTGGTCCCAGAATGCTCATTCCAGATGAGTAACAGAGGAGATTTTCTGCTCTGATTCTTTCTCAAGATAGCAGTTTCCCTCTGGGAGCGTGTCAATTAAGACCACCTAGCCTGCCCCCAAGGTGGGCTGGGTTGTTGCCCGTTTGCTGAAGTAAGTTAAGAATCTTACTTCTTAATTTCTTGGGCTGTTTATAATTGGGCTTGCTTACTAAATTAGTCTTTTTCCTAGGTTGCATATTACTTGGTTAGGATCAGAGAAGGAAATATAGCACATAGGTATGGTTACAATAAGCTGGGCTAAGGTAAATTTTACAGTGAAGTCACGGGTTATGCTGAGACACTTGTCTCTATCTGCAGAACACTTGAACATTCCAGGCTAGGTTGCTGCTGGCCTTTTGAGTTTTAACTGATCTCGCTGAAGACGTCTATATTCCTAGTCTAGTATCTTTACCCTAGAGAATTAGTGTGACTCTGACTTTGCGGTAATGCTTATCACAGAGTTTCAATAGGGTCTTCTTTGCACATTGCTACATTGTTCTGATGGTAATTACCTTGCTCTGCTTTTTCTCTGGAGGCCCTTACCCTACTCTGACTACACCACGGTCCCTCTCACTTCTATGTAAGAACACACACACACACACACACACACACACACACACACAATCAAAAACATTATTGCTATTATTATTTTGAACAAACTGTTACCTATTAGATCAAATAAGAATAAGGCAAGTACAGTTTTCATTTTAATTTCATTTATTGCTTCTCTGATGCTTTTCCTTTCTTCACGTAGATCCAAGCTTCTGACCTATATCATCTTCCTTCTCTCTAAAGGACTTCTTTCAACATTTCTCTCAAGGCAGGTCTACTGACAACAAATTCCCTCAACTTTTTTTGTCTGAGGTAGTTTTTATTTCTCCATCACTTTTGAAAGGTAATTCCACAAGGTTCAGAATTCTAGGCTGATCGGGTTTTTTTTCTTTCTGTTAACACCTTCAATATTCCACTCCACTCTCTTCTTGCTTTCATGGCTTCTGAAGAGAATTCAGGTATAATTCTTATCTTTGCTCCTTTATAGAGGAGGTGTTTTTTTCCTCATGTTTCTTCAGGATTTTTTCTTTATCTTTGATTTTCTATAGTTTGAGAGAAAAATGTAGTTTTTTTTACATTTATCCTGCTTGGTGTTCTCTGAGCTTCCTGGATCTGTGGTTTGGTGTATGGCATTAATTTGGGGGAAATCATGATTGCTCCAAATATTTGTTTCTGTTCCTTTCTCTTTCTTTTTTCTTTTTATATTCCTATTAAAAGTATGTTGCACATTTTGTGGTTGTCCTGCAGTTCTTTTTTTTTTCAGTCTTTTTTCTCTTTGCTTTTCTGTTTTGAAGGTTTCTCTTTAGATATCTTCAAGCTCAGAGATTCTTTCCTTTCCTCAGCTCTGCTCAGTCTCCTAATAAGTCCAACAAAGGCATACTTCATTTTTGTGGCAGCGTCTTTTATGTGTAGCATTTCTTTTTGGTTCTTTCTTTATGTTTCCATCTCTCTGTTTATATTGCCCATGTGTTCTTGCATGTTGTCTACCCATTAGAGCTCTTAGCATATTAATCATAATTGTCTTAAATTCCCAAACTGATAATTCCAAAATCGTTGCAATAGCTGAGTGTGATTTTGATGCTTTCTCTGTCTCTTCAAACTGTTTTTTTGCTTTTTAGAATGTCTTGTAATTTTTTCTGAATAGTTCGACAGTATGTACTGGATAAAAGGAACTTCTTGACACTGGTTCCCAGTGAAGTTGCTGCTTGTGGGCTTCTGTTACTGTAAATTGTAATTCTAGGTGTTTCCCCAACCCTCTCTCTAATTTTGGGGACAGTGGTTAGCTCTGTGACTTCAGCTTTCTTCTAAATTGTGGAAAAGTTGTTGATTTCTCTGCTTTTACTTGTTAGGACCTACTGTATAAATTTTAATGGATGCTGGTATTAATAGTGTAGGGACATACCACACTTTACATAACTATTCCCATAGTATTGAAGATTTTGCTTGTTTCAAATAAGACTACACTAAATATGTATGATTATCTTCTTAGATTCTTTTGTGTAGAATTGCCACTCAAACTGAAGAGAAAGTACTAAAATTTGGTGCTGTCCACTGTTACGGTGATGGCCTTCACCCTGTCTCACCCTCAGCCACTAAACTATCTTTACAAAGGGATGTCCCCAGAATCCACTTTTTTCCCTCAACATTAATGTTTTATTTAGAAGTTTTCCATCAATGCTTATGGGAAAGGTTGTTCTGTAATTTCTTTTCTTGTAAAATCTATGTCAGATTTTGGTATCAGGGTTTTTCCAGCCTCATAAAATAAATTGGGAAATGTTCTTTCTGTTTGTATTTTCAGTATGTTGTTTAGTTTAAATGTAATTGAAGACTTCAAGTTATCTCTTTGACATTACTTCTAACTTCCTTCTGCTTTACTTTTTTAACCATAATTTTCCCCTGGAAAGGGGGTGCACCGTTCCTGGAAGGACTGCAATACCCGGTCGATGCGCGGAGTCGACGGAGCAAGCTCCATTCCATCTCCTAATTCCAAAAATCCATTTAATATATTGTCGTCGGAAGAAGACGTATCAAGTATTAAACTGATAAAAACAGATACTACACTTGATCTTGGCCAAAGGTCCAGAAGCTATTTCTCCAGAAACCATTCTTGAGCAGAGAAAATGCTTCTCCGTCCCCGCCCAGCACCCCGGCTTTTCTGGTCTTCCGCCGGCTGCCCAGAGGCCCCGCCTTTGTCAGGGTTGGCGAGCCTCCACCAGCAGGGGACGCTGTGGGGTCCGCGGCGGCCACGCGCCCACCAGACGCCGCTCTCCCTCCGCGCATGCTCTACTCTGCCTTCCCCGCCCCGCAGGCGGCCGCTAGGTTTGGGGCCGGGTTTCTAAGAGACGGCGCTGGCCGGCTGCGCCTGCGCGGTGGGCGCCGCCCTGAGCCAGCTGAAGCGGCGGGTGGTTCCCGCTGGGCCCGGGTCGCCGCCCAGGTTCTCTCTCTTCACCGCGCCCCTGTGAGGCGGGCTGCCGACGGACGTCTTCCCGGAATGGAGCACATCCGTAAGACCAAGGTAGTTGGGCGCGGAAGTGCCGTTCACCGCTGGCCCGGGGCCGGCTGGGCAGAGCTCGGCTTGCCCGAGCCGGGCTGAGGACCGGCCGGCGGGGTCCTTGCCCCGGGCCTCGCCGGGGAGGGCAGCGGCGGTTTGGGCCAAGGAGGGTGCGGGGGCCTCTGCCACTACAGGAGTCAGAGTTTCGCTTTCAGACCCTGGTGTCGGGGTGCGGATGATTGAGGCTGCTTGGGGTTAAGTCGCAAGAAATTGGTGGCCGCCCCTTTTCCGCTGCACTTTCTTGGGCAAAATTGGGGCTGCTTTAGCTTTGGGGACCTTCAGTCGTGCACCGCCTCGTGAGATCGGAAGGCCGGTGGGTCCTCAAATTAACGTTCGATTGCTGCGTGTGCTTTTCATTGTTCATGTTTAATTGTCCCGTGTCCCAAGTTCTTGATGGAAGTTTTGGGAGTTGCAGAGATCAGCCCTCGGCGCCACCTCGTTTTCTGGTCGTGGTGTCTACTCGTTTACATTGGGTATTTCCTTCTCGGTGCTTCAAAACTGTCAAAATGCAGCTTAACAGAGGAGTTAACGGAGAAGGGAAAAAACGTTATCCCGTATTTTCAGGTGTCTGATGGAACTGTTCTTCAGTTGAGCAGTATGCTTAATTTGTGTGAAAGGCATTTGTTTGGAGAACAAAGTACTCAGGATTCCGTTAAAATGTTAAGACTGAAGAAAATGACGTAAAAATATTACCAAATCATTTTACCAACAATGTTTGAGTTCACCTTCAACTTTGGGAGAGAGAAAACATAAACCTAAGACCAAAAGAATTGAATAAGATCGCTGGGAGGCTTACAAAATCAGGAAGAGGACGCACTATGAATCGTGACTCTCCGTGTTTTGCTGAAACCATCAGCCAATTGCTGCTCATCCTGAAAGTTACTGTTCATTTAGGAAAGTAGCAGATACACGTCACCTTCATTTGTTTCACGGAGAATTTGAGATCTATGTCATTACAATTAGTTTCACAAACCGTTTTAAGGTGTACGTGGATTTTTATTAGAGCTTGTTTTTTTAACATTGCACAGACTTTATGCAATAAAATAGAAGATGCTAAAAACTAACCCCCGTGTTAAAATATGTTTTAAGAGAGGAAAGGTAAAGTGACTCTAGAATTCAAGTTTCTGGAACTCAAAGTTTGAAAATAGAAGGGTGATTAACTAACCAGACTAGTAAAATATGTAGAGGTGGCAAAGAGGACTAGAGTAAGCATCAAATCAGGTTCTTGTGCTGGTTCCAAAGTTCCAGGTGTGTGTTATATAGGCTGTGTACACATGCTTTCCTTCTGTATACCAGGTTGAACCTCAAATTTACCTCTTTCATAATGCTTGCTGCAGTGCACAGCACACAGTAGAAAAACAGTAAAAGTGAACTGAATTTAATCAGAACAAACCCTATTACCAGGTTATTTGCAAGAGTGAACAGAATATTAAAAAATCCTTAGGATTCCTTGGGTTATTTTAAGCCTTTGTACTGTAAATTTATCATGTATATATACATACACACACACACAATTTTCTTTTTTTTTGGTATAATTGTAGCTACTCTTATTTCCTAAAGAGTATTGCTGTTGACTTTCATTTGGTATGATGTTCCTCTTTAACTACCAATTAATGGACTTTTCTTTATTTTTCTGATTTACCTTTTAAAAGTGGGCCCATGTAGGTGGTTTAGTAAGATCCTTTTATGATATTTTAAAGACTAAAAGATTTTTAACCAATTTTTTTGTTAAATTCTTAAGTGTGCTCCTTTATTACTTTGGGTTTTTTTTCTAGCATTAAAATCACTGATACTCTGAAATAATCTTATGTGGCTCTGTGTAGACTGTAATAAACAAGTATTAACTGGATACCTAATGTGCCAGGCATCATACAGACACTGGGTATGCTACAGGGAACATGAGAGACATGGACCTCTTACTACATACTGATAATTGTGTGAACTGTAAGATTTTCTTAAATTATAACTTATTCTTAAAAGATTGATTTGAACATAGCCAACTTTTTGTTTCTATTATGCATAGCCTTCACCTGGACATAGTTAATTTGCTGCAAAAAGAATTGTAAGTATTTAAAAACTAAAAATGAATGATTTAAATTTATTTAGCTGTTTTAAACTCTAGTTATTATGATCAAGAACTGACTATAGAGTAGTAATATGTACCTTGATTTGTTGAATGTTGTTCGGATGGCTACATCTGAAAAGTAGTAATTACCATTTATTGAGGACTATACGTCAATAAACCCAGCTATGCAGTGTTATTTCATAATATTTACAATTTCAAAAATATGTTAGTTATACAGAATTATCACGTATCTCTTAAATAACCCTGCCAGTTGGGCGCATTGTTTCCATTTACAGATAAGGAGGAAATAGGCTGAGATAATTTAAATAACCTGCCCAGTTAGCTCACAGGGGATGGAGTCAAAATTTAAACCATGGTTAATCTAACTCCAAAGACTACATAATGTCTTTTCCATTGCCTCTCTAGTGTTAATCTGTTAAGATGTGTATAATATCAATTCAGAAATCCTAATAATAATTATGAGTCTTTTCTTCCCTAAACCTCTTCTTGACATAAGTAAATAATATTTATATGGTAATCCTGTTTTTTTGTATTGTTCATAGTTTTTTTATTTGCTTACTAACCAGAGATTTATCAGATAAAATATTTTAGCTTGAGTACTAATTAAATGGCTTTTTGGTTCTGAAATTCAGAAACAGAAATCCTGTTTTGGTCACATTTGTTTTTACTAACTTTATAGCACCCTATAAAGATGTGAAGTCTGAATCTGAATTTCTGAAGAAGCATTTCCAAGCTATACTTAAGGAACAGCTACTGCCTATCACTTTGAGCTCTGATTTTGCCATAATGAGATAGTCTTGCCAAGAAACAATGGACAAAATGCAGAGGCCGTTCTGCTTTATGCAGACTTCCTCCCTTCCCTGCCAGGCTCCAGTGCTTTAGCTGACATCATAGATTGATGTCAAGTGATTTTGTGCTGTTTGTGAATGGAACTTTACCGAAGGAAATGGAAGAATGTTTTCCTAAGCTATATATGAAATCCAGCTTCCTAGAATTTGTTACAGAATGGAATGTCCTGTGAAAGTCTGACCCCACTACGGCTCAAATTGAGTTTTCCAAAAGTAATGCCCAGTTTCTTAGCTTGTTACCCCTTTTTGCCATTAGAATGTGAGATCATATATGTTTGAATACAAATATATGTTATCTGTAACAGAGGGAAGGAGATGTAAAACTAAGAATGAATCATGGACAAGGAGAAACTGACATTAATTATCTTTGAAATAAGAGACAGTAGATTTTGAGGAACACCTCAGTACTTATCTCCATGTAAAGTGCTGTTTTACTTACTAATATTCCATTAGATGAAAAAACTGAAACGTGCAGAGATGAAATAAAACAATTTCTACTGACTGAAATAGCTAGCTCTACTAAGGAGGAGGTGGAGCTGGGAACTTAAATCCAGGTCTTTCTGATCCTAGTCCTCTTTTAACCATTACTCTCCCCTGCCCCACAGTCATTATCTAATCAAGAGGGTTGCATAGTGAGGCAAGTCTGGGTGAGTAGGAATGGCAAGGAGGGGATGGATGAGAGGAACTTAAGGTGGTAGAATTTTGTCTAGTTGGTACCTGATTATGAGGGTCTAGAATTGGGGAATAGGTCTGGCCCAGAGAAACAGATTTGGGAGTAATTATCAGTGCTTAGGTAATCACTGATATTTTCTATTGTGGATGAGTTTATTCAAGAAGGGTATGTGGAGGCTTTGTAAAGAAGAGTGTGAAGGCTAGTGCTCTGGGAATACTTAAAAATCAGCAAGCAGAGGAATAGAGTATTAGGGATACAATGGGAACTGGTGAATCACAGGTAGTAAGGGACCAGTCTGCCCTATTGTAATGTCTTTCTCTTTTCCCTCCATGGGCCAAAAATTCCTGCCTTTACAAAATTAATTGGGGAAGATACAACAATAACAACATTAATAAGTCAAATATGTAATATAGTAGATGGTGGTAGATGCTGTGAGGAGTGTCAGAATGGGGGTAGGGGAGGACAATTTTAAGTAGGGTAGTTAGGGAAGCCTTACGGAGATAGTGGCACTTGAGTGGACAGACCTGGAAGAGGTGCGGGAGCAGAGCCTCAAGTGGGCAGGGCTGGGGTGGGGTGGGGTGGCAGGGAGAGTCCCAGAGGGAACAGCAAAAGCAACCCCCCGCTGTGCTGGGTGTGCCTGGTTGGTAAGAACCAGCAAGACCAGTGTGGCTAGAGCCGAGTGAGTGACCTGGAAAGCATAGTAGGTTAAAGTTGGGTACAGGGACAAGTTACTGTAGAGCCTTGAAAGCTAATGTGACATCTTTGCTCTTACTGAGGTAGGAAACCATTCATGTCCAACTGTCCAACACTGCAGAAAAGCAAACTTAGATAGGATTGAAAAGTGCCTCTGTATCTATCCTATTTTCATTTGGTGATTTATGCAGCCAGACTCTGTTGTAGGAACTGGGGTACAAGAATGAAAAAGGTTAAAAATCTCTACCCTTTGATTCTTACTTCTACTTCATGAAGGTGACTTGGTGCTCGTTTTCTTTTGATAGATAATTCTTGGCAAGGTGTCAGTTCTGTGGAGTGTGGCGTAATGAGTCTACTGGCCCCAAAGGGGTGCCTGGTTATAGAAAGGGATCGCAACAAGCCAGAGAAGCCTTGACTGTGTTTCCTGCTGCAGTAGCTACTGTCCTGTACCTGTAGAGTAAGTGCAGCTGTTGGTCACAGAACTTTGATTGAGGAAGGCCCTTTGTCCCTTCCTCGCCCACAGGCTGCTTTTCCCTCTTGGGGGTAGATAGGCGTGTGAATGTTCTGAATGAGATCCTGTGTATGTGTGATTCCCTGTGTTTTTCATTTCCAGCTTTGTAATTGGCAGAAATTTGAACTTCCTGTGTACACCATTAAGGTACCTTTTAGCGCAGACCCTTGGTTGGCAACAATTCAACTAAGTAACGCTTCCGGTAATGGGTTGGTGTTCTCCAGCCTCACCATAATGACCACACCCTCCAATTATTTTCTCCCTGCTCCATTTCATTTTCATCTTTACTCTTTATTTTCCCATAACCTTTTTCCTTTTCCCCATTTTTGCCTGTGGTTATAACTGTATTAAAGGATCCTAACCTATTTCTGTGGTGCCCCAGTGCTTATAGTTGCTTCCTAAATATCTGAGATATTAATATCCTAAATATCCAAGAAAACACTGGGGAAAATCTGTAGCAACATCTGTAAATTACTTTCAGTTTATCAGTGAAAAGGGGAAGTGTTGGGGCAGCAGCTGATGTTTAGAAATTAGCTAAGTCTGTGGTTTGAGATTTGTATGCTGATGATTTTAGCTCTGAAAAAGATCCAGTTTCTTTTATTTTTTCAATTTATATTAGGATTTGCATTAAAAAAAGCAGGAATTCTCTTATTTTTTCCAGAACTCTAGTTTAATTACTAAATGTTTTGGAATAATTTCACATAAATTTTATTATCTGTCACATCCATATAGGGAATTGCCGTATCGAAGCAGTTATGTAATGGTTTTCTATTGTATTTTCTTGATTTGAATATGATTTTGCATTTATCAAGGTAATTATATTCAAGATGGACTCTCAGACTTAGGTTTCCTTTTATGCCTTAGTGCATGGCGACCATCTGACAAGCTTAACATCCTGAAGGAGCCCCCGTTTCTCCTTCCTGCCCTTTCACATCAGTTCTGTTACTAGCTCAAGATGGGCTTCCTCTTAATCCTGTCCCTTCTCATATCTCTCCTAGGCACCATGGATGACATTATTAGCCCTTTACCTGGCTACTGCACAGCCAGTCTCTTCCCACTCAATAGTTTCTTCACATTACCATTGGAAATATCTTCTTAAAAGCCCTATTTGGTCATGGACTGCTGTGCTTACAGTCCTCCATTTGTCTTTTATCTACCACCCAGATTATCTGCCTTAACAAGTGTTTCTTTTTCATCAAATATTATGCCCCTCCTTCTTTAGGTTGTATCTCCTCTCTTGAGAATTCTGTGTTCTCTCTATTTTAGTCAAGGAAGTTGTTGATCTTTGCTTTCAACACTTATATTAGGAAAACAGAGATTTTTAAACTCTAGAGTACATTCAAATACTGAATTTGCTTTTCAAGTCCACGTGCCTTCTTCATTTCTATATTTGAACTTAACTAGACATTAGTTTAATACAGAAGGTTGTCAGGGCTCGATTTGGCTTATCAGCTTACTAACAGTAGTAAATTTTGCAAACATTTGTATTGTTTACTATTTGTCAAGCAAGCTTTGGGTAAAGTACTGACATTTGTTATCCAATCTTACTGTGGCCCTGGAGGGAGAAGGGAGAGGTTATTGTCCTCATTTTATAGGTGAAGAAAATGAGACCCAGACAGATTGGCCTTCTTCAGTTGATGACCAGTAAATTTTTTTGAATGAATTATAAACTCTTTTTCCTGCTATTGTATTTTTATGTGCTTGTTCTTCCGAGATGATGTGGTATGTACATGCTTGCCTGTAATGCAGATGCATATTTTAAAGGACTGAAGTTGTAAGAAGCCCGTTTAAAATGGGAGGACTAGACAAGCTGGGGCCTTAAATGTTTGGGAAAGAGCGTAAAGATAGAGAAGGAACCTAGGCTAATGTGACTAAGAGCAAGAGGGATTGATTTGGAGTGAAAGTCAGAAGGAATATCAGTTGCATAGGAATGACCAAGTGAGCTTCTTCAAAATACAGATTCTTGGTTGCCACTGCCTGAGATGCTTGAATGGGCTTGAGGTGGGGCTCAGGAACTGTACTTCTGCAGTTTGGGAAATACTGAGATGAACCACTAGGCTTTAAAGTTTGTATGTAGGTGACGAAAATTAAAGGTCTAATGAAGAATTTCAGGTAATTTTGAATATAGAAATTAGGGGGTATCAAGAAATAGTCTTAGAGGGATCACGGGAAGATAGCGGCATGAGTAGTTCAGAGGAAATCTCCTCCCCAAAACATGTATATTTATGAAATGTATATTTATGAAAATACAATAAATACAACTATTCCTAAAAGAGACACCAGTGGATGCAGTACAACAGCCAGGATACAGCTACGTCTGTGAGAACTCAACATCACATGAAGGGGGTAAGATACAAGCTGCGGCCAGGCGGGACCCAAATGCTCCCCCACCCCAAAACCCGGTGGGAAGAAAGGAGTTGGAACAAGGAGGGAGTGAAAGCCCAGGACTGCTAAACAACCAGCTCTAGAAATCCGCACCTGGAATGCAGACACAAGGTGCATGGGGTGCTGGATATTAGAGAAATGGAAAAGCAAAATTGGTGGGCAGCTCTCCGCAACCAGCGCCCCTGAGACAAAAGAAAAGCAAGTGCGTTCTGCAAGTCTTAAAGAGACAGGGACTCCATAGCTGGACGAAGTTGTCGCAGCAGCTGGGAATCCCAGGGAAACTTAGGCGCCCTAAACCCCGGGGAGGCAGTGCAGCTCTGAAGCCCCTCACGGCACTAAGCAGCCTGCCAGTCGTTCCTCCAACTGGCGCGGACCCCGACATACTGGCCCAGTAGCAGGAGAGTGGCAGCACGTGCCAGGGACAGCAGCGCCGGAAGGGACTGGGAACAGATCCGTGCGCCAGTGGCGCCAGACGGGACCAAGAGAGGCTTGTGCAAGCCCGCAGGGCCCAACTGAACAGCCTGGGCACAGCTCACATGCACCAGCGGCAGTGAAACCAGAGGAGCCCGGTAGAGGCCTGCGCAGGAGAGCCCCATGCACACCTGCAGCGGAGCCAGAGGGAGCAGGCGCGCTCCCAGCAGCCGACCGGAATCCCAGCCCAACGCACAGCCGCCTGGGCCAGCCCCAAAGGCTGCTGCTGGCACACAGCTTCCCGGCAGGGGTGCTGCTAGCACGGAGGAGTGCACCTGGTGTGCCTGCCACTCCCCGCAGGGCTCCATGCTGCTCTGACGGAGACCCCACCCACAGCAGCTTAGGGGACTAACCAGTGGCTTCTCCAGGAGTGTGAGTAACACACAGGCAGCGAAGAAGGGCAAGGCATCCAGCAAGCAGGAAAGGACTTTCTTCTCCCAGCTGACACACCCACAACCTGCCTACAGCCACCGCTATCACCATGAAAAGGCAAAAAATTTAGTCCAGTCCAAGTTAGTTCAAACAACACCTGAGAAAGGATCTGCAGAGGCAACCTAACCAGTCTCCCTGAAAAAGAATTCAAAATAAAAATCATAGACATGCTGACAGAGCTGCAGAGAAATATGCAAGAGCTAAGGGATGAAGTCCAGAGGGAGATTACAGACATCCGGAGGGAGATTACAGATGTCCAGAGGGAGATTACAGAAGTGAAACAAACTCTGGAAGGATTTATAAGCAGAATGGATAGGATGCAAGAGGCCATTGATGGAATAGAAACCAGAGAACAGGAACGCATAGAAGCTGACATAGAGAGAGATAAAAGGATATCCAGGAATGAAACAATATTAAGAGAACTGTGTGACCAATCCAAAAGGAACAATATCCACATTATAGGGGTACCAGAAGAAGAAGAGAGAGAAAAAGGGATAGAAAGTGTCTTTGAAGAAATAATTGCTGAGAACTTCCCCAAACTGGGGGAGGAAATAGTTGCTCAGACTACAGAGGCACACAGAACTCCCGAGAGACGGGATCCAAAGAGGACAACACCAAGACACATAATAATTAAAATGGCAAAGATCAAGAACAAGGACAGAGTATTAAAGGCAGCCAGAGAGAGAAAAAAGGTCACCTATAAAGGAAAACCCATCAGGCTATCATCAGACTTCTCAACAGAAACCTTACAGGCCAGAAGAGAATGGCATGATGTATTTAATACAATGAAACAGAAGGGCCTTGAAACAAGGACACTGTATCCAGCACGATTATCATTTAAATATGAAGGATGGATTAAACAATTCCCAGACAAGCAAAAGTTGATGGAATTTGCCTCCCACAAACTACCTCTACAGGGTATCTTAGAGGGACTGCTCTAGATGGGAGCACTACTAAAAAGAGCACAGAACAAAACATCCAATATATGAAGAATGGAGGAGGAGGAAAAAGAAGGGAAAGAAATAATCATCAGACTGTGTTTATAACAGCTCAATAAGCGAGTTAAGTCAGACAGTAAGGTAGTAAACAAGCTAACCTTGAACCTTTGGTAACCATGAATCTAAAGCCTGCAATGGCAATAAGTACATATCTTTCAATAATCACCCTAAATGTAAATGAACTGAATGCACCAATCAAAAGACACAGAGTAATAGAATGGATAAAAAAGCAAGACTCATCTATATGCTGCTTACAAGACACTCACCTCACACCCAAAGACATGCACAGATTAAAAGTCAATGGATGGAGAAAGATATTCCATGCAAACAACAGAGAGAAAAAAGCAGGTGTTACAATACTAGTATCAGACAAAATAGACTTCAAAATGAAGAAAGTAACAAGAGATAAAGAAGGACATTACACAATGATAAAGGGGTCAGTCCAACAAGAGGATATAACCATCATAAATATATATGCACCCAATACAGGAGCACCAACATATGTGAAACAAATACTAACAGAATTAAAGGAGGAAATAGAATGCAATGCATTCATTTTGGGAGACTTCAACACACCACTCACTCCAAAGGACAGATCCACCAGACAGAAAATAAGTAAGGACACGGAGGCACTGAACAACACAGTAGAACAGATGGACCTAATAGACATCTATAGAACTCTAATCCAAAAGCAACAGGATACACATTCTTCTCAAGTGCACATGGAACATTCTCCAGAATACACCACATACTAGGTCAAAAAAAGAGCCTCAGTAAATTCAAAAAGATTGAAATCCTACCAACCAACTTTTCAGACCACAAAGGTATAAAACTAGAAATAAGTTGTACAAAGAAAGCAAAAAGGCTCACAAACACATGGAGTCTTAACAACATGCTCCTAAATAATCAATGGATCAACGACCAAATTAAAATGGAGATCCAGCAATATATGGAAACAAATGACAACAACAACACAAAGCCCCAACTTCTGTGGGACACAGCAAAAGCAGTCTTAAGAGGAAAGTATATAGCAATCCAGGCATATTTAAAGAAGGAAGAACAATCCCAAATGAATAGTCTAATGTCACAATTATCGAAATTGGAAAAAGAAGAACAAATGAGGCCTAAGGTTGGCAGATAGAGGGACATAATAAAGATCATAGAAGAAATAAATAAAATTGAGAAGAATAAAACAATAGCAAAAATCAATGAAACCAAGAGCTGATTCTTTGAGAAAATAAACAAAATAGATAAGCCTCTAGCCAGACTTATTAAGAGAAAAAGAGAGTCAACACACATCAACAGAATCAGAAACGAGAAAGGAAAAATCATGACAGACCCCACAGAAATACAAGGAATTATTAGAGAATACTATGAAAATCTATATGCTAACAAGCTGGAAAACCTAGGAGAAATGGACAACTTCCTAGAAAAATACAACCTTCCAAGACTGACCCAGAAAGAAAGAGAAAATCTAAACAGACCAATTACCAGCAATGAAATTGAATTAGTAATCAAAAAACTACCCAAGAACAAAACCCCCGGGCCAGATGGATTTACCTCGGAATTTTATCAGACATACAGGGAAGACATACTACCCATTCTCCTTAAAGTTTTCCAAAAAATAGAAGAGGAGGGAATACTCCCAAACTCATTCTATGAAGCCAACACCACCCTAACACCAAAACCAGGCAAAGACCCCACCAAAAAAGAAAACTACAGACCAATATCCCTGATGAACGGAGATGCAAAAATACTCAACAAAATATTAGCAAACCGAATTCAAAAATACATCAAAAGGATAATACACCATGACCAAGTGGGATTCATCCCAGGGATGCAAGGATGGTACAACATTCGAAAATCCATCAACATCATCCACCACATCAACAAAAAGAAGGACAAAAACCACATGATCATCTCCATAGATGCTGAAAAAGCATTCGACAAAGTTCAACATCCATTCATGATAAAAACTGTCAACAAAATGGGCATAGAGGGGAAGTACCTCAACATAATAAAGGCCATATATAATAAACCCATAGCTAACATCATACTGAACAGCGAGAGGCTGAAAGCTTTTCCTCTGAGATTGGGAACAAGACACGGATGCCCACTCTCCCCACTGTTATTCAACGTAGTACTGGAGGTCCTAGCCACAGCAATCAGACAAAACAAAGAAATACTAAGGAGTCCAGATTGGTAAAGAAAAAGTCAAAGTGTCACTATTTGCAGATGATATGATATTGTACATAAAAAACCCTAAAGACTCCACTCCAAAACTACTAGAACTAATATCGGAATTCAGCAAAGTTGCAGGATACAAAATTGACACACAGAAATCTGTAGCTTTCCTATACACTAACAATGAACTAATAGAAAGCGAAATCAGGAAGACAATTCCATTCACAATAGCATCAATAAAATACCTAGGAATAAACCTAACCAAAGAAGTGAAAGACCTATATCCTGAAAACTACAAGACACTCTTAAGAGAAATTAAAGAGGTCACTAACAAATGGAAACTCATCCCATGCTCCTGGCTGGGAAGAATCAATATCGTCAAAATGGCCATCCTGCCCAAAGCAATATACAGATACGATGCAATTCCTATCAAATTACCAACAACATTCTTTAATGAACTGGAACAAATAGTTCAAAAATTCATATGGAACCGCCAAAGACCCCGAATAGCCAAAGCAATCCTGAGAAGGAAGAATAAAGTTGGGGGGATCTCACTCCCCAACTTCAAGCTCTGCTACAAAGCCACAGTAGTCAAGACAATTTGGTACTGGCACAAGAACAGAGCCACAGACCAGTGGAACAGATTTGAGACTCCAGACATTAACCCAAACATATATGGCCAATTAATATACGATAAAGGAGCCATGGACATACAATGGGGAAAGGACAGTCTCTTCAACAGATGGTGCTGGCAAAACTGGACAGCTACATGTAAGAGAATGAAACTGGATCACTGTCTAACCCCATACACAAAAGTAAACTCCAAATGGATCAAAGATTTGAATGTAAGTCATGAAACCATAAAACTCCTAGAAAAAAACATAGGCAAAAATCTCATGGACATAAACATGAGTGACTTCTTCATTAACATATCTCCCCAGGCAAGGGAAACAAAGGCAAAAATGAACAATTGGGACTATATCAAGCTAAAAAGCTTCTATACAGCAAAGGACACCATCAATAGAACAAAAAGGTATCCTACAATATGGGAGAATATATTCATAAATGACAGATCTGATAAAGGATTGACATCCAAAATATATAAAGAGCTCACACACCTCAACAAAGAAAAAGCAAATAATCCAATTAAAAAATGGGCAGAGGAGCTGAATAGACAGTTCTCTAAAGAAGAAATCCAGATGGCAAACAAGCACATGAAAAGATGCTCCACATTGCTAATCATCAGAGAAATGCAAATTAGAACCACAATGAGATATCACCTCACACCAGTAAGGATTGCATGATCAAAAAGACAAACAACAACAAATGTTGGCGAGGGTGTGGACAAAGGGGAACCCTCCTACACTGCTGGTGGGAATGTAAATTAGTTTAACCATTGTGGAAAGCAGTATGGAAGTTCCTCAGAATGCTCAAAATAGAAATACCATTTGACCCAGGAATTCCACTTCTAGGAATTTACCCTAAGAATGCAGCACTCCAGTTTGAAAAAGACAGATGCACCCCTATGTTTATCACAGCACTATTTACAATAGCCAAGATATGGAAGCAACCTAAATGTCCATCAGTAGATGAATGGATAAAGAAGATGTGGTACATATACACAATGGAATATTACTCAGCCATAAGAAAAAAACAGATCTTACCATTCACAACAACATGGATGGAGCTAGAGGGTATTATGCTCAGTGAAATAAGCCAGGTGGAGAAAGACAAGTACCAAATGATTTCACTCATATGTGGAGTATAAGAACAAAGGAAAACTGAAGGAACAAAACAGCAGCAGAATCACAGAATCCTAGAATGGACTAATAGTTACCAAAGGGAAAGGGACTGGGGAGAACGGATGGGAAGGGAGGGATAAGGGCGGGGAAAAAGAAAGAGGGCATTACAATTAGCATGTGTAGTGCGTGGGGGGCACAGGGAGAAAATAGAAAAAAAAAAGAAATAGTCTTAGAGTGTTGGAAAGAGTATTTTCAACCTGTATTTCCAGTCTTGGTAAGATACCACACCAGAAGGAAATATGTAGTGCTATACTGTTCTAGAGGAAGATTGACCCTGACTAATTGGGTAGTGGGGTGGGAATAGAGGACTGAGAGTCCATACATGTATTTTAAAAAAAAAAAGCTGAACTATACCTGACTGCTCTATTAGTAGTTTGTCTACTGTAAGTTCGTTCCTTTATTCAGAAATTACTGAATGTGGTGAACCCTGCTGTGTAGGGAAAAGGTGGAAGAGAGAAATAAGGGACAGTACAGTTTTATAAAGAAGAATTATATTTAATAAATCCCTTGGATGATTTCAGCAAAGGAGACTACTGCTAAATGTGTGCACCTTCTGTTTTTCCCTCATGGGAAATTTCTCTGTGGCAGAGCCCAGATATAAACTCACACATATATGGTCGATTAATATATGATAAAGGAGCCATGAATATACGCTAGAGAAAAGACAGCCTCTTCAACGACTGGTACTGGGAAAACTGGACAGCTACATCTTAGAGAATGAAACTGGATTATTTTCTTAACTCCACTGTAGTTCAGCGGCTGTTTATTGTGTCACATGCTATACTAGCCTTTAGGTATTCAAACATAAATTAGACACAGTCCTTGTGCTGGAATATGAATGAATGCTTTCATTATAGTGTAGGAATTACCTTAATAGTGGTGAAAGAGGCAGATTTTTAAAATGCTGAGACAAATTGGTAGGAATTGGTGATTGGATATTGGGGTTAAGAAGTCATGAGATGACTCCCAGATTTCTAGTGTGAGTGAGGATAGAGTAACATTAACTCAGAAATACAGAATTAGGAACATATTTATGAGGGGAGAGGGGAAATCATTTTTGTTTTCAGTATGACTCTAAAGACATCCAAGCAGAGCAGGATAGCGTGATGGGAAGGTGTCCCCACTCAGGGGTGAGACCTGTGACATAGGGTCACGCCTCTGCTACTCCACTTCATAGCCGTTACTAGCTGTGTGATGTTGGGACATTTAACTCACTTCTCTAAGTCTCAGTTTTTATGGGGGTAGTAATAGTTCTTACCACACAGGAGCTGTGAAACAATTTGTTAATTTAAGCACTTATCAAAATACTGGACATATAACAAGACCTTAATACTATATCAGGAATTAGTATTGTTCTATGTATAGCAGACAGTGTGAGCTCAGGAGAGATCAGAGCTGGGCATTTCGTTTAGGGAGTCCTTCACATAGAGGCTAAAACACTGTCAGTGGATAAAATTGCCTGTGAGAATGGAGTCCTAAGAACAATAGTAACAAATAGGGAATGGACAAAAGAGGGTTGAAATCCAAATGAAAATGATGTGATTTGTATGTAGAGAATTGTGTGGCCTTAAAAGAGAAATTATTACTTAAGGCATATGATTGGTGGATAACAAATATTTATGGCCTTTTTTAAATCCACAGATTAAAAAACTTCATGTGGACTTTAAAAAATTTTACTATGTAATTACATAAAAGGTAGTAAAACAAGATCTAGCCCCTCCCTTTACACTGCTTGCTAGTATACTTTTTAGATCTTCTCTGAGTAGCTGAAGTGCTGCAGAATGATGCTGGCACAAATTGGTTGCTTGAGTACTTTGATACTTTATGATAACTTTTATTTCCATATGTATTCATTCATTTTCTTTAGTGTTAACACTTTGTTTTAATCGCTTCAGGAAATAAGGCAGGTGAGATTTATATTATGGTAATTGCTGTTGGTTGTAGTGTCCCTTTAGCCAACTAGCACAATTAAAGAAGAGGAAATGGTAGTTGATCTCACTGTTTTAAATTTAAGATTTGATTAGAACTGTGTGGTGTAATGAAGTTAGATTTTTATTTGAGGAAGAAATGCTCCTAACCAGTGAAATAAATATTAACCTCCAAGAGAAGTCTTCATTCAGGTCTATGATAAGGAAATTTTCCTGTTGTCTTAAAGGACAGTGTGTCCTTCCCCATGCAAATAAAGTTTTGTATCGAAAACAAATATTTTAATTTTACATTTAAATTTTAACTTATTTAAACAGGTGGTGTTTATAAGTAAAAAAACTATGGAGTTAGGAAATTAAATTTGTTTGTGGCAGGAGACAATTAGCCTTTTAAGTGGTAGTTATTGATTATTTTGGAAATCATAATTTCATAATGGGGGCATTACTTTCTTCAGTTTTAGTAAGGGAAAGGAAAATATATGTAAGGGAAAGTACAGAATTAATGAGATAATTAGTCTGGTTTTGAAGACATACACAGTTTAAAATACTATTAGCACACATATTAAGGGGAATTATGTTAAGGGCACTTAAAAGGCTAATTGTCTCCTGCCACAAACAAATTTAATTTCCTAACTCCATAGTTTTTTTACTTATAAACAGCACCTGTTCAAATAAGTTAAAATTTAAATGTAAAATTAAAATAAAGAACTGTAAGTTGGTAAATTACCATTACCACCCCTGCCACCCCCTGTAAGAATGGATAGCAATAAATACTACCTTTCAAAATACAGTCATCTGCCGTGCATTCTTGACCAACTCCAACCCCACTCTTCTGTGGCAGCCGTGTGTGTGTGTGTGTGTGTGTGTGTGTGTGTGTGTGTCTATTAAGAAATATGTACTACGTACTTCACTGCCTCAGCCACCAGAGGTCGCAGAATCAGCAGATGACATCATCGACCACGGAGTTGAGCGCCAGGAAGAAACACAAAGCAAAGCTAAGACATTAAGTAACTAATTAATTTTCTGAGAAGGCTTCCTGTTAGGAGACAGGACGACAGGGAGCCTTGAAGAATGCTTAGCCCTTAGCTAAGCAGAAGGGACTATTTTAGGAAGGGAGAACAGTATGAATAAAAGCACTGAACTGGACACACAACATTTTCCTGGGTGGAGTAGTGAGGAGAATGCAGAGATTAAATTGAAGTTTGCAAATATTTAACTGTTTCCTGATTTAATTTTTCCAGGAGTTCACTTCGAGGACTATAGCTAATAGCCTTATGTATTTATTTCTTGACTTGCTAGCTTTAAATATAATATGTTGACTCTTGGATGTAAAAGATGTATTTGCTTATTTGTACCACACTCTTCTTCCTATTCTCCTTAATATGTGTACTAATAGTATTTACAGAGCTCTTATATTTGTAACTGTAAAGACTACCTGTGTTTGTGGCTTATACAGTCCCCAAGAGATACAAAATGTAACATTCAACATTAAATAAACTCATGTGTTTGAACAGAAGGAGGAAAATATTTGAAAATGGTAAATTTAAATCCTGGGACAACAGAAAAAGAATTTATACAACTTGTGAAATAAGAAATAACATCTTTTTCTTCTTCAGGTTGAGCAAGTGAAATTACTTGACCGATTCAGTACCAGCAACAAAGCATTAACAGGAACATTGTATCTCACGGCCACACATCTGTTCTTTATAGACTCTCATCAGAGAGAAACCTGGGTAAGAAGGGACCCTGCTGTACTGTTTACTGGAGTTACAGTAATGGACTTGAACTATTGCTGTGTTTTATTTTAAATATGTACAGTTTTAGTCATTGGTTAATGTCACAACCAAAAATTTTTCTGTCACCCAATCACTTCTACCCTCCCTCCTAATAAAACAGTGATACAGGGATATGGGATTCTTTTGTAGGACACCGGAGACTATCAAATAAATAACTACAGAATACATACTTTTTCCTTTTAATTAAAAAAAATCTAAATAATATATGTGCATGTTAACAGATTAACCGGCGTATTCCACAGAATTTTTATACTAGATTGCAATTAGAGTGTTTAATTTTTTTTCTGCTAGTACAGACAGTTCAGTAACAGGTAGTTTTGGCCTTTGTTTCTTCCTGTGTATGTGCCAGAGTTTCTCTGAGGTATTTGCCTGGGAATAAAATTACACAATCTTAGATAAGTGCATATTCAACTTTGCTAAGTATATCACGTCTCTAAAATACTTACTTCAGAATATTCTCAGTAGAGTGTGATACAGTGTTCTCCACCCCCAGTAATACTGAAATTGTCAACTTTAAAATTTTTTGCTTATCTGATGGATGTGCAGCTATGGTTTTAATTAGCTGATTACAAGGAAATCAGCCTTTCAGATATTTTTCCTTTTAGATTTCCTTTGTTATTTTATTGGGTTATTTGTCCTTTTACTGATTTTGTACGAGTTCTGGTTTCTAATGTTTTATCAGGTGTATGTGTTGTAGATGACTTCTCCCAGTGTGTGGCTTGTCTTGTGTATATGTATTTTAATTAAAGTTTAAAATTTTATTGCAGTAGATTTTTCATTTTTTCTGTTATGGTTTATGTTGTTTTGTGACTTGTTTAAGAAATCCTAGGATCATAAAGATTATTTTGTATTTTCTTTGAAATCTTACATATTTTCTATTACCAGTATAAGTTGGTAATAAATCTGGGATATATTTTAGTGGATATATGACAGGGATTCATCTTTATTTTTTTTCATATGGATAACTGGCACCATTTACTGATAGTTTCATTCTATTAATGTCTAATATCAACTGTCATAAATAAAATGAGGGTCTTTTGAGTTCCGTGTTCTTTGGTGTGTTGATTACACTGTACCAACAGCATACTGTTTATTGACTATAGCTTCATATTGTCTTCATATCTCTCTTTGTTCTCTTTTGATTTCCCCAGGAAGGCCATCCAATTGATATGAGATTGTAATAAGTACGTTAAGATACTTACCTGGGTGGTCTGTCTTGGGGACGTGTGTTCTCTAGAGGCACTGGTCTCTTCCCCATCCATTGTTGGCCCAGGAACTGCCAGAAGTTCCACCTCGCAGGGCCTTGCACGATCGTCAGTCATGTTGTCATCCACATTGTCTGCTCTTCCTTCGTCTGCTCGCCTTACTGTCTTCTCTGTGTGCTGTCTGTCCTAGGGATACAAACAAAAGTGTCCCATATGGCTATTCCTTTAGATGTTGGGATTGTGGTTTTGGGGGCAGCTAAAAGATACCTGTTGTTCTTGTCTCTTCTGTTGTCTTGCCTTATTAGTATAGTCCTGTGTGTCTCCCCTGAATTAAGTCTGTTTAGTATACTAGATCCATAAGAATGAACATTTTAGATCTGAAAGGGCCCTTTTTAATCTTTTTTTCTCATTTTACAGGTGATTATTTTTTCAGGATCACATAACCAGTTAGTGATAGAGCCAGGTCCCTTCATCCTCTTACTGAAGATCATTCTGGGTCTTAATTGGGATCATAACAGTGATAAAATATTATAATAACTTACTTTCTCTTAGTCTTTATTTAGATCATTTTGAGTGACTTGGCACAGGTCTGCTAATATTGTTAATCGTGCTAATTCTGTAATATTGCTAACACATAAGTATGGGCTATATATGTGTACTGTGTGTTAAATTATTTATATTTTATATACTCTTAATTTCCACAGGACAAGTTCTTCTCTCTCTCTCAGTCCTCATTTTTCAAGCTTTTCTTGATTATTTTATGTATTTAATTGCACATGTGAACTTTAGATTTAATATAATTAATATAACTTAATATTAACATATAATGATTTTATATGATACAAATAACCATCTGTCTCTCACCTTGCCACAAAAAAAACCACGAAAACAAAAATAGTTGGAATTTTTTACTGGAATTTATGTTAAATTTTTAGATTAATTCAGGATGAATTTATTTCTTGCACTGATTGACTTATTCAGTAACCTGTTATGACTAAGATCTTTTATTTTACAGAAAAGTTTTCTATAAGTATTTTAAATTAGTAGGAATGGTATTGAGAAAAGGAAAACTTTTTAGTAGCAAACAGATTATAGGTAACAGGTGAGAATGATAATCGTATATTCAAGATAGCATCAAGTATTGAGTTTATTGTAGGACTTTGTGTTCATTTGGTAAACATTTGTTGTGATGGTGGGGGTATCAGCAGTAACAACTATTTCTGGCTTGGTCAAATTTTAAGTTTGATGAGTAATATATAGCATTTGAAAATATTTTTTATTTGAAGAAGGTCATTATAATGCCTCAGGGACTGTGTTAGGTGCTGGAGATATAATGGTGTTCTGCTTAGCTACAGTATTATTCCTTATGAAGTTCCCAAAATCTAGTTGGAGAAATAGACATTCACTGTAGAACGAATTACTTGTGTACTATGTGCTACAAAGGAAAAGTATTGGTTGATATGGGGTAAGAAAATGGAGGGGACCTAACTTATTGGGAAAGGCCACGGGGGTTGTCAGGTTGTAATTTTGAGCTGGATTATCAAAGATACTTTATTTAGCCTAGAAGTAATTAGAAATAATACTTCTTGGAGCTTAGTTTTAAGCAAAGGCCAAAAATGATACTAGGCATTCCTAGGGGAAGAGGTGGAGCTACAATATTCCAGTTGGTAGGAGCAACTCAGAGTGTGTAAAGGAGCTTGGCACATTTGAGGAGTCAGAGAAGGCTGTTGCCACTAGAGCTTAGTGATGTGGCAAGGGACTTGGAATGAGGCTGTAGAGGTGGGAAATAACGTGACTAGATTGCCTTTTTTTAATTGCGTTCTCCTACCTTGTAGAAAATAGAGGGGGTCAAGAGTAGATATAGAGAGAGCATTTAGGAGGCTATTTGGTTATTTAGGTGAGAAACAATGGCAACATTGCAACTAGGAGAGTGACAGTAGAGATGGAGAGAGATAGGTTACAGAGATATTTAGGAGCAGCAGCTCTTGGGGTTTGATGATGTATTGCATATGTAGAATGATGAGACTGATGGAGGGAGTATCAGCATATACCTGGCTTGGGCATTCATTTATTTAAAAATTTTGAGTTTGAGTATATAGTGTGTAACATTTGAGACTTTATAGGAAGAGGGCATTTCTAACATTGATGCACTCCGAAGAGAATAATGTATTTAGTGCTTTTTTGTGATGATGATCAAATGTCTTTTTCATGCTGTAGATATTACACCACCACATTGCCTCAGTAGAGAAACTGGCCTTGACTACTTCTGGATGCCCACTTGTGATTCAGTGCAAAAACTTCAGGATTGTGCATTTCATTGTTCCCAGAGAAAGAGATTGTCATGATATTTACAATTCTTTGCTACAACTGTCAAAACAAGGTACTATTCCTAGACACCAAAGTTTACTTGCTCAGTTTGAGATGTATTATTGAAGATACTTTATTTGGTCTGGAAATAATTAGAATTCTGACCTGAATTGTAAGAATGGTTTCCAAAGAAAGGGCAACAGTAAGGAAAAAGCAAAGCATTTATAGTATAGGACTTAAAAACCATAGATTTATGTTAGTGTTTGTAAAGTTTGTTGATAGCCAGCAGCACACCTTTTTTTGAAAGTGGGTAACCCACACCCAAAGAGACTGACTTGGAAATTGATTACTAAACAGAAAGTTAAAGGTCAAGCTCCCATGGAAGCAGTGTAACTAATATATTTAATTGAGTAGAGTGGCACATAAGGGAGTTGAGCAGAGGGAGAGTGTGAACCCTATTTTGGTAAAGGGAGACATGGAGATACGGAAGCTTTGCTTCCCCCAGCATGACTTGAATTATGTAGATCTCTCTAGGGAGACAAAGCACATAGTTACTGAATGTTAATTTCTTGTTGAACACCTGTTTCAGTGGTTAGGCGTGGGTCTGTATTCACTCTTCTTACCTAACACTTAACACCTGTAACATTTATCCCTTTTGTCCCAAGTTAAGCCAGAACTTATAGTAAAGATGTTTCTGAGACTTCAGGGCTCTCTCTTACTCAGAAGTAAGAGCACTCTGGAGCTCTGGGCAACCATTGCTGTTTTTGGTCAACACTGTCTATAAGAATGTGTGTACAAATTTCTGTTTATGTGTTACCTCTACTTTTTCATTTTAGCATTAGTCTTTCTGTTTTAATCTCTTTTGGGAAAATTGTGGTTGGGAAGTGTCCATTTGTGTCCTTAAAATTTTACTTTTAAGAAAAGGAAATATTGCCGTAGAGAATTTAATGTGGAAGTCCAACTATTATTTCCTAGCTTTTACTGATGATATAAATTGAATCTCAGATTGGTAGGTGTGTCTTTAGATATAGTCAAAGAACCAAGAAAATAAATATGTTCAAGTATTAGCCATCTCTTTGAAATTAAAAAAAATGGGAGGTATAAAACTAAAAAACTACTTCTATTTGTAATGTATTAAGTTCTATAAATTATACTTCAGCATTTATGTATTTTGTTTACTCTAGCAAAATATGAAGATCTCTACGCGTTCTCTTACAATCCCAAACAAAATGACTCAGAACGACTGCGAGGTTGGCAACTCATTGACCTTGGTGAAGAATATAAGAGGATGGGAGTGGCAAATTCAAACTGGCAGTTATCTGATGCCAATCGAGAGTACAAGGTAACTAGCAATCTCTTAGAGAAATTCAGAAAATGTTAGTACCAGAAAGTGAGAACGTGTCATAGTAACAAGTTGTCTATGTATTGCTGTTTATTGTTCTTGCATTTAATAAGTTTTAAAGGTTTTTAAAGGTGGTTTTTAACTTCGTGGGTTATGAACTATTGAATAGAATGGTTACGTTTTATTTGACTTTTACAGATTTGTGAAACTTACCCCAGGGAACTTTATGTTCCCCGAATAGCAAGCAAACCAATCATTGTTGGTAGCTCCAAGTTCCGGAGCAAAGGCAGATTCCCAGTTCTTTCCTACTATCATAAAAATAAGGAGGTAGGAAACTTTTCTTTTTTTAATTTTACAAATGTGGTGTAACTTCTCTTCAGGTGTATCCAAAAGAACCCTCATGTTTACATTAAGAGGTCATTATAATGTTGCTGGTAGAGCAATGCTGGCTTTTCACTTACTTACATTTTTGAAATTTTAAAACGATATTACCCTGAAATATAGAAACTTTCATACTTGTCATCTTTCTTTCTACCCCCCTCAGCCACCTGCCTTCATTCATTTCTTCTTTCTAGTGGTGACTTGAAAATTATGGGAAACTTTCCTGTGGTTCTCTTGATCTTGCTTGTATTTGGGAAAACCAAATAGTTTTGACAAGCTAACTGTTGAGAAAAGAGAGCGACCCAAGGGTATTTTAGGCTCCCGTTTCAATAGCGGGCTCCCAGATCATACGGATTTTGCAATATGAAGTATCAGAGGCATCTTTATATGATGCTGTAGTAGGGATTGCTCATTATAGTAAAATTTACCTTTGAGGCCTGGGGGTACTATAGGTTAGATGCTTTATATGCATGAAACAGTCATAATGATGTTATAAAGTAGACTGCTAATTACCTGTAACTTTCAAATGGTGAAATTGTAGTTCAGAGAGGATAAATCACTTGTATCTCACAGCTAGTAGGTTGAGGAGGTCGATGCCATTGCTGACTCCCAATTCTTTGTGACCTGGCATTTTTCTTTGGGAAGCTCTCTTTCCCCTAGTGTTCTAAAATTTCAGTGATGTGCCTGTTTGGAAACTCAGGTCTAAGTTGTGGGAAGTTGCTTCTCTACGTCTTTGGTAACTTAGTCTCTTTTGTTTTTTTTGTACTGTTGTGTGTGTGTTAGTTGACAAGAGGGCTTCCTCGCAAAACCTCCATTTTAATTTTACCTCCTATTTTCCATCTCTATTTTCTGGAAGATTTCCTCAACCGTGTCTCCAATCCATGTCCTGGATCCTATATTTTGCTACAGTCTTGTTCGAATCCAAGAACTTTACTATTTTCTGAACTTCTTAGGCAGTTTTCTGTTCTTAGATGTGATGACTTAGTTCTCTGAAAATGTTAAGGACTTTTAAAAAGACTTCTTGTGCTCCCCACAATTAGTTACCTGTTTGCTTAGAGTTCCTTCTTTTTGTCTATTTTTTTGGTTTTTTCTTTCAAATATCTGATACATAAATAATTAAGTGAGGTACTACAGAGCTGTTTAGAAGTGTGTTTGTATGCACGAGTGATCTCTATCTTTGGATTCTTTTGGTTTTGATTTTCATCCTAATGTGTGTGAGAGGAGAGATGGGAAGACCTCACCTTTTGTTATATAGGCTTTACTTAAGCCTCTTGTTTTCCACGGTAAGAGCTTCGCTTCCACCCACAGCTGTGCCTGTTGTCCAGCATCTTCGGGTTAATCCTCCCCATAGAGTAAATGTGATGTTCAGGGGGAGGGAGGATCCGGGAGCCTGAACTAGTCCTTACAGACATCCAGCCAGGTCTCCTGTTTTCAGTTATATCCCAGCTCCTCTCCTCACTTCCCTTTCTTTCTTTTCAAGTTTAAAACAAGTTTTAAAACAAACTTTTAAAAACAAGTTTACTTTTTGAGCAGAAGTTTAAAAAAACAGAAGTTCCTAATCTATTCTTCATAACAAACTCAAAGGGAGTTATGACTGGTTATGACTTCTGTTTGACACACTCATGTTTATATATATTTTTCTTGAAAGCTGGGCTGAAACTAGATATTCATCGCTCAACTTAAAGTACATCTGAAAAGAATTTATAAGATAATCCTCATTTTCTTCTGTTTTATTCCATTTTCATGGTTTTACTTTGTGTTGAGTTTTAAAAGTGCGAATATATGAATTTATATGCACTTTTTCCCCTTATGATACTGTATTGGAATGCTTGAAAAGGGTGAAGTTGGATTTGGTATGGATGAGATTGCAGAAAAAATACATGGGTCTAAATCTTTTCAACTTTTTTAAAAGAATAAATAGTGGTAAATAGCTGACATTCACTAATTTCTATAGGTATTTTTACCCTCTTAGATTGACTATAGATTAGTCCAAATTTGAATTGAAGTTCATTTTTCTCATTTTATGTCTCAATGTAAAGACTGCTGATTTCTAATTAGATCTGAAAACCTTTGGAAAGAAAGTAAAAGTTGAAATGTCACTATTTGAAAAAATCCTGTTCTCCATTTATTGATTAATCTCTTGAAAGTATCTTCTAATCTAAGGCACAGAATTACAAGTGTCTTGGTAGGTTACATGATAGAGAATTAACCAAGTGTTGCTTCTTAGGACTGAAGATTTTTTCATCAGACTAGGTAAGGAGACCTTTAGGTTTCTTAAGTAGAAGAGAATATTGGAAAAACTTAAGTGACATCTAGATATTAAAATCATATTAAATTCAAATAGGATTTCAAAGTTAATGCCTTCTACTTTTAAACAGATTGCATACTTGATTTTAACTTTTTTTCTTTTAAGCATTTTGTTGAGACATGTTTTAGAGATCTTTGGATAATCTGTTTTGTCTCTTTTTACAATTAGGCTGCCATTTGTCGATGTAGCCAACCTCTGTCAGGATTCAGTGCCAGGTGCTTGGAAGATGAACATTTGCTTGAGTCCATTAGTAAAGCCAACCCAGTTAATCACTATATGTATGTCATGGATACCAGGCCCAAAGTATGTATCTTAAATACAGTACATTTTGTTAGTTTAATTATCTTTGTTGTTTTAATTAATAGGAGTTGATCAATTTGTCCATATTTAACATACCTGAATTCTAGTTTTAAGTTAACTGAGGCTAATAATACTGAGGAAATCAATCTTTTAAAGAATACCAACTTAGGAGACCAATTTACCAACAACCCAAGATGGTGATTTCTTATGTCTTCTGCTGTATGTTGGAATTTTTAATTGGCAGAATACTTTTAAAATAATGAATTTGACATATTAAAAAACAAGGAAAATAGTTAACTTAGGATACACTGAACTAAAGAGATATAAGTAGTGAATAGTGAGCAGAAAATAATTGTTCTCTTAGGCACCTATAATGTAAGGTTAAGTTTTTATCATTGGGACAAATGTCAAAATCCTCCCCTTTTTTTTTCAAAAACACAGTGAAATAGCCAATCATATAGGGTCCTAAAACTAAAGTGATTAATCCTCAATGGTAATAGCTAACATTACTTTTAATTTTTATTATAGCATCACATGCAGAGCTGGTGGCCTACACAAAAGGACATTGGCAGAATTATAGTGAGGATTTCTTCAAAGATCTGGAATGATGAGAAAATAAGAGAAAGCGATGAGAAAAAGCGAGTGAGCGATAACACAATTTCAGGCAGCTTTGTTGAAAGGAATGGTAGCTGTTTTAGAACTAATTCTCATCATTATACAGTCTCGAAATATAATGGAGAGAACAGAAGATAAGATTAATTTGAGTAAATTAAGAAGTATTAAAAATTAGAAATTGATAATTTGATAATTGTTATTTTGTTAAAAAGAAAAGACTTCTTTAGAAGTCAACTATTGGTTGTTATCTCTTGTAAGAAAAGTTTTACTTGTATGATTTGGATGGATTAATTAGTTTGAACAATATTTAGGTAATATTAGATACAAAATATGATTGTAGTGTAAGACTTGATGAATATGAGGTCTGAGGGTGATTTATTTCTCAGAGCCTAATTATCTTATTTGTATAATTGACTTCCACACAGAAAATATATCTTTCTTTGATTGTTTTGTTTTATTACTTATATTTAACTCAAGTTTTACTAGTTAAACTCAAGGAGTAATAATGTGGAAGTATTTTAGTATTGAACTCTTAGTAGATACAGCCTAACTGTACTTGTTACTGACCTGGGCCCTGATTTGAATGAAAAGCTACTTTTTATTCCAATTTAGGTTCTGTTTCACTCAAATTCATAAGAATATTTAGTAAATTATAATAATGTGCCATATGAAATTCTAATCAGAAAGAATTAAACATGCCAAATCTTAAGCGAACTTCTGATAGCATTTGATCTAATAACCAAAGACTGTGAGCCTACAGGCAGCCTGTTTTCTCCTTAGAGACCAGCTTACTTTTGGCCCAGTTCTTGGAGGTGTATCAGGCTAGGGGATTACATGCTGTGTCACATACTGTGTCAGCTTCTAGTAATGTTTATGATGGAAGACCTCAAATAATCTGATAGGTATTTGAGATCTGATTTTCAGGGTTCCTGTGGCTTTCTGAATGATCAAGTGCTCCAGGCTTGTTCTGAAGTTAATTCATTCTATAAAAAGGAAAATTCCCCACCTCTGCTCATCTCTGAATCATTTAGGATTAGATAGGAAATATTTCTTTATTTTTTTGAATTTTAAAGTATTGCAAATATATAGAAAACTGACTAAAACATAAGTGAATTAGTTTCATGAATTATTTGTGGGGAACTTCTTGTTTGACCTTTCTATTATGTAACAATCACTTTTTTACTCTGGTATCCTTTACTGTAATAACATGAAATTTTTATTTATTGAAAAATGATAGCATATTCGCTTTTGATGAGTTTCTTTAAGTTAGCTAAAATGTAGTTTATTTCCGTGTTTTCTTGGTGTTTTGGTAAACTAAGTTAAAAGACAAGAGCAATTTGTCTCTAAATTTCTAAAATTTAAAATTTTAGCTGAACGCAATGGCCAACAGAGCAGCTGGGAAAGGTTATGAAAATGAAGACAACTATTCTAATATTAGATTTCAGTTTGTTGGAATTGAAAATATTCATGTCATGCGATCCAGCCTTCAGAAATTATTAGAAGGTAAGATTATTGCTTATTCTTCTAGGCAGCTTTGCCTAATAGAAATATAATGCTAGCATATTATAAAGTTTTAAATTATGTAGTTTTAAATTTTCTAGTAGTCACATTCAAAAAAGTAAATAGTTGAGATTAATTTTAATAAAAAATACCTATTTAATCTATTAACATTGTTAGATTAATCAGTATAAAAATTAGTAATGATATATTTTGTTTTTTCCTTCAAGTCTTAGAAATTGACTAGTGTGTATTTTACATTTACAGCCCATATTTCAAGTATTCAGCAGCCATATTTGGGTAGTGGTACTGTATTGGACAGTACAATTCTAGTAGTTCTATAAAAAATTGCTGTTGTTAGATTCTTGATTAGGCAGTGTGGTGAAGATTAATTTATAATAATATTCCATTTAAATATTAAGGTGCCTTTCCAGTCATGGTGTGAAATTTTAAAAATTAAAATAGACTATTTTTAATTGAACATTTATTTGTGCTGCAGAATTTTTAAAAAAGGAGATTGGAGCTTTTTTTTTAAAACATAAGAAATGACAGGAAAATGTACCAGAAAATTCATTATTGTGCTTCTAATAGCACCTTTTCAGTTATAAAGAGTCTTGCCTATTTATTTTGTCCTCTTCTCTTCTTCCCCAATTCACTCACCTAAAAATACCTTGACTAAGAGAAATGGAGCACTGAAATGTTTTTTCCTTTTTTTCAGTCAATGGTACCAAAGGGCTTTCTGTCAATGATTTCTATTCTGGCTTGGAGAGCTCAGGATGGCTTCGCCATATCAAAGCCATCATGGATGCTGCGATCTTCTTAGCCAAAGTAACTCTTCGTTGCCCAGATTTGGTTTCGGGGTTTATAAGGGTTGGGAAGGAATGGATCTATTCTGTTGGGTGCTGGTTTCTTTTCTAGTCAGATAACTCTTGCTCTCTAATGAGGTTCACTTTAATTTGAGCTTTAAAAATACCATGTAGCACTTAATGTAGGGACTTAAAAAGAAATTCCCAAACACTTAGAAGCAGCATTGTTGTCTTTGTTTTTTGTTTGTTTGCTTTGTGTTTTTGTTGTGTTTTGTCTTGTTTTTCTGGAAATTATGCTGTGACAGCATTATCACTGTGGTCCTAGCTCTTCTTTATAATGCAATACTTGGCTAGTATGACTTTTGAGTCAGTAGAGAAGTTACTGGTTTTTTTTTAAGTGTCTTCTGCTAGAATCTAAGTGTGTGATCTTTCTTTCCAGGCAATAGTGGTTGAAAGTGCAAGTGTGTTGGTGCACTGTTCTGATGGCTGGGACAGGACTTCCCAGGTTTGCTCCCTTGGGTCTCTCTTACTGGATTCCTACTACAGGACAGTCAAAGGGTTCATGGTAAGGAGTTACTTGGCTAGACCAATGGTACTCAGATAGGAGTGATTTTGTCCCCCCAGGAAACATTTGATAATATTAGGAGACAGTTTTGATTTTATATCTAAAGGAAGGGGGACAACTGGCATTTAGCTGCTAGAGGCCCAGCATGCTGCTAAATTTCCTGTCATGCTTGGGACAGCCTGTACCACAGAGGAGTATATGCCCAAAACGTCAGTGGTCCTGAGGCTGAGAAACCTTGAGTTAGACTAATTTCCATTTGTGCCACCTCTTTGACAAAAAGTTCTAGATTTAAAAGTTTTTTTTTTAATGTTGCAGTATCAGTATTTTCTTCCTCATTTTTATCTAGCAAATGTAAGTGATACAGTAAAAGCAAGGCATAAGTAAGAATACTTTAAAGTATATTCTAGAGGAAACTTTCTATTAAAAACTCCTTCATTTGTTGATTGTAATTACATGTTAGGTAGCATGTTTTATGTCTAAAGATTAAATTTCTGGCTGAGCAGATTTTCTGCTTTGTGATGCTAAAGCCTTGGCTGCTGTTTTCTAATTTACATTTTAACTCTTGGTAAGTAAAGTAAATAAAGAGATGGTAGAGAGTTTTCATTAGTTTAGAATTATTAAAATGCAGTGCCATCTTAAATCAAGGAAAGGTTTAACATCACCAGATCCCTTTCAACACCATTATTTTGTGGCGCAAACATACTGAATCTGGGACAGGCCAGTGAAAGCGCTGGTAATATGTTCAGCTTACCTTGAAGGGTGTTAAGATAAGGAATATTTTGTTTGCCTGCTTTAAATATTTTAATGTTTAAGGACTATTTAAAATATTTAAATGTTTTAAAGGCAAATAATATTTGACTTTAACTGTTTGCTAGACATCCAAATGAAATCATGTAATAAATGATCAGGGATACTGATCAGAGCTTCCCAGGCAAATGGAACAATGAGAACAACAGCATAGCTCCTTTAGGTGACTGCAGGTAAAGTGTGACGGACGGAATTCAGGGTGAGTGTTAAGAGTTGAGGGGCTTGGGTACAGAAGATAGAAGGGGGTGAGGGCCTGAGGCAGAGTAGACAAGAATTTGGACTTCACTGTCTTTGGGTAGGGAGAGCCATGAATGGGCTCCAAACAGAGGAAACAGTAACTTGCTTAGCTCTACTTTTTAAAAAAAGATGATTTGCAATCTTGAAGGCGGACGGGGAGTGGGACTAGAGGCCAGGAGACCAGTGTAGAAACTGTCAGGGTAACTCCAGAGAAAAAGAGGGCCAGCACTGAGGCAGTACGTATGAGTGGAAGAGTCAGTACGAACTCACTAATTGGAGGTGGAGTGACAGAGAGGAGTCCTGTTCTAGGGCAATTTCCAGGCTCTGGACTCGGTTGCCAGGATAGGTGGTGCTGTTCACTGAGAAGCAAAATAATTAAGTGTAGTGAGAAACTCAGTTAAGTTTTAGCTTTGGGTGTGTAGAAGAATGGCAGAGAGGCTGCAGTAATACCAGAGGCTCCAGCTTGGAGATCACGTGTCCATGGTTACACAGGTGTGGTAGTGGTGAAGCTAGGGTTTGAACCTATGCAGTGTGACTCCAGAAACTGCATCTTTACCCGTCATGTGGTAGAGCCTCCTGGAGAGATTAAGACAAAAGAGAAGCTGGAAATGGCAGTTTTGACACTGAAAAGAATGTGTTGGTGATTATACAGTCAAATTATAAGGTATATCAAATACTGACAAAAACATGTTTAGATTAGACTGAAAAAAATTAGAAGCCTGTTCAGCAGAGTTCGAGAGAGAAAACAGATGTAGTCCATTCAAGAGATTAGATATCAGCATTTGAATTTGAATATAAACTTCTCAATGGTCTCTTTATCAACCTCAGTCTATCATCCACAATTAACCACTGCTGACATTTTGATTTACATGTTCCTAGCCTTTTTTATATGCGTATATCATCATACATATAAAAATGTAAATGCAGCAGTACCTATAACATGTATTTTTCCCTAAAGTGTAATAAATACAAGTGAAATAATTTAAGTCACAAGACTACTGTATTTCTTTTTATTTAGCATTTTTACTCTTCATTAAACCAGCCTCTAATCCAGGTTCTTGCTACGTTTTGCCTATAATTAAAAAAATTTTATGTTGTGTTTGAAACTGTGTAAGTATAATTCCTATTTTTAAGATAATAGGATTTAATCCACTCTGAACAAAAAGAATTGAAAGTAGTTATAAGATGGGTTTTACTTTTTCTTTCTAAGGTTTTAATAGAAAAGGATTGGATCTCCTTTGGACATAAATTTTCAGACAGGTGAGTCACAATTATATGTGTATGTACTTTGTGAAACTAGAGTACCTAAGTGCTTTCTGTTCTTCATGAACTCACGTATCTGGTGGGAGGTGAGTGTTGTGGTTTCTTGTATTAAGACTGATTAAAGATTTTCTATCTTTTCTCTTCTACTTTGTTAATATTCAGGTCAATTTATCACTTTTTTGTCTGGATTATAGTTAGAAGAGAACAAATCATTTAAAGTTGTGGTTGAAAACGTTACAGGTATAAATTGTTTCAATAAAAGCACATCAGAGTGTTTTTGTGCTAATATAACAATGCTTTAGGATTTTTGGTTTTTTGTATATGTGTTTAAGTTTAATAATATCTGAATAACTGACTTCTTCCAGAGGCATTTTTAAAAGCTCGTACTCTCTGGGGGGGGCTAGGTGTGGCCATTTGGATGGTGACCCAAAGGAAGTCTCACCGGTGTTCACCCAGTTCTTGGAATGTGTGTGGCAGTTGACCGAACAGTTTCCACAAGCCTTTGAATTCAATGAAGCATTTCTTCTTCAGATCCATGAACATATTCATTCATGCCAATTTGGAAACTTCCTTGGAAATTGTCAGAAGGAAAGAGAAGAACTCAAGTAAGACAGTTTGATTAAAATAGGCTCTTTTTTTCTTACTTAAATGAGGTCTAATGTAAATCATAGTTGAACTTAATAAAATATCTTGATAGTATGAAATAGAACTGGATTTTATTGTCAAAATTTTATTGTCTGTATCTGAAGTTAAGTACCCTCTGAAATATCTCTCACATCCTTAGGCAATAGTCAAAGCACATTTCAAAAATTTGTTTTGAAGTATGGCAAACATACAGAGAAGTACTTATAACGTAAGTGTGGAGTTCAATAAATCTTAAACTCATCCACCTATGTAACCAGCACCAAGAACAAGAAACATTATCAATACCCTAGAAACCTTTCCCTGTGTTCCTTTCTAGTCTGAATATATACTTAGAACAGAAAAATCTTTACTGTATTTCATTTACTAGAAAGTATTCATCACTAAGTTTTAAAGTTTGGTAAAAGATTTAAAAACTTCTTGGTTTTAAGGCATGATGAAGCCTTATAGTTCTTATATTTCTAAACAGATAGTTCTTTGGGGAAAATAAATCCTCCTGTGTTGGCTGCAATGTGTCTGTACCTCACACCTGTTCTTCCCTAGCCAGTCTGGGAGTAGGGCTTCCGGCTAAATTTTGATGCAAGGGAGATGTGGGGTAAGGCTATGAGAGGTCCTTTTATATGTGTGTATGTATATATATATATATATATATATATATACATACACACATATATTTTTTTTTAGATTGGGCTTCTGAGTGTACATTTCTTGGAATAGTAAAGAGCAGTTACAGATTCTTGAACATCCAAGTGACATATTAGAGAAGCTAAATCTGGTAGCTTCTAAAACAGCCACATACTCTGAGAGACAAAGGCAGGCAGAGTTGAAAACAGAACTGAGAGCATGTGGAAAATTCTAAAGATGTATGAAGGCAATAGCTACTGAAATAGAGTATGACAGAGATGAACAAATCAGAGTATTACAACTTAGCTCTGTGCTGTAGTCATTCACTGTAGTTTCTCATAACTTGGAGCAGGTGACTTGGAGCACAGGGCTGTTTTAGGAAAAGCTGTTCTTTTCAATTAGTGCCAAACATGCTCATAAGTAGGAAGGTGGTAATAAAAGCACATCTTTCCCTGTACTCTCTCTAAGGGCATACCTATTGGTCATCATAGGGGTTGTAGAAAATGAGCAGATGCTCCACTTCTCTACTTTTCCCCCTGTATGCCTATCTATTTTATGTTTATTTTGTAAATATGTTATCTGAAAGCATTCTACCCTTTGCCCACCTACTTCATCTACTTTTAGATTTGCAGTGTAATTGGCATTTTTTTACTCTGGAATAATGTTCTGGTTTTTCCTAATTCCCTTTTTCTGTGTCCACTCACACTTAAATTTGTCCCTGCTCTCTAATATGTGTCACTATAGCCCAGATAGGAGGCTAAGAGAATGAAGCCAAAGAGGAAGATAATTAAAGCATTTTACTCTGTTTAATGTGTGTGGTGATTTGAAATAAGTGTAACAGAGACCAAGGTCCTGAAATTCTGTGAGTTAAGAGAGGAATCTCAACGTGAATGGTTGTGAGAGAAAATGGTATACCTGTGTTGTGTTCAGGAGACATGGTTTTATTTATTACACGATTGTAAGTGAAAAAGGAGAAAAGAGGATACAGAATTCAGTGACAAGGTGAGGTTAGACCTGAAACAGAAGGGAAAACTAAAGCTCAAATTGATTTGGGAAATAATTGCCTGCTTTATAAAAATGAGTATTGCATTTATGGGAAAGATCTTTGTGTTTCTCATTCCGTTCAGGTTAAAGGAGAAGACTTACTCCCTGTGGCCTTTCCTCCTGGGTGACCAGCAGAGATACGTGAATCCTCTCTACAGCTCCACATCTCAGATAGGTGCAGTTTTGGAGCCAAATACAGTATCTTTCAATTTTAAGTAAGTTGGCATCATTGAGGAATTTACACTTTTTTTCCTCAAATCCAATTTACTGAAAAAAAATTCTTTTTTTTGTCATAAAGGTTTTGGAGAAACATGTACCATCAATTTGATAGAACATTGCATCCGAGGCAGTCTGTGTTTAATGTAATTACGAATATGAATGAGCAAAATAAGCAGTTAGAGAAAGATATTAAAGACTTAGAATCTGTAAGTATACTGAAGTATCTAATGTAATATATTTAGAATGTTAAATCAATTTATTTCCTTACCTGTGTTCTTGTGTAAATTGTTTAAATTGGTGTATATACACATGGTTGCTTTAAAATATGATTTCCTCTACTATGAATAAATTAGTTGGAATTGCTTCCCCTGCATTTTAAAATACATTGAAATATTTGAAGTATACAGAAAAGTAGAGATAAAAACATAATAGCCACCACCTAGCTTTGTGGTATTTTAATTTTTATCATACTTATTTCAGATCTTTCACATTGAAAAAATAAAAAAGAATATAATTTTTGTGTAAGGTATGAAAGTCAATAGGCAACAAAAATGCTCACGTACCCTTCACTCATCTTAAGAAACCATCTGTTTTTAAAATGTATAAAGGTTGTCATACTGTCATACTTTATTTTGCTCAACATTGCTTTGAAATTTATCCATGTTGATGCATGTAGCATTAACTCGTCTGTTTTATTAATAACAACTGTATAACATTCTCTTGTATGAATGTAACAGTCTCTCCATTCAGCTGCTGAATGTTTAAATTCTTTTTAGCTTTGGATTTCCATGATAACAAATGATGTTGAATGACTCTTCATATGTTTGATAGGCATTTGATTTTCCCTTTTATGTGAATGGCCTGTTCAAACCTCTCCTCATTTTTCTGTTGGCATATTTGCCTTTTTCTTACTGATTTGTAAGCATTCTTGATACACCAGACACTAATTCTTTGTTAGTTATATGCATCACAAACAGTTTTGCCCAATCTGTTCGTGTCTTTTCCATTTTATTTATGGTATAGTTTGTATAGGTGTTTTGAATTTTAATGTCGTCAGATTGATCAGTCATAGTGTTTTATGCCTTTTTTTTCTTTTTAAAGAAATCTCTTTCCACCATAAGACTTTCCTATAACCTTCATATATAACCAAGAAATATCCATGAGTACCTATTTTTAAAATCTTACACAGTTGTTATAACTCAGTAAGACGCTTGTCTGCCTCTCGGGCAGGAGTGTTCCTTAGCCCTCCTCAGAGGGGGAAGTCAGGACTGCTTGAGTAAACTGTAGGAGATGTTGTAAGAGGGGCAAGCCCAAGATACAGGTAACAGAAGATCATCTAAAGATCAATCCCAAGGATTTGGAGAGCACTGATACTCTGCACAGATTTTTAAATCTTACATTAAAAAAATTCTGCTGTGTTCACTTAACAAACCAGTGTAGGAAACCACAGAAGCAAGCTCTTGAGGCAGTTCGACCTGTAGGTAAATAAATGTGTGTGTGTGTTGTACAGTTGTGGTTTCAGGGCAGATGTCTCATATACATTTCTTTCATTATAAAATGTTTACTTTCTATACTTTCTAGGTAATATATGCTCTTTTCAGACCCAGTGATCTGCAGTTCAAGTACAATAACAACCATTTTTCATTGCAAAAATTACAAACATTGGATTCTCAGCCATGTCTTATTTATCTGCACTAGATTTTATTAAATTTTTGAGATTTAATTTTGTATTCTATGTAAAGAGAACATTACAAAAACATGCTTTCTCCTTTCATCTAACATTGAACATGTAGCATGTGCAGTTAGTAATTTCTTTCAAATTTGGATTTGTTCTAGAAAATTAAGCAACGTAAGAATAAGCAAACAGATGGAGTTCTCACCAAGGAATTGTTACATCCAGTTCATCCTGAATCACCTACCCTCAACACTTCCTTGTGTTTTAAGGATCAGGCTCTGCTGCCTGTGAATCATGCTCTTCGAACTATAGAGGGCAGCAACCCAGCAGATAATCGTTACAGTGAATATGCTGAAGAGTTTTCCAAACCAGAACCTGCTGTGGTCAGCTTGGAGTATGGTGTGGCAAGAATGACTTGTTAGACTCAGTATTTTCTGGATGGACTGTAGTTCAAGAAATGGATTAATGTGGGAATGCTCTCAGCGTGTGACCAGGGAGAGTTTGTTTAATAATTATCTTAGAAGCTAATAGTTGAAGAAAGGATGATAATAACTGCTCTTGGGAGAGAATAAGTCAGTGTAATTGCATTTTCAGTGAAGAATGACATACAGTTCTTTAAGAAATGAGTGGTAACAGCAAATTTACTCAAAACACGATTTGCACTATATACTAGTGAATTGACATTTCGGTATGACTTACATGTTAATTACAGCCAAACATGAATAGCCTTCCCTAAATATAATTTAATTGCCAGAAAACACAACTTGACGAAGTGGTCCCTTACTTAATAATTGACAGGACATGTGCTTTTGATTATGTAACTATGAGTATTTACATATTTAGCCTATTAGTGATGTTTAATGTTGAAGTGCCATGAAAAATATTTCTGAGAAAGCCTTAAAATCTCAGTATATTCTTTACTCTTAAGGTTTTTAGCCTAGAGTGAGATGTCTTGTTATTCCTTTGGTCAGCCTTGTTTTACTTGTAAAGAACTGTGCTGACGACGTGGCCGGAGCTGCATGCGGCATCACTCCTGTAACACTGCTGATAGAAGTACGTGGTCGTTCATGTGCAGCTCGGTCCACTTCCATATTCAAAATGAATGAAACTGAAGGTTTTATTTGGGTTACAATTTGTTCAGTGCTATATTTGATGGCTTATTATTTACAACTTAGATTATTTGATTTCTTCATATATAAACCCATTTGACTATCTATTATGTATGGATTATTACATTCTGTTGATTCTTATTTTGTGGTTGCTGTTATTCCTTTGATAACTATGTAGGTGAAAGTTCTAAAACTGTACTTGGAAACAATGAAGAGTGCATATATATATTTTTTAACTTCAATCTCTCAGTGAGTTTCTCTTCCTAGAAAAAACTTTGAGTTTACACAAAAATTGTGGGATAAAAAATAAAGGGAAGCACACAGTTTAGATTTTGCTTGGTTGCATGAATTTTAGAGCAGTCATTTCTATGTGGAACATTTTTTTCTTTTAACATAGGAAAAAAAGGAATATCAACAGTAACCTTGTACAAAGTTAATGTTTAACAAAAACAACCTCAATGCTAGGAAGAGTTTCATTTTGCCAAGTTATGTTAACCATTTACTCTGTGTACTGTTACATATCTTTAAATGACAAAAGAGACAGAATCACTTGCAGTGGACATTGTCACCCAGATGACTTTAAAATTAAAGATTTAAGTAACGTTATAGTGGTATGAGGTATGATTCAAGGGTACTAGGAAATCTGCGTAGGATCCTTAATGCTTCTCTTTATTATATTAGATTAGTTTGAATATAAGCAAATCTGTTTTTCAAAAGGAAAAAAAGCTTTATTGTATGAGAGCTTGTCTAATCCTATTTATTTTTTCAATGCTTTCCTGTAACGCATTATGTCATAAGACAAATACGCCTTTTTGAACAGTTAACAGAAATGCGCTATAAAATATAGTTTGTCATTTAGCCAAGCCTATTTCCATGTTTAAGCACTGGGACAGGAAACTTGATCTTTGTGACCACAAATGGAAGCTTTTGTGCCTTGTCACTTGGTTCTGTATATTGACTGTGGTTTTAGAATCTTCCATGGCAGACTTCGTATATTCAGCTCTTTGGTTTATTATCTTAATCTTCACCTTGAGGCATATATATGGGTGTTTATATGCCCACACATGGACTGAAAAATCAGTTAACATCCTAAGTGACCTGTAGGGTGTATGTTGGCAAAAAGCAGAGTGGGTATATGTCTTATAAAATTGGATTAATGTTCTGCATGTTTGGTAATGTACAGCATGTAAATTTTACATGTATTATTTAAAGGTCATTAAATGTTCATGTTTTACTTTGGATGTTTTTTCTCAAGAAGATGAGATCAAATTTTGGTTGGGTTTTTTCTCCCCCTCACCTAGGCAAATGGACCTGTGCATTACACTAATCATAACAGTATAAGGTTTGAGCAAGTTATTTTCAAAAGGTGATTGTTAATAAATAATCACTCTTACATAAATCATTCCCAAAATATTTAAAATAGGCATAATGGGCTAAAAGGCTTATTAGCAGGTATAGTTGATAGGGTCATTACATTTTCCTTTTGCTCTCATTACTTCCCAGAGTTATAATCAGTGTTGTGCCCTTACCAACTTGTTGATGGAAGGCAGTGTCCAATGAGTATGTACATGGATGGTGAAATGTCTCTGCAAAGGTAGATCTGGACGTAAACAGGAGGAAAATGACTTGCAGAGAAGAGTCTAACTTTCTTTGGGGGTCGAAGCTAGGCTAGAAGTAGCTCAGGGAATCTTGGCTAAATAAAGATGGAGGAAGGTCTTCCTGTTTTTGATTTTTAATTCTCTTTATATGGTAGGGGAGCAGGGCAGGAGGTTAGTATCTGGCTAGCCTTTTTTTTTTTTTTTAAGACTATTATTTAAGAGCAATTTTAGGTTCACAGCAAAATTGAGAGGAAGGTCCAGAGATTTTCCATATACTCACTGCCCCATAGCTTCCCCCGTTACCAACATCCTCCACCAGAGTAGGGCATCACCCAAAGGCCATAGCTTCCCTAGGGTAAGCTCACTCTTGGTGTTAGATATTCTGTGGATTGGACAAATGGGTGATGATTCATGGTATCGTACAGAGTATTTTTACTGCCCTAAAAATCCTCTGTGCTCTGCTTATTCATTGCTCCTTCCCCCCAACCCCTGGCGCCCAGGCATCTTTTCACTCTTCATAGTTATACCATTTCCAGGATGTCATGTGGTTGGAATCATGTAGTATGTAGCCTATTCAGATGGGCAATTGGCTTCTTTCACTTAGTAATACTAACTTAAGGTTTCTCCATGTTTTTCCATGGCTTGATATCTCATTTCTTTTTTTAGCCCTGAATAGTATTCCATTCCCTGGACGTACCACAGTTTGTTTTTCCATTCACCTATTGTGGGAAATCTGAGTTGCTTCCAAGTTATGGCAATTACGAATAATGTTGATATAAATATCCATTTGCAGGTTTTTGTGTGGGCAGAAGTTTCCAACTCCTTTGGGTAAACACCAAGGGCCATGATTGCTGGATTGCATGGTATGCTCAGTTTTGAAAGAAAGCACCAATCTGTCTTCCCAAGTGGCTGTGCCGTTTGCATTCCCACCAGCATTAAACATCCTTGCCAGTGTTCAGTGTTGTCATGTTCTGGGTTTTGGCCATTTTAGTAAGTGTGTAACCAGCTTTTTGCCTTTTTTTTTTTTTTTGGCAGAAGGTCAGTTTTAAAATACCAAAGCATTCTATGGTGGATGAAATACCAGTCATCTGCAAAATTTTACAAGCAGTTTCAGACTTTTAACAATGACATCCATTTTCACTAGCCAAGTTTTACCTATTTTATTGGCTGTTCCATGTAGTAGTCCAGTTGGCATTAGCACATCTTGATTAGTTAAAAGTAGAACATACTCTTTTTTTTTTTAAGGTATCATTGATATACAATCTTATGAAGGTTTCACATGAGGAACATTGTGGTTACAACATTCACCCATTTATCAAGTCTCCCCCACTCACACCCCATTGCAGTCACTGTCCATCAGCATAGTAAGATGCTATAGAGTCACTACTTGTCTTCTCTGCTATAGTGCATTCCCCATGACTCCTGTACATTATGTGTGCTAAGCATAATGCAACTTAATCCCCTTCTCCCTCCCTCCCCACCCACTCTCCCCACCGCTCTCCTTTGGTAACCACTAGTCCCTTCTTGGAGTCTGCGAGTCTGCTGCTGTTTTGTTCCCTCAGTTTTGCTTTGTTGTTATACTCCAAAAATGAGTGAAATTATTTGGTACTTGTCTTTCTCTACCTGGTTTATTTTACTGAGCATAATACCCTCTAGCTCCATCCATGTTGTTGCAAATGATAGGATTTGTTTTCTTTTTATGGCTGAATAATATTCCATTGTGTATATGTACCAAGTCTTTATCCATTCATCTATTGACGGACACTTAGGTTGCTTCCATGTCTTGGCTATTGTAAATAGTGCTGCAGTAAACATAGGGGTGCATATGTCTTTTCGAATCTGAGAACTTGTTTTCTTTGGGTAAATTCCTAGGAGTGTGATCCCCAGGTCAAATGGTATTTCTATTTTTAGTTTTTTGAGGAACCTACATATTGCTTTCCACAATGGTTGAACTAATTTACATTCCCACCAGCAGTGTAGGAGGGTTCCCCTTTCTCCACATCCTCACCAGCATTTGTTGTTTCTAGTCTTTTCAATGCTGGCCATCCTGACTGGTGTGAGGTAGTATCTCATTGTGGATTTAATTTGCATTTCCCTGGTAATTAGCAATGTGGAGCATCTTTTCATGTGCCTGTTGGCCATCTGAATTTCTTCTTTGGAGACGTGTCTGTTCAGATCCTCCACCCATTTTTTAATAAGGTTATTTCCTTTTTGGGTGTTAAGGCATGTGAGTTCTTTATATATAATTTTGGATGTTAACCCCTTATTGGATATGTTGTTTACGAATATATTCTCCCATTCTGTAGGGTGCCTTTTTCTACTGGTGGTGTCCTTTGCTGTACAGAAGCTTTTTAGTTTGATATAGTCCCATTTATTCATTTTTGCTTTTGTTTCCCTTGCTTGAGGAATTGTGTTCAGGAAAGAATTGCTCATGTTTGTATTCAAGAGATTTTTGCCCAAGAGTTTAATGGTTTCATGACTTAGATGCAGGTCTTTGATCCATTTTGAGTTTACTTTGGTGTATGAACTTGGACAATAATCCAGTTCCATTCTCTTACATGTAGCTGTCCAGTTTTGCCAATACCAGTTGTTGAAGAGGCTGTTATTTCCCCATAGTATGTCCATGGCTCCTTTATCATTTATTAATTGGCCGTATATATTTAGGTATATATCAGGGCTCTCTATTCTGTTCCATTGATCCATGGGTCTATTCTTGTGCCAGTACCAAACTGTTTTGATTGCTGTGTCTTTGTAGTAGAGCTTGAAGTCGGGGGGTGTAATCCCACCAGCTTTTATTCTTCCTTCTCAGAATTGCTTTGGCTATTCAGGGCCTTTTGTGGTTCCATATGAATTTTAGAACTATTTGTTCTAGTTAGTTGAATGCTGTTGGAATTTTGATAGGGACTGCATTGAATCTGTAGATTGCTTTAGGCAGGATGGCCATTTTGACAATATTAATTCTTCCGATCCATGAGCACAGGATGTATTTCCATTTATTGGTGTCTTTAATTTCTCTCATGAATGTCTTGTAGTTTTCAAGGTATACATCTTTTACCTCCTTGGTTAGGCTTATTTCTAGGTATTTTATTCTTTTTGATGCAATTGTAAATGGAATTGTTTTCCTGATTTCTCTTTCTGCTAGTTCATCATCAGTATATAGGAATCCAACAGATTTCTGTGTATTAATTTTGTATCCTGCAACTTTGCTGAATTCAGTTATTCTAGTAGTTTTGGGGTGGATTCTTTGGGGTTTTTTATGTACAATATCATGTCATCTGCAAACAGTGACAGTTTAACTTCTTCCTTACCAATCTGGATGCCTTGTATTTCTTTGTGTTGTCTGATTGCCGTGGCTAGGACCTCCAGTACTTTGTTGAATAAAAGTGGGGAAAGTGGGCATCCTTGTCCTGTTTTGATCTTAGAGGAAGAACTTTCAGCTTTTTGCTGTTGAATATGATGTTGGCTGTGGGTTTGTCATATATGACCTTTATTATGTTGAGGTACTTGCCCTCTATACCCATTTTGTTGAAAGTTTTTATCATGAATGGATGTTGAATTTTGTCAAATCCTTTTTCAGCATCTGTTGAGATGATCATGTGATTTTTGTCCTTTTTGTTGATGTGGTGTCTGATGTTGATGTGTTTTCAAATATTGTACCATCTTTGCATCCCTGGGATGAATCCCACTTGATCATGATGGATGATCTTTTTGATGTATTTTTGAATTTGGTTTGTTATTATTTGTTAAGTATCTGTGCATCTATGTTCATCAGGGATATTGGTCTGTAATTTCTGTTTTTATGGTGTCTTTGCCTGGTTTTGGTATTAGAGTGATGCTGGCTTCATAGAATGAGTTTGGAAGTATTCCCTCCTCTTCTACTTTTTGGAAAACTTTTTAAGGAGGGTGGGTATTAGGTCTTCTCTAAATGTTTGATAAAATTCAGCAGTGAAACATTCTGGTCCAGGGATTTTGTTCTTAAGTAGTTTTTTGATTACCAATTCAATTTCATTTGTTTGTAATTGGTCTGTTCAGATTTTCTGTTTCTTCTTGGATCAGTCATGGAAAGTTGTATATTTCTGGAAAGTTGTCCATTTCTCCTAGTTTATTCAATTTGTTAGCATATAATTTTTCATAGTACTCTATAATAAGTTTTTGTATTTCTGTGGTGTCCACAGTGATTTTTCCTTTCCCATTTCTTACTCTGTTTATGTGTGTACATGCTCTTTTTATTTTTTGATAAGTTTGACTAAGGACTTATCTATTTTTATTTATTTTCTGGAAGAACCAGCTCCGGATTTCATTGATTCTTTCTATTGTTTATCTTCTTAATTTTATTTATTTCTGCTCTGATCTTTATTATGTCCCTCTTTCTATTGATTTCGGGCCTCATTTGTTCTTCTTTTTCTAGTTTCATTAATTGCGAGTTTAGACTGTTCATTTGGGATTATTCTTTTTCTTGAGGTAACCTGTATTGCAATATACTTTCTTCTTAGAACTGTCTTCACTGTGTCCCACAGATTTTTGGGGTGTTGAGTTGTTGTTTTCATTTGTCTCAATATATTGCTTGATTTCTGTTTTTATTTGGTCATTGACCTATTGATTTTTAGGAGGATGTTGTTAAGCCTCCATGTGTTTGTGGGCTTTTTTGTTTTCTTCATGTAATTTATTTCTACTTTCATACCTTTGAGGCCCAAGAAGCTGGTTGGTACAATTTCAATCCATCTGAATTTACTGAGGTTCTTTTTGTGGCCTAGTATATGATCTATTCTTGAAAATGTTCCATGTGCACTTGAGAAGAATGTGTATCTTGTTGCTTTTGGGTGGAGTGTTCTGTAGATGTCTGTTAGGTCCAACTGATCTAATGTTTTGTTCAGTGCCTCTGTCTCCTTACTTACTTTCTGTCTGGTTGATCTGTCCTTTGGAATGAGTGGTGTGTTGAGGTCTCCTAAAATGAATGCGTTGCATTCTATCTCCCCCTTTAATTCTGTTAGTATTTGTTTCACATATGTAGGGTGCATAGATATTTATAATGGTTATATCCTCTTGTTGGACTGACCCCTTTATCAGTATGTAATGTCCTTCTTTGTCTCTTGTTACCGTCTTTGTTTTGAACTCTATTTTGTCTGATACAAGTATTGCAACTCCTACTTTTTTCTCTATATTATTTGCATGAAATATCTTTATCCATCCCTTCACTTTTAGTCTGTGTATGTCTTTGCATTTGAAGTGAATCTCTTCTAGGCATCATATAGATGGGTCTTCCTTTTTTATACATTCTGTAACTCTATGTCTTTTGATTAGTCTACTCAGACCATTTACATTTAGGGTGATTATCGATAGATAAGTACTTATTGCTATTGCAGGCTTTAGATTTGTGGTTACCAAAGGTTCAAGGGTAGATTCTTTACTATCTAACAGTCTAACTTAATGCACTTAGTATGCTATTTCAATTCAACATTCAGACAATGGAAAGGTTCTTTTTTTCCCCTTCCCTTCTTTTTCTTCCTCCTCCACTCTTTATGTATTAGGTTCATATTCTGTACTCTCTGTGTATCCCTTGGCTGACTATGTGGATAGTTGATTGAATTTTACATTTGCTTAGTAATTAATTGGTCTACTTCCTTTACTGTGATTTTATTTTCTCTGGTGACAGCTATTTAGCCTTAGGAGTACTTCCATCTGTAGCAGTCCCTCCAAAATACACTATAGAGACAGTTTGTGGGAGGTAAATTCCCTCAAATTTTGCTTATCTGGAAATTGTTTAATCCCTCCTTCAAATTTAAATGATAAATCTAACTTTTAGAGTATTCTTGGTTGGAGGACCTTCTGTTTCATTGCATTAAATACATCATGCCACTCCCTTCTGGCCTGTAAGGTTTCTGCTGAAAAGTCTGATGATAGCCTGATGGGTTTTCCTTTGTATGTAGTCTTTGTTCTCTCTCTGACTGCTTTTAATAGTCTGTCCTTGTCTTTGATCTTTGCCATTTTAATTATTATATGTCTTGGTGTTGTCTTCCTTGGGTTCCTTGTGTTGGGAGATTTGTTCACTTCCATGGCCTGAGAGACTATTTCCTTTGTTTTCAGCAATTATTTCTTCAAAGACACTTTCTATCCCCTTTTCTCTCCCTTCTTCTGGTACCCCTATAGTGCAGATATTGTTCTGTTTGGATTGGTCACACAGTTCTCTCAATATTCTTTCATTCCTAGAGATCCTTTTTTTCTCTCTATGCCTCAGCTTCTTTGTATTCCTGTTCTCTAATTTCTATTCCATTTGCTGTCTCCTCTACTTAATCTAATCTGCTTTTAAATCCCTCTAGTGTATGTTTCATTTCAGATACTGTGTATTTTTCAGTTTCTCTTTCTTGAAGTCCTCCCTGAGGTCTTGTATTTATTTTTTTGGTATCTCTATGAGCGTGTTTATGATTTTTATTTTGAAATCTTTGTCAGGAAGATTGTTCATTTCATTTTCACTTAGCTCTCTTTCTGGTGTTTGAGAGACTTTGGTTTGTACCAGGTTCTTTTGTCATTTAATATTCCTAATGATTACTTGAAATAATAACTTTCTGTTGGCAGTGCCCTCTAGTGCCCAGAAGCTCTACTCTCTCGAGCTGCCCAGCCATTGGAGCAATGGCAGGGGTCTCAGACGATTGGCACCGGTGCCTGCTGGGAGGAAAGAACTCTTTCCTGCTTCCTGGCCGCAGTACCTGCCTCCACTGCCGGGGCCAGTGGGCCAGGCATGCAGGGAGTAGCCTCTATGCTGTGCCCTTGTAGCTGCCATAGACGGGGCTGCCCTCCAGCTGGTCTGATGCAGTTGGGGTTGCAGCAGGTCTGCAAACCAGTGCTGGCTGGGAGGAAGGAGCAGCAGGCTGTGTATCACAGTGGGGGGCCTTGGCGCTGTAAAATACCTATCTGTAAGTGGGAGTGAGAAACAGCTGGGGGGTGGAGCGTGTGAAGCTCCCGAAAGTTCCCAACCCGCTGGGCTGAGTGTGCCGGGACAACTTTGTTCGCCTGTCCTTTCTCCTGAGCAGCAAACTCTGTGTAATCCTTGTCCCTTTAGTGCCCCTCTCTCTATTGGGAAGTCTTTCAACATGCCCACTTTTCTTTTGTCCTGGAGTGGTCGGTTGTGGGTACCTGTTCTGCACAAGCAGCTGGAATCTCAGTCTTTCCGAGTATTCTGCCTGTCTTTGCTTTCCAATCCTTTGATCTCCAGAGCACCATGTAATGTGGGTTCGTGCTCCCCGAGCAGATGTCCAGGGGTGGGTACTTAGCAGTCCTGGGCTTCTACTCCCTCTCTGCTCTGTTTCTCTTCCTCCCAACAGGGAGCTGAGGTAGGGGGAGGGCTTGGGTCCTGCTGGATCACAACTTTCCTACTTTACCCTTTTCCGTGGGGTCTCTTTTCCCCAGATGTAAGCTGTCTCTTGCAGTCTTCTTTCTGGTTGCTCTTTCAGGACTAGCTGTATTTGCTGTATTTTCATGTTATATGTGGTTTTGGGAGGAGGTTTCTGCCTCATCTCTCATGCTGCCATCTTGTTTAATCAGAACCTAATCCTTAAAAATACCTATCTGTAAGTGGGAGTGAGAAACATTTGTTTTAAATCACGGAGAGTTTGGGCTCTTTTTTACTGTAGCATAACCTAATCCATCCTGAGTGATGAAACTCTTAGCATCTCTAATAAGCTAAAAATTCTCTGATTTGATCACCTTTATTTTTCCATTTATTTGCTGGCATTCTTTAAAGAAATGCTTTCCCTCATCTAATGGGAAAATTCTTCTAAGAAAGGCATGGTAATTGCTTAATTCTTCTCTTTTAATCACTAATTTTCGGAGTAAGGAGTTGTAATAGTCACCTCGAAAAACTCCTCCATCTTCCCTGCCATTCGTAGCCATTTTCCTTTTCTTTTTTCAGTTTCTTTTCTGAGTTTTTTTCCTGAGTTCTTTCTTCAAAAAAAAAAAAAACCTGTTTGTCCATTTCTATTCTGAGTTTTTGAATTTATGATTACTTATCATTTATCATATTAGCACTCACTTTTTTACTTATATTTTAATGCATGTGTTAGTATTGCTACAGTTTGCCTTTGTAGCCTATCTCTTTGGGGTTTCATCTGCTGAAAAGTTTTAATTCTCATTTTTTGTTTTCTCCTTTTTCATATGGATGCTTATTTTTGTTTGTTTTGTTTTTTGTTTTCTATTCTTGAGTGTTTGTCTTGGAGTTTCCTGGACCAGTTGTATGTCATAGGTGATCCTGTGCGGAATGAAGGAGTTAGCGTGTTTTAACAAGGTTTCTTAACTGAACAGCTTCCTCTTCTGTTTCTGTAGTGAAGTACAGCTACTTTCTTTCTTTCTTTTTTATTTTGGTATCATTAATCTACAATTACATGAGGAACATTATGTTTACTAGGCTCTCCCCTTCACCAAGTCCCCCCCACAAACCCCATTAGAGTCACTGTCCATCAGTGTAGTAAGATGCTGTAGAATCACTACTTGTCTTCTCTGTGTTGCACAGCAATCGTAAGGCCCCCTTTTGAAGTACAGTTTCTTTTAACAGGTGGTGCCTTTGTCTCCTGATTCATATTATCTTGTCTTTCTAAGAGGCTTATCTTTAGCTGTCTTCTTTCCCAATAATGCCACCATTCAAGAGTCTTCCTTTCACCAAAAAGTAACTGTCTTCCTAAGATTTCCACATCCATTTCAAGTCCCTTCTTTTCTGACTTGACAGTTTCAGATCCAGTGTTGCTATTTAATCAGTTAGAAAGGGGTTATCTATGGGGATGGACTCCAGTTGACGTTAACTGTCCGTTCCCCACAGAACCTTCTTGCATGCCCTTCTGTTCATTTTCCACCTGAGGCTCAGGTGTGGACTGTGGAAGCTGGAACCAACCCTGCTGGTTTCTAATCTTTATTTCCCCGGTTGCATTTAAATTGAAACTTATAAAATTCTCTGACTTGCAGTTATGCTGCAAGGGTGTGCCGAGGCTGACTTAATTTGTCCTCTCTATTGATGTGTCAGGTTGTGTTAATGAATATGGAAATTCTAACAGGAGTAATTAGACCCTAGGGCAGCAAGGGTCAAGTGGTGGCACTCAACTGCCAAAGGCAAGGTGGGTGAGATTACTGTAATGGACATCAGGGTCCAAGTGGCGGTCAGAATAGTCTCACAAGGGTGTCTGGTGTTGGCAAATTGATAATGGTCTCTCTAGAAGTGAAATAGATCGGAAACCTACTAAATCTTTACTTGCACTGTATTAACAGAAAGGTTCTAGGTCAAGTGAAGAAAAGTTTAACAATCATAAAAATGGGAGAATCACAGCCTCTCAATTCCCAAACATGAGTCAGTTTACAAACTCAGAACCCCTTGAATGAAGGGAAGGCTGGTCCCCATGAGGAAGGAACCCCAAAATTTATACTTTGAATCTTTCTCTGAGGCTTCTCCAAAACGACTTACAGCCTTTTACCAAGATAACTGTGCACTGGGGAAAAGGAAATAATCAGACCTTTCAAAAACTCCTGGACGCAGGCTCTCAACTGACACATTCCAAAAGACCCAGTATCACTCTGTCTTCCAGGCAGAGTTGGGGCTTAGGAGTTCAGGTGATCGATGGGGTTCTAGCACAGGTCTACCTCACAGTGGGGCCAGTGGGGCCCCAAACCATCCTGTGGTTATTTCCCCAGTTCTGGAACTCATAACTGGAACAGCCATATTCAGCAGCTGGCAGAATCCCACACTGGTTCCCTGACCCGTTGAGTGAGAGTTATTATGGTGGGAAAGGCCACGTGGAAGCCACTAGACCTACTCTACCTGGGAAAATAGTAAACACAAGCACTACTGCATTCCTGGATGGATCTGCCCCATCAAGGACGTGAAAGATGTGGGGGTGGTGATTTCTACTACATCCCATTCACCTTGCTTACTGGCCTGTGCAGAAGACAGATGGGCCTTGGAGAATGGCAGTAGATTATTGTAAACTTGACCAGGTGGTGACTCCAGTTGTAGCTGCTGTACCAGATATGTTTTCATTGCTTAGGCAAATGAACGTCCCTGTTATCTGGTGTGCAGCTGGCAGCTGGAAAATGCCTTTTTTTATTTTTTAGTGCCTTGTGAGCTAAGACCACCAGAAGTTTGCTCTCAGCTGGAAGGCCAGCAACACACTTTCACTGGCCTACCCTGGGTTCTATCAGCTCCTTAGCCTACGTCATGATTTAGCTTGCAGACATCTCGATCACCTTTCCCCTCCACAAGATGTCACACCAGTCCGTTGCGTTGATGACATTATCCTGAATCGAACTCGCTGCATTATGTCGAGCAAGAAGGAGTAACTAGCCTTACTGGTAACACATTTGTGAGCCAGAGGGTGGGAAATAAATGTGACAAAAATTCAGGGATCTTCCAATTCAGTGAAATTTCTGGAAGCCCAAGGGTATGGGATATGCCGAGATACTCTTTTAAGGCAAAAAACAGTCGCTGCATCTGGCCCCTCCTACAATGTAAAAGGGGCACAATGTGGTCCTCTTTGAGTTATGGAGGCACCATAGTCCTCATTCAGGTGTGTTGCACCAGGCCATTTGCTGATTGACCCAAAAAGCTGCCAGTTTTGAGTGGGTCCCAGAACAGGAGAAGGCTCTGCAACAGGTCCATGCCTCTTGGGCCATGTGGTCCAGCAGCTCCAAGAGTGCTTGAAGTGGCAGTGGCAGGTAGAGCTGCTGTTTGTGGTGTTTTGCAGGCTTCTTGTAGGTGAACCTTAGCACAGGTCCTTAGGATTTTGGGGAGAAGTCCTTTCATCCTCCGCAGGTAACTACTCTCCTTTTGAGAAACAACTCTTGGCCTGTTACTGGTCCTTGGTGAAGACTGAATGCAGGCCCATAGGCCACCAGTTATCATTAACCTGAGGGGACCATCATGAACCGAGTGTTATCTGACCCCCTAAGCCATCAAGTTGGAGGTGCACAGTAGGACTCTGTTGTGAAATGGAAGTGGTGTATATGGGCAGGGCCCAGGCACCCCTTAAGGCACAGGTGAAGTTACGTGAAGAAGTGGCCCAAATGCCCATAATTCCCGCTGGTGCCGCACCGCCGTCCCCTCTTCCCCAGCCTGCACCTATGGCCTCATGCGGACTTTCTATAATCAGTTGACAGAGGGAGAGAGGACTCGGGTCTGGCCTACAGGTGTTTTTGTACGATAAGCCGGTACCACCTGCAAGTGGACAGCTGCGGCACTGCAAGCCCTCCCTGGGACATCCCTAGACAGCGGTGAAGGGAATCCCAGTGGCGGAACTCTGAGTCGTGCGCCCGGTTGTGCGTTCCTGCTTGGAAGGAGAAATGCCAGCTGTGTGATTATATGCTGATTCACGGGCTACAGGATGGAGCATGGATGGGAAGGAGCATGACTGGAAAATTGATGACAGAAATTTAGAACTCCCTGGGAAAAAATGTGAAGATATTTGTGTCCCATGTGGATTGTCACCAAAAGGTGACCTCAGCAGAGGAGGACCCGTTCTGTGGATATAGGCAGCCTTTTCCCACGCCACCCCATCACCACCCAATGGACTCATGAACAAAGTGGCCGTGGCGGTGGGGATAGAAGTTATTCACGGGCTCAGCAACATGGACTCCCATCCACCAAGGGTGACCTGCTGGTGACTGCTGGTGAGTGCCTAAGGTACCAGCAGCAGAGACCAGGATAATCTCTGAGACGGCACTATACCCCGGGGTGAGCCGCCAGCTGCCTCGTGGCAGGTTGACCATGTTGGACCGCTTCTGTCATGGAAGAGGCGGCATTTTGTTCTTACTGAATAGACACTCTGGGTACAGATACGCCTTCCTCACATGCAGCCACCACTGTGGGCTTAGAGAGTGCCTTATTCGTCATTGTGGCATCCCGTACAGCATCGCTTCCGATCAAGGAACTCACTTCACAGCAGAAGTGCGGCAAGGGGCCTATGCTATGGGATTCATTGGTCTTACCATATTTCCCACCATCCGGAAGCTGCTGGCTTGATAGAACAGCAGAGTGCCCTTTGAAGACTCACTGACAGTGCCAGCTAGGTGACAGTCACTTGCAGGGCTGGGACAAGGCTCTCTAGGAGGCTGTGTGTGTTCGGAATCAGTGTCCGTTTTGTTGCTGTTTCTCCCATAGCCAGGATTCATGATTCCAGAATCAAGGGGTGGAGATGGGAATGGCATCGCTCACTATTACCCCTAGTGACCCACTAGGAAAAATGTTTGCCTCTTGTTCCTTCAGTATCATGCACTGCTGGCCTACAGGTCTTGGTTCCAGACTGAGGAATGCTTCCAAAGGAGACGAAACAATGATTTCATTGAATTGGAAGTGAAAAATGCCACCTGGCCATTTTGGACTCATATCTCTGAATGAACAGTCAAAGAACGGAGTTACTGTGATGGCTGGGTGATTTACCCCCACCACCAAAGGGAAATTGTACTGCTATTCCTCGATGGAAGTAAGAGAATGTCGGGAATGCAGGCGATCTCTTTGAGCATCTCTTGGTGTCACAACGCCCTATGATTAAGTCAATGGAAAACTGCAACAACCCAATCCAAAGGGCCAGACCCTTGAGGAATGTAGGTTTGTGTCACTCCACCAGGTAAAGAACTGTGACCAGCTGAGGTGCTTGCTGAGGGCAAAGGGAACACAGAGTGAGTAGTGGAAGAACGTACTTACGTCACCAGCGACGGCCACATGACCAGTTACAGAATGACTGTAACAACCATCATGAGTATTTCTTCCTTATTTTGTTATGAATACATTTGTGTGTATATGTATATATGAAGCAAATATCTTTGTTCTCTTATCTCCTTATGTAACATACAATGTGTTGACTTTGTATCAGTATTTAAATATTTTATATCATAGTATTTAAGTTACAGGACATGAAGGAGAAGAGTAAACATCACTCAACAACTTTATTTCCTTCTGGGGAAGGAGTTCGTGCTTTTCACTTGTATACAGCAGAGTTGTATCGTGTTCATCAGAATTATGATGGTGTTATTGGCTTTACTGGAATATTAAGTACGGTTTAAGGAGATGTGTATGGGTGCCAAGTTGACAAGGGGTGGATTTGTGATGCTTAATTCTTTGTGTTAACTTGACTGGGTCATGGGTACCGAGTTATTTAGCTAAGCATTATTTCTGGCTATTCTGTGAGGGTGTTTCCAGATGAGATGAGGATTTGGATCAGCAGACTCGGTAAAGCAGCTCGCCGTCCGCAGTGTGGGTGGGCACCTTCCAATCCCAAGGCGGAGGAAGGAGGAATTCGTCCCTTTTCTGCCTGACTTTCTGAGCTGGGCGTTGGTCTGACCTGCCCTAGGACTGGGGTTTATACTACTGGGTTCCCCTGGTTCTCCAGTTTGCAGACGGCAGATCATGGACTTTTCAGCCTCCATAATCAAATGAGTCAATTCTTCATAATAAACCTCTTATCTCTCTTTTTCTCTCTATTGGTTCCTGTTTCTCTGCGGAACCCTCACTAATACAGGAAACTACCATTACCCTCCGGGAACCCAGAAGGCCTCCGTCTACTCCTTTTATGTTATTATTATTAATGTGGTAAAATATATACAACATTGAATTTGAATCATTTTTAAATGTACAATTCAGTGGTATTAAGTACAGTCACAATTTTGTGCAGCCATCATCCCTATCCATTTGCAAAGCTTTTTCATCATCCCAAATAGAAACTGTTCCCATTACACAACATCTCCCCTGCGCCCCTGGCGGCCACCCTTCTATTCTCTGTCTCCATGATTTTAGCTATTCTAGTTACCTCATACACATATAATCATGAAGTTTATGTACTTTTGTGTCTGGCATATTTCAGCCTAATGTTTTCAAGATTCATCCATGTTTTAGCATGTATCAGATTTTCATTCCTTTATATTGCTAAATATTATTCCACTATATGTTTATCTGTGTTTATCCATGCATCTGTTGATGTACACTTGGGTTGTTTTCATCTTCTGACTATCATGAATAATACTGCTGTGAATATGGGTGTACAACTATCTGAGTCTGTATTCAATTCTTTTGGGTATATACCCAGAAGTAGATTGCTTGGTCATGAGGTCATCCTATGTTTAACTTTTTAAGGAACAGCTAAACTGTTTTCCACTGTGGCTTTGAATTTCTGCATCCCACCAGCAACACAGGAGGGTTCCAATTTCTCCACATTCTTGCCAACATGTTTTATATTCTGCTTTTTTGGTAATAGCCATCCCAATAGGGTGAAGTGGTATCTCATTGTGGTTTTGATTTGCATTTCCCTAATGATTAGTGATGCTGAGCATCTTCTCATGTGTTTATTAACTATTTATATATCTTTCTTTATAGAAATATCTATTCAAGTCTTGAGCTCACTTTTGAATGCAGTTGTTTTCTATTGTTGAGTTGTAGACATACTTCATATATTCTGCATATTAATCCCTTATCAGATTTGCAAAATTTTCCTCTACTCTATGGTTGTTTTCATTGTGTTTATAAAGTTCTTTGATGCATAAAAACCTTTAATTTTGGAGATGTTTATTTATTTTTTCTTTTGTTTGCATGTGGTTTTGGTATCATATCCAAGAAAACATTGCCATATCTAGTATTATGAAATCTTTCTTTCTATGTCTTTTAAGAGTTTATAGTTTTAGCTCTTTTATTTCGATCTTTGATGCATTTTAACTTTTTATATGGTAAGATAAGGGATTCATTCTTTCGTGTGTGGATACCCAGTTTCCCCAGCATACTTTGTTGAAAAAACTGTCCTTTCCCTATTGAATGGTTTTGGCACTCTTATGAAAATCAAGTGACCATATATGCAAGGGCTTATTTCTTTGTTTCTGGGCTCTCTATTTTATTTCTCTGGTCTATGTATTGGTCTTTATGACAGTACCACTATGTTTTGATTATTGTAGCATTACAGTAGGTTTTGGAATCAGAAAGTGTGAGTCCTCTGACTTAGCTCTTTTTTCTTTTTTCATCTTTTTTCAAGATTGTTTTGGTTATTAAGGATCCCTTGACAATCCATGAATTTTTGGATGTGCTTTCCTATTTCTGGAAAAATGCCATGGGATTTTTGACAGACATTGCGTTGAATCTATAGATTGCTTTGGATTATATCAACATCTTAATAATACTAAGTCCTCTGATTCATGAACAAGGGATATCTTTCCCTTTATTAGTGTTTTCTTTATATCTTTCAGCAATGTTTTATAATTTTCATTATACAAATCTTTGCCTCCTTGGTTAAGTTTCTTCCTATGTATTTTTTCTTTTTGATGCTATTATAAATGGAATTCTTTCCTAAATCTCCCTTTCAGATTGTTCATTGCTAGCATATAGAAACACAGTTGATTTTTGTGTGTTGATTTTGCATCCTGCAACTTTGCTGAATTCATTTATTAGTTCTAACGGTTTTTATGTGTAGACTCTTTAGGGTTTTATGCACCTAAGAACATGTCATCTGTGAACAGAGATAATTTTATTTCTTCCTTTACACTTTGGATGCCTTTTATTTTTTATTTTTTCTTGCCTCAGTGCTCTGGCTAGAACTTCCAGTACTGTGTTGAATAGAAGTGGTGTTCTTGTTCTTACATGAAAAGCTTTCCATCTTTCACCATTGAGTATGGTGTGAGCTGTGGGGTTTTCATATATGATCTTTATCATACTGAGGAAATTTCCTTCTGTTCCTAGTATGCTGAGTGTTTTTGTTTTTATCATGAAAAAATGCTGAATTTTATCAAGCGATTTTTCTGCATGAATTGAGATAATCATGTTTTTTTCCTTCTTTCTGTTAATGTGATGTATTACATTGATTAATTTTTGTATGTCAAATCATCTTGCACTTTGGGAATAAATCCCACTTGGCCATGGTCTACAATTTTTTTAACGGGCTGTTGAATTCAGTTTGCTAGTATTTTGTTGGGGATTTTTGCATCGTTGTCCATGAGGCATATTGGTCTGTAGTTTTCTTTTCTTACGGGGTCCCTGGCTTTGGCCCAGCTATTGTTTATGGTTAGCATGATAGAGGCTGATATACTAGAGGACCAGTGACCACATGAAAAGCCGGCAGCTGAGTTAAGGAAGAGAAAAGGGAAAAGCCTTCTTAGCTTCATTAACTGAGCCATTATCCTTCCAGTCATCTTAAGTTTTTCTATTGGTATGGTTACAAAAAAATGTGAAAATTAAAATAAATGTGACTAAAAGGATCACGTAACATGTGAGAAATTCTAATCTCACTATAGCCATTGGCAAACACAGAATATTATAAAATAATTGAAGTTAGAGACATGTTGAATAGCATGCACGAGTGTGAAACTGGGTGAGAGGATCTTAGTCAAATTAACAGATCGTAAGATGCTATGATCAGAGGATGTTCCTTTGGTAAAGTATTGACTGGAAAATAGTGGTGGAGAAAGTCCAGATTAATGCTTCTTATTAGAAATGTAATACAAGCCATATATGTAATTCTAAATTTTCTAGAAGCTACATTAAAAAGTTAAAAAGAAACGGGTGAAATTAATATATTTTATTTAACCCAATATACCCAAAACATTATCATTTTAGCAAGTAATAGGTACATGAATTATGACTGTGATATTTAACATATTTTTTGTACTAACTCTTCAAAATCTGGCATATTTTACACTTATAGCATTCAACAACTTGGATTCGCTGCATATTACATGCTCAGTAAGCACATGTGCCTACTATATTGGGCAGCAAAAATCTATAAACAGTTGCATCTCGCTTGTCCAGATCTGTTCCTCAGTTGAACTTTCCAAAGCTTGACAGATGAAGTTGTTAACTCTTCTGCTCTCTGCTTTTAACTGATCCAACTGTATGCTTATATACAAGACAGTTCCTGTACAAAGATACAAATCCTGCAGCCTTTAATATATCTAACGATGCATTCTTTAGAAATGGCAGACATTGGACAGACTGTCAAGAGACAAGTTTTTGGCAAGCATTCTTGGCATTTGAAGAGAAGGAGGAGGACGGACGCCTAAGTAGTTGTGGCAGGTGAGGGCCTAAGGGGATCAGCTGAGGATTTTAGGTTCACTGGATCCAGCAGGAGGTAAAGGTTGTGAGCAGTTGGTAGATAGGGGAACAAAACCTCAGGGAGTTTGGGAACAAAAGTTGAGCGGGCTGAGGCCGCCTGGCTTCCCTCTCTCCTTGTCTGTGTGTGAGTGTGAGGGTGGTGTGCACATGAGCGTGAAGTCTGTGGGACTGTGAGTGTCTCAGGTTTCAGGTACACATCAACCGCAGCTCACACAGTTCCCTGTCTTGTTCTATATTTCCCTTTCACCCCATGTATATCCCAGTCCCCCAAAACATCCACTTAATATGTTTAACACATACCTTCCTAAATGCTTGTCCTTGAAGTTTGTGTGAATGTTACATTTACATAAATATTGAGTGCTCCTTTCTGCCTGCTCTTCTCATTTTTGTCTCGTGTTATTTTCTTACTATCCTTTCCTTTAATGCTTTTTTCACTTTGGTTCTTCCCTCCATTTCTTTTCTTTCATCCATCTGGCATTTACTGAGTGCTAGTGCATGCCAGGCAGGGTTCTGGGTGCGTCACAGACATTGTTGCATCAAAGTCTCATGGTAACCCTGCAAAGATCGTGGCATTTCCCTCATTTTGCAAAGGAACTAACTGGAGCAGTCAGGTAACATGCCCACCATCACACAGCCAGTAATCTGTATTGATATTTTACCTTTCTGATTCGAAAGCCCATACACTTTCTGCTGTTCCCAAACCCTTCTTATTATTCTTTAGAAAAAAGAATTATGCATCCCTCTCTTAAATGAAGAAATGAAACAAACCAATTCAGTATCTTTTGGGACCTAGGTAATTTAACTATTTGCAGATTTGGTGATAAAACCACCTAACATTTCTAAAATTCATATGGAACCACAAAATACCCTGAATAGCCAAAGCAATCCTGAGAAGGAAGAATAAAGCAGGAGGGATCTCGCTTCCCAACTTCAAGCTCTACTACAAAGCCACAGTAATCAAGACAATTTGGTACTGGCACAAGAACAGAGCCACAGACCAGTGGAACAGAATAGAGAGTCCAGATATTAACCCAAGCATATATGTTAATTGATATATAATAAAGGAGACACGGATATACAATGGGGAAATGACAGCCTCTTCAACAGCTGGTGTTGGCAAAACTGGACAGCTACATGTAAGAGAATGAAACTGGATCACTGTCTAACCCCATACACAAAAGTAAACTTGAAATGGTCAAACACCTGAATGTAAGTCATGAAACCATAAAACTCTTAGAAAAAAAAACATAGGCAAAACTGTCTTGAATATAAACATAAGCAACTTCTTTACGAACGTTATCTCCATGGGCTAGGGAAAACAAAAGCAAAAATGAACAAGTGGGACTATATGAAACTAAAAAGCTCTATACAGCAAAGGATACCATGAGTAGAACAAAAAGACATCCTACAGTATGGGAGAATATATTCATAAATGACATATCTGATAAGGGGTTGACATCCAAAATATATAAAGAGCTCATGTGCCTCAACAAACAAAAAGCAAATAATCCAATTAAAAAATGGGCAGAGGATCTGAACAGACAGTTCTCCAAAGAAGAAATTCAGATGGCCAACAGGCACATGAAAAGATGCTCTGCATCACACATCATAAGAGAAATGCAAATTAAAACCACAATGAGATATCACCTCACACCAGTAGAATGGTCAACATCCAAAAGACAAACAAACAACAAATATTGGTGAGGTTGTGGACAAAGGGGAACCCTCCTGCACTGCTGGTGGGAATGTAAACTAGTTCAACCATTGTGGAAAGCAGTATGGAGGTTCCTCAAAAAACTAAAAATAGAAATACCATTTGACCACTCCTAGGAATTTACCCTAAGAATGCAGGGGCCCAATTTCAAAAAGATATGCACCCCTATGTTTATCGCAGCACTATTTACAATAGCCAAGAAATGGAAGCAACCTAAGTGTCCATCAGTAGATGAATGGATAAAGAAGATGTGGTACATATACACAATGGAATATTATTCAGCCATAAGAAGAAAACCTACCATTTGCAACCAGATGGATGGAGCTAGAGGGTATTATGCTCAGTGAAATAAGCCAGGTGGAGAAAGACAAGTACCAAATGATTTCCCTCATCTGTGGAGCATAAGAACAAAGCAAAACTGAAGGAGCAAAACAGAAGCAGACTCACTGAACCCAAGAATGGACTAACAGTTACTAAATGGAAAGGGACTGGGGAGGATGGGTGGGAAGGGAGGGATAAGGGGACTAAGGGGTATAACGATTAGCCACATAATATGGAGGGGGGACACGGGAAAGGCAGTATAGCACAGAGAAGACAAGTAGTGACTAGCATCTCACTATGCTGATGGACAGTGACTACAATGGGGTATGTTGTGGGGACTTGATAATGGGGGGAATCTAGTAACCACAATGTTGCCCATGTAATTGTATATTAATGATACCAAAATAAATAAAGAAATTAATAAACTAAATTCCAGAATATTAAAAAAAATTTTTTAACACCTGACATTTATTCAGTACTTACAGGAGGCACTAGAGAGCAGGGTTAAGAGCACAGAATTTGGAGCCTGGCTGATCCCAGCTCAGCCCCTAAGCTCCTAAGTATCTGTGGATTTTGGGCAAGTTGTCAACGTCTCCCTGGGAGAAGAATCCAAATTCTATGTGATAGAGTGAGTGAATAGTAAGAAATAGAGGTTTAATGTTTTTCCATTCAGCAAGTATTTGACAAGCCTCCTATGTACCAGGGATTGTCCTAAGAGCTTGGGGGGGGGCGGGGACAGACAAGGACAAGCTACAAAAAGTCCCTGTCCTCTGGAAGCTCACCTTTTAGGGACAGCAGGTAAGGAGGCTGATTCTAAGGGAAGGATAGGACCTGCTTGAGGAGGAAACAGCAGCAGGCAATAACCATGACTTACTGCTGTCTATTGTGTGCTAGCACCTGCTTCCCCCTAAATCCCATCATTTAAGGGCAGGAGTTTATTTTTTAACAGCTTAATTGTGGGCTAATTTATATACTCTAAAAGTCACCCATTTATATGTACAGTTCAATGATTTTTAGTAAATTTACAGAGCTATGCAACCATTACCCCAGTCCAGTCATAGAACATTTCCATCACTCCATAGATCTACTTCTTCCAAGAGTAAATTGTTTTGTTCTCTTGATCAACGAAGGAAGGCGGTTTTTGTGTGGAAGGCGCACCGACCTCAGGGCCAGGAGAGCCAGGACCCAGTCCTAGCTCTGGCACTGTGCCCTCAGCCAAGCCCCTTCTCTGCAGAGTCTCAATTTCCTCACCAGTAATGTGAAGGAAAATGCATACTAAGTCCCTTTGCAGTTCTAAGATGTTATGATTTTAGGTCAGGAAGATCTGAGTCTGTGTTAAAGAAGGCGTGAGAAGAGAGATGTAAAGGGTATGGGAAATGGGAATATTGGTGAGAAATTATGAGAAGGCATTTCACGTGAGGTGTTTGGGAATTGAGTAGCTCCTCTTTTTCTCACAATTTTGTCCTGCTCTATCAGGAGCAAACAACCCCTGCCATTATATTCCTTAGTTTTCTAAAAATGTTCCAAAGTATCATACAGAGTCATTTAGTTCCTTGCTTCTTATAAATGGTTGATCAGGGGCAGCCTATGCAGATATTTTGCAATCTCTATGCATAGTTATAGCTCTGGAGAAGGGGGTTCTCTGCCTGGGGCAAGTTCTTTATGAATTTTGCTCAGACTAAAGGAAAGCAAGGGCAAGAAGTTGGGAATTAAAGTGTTCATTGTCATGGCTCAGTCTCTCCTGGCTCAGAATGGCAGCTCACTCTGGCACCTCTTGGAACCCCATCTCACACAGCTCCCAAGCTCCTGGCTTCCAAGCTCTCTCCAGCCACTCCCTTGGCTCCACCCCCCCATCGAGAGGAACTCTGTGGGCGGGTCCCTGGTGACTGGCAGACACCTGACCAATTATGTCTCAGGAATGGAGGGGCAGAAAGAATGGGTGTTGACTCTCCACACTACCCTGGGCCTGCTCTCCCATGACTGACCAGCATCTCTGTCCCCAGAAAAACATCCCATAAATGGGCAAACAGGATACCTATTAAGGCCAGGTGGGAATCCTGATCAGAAAGTTCCATTTTCCCCAGGATAGTTCATGCCATGGATTATCAGTGTTCTCTTTACTACTGGATATAGACTCATTAGCAGCTTTAAACCTAATTATATTAGAGAGTCAATTCCAAAAACCAAAGAACCAATTAAAAAAATTCATCCTTAAAATTCTGTTCTTCTAACAATGAGCCAATAGAAAGAGAAATCAGGAAAACAATTCCATTCACAATTGCATCAAAAAGAATAAAGTACCTAGGAATAAACCTAATCAAAGAAGTGAAAGACCTATACCCTGAAAACTATAAGTCACTCTTAAGAGAAATTAAAGAGGACACTAACAAATGGAAACTCATCCCATGCTCTTAGCTAGGAAGAATTAATATTGTCAAAATGGCCATCCTGCCCAAAGCAATATACAGATTTGATGCAATCCCTATCAAATTACCAACAACATTCTTCAACGAACTGGAACAAATAGTTCAAAAATTCATATGGAAACACCAAAGACCCCAAACAGCCAAAGCAATCCTGAGAAAGAAGAATGAAGTGGGGGGGATCTCACTCCCCAACTTCAAACTCTACTATAAAGCCATAGTAATCAAGACAATTTGGTACTGGCACAAGAACAGAGCCACACACCAATGGAACAGAATAGAGACTCCAAACATTAACCCAAACATATATGATCAACTAACATTTGATAAAGGGGCCATGGACATGCAATGGGGAAAGGACAGTCTCTTCAACAGATGGTGCTGGCAAAACTGGACAGCTACATGTAAGAGAATGAAACTGGATCACTGTCTAACCCTATACACAAAAGTAAACTCCAAATGGATCCAAGACCTGAATGTAAGTCATGAAACCATAAAACTCTTAGAAAAAAACATAGGCAAAAATCTCTTGGACATAAACATGAGTGACTTCTTCATGAATATATCTCCCCAGGCAAGGAAAACAACAGCAAAAATGAACAAGTGGGACTATATCAAGCTGAAAAGTTTCTGTACAGCAAAGGACACCATCAATAGAACAAAAAGGTATCCTACAGTATGGGAGAATATATTCATAAATGACAGATCCGATAAAGGATTGACATCCAAAATATATAAAGAACTCACGCACCTCAACAAACAAAAAGCAAATAATTCAATTAAAAAATGGGCAGAGGAGCTGAACAGACAGTTCTCCAAAGAAGAAATTCAGACGGCCAACAGACACATGAAAAGATGCTCCACATCGCTAGTTATCAGAGAAATGCAAATTAAAACCACAATGAGATATCACCTCACACCAGTAAGGATGGCTACCATCCAAAAGACAAACAACAACAAATGTTGGCAAGGTTGTGGAGAAAGGGGAACCCTCCTACACTGCTGGTGGGAATGTAAATTAGTTCAACCATTGTGGAAATCAGTATGGAGGTTCCTCAAAATGCTCAAAATAGACTTACCATTTGACCTAGGAATTCCATTTCTAGGAATTTACCCTAAGGATGCAGCACTCAAGTTTGAAAAAGACAGAGGCACCCCTATGTGTATCGCAGCACTATTTATAATAGCCAAGAAATGGAAGCAACCTAAGTGTCCATCAGTAGATGAATGGATAAAGAAGATGTGGTACATATACACAATGGAATATTATTCAGCCATAAGAAGAAAACAAATCCTACCATTTGCAACAACATGGATGGAGCTAGAGGGTATTATGCTCACTGAAATAAGCCAGGTAGAGAAAGACAAGTACCAAATGATTTCACTCATCTGTGGAGTATAAGAACAAAGCAAAAACTGAAGGAACAAAACAGCAGCAGACTCACAGAACCCAAGAATGGACTAACAGTTACCAAAGGGAAAGAGACTGGGGAGGATGGGAGGGTAGGGAGGGATAAGGGCAGGGAAGAAGAAAGGGGGTATTATGATTAGCATGTATAATGTGGGGTGTGGGGGAAAGGGGAGGGCTTTGCAACACAGAGAAGACAAGTAGTGATTCTACAACATCTTAGTATGCTGATGGACAGTGAATGTAATGGGGTTTGTTGGGGGGACTTGGGGTAGGGGAGAGCCTAGTAAACATAATGTTCTTCATGTAATTGTAGATTAATGAAAACAAAATAAATTTAAAAAAATTTTTTTTAATTCTGTTTTTCTAGAGCCACACTAGAGAAATAGAACCAATAGGATATATATATATATATATATACATATATATATATAAAATGTAAGTGAAGAGTTACTATAGGAATTGGCTAATGCAGTTATGAAGGCCAAGAAGTCCTACAATCTGCATCTCCAAGCTGGAAACCAGGAAAGCCAATAATGCAATTTGGTCCAAGTTTGAAGTCCTGAGAAAGGGGAAGAGGGCTGACAGTGTAAGTCCCAGTGAGTCTTACAGCCCAAGCTGATGTCCAAGAGCAGGAGAAGGACGTCTCAGCTCAAGAAGAAAGACAGTGAATCACCCTTCTTCCCCTTTTTTATTCTATTTAATCATTCAACAGATTGGATGATGCCTACCCACACCAGGGAAGATCATCCGCTTTACTCAGCCCATCAGTTCAAATGCTGATTTCTTGCGGAAATTCTCTCACAGACACACCCAGAAACAATGTTTCACAGCTATCTGGGCATCACGTAGTCCAGTCAGATTGACATAAAAAATTAACTATGATTTAGGGGCATATTCTGAAGGGCTTTCAAATCCAGACCAATGAATTGATTCAGTTGACTGTCATGGGGACACTACTGAAACTTTTGGTTATTGCTTTTATATAGCAGTGAGTGAACCAAGGTACGGTATCCCGGAAGGAGCCCCAAGCTTAAGTCTTATCATTCCGGTGTGTGAATTTGATCAAGTTAATCTCTATCATCTTCTATTCCTTATCTATAGATAATACCAAACTCACTGGACTTGAGATAGTGGACAGGTATGTGCAGTGTTTGGTGCCAAGTACTTGATGTTTTAAAATTGTAAAAGCTATTTTATGAATATTAATTTGACAGCATCGTGTTTAGCAGATTGGAGGGGAGCCAGTAGTAGTTCAGTGTTTTTTAAGATATGGTTCCTGGATCATCTGTGTCAGAATCACTTGGAAAAGTTTGTTAAAAATATAAATTCCTGATCCCAGTCCCAAATCTGATGATTCTGAATATTGGAATGGGTCCTGGAGATCATCATTTTTACATATTCCCAGGTGATTTTTATGCACATTTAGGTTTGAGCACCACTGTGGGAGGTTAGCCCTCCAGAAATGTTAGTTATCATTTCGTTATTTTTTGTTACTGCGGCTACAAATTATTATTATTACAGCATAGAGGAATCCAAACCCAGCTTGGGGAGGGGTTGTCAAAGGTTTCCCTTTGAACTCTTTGTGCAAATGAGTAGCATGGGGAGAACGTGTAGGCTTGGGCAGGTAAAGAAAAGGCGGATGTTATCCATTTAGAACCAAGGTACAGAAATTGGGACAACACGGTTTTGTGGGAAACTGTAAGTAGTTCAGATTATAATCATCATGAAAAGTGTGACCAGGGAGTAGAAAGATGGTACTGGAGGTTACATTGAAGAAAAGAAGTTTGAAGTTTTGGCTTCAACATAAGGTCCGGCTGTAGTTTAGAAGGATTGCTCTGGCCTGGAGGCAGCCCAAAGGAGGCTTCTGAGATAGCCCGAAAGAGAAGTTATGGAGGCCTGAAGGAGGGCGTTACTGTTGGGGAAGATAGGGGCTGAGAGGTGAGGTCCCAGAATAGACAGAGCTTGCTGAGGACTTGGGGTGTGTGTGGGCAGAAGTCAAGGGTGACTTCCAGATTCCACCCAAGGTAACTGGGTTGGATGGGACTCTTTTCACCTAGGTAGGGAGTAGAAGAGGAGAATTGGCTATTGGGGGAATTGGAGACGGTGATGGGACATCCAGGTGAAGATATTTTACAAACAGGAGGTAGGATTGGTATCAAGAGAAAAGACCTCAAGTAGAAAGAACAGTCTGGAAGCCATGGGTTTCTAGTGGAGAATTAAGCTATGGATGTGCACACAGTTTATCTGGAGGTCTTACAATAAGATCAGAGATCTGGGAACGAAACCTCGAGAAGAAGGCAGAAGAGGAGTCCCCCAAAAAACAGAGAGAGAGAGAGCAAGCACTGGACAACCAGACAGACAGCGAGGCTCAGTGAAGAAGAGTTTAAGAAAGTTATTAACTATGCCAAATGCCACTTTAGAAGTTATATGAAGAGTAGAAATTGTCATTGTCATTTGGCAAGAGCAGTTTCAATATTAGATAGCAGAGACAGAAATCAGATTTCAGTGGCTTTGTAAAGGGAGAGATGAGTAGGTGGAGACCATGAAGATAGACTGTGATTAAGAAGAAAAAAATTCTTATCTATGTAACTTTTCCATTAAAAAGAATTGAAGAATACTAAAGTTCAGTTTTAAGAACCTGAATAAACACATCCTATGGAGTGGACATGTCCCCCAGGGGCTCTTGGTCTTGGATAAGCCTTTCGGTGGCAGAGAGCATCTCCTTCTTTTTAGGCACAACTCAAGAGCACATTGACAGGCACCCTCCAGTTAGGCAGTAGAGTTGTATTGATTGGATGGATGAATGGATATAAAGGCTCAGAGTTCTTAAGGTTATTTTTCTCTAATTTCAGACAGAGCTAAAAGAAAGGGAATTAGTTAAAAGGAACCATGTGAAAATACTGATACATACCAAGAATGAGACTTCCAATTTTCAATAAGCCGTCGCTTTTCCAATTTGCTTGGATTACCCTCTCTCTTTTAATGGGCTTTCTCTTCCTTTCCTCATCATTTGAGGCAAGTAGTTAAATATTTTAGTATCTTACAGAGCTTAGAAGTGAGTTAGGATTTCTAAATCTGAATGTCGACATTAGACATCAGATCCTAACGGGGCTGTGTTTGCCACGGCTCGGAGCCCTCGAGCTGTTTGGTGGAGCCTCCATGTAGGGGGCCCGATGTGCTCCGAGGCCAGCCTCCTACCGGCCCGGGGCTGCAGTCGCTGCTTCCGGAGTGAGGCCAGGGGGCTCTAGGCCGAGTGCTTTCTGAAAATTGGCACACAAATACAAGTTTAATGCTCCTCTTTCCTGTGCAACTGCTACAAAGCTCTTTCTTCTTTGTGAAGATCTTGTATTTGAGGCTGGTTCACTTGGTTTTTCCCACCATGTTTTAACCCAGTTTCTTATTCTGCATCGCTGTTGTCTCCATCTACCCTCTTTGTATGCTGCCTCCAGAGCCTCTGATTTAATGCCCATTTTCAAGTTCCTGGGGATTTTGAACTAATAAAATTTATAGCTGTTGCTTTCAGAGGACCATATTTTAAAGGGTAAAATATAAAGAGAAAAGAAAGAAAACTGCTCTCTCTGGTACTGTAGGCTAAGCGGAAGAGGGATGGAAACTGCAGCTATTTGTATCTGACTGTTCATTTAGTCCTTCCCTGCCCACGTGATGGAAATGGTATCAGGGGTTCTTTATTTGTGCAAGTTTTGATTCCTCAATGCACTTAAGAGACATATGCATTAAATACTGAGCAAAGTGGCTGATTCATTGTAAGTGACCAATTCAGGTTGTTACTCAAGAAATCTTAAGTGAATGATCTCTGAGTCAGACACTGTTTCAAGGCACTGAAAACACAAAAATAATTAAGACATAGTAGCTCCTGCCCTCAAAGTTCTCGATAGTAGCAGGGGTGACAGACATATAATACAAGAAAATGAAATGGGTGGGGGGAATTTACAGAGCCAAGTATGTTACTCCACCTGTAACATTCCTTGTCATTGTGTTACAGGAACAGGGGGGTTTCTTTATCTCTTCCTCTGTGGGTCAGGCCGCGTGTGGTGGTAGGGGGGAGTCAGGATGTTTCTGCAGGAGAAATGGTAGCTGGGGTGAGTTTTGGATGATATTTAAGAATTCACGTGGTGGAAAAGATGGACACTCAAGGTGGAAGGATGAGAAACACAAAGCAGAGAGAAGAATCGTGACTAGGTCGGGGCGAAGCTGTGATGCGGCCGGAGCGCAGCGCCCCGGTGGGGATGGGTGGTGGGCGCGGAGGCGGGGGGCTGCGTGGTGGGGGCGAGGTCGGGAAGCTCAGCAAGGCTGCGTGGCGCCATCGTGCGGGCTTTGTTCTCCAACGGGGGTGGGTGCTGTGTTGCAAGCCTCAGTGAACTGGAGCATTTTCAGCAGGGGGTTTGCATAATCAGATTTATATTTTGGAAAGACACCTTAGAAGGAAGGGGATTTAATTGGTGAGGGGTCAGATTCCTCTAGTGCCTGGCCCCACAGCCTTCCACCTTCCGGGAATGCAATTTGACACCCTCCCAGTGAGGGATGAGGGCAGTCGGCACACACTTCTCCTGGCCCCTGCTCAGTGAACAAGGGGAGAGGAGGTCTGCATGTGCACGGGAAGTGGGATGGAGCCCCAGCTATGCACAGAGGTGGTCTTAGTAACTCATCCTCACAGTGGCCTCTGCCCCTCCCACGGCTCTCCCCGCTCCCCCCTGCGCCCTCATGCCTGCCGCCTGGAGCACCAGCCCAGTCACTGCTTCCTCACAGGTTCCAGGGAAGCTCTGCTTTCAGGGAAGGGAGGCTGCGGGGAGACCCAGGTGGAGATGCTGAGGGACCAAAGATGGACAGCTGCCGGGTGTCCAGTAAGGGAGGGAGTGGGGAGGCTGGGGGTGTGGGGGTGTGGGTCAGGGGAGGCGTGGGGAGCTTGGAGGAGCGGAATGGAAAGGTCTTAGTGGCCAATTCAGTGTGAAGACTGGAGAAGGAGGGGGGATTTCTGACGTTTCTTGGTTTGCCGGCAAGGATGTAACGTCATTAACCAGGTGGAGCCATGAAGCGGTACTAGTGGGGTGTATGTGCGGGAGGGCGTGGTCCCCTCTTCCCATGAAGAATCTGAGGTGCTGCAGGAGACGCCGGCAGAGATGGTTAGTGCGAAGTCGGACTCAGGAGTTTGGAGCTCAGGAAAGAGGTCTGGCAGTTTGTGAACCATGAACATAGATAGGAGGGGGCGCTGCATGTATCGAGTGTCTAATGGTAGTTAAATGCCCCCCTTCACCCAGACTTTCAGAGGAAAACGCAGTGTGGTCAGGAGTGCCGGGAAAGTGCCCCTGTTTCCCTTCTCCCAGTATATGCTGTTCCTTCACCATTTGCTTTACTAAGAGCTTTCATTCATTAAAAGTTATATGATCATAGGTTTATTTTTAAATTTTGCCTTACAAAAAAAAAAAAATACTCAGTGATAAAGGCAGAAATCCCTTCACCACATTTGAGAACAGCCCAGGAAGGAGAGGGAGGCAGATAGGCACGTTCTCAGGTGAGGGGCTTGGGTTTATTCCCAGGCGCTGGGAAGGGGCGGGCCTTCCAGGGTGCTGAGTGCTGGGGACTGAGACCTGCCTGTACCTGGGAACTTGACTGGCTCTGCCGGTGGGACCCTTGTTCTTACTCTCCCCCTTGTCCCTCTTTTTGACTCACTTCTCCTCCCCCTTCATCTTAGGCCAATGAAATCTTGGATCGGCAACCAACAGGGGCACTTCCCTTAGTCCCAGGTCACTTGTGAGCTGCCAACAATTCAGCCAACTCCTCATAGACCCACAGCAGAGCAGCGACAGCGAATATGACTACCTGTCTGCCTCCCCGAATTCACTATAGGCTCCCTGAGGGCAGGGACCAATGCTTATTTCATCTTTGTGTCCTCAATGTCCACGTATCTGACGTCTAACAGCCACTAAATTGTTGTTAAATGAACCGAGTATGACACCCAAGGCGTCATGTAAGGTATGGGTGGGGCAAGAGGCACTGGAGGAGGCTCGGAAGGAGCTGTAGGGGGGCCAGAGGCCGGCAATGAACTCTAACCATTAAAAGTCATGAGCATTGCGTGGTAGAAACTGGTAAGTGCTTTGAAAGAAAAGAAGTTACAAGGCTTCAGGGGAGGGGGAATCTGCATAGGGTAAATCCAGGAGGGCCTCACCGAGAAGGTGACATGGCAGGGATGAGGAGTTAGCTATCACACAGAAAGGCTCTGGGGCAGCAGCTGCCTGGTAGGTGGGAGGAGCTATCAGCTGAGCGTACGTGGGCAGGAGCAGACCCTGGCTTCTGTGTGCCCCTTTTGCCCACACTTTTAGTCCATGTGCAACAGAGCTCCAGAGCCATCCTTTTAAACTGCCAGGCAGCTCCCTTGAACATGTGCTCCTCGAGGACATGGATATTAATGCGTATGACGCAGCTCAAGGGCTTAGTGCGGACGGGGGCACTCTGGGATTTGTTGAATGAATGACTGAGTACAGGAAGTCAAGAAGGGAAATGATTGGAAAAGAGAATGAGCTAGGGGGTGTGAAATGCCACAGAGTGGCAAATAAAATAAGCTCTGAAGAGAACCTGTGCCTTCGGTAAGCTATCCATGGTCAAAGGCACTATAAAGAAGAAAGCTTATGAATAAGGCAAGAGTTCTGGTGATTCTAAAACTAAACTATATTCATCCTCCACTGGCCACTTTAGTTACTCATGAAAGGCTCTTTCTTCTGGCTTCTGTCTCTTGATTTGAGTTAATATAGGCCCTATTAAAATAAAAGCTGGAAAGAATTTTTTCTTATTTATTTGACTTATCTATTTTTGTCACCTTCTATTTATTTATGGTCTCAAAGGTTGACCTGTACAATGTTCAGTTGTTCTTCACAATGCTTTTTCTAGTGTGTTTGGAAAATAGACAGGAACGAGCTATTTAAACAATTAGTTTAGAGTCCTATTCCAGGGCTCAAATGCAGCCAATGCAAACATCCCCACTTGACAGAGTAGCTTCACATCCAAAATCAAACACAGTAGTTCACTCCTGGAATAAGGGCTTCTTGTGTCTATCTCCTCACTGTACCGCTCCTGGTCAACACTGACATGAAAATGAATGAGGGTCAGGTAGTCAAATGTCCTTTCATAAATATTACCAGGGTGAAGCCCCTGAATTTAGGTTCCTAGTATCTGGCATTCACTTTTTAGATTGCATTTGTAATTACTTGTCTGCATGGAGCTTTAACATCACAGGGCATGTGTGAGAGCAGACTGTCTTACTATTTTAAAAGCGGAAGTAATCAGAAAGCCAAAGACACATTAAAAGTGTTGTCTGCAGTGTACAGGCTATAGGGAAGGCTTTTAAATTCTGGGATTCACTTCTGGTGGCAAAGTACAGTTGTTTTGATGGGCAAAGCTTGCTTTTAGCCATCTCAAATATTTATGTCCTTGACTTCTTTCCAACTCATCCACAGAATAGGAGTACATTCAAAAATAAGCATTTAAACCACAGAGGAAAGTAGAGGTCCCTGACAGAGGACACTAAAAATATGTGCTCATCAGGAGGGAAAGAGACATGTTTTATTCAGTAAAAGCAAAAGCATATGCATGTGAAGTAGTTTTTGCAATGTTAGGGCTATATTGGAGAAAAAAAATTGGAGATCCACATCAGTGAAATTAAAAATAATTTCCAAACATACTAAATCAAATTTCTTCATAGAAGATGAGGCTGTATCTAGATGGGTGGTTCTGCTGTGCTTAGGAATGTAGGGAGCACAGTCCCTGCTGGGCAACCCCTGCTCAGCCTGCTCTGCCTGGTCAGGTCGTCTATCGCTGGTCCCCTGTGCTTCCCTCTGCAGACCCTGGGGACCTGCTGGACCTTTCCAGCTGTCCGGGCTTCTCTCTCCTAATGCTGGCTTTAGAGTAGGGTACAGTTTATCTAACTTTTATTCTTGCATTCTCTGCAACAAACATACACACAAGTTATGGGGATTTACTGCTACAAAGATTTCAAAATGTTGGGGAAATTTAAAAACGCTCAAGAACTCTCCAGTTGCCACGTACAGTGGCTGAAGGCTCTCCTTTCCAGGTGGATCTGCTTGCTGTCTTTCCTCCACCCTCCAGCACTTTCGGTGCCTCTCGGCTGATGGTTTCCCTTCTCTGTTCCCTGAGGAAACAGAGATGCCGTCTGAGAGAGCGACCTCACTTTTCTCCCGTCTCCGTTGCCCTCCTGATCTCCCTGTTGCCACCTCGGTGGCCAGCGTTCATCAGATCCATTATCTGTTCTCCCAGGAACACTGGACATGTATGGCCGTCCCTCCACTGCGGAACTTTTTCTGCCGTCGGCTTCCATAAACTTCCATAGTACAAGGGGAGATGGGAGAGTATCTGGGATTTTTGTTTAATGTAGGGGAGGCAACTTATATTTCATATGGTGGGGAGTTCTTCAAACATAACAAGATTCAAAAAGAATGAGGATTGTTCACATAGGACCTTGTCCTAGTGAAATTTGGGTCATTGACGTAGTACCCTTGGTACTGTAACTGGCAATGTCTGCGGAAACTTGAGGTTTTGCTACCTATCAGATTTATGGGATACACTGAAATCTCTAGTTGTTTTTGATTTTAAAGACAGCAACAAACAAGTGACCTAAGAATTAGAAAAGAGCAAAAAGAACAAAGTAAAAAGAGAAGTAGACCAAAGCAGTCAGAGAGCTCAAAACACCACTAATGAGTTATTCACAAGAGATCATCGGAAGAATAAGTCAGGAAACCCAAAACTGATTTCTTAGACCAAAGTGGTCAAGTAGGCAAACTTCTAGAATATCTGATCAAGGGAGAAAAAGACAAGTGAGACAGAAAGACCAAAGGGCATGACAACAATTCCACCTCTTGCCCGAGGAACCCTGAACCCCTACCTAGTCTCCCAGCTGCCACTCCTGTCCCCTCTCCAAAGCTCCATATAAGAGCCAAACAGATCTTCTTAAAAATGTCTACCGAATCATGTCCTAACATGCATAAAGTCCTCTGGTTTCTTCCTGTTGCCCTTAGAAAACATCCAACCTCGTCATCGTGACTGAGAGTGATGTCACCTGTGCCTGTCTCTGGTTCCCTTTATCGCTGCTCACCTACCTTTTCTTCCTGCCCTTCTTTTTCCTTTAACCTGTGTGCTTGTTCTGGCTTTGAAGCTTTGGCAAACCTGCTTCCCATGAAACCTCATCGGCTGAGATTCTGCCTTCCGCCGCGCTCTGGGAAGTCTATCACACAGTATGAGCCCGCAGGGAAGTTGGGAGGCAGAGGACGCAGCCCTCCTGAAAGCTGCTCTTAAAGGGAAGGTCACTTAAAGGAAGCTTGTGCTGGGGGTGGAGGGAGGCAGGTGACCAGCACACACCAGCGCTGCTCAAAGGGTGGCTTGAAAAAGGAATTACCCAAGGAGTCAGTATCAATTGGTGCAAGTTGAATAATTGAAGAGCTTTAAGTGTTCCTTTCTGGAAAAAAGAAATCAAGAATTTATTGATCTCTGGAAGCTGATGAATCCCATGAGGCGGTGGAATTTAACGGAAGGAACGGGGGAAGTGAGGCGGCGCCCTCTTCCTGAGCACAGGAATCAGGAGGCTGCGCGTTTAGCAGTCCTTACCTTTTACCGTAGCGGACATTGCAGATCAGAGGATTCAGCTTCCAAGGAAAGAACAACACATACAGGGTGCAAAATTCTGTTGCTTCCATATTCCAATTCTGGTTAGAGAGAGAGTTTCTCTCATAGGGTTATCTGCCCCTGGGCTCCAGACACAGTTAGCTTTGTGGGCTGCTGCAGGCCTTGGGCGGCGGTAAAGTTTTCTGTCTGTTAAAATGAACGAGGGAAGGACAGCATGTTGGGATCAGGTAGTTAAGTATCTTCTCTTGGGATGGAAGGTATTTGGTTCTGAGAACCTGTCATTTCTACATTTTTTGCTGGCATAGTCTCTTTTCTTTGTTTCTGTTTGTTAATTGCTTAACGGTCTTATTTGGAGTAGTGGGATGCTACTGTTAACATCTGCCTTACTTGACTTCCCCCTTTTGCTCTTTCCAATACATCTTACTTGTTTTTGTTTTTGCTTTTTTTGCTTCTGTATTCATTTTTTTTTAAAATTCAATGTATATTAACCGTCTACCATGGAATTCAGTGATGGTTCGGGCAATTTTGTCCCCATAGAAACACCCTTTGAGCTTCATCATTTCCTTAAACCTCAATGTGGGTAAGTTTTAAATGCTTTCCTGAGAGAATGGAGTGCGGGCAGAGAATGAGATACTTTGGAATTCTAAAGAGAGGGGAAGGGATACAAAAGATGAACAGGAAGTCACCAAATTAAATTCAGCATCTCAACTTTCCAGGCATCTGAGTGCACGGGTGTTGACCTTAGTTAATTCACATGTTGACTAAGGTTTGTTCTTAAATCCCACACACTTCAAAGTTGATTGAGGGAGGCTTCAAAGCATAAAGAGCTGCAGGATCTCAATACCCGAGAAAATACAAGCATCATTCTGTAGATACTGTAACTTGGATGAGTTTATAACTCATAAAAGTCAGATGAAATCAGAGCTAATCTTTCCCAACCAGTCTCTATTACTGTCTCTCTCCAACACTAAAGCATAAGCATCTTAAGGGCAGGGGCTGAGTCTTGCTTAATATTATTCCTGGTGCCTAGGACGTTGCTAGTACCAAATCAGTATTTATTATTTGATTGAATAAGAAAATGTTGCATGATGGCCCAGAGTGCCAAAATCTTCTTCCCAAATTAAAACCCAATTCTGTCTTCTGGTAGGATCCTATGAAAACAGCTACTTTTTGTAGGATAGATCCATCAGGAAATCAAGACTTTGGAAATTGTTTCTTTTGACTCCAATTTTCTACCATGTAATTATAACGTATGAGGGAGAAGACAGAGCCAATCAACTTTCCCCCAATTCCAGGCAGGTCTCTTAACTTCCCCAGCACACACTGTCCTTAAAAGGCCACACCTTCCAGTGACTTCCTGGTGCACTTGGAATAAAACCTAGCTCCCTGGCTGCATATCGAACCTTTTCCCTGCCAGCCTCCCCCATGGGGGCTGCACTAAATGCAAGGAAAGGAATCTTTGTCCTCATAACAAATCCCTTCTTAGGGAGACCAAATCAAACCCACTGTCAAAACCATATTACCACTTTTGGTGGATGAATGCTTGCTTATCGAAAAAGACAATGAAGAGGAATGAAACAGTGGGATGCTGGAGAGAAGGGCATGTTCACAGCATCCTTGGCCAGGCCTCTCCTCTCCTCAGAAGGCCTGGGAAAGAGCTTCCTTACTACAGAGTTGGCCTTGAAGAGACGGACCCGTTGCGGTGGGCGGTCGTCCCACTGAGCTGCCACTCAAACTGCAGCAGGACAGGAAGCGGACAACCCTGTTGCCATGGACGCCCAAGGACCCTCCCCGCGGGAGAGCTGCTGCGGGAAAGCGCGGCTGCTGGGACCAGTGATCCCAGCACCCTCTCCACCAGCGCTTTGGGAGTTAAGGCTCTAGAACTCTTAACCCTCTTGCAGCTCCTGTGACCTAGGATTCGTTGCTGCTGGTGGTGGGTTAAGTTTTATCAGGTAGCCGGGAGGTGAAAAAGAGGACACGATATTGATTGGTCATCCGTTCCTGAACCCAGTCATCACCTGCGGGGGGACATTCTGATCCAGACACCTTCAGTGTCATTGCAAACGAAGTCACAGTTCAAGGATGAGTCCAACTGGGATTACCCGGAAGAAAAGGGAGCAAAGTTTGAAACGAGACATTTAAATTGGATCACAGTCTAGCTCATCTTTTATAATTAAAGACTCCACGTACAGCCCCTGATAATTCCAAAATCTGAAGTCACAGATCTGAGGTGATGAGCATTTGGTAAAGTCTTTGTCTTTTTCTGATTGCATTTGTGTTCTCTTAACTGCTCTTCGAAGTGACAGCACCCAGGTGTTGCTAGGCTTAGACTTTTTTTTTCAGTTTTCTGTTCCTTACTCTTACATACATGGCTTAATAATATTTTAGCTTGTTTATATCTAATTTTTTAGAAAATGTTTAATTTTAGAATAGTCTTAGGTGTACAGAAGAGTTGTATAGGTGGCGTGGAGAATTCTGTGTACTCCATACCCTGTGTCCCCTGTGGCTAGCACCCTACAGTACCGTGCCAGGCTGGTCACGACGAGGCTACTAACAGCATTAGTAGGTTAGTAAGTCAACTGTACGCTTTCCTCTGCTTGCATTTCCCCGAGTGTTTTTGTGCTCCAGTAACCTATCTTGGTTACTATATCACATTTAGGTGTCACGTCTTTGTAACCTCCTGGGCTCTGTGACAATTTCTCAGGCTTTCCTTGTTTTTCATGACCTGCATGGTTTGGGAAGTACTGGTCAGGTATTTTGTAGAATGTCCCTCTACTGGGATGTGTTGGTGTTTTTCTTATGATTAGGCTGGGGTTTTGTGTTCTTGGAAGGAAACACACAGACATAAAACGCCAAGTTCATCACATCATATCAAGGGCACATGTAATCAGCGTGACTTATTGCTCTGGATGTTGACCTTGATCATTTCCCATTGTATTCTTCAGGGTTCTCCAGAGAAACAGAACTAACAAGATATATATATTATACATAGATAGAGATTATAAGGTATTTGTTATTACATTAATATTTAGTATATTTTCATGCAACATTTTATTATTTATGATAAGGTATTGGCTCACACAATTATGGAGGCTGAGAAGTCCCACGATCTGCTGTCTGCACACTAGAGACACAGGAAGGCCAGGGATGCAGTTTTAAGGCTTTGGAGCTGGGGAGCCGGTGGGGTAGATGGTGGTACAGAAAATATCCTGATAAGCAGTCAGGCAGAGTAAAGTCAACCTCCCTCTGCCTTTTCTTCTATTTGAGCCCTAGATGGATTGGATGACGACCACACACACTGGCAAAGGTCACCTTCCTTACTCAGTCCACCAATTCAAATGCTAACCGCTCCTTGAGACACCCTCACAGGTGCACCCACACATAAAGTTTCACAGCTATCTGGGCACCCCTTAGCCCACTGACATTGATGCATAAAATTAACTATCACATCTGCTGTGGATTAACTTTTCCCCTCCTTTCCACACTCTACTCCTTGGAAGCAAGTCACTAAGCATTGCTGGTTCTCTAGGGGCAAGGAGTTAAACTCCACTTTGAGGAAGGAATATCTACATAAATTATGCGGGTTTCCTTTGTAAAGGTATTTGTCTCTTCTCCCGCACTCACTTATTTATATCAGTAAGGACTCATGGATATTTATTTTTTGTTTTGGGTTATAAATTAATAGCACCTTGCTTATTTATTTGTTTGTTTGTTTATTATTCTTTGATTCATTCATTGTTTGAACTTCAGCCTTGGGGTTCTTTCAGATTGGAAACACATCATTTTCTAAAATGTAGACTTACTGTGAAGCTTAGAATGTAAATCAGAAGGAAGCCTATGGCTCAAGGTTCATTGCTTGGGTGGCCTGACTTGGAAGTGGCGGACTCCAGGTAACTGGCCTCGGGTGGGGTAGCTGTCATCAATTCCATCCCTCCCTGGACACGAGAGCAGCCTCCCTTCTTGTTAAATCTGGGCTGGCCTTAGTGACTTGCTTGATCAAGTGGCAGAAGTGACACCAGGGACTTCCAGGTTACAAGTCCCCTCTTGTTCCTGGTGTGTTTGGGGTTGCATTTTGCAGCTCCTCCTGGACCCCCTGAAAAGTGCTCTCAGGAATGCTTGCTCCGTGGGAAGCACAGTGTGCCTGCTCTGTGTATGAGGTCTGACCACCTGACATGCCGCTGGAGAAGCCCAAAGCGCAGGGAGGGGCCCTGAGGACAGCTGCTGGGGGGCCAGGGAGGGGCCAGGAAGTTGGAGACGCCAGGTGTGGAGCTGTCTGGGGGGTGGCCCCTCCAACCCCATCTCCCCAGCTGTGGACCAGAGGCAGGTTGCTCGGCCATCCGCTTCCCACACCATGAGCAAAATCAAGTGGTGGTTACTTAGAACTGCTGCCTGGAACTGTGAGGGAGAAATTATTCTGACACTTGTGGAAATGGCAAGGAAGAATTTATTCAAGACTATTGCAATAGGGGTCAAGGCTCGAGAGATGGAATGCAGCTCTGGATACAACAGGGGCAAGTGGGGATTGATCACCAGCTGGCAGGGTGAGGCAGTGCACGGAAAATTACCACAAGAACTTGGTGAGGTATCAAGGTTGGGGAGTGGGAAGAGGTGCTTGCCTGGATATAAAAGGTTGAGGGGGTTCTCAAGATACTGACTTAGGCTCTTTGGTAACTCTGGACAGGACAGACCAGGGCCAGGGGCCAAGGGTGAAACCTAGTGGAAAAGAGGGCTGTGGAGCCTCACAAAAGTTGGTCAAGGAGGGCGTGTGTGTCTCACGCAGTGGAGACCGGAGAGCAGGAGTGAGGGTGGCTGGAAAGCATGGCGGACGGTGGCATGAGTGTTCCCCTGAGCCCCCTGGCCCCTGACTCAGGACACCAGAGGAGCTGCACTCCTGCCCTCTGGCCCTGGGAGCACACATTGCTCAGAAGACATCATAATTTCAACACATTTCCACATTTTAAAGAAGGATTGGCAAGAGGAAAGAGTTGTGATCTCTCGGGGAAAGACTGTGCCGTGGCCAGGGTTGCAGCATGTGTGGCCAGAATGAGCCCTTCTGTGGGGCAGAGAGGGGAGCAAGCCCTCGGCTGCCTGTGGCCCACTTACTGTGGAGGCCATGGAGAACCTCGCATCTGGATCTTCGCCCGAGCCTGCCCTGTTGATGGTAAAATGACTGCTCACCTCTCTTTGTGAGTGAAAGGCACCAAAACTGTGACCCAGGACAGGGCCCAACACCCCTTGCGTGTCCCTATTTGCACCACTATCCTCATTAATCATCTGCCATAGATGTCGCCTGTGCTGATGTCAAACTGCCCGTTGTCATTGCTGAGGACTAGAGGCATGTTGTCTTTGTAATCATCACTGGTCCCCATTTTGATCCCTTCCAGTAAGGCACGAGGCCATGGCCCAGCAGGCCCCTGGGGAGTGCTGGCTGCCGGGCAGGGGTGTGCTGGGGATCCAGCTGCATCCCCATAACCTGGTGAAGCCAGTAACAAGGACCCTGCAAAGGGGGCTGTCACATCTCCCCCTCCCTCCCCGATCCAGACGGGTCCCATCGCTCTTCAGCAGATCTACAGTTGGCCCCAGCGGCCACTCTATGGGCAGGACCAGAGGGCCTCTGGAAGACGCCGAGGGGGATGAGAGTCCCTGGCACACGTGCTGTCCTTCGCCACCCACCTCTCATTTACCGTCTTGAAGAGCATGAAGAAGGAGACATGTCTGAGAGTCTCAGCCTTTTACTTAAGAGGCAGAGCAGATACCCAAAGATAATGCTTCAACCTGCAGTACCCGGGGCTCCTGAGACTGGAGAAACACAAGGGTCGTTTTCTCTGCCTAATTGGGGGGAAGGAGTAAAATGTGGGGCCCGGCTACGCAGGCTGGGCATTTTCCCAATACAGTTTGAATCCTGTGCCACAGCTACTGTTGGGGGGGGGGGCACTCCAAAACTATTCTCTAAGTCTCATGTACCCAGCACTTCTTTAAGTGTTGGCAGTATAGATGGACTTCTGTGTCTCCTCATTATAAATTTCATCTTTAATCATCACTCCCACAAAAGGGACTCACAATTGGTTTCAAGATAATCACGAATAACGTGATGAATGGAGCCCAAAGCTGTAGACCTACTTTATGTGACACGGGGACCGTGGCTTGCTTAATGAGTTCAATGATATATTTATGACCCTCATGTTTCACTTTCAACCCAAAGCCTAGAATATTTCATAAATATTATTTTATATCAAAGCTTGTGGAGTCACTGTTCCAGAAGTATTTTATCAGTCACATATTTTCTCTCTGAAATTGCTCTCACAAGATCAGAATTGTGTGTGTGATCCCACAGTACACATGCAATAAGGAGGCAGATGCACAGCCTGGAGCTGTTGTACTGAGCCCGGCCGTGGAGACGAGACACCGGCTTCTGCTCTGGCTCGGCAGCAGTATTGTGCAGGCCAGAGACCAGGTCTGAAATGTAATTTGAAAAGACATGAGACCGGTGGATAGGTTGTTCTCTCTCCTGCCCTGGGGCGCACAGTGAAGCAATTGACAGCGCCAGGGAAGGAGGAAAACAGGACTGGGTGTCCCCCACCCCCAAAGGCCCATGATATTTGGGGAGCACAGTAGGTGTGGTCAGATCCGGGGCTGCAGTGGGCTGGCTTAGAACACGTTTCTCCTGCCCAGGTTTGAAGGATTCTGAGAGAACACAGACACTGATGGAGCTTCTGAGTGACACCGCTTCCTAAAAGAATAATTTAAGTGAAGTTCAGTTGAGCTCAGCATCCCGTCTTTGATCTGGGCCTCGAATCAGCCAGTGAGTTCGCTGCAGCAGATCCTTCTTGTTTATTCAGAATGTAACTGGTAATGCTTTGGCACAATCACTCATTCTGGGAAAACCTGGCATCTGACGTCAAAGTCACATTTCCTTCCCTTGGAATATATCCGAAACCCTGACATGTGAAAACTCAAACATCTCTATGGCTCTTTTGGATAAATCATGAATGACACTGTCATAAGTCCTACTGGCTGCACATACCTTTATTACTTGTCAACTGTAAAAGCCAAACGCAAAGCCAGTAAGTACTGTCCAGCGTGTGGGCCTTGTCCCAGCTGCCTTCGATGCCTCCCAGGAACACGCGGGGCTGGGCCTTGGGGTTGGCGTCCAGATGCCAGAGCCCTGGGGTGGCTTCGCCCTGGCAGTGCTGGCAGGAGAGCTCCAGCTTGTCTCTGAGGACAGGCTGACTGTCTGGAGAGGACCAAGGGGTGCGGAGTGACAGGTGCTGTCTTCTGCCCGGTGGGGACGCACAGTGCACAGCTGGGCAACCCCTACGTCACTCTCTCATCCCCACCAGGAATCAGATGGTCTTGTGGCTCTTCTCCTTTTCTTCTCCTGAAACCAGTGAACTTCATTCTGATCTTTCTTTTTCCACAGTTCACTTGTTTCCAATTTCAGTTTTTCATGCTTTTTTCTAAAGCATAACATATTCCGGATGTAACTATAACACTTTCATGCCGTGTGCTCATCCCTGAGACCTCATAACCCGGCACCTTGTGCAGATTAAATATGTGTGGAATAAATGAATGAGCTGTCGAATGCATTTGTTTTTTTGGCCACATGGGCACACACCATTCATACCAAAACCCTTGCAATAAATCATGTCATTCCTGGGTAGAGAATGGGAACATAGTTCACTGTTGGAAAAAATGTTCCTATTGATTTGGGATCAAACTTGAAAAGTGATAAATTGAAGAAGGTTAAAGAACACGGAGTACTGCACAATGATCTTAATGAATTTTTTAATGTTAAAAAAAGTACCCATCTGGTTACTTTATCGAAGGAGGGCTTATTAAAGAGATATTTAAGGAAATAAACAAACGAGGACTGTGCCTCGTGGCAGGGGCCTCAGGGGGACAGAAGAGGCAGCCTTTCTCATTCTTAACGTTTCTCATTCTGAACGTGAAGCCACTCTCAGGACGGGACACTACCCCCCTCAGCAGCAGGAATCGCCTGAGCTTCTCTCTGCTGCCTTGGTGGCCAGGCGATCGCGGCTTCTGGCTTTCTGATAGTGGCACGCGACCTTAACCTCAGGATAACTTATTCTTCTGAGGCTCCTTTGGCTACTGCTTCCTCCCGGCCTGTCTCCGTGGGCTCCGGCTCTGCTCGTCTCTGCTGCCTGCCATCTGTGCTGCACTTCACTTCCACTCTTCTCTGCTGACTCTTGTCTCTGTATTTCACCTTCAAATTCCCCAAAAGGAGAATCAGATTAGTCTATTACTGTGATGAAAATGAAATTAAGCCCCAAACCTGGAGCATGGATGTTCAAACTAATGAAAACAGGCCACACTCTAACTGCTTCAGTGTGCCTCAGCAACCAGAAACCAGCAGAAAACAGAAATAAAAATAAAATCTCTGAAGTGAACCTACAAATCCAGAGAAAACAGCCCTTTCCCCTTTCCCTCCCCATTTTCCCTCCCCCACCTCCCCTTTCCTTCACCTTCTCACTTCTGTGCGGCTAGACATTTCCATCGTCTCTGTAGTAGCGGCATCTGCCATGTGCTGTTAGAATTCCAACACCCTTGTGCTGCTTCTGGCTGATTTTCACGTTGCAGCCCAGCCCTCTCCCCACTTCCCACTCTCTCCTGTACATACACTAGATACTGTGTTTCCGTTACTGCTTCACAGCATTGGGCGTCCAGCATGGCCCGCTCCCCGGCTCACCAAATCCAAGCTTCTGGCTGGGGAAGCCAGGCTGGCAGCGTTGTCCAGTGGAAGGGCCGGGGCACCCTGACTCCCCAGGTGAGATGGAGGACCCTGCAGCCTGGGGACGTGCCTTCCTGGTGGGGCTCCATGACACAGGGCCTGCTTTTTTTAATTCAGTCCATTCAGGGACTTTGGAGGTGCACATGATGCAGGAGCAAACCTCTTGAAACTGGAGAATTCAGCTCAGTTCTTCTTACCTAAATCACTCACGTGTGTGGCTGTTTCGTCCCAAGGAGGAAGGACTGATGAATGCTGTCTTACAATTTTCCCTGGGCAGAGCCATAAAGTAGAAGCAGAGGCTATTTGTCTCTTGTGCCTGTGGTGACGATGTGGTGATCTACCAACAGCCAGTCCGTCCTTGTCCCTTGTTAATGAGATCTCAGTTTTGTTCCGGGATTGGCTGACTGAGGGAAGATGGAACATCTCCAGAGGATGAAGCCCGATTAGTCTAAACCAATCAGGAGAATTCTATTCCCTTGGTTAGTGATTAGGTTTGAGCAGCTGGGGAGTGGGGGGATGTGTGGCCCACCTCTGGCCAGTGAAATGTAAAGGTAAGTCTGTTGGAGACTTTTGGGAAACATTTTCCATTCTGATGAGGACAGTGGTGCACAAAGTGAATTTACCCTTTCCTTCTTGCCTTTGCATATTATTGTAGATAATGTGATGCTTGGAACTGTGGCAGCTATATTGTGACCAAGAGGAGGGAAAAAAAAAACATTAAAAAATCAAGAGCTGGCAGAGAAGCTGACCTAGAGCCTTGATCTCATCAAACCCCTAGACCAACATGGAACTTTCTGCCTCTATTCTTACATCTAATAACGAACCCTTATTGCTTTGGCCAGTCTTAGTCAGGTTTTCTGTTACCTGCTGCTGCCAAAAGGTCCTTGACTGACTTACCAGGCACCAACATGCCTTTGGACCTTCTGGGAGAGGCCCACGGTGGTGGATTTAGTCTGGAGAAGCTGGTGAATACACGGTAGAGAGGGAAGATGAGAGGAGAAGATGGGGTAGTTTCCTTTTTGATAAACTTTAGGCAAGAAACAGCCCTAGCCCCCAGGAAATGTCAGGATCTGCTGTTGTCCCCACCCCACCCCAGATTGCAACCTCAGTCATATGTACCTATTTGTCTCTCTCAGAAAGGAAACAAGTGAAGAGAACCTGAAGTCAAGAAATACCCTCTATTTTATTGCTAGGACAATGAGCTGGAATAAGATGTAGGACATATGGAAAGGGAACTAGCCTGGAGCCATCGAAAAGGGGACTTCCTCTGTGAAGGCCCTGAGCAGGGACACTGAGGCAGCAACAGGGAATCCGTGTATGTGTGGGTAGCAGTTTGCACTGCTAGAAATCCGAAACCCGTGGGTCTGGGGTGCATAACCAGCAGCCGGCCTGAGTGGACACCGGCCTCATCAAGGGAATTGTGAGTGAGAGCAACAAAGGAGGGTCTCTAAAAAGTAATGGAAAATCCACCCTTATCTTAAAAAAAAGTCACCTTTGAACATGTGTAAGGCCCAGAACATGAATGTTAGATCCCAAGGGCACCTGTCAGGTGAGACACTTCCTGTCTTTATTTCTCCTCTGGCCCCTGCCCTGATCCAGTCACCCTGTGGGTGGAAGGTGGGGGAGCAGGAGGGTGTCTGGTGAAGCAGGAGCTCCCTTTTACCCTCCGTGACCTTCCAGCCCAAATACGAACTGATCTGCAGAGAAGCTCGAACTTCTTCACAAAACTTTAACAAATTATTTTATGGAAATTTTCACAATGTACAAAGGTAGAATCAAGGGTACTTATCCCTTGATTTCAACAATTATCAATAGTCTTTCAAGTTTTACCTATCTTCCCCAAAACTTTTTTTCCTGGAGTATTTTAGAGAAAATCACAGATATCATATCCCAGTCCTGGTAAATACATCATTTGTGCCTCTAATAGATCAGGGCATTAGAAAAACAAAAACGTAACCACAATGCTATTATCACACCTAACCAAATGTAATACTAGTCCCATAGTATCTAATATTTAATAGGTAGTCCAAATTGTTTTCTCCCTTGACTCAAAAATGGATTTTTCAGTTCATGTATTCAGAGAAGGATTCATCCCATTCTTGAGGCAGGTCTCTGAGGTCTTCACATTACTCCTGCCAGATTTTACCAGCCACGGATAATTGCCCCCAAGATTCACCATTTCATTAGGGGGGTGAAAAACTGTAATTTTGTAACAGTAGAATTATTTCTGCATTCATTACCTGGGACCTTCTAGTAAGAAGGGTTTGCCCATCAACTCTTTGCTCACTCGTAAGTATAGCCTCTATCGGAAAGGTGGACCAGGCGCCAGGTTCTTGCCCTTGCTATACCAGTCTTCAGAAAAATGTGCAGGTCTTCAGAAAAATGTCCTAGCAACCTCCAAAGGTAGCCAGTAGGTTCGGGGTTTTTTGTTGCCTGTTTGATTTTGTTTGCTTTTGTATTATCATGAGCCCACGAGTTTTTGTACATTTGATTGCCAGCATCCTTCTTCTGGGTGCCCAAATTATCCCATCTTTGGTGAACCAGCTCCCCTTCTGTTTGGGTCCTGTGTCATTTAAAAAATATCCTGGGGTCTTTGATGGTTTCCATATCTTCAGTTTCAAGATATCTTAGGCACATCTTGCACATTTCCTGCCCCAGATCTGACATCAATCATTTCTCCAAGCAGCCCTGGTTCCTTTCAGTGTGAAATAGTATTTAGAAGTCTGTATGGAGAAGCATTTAACTTTAAATGAATGTGGAGCCTTGAATAGTGCATGGAATTGGATAACTTTAATTACAGAGAAATAGACTGTGTTAAATTGATGGGAAGACTTCTCTTTTCTGAGGATGTGAGTCCTGGGGCCTACCCTAACTCACATCTAGCTGTGAACAATTAAATGAACATTTCGAACCTCAGGTTTTCTCATTTGTAAAACCGGAATAGCAATACCTACCTCAACAGGCTATGACAAGGATGAAGTGAGAGAGTCCATGCACTAAGTTCTTATTCCAATTAAATGTTCACCAAATAGTGGTAGTAATGATAATTGTTGTTGTTGTCTCTGAAATCCAGAAGAGGGACTCACCCTCCAGGAAAGTTACCCAGAGGGTGGAGGGCTCAAAAACAATGGCCAGGTGGAGCAGGCACAGATGGTCTCACAGTTGACCACAGGCTGACCATCCATGTACACACGCTGATGCATAGACACACGTGTGTGCACAAACACACAGCTTTGCAGAAGCACACCCCACACCGCAGGGTGCAAGGTCCTAAGGAGATGGCACATCAGACATTCTGACGTATGGGCTATTACCAATAGTAATTGCACGATTCACATATAAACTCAGCTTAGGAGATATGACTATTGCCCTGAGAATTCTTGGGTTGGCAACTGGCCATTTGAAATAATGAACACCATTGCTTTGGGCCATGAAAGAAAAGGAAGAAATGCCACATGTCCGGTCCATTTCGAGAGCTGGTTGTGATTTCACCCACTACTTCAAATCGTGCTGCTGACCCTGGCTGCTGAGGTGATCTACTGCCCCACTGCAGAAGCACAGGGCTTCAGATAACACAACGAATTCCTGGCCTTTACTAAAGGAGCCCACCAGGTATGCAAAGAAGTTAAGAGTGTGGGGAAGAGCAACATGGAAAAGAGCATGGTCGGGAGGGAAGGCATTTGGTCATAAGAAAGAAATGTCTTTGGTTGCCTTCTACTGAGATTTTGGGGTTCTGCAAAGCAAGCACCGTGACAGCAAATGCTGCATGTGGCATTGCAGAACGATGCCTGGGACTTTGTGGTGAATAAATAAATGTTATTAGTTTGATGGTTAATTTTATGTGTCAGCTTGACTGGGCTGAGAGATGCCCAAACAGCTGGAGAAACGTTATTTCTGGGTGTGCCTCTAAGGGTATTTCCAGAAGAAATGAGCATTTGAATCAGTGGACTAAGTGAAGATCACCCTTACCAGTATGGGTGGGCGTCATCCAATCCGTTGCAGCCTGAATAGAACAAAAAGGTGGAGGGGGGCTGCATCATCCTTTTTGCATGAGCTGAGATGTCTATCTTCTTCTGGCCAACTGAAGCTCCATATGCCTCCTGCCCATCCAGTTCTGCCACTGGGATGGTACAGTAAGGCTGTGTTACCAGAGAAACAGAGAAGAACCAATAGAATGTGTACACACACACACACACACACACATACACACACCCAAATATCTGTATATCTATATCTTATTATGTTTTACATATAGATAGATAGATGAGAGAGAGAGAGAGAGAGAGAGAGAGAGAGAGAGAGAGAGAGAGAGAGAGAGAGAGATTTTTTTTAAAGAAATTAGCTCATGCGATTGTGGAAGGTTAGCAAGTCTAAAATCTTTAGGGCTGGATAGCAGCCTGGAGACCCACGGAAGAGTTGGCACTTGGATCTTGAGGCCGTCTGGGGGCAGAATTCTTTCTTTGCCTTTGTTCTTAAGTCCTTCAGATGATGAGATGAGGCCCACTGCATTATGGAGGGAAATCTGCTTTACTCAAAGTCTACTGATTTAAATGTTAATCTCATCTAAAAAATATCTTTACAGCGACATCCAAACTGGTGTTTGACCCAATATCTAGGTACCATGACTCAACCAAGTCAGCACAGAAAACTAACCACCACAAGGCCTTCCCTGGAATGAGAGGAGGCAGCCACCAGACTAAAAGGGATCATCTCTAGGGCAAAGGTTGACTACAACTGTACCGCCCACTAGAACTCCTGCAACAAATACCGGGTCAGTGGTTCTCTAACCTGAAGGCACTTTGACTAGAGACGAACCTGGTGCTTGGGACGGATGGAACCATCATTCACCTGAAGAAGCAGATGGAGGCAGCCTCCCAGGCTCAGGAAGAAGGTGAGGAGTTCACGAGTAACTGAGACGCTTCGGTGCTGGGATCTGCAAAGACATATCCAGTGAACGTCACTCAGGGTTCCTGCAGGCTGCCACCCACCTGAACACAGGAGCAGCCTGCAGAGTGTCTGATGAAGACATACGTCACACTGGAGAAGCCCATTTGTTTGCCCTCCACCTCGGGGTCGCAAGCCTGGGGACAAGAGTGCGACTTTCTGTGGTAGGTGAAAGGGGGCCACAGATCCTTCGTCCCTCCTCTCGCCAGAGGTAGAGGCAATTCCCCTCCACTTGAAACTGTGCTGGCCTTAAAAACTCCCTTGGCTAACAGAACGCAGCAGAGGCATCACTGTCAGTTCTCGGGAAAGCCGGCAAGCCTCACGTTTGTGCTCTTGGAGCGTAGCCATCACACTGTAAGGAAGTTCAAGCTGGCCTGCTGGGGAGGCCACGTGGGGAGGCCCGGGAGCACGAGACGGCATGTGGGGAGAGAGACGCTTTGTGCAGGGCATGTGAACTGAGGCCTCCAGCAGACAGGCAGCAGCCAGCCTTCAGACGTGTGAGAGACCCTCCCAGGCCTCCCAGGCCCATCCAGCCCCCAGATGGGTGCATAAGTGCAACCAGTTCTCACTGAGACCAACAGGAGGACCACTGGTCTGAGCAGAATCATGAGATACAAAATGTCGTAAGCCACTATGTCTTGGGTGAGTTGTTTGCTGCAATAAGTCATTAAAACATACAGATAACAAAAAAAGCAAGGGAATATTAAACAAATTTATTTAGAAAAATATTGACAGTATAAGAAAAGGAGAATGAAGATTTGATGTAAAAAAATGATCCACTCATGACTTAATTTGATGTAAATCATGCAAAGAATGGAAAGAGTCTAATGATCGGAGAAACAAGAGTGATTTGATGATGCAAAAGCTTGTGGGCGCTGGAGAGAATCTCATTTTTGCCATCACTGACTGTGAGGCTGGGGGGCATACGTTTTCTCATGTGCAGCTTTCAGGGTGGCTGAAGGAAGGCGGTTTGTCCTGTGGGAGGCATGTGGGAGAAATGACTTTGGTGGCTGTGTGGAGGAATATGTGTAATGAGTGCCCAGCCCATCCGAGCACCAAACCCTGGGAATAGCAGCAGGGAGCTTTGATGAGATGTTCTAACTGAATTTCTTGCTCCTGGTCTGACTTTGGGACACTGGAGCCCAAGTGCAAAGAACTGGACCGAAGGTACGCCGTGATGGCTCTGGTTACTTCAGTGCCGTGTGAAACCCAGCTGATGGGGAACCTGCCCATGGGAAGCTGTCTCCCTCCCACCCACAGGAAGTTACATCTGTAGAGAAATGAAGGCAGTTGGGAAGTGTAGCTCTCCGGGGAAGGGTGTCCCCAGATTGGGGTGAGTCTCCTAGGAATCTGATGAAAACAAAGTAAGTCAAGGGAAAGGGGAGGTTGGGAGAAAAGCGTTTACTTCTTAACAGTCACTAGCCAGGCTCCCATGCATCCTCATTCTTCGCCAGCCCCTTCCGGGTCCTTGGTGACTGACAAATGCCACACCAATTACGTACCAGGAATTCCCTTAGTTACCCTCTCTGAGGGGACACGAGGACCAGCCTGTGGTGGTGATTTGGGGAAAGGTTGTTTGTATTCTGGCAAATGTTGTGGGTGTGGGGGTACTTAGGTTGGGGAGACTACGTTTGGTCCAGTGAAAATACACATTATAATGTTACAGTTTCAACAATATGTTTTCAAATGTTTTGATTCTTAAATATTTAAGATGTTATAGTTTTTTCATTTCATTTTATGGATGGTAATATTTACCGAAAAGAAATAAATTTTTATAAAATCATGTATTTTAATTGTTTCCTTTCCTTATAAAATATTTTTAAATAAACTATATTTTTTAGGAGAGTTTTAGGTTCCCGGCAAAACTGAGTGGAAAATACAGAAATTTCCAATATACCTTCTGCCACACACACATCCTGCACCAGAATGGTGCACTTGCTACAGCTGTGCAATGCATGAGAGATACAGACAGATATGGCCCGTATTCTCCTGACAATTAAGTAGAGAATAAAAATTAAATGGGATGCTTATTTTACAAGGACCTTCACCCTTCCAGGATTAATATAGTGCCTGACACTCAGTTTTTATTGAGTCAAATTGTCCTTCAGTGCAAACGATGATACTGATGTCATATTCTTATGGAGAGATTATAGGGAAATTAATTTCCTGCTTATTTTCACAACCATTCCCATTTCAACCTCAAAATTAAAATAAAAGTAGAAAACATCGGTCTAGCGACACACTTAAACCAAGCTAATATGAGTCTTAAAGCAGCGTAAGTATTAATATGATCCGGGAGTCCCTTGTCCCCCAGAGCCTGGTGTTACGTAACAACCACCCAACGGCACGCACCCTCCTTGGCTCAGCGAGTGATTGGACAACAGTGAAGTACTGTGTCTCTCTCTAAAATCAGATCCAATTCATCTACCCAAGTTCAACTGCTTTCTCCTCTTCTCTCCCTAGAATCTCCTCTATTGAGGGTTTTCAAACCTTGAGTGAAAAGCCCCCCATCTGGACTGTTGTGACGATCGTGGTGAAGAGCACAGCGTGTCACTGTTGTGTGTTCAGCTGACACCACCTCCCTGTTGCCTGGCCCCACCCGGACTCTGGCTGCACATCTGTGGTTGACCATGAGTCTGATTTCACATTTTGGCTCTGCCATGAGCATTGTCACGGGGACTGAGCAGAAGTCCAAAGGATTATAAACAAGGGGCTGTTCAGCAACAAATATCAACATAAAATAAAATAGAAGCTCTTTGTCTTTGGTTCTTCGTTCTGATTCCCCTGGATTCCTGCATAAGGCTCCATGAAACCTTGCAGCTCTGTCCGCTGGATTGGTTTCCACCTAAATGCTCAACGGCTTCTCTGGAGAGAGATGGAAGCATCTGTCTTGGGGGAAAAGGATTCCCTCCAGTAGCTCTGCCCTATTGAACTTTGTCCAGCCGACCCGACACAGGGCAACAGAGGTGTGGGGAGATAGTCCAGACTCTCAAAACAATGCTGCTGGGGTCACCAACAGAAGAATGGGGGTGCACGTGTGTGGTCAAGCAGAGCAGGGGGCCCTGCGGCCTGCCCTGGAGAGCCGAGCGTCACTGGGGAGAATTGTGGGATGGTGGTGGGGAGTCCAGAGAGAGAGGAGAGAAGCAGCACCTGGTGCTCCCCGGGAAATCCTGTTCCTCACGAGCATGCCCCACGCTGGCAGCCCCCATACATGCTCTCTTCTCACCCTCATCCATGGGGCTTCTGGAAGGTCTTCCTCTGCGCCTGTGCTTCCCTGAGGGACCATATTCCCCTTAGAGTCCTTAGCAACTCGCAGTGCTCAAGATGTGGGTCTTGAGCATATTGCTTTCCTTGGTGACTGATTCAGCCTCTGTGGTCATGGGGTGCACACAGAAAGGTGAACAAAAGTAATGTGTTTGTTCAAGCAGAGGCTCCATGAAAAGGGGTGCATGTGTTTCCCTTTTTAAAAAAATTTTGGTGTCATTAATATACAATTACATGAGCAACATTGTGGTTACTAGATACCCCCCATTATCAAGTCCCCACCGCATACCCCATTCCAGTCACTGTCCATTAGCATAGTAAGATGCTGTAGAATCACTACTTGTCTTCTCTATGCTCTACTGCCTTCGCCGTAAATTTTGTTTTCAAAATACACAGTGATACTATATTCTTTTCTATTAGTGGAGTGGCTGACTCATTCTGGTCTGGCAGGGATTTTCCTGATTTTAAAATTGAAAGGTGCATATCTCACGAGACCCCTCAGTCTCAGGCAAATGGGATGGTTGATCATTATCTCTATAAAGGAAACTTGGAAGATTTCCATATGTTCTCTGATGGTAGGGTCTGTGTTTTCCCTATCTTTTTATCCCCTGAATAGAGCATCTGGCCTCACACATAACAAACAGGTGCTCAGCAGTAATGGGAGAGGAGTTTTCTCTTCTGGTTGTGTAGGTGGGTGTGCTGACATCCACGCTCTCTCAGCAGTTGCTCTGAAATGAGAAACTTTCATGTACTTAACTGAGCTAGAAACAAGTTGGCGGCTGTGAGAACAGAGATCTTTCCTATAGAAAAGAATCTTAGGTCTGCCTGGAGTTCTGGGACCCTTGGGCACAGACCCTGTCTCCTGCTCGGGCACTCTGGGAAAGGTCTGAGCCAATTTGTGCCCCAATTTCCTTATTTCTAATATGGGAGTCCCTGCCTCTTGTGATTGGGACAATTAAATGATAATATATACAAGGCACTCAGCATAGTGTTGACACATGCAGAACTCAACAAACATTGCCTCTTACTGTTATTATTATTAACCAGCTGGTCTATTTGCAAATGGTTCCTGTATTTTCTAATAATGTCTAGAAGTTAAATTAAGTGGGTGAAAAACAAAGCCCTCTAAAGAGAGGAATAGATGATATTTGAAAAGACCCTGATATTTGCATTGATATTTAAAATATTCAGTAAATGAATGAATAAACTCCAGTGGGGAAAGAATGACTTTGTCTCAGTTATTCGAAAAGAACATGGAAATTTTTCATAAAGAACAATTTTGACTGGCAGGAAAATGGATGATCAAACAGAATGATCTCTTTAGTCTCTGGATTTTATAGGCTTTTCCAACATTATGAAGATGTATGTGTCTCAGGGAAATAATTTGATATAGTTTAAAGGTCAATTAGTGAATTTTCCTAGTTTATGGAATGTGAGGCCAAAAGGAGAAATGGCTTGTCTCTATGTCCCCAACTTCAGCCCTTTCAGGAGACATCTGTATTTGGTAACATTTATTACTCATAAGTGTTCTTTAAAAAAACAACAACAAAAAAAACTTAAGGATTATATAGGATCTTTCAGGCCTGAGGGACTCTTTGGGAACAATTTGTTTATAGTAGCCAGTAAAAGGTTGTAAAATGGGAGCATGATTGATTTATTTTAGAGGCACAATTTCACCTCATCTCAAACATTCAGTTTGGCTAAGGAAAATCAATTTCTTTCCTAAAGTTTAAAAAAAAAATCATATAATGATGGTGCCTGGCTCATATCACACAAAAGGACACATATGCCACAAAGTCACAAATATCTATTTATTTGGGATTAGATGTAAAACTGGGCCAAGAGCAGATTAAAATGATCTGACTTCATTAGCCTAATTAGAGAGCTCCAAATTAGATTTTTGCAGCTAAATTCTTCAGCCAAGCAGGGTGAGCAGCTGTTGCCAGACACCGACCTCAAAGGTAGAGCTCCCACAACCGTCTGTTGAGCCCCTGGCCCCCCCCAAAGCTGACTCAATGAATAGCTGTGCAGGAAGCCCATGGGGCCACATCCTGCAGTGTTGGCTTGCTTTGACCAAAGGAACCCCTGCAAACATTGTCCCCGGGAGAGACCCCACTGACCTTTTCTTTTGTTCCTGGGACTTGTGTTCAGCTCTGCAGCAGGCCTGGCTACATAATTTGTGAGGCTTAGTGCAAAATAAAAACGCAGGGCTCCCTGTTCCAAAAGTATGAACACTTTCAAGACGCAACAGCAGGTCATTAGCCCGGCACGGGCCCTGAGCACCTGGACGGGCCCTGAGGCTGGCCCCTGCTCCGTAGTCCCAACCACTCATGTACTTCCCAGCTAAGCTATGGTCATTTCTCCCTCCCTCCTCTCAGGTTCTACAACACCCTTCTATAGAAGTTTCCCAACTCTTGATGGTTCAATTTAATGGTTTTTCAACATTACGATGGTGTGAAAGTCATACGCATCCAGTAGAAACTGTCGCTCCTAGTCAGCCGTGGGATCGTGAGGCCAACAGCCATTCTGCACCCAGGCAGCCATTCTGCTTTTCACTCTCAGTACAGTTTTCCATAAATCCCATGAGATACGCTACATTTTATTATAAAACAGGCTTTGTGGTAGATGATTTTGCCCAACTGTGGGCAACGTAAGTGTTCTGAGCTAGTTTAAGATAGGCTCAGCCAAGCTATGATGTTTGATAGGTTAGGTGTATTAAATGCATTTTCCACTTAAGATATTTTCAACTTACGATGGGATTATTGGGACAAACCCCATCAAAGTCGAAGAAGATCTATACTCAGGAATCGATGGCTGAAGTGTATATTGAGTGTTTTGTACACAATGCGTACACGATGGGACTATCTACCAGGTGAATGCCTCTTTATTTATCTTAATACACGAAAATGCAGCATGAAAGAAACACTATTCATGAAAGGAAATGTACTACCACCAACTGAAAAATATCAAAAGGTACACTAGCCTGGGGTCTGGATGTTACGGAAGGCTTCTGAGAAAGGCAGGGAAACATAAATACCATTCACAGAGTCCTGGAAGCCTGAGTGAAGAGCTATCATCTGACTTAAGAACACTGGCGATCAGCACGATCATGGACCAAAGTTTATGACAGAAATTCTGTCAAACATCTTTCTCACCAAAAGTAAATTCTATTACTTGAGCATCATAGTGTCCAATGAGGTAGAGAGAGAAAACCCAGACAAGCAAGACAGAAAGTCATTTGCGACAATATCAAAACAACTATGTGTCAGGATGACACCGAGTTTCAAAGGTAAAGGCTGACAGAGCAAGATGCCAACCAGCTCTCCTGGTAAGTTCACGCTTCACCTCTCCTTCCAGCGCCTGAACTCCTCTTCCTCCTCTCTGCGTCTACGTCTTCCTCTCGGCAATTTCACATGCATTGCTCTGACTCTGATCTCCAAGAAGGCTGAGAGAGAAACCCCAGCCCTGCCTTCCCAGGCATTAGCTGTGCCCCATCGTGTGCCTGCAGAGCTCCGCCACCCTTGGGCACCAGCAGCTCCCACCCCTCCGAGTCCTTGACCTCAGCACCCTTTGGCTCCCTTCTCTCTCTTCCCTTGCTCTTCACACTCACCCAGATGCCGACTATGTGGCTCGGACCCACAGGCTTCTCTGCACTCCAGCTTCTTTCCCTAGTGCGATCTAGTGACTGATCTCCAAGTCCCAGTTTCCCCGCTTCCATCACCTGCAACAAACAACAGGGACCTCTCTTGAGCTCCAATACTCTCCTGCTCAGAGACCTTCATATTTCCCTCAGCCCACAGAATAAATTCTGTCACTTGCATTTATGACTTCCTTACACTCACCTTGAACTACCTCCAGGCTTTCTCTTCCTGTAACTACTCCTTCGTGTGGATTCCGCCCTCCAGCTCAAACCACCATTCCTGACTTTGGAACACACTGTCTGACTCCTACCGCTCTTCTATTTGCCATTACTATGCCTAGAAAGGCCTCCTCCCGACGTCTGCTCGCCAAGACCCTCATGCTTCATGGCTCAGAGCAGGTGGGCCTGCTCCGCAGTCGCCCTCCTCAGCTGCTCCAGTTGCTGTCCATTTTCCCACTCTGGGAGGTCGGAATTCCTGTGTTGTACTTTCCAAACGGCACTTGCCACATCTCGCACTTTCCATCCTAGATCTTCCAAGCCACGTGAGGATAGGCTGTGTCTTGTTTTCCTTTAGTGAACTCAGTAAATTGCTCATTAAGTATCACTGATTCAATGCAGAAGTAGCTGTCACACGTGTCACGTCCAGCTTTACAATGTTTACCGTTTCACTCAGGCAGGAGCATCACCAACCACGAAGTCCGAGAAGTCAGTCTATTGGCACTTGCCAGCACCTCCTGCCACCTCTGCTCACACCAGCTCAGTCCACACCCCCGTCAGTCCTCCCTGGATTACTGAAGTAACCTTCCACCTGGGCCCTGTGTCCACCTTGCACCCCAAATATAACCTCCATACAACAGTCAGGTGATACTATTTAAATATGTTCCTTCTTATCCCCCTGCTTAAAACCTCCAGATTTTCTATAGAAGAAAGCCTTGGGGTCGTAATTTGGTTGGAAAGGAAGACTTGGGAAATTGTCTTCATGCTGTATTTGCACACCCAGAGCACTGCTTTTCAGTCAGAGTATAATAAATTGAGGCTGCTTTGGGATTGCTGATGGGGAAAGCTAACGTATTCCTCAAACCACGTGGCTGCTGGCCCCTGGCTCCCTATGGGAGTGCGCTTGTGTGGGAAGAGTCAGACAGGAGATGGAGACCCCTGCATGCCTGGGTCCTGCCTGGGTTGGAATCTACTAGAGGGTCCGTCTCTCTCTTGCTCCCTCCCTCTTCCTTCTTTTGCAACCCTGGCAACCCCCTCGCGTTCCTCCCCCTTCCTCCCCAGGGACTGCACGTCCAAGTGGAGTCCTGTGGGAGTATGCACCTGATCTGTGTAAGGACAGAGGCTTCTTGCCTGGCTTCCTTGGGTAGAGTTCCCACCTGAGATGGGAGAGAGGGGAGAAACAGAAACCAGCGCTGGAATTTCTACTGATACCATGAGAGAACTGTAGGGATCACGCAGGAATGAGAGGGACCCCATTCCATTGGGACTGCAGAGCAGTATCACGTTCACAGGTGCAAGGAGATTCTGCCAGCTTCCACAGACAACCAACCTCTTGTACTGACTGAAAGAGAAGAAAGAACAGTGTCTGTGCACCGCACCTGCAAGCAACTTCATGCACATTACTAATGAGAAAAAACAGTTTTATTCCAGTGCTTCGTGCTGTTGGAGGGAGGGGGAGAGAGAGAAATTTATTCTAGCACTACCTGCTAACAGTCTCACTGTCAATCCTAAAACAAGGCCGAATAACTTGTGCCTCTGAGACATCCAGGACACTAAGATATGTGTGTGGCTCCGAGCTATTTCTGTGACAATTCAGAGAAGTTGCTTTGGACTGAGATGTTAGTGACCCTTCACCATCCTGATGTATCTCCACATCTCTTCTGGAGGCCTGTTGGCTGCCCAGAGGTTGCTATTTATATCCAGGTGATGGTTTTGACTTTAGTTGGAAGATAAATGTTTAGCAGAGGTAAAAAGACGAGAGCTTGCCCTGGCTAACTCCCTTGTTTTGCTAGGCTGAGAAAAGAAGTCAACCGACCTACCTTACAGGCCACTTTTGGCTTTGCAAGCCCACGGAGAGGTAAGCTGCTGCCTGTGTGCTGGGCTTGCAAACTAGCAGGCATGTCTTGTGCTTCTGCAGTGACAGGTCCCTGTCGGTAAACAGGCTGGCAGCTGCCACATCCCCCTAGAAATCTTGCTGAGGTTGTCAGGGGTCAAAAGGGGCAGTCTGGCAACAGGATGAGAAGTCAGATAACTAGATCTGCCTTTAAAAACATTTGAACTGTCAAGCATTCGCTTGGAGGCTGCCGGTTATCAGTGCCTGCTGGGTATCAGGCGGGCAAGGCAGGAGCATCTACTGGGAGCACGCCATCTGGGCCGCAGAGGAAGGGGACCCATTTCCTGTCTCATACTGACTTTTCCTCACTTCTTCACTTTTTACTGTTTCCAAGTGGTAATCCCATTCTCCCAAGTACCTGGGCTCCAAACAGTTTCATTATCCTTGAAAACTTAAAAAAATGTAGCAATGTACATACAGGAAAATGGAAATCTACCCAGAGTCCTATTACCAGAAAAGGCCACTGTTATTGTTTGATTACATTTCCTCTTCGATGCAAATTGTTTGGCCGAGTTGAGAATACACAGAGTGTAATTTTCAGATTGTATCTTGCTTTTTTGTCCTGCTTAGCTCATGTTATAAACATTTTCCCATGTCATGAAAAATTCTTCATACAATAATGAGGGGGAAATGTATATTATTAGCAACTGATACAAGAATTCCTTTTAGGGGAAAACTTGCCTTTTTGGAGAAAAAAAGAGCTGCTCTGGGGAGAAACAGGGGAATAATTTGTCAGTTGCTCTAGAGAGAGAGACAGATGGAGAGAGCTGCATGATCTGAGGCCCCTTTGCAAGTCCTCATGACAGCAAATCACCCAAATCTCAAAAGGCTTGCAAGGAGGAGGAAGCCGATCTCAGGCAGCCCTGGTCAGGGCATAGGCACCCAGGAGCACTGGGAAGGCAAGAAGCTCTGGGTGATCTACACAGTTAATGGGCAAGAATTGCATTTTCGTAAGTTGGGGAACGGACAACCAGGGCCTGTTATTTAGATGTCTGAGAGACCCAGGGAAGGGCCTCTGAGGTCCCTAAGCTGGTATCAAGTTCACACTCACAAGCAGTCTTTTGACGGTCGCCTAGTGATCCACTAAAGGGTAGTATCACTTAACCGGCACTTTGAATAACTTCATGTTTGGATTATCTCCTTGGACTGTGCAAGCACTCCGTCCAATGGTACAAGCCCTTTAAAGGAATCTGTTACCCCCTCACCTGGTGGTCTTGAAGAATGTCTGCAAACAGGCAGTGGTGTGAAAGCCATTTCTCTGCAATCTCACCAGCACATACCTGCTATTCAGGATGTAGTCCCTGTAAGCCACTGCCTCCACAAAGCTTTTTTTTTGCCCATGTAGAAATAATTTGTCTTCTAAACCTTGAAATGTCTTGCCTTCACCCGCTAAAGGCAGTGTTTATATTCTGTTTGGTATTATCGTTATTAGCATACATATGGTAAGCAGCTTGACAGTAGAGTCTGGCCTTTCTTACGCTTGCCGTGCAATAAATATTGGAGGGCAGAAGCCCTCATTTCTTAAAAAGAGTGGCCAGTACCCGCCGCTCTGTATCTCTTGACCCAGATTCTTAAGAGGATCAGGTTCTACGCGGTGTTGTGACTGGCGACCGCACTGCTGAGGTGGCCCCTGGAGCCCTCTGGAGAGCGGGGGAGCCGGAGGGCCGCAGAGGGGGACAGTGGCATGCTGCCAGAAGGGGGCAGACGGTGCGTGAGGTGGGGCAGGACTCTTGCCTGGACTGCTAGCGGGAGGGGAAGTTGTCACCAGGAGTCAGCAGGGACACAATGAGAAAAGTCCGAATGACCTCACTTCTTTCGCTGCCTGTAGTATGGTTGTGCCACGCCAGGGCGATTCGAAGAGCTGGGAGTTTCTGGAACCTGGGCAAAGGGCTGGCACTGGTTCTTTGGATGCTCCTGAGGCAAGGTGTCAAAAGGTGGGATGGACCCAAAGAAAGACAAGCTAGTGCGTCCACAACTGCCTGGACACCTCCTCTGCCCTGTCAGGTCACAGAGCTGCACATCAATGGCTAGATTTTTTTTTTTTTTGGAGAGCAAGTGAAAGGCTTTTATTTAGAGGTAAAGCAAGAGGACAGAGTTCCTGGCTCATGCCAGGAGGGGACAAGAGAGCCTGGAGTGGTGCGTTGTCTAGGGGGTTTTTCTTTTTTCTTTTTTTCTTTCTTTCTTTTTTATTAAGATATTATTGATATACACTCTTATGAAGGTTTCCCACAAAAAACAATGTGGTTACTACATTCACCCATAATATTGAGCCCCTCCTCACACCCCATTGCAGTCACTGTCCATCAGTGTAATAAGATGCCACAGAGTCACTACTTTTCTCTGTGCTACACTGTCTTCTCCATGACCCAACACACACCATGTGCACCAATCATGATACCCCACAATCCCCTTCTCCCTCCCTCCCCGCCCACCCTCCCTCACCCCTCCCTTTGGTAACCGCTAGTCCCTTCTTGGAGTCTGTGAGTCTGCCGCTGTTTTGTTCCTTCAATTTTGCTTTGTTGTTATACTCCACAAATGTTGTCTAGGAGTTTTATAAGCAGTTGAGAGACAAAGGGCTAGGGATGTACACCTGCTAAGTGGTCCCAAAATGTGTATCTTTGAAGAGACATTAATTTTCTTATTAGTCTTCCTGGTTATTTACAAGAAATTGACTGCTCTGATTTCCTCCCAGGATAGCAGCTTCCTGGTCTGTGAGCATATCACTCAAGACTGCCTGCTTTGCTCCCAAGATGGGCTGAGTTATTGTCTGTTAAAGAGTATGTTAAGAAACTTACTTTTTAACTAATTGGGTTTTAAAATGCAATCTTATATTCAAGATGGAATCCTTCCTGTTTTTACTACATTGTTTTGGGCTTGCTTGTTAATTGCCCAGGTTGCAAATCACTTGACCAGGGCTGGAGGAAGAAAAGCAGCACCTGGGTAATGTCAGAAAAATAATCCGGGGCCCCCCAGCAGCCAAAGCAAATCCCATGATGGATTATCTTGCTTGGTTTTTTTCCGGAGGCCCTCCCTCTACTCTGTCTAAGCCCACAGTCCCTGTCTCACTACCCCTTCTACAGATGGAGACCCTAGCTGCTGCAAGGGGAAGGGGGTGATGACTGTTCTGGCTGCTTCCTGCTGAGAGGGGGCGCAGTGAAGGGTGCAGTTAGGTCCCCATCACTGGTCAGTCGGGAGGGCCTCGGGAGATGGGCGCTTCCACCTTGAACTCCCTTTCCATCACCATGTGCAGTTTTATGGCTTCAAAAGGATTTAGGAACCCAGCTCCATATCGGAGTAGTCCGAGGGGCTTCTGGACCTGACACAGCTCGGACTTGCTTTTGGAGGTCCTGGAGTGAATCAGAGACATTTTGTGAATAATTTGGAATGTACACACAATACTTAATTTATAGCACAGATCCCACCCTGTGCTGCTGTTAAGATGTCTAGTGTCATTCTTTTTTACACAACTGCTTGGTGCATTAGTTTAACTTCAGTATTTAGGAGAGCTATTCCTTGGATAGTATCATTTAAGGTCTTTTGAGTAAAATTGGTTAAGGATTTGATATGCCAAATAACATCTAAACCAAGAGACGATATGAAAAAGGAAGCTAAGTGATCATACCAACCAACAAAAAACACTTCTAGTCCATCGATGTTGGAGGCTTGGGAAGTTTGCAGGGTGTGGGATGTTCTTAGCCCACCATCCTTGCAAACAGGGAAATCCCAGAGTGCACCTCCCTGTCCACCCTGGAGGGAGCCACGGCCAGAGATGAGTCCCACAAGCCAGTGAGTGCTGTTTGGGGCGCGCCAATGGATACCAGGGCGGGTGTCCAGTCTGTGGCAAGCCAGTCTGTAGCCTGTAAAGTTATTATGTGTGAACAGTGGTCTTTGGCAGGCCAGCCTAAATATCGGGTGAAGCTTGGACAATGGTTATTAGAATGGTTTCTTTGCTCCCAGCAGACGGGGACCTTTTGAATTAAGCATCCTGCTGTTGGAGTAACCCAAAGGTACTCATCCCGGATTTGAAAAAAAACTTTCATATCTGTGATTATTTGCACAGAGAAATGGCACATTGGAGGCATTTTGCAGGTGAGGTAGAGCTATAATGGTAGTTAAATTCTTTATAGCATCATAGAAGGGAAATTATGCCCTTTAACTTATTGAGACTGTGGGTGAAAGGAAAGGAGCGACACACAGCAGCAATTCACCGGAGAATTCCGCTTTATTAGGGAAAGGTGCTGGGTTATATAGGAAGGGGCATGGGGTGATTGTGGGGTCACTTCTACGGGGCTGGTGGCTATTGGCTAGGTGCTGGGATTAGGGGGGCGAGGGGTGATTGGGCTTCAGGAGGCACCGGCGGGAACCGAGGACCCGGACGAGAAGCAGGAGGTTCGCCATCTTATGGGTGGGGGCCCTTCAGTGGGCATGAGAAACTGCTTTGATAAAACAATTAGAAAACCCGTTGCAATCTTTCAACATTAAGAGCAGACTAATAGTTTAAGAAAAACTATCTTTTTAACAAACAGAAAATAAAATTCTAAATTTTGCTGTGTACTTGATATCAAGACTCATTTGCTTTAATCTCATAGCACGACCATATCAATTCTTCCACAAACTTTCTACGACTTTCTTTTTTTACATTCAGAAATTTCCCTCCTCAAACAACCAGCTGCACCTCAGAACAAAGTTACCTTCTTTTACCCTCAATAAAATGCATTGCGATTCCCTGTACCTTCCTTCTTTTATCAAAACACGCATCTTTTCTAGCATGCAGAGATGTTTTCCTTATTGTTTTGAGTAGTTTTAATTAGAACTTAAAACCATTAGGAACTTAAGTTTTCAGTGAACACTGAAAAGTAAGCTATTGTAAACTGTTACACTAGCATTCTTTAAATTGACAAATTTATGAACACATTTTATAATTTCTGGAAACATGTACTTTACAGCACAATTTCTCAATAAACACAAAATACGTCTACTTAGCAAAACTTAAGTTTTAGGTTACCACAAAGATTTTCAAGCTGTTTGTAGGTATACACTCTGTAACGCACACTTATTAAGAAGTTCAGTTACTATACTTATTTAGTTCACTTGTTCTTAACATCCGTGCTAGATTACTTACAAAAGCTTCACTAAACATGACAAAGTCAAGTCTCTCCTTAAGCATTTTTTTCTTTTGAAAGATTTAATAAGCCAGCCTATATTGCAGAAGATAAATTTCTTTTGTCTCAGGGAGTCTAGTTTAAAAGCCTCCTAATTTTTGAGGATAATGATGAACCCAATAAATAGAATAGATTTCCAATAAAAGGATTTAGAAAACCAGTTTTATATTGTAGTAGTCAAAGGACTTTTGACCATTTTCCTTCCTTGTGGCAAAATAAATTTAGCCGCAGAACCTTATTATATTGTATACTTCTCTCAGGGGCCAAGCCTCTCTAATCAGAGCATTTGTATTGAGGCCAGTCTGGTGTGCAGAAGATAAGGCACTTCTTTTTCAGGATTTGGGGATCAAATTGCTCCAAATTCAGAATGCATGCCAGAGGTGTGCCTGACTTTAAACTTGAAGAGGACACTCCCATCTGGAAGAGAGAGAGAAGGACAGGTGGGCAACACCTGGTCGGCCTTTTCTGTGAGAGTGTCTCCTCCCCTTGGAGCCCAGGTGACAGTGGTCAGTCACCTCCTCTGCCGGGCCTACTGGACTTAACCACTCCTTACCAGTGTGGCCTGTACCTTGCCTTGATTTCCCTCTTGCCCTCCCACTAAGCAAGAGTCCCCTCAGAGCTCTGGGTTTAGTGGGACTGAACCAGTGTGCTCCTACTTTACACCTTTTGGGAATTCTAATCCAGACCCTGATTTCTTCTGCACAGGCTTTAGCAGAGTACACTCGGGATCATTCTTTGAGAGGCCCCTGCCTGTGTGGTAAGTGCAGGGACTGTGTGACCTCTCACTGGTCAGTCAGACACAGGCCTGTTCCACCTCCCCAGGGGCTGCAGAAAAGGAAATGCCGTACCCCAGGATGACTGCCTTTAGGGAAGAGAGGTCAGCAGAATAGAGCCATTAACATGTTGGGCTCAGTTTTCAGCTTGACTGCTTTGCAAACCTCATTTACACTGCACAGGAGAAAGCGGCTCGGTCCCAAGAGGACTGCTTTGAATGGGGAGCAGGGGAACTTTTTCTAAGGCCAAAGATAAAATTCAGACAGAGGCTGCCACGGACAGTTATGAAGGGGGGGGTGCCTATACTCTCAAACACCAGTTTCTGCCAGTGCCTGGGAATTATCCTGCTAGTCACCCACTGTAAGAAATCTGACCTGTCAGGCAAAGAGGTTGTGGGTCATCCGCGACTCTTGCACAGGCAGCAGCCTAGCTGAGGTTTACTCAGCGCCATCAGATCAATCGGCCAGAGCCAAGATCCAAGGACCACTGTCTACTGGTCCGATCTGCCCTCGGAGCCCGCAGATTAGGATAGGAAAGTAGGAAGTCGGCTCAGCCACCCCCCGACATTCCTGTAGGGGATCGAGGAGGGGCAGACACCCAGAAATCTTTCACCCAGGACCTAAGACAGGTCGCCGGTGTTAATCGTCTTTTAAGTGGCTAGCGGGTGCCCAGACACATTTTTATGAGATAAAAAGTAGAGCATTTAGTCAAGCATAAGAGTGAAGCATAAATCTCCTACCTTGCGGTGGTGAACATGGGGTTCCGTGAGATTGATGAAGTTAGAAGTACACAGAGAGCATGTAGAGAAAGTAAAGAGCACCCCTGCCTCACTCAGAGGCCAGGGTGGCCTGAAGAAGCAGGCTGGACGTCAGAGAGACACAGAGAGAGTCACTCTCAGGGATACCCAGCGGGGCTGTCGGGGTCTGAGTCCAGACACGCGGGCCTTTGAGAAGCCGCTGAAGTGCAGCCTCAGCCTGGACTCTCGCAGTTGCCCACGGCCTTCCTCAGCCACTTGCATCCAAGGAGATGCCTCTGAAGGGGAATCCTGGCCTCCACTCAGCTGACTTTCCCAGCTCCCAAGGGAGACACAGGGGAACCTGTCGCTCGAGACTTTGAGATCGGCAGCCCAGCTAGTCCCATGTAAGTGGCTGACAAGCACCCGATGTTCTGTGCCATAGATGGCTTCCTTCTCTAAGGACAGTGAAAGAAAAAGTCAGGATTGGATGCCAATACTCACCTCCAAAGTTATCCTGGATGAGCCCCCAAAAATGATGCCGGGGTTCTTGTTTGCAGAGTTGGAAGAATGAACTTCGCAAACACTCAAGGTAGGAGGGCAAGTGAGAGGCTTTTATTTAGAGAGAGAGCGAAAGGACAGAGCTCCCGGCTCAGGCCAGGAGGGGACAAGAGAGGACCCCAATGGCTAGACTTTAACGTGGACAGAGGTTTGACTGGTGCCCCCCCAGAGCTTTCCTTCTTGGCTCTCCTGGGCCAACAGTTCTAACCGTGACTGGGAGGAAGGTGTAGAAGGAGGAGGTAAGTCATGAGCCAAATGTAGGTTTGACTGAAAGCTGGGAAGACACGTGAACACAGCAGAAGACAAGGTCTGGATCTTGAAAGGCTCAGGGAGTCAGAAAGCCAGGCCTGATTTCAGAAGCAGGCATTTAACACGGGCCCTTCAAAACAACTGTGCAGCTGCAGGGTGGTGGGCATCAGATGCCAGGTGACAGAATTTTGATGTGACACTGCGAGGCAGTCAAAAACTCCATTTGACTCAACCTATATTCAGAAGACAGGAAGGAGGTGATGGTCTTTCTGCTCTGGGCAGGCCTGGGCACAGCCTGGAAGGTGACATTAAGTTCTGGGGCACATCAGAGGCAAAGACAGGATGGTTCCCTATTTCATAAGGAGCAAGAAGGCTCAAATGAAAAGCAGAGAACTCAGAAATACATGCCACGTAGTTTCGAATACCTGAGAAGCATCATCTGTAAGCGTGCACGAACTTATTTGCCAGGTGGCGTGGCTTTGGTAAATGATATTTCCCCGATGTCCATAAACAGCGCCCTCATCTCACAGATTCTCTGGCTCTCTGGCCTTGTCACTCTCCAATGAAGAGGTGGCGTGTAGTTACCATCCCCTTGAATTCAGGCTGGCCCTGAGGCTTATTTACCAGCAGAATTTGGTGGATGGAGCACTGGGTAACCTCAGAAGCTGGGCCTTCACTGTGACACAGCTTTCACCTTCACTGATTGAAGTGCTTGCTTTTGGGGTCCAGACGTCATGCAAAGAAGCACAAGCTGGTCCTTTGGTAGAGAGCCACACGGAGCCTTTCTGCTGTTGGTGCAAGTGGAGACATCCTGGTTTCCCCATTCTAGCTGCTGTCACACTGCAACCCCTGGGGTCCCCGGGTAATGCCAAGGGAAGCAGATAATCTGTGCTCAGCTGAGCTCTGAGGAAATAGCTGACCCACAGAGCTCTGAGCAAATACGACGGCCATTGTTCAAAGCCACTGAGTTTTGGAGTGGTATGTCATTCAGCAGCAGGCAGGCAAAACAGTGATCCAGAAAGTAGACCATGGAGCCAGACTGTGCGGCCACTACGTCCCAGTTTCCTTTCCTGTAAAATAGGCAGGACCAACCACAAGAGATTCCTGTGGGGATTCAATAATGCAATGCCTGAGAATCACTTGGAACAATACCTGGCCCATAAAAATTGTCTAATCCAGTGGGTAAAACTAGGACTAAGTGATAAAAGTGGTGAAGAGACAAAATAACTGAACTCTGTTTTGAAAAAACCTTTAATGGAATTGTGCAGACATGGAGTGAGCAGCCTGTGGATGTGGTGAGGTCCCTTCCCCTGGGCAAATGCCAATCATGAGTGGGCTTTGGGATCAGGGGTCAGCAGCCTTGAGGTGCTGTGCTTCATCATAGGGGCCATGCCTTTGATGGAGGGAGGTGTGGCCAGTTCATATGTGTTCAATATATTTTTCTTGAACTGACTTGAGCTAGACACGTAAGAAGTACTCACCCAGTTAGATCATTACAATTTTCAGATGACCCAAGCTATCTTATTTGACATAATGTCTTCTCATCGACCAGTAATCGTCCTGAGCACATCCTTATGAGGTCAGCATTGCCACTTCTGTAAGATGAAGAACTGGAAACAGAAGAGCCACATGGCATGTGAATCATTGAATGGACTGCTGAGAGCATCTTGCCCGTGGATTCAAGGCTGGAACACAAGGCCCAAGGCACTCAGCTTCCTTGCTCAGCAAGGTGGGGCTAAGAGTGCCCCAACCTCCCCAGATGCAGGGGTGAGGGGGCACAAGAACAGCTCTCCCTACATTCCTTTCCAGCTTCTGAGATAACAAAGCAGCCTTATGCCCTCCCTGAATTACAGAGGTTCAAGGAAGGAGGAGCTACCTATTCAGTGGTTACTGAAGACAAAGGAGGTCTGGCCTGTAATACATATCTCAGAACTGTTCCCAGGGCCCTGAGAGATAGCAATCCCAACTCACTTGCTGACCATTTCTTACCAGGTCACTCGAGGGCCGGGCTGAGATAGGGACAGGAATGAGCTGGCAGCAGCTCTGGGCAGCCAGGCAGGGCCCCTGCTTGCTTCCTGCATTATTAGGTTTCTCCATTTGGGCATCAAAGGCAGCGGGCTTGGGGCTCTAAATGAGGACAGACTGACCCAAGAAACAGGGACAGGTGGTCACTTTGCTACTTACTCTGAAACCCCACATGGGGTATTTTAATAGTGTTCTCCATCTGTCCAACCTCGGGGGTTAATCCCTTCCTAATCTGAGCTGTAATGTAATAATTGGGTAATCAGACAAGACACTCTAAAGCCCAGGCCATGGTTCTGTGGTTCCTTTTGCCTGGACGTTTCTTTTATGAGAGCAAAGTATAGCTGACCTAGAAATTTCCTACTGGAGTTCAGTCTTCCACTAAACAAAAGCAGACCTCCTAAGAAGTTTGCATGTTTAGAAAGCACGGCCCTCCTTCTTGAGGGTAATTTCAGTCACTGCTCCCTGAACACGCCAGAATGAGAGCTGCCAGGAGACCACATGATCCTGCTCTTTGCTGCACACACACACACACACACACACACACGCACGCACGCACGCACGCACGCACGCACACACACGCAAAGTGGAAAAAAAGGTTCCTGGTTAGCTTGGGCTAATGTCCTGGTGTGTGTCCAAGAAGCATCCCAGAATGAATAGATCTGCAGAGATAGCTGTCTTTTGAAAAATGTAACCTTATTGTGGCGGGTGGCAAAAGGAAACATTAATGAAAGCCGCATGAAGCCGGATCAGGGACTGAACCTAAAGCACACGAAGAAAACCCAGTAGGTGGTTAGGATCTGGGACAGAAATAAGCCTGGTTATTTGGGGATTAATCCATCATGGAGGAAAACAGATTCTTTTCTTCTAAAGGAGAAAAAACTAACTCTTAAGGGAAGACACCTTGGGTGGTGCTGGCCTAGCACCTGGGAACAAAGGTACTGTCAGTTTAATCAGCGGACACATTTCCACTGAAATAAGTCTCACAGTGGCCAGGCTCCCGGTGGCCATCGAGGGCAGGCACCAGTTATTCATGACAGCACTGAGCACACAGTAGATGCTCAATAAATGCTAATGGATGCAGCTATGGCAACATGGAGGCCCTTCCTAAGATACTTTGGAGGTGGCAGTAACCACAGTCAGACACTTAATTTAGTCTCTTTCAAGCATTTACTAAGTATATTTGCTTTGACCGAAAAATACTGTCTCTGAAGGAAAAGGCTTCAGGGTGTGGAGAGAGCTCGGAGCCTGCAAGAGAGATGGGAATGTGGAGGTCCTGAGATGCAATCTATTACCTGTGGGAGGGAGAAGCCCAAGGGAAAGTGAGCCTGCCGGGATGTGGAATGCTTCCTTTCCCCAGCTCGGCTGTAAGTGGCTCGACTGGTGGCAGATTCTGCTAGCCGTCTGCCTGATCTGTTCTCTCCTTCCACAGGAATGCAGCCAGGCACGAGTTCACCCCATATTTCCCACTCCTGCAATGGATGTGGCCATTGACTACCACCACTTGTCACACCAGAATGTGAGAGTTAGGGACGCACACCATGGCTGAGTAAAAGCTTCGTCCAGGGTCTCTTTCCCTTCCAAATGGCTAGATGCAGACGACCACCAGACCCTGGGGGAGACCCAAGAGGCTGACGGCTGGGGCCCTGGGCGCTCACGCGGAAGACACTTCCCTCATTGACTTGAAGACCTGCCTAGAATGGGTAGGTGAGCAAGACTTCAGTTGGCTTGAGTCTGCATATTTTGGAATCTGTTACACAATCTGGCACAATCTGAAGTAACAGAACAGAATACTGAGAACTGTAATCCCCCACCACCATATAATTCAAAAAGAGGAGATCTTGGCCTGGAAAATGAGTTCTCAACCTCTGACTGAAGACTGAGTTCTCCAGTGCAGCTCTGCAGATAGCACCACATTCCCTCTCATCACAGCCACATTCCCTACAAGTCAGGGACCATTTAGGAAAGTGGGCCCCAGCCATGACAATTGATGTCATGTAGGAAATGCCTGACCCTTTATGATGTATCATGGGAATCTGCTGTGTCGCAGAGGCGCAGAGGAGCAGGGGCCCCACTTAGTCCATGAGGGACGCATAGGATCCCCTAGCTGCGCTGGCGGAGCAACAGACCCCAGGTGATAGCTACAATGCATACGATTGCAGAAGGACAATAACATATCCAGGGAATGCGTTCACACTTGTTGGAACACAGTCTACGAAAACAAGTGTGTTTGTGGGTTGCATGCCAGAGGATAGGATGAGACGGGCCTGGGATATCAGATTACAATAGGCAGACAGAGATGCAGAAAAAAAGAAAACAAAAAAACAAGATAAGATTCTTTTTGAAGTTCAAAATAAACTTTTGAAGCCCACGGCAGTATCTTTTGGGGGGAAAAGGATTTTTTTATTTGCACAAGTCAGAGTCATTTAAACTTCAAGAGCCATGGTCCCAACCCAAGTGAGAAATATAAAGAAGGCCTATGTTTCTATCTGCTGGCCCAGATTACTTAAAACCCTGAACCTTTGGGGAATGGGAGGAAAGGAGTTGGACAGGAAGAAAGAGCACAGAGGGTCTTTAAGAAGGGGCGCTGCTCCAAAGGAGTGGAGACGGCACTCCCGCAGTGCCCCTGGGGCCCAGGAAGCTGAGGGTAGAGAGGACCTGCCCTGTCCATCCACAGACTTTGGGCGTGCCCCTTGTGCCATCGTGACGGGCCAGATGTTACGACGTGGGGCATGGGCAGAACCACAGTGGCAGGGGAAAGCAAGGGAGCTTCCTCCTGGTTTTGAGACTGCAGTGGAAGTAGCCGAGAAAGGGAGCCAATGCTCCCGAAAACATCCTGGTTTTGAGGAGACGACAGGCAGAGAGCAGCTTGTTCACGTAGCAGGAGACGAGGTGGGTTTTCACTCACTTGCGCAGTTTGTGCTCCTGAACTCCTGTGCCCTGTCTCCTCATTAACACCTGTGGGCTCCCACCTCAGACTTGGGTTCTAGTTTGCATCTGCTGAGTTTGGCTACTTGATAACATGCAGTCATCTGTGCCAAAGCTTGGCATCCCGTCCAAACGCCCTCGGCTATCTGACCTCATTCTACCCTGATTTTGGCTTCCCTGCACCCACCTTGGTGCTGACAGATTGGAGAGATCTCACTCCATTCTGCATTCTGAGGTAGAATATTTTCTAAGAGTAGCTCTGCAAATAGCAGACCAGGGGAAAAGGGAACTATTGCAAGGAGCAGACCAGTGGTTATGGTGTTTCTTGGGCCACTCTGGCTTATGTTGCAGGGAATAGAATAGTAATAGCCACTGCTTGCTCTTATTGTATCTCTACCATACTTAAGTTCCTCCTGGATGGTCGTGGGAGGCCCCAGGGGTCTCACATATGTATGCCAAGGTGGAGTCTTCTTGGCCAACACAATTTTTTTTCTTGTTTTCTCTGCTACCCGTGGTGCCCCTCATTGCTGGGGCCATAGATGACCTTGAAGTCTGCCCATGCTTGCTGGAGCAGCCCACACCATCTGAATGGGAATCACCAACTCAAGCCAAGGGCATTAGTGATTATGTCAAGGGCACTGCTGGCCGAGTCAAAGTAAGGAAGATGCCGTCACTAGGGCTGGCACTGGTATTGTTTTGGGTTGAACTGCATCCCCTGCAAAAGACAGGCTGAAGCTCTAACTCCTGATACCTGTTGAGTGACTTTACCTGGAAATAGCATCTTTGCAGTTGGGACTAAGACACAAATTAAGAGGAGGTCATGTCAGAGTAGTGTGGGCACTTACTCCAACATGACTGTGAAGTCCTTATAAGAACTGGAGAGAAACAGACACACATGGGAGAGGACATCACGTGGAGATGGAGGCAGAGTTTGGAATGATGTGTCTGGAAGCTAAGGGACAAATGATTGCTGGCAATAACCAGAGACTAGGAGACAGGTGTAGAAACTGGCCAATGCTGGCGTTGCCAGCTGCTGCCTAGCCTGTGGCCCCCGGGACCCACCAACATCACAAGGAAGTATGCGTTTTGTGTTATTTGGTCCTTCATTGTGCACTCCTTTGCCCTAGGATCTGGGTACAAACACCAGGGGCCTGCGCAGAGGTGACATCCTGTGAGTGACGACCTGCTATATGCAGCCCACCTCACTCCCTGAGCTTCCTAGTCCCTCCAGAGCCCACATGGGATTCTGTCTCCTCTTAAGAGGGGGCTCTTTCCCCTCAGCAACCTCAGCTGTGCTCTAGGGTTAATATGAAAAATTATGAGTTGTGCTGGCCTTTTTACATTGCATGCTCCTAATTAGAAATTTTCCTCTGTATAAACGTATACCTGGAGGAGCTATTAACCCCCAGTGAAAGCTGTTGTTCTGAAAAATCAGAAATCAAAATATGCAAAAGAACTTTGGTCTACCTCTGGGCTAATTGAGCTTAGACCTGGCTAGTTCCCATCTGCTGGCCCTGGCCTAGAGCCTTGTCTTCACCACAAAGGGGGTACAGGAGAGTGCCAGTAGCACTGACCATGGGTGAGGTTCCCTATAACGGGCAACCACATGGTCCTCTCCTGGCACCTTTGCACTTTGATTTGGAGTCTCCGCGTACAGGAACCCGCAGCAGCCGTCAGGGAGCAAGCATGGGCCCCAGACACGTGGACAGAATTGACTGTAGGGTGAGGGTCAAGGTTGGCAAAGCTGGGGCTCTTTCGGAGATCCCCACCACGAGGACATCTGAGGGTCTTCACTTGCATCATAGGGTTTCTGAAGCTCAACATGGAGGGGCATTCTGGTGTGTGTGTTGGGGTGGTGGACACAGACAAGAGCAGGCAGCCGACGTTGCCGCGTTGGCTGGGGTACAGAGCAGACTGAGTGGTCTCTAGGTGGGAGGTGTTGACTCCAGTTTAAGTTCATCTGCAAACTTCATTGATCAAACATTGCCCCTTAAAACCTAAGACAAATTTAAGGTAAACCCAGTAGCCTCCTTAATGGGAGTGCTGGCAGGATGCAGGGAGCCCCATAGCTACAGCCCCACGGTGGCTCCCGAGGCAATTCCTCACTTGCCTCTTCCGTGTTCTGTTCTGGGAGGTACCCCTCAGGCAGACAGTTCCACCAGCGAGCTCAGGACAAAGGCAGGGGCTGTCAGCCCGAAAAGGAATCGATGATGAAGGTAAGCTCTCAAATGTTCCCTCCTGTGTGTCTCTTACCTTTATTTCTTGTTTTGATTATCCTGCTCCAGAGCCCTGAATGAATGGCAAACACTCCCTTGTGCCAAAAAAAAGAAAAGCACACATTGCTCCAGCAAAATCCGCTTGCTGTTTACATTTGTGAAGCATCCTATCGTTTAGGAACAGCTTTTTCCTGAAACGTATTCCCTCAGCCCCTTTGTCTATCCCTGTCAACTCTCATTTTCTGTTCCCTCTCTAAATTGGGGCAGGGTGGGCTGGGACAGGGGTGGGGAGAAAGAGTGAAGGAAGAAACCAGAACCCCCCAACCGGGTGCTTCTGCTAAAGTGATCTCCACGGTCAGGATCCGACTTTCAGGGAAAAAGTCACCATTTTGTACAAATGCAATCTTTGCTTCCCCCCTTGCTTGCTGTGCAGAGCAGTTTAAGGAGGAGTAACCCTCTGCGGTGGCTCCTTACGATGGCCTTTGACTGCAGTCTGCTGCCCACAGTTTCACTGGGGCTCTGACCGTCCTCCTGCACTGCAGGGTCGAGGGCCCTGGGGGGACGGGGACTTGCTCTCCTAGGCTGTCTGGTTCTTCCAGTGAGGTTGTAGGCTGATCTCACTCTCCTTTATCTGATAGTCCCCACAACCAGGACCTGGGTTGGAGGTCATTTGACGGCCCTCACTCACACGGCTTCTAAAGCCCACCTTGTGCAGAGCCTTCGGATGGGTCCGAGTTTCCCCACTTTGTCCTCCCTTGGGACCAGTGACTCTCCCACCAGTGCACCTTCCCCTGACTGAGGACTGCTTGGTCCCTTTCTCTTTGAGTGTCCATGTCCCAGAGGAATGATAGCCATCTCAAAGTCCTGGCCAGATTTCTCCCAGGAAGCCCAAGGATTCTCATGCAGATGAGACTCACCCTCAGCCTGTCCTGGTGGGTCAAAGATCCCCAGTGGATAAGCAGGTCCACCTTCTCCCAACTTGCAGAATGAGGGATGGAGCAGGGGAGATTTTTTGTAGGCTACTTCATGTTTCCCTGATCCCAGTCATAAACTCTTTCAGGCGGACACAGTTACGTTGTAACCCACATGCCTAAGCGATTATACGGTATGTGTAAAAGAATTGAGAAAGACTTTCAATTGCTCTCCAAAAGGTTGTGAAGAAATAACAAATGAGTTTCTCTTTATAGTCCTTTGTGAGTGTTCTCTGCCCATGGCAATGAAAACTCTGATTCATCAGCGCAAGTGGTCCATGAGCACTGGGAAACCCTCTGCTCTCTGCTCTCCTCCCTGCTCTGCGAGTCCTGCGTGCTAACTGCGTGCTAACAGCAGCAGAGAGCTGGTGGGATGCAAATGCTGGGAATGACAACCTCTCTGGAACCTAAACTCACTGATTTCTTAATGTTATAAGAACACTGGTCTTGATAAAAATCGACAGAAAAGGGCAAGTGTATAAATAATAACCCATGGCCTAAATTCAAACTAACTGTGCTCCATGCTACAGAAGCTGCAGTGACTGGCCCGCTATTAGTAAAATTCCAACTTCAACCTATGAGGGATGGGGCTTCCGGGTATAATGCAAGTTGCACACCAAAAAACGAAGCTTGAGATGATTGGGAGAAGACTGATAGTTGTATGTATGTAAATATCACCTTTTATTAAATAGTATTTAATGAATACATAAATAATATATAATAAATATCCTCAGTAGTATTAACTAATATTAAACATATAAAAATTATTTGTATGTACATGCTTCAAATTTCTTTTATTGCTGATAAATCCTCCACTGAGGTCATGGAATTAGGTGTCAAGGTTACAATACCAGCAGTCACCTTCAAAGCTGGAGCCCAGAGAAGGGCCCCACACTGGGCTTTTTCCTGGGACAAGGATTTCCTTTTCCCCAGATTAGTGGGTCAAGCTGCAGAGATTCCCAGGCACTTCGGGACCCTGGCAGCCTCTTCCTGTCCCACAGGGCAAGGGAGCTGCAGGAAGCCCTGGGGCTGCACTGACAGCAGGATAAGGCACAAAGCCTGTGTCGAGCTGAATGGAAAAGGCAAAGGCAGAAGGGACAGGACCACCTGCGGAGTGGACCCGAGATTCCCAAACTGTCTTCCGTCCTCTACTCAGCCACTGTGAACAAATGCACGCTGGGCAGTGGCTTCTCTGACCTCACCCCGAGTAGCTGGAGTCTGGGATAAAAGCCATGGCTGTCCCAAAGGACCAGTCAATTTCCACCCCCACGGAACTGTCACACTCTCTTTGCAGAGAGTTGCTAATTAGTATGTAACTGAAGTCTGGCGTTTTGGTAGCAAGAATCAGAACCGCAATAATAAGGATTCGTCATTGATCTGGGGATTGTGCTCAGCGCTGCACAAGACATGGATGTAAACAGACACGCTCCGTGCCTGCTGGGCTCGGTACCCAAATGATAAGGGCTTGGGGAAGGCAGGAAGACTCGTGGAGCCCAGGGAAGGTGATGAGAAGAAGACGCATTTTGTTGTTGGGTTGGATTTCTTGGTCCATTTTGGGGGCCTTTTGGGTTCGGGTTCTGGCTTGTGGAAGGAGCAGATCTGGAGGTGGAGTCTGAAGGTGGGTAAGACTGGGCGGAATTTGAATCCCAGAATTGCGACTGTGATGTCTGCCACCAGCTGGAGGCTCTGTTGCCTGCTCTCGCCACAAACACAAGCTGCCGCACAAAGCCGGGGCGGCCGCGAAGCGGGGTAGGGTGTTGCCTAAGCCCTGGGCGGAGGGGCGAGGGTCTGCCCTGGGCGCTGCCTCCGCGGCCGCGGCGGCGGAGCGAGCGGCTCGGGCTGGTGCGCGGCCGGGTGACAGCAGCCTGGCGCGAGCCCACGCTGACGACAGCCGCTCCCCCGCGCGGTTGCCATGGAGACGGGCGAGCGCGGCGGCGGGGCTGTCAGCGCGCGCGGCGTCCGCGCGTCCGCGGGGGTCTGCAGGAGGAAGGCGGAGGCCGGGGCCCGGACCCTCGCGGCAGACATGGACTTGCATTGTGATTGTGCTGCCGAAACTCCGGCCGCCGAGCAGCCGTCGGGGAAGATCAATAAAGCTGCTTTCAAATTATTCAAGAGGAGGAAATCGGGTGGCACCATGCCCAGCATATTCGGGGTCAAAAACAAAGGGGACGGGAAAGGCTCGGGGGCGCCGGGCATGGTGCGGAGCAGGACCCACGACGGGCTGGCAGAGGTGGCGGTGCTGGAGAGCGGCCGCAAGGAGGAGCGGCGCGGCGGCGGGGACTGCGGGGGCCGGCCGGCCCCGGGGCCCCCCAGGGCGGCTGCGCCCGGCCTGGGCGCCCTGGCCGGCGGCTCGGTGGCCAAGTCGCACAGCTTCTTCTCCCTTCTGAAGAAGAACGGGAGACCCGAAAACGGCAGAGCCGAGCCGGCGGACGCGAGCAGGGCCGGCGGCAAACAAAAGAGGGGGCTGAGAGGGCTCTTCAGCAGCATGCGCTGGCACAAGAAGGACAAGCGGGGCAAGGAGGGCAAGGAGGGGCGCGCGGGCGCCCCGGGCAGCCTCATCCTGCCGGGGTCGCTCACCGCCAGCCTGGAGTGCGTCAAGGAGGAGCCGCCCAGGGCCGCGAGCGAGCCGGGGAGCCCCCGCGGGGACGCGCGCCCGGACCCAGCAGGTGAGCCCGCGGGGGGAGAGCCGGGGCCGGCGCCCCCCGGCCGCCAGCCCGCCAGCCCCGGGGGCCCCGCCGCCCCGGGCGCGCGGGGAGAGGACGCCCCGCGCGCAGAGAAGCCCCAGGCGCCCCCCGAGCCGGGCTGCGGCGAGGGCCCGGCGGCCGAGGATGCTTCCAGGACGGGGGACGTCCCGATAACGACCGTCCCCCTTGTCGACTCCGAAAGCGGCAGCGGCCGGGCGTCTGCCGTCCCCGACCCTTCCTCGGTCGACCCGCCCTCAGACCCATCGGCCGATCGTATTTGTTTGATGTTCTCTGACGTGACTTCACTGAAAAGCTTTGACTCTCTTACAGGCTGTGGAGATATTATTGCAGACCAAGAGGACGAGGCAGGTCCCAGCTGCGACAAGCATGCCCCCGGGCCAGGCAAGCAGGTTCTCTCTAAAAAGAACCCCAGCGTGGTGGCCTACCAAGGAGGAGGGGAGGAGATGGCGAGTCCGGACGAGGCGGACGACACCTACCTCCAGGAGTTCTGGGACATGCTGTCCCAGACCGAGGACCAGGGGCAGGGGCCCCCAGACGCGGCGGCCAAGGCGGCGGCAGCCCCGGAGGCCAAGGTGGTACCCGAGGCCTCCAGAGACGCCAGGGGCGCAGAAGGGGCCAAGGACGCATCCTCGGCCAAGCACAGGAGGGTCAACCGGATTCCCACGGAGCTCCGCTCGAAGGAGGAGCCTCACCACGTGGAGAAAGAGCAGCAGGAAGGCATCCCCAACAGTGACGAGGGCTACTGGGATTCCACCACCCCGGGCCCCGAGGAGGACGGCACCAGCAACGGTAAGAAGGCGGCCATCGCCCGGGACAGCTACAGCGGCGACGTGCTCTACGACCTCTACGCCGATCCAGACGGTAGCCCAGCAGCCCTGCCGGCCAACGAGGAGACGTCCTGCTTGTCCCGGTTAAAGCCTGTGTCTCCAGGCACCATCACCTGCCCACTGCGAACACCAGGCAGTCTGCTGAAGGACTCTAAAATCCCCATCAGCATCAAGCACCTCGCGAACCTTCCAGCCAGCCATCCGGTGGTGCACCAGCAACCAGCCAGGAGTGAGTTGCCCAGAACAAAAATCCCAGTTTCCAAAGTGCTGGTCCGCAGGGTCAGCAACCGGGGCTTGGCTGGGACCACCATCCGGGCAGCGGCGTGCCACGACAGTGCCAAAAAGTTGTGAAGTCTCGCAAGCCAAGGTGGACAAACCGCATGTCCAGGAATACAGTTTTCCCTGGACACCACTAACATGAGTTTTGCTTCCCCTCAAGAAAGGCTTTTGGGACCAGCCCTGCCCAGTAGCCTCGACCAAGGATGTCTTGTGCTGTCAACAGGGGCAGGATACACTGAAGGGGGGTGCCACGCATGGGCTTCTCCTCTCAAGATAAGTCCCAGATAATTATTTCCAAGGACTTTTCTTTTTTACCTTTAAAAAAAATACTCTTGCTTTCTTTCTTTCCTTTATTTTATTTTTTTCTTTTGATGCACTGAACACTTCTTGGAAGTCACCTTTACTTGCCTTTGCAGAAAATAGGATCTAACCAAACCTAAGTAAGCAGCACGCCAGGTGCAGAAGGCCTGGAGGGAACACTGGGGGAGCCCTCCTCTTCCATGGTACTTTGCTTCCTTCCTTCCTTCTTGTCCTTTCCCTTTCCAGGAAAAAAAAAAAGTGGGGGGCGGGGGGGCGCTTTTCTGTATCACTGTGTGGAAAACACCTACAAAGCTGAAAAGCCAGGTATTGTACCTGATGAGCAGAGGGGATCACTGATTGGAAGAAAACTTGCCTGCTTCAGTTGCTAGGTGTACAAATAGGGAAATAACCTACCACTGGGACAATAAAGGAGAGTTGGGGTTTGGTTGGTTTAGGTCATTTGGGGAGAAAGAAAAAGCTCAGTAGAGCAGATTTGTCCTTTTTTTTCTTCCCCCCCTGCCCAGTGAGAAATTAGGATCAGGGAAAGATTTCACTAAATGCCAATAGACACAGTATTTTAGCATTTATAAAGTGTAACCTTTTCATGTGTAGATAATGCATATTTTATAGTTTATCCAGCAGTTAACATTTTCTAATCTGTCAGTAACCTCGAGTTTAAAATCTGGTTTTATAACTAGATATGATAACTGTCCCCAAACCATTGATGTTCTTTTATGTACCTTAACCTGAAGCAATTCTGTTTTTGTTTTATATGGGTTATCTGCCTCTAATGCAGAAAAAACAAGTGTATTGTGTTGATGTCCCAAAAGAATGGTTCTGCCTTGTCTTGGGTAAGAGTCTATTTATTTCTTGTCCCCAACTGTGGTTTTCAGATTTCACTTTGGTTATAAAATTTTGGAGTTCAACCATTCCTCAACATGGGGAGTCCCAAATGAGGAACATATTAAGAAAAACAATAGAAAAATATAGATTTTCATGTCATTTGAGTTTGGCTTTATTAATTTATGATTAGGACAGGTATGTTCAGAATATGACACTGGCAAGCTTATGTATCATAAACATTTTATGCCAAGAATTTTTTTTGATGGTTTACTTATATGAATGTTTTCTATTATTTTAGATGGAACATTTATTTCAGAAAGGTTACCAAATGCCTAGATAGTATGAGTGATAAACTGAAGCAGTTCCTAGAATGCTATTAGCATCTAATGACTGTATAATATCCTCTTTGAAATGCTCCTCAGTGTATTTAATCAAAAGACCAGAGCTTCTGCTAGGAGAAGGTGTCAGGAAGATTAGACATATTCAAATGAAACTACACATATGTAAATTGCATAAACATGTCTATGTAACTTGCATTTTCTAGAGAGATTGCCTAAGTAATGAAGTGACATTACATGTTTTTAAAGTTTATTTTCTATTTTATAAAGGAAAGAATAAGGCAAGTATATGAAGATCTATTTTAATAATAATAATATGAAGGAAGGAACAATATGAATGGATGTCAAGGGAAAACAAATTTGGGCTAATAGCACAAAGCAGATCATTCTCTATTTTAAATCTGCAATGATTCAATTAGAAAAGGGGGAAGGGATTTGCTGAATTTATTAGTCAGATTATGGGCTTTTATTGCATTGTGTCAGATCCTTAATGTTATTTCAAAGCAGTGTTTTAATATTTAATTTCCTTATGTCTGTTGATGAGGTCCTATAATCAGACATAACCTTAAGCACTCTGAATACACCACCAGGAATTCATCAACAACTCATACTCACATGTGTTCATGCACTCAATTATGCACAAACTTAATGGACAAAGGCATCTACTGTAAACTTGGAAACATTTTAGAAATGATTTCTATCATTAGAAAGGATTTACATTTTATTCAACACTGATAGTACTATTTAGGCTCAATGCATCCATTTCCCCTAATGAATGGAAAGAAACATAAATCTTATTCCTTGTTTTAAAACAAAGGATCTTTATTTTCTGCCTGTGCAATTTATTGCAAGGGTTATATTCTCCTCTGCATGAATCCATGACAAAATCCTGTTTGATTATTTCTTGGACTGTACAGGAAAGTCAAGTGTACCTGAAGGACTGATAAGAATATTGCAATAGTAAAGTCAATCTATCTACTTTATAAGCACTGGAACAAACTATTTTTGCTTTCAGGGTTTTGGGACTTATTTCTGCATTTACATCACTAAGCTGTCTTCTTTTTGTAAGTTAATGAAAGTGTCTGTAAAGTTTACTTATTTTCCCTTGCTTTTCAATTAACCAGTTGTACAAGATTTTAAATATTTTCTATTTTTATTCTTTTTCTGTGTGTTTTTCATGTTGTTTTCCCCTATGTCTTTAAGAATTCCACCCACACCAATCAAATGAAGGATTCAGGTGATGAATTAAATAGCCTCAATCACTCAATGAGAAATCAGGAGCAATGCGGGAAAAGTGTCTTAAACTTTTCCCAGCCACAGACAAGGGATCATAGTTGCTTTTTTGTGTCAAGGGCTACTACTTTTTCTTATTCATGTCCATAGAGATTATTTTTTAGTATTTTAATAGTGTTACATTCCAATTATTATTAATGAATTATCTAATTTGGCCATAATTGCTGATTTTTTTTTTAAGGAAAGGATGGAATATGGCTAATGACACCTTTCCTGTGTATGTGTGATTCTGAGATACTTGATTCATTAAGTCACTTCTGTCAAAGAGCAGGCCAAACGGGAGAGGAAAAAGTCAAATCACTTGCTGGCCCTGAATTTACCGGTCAATTTAATAGCTTTGCACAAAGACAGCCTGATTTTAAAATCTCCATTACACAGACAATATTACTGAATCACTGTACTTCAATACTAATGGTGGTTGATGCTTTTATTCCATTTCTCCAAGGAGAAATGTTACTACAGCATTGTGAATAATAGGAGGAAAAAGCTGTTTATTATTTCACCTAATAACAACGAGGGAATAAGAACGTTAAGGACTTCCTTTAGATACATTTTCCACAAATTATCTGCCTATTTAAATACAAAGTATTTAACATCTAAGAAAGTGATGATTTACTGAAAGGGTTTATTCATTAATTTCAAAGTAGTTTGCAAGTATTTGCACTTAAATGAACATTCAGATAACCTTCTGCTTGCACAATTGTCAATGTAAAAAGACTTTATTAGGTATCAAAATTCCCTTGAGATTTTTGAGTTTTCACTATTTACTTCTTTCGTCAGATTAATTTTTGGAGACTTTTTACAGCTCATCTTGTATGAAGAGATTGATTATGTAGATCTCTGTCCTCTCCCTTTGTTTCCTCTTGCTTGGTGCACTCAGATAGCAGTAAGGAGACAGGTCTCATGATGGTAGTGGATTTTGACATTTGCATAGTGGAACACACTTCCTGCTTATAGATCCTAAATTATAACTCTGAACTGGGGGAGGGTTCTTGACTCTGATCAAGAAGGAATTCTTGAACAGCTTGGATGACTGTAGGTAAGGGAGGAATTCATTACAGCGAGAGTAGCAGTGAATGGCGACAGCTCTGTAGGCAGTAGAGAGCAAGGAAGAACAGAGGGAGAGGTCATTGACCTCCTGCTCAGCATAGGGCAGATCCCTTGCCAGCGCCTGAAGCCAGGGTCACGTCGAGTCCAGTGTCCACCTGAATCTGCACAGTGTGGGAACTAAGCACCTACCACCCCAGGACTAGGGGGGAGCCTCAGAGCACTGGATGGAGTGCGATTATGCTCTGAGCACTTCCCAAAGGCAAAGAAAAGGTTTTTGGACAGGCTACTAATGATCTTACAGCTGCAGATCTGTCCAGGTCACCCAGATCACGGGAACTTGCAAGCCCAAATCAGAGTTCCCGGAGGAGAAACCGAAACACCTGGGACCAACCCCGTTTCCCTCTCCTTCTCTAGGCAGACCAAGGGATGAGCAACACAGTTCTTAATTCTATAAACTCAGCCTTAAGAATTTTCAATTCATTACACATAAATATTTATAAAACAGTTTGAGACCAAAATGCTGCCAGTGGCAGGCTGGTATCTCACATACCTGTGTGGGAAAACAAGAGGCAAGCATTTACTTTATTTTTAAAAAGTGGCTGTAACATTGTCAGAAAGTAAGTATGGCTCCTCCTCAGGGCAGTCACCCTTCCTGCTCTAAAGACTCTAGGAGGCTGCGTGCATTGCTTCTCAGAGCCCTTCCACTGGGATAAGCGTCTAAAGGTGACTGTTGCAACAATAGCCACTTTAAAGGAACGTTCTTAGCTCCCTGCAGTTAAGGCTTTCAAGGAGGGATTCTGAAAGATAGTTTCATGATTATAGGAAGAAGTTCCTTCTCAAACTGATAAAAGAAGTATTAAAATGGTCACAAAGCCTCCAGAACTGAACCTGGACCCATTTTATGACTGATATGTACTTTAATTCAATGCAATCCATATTCATGGGGTATATATACTAATACTTATTAAAAACCCATTTTGTTTACAGTTCACACATGGCTGTATTATAATTGGACTTTCTTAATATTCATTAAAACATCTTTATTTTTATTTTTCCTACCTATTTTTGTATCTGTTGCTTATAGTTTATGGGATGGAACACAGCAAGGGTGATATGGAGCAGGCCACACAAATTCCGTCTAAAAATAATCATACTCATTATAACAATGATTAACACTTGTTGAGTACCTACTCAGTGCCAGTGATTTCTAGGAGCTTTACACATATTTACTTAGTCTTCCCAAGAGCCACATGAGTCGGGTAATCTTATCTCCCTGATGTGGCACCTTTAATTCATTCTTTATGATTGTTTGGATCCCATTCCATCTTTTTCCCCACCCATCTCTCTCTCCCCACCCCTAGTCTCTGGGAAATGGATAGAAACTCTTTGGTGACTTGTGGTAATAGATGGGCTAAGAACTGCTTAATGTCATTACTAGCTCACTTTCAATAGAAAAAAACTGACCCAGTCATGAAGCTGATAATTGGTTTTGTGCTCACACCGCTAATAAGGTAACGTGGTACCATTGTTCAGTTAATAGGCAAACAGCTGCCTTCCTTTGGAGGTGTCCTCTCCTTGGGATGAACCTCAAACATATAGACAGAAATCTCCTCTGTTGTCATGGTGATACTTCTTCCCTATAGGATTTCAATCCTTCCAAGCACGTTTCACTTGTTTTTCCACCTGAAGCGCAGTCTACGCTTGTTCTGGGTGTTCTGTGTCGTTTGTTTAAATAGTAACTAGCTGAGTGTTCCCTTGCCTGGATACAATGCTGAACTTCACAGATAAGCCCCTGGCTCTTTCAAAAGTAGTACACCCTATGTTCTGTCTACGGCCATCGAATCCTGCCGTATATTTTCAGATTCATTATCTCACCCAACTAATACTTACTGAACACTTGTTAAGTCAGCCACAGTGAATTTGAGTATTTTATATTAAAGTAAAACAACTAACATACACCATGTGTTTACTGTGTGTGTGTGTGGGGTGATGTCTGTGTTCTTTTTTGCATTATCTCCACTGTTCATAAGAACCACACAAGATGGTTCTACACAGGAAGAAAATGATGCTCATAAGGGTGAACTACTTTGTCCAAAGCCACCCATTTAATAAGTAACAGAATTTGAACGAGAAATCTACTCTACAACTCATACTTCAGTTATAAATCTAATTTAGCCATATGATGAATTTTTTTGTATAACTTGTTTTAAGTAAGAAACTGGTCAAAGTTCTGAATTGCAAGAGCTACCCAGATGTTTATGATTGTGGATACCATTCAAATGATGACTATTTGAGTTAAAGTGAACTTGCTTTTTTTTTTATTATTTGGTGGCTCTTATACATGTGAGTCTGAAAGATAGATTTCAGAGTCTAGCAGGTTTTTTCTCACCTGGACCAGTCAAAATTTTCGACCATATTCACCAATTATGTTGGAGTTACATACTAGCAGATCTACTTGTAGATTGTATAATCTGAAGACTGCTTTGTCAATAATAAAGCCAAAAGCAATTTCAGTAGTGAATCTGGCAGGACGCAACCTGAGATGTCTTCCACTCTGATTCTTTTAAGATGCCACTGTCAGTATTGAGGGAAAATCTGTTTGAAGTTGCACCATGGTCACAATTAATTATGTTATTTGACTAATATATGGGCTGCCTACACTTGGTAAAATGCCTTTTAAATGAATTTTTGACCTGATTTTAGGGAGATGCCGTGGCACATTTCAGTAATAGGTTGTCATTCTATTGAATTGTAAACTGGGGTAACTTTTGGAAATTATTCAATAATAGGGTAGAGTAACATTCTGTTTCTTAGGTGAGATGATAACATTTTTAATGAAATACAGCCAAGGTTACTGGTTATTGGAGACATAGTAAACTTTCTCAGATACCTACCTTGATCATAATAAACAAGGCAGAATACTAAAAATGTCTGGTCAAACTGCATGAATGGATAGAAGAGACTCACAGTCAGTATGTCGTGGAATGGCCATAGGTAGCCTAAAGGAATTAGTGAACCTTCTCAAATATTTACATTATAACCATTGATCCCCAGCTACACAGTTATTTCTAAATACAAGAGAAGAAACTCTAACAAAGTAATATACAACATTTTTATTGTTCCCAGGATGAGTTTAATGAAGAATCTGAGAGTGGTAGTTTTATCAAAGTTATCAGGGAAAAGGGTTTTGATGGTTTTAGGCAAAGTAAATTCCTGCCATTTTTACAAGACTTTAGCTATCTACCAGACTCATCGCTAACTTCAGGTTTTGTCCAAGTTATTTATATGAAATAACTCAGTGTAATATAGGGAACTGCAGGTTATTTGAAAATAATGACAAAGAAAACCCAAATGAGAAACTCCATTTCTATAATCAGTTTTCCCGAAAGTCAGGCATGTCTTTGAGGACAAGCTTTTGGCTCTATTATTTTTGTGCACAGGAAGAAAATTATTAGTAGGTTTATAGATATTATTTTTATAATAGAATGTTACACTGCCCTAAAACATCAAAAATTGTCTCTTAGAACTACTCTATGTTTTTAAAACTTGTTTTAAAAAAGGATTCTAAATAGCAATAGGGTCTTTTCTCCTTTCTCCACTCCAGTGGTTTAATGGATAGATGAACCAATGTTTATATTTTTAAACCTTGTAAATATTTTATTTTGGGTATTTTGTATATTTGTTGATATAATACCATTTTGTGCATAGGATTCATTGTGCATGTTGCTGTTTTTGATAGTCACTCTTTTAATGAATGTAAGAGGCTTGGACTAATAGCACTTTTCTTGTTTCATTCCAACATCTTATAATGAAAATACAACACTGCCATTTTAACTGTTGTGTTTAATTCAGTCAATAAATTTCATTGCTCCTTTACGTTGAAAGTGAATTCTGTTTCTCGATTCTCAGATTTTATCCTAATGCTGGTGATAATGACAATGTAGTGTGTGTGTGTGTGTGTGTGTGTGTGTGTGTGTGTGTGTGTGTGTAATTGAGGGAGAGACCCATATTTCTTTCCACATTTTGTAAACAAGTGAAAAACCATTGTTTGGTTTGGGCAGTTGCCTTTTGAAAAGCTTGTCGGTTTCTGACTTTGATGTGATTTATGGGCCTTTACTCAGAAAATCCCCATTCCTTATAACCCAATACGAGGCCAGTAAATCTTCCGACTGTGGGGAGGATCCAATTGGGGTCTTTCTAAGGAGCTGTTCCTTGTTTTGTTTTGTTTTGGGGGTATGTTTTCATGTCATGTGTCTAACAGTCCCAATCCATGGTATTTTGAAACTCAGTATGAAGAAAATAAGGTTGCACTATTTTATGTTTGAAAAATAAGAATTGAAGGCTGCATAAATTGCCTTGGAGTATGCCTCCCTGAATAGGCTATTCACTCTACTGTGGTCTACATTCCTCTTAAATAATAAGAAAAATTCATATTAATCTGTAGAATATGATGAGGATAAAAACTGCCAAAGGGAGAGCTGAGCAGTCACAGTAAACAGAGGGAATATACATCAGCAGACCACAGCTAGGGAGATAAATTCACAGCACCTCTGCTCCCTTTCTGCTCCCCCTCCCCTTTTCTCCCAGCCCCTTCAGCTTCTCTCTTCTTCCTGGAGTTAAGGTGGAAGGCACTTCAAAATAACTGAACCCAATCTCTGCTGAAGTAATGAGGTGTGGCACAAAGTGGCCAGCTTTGGGAACCAAATAAGAATCCGGCTTTGAATTCCGGTTTGGACATTTACCAGCTCTGTGAATCCAGGCCCCTGTGAGCCACAGTTCCCTCTTTTATAAAATGAAAACCAAGAAATTTAGTTCATAAGATAATTATACTTGATTGCATTCTTAAACTTTCAGAAAGATGGGTGTAGAAGACATAGGTTTTTGTCCATGTTCATTTAACTCCTTTTATTTAAAAAAAGGACATTTGTAAAAACTAAAACTTTATGGGTTGGAGCTGAGATATTCTTGAAGAGAGAACTTGCTATGAGGCAGGGTAGAGATGAATATGGACTTCCCGGATCGGGGCGGAGCTGTAGAGCGGCGAAGGTCTTATATGCAAACAAGGAACAAGTGGGAGTAGGGGTGGCCTGAAGTGTCTTGTTGTGAGACACATTATTCTGGAATTAGAACCCTGGGTATGATTAGGAGAGACTGGGAGAGAAGCCTCGTGTTCGTGGACAAGTCAAGGAGAGTAGCTGGGTCGAGTGAGGAGTTGGCAGCTAAAAGGGCAGTTTCCAGGCACAGTGGTGGCCGGACCAGAGTGGAGCCTCCTCGCCCAGACACCAAACAAGGGGCTGCAGGACACAGGGCGACTGTACTGGAAGGCAGAGAGCTGGGTGATTTAATACAGTGGAGGGAAAGCACTGATGCATTTGACCGGAAAAACTGTAACTATATGGGCTTGAGAGAGAAAATAATTTAAACAAGATGGCAACTTCTGCCATTTCAAGCAAGGAAAGAAGCAAGGCCTTTGCTCTGGATGGGCATGGGTTCCTGAACACTTCTGACAGGGCGAGCGTCCTTGTGCGCCGACTGGGATGTGGGATCTGGAACTTAGTGGGAGCGCTGCTTTCATACGACATGGCCCCCAAACTCCAAGCCATCTCATCCTATGCTCGGTCAGAGAAACACCATCTATTCTGACACGGAACGGGTTGTCGGGCACACTGGACGGGATGGTGTGTGTGTGTGTGTGTGTGTGTGTGTGTGTGTGTGTTAGTCTCCGGTGCCCTTCACGGGGGGGTGGCTCAAGAGCATGCACAATTTCTACCATTTATGCTGTGTCACTGTGTGGAGAACTTAAAGCTGAAGCTTTAGAATCATAAGGAAGTAACTCCCCAGTGAACCAAAGAGGAGGGAAAGCATTTGTGTCGGAGGAAGCGTTTAACGTCGTAAATCTGAACCAAGAGAACGAAGCAACGCAAAACCTCCCTTGGATGTTTCCTACCACGTGTGTTTTGTGCTCACAGACTCCTGCACAGACTAGGATATGCCGGTGCTCATGAACCCGCAGTGGCGTTGGGTCACAAAAGATTAGATCACAGAAGGGATATTCCTAAGAAGGAATAGAAACGTGCAAAGACCTGGACCCGAGGCTGCAGACGCAGCCCTTTCTCCTTGTTATTGCCGGTGGAGGCAGCCAAGTACGTATTTGTGTTCCTTCTGGGAGTGGGTTCCATTTAAGATCAGCTCTTCATGTTTTTCTGGTTTCTAGGTCTCTGATTTGCAAGATTAGTTCCCTTTTCAGCTTCTAAGATTTTTATACACCTGGGTAAACAATTATCAAATACTTCGTGTGTTAGTCTCTGTGCTCAGCATGGTGGGTGTGAGCAAGGGAGATAGAACACTGGCCTCTCTGCTAAGACCCCTTAAGCTTCCCAGAAAAACTCCCTGTGGACAAGTCTCTGTCTTGGTGTCATTTTCTGAGGAGCTCCAACCCCAGATATTATTCTTTCCATTTTTCAACGAAAGAGTGAGGCTTAGAGATCTTAAGTGTTCCTGGCAATACTGAAAGTTAGATAGAGTTAACATTTTTTTTTTGTACAGTACTATTAAAAATGCCAGACAAAGTTCACTTTTTTTCCTTTATATATATTGGTGAGCTATCAAGGAAGGGAAGCCAGAAAATCCTTAGATGTGACTACTGATGCCTGGAGGCCTAGAACTGGGTTTCATGGCCCAAGAATGGCTGGGGACCAAATAGGAGATAGTTAAACCACCATCAGGGAGGAAGGACAGTTTTGTAGACACTTTTTGGTAATTGAAAGATGGAGCACCAAATCAGTAAGGATGAAGATTAAAGCAACACATTTGGACACATATAACCCTGGACCAAATGATGAGAGAATCCACATACTTTTCAAGTACAAATAAAACAATTGTGAAAATCGACCACATCACATCCTAAGTCATGAAGTCTTCACACACTTCAAAAAAATCCATTCCATGCAAAACATGCTCTCTTACTACAACTATGCTAGAAATTCATAGTAAAAAGACAACCGAAGCACTCCACATATTTGGAAAAAAATTTAAATGTACCTTCAATAACTTGCAATCAAAGAATAAATGAGTATAGATATTAGAAAACAATTAGGAGTACATACATTGAAAATGCTATATATTAAATTGGGAAATACAGCTAAAGCTTATTCAGAAGGAATTTTACACCCTAAAATGCTTAGCTTAGAAAAGATAAATGGCTGAGGATTCAGTTAAGAATCCATTTTGATTGAATTTAAGAGGTTAGACAAAGAACAATAAACCCGCAGAAAGTATAAGTAACATAATTAGAGCAGAAAGTGATTAGACAGAAACAAAAACACTCTAAAGTGGATTAAGACAAAAATTAAATCTTTTGAAAAACATATTTACTAAGAAAAAAATGGAGATGATACAAGTAAGATTCAGAATGAGAAGATGGGCATAACTTCCGCTGTAGCAGAGATAAAAGGATATATAAGTAAAGTCATGCCAGAATGTTCTAAAATGTAGACAAAATACAAAAATTCCAAAATAGGTAAATTGCAAAAAGTAACTTGAGAAGAAATAGACAACCTAAAAAGTCCTAAAACTATTATAAAGACATTTGTAGTAGTTAAATGTTGTTAAAACTCTTCTTCTCCCTCCAAACAAAACAAAACAAAACAATAAAACCAGATAGCAGAACCAATGTTCTACCAACATGTAGTGATCAGTAATTCCAATCTAACACAATTTCTTTAAGAGAGAGAGAGAGGGACTGTTCCTCACTGTATGTGCCTGAAGAAAATGACAGGCATGTCCCTATCATGGAATTCAACACTTCCATATAAGCTGTTAGAAAACTGAATGCAGTAGCGTGGAAAACCAATCCTCATTCCAGGAATGCAGATACGGTTCAACATTAACAAGTTTATTAATACAAGTCACCGCATTAAGAGATTGAAAGAGAAGCAAGCACAGGATACCTCAAAGGTGTAGATTCACACACCCAAAGGCAGTTTTTAAGGTTTTTTAATGGTTCTAGAATTTCTAGACAGAAATAGGACACCCCATTCCTATCATGTTTAGGAATTGAAGCATTCAATCCCTCAGGACCATGGGGTTCTTTAAACTTTAACTTTTAAACTTTTTTAAAGATTTCATGTTGGGTCCCTCAACCACACCTGAGTTTATGCTAGTGTAACATTATTTTAAGCTATTGCCCATATTTCACCCAATCGCAGATGCTACAGATACGTTGTTCTTTTATGTATCATGAAGAAAAAAATGCTGGCAATCATCACAAGACACCACTGACTGAAATATGCGTACGATTTTAGAGACTTAAAATTGTGGAAATGTGCATCTTAGAATGGATGAAATATTGATATATTTGTTAAAAGTTTTCATAATATTCTTCCTCTTCACTTCTCAGGTAAACAAAAGCTTATGTGAAAAAAAAAGACAGTTATCGAAATGTTGGGTCTATAGATACCAAATGTCCAGACATTTGGAAGCAGTTAATATTTAGTGAAGAATATATCAAACAGATGTCATCAAGGTCTCAAACTTTAGGGAAATTGTATATTCTTTTTTGTGCAGAATTATATACTTTTTTCATGAAATGAACATGAAATTATTCCCATATATGCAGGGTTATTTTTCAATCTTCCCACTTGAAGAAAATGAAGGCCTGCACATTTGACATCTTTGCCTCTTGTCTTTCTAAATCTGCCAACCTCTGCATGTTGGCAGGCAAGGATATAGGATGATGGAAAAACATCTTTCTCTGCTAACACCTTTGTGTTTCCCAGAAGACACCAATTCTCATAGATCTATGTCTTGTGCTTATTTCCAGATGGTAATGTGTTTCTTAGTAAGCTTCTAAATCTTTCTTTTGCCCAGGGGACTGCATTTCAGAAGACTTCTTGTTACATCTTGTTTTCTTAGCCTTGCAGATATGCACCAGGCCTGATGCATGACCATACCCTCCTCTGCATGCCTGCCTGATGGATGTCAGGTAGATTTCTTCTAAGTGGAGAGGCCCATCAACTGGCAGTCCAAGCCCAACATTTTGTTCAGGAGTATTGGTCTTCCCCTAGTGGTATCCCTCAACCTGTAGGTCCTTAAGTAGCAGTAAGAGGAGAAATCTCGCTTGGCTCCATTCTCTGTGATGGTCTATAGCACCCCCTACTCTTTTAATTGTTTTCTTTTCAGACTATGTATTTTGGTTTTAATCTTTTCCTTCTTCCTGCCATCTTTGTTCTTTATTCTCTTAATAACCTGCTTTCATACCAATGTTAGCCCAGAATGATCTTCCCAACAACTCATTTGTTCTCCTTTAGTGGAAAATCCATTTAATACCCACTTTTTCTGGGAGGCTTGTCCTGGGAGTGTGCATTGATAAACTGGTGTCATTAGGAATTATTATATAATAAAGAATTTGTCTGGTCCTTTTCCTGCTTCCTGGGAGATAATCTTCAAATTCTTGGGAGTTTCCTGAGGGATGGGAGTGTCTTTGTCATTTGTGGCGGGTCCCTTAACAACACCTGAGTTTATGCTAATGAGGTGACTCAGAATGGGGACTGGTCATGCCTGAAAGACCAGCCACATGATTAAAGGGCTGAGGCTCTGAGCCGTGTCATATCAGCCTGACATCCTGACTTCCAGAGAGGGGTATGGGGCTGGCGACTGAATTCAACCTTGAGGCCAATGATTTCATCAGTCATGCCTACATAATGAAACCCTAGGAACATGTCTGGATACTGAGGCTTCTCAGGGTAGCTTCCTGGTTGGTCTCCAACCAACATTTTGTGTGTGGAGGGTGTGTCACATCCTGATTCCACCAGGGCAGACACAGAAGCTCTGTGTCTAGAACCCTTGCAGAGCTTGCTGTGGATAAAATGAAAGTTCCTGTGGCCAGGATTCTCACCTGGTCCTGGTTGGTGAGCTCACTGCACAGGTGTGGGCAATACATCATTATTGACTCTATATAGAGAGCTGTGCCCAGCGCTCTGCGTGAGATGGTGGCATGATGCAAGGCTGCAGGAGAGCAGAGCAGAGGCCCAGAGGCAGAGACCGGCTTGCTGCATGCAGACTCGCTCTGAGTGGATGAGATTTAAGTGATTGACCTGCCATCTGGAAGTAAAGTTGGGTGTAACCCTTTCACCCCAAGAATGTTCTACTGTCATTCCTTTGGTCACATTGAATCCATAGTGAACTTGCCTGGGGTTGTAACCCACTGGCAAAACACTTGCTCTGTAACCCACTGGCAAAAACTTCATTTGGCTGGTCCTGGTTTGTATCCTTTTTAAAAACTGGAATTGTAAGTACAGCACTCGCCTGAGTTCTCTGAGTCATGCTAGTGAATTACTGAACTTGAGGGGGGGTGAGTCTTGGGGATCCCCAAGCTTGTAGTCAGTTAGCTAGCAGTGCAGGTGACCTGGAGACTCCCCAGCTTGTGGCTGACATCTGAAACGGAGACAGCTGGGGGACTATGCCCTTCACCTGTGAAATCTGTGCTGGCTCTGGGTGGCTAGCAGCAGAATTGGGTTGCAGTATTGCAGGGACACTGTGAAAAGAAAAGCTTAATTTTAGCACGTTCAGGTAAAACTTCTAAAAAGTAATTTCATTATAGTATCTATAAAGAAATAGAGATTGATACTATTTCTCATAGCTTATACGGCCAATTGATGTACAAGCTAAACTTATTTCTCAGTTACTTTATGAGGCGTTTTCTCTGAACTGTTTTGCTCCCTGCTGTGGCTCTAAATGGACAGTCTTCAGAGCTGTGCTTAGAGGAGCCATGTCCTCAGGCCTGGGGGTGCTGGCCACACCCTGGTTTGGGGACCTTTAGAGAGTGGCTTGGGTAGGGGGTGGAGGGCCTGACAACATCCCACTGTATCCACAGGCCTGAGAATCGATAAGAAAACCCTGGACTCTCCAAAGTGCAGGAGCAGGCAAGCTGGTGACCCAGCCCCTGGAAATCCACCTCAGTCCCTGCTGTGCATTCGATGGGCAACAGGTGCAGCTGTGAGTGGAGTTAGCAGTGGGAAGGTCAAGGAGCAGGGCTCGCCGGTTCCGGGTGGGGGAGGGCTAGGCTAGCTGCCAGGCCAGGCGGGCCAGGTCCCAATCTCTGTCTTCCTGGCTAGGGTGCTCCCGTCTGCTTCTAGCTGAAGGGGCCTCTGAGCAGAGTCACTGTCCTCGGAATGCCTGTTCCCATACATGCAAGGTGAGCAGAGATCAGCTTCCGCATTGCAGCACTGCTGGTATCAAAGCATCCAATTGGGTTCAAAATCCATTTGCCCTTTTTTAAGAACTTCCATCAAAAAAAGAAAAGGAAGAGCTGTTAGACTCTTTAAACCTACTTTCAACTGTTATAAGTGTTTGAAAGGTTTGCAAAATGGTCTTCAATCTTTTATCACCCATTTGGGTGAACAGGTCTTCTTGACGGTGACTATGAAGCGTTAGAAAAGAAACGCTTGACACCTGATAGGCCAGCGACGTCCAGTAGAGCAGCTTCCAGTTTCCCAACAAAGTTCTTGAGATTTCACTGAGAGTTATATGCACAGTCAGTATTAAATATTTTCGCTGATATTTCCTCTTAGTTTTCTTGACATAATATGATGTAATATGAGGAGAATGTAATCTTTTTTTACCAAATCCAATGTGGTCATCCCTTGAGCTCACCTTTGCCCACTGGGCTACAGAAATATTGCCATTTCCTATGAGGACTGTGACAGGAAATGCCATCCTTCAAATGGTAGGAAATCCAGTTAAGTCGGGATGAGTCTGGCGGGAAGTCCCCTCAGCCTGGTCCCCCAGGGGGGCTTGGGCATGTATTTCACCACAAAGTCTGCCCCGCCTTGAAGCAAGGGAACGGGGCTTCTGTACGCCTCACAGGCAGCCGTGAGCTGGGAGGCCGAGCGTCCTTCTCCTTGCGTATTGTTGATGTGGGTTTCTTTTTCTAAACACTGCCTACCTGCATTTCTCCCTGTGTTCTATCTCCTAACTGACCACGCTTTCTCACTTCCCCAGACAGCCAATTCAGGAGTCTCCCTAGTAGAAATCTGCTGCCAGCTATTAAAACAATTTTCCCACCCTTGCTACCTGTGGGGAAGTTGGGGTTCCTCTGGCCAGGATCCTCACTGAACTGCAGGATCCACCTGATGATGTAACTGGCCTGTTGCTGTGCTGTGGCTTCCACACCTTTAGGCAATAAGCCATTACTGCGCTATATAGAGAGCTCGGCCCAGTGCTCTGGGCAGAGGTAAAGACGCTAATGCTCGACTACCGCAGGGAGAACAAGCCGGGTAATAAACCCTTTCACCCCAAAGAACGTTTTGCTGTCAATTTCTTTGGTCACATTGAATCCATAGCGAACTTGCCCGGGGCTGAAACCCATTGGCAAGACACTACCTAAGTAATTAAATAAGAGAAAACCATAAAGGAGTGGATAGAAGGCCGGGTGGAATCTAACGAGCCCTGCCCACACCCCCAGGGAGGCCTGTGCAGCCTGCTCACACACTGCTGCCAACGCAGCCCTCCCTGCAGTGCGTGTGGTCCGCGGAGCTACCTCTGCAGGCCTGCCTGGAAGCTGCCCGCACCCCAGCAACCGCACAGCGTCCAGAAGCCCTGCTCCCCCAGGGAATCAGGCTGAGGGGACCTCCCCTGAAACCACATCTTGGCCTAGCTTTCCTCTAGCTTTCCCTTCCTCCTTTACTCCCTTGCAGGGTGCTCCCAGGAGCCCCCCAGTAATGACAGCCTTGCCAGGAGGCCACACCTGAGCTCTGCTCCTAGGGAACCCAGCCCAAGACAGACTTCCTGAAAGTGCCGTTTCCTGGGCAAGAGTTGGAGTTGGAGGAGGAGGAAAGAGGCTCTGAGGACAGGCGAATAAACGCAAATGCGACAGAGACCGTTGAACTGTAAAGTCACAGAGAAAGAAGGACGGCAGAAGAGTAAAGGTGGGTATGGTCTGCCCTCGGAGCAGAATAGAATGGCTGTGGCTCAGTGGCTCCCGTGCCCACGACGTGCTAGGAAAGATCTCTGTGGGACCAGACGTGGTCGGTCATGGTCATGGCCTTTGCCTTTGCGGGTGGGGCTGTGACTTTGCTTCCTGAGGACGTGGCTCCTGAATGCTGCACACCAGGAAGCGTTGTCTGCCTCAGTTACCCCTGATTGCCATTCTGCTGCCTTGTGGACATTCTCTGGGCAGTTTTCGTTTCCTCTGCTCTGCCTTCCTGCCTCCATCCCCTGGAGATCTGATGCAGCAAATGCGGCTTATCTGATAACAGAAAGATTACATTCATTCTAGAACTAGTTAGGTGACAAGAGAGACGTCCCCTTTAATCTTAATTAAAAGAGATAATGGATACAAATGGCTTAGCACCACATCCAGCACACAGTAAGTGCTCAATAAATGGTATCCATTTATTTAACCATTGTACCTGCAGTATCAATTGGAGGAGACACTGATGTATTCATAGTAATTAATCATACGCCTGGAGATGCAAAACCCAACAAGTCTGAAGCTTAAGCACATGCACACATATCATCTCTGGATTTAACAATAACCCGAAGAGATAAATGGGACAGGGCAGAGCTGTTGGAACCAGAATTCCAGAATTTATGAGCTGGAGGGACCTCATACTCCAACCCCTTCATTTCACAAATGAGGAAACTAAGATCCAAAGAGGAGAAATGATTTTCGTGAGATTACACAGTGAGGGGACAGGTCTAAAGCTGGAGCTAAGTCAGACCCTGGTCTGGTTCTGTTTGCCAGTGACAGATGGAATAGACAAGGGCAACCCTGGGGATGCGGGACCAGGCTCCTGCGGTAACTCCAAGTGAGATGATGTCCAATGTCCACAACCCCTGAAAGGAACTTGATGAAGGCAAGCACATAGGAGGAGGGGGAGATACAGATCTGAGGGAGATTTAGGAGAGAGTAACCATTCTCAGTGACTCATTGGGTAGGAAAGGAGAAAGAGAGAGATGAAAGATAACTCAGGTTTTAAATTTGGGGAAAGAGAGAGATTAGCTGAAATAGGGAATATTGAATAAAAAGCAAATGTGAAAATGAATTAATTTGAGGTATGTTGAGTTGTGAGTTTTTCAGCACCTTGAGATAAATATGCCCCCTTAGAGATAGGAAATTGGGTCTGGGTGGAGATAGTGTTTAGGAACATCATAGAATATCGGCAGATAACACCAGGTCCCTAATTTGTATTTTCCTCTATCCAAGAACATGCTAAGAAACTGGGTTTAAAGTACTCCCCACCACCCAAAAGGTGTGACTCTCTCCAGGAAGAGAAGTGGGATTGGATGTGACCATTGAAATTTCTTTAAATGATATAAATGAATAATTGAATATCTCAACCGAAGATCCCAATCATCAAGAGTTCTGTTCCTGGAGAAACGATAATAAATGTATTTTTAAAAATATTCCCTTTTGTGGACAAAAATGCCTATGTTCACCATTTTGACAGGTGAGCTGGATTAGCCAATGGTGAGCAATTTCATTTTCAGCAGAAGACCAGAAACAATGCGAGTCATTTCAGAATGTTGTTCTCCATTGCCTTGGATAGGGAAGAAAAAGGCAGTGCCCCTACTCGTTCTAAAAAAATCCCTTCAACTGGATCATATCTTTTGGTGATTTGAAATTTCTGTTTTGGGGATGAAAATAATCAAAGTAAGATTGTAAGTCCAAAGAGAGGAAATCCCAGGGCAAAATACCTCTAAAACCGAAGTCAGTTAAAGGGAGAAATAGTTTAAAACCCATTTATTGCTTACAATCTGCAGTCTGTCTCTCTTTCCTATTCAGGCAGAAGCAAAACCAGTCGTTCCCCTCACCTCTCAGGTTCAGATAAGCCCTTTGTTGTCCAGGTAATTACCCACTGATAAGAGATGGACTTTCTCCACCCCTGAAGAATGCCTATTGATATGCAGATGCACTAAAGTCACACTGCTCTCCACTCCTGAGAAACATCTGTTGATATGCAGATGCACTAAAGCCAGGTGAGATATTCTAGAAATACTACAATTTTACCCACAAAGATTTATCCCAGAGAAGGCCCTAAATCAAGGCAGTAGTTGAAATCACCAAAGTAGCTTGGGTTACCCAGAGGGAATCTGGCATGGAAGGCAGGAGACAGAATTCTGGTGTCATAGATGGCTCTCACATTTGCCTTGCCAGCACCCAGACTCCCTCCTTTAGGTAACAATATATTGTTTCTCCTGGGGAGCACCTCCAACCCCCACCCCTCAGCTCAGCTCGTTCATGTGGAGCTGGAGCCAAATTCTGGACCCAGGGCTGGGCACACCCCTCGGACATGGGTCATCAGAGCACCGCAACCCTGGTCACACCGTGGATTCAAGGAGGGGTTATGACTCACTGGAGCAATGACACATCACTCTTGGTCTTCCATTAAAACTGTTTGGGAAAAAGGGGCTCTGTCTGCTGGGGTTGCTGTATGGGAAGGAACATGAACTGGGAGTTGCTATTGGCCAACTAGTCACTGAAGGGAGAGCTTGCCTGAGAGGGAAGCAGAACTGAGAGAAGAGAGGCCCCAAGTGAGCAAATCCTGATTCTCAAACAGTGTCCTGACACAGTGTAACAAAGCAGACTCTGTTTTTGAACTTCTTGACTGAGCCAATGCATTCCTTCTCCTTCTAAAGGCAATTTCAATTGTGATCTGACACTTAGGACCATAAAAAAAAATCCTGACTAAAGCACTTGGGAACATTAACATTTAAAATGTGACTCTTAAACTTCAGGTTTTGCATTGGGCATTTACATGCACAGAGTGATACAGTAGACTGATTAGCCTAACGCTTTCCTGTCCAGCCCCTTCCTCCAAAGCAGAGCTGGAAAGATGGCAACTACGTTTCTCATTCCCCTTTGAAGCTAGGATTCTGGATGAGATTCAGCATTCTGCCAGTAGGATGAATTTGCAAGAGACCTTGATTAGAACTGGGTCACCTGAAGACAGAGAACCACATGTGAGATTTGATCTAGGGTGGAGTTACAGGAAGAGAGAAGTAGAGACCTTTGCTGGCACAGTCCCTGCTAGAGATGGCATAGGTTTTGTGCCAGCAGCTTGGTGGCTTTTTATTTGGAAGCTTTCTCGCTGAGCAGAGACAGAGCGATTCTGTTTGTGGCCTATGGTTCCTGGAAGCATCACACTCCCTGCCATCGTAGGAACTATCTGTACTCTTAGGAAAGCCCCTTCTGATTAAACTGGCTGGACTATGTCCTTCAGTTCGTTACTAACAACCTTGACCAATACCATCCAAAGTACATGTTTCTAGAGAGACGAACTCTCATTTGTCAAATTTTCAACAGGTTTTTTGCGATCCAGAAAAGGCAGTGCATTGCTGGCTTACGAGATGGCAAGTGAAGGAAGAACCACTGACAAGCAGCAGTAAGATCTACGAGGGAAGTGCTTGAAAGGCCATTTTGAGGAGAATAAATCAGCAGAATAAGCTGCTACAGAGGGGAGAAATGCTGAAATGAGGCCACTGCACTTGGCAGTGTCAGGAAAGTGGAGAGGCAGAATCCTAATTGCAGCAGGCTGAGGAGTGAATGGATGATGAGGAAACGCAGGGAGTATAGCATATTTTTGAAGCAAACGCAGTTGTGAAATAAATGAAAGAAAAAAGGATGATTGATTTTTCTTTGTTTCTTATTCTCTTGTTTTCTTTCTTTCTCCTCCCTCCCTTCCCCCCATTCCTTCCCCGCCCCCTTTTTTTTTTTTAAATATCTGTTCATATGCTAAAGATAAACAGCCACTGGAGCAGGAGACACTGAAGATGAAAGGAAGAGGGTCAATGGATAAAGTGAAATCCCAGAGGAGGCTGGTGGAGACGGGTCCAGAGCAGAGGTGCCCTCCTGTGGGCAGGAGGAAGGTCACCTTCGAAGATTTTCCAACAACCATGAATGAGAAGCCAGGGAGAGGCTGTGCACTTTGTGTCTGGCGGTTTGTCTGTCTTCCTCTATGGGGCGGGAGGCAGGCCATCTGCTGATAGGACAGGAACCCAACAGGGTCTGTGAGGAGCCGGCTGACAATCTGCAGAGGCTGCTCTGGGGACTGGCAGAGGTCACTCGGCCTGACTTGTCCAACAGCAGGTGACAGAAAGCCCTGCTCAAACCGACGTGAACCACGTAAGTCCAAGAGCGGGAAGGACTGCAGCTTGGAGTCCAAACAATGCCGTCAGAACTGGGTTTCGTTCCCCCTCTGTCACCTCGGCACCAGGTCCATGGACGCATCCTCTTAGGGACCAAGTACCGCGGTAAAGGAAAGGTCTCCCTCCCCCTGGGGGTCATGCTGAAGTCCCGCAGGGACCTGGACCAAAGCAATCACCCTGGAACGTGAGCCGCGCAGGTTGGTGGGGGTGGGGGTTGAATTACTCTGATTGGCCATCCCCGGGGCATGTGATCACCTCTGGTCCAATCATCGGGGATTTCAGCTCGAAGGAGCCCCACTCCGGCCTGCATGCCCGTGGTCAAGCCTGTGTCTTGGGCTGGATCCACACGGCCCCGGGAAGGGGGAGGAGATGGAGGCAGGCGACGCAAGGGCGGCTAGTGCGAGCGGCAGGCGTTGCTCATGTTCTTAATAAGGAGGAAAGGGAATCTTTCTGCTGCCAGGGCTGGAGTGTGGGAGGAGTTCAGGATGCCCGACTGTCTGAAACGGCCTGTGGGGACGGAGACGAGGAGGCTGTGAGACAGGAATCAAAGGGAGCAGGGCCCTGGGGTTACCCAAATACCTGGGTGCGTCGGCCAGTGAGACTCTTTGGCAGCACTTGGTATCCAGCTCTGCAGTCTGAGAGAGAAGCAGAAATGTAACAGAAACATGCCTGCTGCAGACAGAGGGATAGCCAGGGCCTCAAGTGCGGCAGCGACAGCACGGGTCCTGACTTACCCTCGAAGGCACACGTTTGGGGCACACATAGGCGGTAAACAAGGGGTAGACGTGGCCCACAGCCTCCTGTGCAGGCAAATCGACTCTTGGGACATACGTAGCCACATGCTTTGGAATGATCCCCAAACAAGGAGGAACGAGTGAGGGATCGTGACATGTGTGCCTTCTTGGATCTGCTGTGCTCCTCTTAATCACATGTAATAAGCCAGTACTTAAAAGAGCAGGGCCACCTGGGAATTGGCATGTGATTTGCACAAAATCTGCTTTCAGTTTTAATTTAATGTTGTTCCCCTTAGGGTATTCTTAAAAGCAGCAACAATTTTTCCTGATTCCTTATCCCCACCCCACCCTTGGTCTCAGTTTTTCTCACTCACTGTCTGCAGTAACTAAAATCTTCTTTACCACAGATCGGCTGTTAAGTCAAGGAGCATTGAGCCTGTTGGTGACAACTCTGAGCATGTGACATCAGAGCACAGAAATGGAGTTAAATATGTACCACAGGAAGAGCAAGAGATTAATGTTCTATACACTTTAAGCAAATATGTGTGCATTTACTAACTAATATGGTAGGTATATGTCTACCATAACTAATATGGTAGGTTGCCCCAAATTTCTTAGAACAAGCATTTTGCAACAACTACCGAGCTGATCTCTTGGCCTCCAGCCCTTTGCATTTGTATCAATTCTGTGTGGCTCTTACTTTTCCAGAGCATGGCTCTGACCAGGCTGCCCTCTGCTCAGACGCTCTTGATGCCCAGAGAATAAAGTCAGGATCCTAGTCATGGTATTCTAGATCCTTCAAACTGTGTCCTCACACTTCCCTTTCATTATTTCATTTTTATGTTTAAATATTAAAGATTTCTGTACACGGAGAAAGTTCAGAGAAGAATATCATAGACATACAGGTACCCCCAACAACGATCAGACTGTTCATTTGTTTGCCATATTTGCTTCATATCTTTGTTTAAAGAAAGTCTTACAGGTATATTGGATGCTGCCTGTAGCCCTGCATCTGCAAGTCAAGTTCACACAGTGTCATGGCCACTGTGTCCCTCTCTGCCACCCTAGAGGGAATCACCATCCTCAAGTTGCTTTGTATCCTTGACGTCCATGTCTATGTTTTTGTTAATTGTATGTATCTATAGACACTAATAGTATTATTCAAGAGGATTTAAACTTTTATATCAATTAAATCATAGTATGTGTGTCATATTCCCAACTTGCTGTTTTAAATTCAGTGTTTTTGAGATTTATCTATATTAATAATTAGATCTAACTCATTTATTCCAACTGCTATATTATATTCCTTTGTATGGATATATCAAAATTTATCCATTCTCCTTATGATGAATATTTATTTTGTTTTTAAACAACAATGCTGTAACAAATGCCCTTAATTCATGCTTCCTTAGGGACATGTGTGAGTTTCATTAGGGCAGTTGGTTTTCCGAATTGTGTTCTACTAAAATATTTCCAAAACAATACAGATAAATGCTGAGTAGTGAAACAGAAAACACGAATGTTACTGTGACTGAACAAATTCTTCAAAAAATTACAATCATGAGGCAGAATAGAGAATTTTCTCTCAGGTTTCACAGTCAAGAAACACCACACATGTCTTTTTTTCTGTGATAAGTGGGGTGGACTTTATACTTTGGCTGCTAAGAAGCCTGGCACCGTATTTGTAGCTCATGCTAGGAACTCTCTAGCCCTGTGTGGCAGGTACCCTGTGTTCTAAACTCTCCCTGGCTTAATTCTTTTCCCTCAGCTTTATCACCTCTGTGTGTGTGTGTGCTTGTGTGTGTGTGTGTGTGTGTATGCATGTGCATGCTTCCTAGAATCTTTTGTGGAGTGCAACATAAATGAGTCAATGAATAAATAAACAGATTATTACAGAAAGACTGCACAACTAGACAGGGTAGAATGCACAGATCAAATAACCTGTTCCTATTACAAAATTCTGCCTTAAAGCTAATTTTTGTCAAGATAAATTCCTCTTTCATAAATAGTGTAGCTTATAATTTCATAACTTTGGCATTTTCTACTAGAGAACAAGGCTCAGTCTCATACTATATACCATCTCAAAGATTAAAGCTTGGATTTTTCATGTTTCTGTGCCTTGATCAGGGTGTTAATACATAAATCAAAAAAACAATTCACGAGCTTGCTAATATCCAGTGGTTAGAGGCAGAAAGAACAAAAGCTGTTGTAACTAACGGATCTGAAAGAAATCCACACCATTAGTCAGGGATCCTTCTCTTTGAAAAAAATAATAGAAAGTTCAGAGTGCAAATGCCTTAATCAGCCTGCAAAAAGATTGTATGTAAATCATATGCAAATTATCCCCACTGTGCTGACAGTGACTAAGAGTAGTTATTGTGTTTCACATGTCCAGCTAACAACAGTAGTTCTTTAATGGTATTTAGAGATTAAGCCACTTTTTGCCCTCTGATGAATAGGACCCTTAAATATCTGGCCCTGATTAACCTTTTGTGTATATGTTGGAGTCCTTTTCCACCTCAATTTAGTAAGTATTCTAATGGCAGCCACTTCATTTCATTATAAATGTCATATCTTTTTATTGTTATGGAAGTTGCCTGTCCTATAATGTAGAAAGTATTTTAAATGCTTACTTTCCCTACCTGACCTACTGTTCTGCTCTGGTTCTGTTTTACACACTGATTGTTCCGGCAGTTTCTAATGATTCACCAGGTCAAAATAGTTTCTAGAAAAAAAATTATTTTTTAGGGAAAAACCGGTCAAGCCAGAAATTTTTTTGTCCCGACTGACCTAACCAGTCATGGCAACCACTGTCATTTTCTGGTTTAATGAACACTGAAGACAAAAAGTAAATGAATATAAAAACCCTATGTAAATTATTCTCACACAGGTGGATTTTTCTTGCCCCTTCACATACTGATTTCTCTTCGTGTAATTCTGTCTCGTGCATTTTCAAAGTGCGTGGGGTGTGGACAAATGGGCCTATCTGGTGAATGGAGAGAGTTTGAAGGTCATTGAGTCACCGAGAACTAGTTATCCTGCTTAAATTACCAGCTGAATCTTGTACCACACTCTAGACTAATTCTTTATTTGTTGCCCAGACAACATTACAGGAAGATTTAAAGTGCAAGAAAAATCGCCTGAGATCTTATTCTCCCGATAACAACTCTTGTTTTTCTTCTTGGAGATTTTGTGCAAAGGACACTTTTTACAGAGTTGCCTCCAACAACTTTTCTTCTCCTCTTACTAAAAAACGCCATTTTATCTGTGAGCACCGACATTCTAGGCACAGGGTCTGTTTTGGGGTTTTGAACCTCAGCACTGTCAATATTTTGGGCTTAGTAATCCTTTGATGTGGGGGGCTGTCCTATTCATCGTTTGGCGTTTAACAGCACCCCTGGCCTCACCCACTAGATGCAAGTAGCACCCTGTGCCCTACTCCACCCCCCAAGTTGTGACCGCTGAAAATGTCCCCAGACATTGTCAAATGGGGGTGTGAGACTTAGGAAGATTGCCCCAGCTGAGAACCACTGGTCTACTTTTTATCTAAGGACAACAACGGGGGTAAGAATGAAAGTCCGTGGCGCAGGCAGGCAGGCAGGCAGGTGGGCATGTGTCTCCAGGGGTGGCGAAGGCAGCCTCGGAGGAAGGCATGCAGGCCTTTTTGGCTGACCCTCAGGGTGATGCCCATCACGTGGGTACAGGAACCCCAAAGCCAGCTCTGCCCAAATCAGGAACAGACAGTCTCTGTTGGGAATGTATGTTGTACCAGTCACTGGATGGTAACCACAATCCTCTGAGGGAGGTGATATTATCCATCTTTTTTATAGGTGAGGAACCTGAGGTTCAGACTCATGTGTGTGTGTCTGTTTGAAGACTGTAGATATTAAAAGACGACTACCTATAGATACAGTCTTCTGTGGGCTAGCACTTTTCTGGGTGCTAGGGATAAATCAGTGGACAACACAAACAAAAAAAATCCTTGCTCATGTGGAGATTGCATTGTATTTATATTTCTATGTATGTATGTATGTATAGAGTGTATATGTCAAATCACATCCACTCGAGACCATATGGCAGCTAATAAAGTCTTGATTAACTGTTATTCTTTCTTTAAAGATTAGATGGTAAACCTGAAATATAGAACATTTTAATTGACTTTGCAAACTGTGTTGCAAAATGCAAAAAACCACTTTGTGTTTTTAATTAGATTATCGCACTTATACTATTAATAGATTCAACAACCTCTTTATGAAGAAATTATGCTGCAGAAGGTAAGCCTCAGTCCATTATGTTCAATGATCATGACAGAGTTTAGTGAGTTTTGAATGATCAACGTTCGCAGTTATTTTCAGCAGAGCAGGATGCGGCTTGGGGATTTGTCGAGTTTATAGAGTGTATAAAAGCATGGATGACCTCAAGGTGTTGACTTCTTTAATAGAATAAAATATGTGCAAAATATGACTTATCCACTCAGTCAAAGCTTTTTTTGTGGAAGTTAATCTATTTTCTTATTTCAAGACTTGGGGAGTTATCTCCTGCAGTTGAGAAGGAAACTCCTGTCATTTAACAGCCAAACTTCTTTTCTTTGAACTTCTTTATCCCTATCTTATTAATAAGAATTAACAAATACTGGACTGTAAAAATATTTGCTATAATATGCTGCATTTCCTAGCATACTTTGCCAAAACTGTGGGGGACACTCATTCATTGCTCGTGAGAATGCAAAATGACGCAGCCCCTTGGGAAGACGGTTTGGCAGTTACTTACAAAACCAAACACGCTCTTACCTCGTGACCCAGCATTCATACTCCTTGGTATTTATTAAAGGAGCTGAAAACTGTACACACAAAACCTCGCACACCGATATTAATAGCAGCTTTATTCATAACTGTCCAAACTTTGAAGCAACCAAGATATCCTTCAGTAAGTGAATGGATAAAGAAAAGGGTACATCCGAACAGTGGAATATTATTCAGCGCTAAAAAGAAATGAGCTCTCAAGCTGTGAAAAGACATGGAGGAGGAAACAAATCATATTACCAAGTGTAAGAAGCCAATGTGAAAAGCCTACGTGCTACGTGATTCCGAATATATGACATTCTGGAAAAGCCACACAGTGGGGACGGCACAAGGATCCGTGGTTGCCTGGGGGCTGGGGGTGGGAGGGAAGAATAGGTAGAATGCAGACGACTTTAGGACACTGAAAAGACTCTGTATGATTCTCTAATGGTGCATATGTGTCATTATACATTTACCCCAAATCCATAGATTGTACATCACCGAGAGCGAACCCTCCTAATTCAGACCACGGACTGTGGGGGCTCACCATGTGTCAGTGTAGGTTCATGGATTATAACAAATGCCTCACTCCGGGAGGCTGTACTTAATGCAGGGATGGCGGGTATATTAGAAATATGTATCCTTTGTTGTAAACTTAAAACTGGTCTCAAAAACCAAGTTTATTATTTTTTTAAAAAGCTTAAAAAGAACCCATTGGGTTTTGTGAATGAGAACCTGATCATGCAAACGTTCCCAATCAGACAGGTCTTTTCCTAACATGGTCCGTGTGACGGATAACTAAGTTGTACAGAAACGTTTGCCGGCAGGCCCCCAGCCCACTCCCGGAGCGTGGGTGTCGCTCTTCTGCCTTGAGCAGGATTTGCTGGTGCACCAGCGGGCGGCCCTCTGTTTTTATGCCCTGAAAGCAGCATTGTGTAAGTTCAGTCTCCGTGCCGGCTGGCAATTTTCACTAATTGTTTACAGTGCTCTAATTTTTACACTCTCTTTAAAGGATCTTTGTGTGTGCTGATGGCGGAAGGTAATATTTCTGGCATCGGTAACCATGGTAATGAATCATTCTCTTGGAACTGTGCCAGCTGCACCAGTGTCTAGATAGTAGCACCCCGATGTTTTGCTAATGAACGACTTTTCGTTTGCTGTAGGAGGATGTTTCCACTTTTCACATGTTTGCTTGTGTTTTGTTAAAAGCTCTTCCTCAAGAACAACACTAGAAAAACAAATCTCATTTGTTAAGACCTTGATCACTTCTAGGACCAGGAAAAGGACATTCCTAGTTCCAGAAAGCAGAGCATAGAGAATGAAGGCCTTTGCAGGTACCACGGAGAGGCCCTGCCCTGGCCCCTCCAGCCCTGCCTGGGTCTAGCCCAGACACGGATGCTGTCTCTCTCAGGCATGCAGAGAGAGCCTTTCAGCAGCTTTCTCCTTTAACTACTGAAGAAAGGACTTTAAATATTTCAAAAATTTATGATATGAATAATTTAAGAGAGAGAAAGAAAGCTCCTAAACTCGCTTTGAATTATGTAATGGGAGCTTTGAAATATGTTAGCATTTTGCCTTATCAGATTTAACTATTTTTTTGTGGGAGGATTGAAGTGGAAATGTAAGCCATTGCTGCCCTTTATTCCACTGACTAATGATGAGCCCAGGCGAGACAGAGAGCTTCTTAGCTTTGCAAGAGATAAGAGCCTGCAGTAACGGGCGTGCTTTCCAACCGCTCCGCTATTTCTGAGAACAATGGACGGGGCAACCTCACCAGTTCTGGAAACACTGGAATCTCAGACTACTGGTACTGCTAGCCTGGCTGGTGTTTCGAAGAGAGCTAAGGAAAACTGATATCCAGAGTACCTGCTGAGTTTTCTCTTTTCCTGGTCATTTAGATATGGATACCCGATCATTTGATTCTGCTGTGGACACGGACTTTTGAGCTCAGCATTCACCAGCAGTATTAGGTTCATGAGCGGGAGCATACTGTATTCATCCTGAGGCCAATGGGCAGCGTTTTCCATGCTGTTCTACATGCTTTACACGTATTCACTTGTTTTATTCTATAATAACTCTGATATAGATATTATTTCCATTTTACAGGTGAGAAGGCAGGTTGAGTGAAAGGAGGTTGAGTAACTGGTCGCAGATTGGCTGGCTGGTAAATGGCTGCGCCAGGGTTCCCATCCAGGAAGTCTGAGTGTGGAGTCCTTGGTATTGTCTGTATGGTAACATTGTCACGTAAGGAAGCAGGCAGGAGGGCTCTGTTTCAAATCTCAGCTCTGCTGCTTGCCCCTTGTCCCATAGAAATTCCTGTTTCTTACTGCATCTCAGCTCCCTTCTCCATGAAACGGAAATTATATCACCTGCATCACAAGGTGCTTGGAGGATCAAATGAGATTAAGCATGTGAAAGCGTTTCAGCAACTCTAGACTGCTTTGCAAGCGCATCTGTGATGGTAATGTTGATGACGATGATTACCAGAAAGATAAATGATAATGGAAAAATTATCATTTTTCCCTTGACGTCCCTAAATAATATCAAAATAAGCAATAATTAAGCTAGCCGAATTTCTCAAAAATGTGTGACTAAGAACTCACTTATTTCAAAATGTCATTCCTATTGAATTAGCTTATAAGTTTAAAACACTTTGTGCCTGAACAAGCGTGAGACAGACACATGAATAATGGGATTCGTTTTTGAAAATCGCCATCCTTTTCAGAGGGATTAACGTAACATGTTACTTAAGAAAACAAACACTAAATCCCTTTATGTATCCTTTTAAACACCTCAGAGCAAGAATGGGAAACACCTGGCAGGGGGAGCTAGGCTGGTGCTGGCTGCTGGGGAGGGCCAGAGCAGGGGGGTGAGGGCCAGAGCAGGGGGGTGAGGGCACGAATGTTCACGGTGATACAGAAAGGAATCGGAGCATTGCCACAGTGGAGGAACTGAACTAAATGGCAGACATGTGGCCGAATACAAGGTGTAAAGCTTAGTTAGCAATGTTATGTTTGAGAGAAAGGAAGAAACAATAGGGAGAGAGAGAAGAAGGAGAGACAGAAGACACAGTAGGATTTCATGTTGGAGGCTCAGTAAGGGTCTAAGCATCTAACAGCAGGAGGTTCATTTTTCTTCCTTCCAGAAATGACAACCTGCTGATTCTCCCTTTGGCTATTTTCCCAGTAGAGAAAAGAGTTGCAAGAATATTGAATAGACTTCCACAATTTCTCTCAAGTGGATAAAAGTAATCACTTGCTTTCGAATGGAGAGTTGGTTTTTGAACTTAGCTACTAGTAGCCAATGATGTTAAGCCTTTTATTATTGTAACTGTATTCCAGAATCCAACTGACATGTGGAAAATACAGAGACTGGTCTTTCCAACAGTAAATCACAGTGGAACCCGCTTTACTGGTACCATCCTTAAAAGAGCACTATATTCTCTTAAAAAGTCACACATGACATGAATTCTCACACTCCTGAGAACCAAGGAATAGGTAAGAACATCGTCAGCGCTGCTGTCAAAGGTGGGACAGAACAGCCCTGGCAGTGGAGCATTTTTGCACACTGGTCCCACTTCAAAACTTGTGACTGTCTTGGAAGTGATCCATTACTGTGTGCTAAAAAGGACAGATGGTGAATGAAGGAGAGAGAATGCTACCACTTATTAAGAAATCAGCTCCTTGATACAACATGGCAGGTTTCCACGGAATACTACATGAGGATTGATTCAAAGAGAGGGATTTCCCAACAGCTTGCACCAAAGGATTTGTCTTTGAACCACCACGATTCACAGTCATTTTACAAAAGCCTTCTCCACTATGTCTAGGGTGACATAGATGATGAAAAGGAACTCACAGTTTTGAGGAGGCGGCAGAGGGGAAGGATGTTACTTTGTAATGGAGGCAGAGCATAAACAAATGAAACCCCCAGGGTACGGCCTCGGGGAACACCGGTCTTGTGGCAAGCTGGAGAGATCAGTGTGTGTCCATTTTTTGTGTGAAAATGTCTGAGTTTTCAAACATTTACAGTGAAGTGGACGTGCTGTGAGCTGAATTCAGCCCCTGGCCCGCCAGTTCGGCAAAAGGTAGAAGGATGAAAAGGTCAGGACGTACCTGTCCCTTCCCCTTATTTCTCCTTAGAACTGTAGAGTTAGGATGGTTATTTGAAACAAACAAATGAAACGTTCCAAGGAAAACAAGAACAAAAAGCAAATACAAACAGCGTCAGATCCTAAGAGGTGTAAGAACATGCTAGTGAAGACTACAGAGCCTGGGTCAGCCCTGCCTGGGCTGTAAAGCAGTTCTGGGCCTGCCAGACTGGGTGGAAGTCACTGTCCCTTCTGTGCCTGTTTTCTCATCTGTGCAGTGGGGATGTATTAGTCACCTTTATGGCAGCACCTAGGCTGGCTGGCCTGTTCCACTCCTCCAACTCTTGTCTCCACCCTATCATCTTCTTTCCAGCTCTGTCCCACACCAAGTCTTCTTTCTCAATCCAGCCAGTGCTCAGAAGCTGTTACGTGCATATGCATTATCCGGAGATCTTGCTAAAGTGCATATGCTGGAGATCTGTGATGGAACCCAAGACTGCACTTTAGCAAGCTCCCAGGATTTGTCAACTCGAAGAGCTAGGAACTAAAGGACGTGCTGCTGCAACATCCTCTTCCAATCCACGTGTTATATTAAATCTTGCTTTTTGAAACTTGAAGTTTCCTTTAGCCCCCTCAGCCCAGCCCGTATGAAGCCACTCCATGGCTATCTTGCACAGCAGCAGTGGAAAATAGGCCATGCGCCCATAGAATATTCCAGCCCTTGTCGTCAGCTCCATCTGCCTCCTGGTGATCTCTGTGAGTCAGGCGTGCACCTCCACTGGGGGAGCGCTTTAGTAGGTGTCTGGTATGAACAGGGCTTTCAAGATCGCTCTCCAGTTTCACAACATTGTGAGAGAGTCACTTCTTCCCAGAATAAACACAGCTGAACAGAGCCCGGTGTGACACGGCATTGGATTTACCCGTGGGCTTGTCTGCCTTTTTGGAGACAATAACCTCATAGAGGTGAGGCCATCTTGCTCCCTCTTAGACCCCTAGCACCCTGCTCTGTTAGACGCCTGGCATATAATCAGTCCTCGTCAAATGTGTGAGGAGGATGTAAATGCACTTCACACTGCATGAGGGATTTGGCCACATTCCATGCCACACTTTTGTTCCCAGATGCCCAAGTCACAAACATCCCATGAATTGATGCGGATGCCACAGTTCTCTTGGCTTAACACCCCTCCACAGAAACCAGGGCAAATGAAACCACCAGGCTCCCTGTATGTTGGCTTGCAAGTACCCCAGCCACAAAGCAGCAGAAAAGAGTATCATTACAAAAGAGAAGAATCTGTGAATGACTATTTTAAAATGGGAAAAGGACAATAACATAATGCACAGTAGTAGGACACAGCCTTCCAAAGGTCAAAGATAAGCAACCCTCTGTGTCATCTATACTTCGTATTAGGGTTGAGGGTGCTTCCAGGGGAGCTTTATGGTGGGTCTCCATCGCCATCGTGACCCCACACAGCTTCAGGAATTACCTGTCACATCAGTGACCCTCTGTGATCAATTTCACCTGTTTATTCCTTGATGGATCCATCCAGCAGTTTTTCAGCCTGCTCACTGGCTGACAGGCAGGAGTACATGGTACAGCAGATTCGAGTTAGAAAGGGTGCAAATTCAATTACACACAGATAATGTGTGTATCATGTGGGAGAGCTCGGAAGGGCAGAGCTGAGATCTGGTGTAACCCTGGGCCCGGCCAGCCCCTTTGGGGATATAACCCTGGGCCCGACCAGCCCCTTTGGGATATAACCCTGCTCCCGGCCCCTTTGGGGATATAACCTTGCTCCCAGCCACCCCTCTGGGGATATAACCCTACTCCCGGCCAGCCCCTTTGGGGAGTGCCTCTGTGAAGCCTGCCTGCAGGTGTGGGGTTGTCCCATGGTGAGAGTGGGAGCGGATGGCATCCACCCAAGGGCCAGAGAGGGTCACAGGGCAGCAAGTGGAGGGAGGGGCAGCTGGGGGTAAGAGCACCAAGGCCAAAGCTAGGACAAGTCCCGGGTATGGGTTCTGTGTCCATGAGTGGGATGGGCAGAGCAGATGCTGAAGGAGGATCTGTTACAAGGGAAATGCCACTGAATGGAGGTGTGCCAGGCACATAACACACAAAACCCAGGATTCAAGGAAGCATTGACTTTGGGGAAGATTGGAGGGAAAAAACACTTAAAGAAGATAATGAAAATTGGAGTGCAGAGTGTGACATGGCAACCACAAAAGACCCTGACCCCACATACTCCTTCTCTCTGGGGAAGAATCTAGACCATATAAAAGGGTAAAAGGGTTTAGGGACATAGAAGAAGTTTCACTCATGGAATATCCTGCAGTTGTACAGCGTCTGTAACATGCTATGTGATTTTACATGGTTTGTTTCTGTTCATCCTCACTGAGGCCCTGGGAGGGACCCAGGGAAGGATCTACTATAATTTAACCCATAACAAACCAATTGCATCTTTTCTTGGATTATGGCCCATAGATCATCTTCAGAATCAGATGGGGGGCACTCAGTTAAACATGGGGCTCCTGATCTGTCTGGATCTCTGGGGTGGAACTCAGGAATTGGCATGTTTAACAACCCTCCGGCTGATTTATAAGTGCACTCAAGTTTGAGAACCACTGCCTCCAGAGGTTAAGGGACACCTCCTCTGCCACCACACACACACACACACACACACACACGTGCAGCCAAGCCCAGAACCCAGCCCGTCTGGTCTCTAAAGCCTCTGACTCACGAAGCCCAGGTGGCCACTGCCATCCATTCCAAGGTGGAGTTTCTAAGATGCTCATCATAAGTCTGTCATTTTCTTTAGGAAGCATGATTCAGGTGATTTTTTTTGGAGGGCATAGGAGATGAGTGCCTCTTAAGAGAAACCCAGTCCCTGAGAATGACCCCTGCGGTCTGCATTAATGGGCATCTTAGAAACTGCCTTCCACCCTCCTTTTAACACAAAGAAAGACTGGTTGAACACCAAAGTTAAGCTCTACATTTGTAGGGAAACTGGTTTTATTTATGAAACCTGCATCTATTTGGGGTGAGGGTCTTTCTCACCCTGATATTTCCTTCTTTGGAAACACAGACAGAAGGTGCCTCTGTGTAAGCCCCAACCCCCTCTCAGGTCCTGATGGGTGACTGAGGAGAGGGCGGCCCAGTCCTCTCGCCCCGTTCCCTGGCTCCTTGGTGGGAACGCACGTGCTGCACGGTTCCCCCATGCTGCCCAAGCCCTCTGCACCCAGCCCTCCCTGGGCAGGGGGGCACAGCTCCCCCTTTCTGGGCTCAGGCATAAAGAAGCCCACTCTTCCACAGGCAAAAGCCACATTTTCCACTAATGGCTTTATCTGTAATAAAGGTTGCATTTTGGTGTCCTATTGGTCTTACTCTCTCTGTTTGAATTGAATTAGCTATATTTAATTACATTTTATTCTTTCCACTAAAAATTTTCCAGAGCTAAGATGAAACAGATGCTTGCCACTCTGGGGCATTTGAAAGGACCCCAAATGGGTATCTGTTTTAATGGATATAGTTAAACAACAAATTGCTGTAGCAGGAACTGACGTCTTCTCCCACGTCATACGCTGTTTCTGAAGCAGCAGAACTGTGGCAGCCCCAAGCCCTCCTCCTGTTTGCGGAACATTCAGCAAAAGCCCTCGGGAAAAAATAAATCCAAGAATTGAGGCCAAGATGATAACCACAGGGTGACCCATTCCTGTGAAGCGCCCTGTGTGAGGTGGCCTGGGGGCTTCTCTTTCACCGCCTCCTCTTTCCCGTCTTGACTTGGTCTCAACCTAAAAAGCGATGTGGTTTCCCAGTTCTGCTAACACACTGAGGACATTTGAGTACCGATGAGACTGTAATATATGAAGTATGGCTGAGTCAGTCACGCCCCTGCCTTAGAGCAGGAGGTGCCTTCAGAAGGCCCTGAGGGAAATGGTTTTTAGAGGTGGGGGGGGGAGGTGTGTCTCCACCATGCAGGAAGTGGCGTGTGGTTCTAGAAGAGAAGCTGCCCCAAATTGTGGAATGGGTGGGAAATGGGGGAGGGAAGGGACTGAGACCCAAGCCAGTTCTGAGCAAGCTCTGGGGCGTCAGAGGTGGGCCCAGATGATGGCCCTGCGAGGGAAGCAGAAGGGCTGCTTGCAGGGAAAGTGTGGCAGAGCCCGGGCGGTGCTGGGGCTAGAAGACGGACCTTGTCACTGCACGGGCTCCTCAGGTGGTTCGGGGGGCCAGCACTGTGTGAGCTGGGGCGGACGCCCCCTTACCTGGCTCTGGAATTCACTAGCAGGACTGCTTCTCGAGCTTCTTAGAAGGCCCCTTTCAAGCTATGCAAAGACAGTTTGCTGGGGAAGAGCAAGCATGGACCAGACATGCTTACTCAGAAGTGAGGGGGAGCCACCATGGAATTTTCCACATTACCTTCCGCTAATAAATAAAAACACAATTGTTACCGAGTGAAAGGAGAGGTCATGGGAGCAGCTAGAACATCATGACCTTGCAAAAAGACCTGAAGCTGTCCGCTCATGTTCCAGCAAAGCCCGTCCTGCTGTGCCATCTCCACAAAATACAGGATGATCTGCAAACATGGTCTGAGGGGAATCGGTGTTTCCATTATTAACATCCCAAATGTTAATGGCTAATAGGAACCTGGGAGTTCCTAAATTGCTAAACCACATCACATAAGAAGGTAACAATTTAAAAAAATTAATCAGCCGGATGGAACTTGGAGGAACCTTAGTGGAAAATCAGGTCCAGTCCCCTTATTTTCACAGGAAGAAGCAGGACAGTGGAAAGGCCCCATAGCCATTATGGAGGTCAGTAGTTGCAGAATTAGGGTTAGAAAATCACTAATTTGGGTCTGTTTCCCCTGAGTAAGTTGGACAGTGAGATATCTATCTTGTGATTTCTAACTGTACATCTAGACATTCTCATGAACCCATGGCTTTGTAAGTTTTGCTTACCGGTTGTGCTTAATGAATTTTGCTGAAATGAGATCATCAGTGTTTATAGGAAGAGTCTTTCCTGAAAGGATTAAACTTGACAGAGAACTTGTGCCATTGGGAGAGCTTGTCTGGAGCACTTGACTGAGAATCAAAACTTTGCTGAGAAGTAGTTGAGACCAGGAAGCGTCGTCATGCCATTTGATGACCAGTGCCGGTGGGCTGCTGGATGGTGCGTAGCCCTACTTGAGGGCGGGCAGGCAGCGGGGTGAGTGTGCAAAGTCACCCAGCACAAGAGGACTGAGCAGCCCAGCAACGCGGCTCTGAAGTGTGTGGGGAGGGCAGGCAGAGCTGGGGCCACTGGTTGGCAGCTCACAGGTGGCAGAGAGCACAGGTGACATCTGTGCAGACACAGGTCTGGCGTCACCCCCCACAGGCTGAGACTGTGCAAGCATTCAGCTAGCACTGATTGCCTTGGGTTGAAATGCAGACCCCACCAAGCTGACCCGGTAAGGAAAGCATGCAGGCCAGCCTGGGGCGGTCAGAAGGGCCAAGCAGAGTGCTGCAGACTCCCAAGGGAAAGTGGGAGAAACAGGGCCCTGTGAGAAAGTCAGTGCTGGGCTTCCCAGAGGCAGGTGGGGCCCTCAGCTGGGCACTGGCTAAACAGAGGCCTGGGAGTGAAACCCATCCTCCTAAGGCCTGATTTTGCAATGAAAATATACAAAAAGGCTATTCTGATTTCAGCATCAATGCACTTTGTGTGTGGCGCTCTTTGCCCATTTATGTGGCACCACAGTGTTGCAGTGGTAGGGACTCTAAGACTTCAGGGTGCCTGGGGATGAGCTCCATGGGGCCCCCGGGAGAGCCTGAGGCACTGGAGGCCCTCAGGAGGCAGTGCCCCTGGCTTCTCCCCTCTCCAGCCATGTTCCAGAACTCTGCCTCCCTGCCCTTCCCCACCCATCTCCCTCTTCCCAGCCTCCTTGCCCAGAAGGAAGGGTTTGGCCTGTGCTTTGCCTCCAGACACCCTTCCCATGATTCATTCTCCAGGACCAAGGCTGTTGCGAGGAAATGACCTTTCCCACCGCATTAAACCACGGGGTGTCTTTTCCCATCTGTCTCCCACTGCTTTCATTCACCTCCATGTAGATCGTTCCCCAGTACCAGCTCTCCTGACCTAGCCTCTCCCATCTACAGGCCTGCTGATCAGCGACACTTGTCTCCCTGGCCCGGCAAATCATCATGTCTCCCAGTGAACACGCCCTCCTCCTCGTCAGACCAGCTCCGCCGACGTCTCTGTTTCCAGCGCGGGCAGCCCCCCTCCCAGTCCCTGGCGTCCGTAACCACAGGTCGTCTGGATTCTGTCCTCTCTCAAGGCAGCATTTTTGTTCTGCAGGATTTCCTTCCTCCCAGTGTCATCACATCTGTACCTTCCTTTGGAGAAAAAATTGCCTTGGGATTTCAGGCCCTCCCATTAGTTCACGTTCAGCAAGTAGCAATATCAGTCCGTAAATGCTGAGAGAAATGGTGGTGGAAAGAATCTGGAGCTTGCACGCTGTCGTTACCGGTGAGGAACTGAAAGCAGGTGCAGATCAAATTATCCCGTGTCCAGCTAAGTGCCTGGCGCAGAGTGGCCCCTCTAAGTGCACTGACAGAAGGCCAGTTAGAAGGAAGCAAGAAAAGATATCCTCCTGGGCTTTCTTCCAGTCTCAGCTTCTGCTAATCCGGCCTATGAAACTTCCATGAATATTTTATATATGCAGGTTTCTGCCTTCTTCAACAATTTCAGTTTCCTATGAAAAACCTTCTTTGTGTGTCATTCAAAGACTTGGCGCATTTGGCTTCAAGGCAGAGGAGCTGGGAGTATGTGTGTGTGTGTGTATGTACGTATATGTATACATGCATGTACGTGTGTGTTTGTGTATATGCAAAAAACGTGTATGTGTGTGCATGTGTGGTTAGAAAGAGGCTGCGACTAGACTGTAAGGAGATGGAGTGAGGACAGGGATAAGCCCAGCTCACACATTTCATGCCCTGCAGGTCGCTAAGTTTCTGGACCTTAGGAAGGATGTTGATTGGCCAGGAAGCATTCCTCTGTTTATTTTTCCAGGGCCAGTTCTCTCCTGTGCTGGGGTTTCTACTCAGTCTTGACCTTTGGGTAGGATGTTTCCAGGAACAGCTGAAGCTTGGCCAGGTGGACCGGTGACTATGGGCTGGGCCTCTGGCGACCCTTCCTGTACTGTCACTGAGTTAAGAGAGACTAGGCAGAGGAGGGGGCGGTCCGAGTTGACCTGAGCGGGCCATCGTGTGCTCCACCCAGCGGGCTCTCCTGAGATGGGCTCTGAATCTGCACAGAGGAAGGAAGAGGAAGCGCCACGGGTGAGGAGGAGGAGGATTGGGACAACAGAACCTATCAAGCCAGTGACATCGCGAGAACTGTTCTCCACACCTATAAATACCGGACTCTGCCCATGGCCAGGCGTCCAGTGGCGGTCAGAGATGGAGCGTGCTCCCCTCACAGTGACGGGCTCCACGCCAGCTTGTTTCAGCCTCTGTACCTGCAGAAAGGAGCGAGCCCAGGGCGGGGTGCCAGGGAAATGATTTCGTGGGCTGATCCTATTTCCATTTTAAATGGCCAAATGGGAGGGGGAAGGTGGGATGATGTTTTTGCCTCAAGATGGGATCTTTTTATTTTAGCTCCTGCGGTCATTTCTCCAACCTGGAATGATGCCTCCCGTCCTGTGACAGTCCTCCAGGGTTTTTCTTTCATATTTCCGGAAGCCCAGCTTTCCCCCGCTGCAAACGCATGAGGAGCAACACGTGTAGCGGTGTTGCCTTTTCCAGTGAGGTTAATCATTGGGAGGTAATTTGAGTTTTAAAATCATCTAGTAAATGTTGCAGAGTCCGGAACTTCCAGAAGATGGCAGCATTACGACATCATCATCCCACAGTCACAGATTTCGTGTCACCTTTTGAGGGGACACAGTCCTCTTCTTGGAACCTGTATTATTACTCACTACCAGTAAAACTATTCACTAAACGTAGAATAGAAACAACAGGATGAGTCTTTCCTTCGTTATTATTAAATAATAAAATAACAGAAAGAAGGAAAACCATTTTTCTGGCAGCCTCCAATCCAAATGCTGTGTTTTTATCCCAATTTCCGGAAAACAAATACTGCAAATACTGTTGAAATACATTGCATTGAGCAGTAAGATCCATTGCTTGGAAATTTGTCTTGCTACCAGAACTGGAAAATCGAAACATGAATTTCTCCTTCCTGATGGAGACTTTTGGTGGAAGGAAGTCTCAATATTCTGGGTGTTCAGAAAGGACACCCTCTTTTTTTTCCTAGACAAATGAAGATTGAATTGAGTTGTTTAAGTGACAGTTTAAGAGTTAATTTGGTTCCTGGAAAAACATCATTCAGTGGGATTGCATATGCTCTCCTTGTTAATATAAATAGGCTGAAGTATAAACCTAATTACCATTAGGGTTCTTAAAAAAATGCTTCTATAAGCATGTGTATATGTAAATGTATATATATATATATATATATATATATATATAGTTCAGCATATTTATCTACCTTGAGAATATTTAAGAAATATAGGTCAGCATATTTATCTACCTTAAGAATATTTAAGAAATCTACTATATATCTCTGGTATACAGATATAGATTACAATTCACATAATAGGGAAGTTCTTTATTTTAAGCTTAGTTTCATTTTATATGAAGACTGTAGATGGCTGCTGTTGTAGAGGTCTGTCCTGGAGGCAAGCGGTATAAAAGCAAGCCACCTGCGTCTGGCCTTGTGGAGCTGGCATATCCTGAAGCCCCTTGGTAAGCACAGAGCAGCTGACCTCAGGAGATGTCCTGAGGGACGGAAGTTGCATTTGGGATGAGTGTCAGTTCATCTGGATATGTCTGAAAAATTCCTTAGAGGCTGTGGTGGAGAGGATTAGTTGTTCTCTGAGAATGGAATATGCTGACTTGCCATCAATAATTCTCTGAATATTTTGTGATATTTTGTTATCATACATCTGAGAAAGATGGTGTTTACAGTTGCTTCGACCCAGGTGCAGAGGTCCCAAGTCTCACAAAACCTCATCTCTAAATGGCACACAGAAGAGAAAGGGTGACAAGGGTCTAGAAGCTTTAACCAACATCACAGTCAACCTCTGCCTCAGTTTCCTTTGTCTGCAAAACAGAGGCTGTGGGTGAAAAGGCTTGTAAAGGCTGTCTCAGTTTTGACATTTCAGTATTTCTTTTCCTGGAGGTATCAGGAGAGGATTCAGGGCCCACCTCCTTTCCTTACTTCTGCCCCACTCTGCCAGAAGTAAGAAAGAATTTTCCCTTTGTTTTAGCACATTCAGACAAGCCAGCCAAAGAGACACACGTGGAGGGAGTGTAAGGCTTCCATTGCCTCCCCGAAAGCAAAGTTCTTATTTTTCACATACAGCTTTCAGCACCAGCTTTGTAAGTCTCAGATCCTACAAAAGTAAATATTGTGTTTTCTATAAGAGCATTCAGAAGAGCAATTCTCTCAATCTGTGTATATTATTCCTGGCAGGAAGCAAATGTCAGTTCATTCCTGTGTAATTGATCTGTGACATCTTAGTTTCAAGGCTTAGCCAAAGTAGTTACTAATAGATTTTAGATGACAGATGCGAAATTTTCTTCCCGCCCTTCCATGGGAAAATCAGGAGTCCAGAACTGCGATGGCAGTTAGGTTTTGGTGCATTTATGGTAATTTTACAGAAAGTTTAAAACAATATTAAGGAAAAAATATTGTCATATATATGTCTATGTATATATGTATACATATATACATAGACATATATATATATGAATGATGTTTTAGTTATCTGTTTAATGAACACAAATTTATTGAATTGCTTTAGCAGGTAAAGTGAATTTTTTTCCGTTACTGTCAAATTTCATTAAAACTGAAGATTATGTATAAAGCACCAGAACAATGAATGCATGGAACATGGTCACTCAACAAATGTTAATGTTAATACCATTTTTTATAGAGTTTACTCAAAGGGTGATTATGTGTAATCATCTCGGGAACGTCTAGATTATTTATATGATAGCAGCTCACATTAGGAGACTAAAGATAAGCAGATTGTCTTAAACAATGTTGGCTAGTTCCACACAGGATTTTCTTAGACTAAAGTGTGACAGGCCTAAGAACTTTGAGGATGAACCATCCTTCAGTGAGGAAATGTATGGGGCTCATGTAGCCCGTTTTATCTTTCCTGGTCTGATCTCCTTTCATTTCAGGTCCAAAAGCTCAATGGCCAATGTCTCCAGGAGGTTCTGGTCACAAAGCTTGCCTTGTAAACTCTAGAAGTCATGGGAAACATTGGATAGGTCCAAAGTGTTGGATTTTCTAATGTCATGAAATGTCTAGAAAACTATGTTTTATTACTGCAAGAGATGGACCTACCTATCTCTGTGGTGAGGAAGACTCACCAATACTTGTATTTTCACAAGATCTCTACTAAAAGAGCCTTATTTCTTGATTGATAACCCACACGTCTCTTGATAATTACCAAACAGCAGAGTCTCATGCTTGTGATGTGGCTAAAGGGACAGTAAAGATGCTCTATTCATTCTCAAGTTGCCTCAAGATGTAAATGATGGAGACAGGAACGCTGAGCGCAAAGATCCTGGACTTAGATGCTCGTCATCATGGCAGATGTAAATTCAACAAATGTTTGACAAAAGACAGTACTTTTTAAGGGAAAAGTGCTCTTTTGATTGTGAGATTGCTCTGACAAAGTGACTGTCAGAGTAATGCAGGTCACAGTCTATGCTATCTTCTATCACCATAGTTACTGATTTAGTAAGTCATCTTAACTCTTTGGAGTATCAATATTGAATTACGTTATATATTTTTCCATTAACAGCTATTAGCTGTCTTCTGTTGAATGCCACACTTCTCTCTCTGACAGAAGCCTTGCTTAATCATTCTGATTACACAAACCTTTAGCATTTCCATTATCAGAACAGTCTCATTCTAAAAATAACCAGTCCTTTTCATTGTCTTTTCACATTCATGTCAACCGCATATTAATTTTTTTATCGAGGTAAACTTTATGCAGTGAAATGCGTGTATCTCAAGTGCAAGATTCAGTGACTTCCAACCATGCATATATCTATGTAGTATGCAAGATGGATACACAAAAATCAATTGTATTTCTGTATACTAGCATTTAAAGTCTGAAAATGAAATTAAGAAAAAATTCCACTACAATTGTATAAAAATAATAAAATATTTAAGAATAAATTTACAACTTAATATACTACTACAACACTGAAAATTACAATACATTGTTGAAAGAATTTAAAAAGAACTGAATAAAAGGGAAACTATCCCATGTTAATGAATTGAATGCCTTCTATTGTCAAGACAGGAATATTCCACAAATTGGAATACAGATTACATGACTTCTGTCAATCCCAGCTGCCTCTTTTTTTCTTGTAGAGATTGACAAGATGATCCAAAAATTCATATAAAAATGGTATGGACCCAGAATAGGCAAAACAATCTTGAAAAAATAGTACAAAGTTGGAGAACTCACACTTTCCAACTTCAAAATTTACTTTAAATCTCCAGCAATTAAGGCAGTATAAGACTGGCATAGGCTCGACATATAGATTAATAGAATTGAATAGAATCCAGAATTAAACCCTTACATTTGTGATCAGTTGATTTTTGACAAGGGTGTCAAGACCATTTAATGGAGAAAAAATAGTATTTTCAACAGATGGTATTGGGACAATTGGATATCCACATTAAAATAAAATAAAGTTTGACTTCTGTCTCACACCATATACAAAGTTAATTCAAAATGTATTATAGACCGAAATGTAAGAACTAAAACACTTAGAAGAAAACTCAGGAGGAAATCTCTGTTACCTTGGATTAGACAATGGTTTCTTACCTGTGATACCAAAAACACAAGCAACAAAAGAAAAATTAATTGAACTGCATCAAAATAAAAGTTTTGTACTTCAAAGAATACCATCAAAAAAATGAAAAGACAACCCAAAGAATGGAAGAAAATACATGCAAATCATATCTAATATGGAACTTGTGTCCAGATTATATAAAGAACTCTTACAACTCAAAATGAAGATTTGAATAGACATTTCTCCAAAGAGGATTTGCAAATGATCAATGAGCACATGAAAAGATGCTCAACATCATTATTGAGGAAAATGCAAATCAAAATCATAATGAAGTGCACGGTAAAGGAAACCTTCAACAAAATGAACAGGCAATCTATGAAATGGGAGAAAATAGTCCCAAATCATATCTGATAAGGGGTTTAAAAGTGGTTGCACAACTGTGGGGGTAGACTAAAAATCACTGGACTGCATACTTTGAAAGGGTGAAGTTTATGGTATGTGAATTATATCTCAGTAAAGCTGTTATTAAAAATGCATACTTCTTTAATACACCTGTGTAATACACCTAATCAACTGACTTGTATGCTTTTATACTTCGATCTCATCTTCAATTCATATCCCTACTCCAATCCCCAAGCTAGATTTTTGTCTTCTTCTGTCCTCTTCCAGATCCCTAACTGTGAAAGAAAGCAAGGGAGAGAAAAACGGCACTGCCTTCTTATTTGACTGTCAGTTGGATGTTATGATGCGCTCCTTGATTGTCTATGACTTTTGTTCTAGCTCATAGTCTGCAGGCTTGATTTGGACAGGTAGTGTTCACAGAAGACTGGCAAGTAGGAGCCATTGTCTTCTAAGCTTTTCTGAACACTGGGGTCAGGGGGCTTTTGCGAACCCTGGCTAATCTTGGACTGTTAGCCAGCTGGTAGCATCAGCTGCTATTCCTCTGATGTGTGCAACTCTGTGCTTCTCCACAGTTCCCTGTCTCGTCTATCTTTTGCGGTCCCTAGTAAATGTGTGGGGATAAACACAATCCCTACAATCTGTGTGCTCACAACTGTGTTGCAGAAATTTTATTGGATATAATTGGTTGTCAGCTCAACATCCATTTTCTAGGCCCCATAACCATTCCTGGAGAGAAATAAATCCATTGTCTTTGTATTACTTACCCTGACTGCCTAAAGACCTTGTTATAGTTGTACAATTTCCATTCTGCGTTTTTAGGTAGATGAGATTACTGGATAAATGAATATTATGATATTTGAATATATCACAGACCAAGCAGCTAATTTAACTTTGAATAATAGAGAGTCATAATATTCAAGTCAAATACCAGTAATATGCACATCTTATAGAAAATATAAAATTTTTGTATGAAATACAAAGTCAACACTTTATATATAATGTAATTTTAAAATTATACTTTGTAAATTCAGTTAATAAGTTCTACTTATTGCAATAAACCGTATCAGAAAGATTTTGTAAAAATACAACCCAACAATAAATTACATGACTTAGTCACAAACTTAACTAGCACCTAGCTCTGCTTTCTTTGTAAGTTTTTAATACTTTGCTTTACTTACAGCTCCTGGTAAGGTTTCCAACCCAATCACTCACCAAATGTATATTAAACACTATATATATACCAGTCCTTGTTTTAATTCCCAGGGATACAAAGTTGAAAACACTCCTCGAATTGTTCATAACCTAATGCTGTGGTACACATCTGGGGAGATTTTTCACACTCTCTCCTACCCTGGGGCATTTGGCAATGTCTGGAGATGTTTCTGGTTGTCCCAAGGTAGGTAGCACTCCCATGCTACCACCATCTGGTGCATACAAGCCATGGGCATTGCTAAACATCTTATGGGGTGAAGGACAGTCCCCCAACAGAGATTATCCAGCCCCAATGTCACTAGTGCCAAAACTCAGAAGCACTGCCTGTTGGTGTGCGACTATGAACACACAGACATCATCAGGGCAATAATCTAACCTGCAAAGTTTGCCCATTTTTTTAAAAAATTGGCATGATCCATAGACCTGATGAAATTTCCACTGCACATCCAAACTGTCCCATTGAGACAAGGGTATCAACTAGCTGTGTCCTTACTTCAGGTTCATTATTTATGCATCAGAATGGGAGGTAATTTCTAAACCTGCTTGGCTGTTTTCACTAGGAACATACTAGTCCTCTCATAGAATTTCACGTGGCTCCTACACCAGTGGGGTGGGAGGCTGGGGGTGTCGGGGTGGAGGGGATATTTGTATTTGTTGAGAGAAGCCAATAAAGGAAATCCAAAATGGAGCTCATGAAAATGAATCAGTAGAGGGCAAAGACATTGAAATGAACTTGTCTCCTGATTCTTTTTGTGTGGAGGGCATCAGGGAATCTGAGTGCCGCAAGCTCTGAGGGTGTCCTAAAGACGTGGCATCCATGGCTGTGCAAAGACGGTTCTTGGGTTGGAGTTGTCCTTCCTTAAGCAGGTAATCACCATGCTCCTGTCTGTTTCCTTACCTTTAAAATATGCAGGGAAATAGTACCTGGATGAGAACATTAGTGTAACATGCTTATATTATTAGTGCCTGGAAAAGTAAATGCTTAAGGAATAGTAGATTGTTTTCTGCTGAAGAAATGTGTCGTGTTCTTCATTTTAGTAAAGTGGGTGCAGGAAAGTGGATGGCTAGGCCTGTGCTGTCCCATATGTCACCCGGGCCACCTGTGAATATTGTGCACTTGAAATGTGGCTTGTCTGAATGGCGATGCTGAAAGTGTAAAATTACCATCAGATTTTGAAGTCTTAATTTGATTTCTTTAAAAGAAGGTAAAATATCTCACTAATAATTTACATATTGATTACAGATTAAAATAATGATGTAAAATAATTTTGGATGTATTAACTTAAAGAAAACAAATTATTAAAATTAATTTCACCCCTTTCTTTTGATTTTTTAAAATGGCTATTAGAAAGTTTTCCTGGAACTCAAGGCTCGCATCACAGTGCTCCACCACAGCACTGGTTTTGGCAGTGCCTCCTTAGACCCTGGCAAGGTCGGGGGCTCTGTGTATCAGACTCGCACATGAATAAGTGCACTGAAGCACACGTGGGCACTTCTGAGCTGGGCTCCAGGCTCTGCGGTGGCACAGCAGGACCTTAAGCTGATACATGCTCTCAGGCCGGCATCGCTTGGCCCCAGGCAACGCGTGTTTTACAGCCTTAATGCTGTGGAAATTCGGGGGTGCCTCTGCTAACTCTGGAGCCAGCCATCGCTCATAAGTACCAGGGGTAATTGAGGGTGAGACAGGTGTGAATGAGGTACACTGATAAAGGACTAACTTATCAAAGGCTTCCTCCAAGCATCTGTGCATCCAGTTTGGGTAAGGAAGCATCATCTCCCCATGGCCCTGCCTGTGCGTCGCCCTCCTCCCTCTGTCCTGCTTCTGAACATGCTCCTGAGTTGCACAGGTGCACCCGGGGCTGGAAGAACCATGGCAGACACTCGGTGTCCCCCAGACTGCCCTTCCCAGCCGGCACACCCTTCCCCCTGCCCTGGGGCTGGGGCTGGGGCTTGGGCCTATGACCCTCTCTGATATCTGGGAGGTTCCATCCAGAGCCCCCTTGAATGTGGCCTAGGCTAGATTTGACCTAATCCAAGAACACTTTGCAGCATTAAAATATACATGTGCATATACACACGGGTTTGTGTGTGCATGTGTGCGAGGTCTATACATAATGTGTGAGGCTTTTCCCAACTCCACTTTAGCATCTAGATGAACACTGAGAACTACACTTATGATGGCTTTATTTTCACAAATGTATTTGTTTATATTTCCATCCAATATTAAATACTTAATATTTCATAACATTTTGGAAAGATGTGATTTTAAGCTTTACTTAATTTTGGATGTAAAAGTTTGATATTAATTAACCATAATTTACACTTTGCCTTTACATTTTAATAGGAAATTTTAATATATTTTACTGAAACTAACTTTTTGGGAAAAGAGTAGTACAATAATTTTTTCATGTACTCTACATTTTAATAATATATTTCAAGTTTTCACACCTTGAAGACAATTATATTTTATTTGTAATCCCTTAGATTATTATTGTCAAAGACCCAAATTATATAACTATCTTGATCATAAAAACCTAAACAATGATCCTTGGAAATACGTCATTAAAAATCATAGCTCTACAAATATTTTCCTGTTTTTGTCATGAAGCAGGTTTTAGCTCATGAAGTGTCCACCTGGTGAAACCCCTCAGACTTTTCTTCCAATACGGCCAGCACCCTCCAAGGCAGAGTGTGGGAACTGGGTCAGGTAGTCGCTGATGATTAGAGCAATGGAATAGCAGGGGTGAAGAAAGTGCTGGTAAGACAAGAGTAATAATAGCTTAGCTCACATATAATCAGGGTCACAGGACTGCAGCTCCCCCTCAAGAGCTAGATACAATGTCTTGACACATGTCCTTGAATTGTTCACAGCAGCCAAGACCCCAGCAGATGGACCCCATCCTCACTGCCAGCATACAGACCCTAGATTAGTTGGATCTGGAAGATTGATGGTCAAGATTCCCACAATATCTCTGGATTATCTAATGCTCATCCAGTCAAGAAGATGTCCATGAGCTGAATATGTGTCCTGACATCCTCAGTCACAATCTTCCCTGTAAAAGCCCTTGCTTGTAAGCCCATGGGAAGTTGGGGACCTTGAGCATTCTCACGGAGAATTTGCCATTCTCCTTGCTTGGCGCCTTGTAATAAATGCCTGCTTTGTTTCACTACACACCGTGTCAGTGTTTGGCCAGGTGCCCGGTGACCAGGGGACCCAGGTTTTAATGGTTCGATAATGGAGCTCCATTTTACAAGGTAATGAACAGAGCATTTCATGTAACCGCTTAAGCTGATTTATAACTTTTAGTATTTATAATATATTAAATACTTAGACATATGGCAGGTGGGCCTCTGTTCCCTTGACTGCAGATCCATAAATATCAACTGATCTAGTGCCCTTTGGGCAGGCCAGGTAGCCTTTGGTGGCCTACTGATTTTTGAAGCATGTTACATGAATTGTTTTATAAAGTGCCATTAAAAGGAATAGTTCCTTTTAAATGCCGTGACATATCCTTGGATTCTTGGTGCTTTTCTCCCTAACTTCCTACTTTCATCTGCCTCCCGGATCGTTGCAGCCAGCCTCTTGGTCCATGTTCTCAGTGTATCCTGATGCCGTTTAGGAATAGTGAGGCATATTTCGAACTGTGTGCCCTGCCCAGCCTTGATGCCTATTTTATCTTCTGAATGAATTCCGCTAGAAGTTGCTTAATGGTTTCCCCTGCCTACTGACTTCCCTGAAGCAAAACAGTGTCCCTTTCTTAAATACCATCAAGGGCAGCCGGAGGTAAAAAGTCCACAGTATCTGTACTAATGTTATCACGGTGCCTCTAGTTTTGCTTTCTCTAAATGCATCAGCGTAGGCCTGGCCTGCCTGTGTAGGGAGGCACGTTCTGGGAACTCACAGCTAGAGCTTCCAAACTGCCCTCGATCTGGGCCCCAGATTCCTAGCAACTTGGCCCAGGAAAGCTCATCACTCAACATATACATAATCCCCTTCCAATATGCACTGTTCCTTGACTTTTATAAGGGAATGCTAGTCTCAGAATCTGTGTAGCTAGTAAATCACGGAAACACCCCATCTCATGGCAAATCGTGGCTTAAGCAGAAACAGTGGACAAGCCCTTAGCAAAGCATGTCCTGGGAGATTTCCCAGTGCCTGTCTCCTCTGTGTTGACTGGTGGCACTCATCACCATTTTCTTCAGACTGGAAATAAAAGCTAAGGGACAGAACAGATAGCACGTTACCTTTTTATCCACAATGCTCATCAATATGTCTCCTCACAAATCATTACAATAAACATTATTGATTTAGTAGAATGGCTATTAGCCCAGGTGGTAGGTCCCGAATGTGTCAGAATTTTCTTATTTATCACTGGGTGCTTTGTGTCAACATACATATTCCTGCAGGCCTGAGAATGGTGGGCAGTTATGTAGATTTGTGTACAGTTTTATGTATAAGTCTTAGTGGAAATTTGATTTGGGAGTGGAATAGTCACTATTGACTTAGAAGCCCCTTCTTGCCTTGCCCTAAGGGCTGAGGTGAAATGTCACCTGGCTAGTGTCTACTGGAGTCCAGTGACGTAATCAGATCTGACATTTATTTTCTGATTGAGTTCCAGGCCTGCCCTTCAGAAGGCAGGCCGTCACCCCCAGGGACCTCGGTCTCGTCGGGGCGGTCCCGTCACTTCCCAAGGCCCCTCAGTCGCCCCGCCCGGGAAGGCCAGGCGCTGCTGCCCTCGGTGGTCAGGACTGCCCGTGACGGGGAATGCTGCAGGCAGGGGGGCCCCAGGGAGCTCTCGGTAATGGGGACTCCCACCCGCATGTCATTACCCGGCTTCCCCAGCGGCGGGGGGGGACACGCGTTGCCCAGGGGAAGCGGGAGGCTGAGGTGTGGCACCTGCACCGCGGGCCTTGGGTGCGGCGGTGAAGTCATCCTTTCAGGGGCACCCTGTCTGCTCCTGTCCTCACCCCGCAGGCCTCGGCCGTTTCCTAATGCCTCCCCTCCCCCAGTGGGCGCACTTTAAGGGAAACGTGTGGTAAAGGAGGCAAGTCTTTTTTCTGCGAACATGGTAACTTACTAGAAGCTTGCTGGTTTAAGAGGCTCTGGTGCATCTCCCCTCGGAGTGATTAATGTCTTGTGCTGCCGAGCGATGCCTGCAGCCCGTGCATCTCACCGCACACTTGCTTCTTCCTCCCGGCCCCTGGGGCGGCTTCGGCTGCAGCCTAATCCTAGTGGGGACGCTCCCAAGCCTCCTCTAGACGGACCTGCTCTGAGGGAACGTCCGGGGGCAGAGGTCTAGTTACGTTTGTTCCTGGGACAGTTCCGTGCAAATGCTCCCAGCTGTGAGCAGCTTTGTCCCTGGGAGACTCCGGGGCCCGGGGCTCTTTCATCTCTGGCTCCTCTTTCTCGGAAGGGTTGGGGCGCTTTGCCTCCAGGGGCGGGGAAAGAGCCTGCCTTGCCCTGAATGACACACGTCACTTGCACTGGGGCTCCCTAGGGGAGAACTAACGCCAAGGCCGTTTTGGGGTGCCACAGGGAGCCCGGAAACACAGCCTCGGGAAGGGCAGCTTCTCTGCAGAGACAATGCTGTTCTGCGGAAGGAAAGGAAATTTGGTGACTAGTCATCTGCTTTTGGTTAAATTCTCTTGGCCTATAATACCTATTCTCCTCTTCACTGTATATGAAAGTCCTACTTGTCTTTAGTGGCTCAGCTTAAACACCATCTCAGTCACCAAGTCCCCTGAGGTCTCACTGTTGGAGTTAGTCATCCTCCTGGGTACCAGCTCATGCCTCTATTGTGGCCCAAGAACGTACTTGTCCCCTGGCCGGCTCTGCAGCTAGGGAGGGGCTCCTTAAGCCCGTGGGGAGTGTCATTTCTTTCTGAACCTCCCACATCACCTAGAATAGTACTGCAGACCAAATCAGTGTTCCCTCAGTTATTCTGAGAAATGCTGTGACAACTGAAGCACTTGAGCATTAAGTATATAAAATTCCTCAGGAAGTGTGATATGGACCAATTAACAAGCATTTGTTAATTATCTGCTATGCCAAACCCAGTTTCTGTATTTAGAATGCCTATAATCTAACAGAAATGTAAGATATAAACTCACTAGAAAAAAAAAGAAAACATTTATTTCAAACTCTTGAGGTCCTGCTGACCAGACCAATGGTAGACTTGTATTTAACAACCTGGAAACTAGTGACATCTGGGGGTTGAAGCCGTGTTATATGCACAATGTGTGCAGCAAACATATCTGTCAGTGATTAAATAATATAACTCAAATCCTTTTCCATATTTTTTCAAATATAGACATTCTGATTTTCTGACTTTTAAAAATCATTTAAGTGGGGGCTCCCTTGTCCCCTCCTGGCCTGAGCCAGGAGCTCTGTTTTCTTGCTTTCTCTCTAAATAAAAACCTCTCACTTGCTCTCCTAAAAAAAAAATCATTGAAGTATCACTGTACCATCAATACATTACATATAACCACAGTGAACTTCTCTGTAATGTATCTATAGCAAGAAACAAGAGTTGAAATCAGTAGACACAGTGATATCAGTACAAGGATATATGTACACACTATATGTGTATGTTTGTAAATGTATGCACACACATTCTATAACTTATTGAAGAGTAGTATGGTATGATTATACTTCTCTCTCTATAGTGCAATTCATGGCCTCTGCTCGTCTCAAAAGAAAATGCTCAAATGGGCTGTCCTTTTACCAGATGTAAATTAATTAATATAAACATTTATTTTATATTAATGGTACTTTATATTTATATATTATATATTAAATTAATGATGAATTTCATATTATAAATCTATTTACATATTATATAAATATCATCATTTATATTATAAATTAATTCACTTCATATTAATGCATTAAGTGTTTATATTAATTAATGTTACCAATAAAAGAACTAAAAATAGTGACAAATTACATGGGATGAGGAGGAGGGATGGTGAAAAGAGGTAAAGGAAGCATATTCTCATCTCTCAGAGCAGGAAGGCAATAGTTAAATAGTAAGGTTGATAAGCCAAGAAATAACTATGTAAAATTACTATTAGGGAAAAGCAACTACTAGAAACTCTAAAACCAAATGGTTAAATATCTGATAAGAAGTTAATACCAGGATATATTAAGAACTCTTACAAATCTATGTAAAAAAACAAATAACCTGACCTTTAAAAATGAGTAGTTCATTTTGAAAATAAGCTGAATAGACATCTCACCAGAGAAGACGTACAGATGGCCAACATGTACGTGGAAAGATGCTGCACATCACTAATCATCAGGGAAATGCAAATCAAAGCCACAATGCCGCAACAGATAACAAGTGTTGGCGAGGATGTGGAGAAAAGGGAAGCCTGTGTGTTGCCGGTGGAATGTGCTGGTGCAGCCTCTGTGGAAGACAGCATGCAGGTCCTCAAAAGGTTAAAACTAGAGTTACCTTTTGACCACCAGTCCGTCTCCTGGTTTCTCTCCTAAAGAACTAAGGGCAGGACCCAAGGGGGCAGCTGTGTGCATGTGCTCGCTGCCGCGGCATTCATGGTTGCCGAGAGCAGGGAGCACCCTAAGTGCCCATCAGCAGGTGAATGGATGAAGGAAACGTGGTGTTACATGCAATGGAATATTACTCAGTCCTACAAAAAGCAGGAAACCCTGCCATTTGAAACCGCATGGACGGACCTGAAGGACACTGATGCTGAGGGAAAGAAGGCAGACAGGGAGGAACAGATACTGCGTGATCCCACTTCTAGGAGGAATTTAAAATAGTCAGACTCATAAAAATAGAGAGTAGAATAGGGGTTACCAGGGGCAGGAGGGAGAGGGAGATGAGGAGCTGTCTGTCAAAGGATGCAAAGTTTCAGTTACTCGGATAAGTAATTTGGAGACCTACTGTGCACACGGCCTGTAGTCAACAATGCTGTACTGTATACTTGAAGTTTTGGTAGCAGGTGAGACCTTAGGTTAAGTAATCTTACCACAAAAGAAAAAGTTTTAATTACAATAAATAAAGGCAGAAGGAAACTTTTGGAGGTGACAGATAAGCTATGGCCTTGATTGTGGTGATGGTTTCAGGGACATATACTTATCCCCAAACTCATCATAGTGTGTACATTAAATATATACAGGTTTTTATATGTCCAGCACACCTCAATAAAGTGGTTTTAAAAAACCAAGAAGTTAAAAGTGATTACCTTTGTGATCAGAACACTCAATTAGATTTTTTACATTATGGGTATTTATCTTTGAATAGTTATGTTTAAAAAAATAACTTTTAATTATCTTATAATTTAAAAAATATCACTGAATTTATAATAGCTATTTTATGATGTCACTATATATTTTCTTCATTTATGAATATTAAAAATTAATGCTATTATGTGAAAGTCCAAAATTTTGGAAAAAAAGTTATTTTCATACTTGAAATATATTGGGAGATGCAACAATCATAACTCAGGAAAGGTAGAGAAAGGTCAGTAAAATTAATGAGTTTCTACTTTACAAATATATATATATATATAAATGTATGTTTTATGTATTTTATGGTCTACCTTAGATTTATAAAACATTCGATTTTATATATTATGTTATATAAATATAAAACTGTAATACACATATACTATATAAAATATATAATAATAATAATATTATATATTTATATTCTTTTGTGACCAGACTGGAAATTCACATGTTAAGTATGAGTTTTATACTCAAAAAGTACACAATCTTGATCTTGGGCTGCAATATAGCTACATATCTAAATAAGTGTCAATCTGAAGTAATTCTGTTTAAGAAAATTCTTTAAGAAAGGTCCATTCATACAAAGATCAGGTGTGAGGGGCTGTTCATATTATAAATAATTCATTAAGAAGCTTCTTTAAATAGTGGTGTTCACTACTATGAAATTCATTTAAAGGCTTAAGACTCAAATCGATGCACAGCTTTTTAGGAACACATACATCATTTCAAGAATGTAGTCTTGTAAAAAGCAAGTGCTAAGAAGGGTGTGATTACTTAAAAATGTGCGAAGTATTTTCTGTCTCATTAGCAAAGGCAAAATGCTCTTTTCTTTCAAAGAAAGACCTCATAGTAAATCCATTTCAGTGTGTACATAGATGCAAAGCAGGTTCACAAAAATGTGAATATAGACTCACTTTTATTCCCTAGAGGTACTGCTCATGGACAACTTGGGTGAAGTAGAATAGGGGTGGAATCACCAAAATTCTGGGCTTGGGACCTATTATTTAATTCATAACTTCATTTCCAGTCTTCCCAGAAATTTTGAGGATTGTAACCCCATGCTGAGAGACACAAAGGCATTTGAAACCAGGCTATACCGTGCATTAGAAGGTTTCTCCTGGGCAACTATTCTGTCCATTGTTAATGGTTTTAGAAAACCTTGATTGGGGTTGGCAAAATAGACTTCTGCAGAAAATTTTGTCTGGTAGGAAAAAGGGGTGTTTTGTCTGAATTAATCAAGGGGATATATTCCTTCCTTGATTCTTCTGAGTCTAGATTGGCATATTATATGGTTTGATCAGAGCTCACAGTCACCATGGTTTCCAAAATAAAGGGGAAAATAAACTCCCATGTCAAATTCCTTCCCTTTGCCTCTTCCGTATTGAGGAGCTGTCTTTTCATTTCATGATTTTCAGTAATTATGGGTTTGAATACTCATCAGCTTGAGAGCCAATGATCTGTAGAAAGCATCTAGTCTTAGATGTTTTTGTGGATAAAAATGTAAGGTAGTCTTATGCACAAAAGCAGCAGAATGAAGTAGGTTCTTATGTAAAAAAGAAAAAGAATAAATGAAAAGCATCAAACATGGGCTGTCAGACTAAACTAACAGCATGCTGTTATTGGCAATGGTGTTAAATTGTATGGTGGGGTTGTTAATGTTGCAATGGCATGTATCAATTTGTCCAAATTGAGAAGTATAAAATCACACTTTTGTACTTGTCCAAATAAAGAAGAATAAAAACATGTACTTTGGAGGCTTGAAACATCAGCATGTGTGGGAATCAAAGACAATGAGTGAGAGAATCTTACTGAGAGCAATTCTCATAGGTCAGCGTCCTGTGAGTCTGGCGAGGAGCTGAAGAATGAACACACCTAATCCCATCCCATTAACCAGGATGGGTAGCAAAGGCTACAAGAACTGCCCTTGTCCCTCTCTCTGGATGACAGAAAATGGTCCTTGTACAATGTGGGGGACAGTGGGTGTGAAGAATCCACTGAGGGTTAAAGAGGATTTCTTTGGTAGCATCCTAATCTCCATCATTCTGGGAGTTTTGCTTGTCAGATTAATATATCTTTATATGTTGAAATTTTTGAATAGGTAATAGGTTCAGCACCTTCCCAAATGTAAGAAGGCAAACGATGATCGGCCTACCTCCCACCTCTGCCCCTTACCCACCCAGCTGCCATCAGCCCTTGCCTTTGCCCTTCAGACAACCTCTGTGACCAGTTTCTTGCCTATTCTTTCAGAATATTCTTGGTTACATACAAGCAACTGCATATGTATCATCTTACTTTCCTCTCCTCTTTTGTTTACACACATAGTAAGGCACTGCACACCCTCTGCAGAATCTTGCTTTTTCAGTAACATTGTGCGATCTCAGTACATAGAGCCATCCTCAGGGCTTGTCTAGGCTGCAGAGTATTACACTGCATAGATACATTATAATTTCTCCATTCGTACGTATTTGGATTGTCTCTTGGTTTTTGCTATTAAAAACAATGCTGAGATGGAAAGTTTATATAGACATAACTTTGCACTTGTGTAAACATATCTAGAGAGTAAACATCCAGGAATAGAACAGCGAGGTCAAAATGTAAATGCATTTGGATTCTAATAGATGTCCGCAGCCCTCCAGTAGGGCGAGTACCAATTTACACTCCTAAGTGTGGTGTATGGTAGAACCTATTTGCCCACAGCCTCACGAGGAAGACTTCATTGTATTTTTGAGTTTTCCTACTTAACAAGTGGCTGTCCTTTGTCTGCCCGCCAGATTCATTCTCTACCATACTCCACCTGACTCCATCCAAATTGTCTAAATTTGCATTTCTTTTGTTATGAGAAAAGTCGAACCTCTTTCCTCATGTTTAAAACTCATGAATTCTGGATTTTTAAGGTATCATTAGAAAGGCTTTTACCACTCCACAGTTACCACAAATTCTCATATTTACTTGCAGTACTTTTCCCCACTGATGTGAGATGCTATTTTTATTGTAATTTCTTACAAGTATTTGCATAGATTTGGGGGCTTTTTGTTCAGTTACATAGGTCTCTCCTATTCATGTACCAATACCAATAGTTTAAAAGAAAATTAATAATAATTTTGTTTTTAATACTCGCTTTTTTTTTTAGTTTTCCTAACTATTCTTATTTGTTTATCAACATGAATGTTAAAACTGGTTTCTTTAATTAGAAAAATGAAACAACAATAGCAACAGAACAATAAAAATACTTGTTGGCATTTAATTTATAAAGTTTCTAAGGAAGAATCAATGTTTATAAGAGGAGACTTCCTGTCCAAGTCCAAGATGTCTTTCCATTTGTTTAAGTCTTGTTTGTTGATTTTGTTCTTTAAACAGCTCCTGCAATTTCTGGTTAATTTCAATGTATTCTTTTCTTTTTTGTTGCTGTTGTGAGTGGGCTCTGTATCAGTGAGGGTTTCAGTAAGGAAACAAATGAAGCCATTTAAGTTGGGGAATTTGAGACAGAGAAAGGTGGTATTTACAAAAAGTTGAACAAAGTATAGAAGAAGTAAGAAGACAGAGCAATACCTTTGGGCCAGTAACAGTTTCTTCCTTCCCACACCTGGGCCTGAAGGTCTGCAGGCAGGGGACGCGGCTGTAATCCACACGCAGAGCTCCTGTGCCAGATCAGAGGTGTAAACCTGGTCCAGGGACACCACTAGCCTGCTGTGAATCCACGACAGACAACAGGGGTAGAGAGGAGGTAAATTAGCTACCTCCCTTTCTTCCCTCCCTTTCTTCCCTCCCTTAAGGTCTCCTGCTGGGGCATTTCATGGGCCAAGCCCAGCCCGAGGCAGGAGGCCAAGAGAGCCCGCGGACATAGTCAATACAGTCGAGCCCTCCTGGCATAGAGCAGGGTAGAGTCAGGTGGAGAACGAATCCGGAGCGTGAACAGAGGAGAGCCAAGACACTGTCCTTTCTTCCATTGATCTTTTCCTGACTGTTATTTTCATATTTCAAAGATAATGATTTTTACATATAGATTTTTTTGCATCTTTTGAGGTTAATTTGCATTCAGTAAAATTCAAGAGTATAGTTCTATGCGTTTGGGAAATGTGTGCCATCATGCAAGCCCCATAGAAACCCAAACTCCCTTGCGCTCCCTTTGCTGCCAGTCTCTCTCCGGCCAAAGACAGCCACCAATCTGCTTTTTGTCTCTGTGTTTTTGCCTTTTCTAGAACTTCATAGAAAGGGAATAATAGGTGTGTGTGTCTTGTGTCTGATTTCTTTCACTTTGCATATTTTTGAGTTCATCCATGTTTTTGCATGTAGCAGTAGGTCATTCCATTTTATTGCTGAGCAGTATTCCACTGTCTGGATATATGACAACCTCTTTACCTAGAGACTGGTTTATGGATATTTTGGTTGTATTCAGTTTGGGACAATTAAAAAGAATGTTACTGTGAACATTTGCAGACAATGTCTTTGTGTGGATTTATGTATTCATTCCTGGTTGTATAGTCCGGAGTGGAATTTCTGGGGTGAATGGTAAGGGTATTTATCATTCTGAGAAACTGCCAATTTGTTTTTCAAAGTGAACATATCGTTCCGGTTTAACCACCAGCTGTCTGTGAGTGTTTCAGTTGCTCCATCTTCAGACCAATACTCGATATTGCCAGGCTTTTTAAATTTCAGCCATTGTACTGAGTATATAGAAATATCTTTGTTGTTTTAATTTGCATTTCTTTGATAACTAGTGGAGTTGAGCATCTTTCATTCTTTATTGGCCTTTTGTATTTATTCTTTTATGTCGTGCCTGTTTAAATCTTCTGTCCGTTTTTTGACTGAGTTGTTTGTCTTCTTATTGGTAGGTTATAAGAGTTCTTATGTATTCAGGGTACAAGGCCTTTGTTGGACATTTTACAAATATTGCTTCCCATTTTATTTCCTAAAGAAGGTCTTTTCAAGAGCAAAAGATTTGTTGATGAAGTTCTATTTATCACTATTTTTCTTTCATTTCTCACCTTAATGTTTGAATGAATTATTGCCAAACTTCATGTTACAAATATTTTCTCCTATGTTTTCTGCCTAAAAGGCTTAAGATTTTAGCTTTTAAATTTAGGTCTATGGTCCATTTTGAGTTAATTTTTGCATATGGCAAAGGATAGGGGTCAAGACTTTTTTTCCAATATAGAGAGTCAGTTGTTCCAGTGCCGTTTGTTGTAAACACTCTCTCCCTCACGGAATTACTTTGGCACCTTAGTCAAAATCAGTTGACTATATGTGTGTGGATCTATTCCTCGATTCTACTCTGTCGTGAGTTTGCTGAAAGTTTGATCGTGAATCCGTGTGCCTTCCCTAACACCCGTAACCACACTCTCTTGATTCCTGTAACTTTACAGTAAGTCCTGCTATCAGGTGGTTTAAGTCATCCAACATTTTTCTTCTTTTAAAAATTGTTTGGCTTATTTTAGATTCTTTGCCTATCCATGTCTCGATTAGAATCCACTTGTGAATTTCTAAAAATAAAATGCCTGCTGAGATTTTTGAGTAAGATTGTGCTGAATTTATTGACTACAGGAGGATTGCTCTCTTAATGGTGCGTCTTCCAATTCATGAACATGGCATATTTATTTAGGTCTTTCTCTCAACAGTGTTTTGTAGTTATCAGTGTAAAACTCTTCCACACCTTTCATTACATTTATTCCTGAAGATTTTTTTTAATGCTATTATAAATGTATTTGTTTTCTCAATATCAATTTCGATTGTGTTTGGTGTTTTAATAGTTAGAAATAAAACTATCATTGCATATTGATCTTTTATCTTGCAGTCTTGTTATTTTCGTTTATTACTTCTAGTAGATTTTGTCTATTCTCTTAGGATTGTTTTATATCTATGACCATGTTGACTGTAAATAAAGGCAATTTTGTTTCTTCCTTTATAAACTCTATGCTTTTTATTGTATTTTTTTCTTGCCTATTCAACTATTCAACTCCAGTGTGATTGAATCAAAGCTGTTAGCATGTACATCTTTGTCCTGTTCTTGTTCTAAGGTAAAAGCATCTGGTTTTTCACCATTCAGTATTTCATCTCTGAGTTTTCCACTGATTACCCTTCTCAGGTTGAGAATATTTCACTCCGTTCATTTGCTGGCATGTGTGGCTGGTACCAGGACGAGCTGGCTGGGGTTTACTCACACAGCAGTGCACTTGGCCTCACTCATCTCACGGAGGCCTACTCAGAGTGAGCTCCAGAGAGCAAGAGGCCAAGTTCACCTAACACTCTTCATGCCTGAGGACCAGACAGGGCAGGGGCTTGCTACTGGGCGTGAGAGCAGTGTGGGGGTCCCAGGTTACCTCTGGGAGTCCTGGATGGGGGAGCAAGGAGGGCCTGCCTGGGTGTGTGCTGTTGCTCAGTGCCCAGCTGACTCACCAACTAGACATGTGCCCTTCTGCATCTGCATCTGTTCCTCCTACCGCCTGGGACTCAGGTATGGTTTGCAGCTGTCTGCAGTAGGGGGTGCTGTGATTGCAGAGTAACAGATCTGTCACCTTTCCAGCCCCACCTCAGCCTCTGTCCTCCAGCAGCCTCCTTCCCCTCCCATCAGGGCTGGGTGGGGAGCTCGGTGAGAATGACAACAGCTGTGCTCCTGCTTATCCAGAGCCTGGAAGTCCGGGGCCTCAGAGCTGCAGCCAGGCGGGAGGTGGTGGCCTCAGGTCTGCAGCAATAGACATGGTCGTTTCAGAGCCCTGTTGAGTCCGATGGAATCTGACCTGAGAACTCAAATCACAGCATTCAAATATGTTGAACTTTACTCTATCTGACATCCTCGTAGCCCACTCTTTCTGATGTTACTGCTCTTGAATCCATTATCAGGTGCACCTTCCTTTCAAGATATGTCGCCTGAGGTGGCTTAACGCTGGGATCAGGATTTGGCAGTAAGCCACATGGGTTTGATATCCAGTATTAAAATACAGAGCATCTTCAGCGTGTCCTGCGTTCTGAGAACTTCTCCGTGTCAACTTCACTGGTATTTTTTCTTAACTGGTGTCCATGGCTAAGGAAACAAAAGCACCTGCTCAGCATCTTACTTTTTGAGCATCTGCTAGATTCGTGGAGAAAGGTGGTGTGCATTTAGTATCTTCCTCCTTATAAGCTGATGAGGATTGAGAAGTAAGTCCTATATTTGGAAATCACAATTCATTCAATAAATATTTTTTTAGCATTTATCAAGTGTTCTGGTGCTGGAGATGTAGCAGAGAAGAAAATAGACTGAAAGCTTGCTTAATATTAGGGGCATGAGAGAGGCTAAGAGCAAGTAAACACATAGGATGTCACGTGATGGTAAGTGCGATGGAAAATATAAGTATGAACACACTGTGTGAGTGCACATGTATGTGTGTAATGTGTACACTGCTAGTGCATTAACCAGAAACTCCTCCCCGAAAGGGTGACAGTGGCAAGGAGGCCTGAAGGAAGTGATGTGAGCCGGCAGCCAGGAGATTCCAGCAAGAGAGCCAGCAAGCGCCTGGGCATGAGCCTTGAGACCTACAGCTTAATGGACTAAAACCATCAAGATTGCCTATTAGCTGGCATAAACGAATGTATTTAAGTTTATGTTTTCATTGCTTTGCCTTTACTCAGGCCATAAACACTTCTTAAGGGAGTGTGTATCCTTCTGCGCCCACAAAACAGAAAGATGAGAGAGAGGACTTCTAACGTGTGATTCATCCATTTCCGAAAGGAGGCTGGTGCCGGGTCCACAGGTGCAGCAGGAGAGACCTTGTGAGACTCACACCTCTGAGCAAGGGTCTCAAGGTAATCGTACAAGCACGCCAGCAAATCGTTTCAAGAGCTTTCTCCTGTCAGAGCAGCTGAGGACCTCTCAGCAGCCATGAACTGAAATGGCAAACTTCAGAGTGGTTTTCATATTTCAAAGATTGAAGTCAGTCAGTCGCCTACACTGTACTGCCTGGCTGTAGGTAACCCTGGGGTATTTTCACTGGCTTGTCCATCGTACTGTTTGTATCTGCCCAAATCTCTTATCAGAAAATATATATCCTTTTAAGGATAGTGATCTGTCCTGGACTCCATCCTCACATTACACATCTGGGCAGGAGGTTTAGTATTTATGAAAGAATCTCAGCAACTTAAGGCTTGGATGAGCACACACACACACACACACACACACACACGAGTTCCTAAGAAGAACAGACCTCTTTCTGGAGTTCTAGGTTCTCAAACCTTACAATTCAAGTGAATTTCAGAAGAAAAAAGATCAGTTCAACAATGCATGTTGTGTTATTGTATACTAGACTGACATCTAAAAGCAAAATAGTCTGAAGGCATAATCTTAACTTTTTATGATGTGTCCACAATTGAAAGATTTTTCAATTTCAGACCAAACATGGAGAAAGATAGACAAATGTTAAATTTAACAGGTCAAGAGTCTAAAGAGGCTTCCAAAAGGAGCTGGATAAAAAGATAAGGACTATTTAACTTGAAAAGATGAAGACTAAAAAGAAAGACAAAATCTAAAAAAAAAAAAAATCTAGGGTGGAAGTGCAGGCAGACTCTCGAAGCAATGTCATTTTTTAGGCAGGCATTTCTCTCTGGTGCTTCTACACCTTGCTCAGAACTCGCCCTCGCATTCCTGCTACAGTGTTGCTTTTCCCAGTCTGTCTGCACCACTAGTTCGCGAATTCCTTGAGAGCTGGAAGCATGCTGTTCTGTTTCCTCCATGGCTGGCACAGAGTCTAGTGCTGCATGGTTTGTGCCAGATCAATGCTTCCTGAGCAAATGAATGAATGAGTGCCAAACAAGGGTGCCCTCAGTGACACCTTAATGTCCTATCAAGACAAGCAAAAAACACAACAAAATTACTCATTTATACAATGATTGTGAGGTAGATGCAATTCACTGATCCCAAGAATATGCACAGGCTAAAAGCAGGAGCTGTTCAGGAAGGATTTACATACGCGAATGGATGGTGGCTCTATAATGGATTATTTGAAGAAGCTAGAAAAGGCAAAAATAAAACATGTCACAGAGATACTTGTGTCCAGAGAGCTGAAGAAAGGGGATGGTGCCAGGTACGGAGAAGGCCCTCAGGAAGAGCCATTCCACCTGCCTTGGCTGTCAAAGGGTAAACAGTCCTGGGTCGGCTGAGGCTGTGGCGGCACCAAGGTGCTTCTTCGGAAAGGCGCTGTTTTGACCCGGAGAAGAGCTCTGCCCCCTCCAGCCCCGCCTTGTCTGCACTTCAGTGAGGGGCCCACTGCCCCCCGGGACCCTGGCGGCGGGGCGGGGACAGGGCGAGTGGGGCGGGGGCCAGGCCCAGGGCTCCAGGGTCGCGGACTCCCCTTCCCTCCCCGCAGCACCCCACCTCTCCCCACCCCTCGGGCTCCCTGAGTCTGTCTGCACCTCTCCCTGCCCTGCCCTGAGTCCTGGGCCCGGGGGGCACTTCCAGGACCACCAGCCTTCGGGCTCCGCTTCCCGCGGTCAACCGCACAGCTGCCCAGGCGAGTGTCCCTGCTGACGACCATTGTCCCCCCCACCCTCCAGCCCCGGCAGGGGGGCGGCGGGCGCTCCGGCTACCCCCGCTGGCCTGCACCGGAGGCCCTTCCGCGCCCCTCCCCGCTCCTCAGGGCCCCTGTCCAGCCCTGCGGCCCGCTGCGCGTCCCCCCTCCCAGGGGGCTTGTCCGACCCGCACGGACTCCGCGTGCTCACCACGCATGTCATCCGGGGAATCCTCCGTGAAGAAATCCACTTTCCCCCAGCTTGCTCTCGACCTTAGAAATGTGTTTCTTTACACCAACACAGCAGTTTCCAAATTAAATATTTATTCATATGACAGTTGGATGTTTCACTTTATAAAGAACTTTTAAAAATTGTGTCTTTTAAAGCCACATTTGAACAGTAATTCAATTTACAGGAATGAGATTTGTGCACATGTGTTATCTTTTCTGCTGTTTTTAAAACAAAACTCCCCAGGTGCCTAGCATCTTGCCTCATGTGTAGCTATGCAGTAAACAGTTGCTAAGGGAATGAATGGACAAAAGACAAAGGGAGGATTAACAATTTTATGGTTTCTTCAAAGCTACAGAGCATGGGCACTGGTGGCCACAAGGAATGCTTCTGGGGAAAATCTAACAGTTCATAAAGGCATACTAAGGGGTGAATTTACTAAGAAACCTCAATTCCAACCTCATTTCTCTTCCCTCCGTATCTACCTGGTAGACTGAATTCCCGGAGGTTTGCATGTGGCAGCGTATGGCGAGGGGATCCTGTGCTATGATGATCACCTTGACGGTGGCTAATAACACTGTCAGAGCCTGTCAGTTTTGTTTATGTGCCTATTTCTCTGGGGCACGTAGTGAAAATAATAATTAGGATCCTAAGACAGACTGCTTGCTTGATGCTTAGAAGGATTTAGGACATTAGGCGTGAGTGTCTTTATTACCTGTGCCCCTTGATTTCCTTTCATTTACTTTAAGTCCCAATAAATTCACTAAAGCAATTCATGGCGATAATACTGCATTTGGAAACTTGGAGAGATTCTAAAGCGTATATTTGTGTCTATATGCAGCTTAAAATAGAGATAATTCCAATTATCTTTATTGAAATGAAAATAACTCTCCCATAATTAGCCTAACATTATTTGCCTATTAACTTGGGAATCCAGGAAAGGGACACAATGCTTTTCTATGTCTCGCAAGTGCAGAAGAGATTTCATCCAAGCTAATTAAGTGTAGATGGTCACAGGCGCTGAGAGAAGAATGAACAAGAGCGGTGATCGAGCTGCATCTTACGGACGGCCATACCCAATACGGTGGTGTGCCCACGACAGGACTCAAGATCCGCAGGCAAGCAGGGACATCTCACTGGATTCAGGGCATGCTGGGAGGGGGCTTTGCTGGCGTTCAGCCATCCTTTGTGAGCTGCCTCCCTGAGATCTAGTTGCTGAGACGTGCAACTGGGTTGTCGGTCGTCCCTCATGGGTCCCGGGCATCCCTGATCCCGTTGCACTGCCGCAGGGCTGCCAGGTCACGGTGGCCAGGCCTCCCCCACTTCCTGCCTCTTCTTCCACTTCAGTCTCTTCCTAAGCCTTCGTGTGAAGGCTCATCTTAAATCCAGAAGCATTGTCTAAATGCTTCATGGGCACATTTATGGCCAACGTCAGAACTGTTTCTCAGTATATCCTCAGAGTGGACCTGATGGAGACGGGGAAACTAGCACCAGAAAGCACCTTTCAGTCATTCACAGGGATAAATAGAAAAAAGGCTGGTCAACAAGTCAGGGGACAGGTACTAACTATGCCCACAGGGTGCAGATACCGTATTAGACTAGAACCAGGGGGAAACAGGCACTTGATTATGCCTGGCTCTTTGAAGGGATTTTACAAATTCTTCAGATGGGACTAGCACATGAATGAAAAGCAGGACTACACATGCATACACATACACACATGCATACACATACACCACATATACATGTGCACACATATTACATTTTTCTTCTATCTTAGTAAAACAAAATATGACCAATGTTCAAAATTTGCAGAAAAGTATATACACTATAAACAAGTAAGTATTGTTTCCATTCTGAAACTTCTAGGTCTCCCTGTCTCATAACTCCATCCTTCTTTCTTAAATATAATACAATTTTTCATGAATTATACCCTGTCTCTTATTTTAAATGGGCTGAAGATGCATTTTTGCATAGTCAGCTTAAACTAATTTAATTAGATCTAAAAGGGCAGAGCTGTAAACAGATGCAGTGTATGAATGTACATAGATGTAATGTATGACTGTTGCTCATCTTTCCTGTTCTCATTACCCCAGTGTTATATTTTCTGCAACTGCCTGTTTTTAATTCTGTCCGAGGCGAGCTCAGAGCAGTGGGAGAGAAGAGGGAAGGGGCAACGCATCCTCCCTCGTCCGGACTTTCCTTCCCCCTGGACCGTCAGCCCTTATGCTCAGCACACAGACTTCAGGAGTCAGCTTCTGCAGTCATAAGGGATGGCTGCTTCCACAGCCCAGTCACTGGGCCACAGAAAACATTGCACAGTTAAGTCTGGTTCAAAGCATCACCCTTCACATATGTCAATTCTTCCTCTGTAGCCGAGTCAGAGAGTAAAGACAGAGCAGATGCAGATTAACAAGAACAAGGCTTAATATGAATGTATAACGTATATACATAATCTTGGAAAAATTAGGGCCATTTATGTAAAAGGACAGGAGGAAATAAAACACCTATAATCAGTTAGTTAGTTAGTTATTATTAGTCTTCTTAGTTCCAAGACTAGAGAAACCTGTTGTTACAACATACACACTCTTGAGGTGTGGGCTTCTGGCTTGCTGTAGGGAGAGAGCAGGTTGGGTTTCCATAAAGAGCAGATCCTCCTTCTAGCAGATCAAAGTCCATCCATGTTACGCACAGATGGCAGATAAACATCTCTCCAGTAAAGCCCATTCATGCTGCATACAGATTGCAGACCAACATCCTCTTCATCATTTGTTGAGGTTCGTGGTAGGAGGACAGAGTCAGATGGTGGTTCCTGTGAGGCTCTGAGCGGGCATGGAAGGGGCCCTAAAGGCAATGTGCAGCTTGCTGTGCCCGGAGTCCATGCATGGCTGTGTGACCAGGAGCCCCCCAAGATGCCGCTGCTCCTGCAGTCAGAGGGCTCCCTGCTGTGGATCAGGGTGGTGGTGGATGTTTTGGCTGAGAATAGCTTCTCTTTAAAAACATATGGCACTATCCCCCATTGCACGGCCTGCACTGTACTGTCCAGCAAGGCCACAGGTGCCCTGTATTGATGGCATCCATGTTTCTACCCAGTCACAGCAGGAGTAATGCTCTGGCCGACACCACCACCTGTGCTCTGGGTAGGTGGGTTCTAACGGCTGGGAAGGCAGGTGTCCTCCTGGGGCAGCCGTGCTGTGGCCATACAGAGCCCCTGGGATCTGAGCAGGAATAGGACTGTCATGTGGCCTCTACTTGGATCACCTCATTTTCATTTTATGGATGCAGGTGGATGCATGGTGTCTAGGGCAGGCACACTGAGCCCTGGTGTCCCCCCGTCCCTAGTGGCTGCAGGGGCTGCATGCAGGTGTTTGCCTATTGTCCCTGCTCAGACAGGCTGAGGCGACGCATAGCCTCTATTAGTTGATTGTAAGAAATACGAGTGCCACCTGCCCTCTTCTTGGATGACTTCTTGCATATCTTCGATGCCTGTGCATGACAGCGCTGTGGGGCAGGCACTCTAATCCTTCGTGTGCTCACATATCTAGGGGCTGGAGGGGCTGCCATGGAGGGGGCTGCCTGTCCTCCTGGGGCACTTACGCTGTGGCCATACAGAGCCTTCCAAGAAGTGCTTGGAACAGGCATTATTGCATTAGAGACGTGGGTGTTAACTGCATTTTTTATGCCAGATGCTTTGGAAGGTACAGAGGTGGAGACACGGGCTGAAGCAATCCTGCCACTGCCTGGTTTGTTCGGAGGAGGTACCACGGAAGCCGGGAAGTGATTTGTCCCAGAGACAGGAGCCGGATGGAAAATGACAGCATAGGACGGTGGAGTCATGTCCATGCCCACCTCAGGATGTGAATTAGGTGGGGAGGGCAAGCCTGCAGGTGCCTGGGCAGCCATGGTGGGTCGGCCTGCAGTGGAAGTGATTGATGCGACGGCGCTATCCGAGTTATTGAGGGAAGGCATGGGAACGGGGGTGGGTAAGAAGCAAGGAGCAGGAGAGTCTGTACCCACGGGTGATGGGGAGTTGACAGGACACGAAGGCTGCTGCAAGGAGGTGGTGGAGGTGCTGGGAGCTGCAGGGAAGTTAGAAGTGAGCCAGGCTGCAGCAGGGAATGAATGACAAAGGCCCTTCTTCTCCTTGGGTGGAATTCCCACTGCAGGGACCTCTGAGGTGTCCGTGGTCAAGGGTGGGCAGCCTGCAGTCTCTGGGGCAGGTGGGGAGGAGGAAGGGGCAGGCTGAGGGGCACTACCAGCAGCCATGTCCTCTGTTTTACCCCCCAAGCGTCTGTCCTGTGAGGGTCGGGGTTGTTTTCCAGGTGGCCCAGGTTTTTGGCAACAGCTAAGCAAGGACACTTGGGAGGTGGAGACAGCTCACCGCGATCCCGGGGCGCTGGTAGTGGCCGGGGCTGCGGCAGCGGGAGCCCCGAGGCGCGGATGCTGTCCTCTTGCGGGGCCTGCTGCTGGCAGGTCCCGGCAGGGAGCTCCTGGATGGCGTGATGGCGGGCTTCGTGCCCTGCATCTCCTTCCCAGGGGGCGGTGAGTCTGCGGAGCTCGGCGGGTCTCTGTGGACGGCTCTGGCAGCCGGGAACAGCGTGGGCCGGGGTCAGAGGGCACTGTTGCTTCTGGATCAAGCCTCCCAGGAGGCGGAACGTCTCCAGATGGGCTGTAAGAAGCAGTGGTGGCCCTGTGGTCTTCGGAGGAGGAGCCCACCCGAGACATCTGGGGGATCTCACTCGAGCCGTCTTCTGGGGGCTCAGGGTGGCGGTCCAGGGGCCCAGGACTGGACTCCAGGGACGTGAGAGCCCTGCTGGTGTCTGGGGGCCTGGATGTAGCTGACATATCCCCACTGCCACGGGGGCCCCTGTTCTCATCATCCTGCCCTGCGGGCTCTACGTGATCCTCCTCTTCTGGCACCCCTTCTGCAGGCTCTCTGTGGACCTCCACTTCTGGGCCAGGAAGCAGGAGGTGACTGGCGGCACTGGCTTCCTAGCCTTGGCTCCCTGCTGACCTCGTAAATGCAGGAGCCTCCGCATTTGCCCTGCAGGAGAAGGGGTGCTGCTGGCTCCTAAGTGTCCGGATATCTTGTAATTATGCGCGCGCTTCTTCGGCGGGTCTGTCCAGTTGTTGGAGCACAGGACGCCCAGAGGGGAGCACCTGGCCTGCTGGAAAGGATACCGCGTCCGCGGCTGGATGGAAAAGGCCGCTGATAGCGGCCCTCGATCCAGGCGGACCAGTGGGTGACCAGGGCGGTCAGCAGGTGCAGGAACGGCGGGGTGCTCCCTGCCAGGAGGGGGCTCCCGGGGCGGGAGAAGCAGAGGCCGGCGGCGGCGAGGCCAGCGCCAGCGGCGGGCTGGGGCCCAGAGCTTAGACAGGAAATTTCCCATAGGGACAATCAGTTGTGTGCCAAAGAGTACGAGACCAGAGTGTGAAGCTGGGAGAGCGTCTCCGTTGCTTCTGACTCCTCTCGTGGCCAAGCACACAGTGAGCTAGTTGGCCTGCAACTGCAGTTGTGATGTCACCTGCGCACGTGTCACAAAGCCCCCTCCACTGGTCAGCACCCCTCCACCATTGGAAACATCACCAAAGGTCAAAGGTCGTGGTAGAATTTCTGGCGCCTGGGACCGCCCATTGACAATTGCAGGTGGTGGGCACCAGGTAGACCACCATGAGGGACCGTTCAGGGCTGGAGTGGGCACATCCATCAGTGCTCACGCCGCCCGGGCACTGGCTCTACAGGGCCCTCAGCACCCGGTGTGTGGTGGTCAGCCCAGTGCTCCGAGTCCCAGAGGCCAGGGCCAGCTCAAAGCTACTCGCAGCCACCCAGATCCTGCCAGGGTGTCCCGCCCCCCCATGTCCTTCCCAGCTTCTTCGGGAAGCCTGCAGCCAGGCCCGCCTTCTCCGCACCAGCCAGCCAGGCAGGTGATTTCACAGGAGGGGACTAGGGGCTGCACCTGACTGGACAAGGCAGCCCACAACATCCTTCCTAACAGGCAGGTCCTCTCTTGGCTTCTCAGAAAATGTAGGTTAGGGACTGCCCATTGTCAGCATAGCACCATTCCCACTTTCTAACTGAGCCTTGCAGCCCAGATTTTCTCTTTGGTCTCTTTTGAAGCATCTGAACGTATAAAAATTATATTCTGTGTAAATTGTGGTCTGTCCTGAAATAGATTTATCAGTGGATTGTTCCATGTGTATTAAAAGCCAGTTTCTATGGCCTTCTTGGACTAAGCCACATCTCACTCATGTCTGGAAAGCAAATGCCTCATTTACTGCAAGTTTTAGTCGCACAGTGGCAAGATCGGCACAATTTGTTCCTTGTGAGCCTGTCAGCTGGGGCTGCTGCTCCCTACACAGTATTGGCATGGTGAGAATTGGTGTTATCTCTAAGGTGTTAGCACAGTGTCCAGCATATAGAAAATGCCTCCAAAAGTGTAATTGTGATTATGTTTAGCTCATTCTAACCTGCCCCTCCCCGCCCCGCCGTCGGCCGCGGAGATCCGTCCCCCGCCCGCCGGCCCCGGGAGGGCGGTGCTGAGCCGGCGCCCGGGAGCGCGGCGGTCCGCGGGTGGGGGGGGCCTGCGCACGCGGGGACGGCGCGGGGGGGCGCGTGGTCCGGCCGCCCCGGCGCGGGGGCGGAGTGGGACGGGGCGCCGGTCCCGAGCGGCCGGCGGTCGGGGCTCCCCCTCCCTGCTCCCCAGGGACGGTGCCGGCCCCGGCGGGGCCGGGCCTGCGGGCGGGGAGTCGGAGGGAAGGGGCGCGAGGCCCCCGGGAGACCTGACGCCGCCGAGGACCGACGAGCGGCTCGGGAGCAGCCGCCCAGCCCCCGCGGGGTCTCCGGCCCCCGCGAGCGGCCCCCGCGCGGAGGGCGGAGGGTGGAGGGCCCTGCGCGCCGACACCTGCCCCGGCGGTGCGGGGAGAGGCGGGCAGAGCCGCTGGGGCCGCGGGGCCTGCTGTTCAGGTGCGGGAGGGACTTCCTGTGCCAGGGAAGGAATATCCCGATTTAAATTTTGTTGGGAGAATCCTGGGACCTGGAGGACCTCCTGCTAAACAGCTTGGAGCGGAAACCGGAGGCCAAAGAAGGGTCCCCGGCCCAGGCGCCGTGAGGGATGCAGAGGAGGAGGAGCGGAGCAGAGGCGCGCCGCCCGGGAGCCCCTCCGCGAAGGTTCCCGCGGGCCGACCGCTGTGGGAGGCGCTCAGAGCAGAGCAGAGACCCCACTGGAAGGGCCTTTTTGCCTGTCTTTTTTATTGCGCGAGTACTGGAATAAGTCTAAAGAAAAGAAAGTGCCTTGTTTTCCTTCATGGTCACTTATCAAGTGTCTGGTAAGATCAGCTCCTCCCTCAGACTACAAGCTGATGCGTGTTCCTCCGTCGCCCAGCATGTGAAAGAAGACAGGAGGGGAGACAATGAATTGATGGTTTGAATTATACGATTTTTGCCACGTTATCTTGATACAAATTTGCTAAATTTGATATTGTGAAAAAAGTTTGATAACTTTTCTAATGCCTGACAGTTTTAAAACATCTTTCTTTCCGAGTCATAATTGAACGCTTTGGTTATTGTACTATTTAATATTAGCCCAAAGGATTCTGAAATGAAAATTATGTTTGACCTTAACATCACTTTACAGACAAAATAAGAGCTTTATTTCATTCGGAAAAGGGATTGGGGGTGTTAAGGTGTTTTTTTAAATTACTAACTGGAGGTAATAGTATACTTAGCAAACTTGTTCGCAGAAGTGAAACTTTGTGATTTTCATTCTGGAAAACAGTGTTTTTAAATGACCCAAACTTAATCAGACTTTCTGTCATACACCAGATCACTTGGGTAATCCATCTCTGCTGGTTTTAACTGAAGCTGCCCCACGCCCCCCACACCACCCTCCCACATACTTTTTTTTTAACTTGAAAAGAATGTGAAAAACAAGCATCATTGTGCATATAAATACTCAACTACATGTGAGTTGTAAGCTTCCAGTTTCTCATGAAGTTCGGTTTTGTAGTTGAAGCAGTTTGTGCACAGAGCTACATCTAAACACATAAGTAGATAATCAGTAACTGCTCAGGACCAGATGTGGCAAATCTCAAGTGGCAGTGGGTCCCCAGCTCATCAGCTCGCTCCCTCTGACACCTTCACAGCTTCACAGTCAGAGCTCAGCAGGAAGCTCAGGGGGCACCTGCGTGGTGATGTCCATCATCTTGTCTCACTTGGAAAAGTTTTCAGTTTATTTACTATGCAATAGACACTCACTGTCTTGTATTCAGCTAACTCTGGTTTAATGTGCCACTGCTGTGTGTTTCTGTTACACATACAGTTGCTTTGATTTACTTACAATATATGCTGTGCCATTTTGATTTTAATTTTGTCTGGTAGGTTGAATAAATATGCGACATTCAATCCCCTTTAGGTGATAGTGTAAGTTTAAAAAAATGATTCGTGTATTTGATCCAGTTTCATCTCATCTATGTTATACCTGCACATTTCAGATGTGTATCAAAGGTCTTTTATAGGGAAGTAAATGTATGAAATAAATGTGTGACATTTATGAGTAATGTTAGCTCTGAACAAACTTTTGAAAACTTAGTTGACAAAATTTTGGATCAACTGAAAAAAAGCATGACTTTTGAAATTTCTGAATGCCTTGGTTTGCATTATTGTCATTCTTTATTGAATATATTTCTTATTAACATATGTAGTTTTTAAAACTTTTTTTCTGACAGTATTATGTAATTTTTTAGCGTGGTTAGATGGGAGTGTTGCTTGTATGTTACCATACAGCTGACATGTATTTTTGTCTATTCTTTATTACCTTAGTAGTTTTATGCTGTGTACCGTAACCAACCTACTGCCGATGAGAAACGTAAGATAATGTATTTACAGCCATTGTTACAAGTTTATAATGTATTTTTCTCTTGTTTTATATGTTTGTCGTATAACATTCAAAAAGAATTTTTTTCTTGATTGAAAAAAGGATACAAAATGCAAAATCCACAATTTTGATAAGTGAAAATCACCAATTGTTTTGCAGTACTTTATTTTATTGGTTGGGTTGTCTTTCTTGGGCTTTTAGTTAGCTAATGAATGAGTACATTAGACACTTTGGGGTTTTAGTTGGGATTTTACATAGCTTGCATTTTAACTCTTTGGTTCTTTGCTGTTTCTATTAACCCATAGCATTATTTTAATAAATGTTATAATACCAAAAAACAGAAAAAAAGAAAAGAAAAAACTGTGCAATGCATTTGATAACATCCTGTTGTAATCACTGCAAGTTTCACAGCTGTAGAATCAGTTCCATTTCCTACATGTTTTTCATTGTTTGCTGTTTGGTAAACTTATTATTTAAAAATCTCTTTACTTAGTGATAATTTATATACTTTCTAAACCTTTTTTTAATGTCAGATGCCGAATGGGTATCTAACTGACCAAACAGGAAGTTCTGTTTCCTTCTCTTGTGCATCCTCCACAATTAGAAGAAATGTCCTTCATGAAAATGCTTCTCTGAGGTCAGATTTTATTGAGAAGTACAACTATAGGGTGGAAACTATAGATCTGTTCATAAAAATGTTTGGGAATGATTATTGGAATTCTAGGCAGCTGAGAAGGTCTGCGCAACAGTGGGAACCCAGGGGAAAGAGACAGTCCTCATACAGGAAAAGCTTCTATTACACAGACTTAATTTTTCCAAATGGTGCTGCCTTAGCAACCGCAGGTAGGGATATGGGTGCGGCCCCTGTCTTTCTTCTTGTCGTCTGTGGAGCCCCTGAGGTCTGCTGGAGCTTACGACATCCACCTCCCTCCCCCTGGAGTCCTTCTGTGGAGTCTCCTGGCTGGCTGGAGCTTTGTCGCACGTTAGAATTCAGACGTTACTTTCCCCGAAACAGAAGTCCTCACTGTGCGATGGGCTGCCCCCAGCTCCTTCCTTAGGAAGCCCCCTTCGGAGCACAGAGACCCACCAACAGCCGGAAGTAGGCCGCCTCCAAATAGCTTTTCCCTGTAGGCATGAACCCCCCTTCCCGGCCCATAGCTTTGAGGGGTTTGGGCCTCAGTAAGAACTATACTTTTGGGTTTAATGTTTTGGAATTTTACGTAGTTCCTTGCTTTAAGTCTTTCCATTTCAAGCTTGAAGATTTGATTGCATAGGTAGAATGCTTAATCTTTTAACTGATTTGTGATTAATACTGTTCCAAATTATGAAGAAAACAAAAATACAGTGCTGTGTGTGGTCACTGAGCTCTCAGATGTACTCACTCTCACGCACTGGAAAACTATATGTGACTTTTTGAAAACTTGCTTTCTAACCTTAATGTTTATTAACCCTTAAATATGTTACTATTTTTTACAAGCAGGTTTATAGTCATTTGAGATGGAAACCTTTTAAGCAAATTTGACTAACTGCTTATATTTATTCTTGGAATAAAAATGGCATTTTAATGCTAAATGAAATTTACTAGTCACTGGTAACTGCTTTATAACATCAAAACTGAAATCGATTGAGAACCACTTGAAATTTAAGTTCCAAAAATAAATTGAAATTCTGTCTTGACTATTAACTCTTGGAGCCAGCAAGTCCAAATCCCTCAAGGGCCACGAGAGGGAGCTGTTGAATCTGAAACTAAACATTTGAATTTCAACAAACCTCTGGGTAAACTGTAGATAATCTGGTATATAAAATGTAATGCAGTGTAATAAGGAGTAGCATAGTTTTTATTGTTATTAAAACAAAAGTTACACATATAATTAAGAGATACTGCAGTTAAACTCAATGAATACTTTTGAGTCCATATTATTGAAAAGACACTTTCTTCTAAGAGGGGATATAAACAGATGATGATTCAGATGGCTCATAATAGGTGTGTATGTCTGTGTGTAAGTCCATTTGCATTATAGAGCAGAACAAGATATATAAGAACCGTAAGATGGAAACAAGATGCTGTGGTGTTTCAAAAGAGAGTGACGGTATTGGGAAGGGCAGGACGGGGAGGTGGCATTTAGCAATGGATGGGAAGACGTCCAGGGGTGTGACAAACAAGATCGGGAAGTACGTGCAGAGCACAGCATAAAAAAGAGAGTTTGGAGAACCGTAAAGAATCCAGGTTGCTTGAAGGACAGGTTGCATAAAAATGATTAAGAGACTATCAGACAAGAAAGGTATGTCATGCTGCACTGTGGTCCTGCCTGTGTCAGAGGACTTAATCATCCCTAATTGCTTTAATGTCAAAACGTGACCAAATGAACACTTAGTGTGAGTAGGAAGCATGTCCCGTTACTATCTGTGGTTTTCTCTATCATCTTAGAGAATAGCGTTGAGCCTCAAACCCATACAACATCCTAGTAGTGTTTAGGTCAGTGACACTGGATTTAGGTAACATGCTATAACAGCATGCACTGTTTATTATGTATTATTCACTGAATACATACGTGGCCTAAGTTCTCAGAAAATCTTGGTATTTCTTTATCACATTATCCTGAATTCTGATTAAGCACTTGTAAAATTTTCAAAAGTAGTTGAAAGTGATCTTTTTAACATGATTAATAGATGCTTTTATTATATTTATTAAGAGAAATGACTGCTTAGAGTGGTAAGGTAACTTAAAAAATCCAATTTCACAATTCTTTAAGAGCCAAAACAAAACAAACTATCGAATAGAAGCGGGATGGATTTAGCTCTTCAGTTATCTGGCATCCAGTGTAGGGCAGGCAGCACTGTGGGCCACGTTGTTTTCACTTGATGAATACGTCTGCAGAATCAGAGCTTTTCCTGAAATTAAACTCAAGCACAAATTTGAAGTGTAGGGTTTTACATGAAAAGAACACTGAATAACGTGCTGGACAAGAACTTCAATTACTGTTTTTAAAAAACACATAGAGATTGTCGAAACACACTTGGACCCTCTATAAAGGTAGATGTTAAATTAAGGCACAACTTGGGAACTTCATTTCCCTGCAGAGTAGAGATTACATGATTTTGATACTTTGCTTTTTGATTATCTAATTTAAGAGATAAAATTCGGCAATAATGTGAGATGTCCCGTAGCGTGACAGGTAGAATAATTCCTCCCCCGCCCCCAAAGATGTCCGCGTCCTAATTCCTGGAACCAGTAAATATATTACTTTACATGGCAAAGAGGAATTAAGGGTGCTCATAGTCTGGTCCTAAAACAAGGAGAGGATTCTGGGTTATCCGGTGGCCCAGAGAAATCACAAGAGTCCTTAAAAGTGGAAAGGGAGGCGGAAGTAGGTCAGGGTACTTTTAAGGGAGAAGGGCTTGGTCTGACCCTGCTGGCGCTGATGGTGGTGGTGGGGGCCATGAGCCCAGGAATGCAGGCAGCCTTTAGAAGCTGCAATGGGCAAGGAAGTGGATTCTCCCCCGAAAAGAATGCAGCCCTGCTGACATCTTGGTGTTTCACCCAGTGTGACCTCCCCGTTGGACTTTTAACCTACAGAATTGTAGGTAATAAATCTGTGTTTTCAAGCTACTAAGTTTGTGGTGATTTGTCACAGCATCAATAGGAAGCTAATATACATAGACCCTCTCTACTATCACAGCCAGCTCCTAATAAAGTCCTCTAAGTACCCATCATACAAATATTCCATGTTTTAGCATAGGTGAGTTGTGAGCTTCGGGTACCCAACTTGCCAGTGTGCTGGAGAGGCTTGTGAGTCATATGCTATGGACGCTTGTGAACCAGAGCTGACTTCTCATCTAGAACAATCCATTCCAACACACACTGGTGGCAGGGCAGCTAAGGGAGAGCGAGCAGGCACACCTCGGCCTGGACTCCACCCATGGATCTGTGATGTGCTGACCCGTCTGTTACCCTAAGACGATTCAGACCGTAAGACTGAATGAAAGCTGAAGTCTGGAGATTGCCAGACCTTGGTTGGTACTACAATATGTACCGAATGAATGACTGGATGGATGGATGAATGAAGAGAATGAAGGAGTAAAAGATGAATCAAGCTCCTGACTAAGGAAGAAACACTCCTTTGTTCTCTTGAGTTGCGGCAGTGAAGAGACCAGCCACATACTTAGGGTCCTACCTGGAAAGCGTCAGAGACCCAGACCCCCGAGTCCCATGTCACTGGAGATCGTCCGGTGGGTGAACGGCGCTGTTTCTACAGAACAGCAGACACAGCAACCTTTCATCCTCTTTTAATTAGGTATTGAATGCTTCCTAGGTGCCACGCAGTATGCTCTTTTAAAACATTTTTCATGTTTTTATAAATATTTGGTAACACAAAAGACTATGTGTTGTGTGTGTGTGTGTGTGTGTGTGTGTGTGAGTGTGTGTGTGTATGAGTTTTTACTAGGATGCCTAATAATAAAATGAACATCTGGACCTTTTCTGTTCATCTAAAGAAATAGAACATTATAAAGATGTGAAGTTCCCTGCATGTCACTCCATGGTCACACACCTTTATCTCCTCTGCAAAGATAGTTACATTTGGAATATTGTTTTTAATTCCTTTGTTTTCTTATTACTTTACCTCAAATGTATATGTCTCTAAGCAATATGTATTTTAATTTATTTTTTAGAATTTTATTAAAATGGCATCATTCTATATGCATTCTCTTTCTAACTGCTTATTAACTGTACTGATGCATGAGGTCATAGTGTATCCATTTTCACTGCTCCAAAGTATTTTATTGTACTCATATCCCAAAATGCATGTATATGTAACTCTATTCCTCTTTGGATGAACATCTGAGTTACATCCAGTCTTAACCTTTGCAGACATGCTCCTGTGAGCATAACGTGTTCAAAATCCAGTGTTCAGGGAATACATTTAGGAGCTGCTGGGTCATAGTGGACTTATATGTACACCTTTAAAAAACAATCCTAAACTCTTTCCCAAAGTAGTCATACCAATTTATCCTGAAAACCAGTGGTAGGGGGCGGTGCCACCTCCCCCCTTCCTTGGCGGTGGCCTGGGGTGCAGCTCCCCAGCCCCCTCCCCCTCGGATGCCTCTCGCTGTTGAGGCGCCTGGGCAGGAGACGCCGCAGAGCAGAGACGGGGAGCAGCTCGGAGGCAGTGAATAACAGCTCTTCAAGTCTGGAATAAAAAATGGCCTCCAATAAAACTACGTTGCAAAAAATGGGAAAAAAACAGAGGGGAGAGTAATAATAAACTTGAAGAGGGCAGAGCCTGAAGAATTTGTGGTGGAAAAAGTGCTAGACCGATTTGTAGCAAACGGGAAGGCGGAGTATTGCCTGAAGTGGAAGGGATTTACCGACGCTGACAATACTTGGGAACCTAAAGAAAATTTAGATTGTCCAGAGTTAATTGAAGCATTTCTTAACTCTCAAAAAGCTGGTGAAGAAAAAGATGGTACCAAAAGAAAATCTTTATCTGACAGTGAATTTGATGATAGCAAATCAAAGAAGAACAGAGAGACTGCTGATAAACCAAGAGGCTTTGCCAGAGGTCTTGATCCTGAACGGCGTAATTGGTGCCACAGACTGCAGTGGAGAATCAATGTTTCTTATGAAATGGAAAGATTCCAATCGCCAGTAACACAAACACTGAGATTGATCTATATATGAGGAATGAGTTGGGGCAAGAGAGGCAAATTTGAAGTGTCCTCAAATTGTAACTGCTTTTTATGAAGAGAGACCAACTTGGCGTTCGTGTCCAGAAGATGAAGCTCAATAATTGTGTGTGCATTGCTTTATATATATATATACACACATATAAAACCCAGGTCTTGTTTTTTTGGCTTACTAGTGTGAAGAAAGAACTACATTCTCTTGAAAATCAAGTTTGATACATTCATTTCAAAGTGGTATTGGGGGAGTTGTTGAGATTGGGCGGGGAGATTTGTTGGTTTTTTTGTATAGCACCAGTTACTTTGAACAAATAAAAAGCTTTCTGTATTTGCTTCCTTTATCAGAAAAGAACATTTTGATATCATGGTATGTTATTTTCTCTGCATTAGATAACAGTTTTTCTAAATGCTGGGGGAAATCTCCTTAGTCAGTAATGAGAACTTGTGTTTCACTCATGCCTAGTGACATTTTTGAGTTTTTTTTATTTGGAGGGTTTTTTTGTGTGCGTGTACACAAAATACACATGTAAAAGGTTTTTAAATTTTATTTTTAAAAAACATTCACTAAAACAAAAACAGAATTTCACAGCCATGGATAAGCCCATGTTTATGGGATGCCAAGATTTTGAGTAACCTAAAAATAAATCCCTTCAGATTAAATTGAAAGTTTTCCTGAAGCCTTAGCCTTTCAGATTAAATAGATAATTTTATAATTAAGTGGACAATTTAAAAGCAACCATATCAGAATCCATATTTACAGACATGCAAATCCCAAGTTTATTTACGGAGTCCCATAAGGAAAATGTTAATCACTACTAACAACCTCCCCATCCAAATGAGAAAACTAGACAAGTCCTGGTGTGTTTTAATTAGACAAGCAGAACAGTTAAATGGACATTTAAAGGTTCTTTCTAGTGAACCATTCCCTTACAAGAAGTTGAAATCCCTGTGCTATATTGATGATGACTCATGGAATGTCAGAGTCCGTTCGTGGAAACCTAATCAGATGGTTACAATGTTGGCAATTTAGGACCTACCAGAATAAATGAGTAAACAAACTTTTGTTGTAATCTAAACTCTTGACCTGCATGTGTTTCTTTACCCCAACTCATTCCTTATATGTAGATCAATCTCAGTATTTGGGTTACTGGCTCAGCAGAAGCCAGGAAAAACAACTTTGTAGTGATCAGAATGTTACCCAACTGTATATTACCTTCATGTAGTTGTAAGACCCCACTAAGGCATTAGAGCATATGTCTTAGGTCATTTAAGCTTAGACGTTTAAAACTCAACTAGAATATGTTTTCACAAAAAGTGTTCTTTTGTGGGATAATGCAAATTAGATTCATGTGATGCCTAAGGAATTTGCTTCATTAATGTGAAACTTGAATACTTAAAGTTTAGTTTGTTGAAACTGCCATCTAAAACATCAGAGGCATTTTGATAGCACTGACCCTGTTGTGATAGATACATTTCTACTATTTCCAAAAACCCATACAGAAAAATTTTGCAATATATACAAATATCAAAATGTCATGTATACCTGAAACAATGTTATATGTCCTTATATATCAATCATACCTCAATAGAATAAAATTTTTAAAGGATAAAAAAAACAGTGGTAGATATAACTTTCCTTTGCTCTAAATCCTCACCAAAATTCAATATTCTGAGCTTTCAAATTTCTGCAATTTGGTGGGATATAAAATGTTATCTTATGATTTGAGTTTTCCTTTTTTGTGACTTCTAATGAAGTTAAGCATCTTTTCATATAAGTATTAGCTATTCACATTTCTTTTCAATCAAGTACCTGATCATGTATTTTGTCTTTTTTAAAAAAAATCTGCTTGTCTGTTCTTTGCATACTTTGGATACTAATTCTTTGTTATTATATAGGTTCCAACTATCTTCTTAGCGTGTCACTCAACATTCCTCCTAGGTATTTTTGGTATTTGATTAACAGAAGTTCTTGATTTATTCTTAATGTCTTCAATATTTTTCTTTTTAATTTTTCTTTTCATGATTCTTTTGGGGTTAATTAGGTTAAGAAATTCTTTCCTATCCTGAAGTCGTAGAGTTCCCACAAGTCCTTCTAAAAATTCAAAGTTTTGTGTCCCTAGCATGACAGGCACATGAATTATTTTTTGGTTTTGGTGTAGGCAAGGGAGTGAGGTAAGAGGCAAAGTAGAGATGCTCTCCTGTCTTCAGGTCTGTTTAAGTATTGGTTCTTTACTCTTTTTCTGATCTCTGAGTTTGGGTAAGACAGAATTATTTGATCCTTTAATGTTTGATAAAATTGTTTATAAAACCATGTGTAGAAATTGATCAAAAGGTATGTTGTTTCATTATAGAAATATTTTAAATGATTGATTCACTTTCTTTAATGGTTGTGAGTGCTGTTTCTTCTTAAGTCAGTTTTCTATTACTTTTTTAGGAGTGTATGTATTTTGCTTGTGTTTTCAAGTAGATAGGGCAAAAAAATTATAGTCTGATCTTTTAGATCTGTATTATATCCCTGTCATATTGCTTTTCATTCCTGATATTTTTTGTTTTGCCTTTTCCTTTTTGATTAATTTTTGCTAAAGATTTATTAAACTTAGTAGCATTTTCAAAAAATCACCTTTTTTATTCTTCTATTGTATCTTTGTTTTCTATTTTGTTAATTTTAGCTCTTACCTTTATTATTTCCTTTCTTCTACATTCTTAGATTTATTGCGTTGCTTTTTGCTACCTTTATGTGTCATGCTTAGCTCATTAATATTCAGGTTTTTTCTAGTGTAAGCAATTAAGCCTCTTTATGGCTTTCTCTGACCCTTGGTCAGGCCACAACTCTCTGCCTTGGTTACACATCCTTAAAATGGGGGTAGTGACAGTTATCTCAGGGCTGTGGTGAAGAGTAAATGAATTAACATGTAAGGACTTTAGGATAATACCTGGTGCAGAGTAAACATTAGATATGTGCCCTTCCCACCCACCTTCTTTCTCTCTCTCCTCTTCTCAAACATCTTTCTCAAACATCACGCAGCTATTTAACACCATAAACTTTGATGAAAAGTATTTTTGTAATTAATTCAGATTTCATTGTTTCTAATTTCTATCATGTTTTTTCTTTGATCCATAAATTATCCATGTTTTTATAATTTCCAAACACAGAGGAGATTTTTTTTAGTTATTTAAAAAACTGATTTGTTACTTAACTATATTGTGGTCAGAAAACATGATCTATTTGATATCAACTTATCAAAATTTGTGAGACCTGATTTATGGTAGACTGTGTGTTTTTGTAAATATTTGTTTTGTTTTGTTTTTATTCTTACAAGTTAGACTATTACCATTATCTTATCCTATTAACGTTTGTTTTGATTTACTGACGTGGTCACCACTTTCTGTGCTTATCATTCCTTTTGGTATCTGGGCTCATTTTCTTTCCAACTCTAGTAAATAAATTCTTCTGAAAGTCTTTTGGGGAGGGTCGCTTACTGGTATGTTGCCTCCAATTTGTCTGACTGTATCTGTGTATCTGAAAATGTCCATATTTTGCCACCATTCTTAAAAGATAGTTTTGCTGGGTGCAAATTCTCAACTGATAGCTGTTTCTCCTAGTACTCTGTGGGTAATGTCCTTCTGATGCTGATGGTGGCCGTTGTGAAGTCAGCTGAGTGTCTAATGAGATACAAGGTAATCTCTCTTTTCCCATTGGTTGTTTTGAAATCTTTTCTTTCACTTTGGCATTCTTAAGTTTCTTTGTAATGTGTCTAGGAGTGGTTTTTTTAAAAAAGTGATCTTGCTTGGTATTCTCTATACTTTTTAATTCAGAGGATTGATAGCTCCTATCTGGTTTGGAAAATTCTAATTCCCTCTCCTTTACTCCCATTGCTGTCCATTGATGGAGCATCAGGTGAGTGTTTGTTGGTTTCCTTATTCAAGCGTCAGTGTTCTTTATCTTCCTTCACGGTTTTCTCTCTGTGTTGGATTCTGTCTTACGGATCATTGATTCTTCATTCAGTTATGCATAACCTGCTACTGAACAGGTGCTTTGAGGCTTTCATTTCAATAATTATATTTCTATATTTTTAGTTTGGTTTTTAAAGTTTCTGGTCATTTAAAAAATTCTCCTTGCTTATAGTTTCAATTTCCTCTTTTATTTCTTTAAACATGTACAGACTTTATTTTCTGTATTTGATAAAGCCTGGTGAGTCTGGTCCACTATTTTTTTCCTGTGGCTCTTTAATTTCCTTTTATTTTTTTTAATTTTAAGGTTGTATTTGTTTGAAATGTATTTGTGGGAACTTTTTGAGGTCTGAAAAGATTCATTTTTACAGGTAGAAGTTATGTTTGCTTTTACCAGACACCTAGGGATAATACAACTTTGGATCTATTTAATATAAATATTTTAGCTGACAGTTTTTAAGACAGATAATGTGAATCCAGGACCCAAATCCATGTGAAGGCTGGTCCAGCGTCATGGATTCTCAGGAGTGTGTTTGCCATATGAAATATAGTCTTGATGAATTTGAGTTTCACATAAGCAATGAATAATGCTTTAGTATAAGGGTATTACTTATATAAAATTCAAATTTAACTGGGTACCAAATATTTCTGTATAGTTATATAAACTTTATTTTTTAGAGCAGCTTTAGATTCAGGGCAAAAATAAAGTTCTCACAGACCCCCTCCTCTCTGTAGCCACACAGCCTTCCCCACCAGAGGGGTACCTTTGTGACAGTCAATGAGCCAACACTGGCACATTAGCATCCCCCAAAGTCCACAGTCTGCATAGGGCTCACTCTTGGTGTTCATTCTGTGGATCTTGAAAAATGTATGATGACATGTATCCACCATTATAGTAACATAGGAAATAGTTTCTCCGCCCTAGAAAACCTAGCTCCCTGTATTTTTATTTTTATTTCTAAATCTGACAACTTGACTTAGGGGAGACTTTTTTAAAGTGAGAGGAAAGAGCTCCTGGCTCATGCCAGGAGGGGACAAGAGAGTTAGGTTGGTGCGTTGTCAGGGGGTTTTATAGGCAGTTGAGGATTTTCAGGAACATGAAAAAAAGCTTAGGGATGTGGACTTATTAAGTGGTTCCTGAATATTTAGAATTAACTTAACACAAGCAACTTCCTGCTCTGATGATTTCTCCCAGAGATACCAGCATCTTGATCTGGGGGCAAATGAAACAAGGCCACCAGCTCAGCCCCCAAGGTGGGCTGAGGTATTGTTTGCCAAAGAGTAAGTTAAGAATTTCTAATGTCTTAACTTCTTCAGTATCAAAATGCAATCTTCTCTTTAAGGTGGAATCCTTCTTGCCTTTTACTGTGTTATGGCTGGGCTTGCATGCTAAATTAGTTTGCCCAGTTTGCAAAATCACTTCATCAGATGTGAAGGAGGATAGACAGCACATAGCTTGGCCCTTTTATCATGTTAAAGTGAATCTTACACATGATTACAAATGACTAGCCTAATAAAAACATGGGCTACTTTTCTTTATCTGGAGAATATTAACTGATCTCACTGAAGAATGACTCTAGAGCTGAATGTTTAACACAGAGTTTTAGTAGGGGGTTTCCTTACATGTAGTTACATTGCTCTGACTGCAAATATCCTACCTTGCTTTTTCCAGAGGTCTTCACCCCACTCTGACCGCACCCACGGTCCCTGTCTCATTGTCCTGCAGAAAGTTTTGTGCAGTAGATTGCTTGCCATTTTTAAATGAAAAAGCTTTAATCCTGCCCATTCAGCCACCTCTTCTACATAAGAATTTTTAAAACCTTGTCCCCTAGTGATGGATTGCTAGCAGTAAACTTTGTTTCCTGCTAACCAGTACCCTCCACCATCGGTATTACTTTGAGCAGTTCACAACTTCCTCACCTTTGCAAGTTTGAGAAATTGTCAAAGTAAGGAAGACACAATTTCTGATGTTATTTTCCCTGTTTTAAACCTGTCAGTGTGCATTTTTTTCATGTAACTTTTTATTATTATTGTGCCCCTTTTATCACTAAGTTCTTTCGTGTATATTTCCTCAGAACAAGGCCATATACTTACATAACCAAATCACAATGATAAAAATCAGGACATTTAAGCATAATCCATGTCCAAATTTTATCAATCACCCAATGTCCTTTGTAGCTACTTTTCTTTCCTGGACAAGGATCTTAACCCAGGGTTTGGCATTGTCTTGGGGCACCATATCATTTTAGTCTCCTTTAATTGGGGTAGTTCCTTATTTTTTTTTTCTTCTTTGACCTTGACTCTTTAGAAGAATGCAAATCTTTTTTGATTGTTGTGGTAAAACACCACAAAGATGCTGTGTTCTTCTCAGTACATTATATCAAGAAACATGTAATATCAGTTTATACCAATGTGGATGATGTTAATTTTGATCACTTGATTGAGGTATGGTCAGCCACGTGCCTCCAAAGTTACTGGTTTTCTTTTATAATTAATGTACAATTTATGGGGAGATACTTTGAGACAATATAGATATCTCTCATTCCACATCAAAATTTTATCCACTACATTTAGCATTCATTTATGATTTTTCTAACTCTACCATTCCATTCCATACATATTTATTTGTTGGTATTCTATTTTAAGTAAGACTCCATTTCATTTCTAGTTATCTAATTAGTCATTCATTCATATCAGCTTGGGCTAATAAATTCTTATTTTATTCTAAAAATTTTAATCCATCAAATTTACTATTTATTTTGATGTTCAAATTCTTCTACATTTGACCAGTATGAGCCCTTTAAGGTGACTTCAGTGTCTTTGTGATATGGTCCCATCATTCTTTCACCATTTTGTTGTTTTTCAACACAAGATTTTACAGACTCATACTTTTTCTGCCTCTGCTTTGGTACCAGCCTCCTCTCCAAAGTACTCTGGTTCCTTTTCATTGGAGAATAACTGCAAACCAAGATAATGGCACTAGCTATGTCATTGCTTTTGATGAGCTTTGCTTCTAGCTTTCTTCAACAGAGCTAAGAAATATATCAGTTTATGTATCAATCTTTACGTATCTATCTATCCTCTATCTCTCTTTCATTTATCTATTATCATCTTCTTTCATCTACCTATTGTAAACCATGAATTTATGCCCATATGTCCAATTCCAGTTCAACACCACAAGCTGTATTTGTCTTCTTTTCACTTTTGTTATTACTCGAACAGTGCAAATCCAACACATTTTCTTCAGTATCTGTGCTCATTTACTCAAGCACAGAATACATAGTTCAGAATTAGTAACCCATTGTGGGTAATATTGCAACATTTCCAGAATCTCTCACCTGGCCTTAGTGCTTCTCCACATCAATAGGTGTTTCCAAGGGGGAGAGAGAAGTAGCCATCTCCATATCAGTAGGTAATTACAAAGGGGAGCGAGGGCATATCTGGACTGGAGGGGTTGGGTGGGGCCCCGTTTTCTGCAGTAGGGTTGGTTGTGAGAGACACTGGTGAGCAGAAGTGGACGACTGCTTGTAAGCAATACATGGTTTCTCCCACTTTATTTCTCCCTTGGACTGATTTCAGTTTCAAAGGTATTTTGCCCCAGGATTTTCCTCCATAGTCTACACCCATACTATAAAGCAAACCTACTATATAGAGGTCAATGTTTATAGTTTCTTTTTAAAATTTTGAAATAAAGTGTGCAAACAATGAAATGTATACATCTCAGTGTGCAATTCAGAGCTGTGACAAGTACATAGAACTGTGTAGCACACATTCCTATCTTATGTAAGATATAGAATATTTCTACCCTGAAAATTTCTCATACATTTCCCCTGTTCTTTACCCCCAAAAGGTAACAATTTTCCCATTTTTTTCCACCATAGGTTTTCCTGTTACAGAATGTCTCATAAATAGAATCTTACATTTTTATGTGGCTTCTCTCATTCACATTGTTTCATGTTGGCACAAGTTTTTCCTTTTTCTTCTTGAGTATGATTTATTATAAAAACACATCACAATTTGTTTACCAGTCTCTTTTTAGTGGACATTTCAGTTGTGCCCATCCTTGAAAGACATTAGAGGAGATTAATCTTCAGGGTGACATGCTTTTAATGAGCCTAAAAAACCCCTAAACTATGCCTATTCCCAGTGGGATTTAAACTTGTTTCACTCTAATAACCTTATCCCCACATCCGTCTATAACAGCGGGGATCCCAGGAAATCAGTCAGGGTTGCCATAAGTCGGTGAGCATTCAGCTCCTGAGTCAGCCAGAGCCAGGACATGTTGCACAACCATTGGGGGATTTCAATATGTGGCCTCTGGTCCCCACCTGGTCCCCCAGGGTGGATGCCTCAACCGCCCCCCCAGTCACACTGTATCACCCAGTTGTCTTCCATGGAGGTTCATGTGAGGCCAGCTCACTCTCCAATTATAATGAATAAGGCTTCTAAGGATATTCTAAGGAAATACTAAACCAACTTTACATTTCTTAGGCAACCCCATCTAATCATAGTTTTTTGCTACATAAATTTACGACTGGAGTTACTAGGTTAGAGTTATAGATATGTTTGTCTTAAAAGAAACTGTTGCATATTTTCAAAGTGGTTGTACTATTTTTATTTAACCAGCGATATATTAACTAGCAATGTATGAGATTTCTGTTTGCCAACATTTGGTGTTACTTGTCTTTTCAGTTTTCCCCATCTGGTGGTGTAGCACTATTTCCTGATTTTATTTGCCTTCTCCTGATGACTAATAATCCTGAATATGTCTTTCTGTGCTTTTTGGCTATTGGTACATCTGATTTGAAGTGTTTGTGAAATCTTTCGCTCATTTTTAAATTAGATTCCCTATCTTTTTCATTGAGTTGTAGGTGTCTTTTATATATTAGGATAAAAGAATTTTGTGAGATATGTTTTTTTCTCACTTTATTCATTTTTCTTAGAAATGCCTTTTGATTAGCACAAGTTTAATATTTTAATGTATCCTAATTTATCACTCTCCTTTACAGTTAGTGATGTCTGAGTTGCTTCCAAGAAATATCTATTTGGCCACAAAGAAATGCTCCAATACTTTTCGTTTTTTGTAAAGATGCTATGGTTTTGACTTTTATGTTTAGGTCTGTGATCTATCTCAAGTTAATTTTTGTATCCATGGTAAGGTGGTGGCAATTAAATAATTTTATTTTTCTCTTCTAGATATCCATTTTTTCCCAACACTATTTATTGAAAATAATTTTTTTTCCTCATTGCATTGCTTTAATGCCTTTGTTGAAAATCAGTGTACCTCATAATATGAATTTATTTCTGCATTATATGTTCTGCACCACTGAGCGAGATGTGGTCTTTGTGCCAGTGTAAAACTGACTAGAGTGGATTCTTGAAGGTAGAGTACATCTTGAAATCAGATAATGTAAATCCTTTGTTCTTTATCAAGATTGTTTTGGCTCTTGTGCATTATTTGCATTTTCTTACAAATTTTAAAATTATCTTGTTAAATTCTAAAGAAATCCTGAAAGGATCTCACTGGAATTGTGTTGAGTATGTACTTTAATTAGCAAGTAACTAACATCCTAATAATGCTTCCAGTCCATGAATATGACATATCTCTTCCTTTTCCTCTTCTTTAGTTTTTTTCACAGCAATCAATACTTTGCAGTTCTCAGGGTAAAGGTCTTGCATATCTTTGCTAAATTTATGTCTAATAATCTTACATTTTTTATGTTATTGTAAAAGAATTAGTTGTATTCCATTTTCTAATTTTTGCTGCCAGTATGTAGAAATATTATTGCAGTTTGTATGTTAAATTCACTAATTAGTCCTAACAGTTTATGTTCCTCCATATTTCCTACCACGGAGACTATCACATTTTCTGTGAATATAAGCAGTTTTACTTTCCCAACATTATTCCCTTCATTTCTGTTTCTTTTCTTAAGTACTGGTTAAGACCTCCTGTGTGAATGTTGAGTAGAAGTGGTGAAAGCAGATATTCTGGCCTTCTTCTCAATTTTAGGAGGAAACATTGAATATTTCACCATTAAGTATAATGTTAGCTGTGGGTTTTTCTTAGGTGAACTTTATCAGATGAAAGAAAATCCATTCTATTTTTAGTTTACTGGGCAGTTTGTATCATGAACAAATAATGAATTTTGTCAATTAATTTTTCTACATCTACTGAAATGATCATATGACTTTATATTTTTAATATGTATATTCCAAAATTTGTATTAGTATGGCAAATCATGTTGATGATGTTGAAATACTAAACCAACTTTACATTTCTTAGGCAACCCCATCTAATCATGTTATACCAGTTTTTTATATTACTGGATTAAATTTCTCAGATATATTTTTGCAAAAATGTTCTCCCATTTTGTAGATTGTCTTCTCATTCTCTTGATGATATCTTTCACAGAACAGAAAGTTTTAGTTTAATGAAGTATAGCTTATACATTATTTCTTTCATGGATTATGCTTTTGGTGTTGTATCTAATAAGTTACCACCAAACCCAAAGCCAACTAGATTTTTTTCTAACTTATCTTCAAGGAGTTTTACAGTTTTGTGTTTTACATTTGAGTCTGTAATCCCTCTTGAATTAATTTTTGTGAAAGGTATAAGGTCTGTTTCTAGACTCATTTCTTGGAATATGTATATCATTATTCTCACACTACTACTTGAAAAGACTGACCTTTCTCTACTGAATTGCCTCTGATCCCTTATCAAAGATAAACTATATATATGTGGGTATTTCTGGGCTTCCTCTTCTGTTCCATTGATCTATTTGTTTATTCCTTCACCAATACCACATTGTCTTGATTATTGTAGCTTTATAGTAAATCTTAAAGTTGGGTAATGTCAATTCTTTGACTTTGTTGTCCTTCAGTATTGTACTGGCTATTCTGAATCTTTTGTCTCTATATAAACTTTAGTATTACTTTGTCAATATTCATAGAATAACCTCCTGAGATTTTGATTGGGATTCTATTGAATAAACAGATTTGATTGTGAGAAACACCTCAACAATGTTGAGTCTTCTTATTCATGAATATGAACTATCTGCTCATTGATTTAGTTTGTCTTTTATTTCTTTCATCAGATTTTTATAGTTTTGTTCACATAGATCTTGAACCTATTTTGTTAGGTTTATACCTATGTATTTCATTTTGTGGGGGTGTTAAATAGAAATGGTATTGTGTTATTAATTTCAAATTCCATTTGCTCATTGCCACTGTATAGGAGAGCAATTGACCTTTGTATATCAATGTTTTATCCTGCAACCTTTCTATAACTGCTTATTAGTCCAGAAGTTTTTTGTTTTATTTTGTTTTTGTCAATTCTCTTGGATTTTCTACATAAACAACATGCCATCTGTGCACAGAATTTTACTTTTTTCTTCTTAAACTTTATATCTTTTATTTCCTTTTCTTGTCTTTTGCATTGGACTTCCAGGAAGATATTGAAAGGAGTGGTGAGAGAGGACATCCTTGTCTTATTCCTGATGTTTGAATTTCTTACCATTTAGTCTGATGTTAGCTATAGGTGTTTTGTAGATATTCTCTATCAAGTTGAGGAAATTTTTTTCTTTTGCAAGTTTACAAAGAGTTTTAATTATGTTAGCTGTTGGGTGTTGCATTTTGTGAAACATGTATTTATTTTTAAAATGCTTCTATAAGCATTATACAATTAGATTTTTTTTTGCTCTTTATTTCTGTTGTTAGGTACAATTGACATATAACATTATATTAGTTTAGGTTTAGGTGTACAACAAAATAATTCAGTGTTTGTGTATACTGTGAAGTGATTACCACAGTAAGTCCAGTTAACATCTATCACCACACAGTTACAATTTTTTCTTTTGTGATGAAAATTTTTCAAATCTACTCTCTTAACAACTTTAAATTACAATACAGTATTGTTAACTAATGTCCCCATGTACATTACATCACCTGAATTTGTTTATTTTATAGAGAGAATTTGTATTTCTTAATCCCTCCTCCCATTTCTTCCATCCTCCACCTCCGTGCTTCTGGTAACCACCAATCTATTCTCTGTACGCATGAACTTGGTGGGGTGTTTTTGTTTGTCTGCTTGTTTTTTTTGCTGTTCTTGTTCCATACAAGTGAGTCATACAGTATTTTTCTTCCCATGTTTGACTTATTTTACCCAGCTTAATGACCTCAAGGTCCATATTGTTGCAAATGGCAAGAATTCCTTCTTTCTTATGGCTGAATAATACTCATATGTGTGAGTGTGTGTGTGTGTGTGTGTGTTTTGTTTATCCTTTTATCCATTGATGATTGATGGACAGTTAGGTTGCTTTTATATCTTGGCTGTTATAAATAATGCTGCATTGAACATGGGTCACATATATCTTTTCAAGTTAATGTTTTCATTTTCTTCAGATAAATACCATGAAGTGAACTGCTGGATCATATAGTAGTTCTATTTTTAAGTTTTTGAGGAAACTCCATACTGTTTTCCATAGTGGCTGCACCAATTTTCTTTTCCACCAAAAGTGCACCAAGGTTCTTTTTTCTCCCACATACTGGCCAACACTTGCTATTTACTATCTTTTTGATAATAGCCACTCTATCAGGTATAAAGTAATACCTCATTGTGGTTTTGATTTGCATTTCTCTGAAGATTAGTGATGCTGAGCACCTTTAAATGTGAGGAGGATCCTGGGTTATCCTCTGTAATCACAAGGATCCTTAAAAGTGGGAGAAGGGAGCAGAAGAGTCAGTGTAGAGAGATGTGATGTGAGGAGGATTTAACTTGCCATCTGGCTCTGAAAGGAGCCCATGAACCAGAAAATGTGGGCAACTCTAGAACCCAGAAAAGGCAGGGGAACAGATTCTCCCCTACAGCCTCCAGAAAGGAACACTGACTTGAGATTAGCCCAGTGAGGCCTGTGTTGGATTTCTAACCTAAATAATCTGTAAGATAAATCTGTGTCACTTTAAGTAACTAAGTTTGTGTAATTTCTCACAGCAAAAGAAAACTAATACATATCTTGTAAGTACTATTGTATCCCCATTTTGAGTAACAGAGAGGTTAAATAACTCTCAAAATCACACAGAGCAAAAGGTATAGACTCACTGAGCCAAGCTTCAGGTGAAAGAGCCGGTATAGACCAGGTCAGGCCACGGACAGAGCCAGTATAGACCAGATAAATGAGGAAATCACATCTGTGTTTTCTCCCTCAGTACACTGTAAAATCTGTAATAATAGAGACTGTATCCTGTTTTTTTTTTATTATAGCCAGGATGCTTGGGCAATATTTTTTTGATCAATTTTGTGGATTTGAATTTGTTAAAGTCTGCAGGATGCCTTGATCAAGAGACTAAAAGCCTAGATGGACATAGAAAACCTGTGTTATTCATGTGCCCTGAAAGGATTCTGAGGCTGCTTTTAGACTGAAGATAAAAGACCATAAATTGATTAATGGTATTTGCCAAGGGCATGAAACAGAGCTGCCTACTGACCAGTCCAGAGCATGAGTGAGAGTCCCAGAAGTGAGTTCCAGAGCATAGATTAGAAGAAGTCTATTTTTCAAACTCAGCTGACCAAGGAGATGCGTACCTTAGAACTCACTTTTTCTCTGATAATTGTTTATGGATTAAACTCAGAACATTTACGCTCAACTTTTATTGAATAAACAATGAGATCTGACTGTTAAAGGACCTGGGGTACCATCTCTGGAACTGGATAAGAGAAATTCATTCTGGCAAAAGGCTATAAAATTGTGTCTCCAAATATAATTTTAAGGTAATGAGGTGTGTGTGTCACAGGTGAAGGAACAAACATTAAGCCATGAGTTTAGAGCAATCTCTGCAACGTAGTCACTGCCCTGATTTGCTGTTAAGCCAGGAAAAACACTCAGGCTGCAAGGAGCCGGCAGCAGTGAAATAAGCCCCTGGCATTCCGGGGCCTGGTGAAAAGTGTCCTGGAAAATCATACCTAACAACTGCCTTTGCATTTTGCTTCTGCTCTGTTTTACTTCCTATGTGGGTCCTAGAATTGATTTTTTTTCCCAACTTGCTATGTAGATTTGCAGATAGATGCCCCAGAATTTATCATCAAAGCACTGACTGTTTTCTGATTGGTGATCTGTTGACCCCTGATCTGCCTTTAGGGCACCACCATTCAGTGTCTCTCTGCTTGTGGTTTTACCCAAAGTGCCACAGCGAACAGGGTTATCCTAGATGCCGCGAGTGTGGCATGGGATACTCAGGTACAATTATTATTGGAATAATCAGATAACATGATTAAGGTGATGAGAATGTATTATTACCTATAGCATCTTTCACATTTAATTGCTCTGCTAGCTTCTCAAAACTGCCCCAGACTGACAGGTTTAGGTACTCTGCTCATTTTCCAAATGAGGAAGGTGGTGGGCAAGGAAGCTAAGATATTGTCTGAGATCATACACTTGGCACATAATACAGTTGGGGCTACACCTTATGACTTCAAACTTTGAGTCGGTTCTTCCAGAAAGTGCACCGGGTCTGGATGGAGGCGATGTTGACAGACACACATCAAGTCTTCAATGGTTCTGCCAGCACTGCAGCCGATCTCAGCTGCCCCACCCAGCACGGGCGTCCCCAGCGAGTTAAAGCAAGTTTCTTTGGCTCTTTCAGGATGTTGTACCTATTATTTAGTTTCTTAGAAACAATAAACTAGAACAAGATATTCAAACAGATTCCCTAATAAATTGATCAGAATTTCAATCTTACTACAGGCAATTTTATATCACCTATAATTTATTGACAGAGAGTTGTGAAAAATGCACCTAAATCCGAACAGATTCTTGGGAACCTGTCTCTGAACAGTGAGTTATTGAACTGCCACATACGAGGGGCAGTATATCCATCCTGACCTCTGAGCAGATTTCACTGTGGCAAATGTCCTTCCAAACCTTTGTCCTTGAATGTGTCACAGGGAAGAATTATGCGGTGTCCACAAGGAAGCATCTACTCCTGATGCACTCAGTGGAATCTCAGCTGACACCTCTTCATGGAGAACCGGCCCCTGTGGAGGGAGGAGCCCCGAGTTACGGTTCTGTTACTCCTCAGCTATAGTATTAGGAAAGGGGCAGAGGTGTGAAAACCAAAATAAAAGCCAAACCTCTCTTTCTGTGGCTGATTCTAATGACACTTACTGTGCAGGACCTGGGCGTAGTTCGGAGATTTGGGGCAGAGAGATACTGGGCAGAATGTTCTGATGTTGAATCTTTATAGAAAAGGACATTTTTACTCTTCCACGTTAATGTGGTAGTATAGCCGCCCATTAGCAATCAGTTACCTTAGTGGTAATGTATGTATATGTACCTTATCTATAATTTCTTAATTGTTTTATATAGACAATTACAATTGTTTTATATAAGTATAATATTTTGTTAATGTTATATATATGTATGTGTGTGCGTATATACATGTGTGTGTGTGTATGTGTGTGTATGTGTGTGAGTGTGATCATTTCATTTCTTCAGGACCAAGTTCCTCTTTGGTAAAATGAGAGCAACAGTGCATGATTTTCTTCATTGTGTTGTGACCATGAAAAGAGAAAATGTGTTTTAAAATATTTAACTTTTCTGCTATGTAATTGGTTCTAAGTATTTGTTAGTTTTTTCATTAAGCCTTGCTATTTCTTGCAGTAGTTTTATAAGTGCCACGAGGGTTAAACCCCAAATGGAATTGAACGTGACTAACGAGCTAGGTGCTGTGCAAGGAACAAGGGCAGTAAACCATGACCTCTTCCATTCATTTTATTTTTATTCAGTTCATGATGAAATGATAAAGGAAGCAGACAAGTAGGAGCCTTTGTGTTACTGAGATTAAGAATTGGCAGCCTGATCAAATAAGACAATTTGAATCTCAGAGCAATGCAAGTAAAGTAAAATACTTCCTTCTAGAAAATACGTATTCATTGTAATCTGTCAATGATAACAACATACATTTTTGTAATGACAAATTACTAATTCATAGAAAGTGACACTTTGGAAAGGTGGGGATTCTAATGAAACACGACCAAGTTAAACTGAGGAAACAATTAGTCTGTTTTGTAGTTACAGAACTCTCGAAATTACATAACTCACGTGTGGCTCTCTTAAGTCCTTTGTGCATTTGAGCTCTTTATAGATCCTCACATTGCTACAATTCTGTGTATAGAGAGGAGATTTTTAAAAAAAAAAAGTTAATGAAATAGTTGTGCATTTGAAATTGGTACTTAAAATTAGTGTCAGAATCATTGTTTGGATGCAATTTTCTTTGACAGTACCTATCAAAGTGTTTAATTACTTATTTGTTAATTACCACTGCTTCTTCTGTAGATAATATCCATAACGGTAGGTTTCATTCCTATTTAGTCATTTTCTTATAGCCAGTAGTTGGCCGTAAATAGATGCTCAATATATGTTTATTGAATAAATGAATGCGTCTTCCTGAGGGTGGGGTATGCTTTATTGTCTGTATCCTCAGCATCTGGCTTTGTGCCTTCTGCATTATTGTCTTAGTCCATTTAAGCATCTATCATTTATCGATCGTCTACCTGTCATCATCTGTCTACTTTCTAACATGGCATTTGAGTAACACCAACAGTCCATTCACTAGTTGTGTTGATCCCGCCCTGTATCATCCTACAGAGCCCAGCTTCTCTACATAAGTCAAAGGATAACCATAACTACGCTGATCTGAGATCACTAACTTTCCTTTAGAAGCTGACTCACAAAAGCATTAGGGAACAGAAAAGCTCAAATGATACTTTTTGTCTTCTTGGATTTTAATGGTATTAAACGTTTGGTTTGATTGGAAACTATTTTGTAAATGTGACTTGCTCAGGCTCCAGAAATACGTGAACTGCATTATTTACCATATTAATAGCTTGGACATAGAGTATTGTTTCCAGTCAGGCACCAACTGTGGTGTTACAGAAGGATTCTACATAAACCAGAAAGATAAGGGGACTTAAAATGTCAAATACATTATGTTGTCCTATTAGGGAGAAATAATACAGAGAGGATGAGTAAACACTGGTGCTATGTAAAAACATGATCAACAATTAAGCTTTTCTCTTGATAGAATATTGTTCTGCTGTGCACTGAATCGTGCTCCCCAAGATATGCTGAAGCCCCAGTCCTACAGTGGGACTATATTTGAAGGTAGAGACCATAAGGAGGCAGCTGAGATTAAGTGGGGTCATAAGGAGGGGGCCCTGATATGGTAGGATGAGGGTTCTTGTAAGAAAAGACACAAGAGATCTGCCCATTCTCTGCCCCAGCACCTCCCACCTGCATGAGGAGGAGGTCAGATGAGCACACCGCAGGGAGGCAGCCGGCCTCGGACCAGGGGGGAGCCCTCGCCAGACCCCGACCCTGCAGGCGCCGTAAGCTTGGGCCTCCCGCCTCCAGGACTGTGAGGAAACGGATTTCTGCTGTTTCATAGCAGTCCAAGGTGTTTGCGATGGCAACCCGAGCAGATGAAGACATGTTCCGTATACCAAGGCCAGGATATGGGAAAGCAGTCTTCTGTTACTCTTGCTGCCTTCTATGACAATTAGAAGAAATCAAAATCATTAAAAAAATTTTACTCCCTTACAGTTTGCCTGTCTGAAAACGGAGCCCTCCTCGCGCACCTGGTGGATACTTTCCAGCGGCTCACCCGGGTGATTGGAACAGTCACCGCCGCCCCGGGCCTCCAGTACAGCCCTCGGCCCCATTTCCTCGCCCTCGTGTTGTTACACTACCATCAGGCTCCTCCTAAAGTGCAGCATAGGCTTCTATTCTTGCTTAAAATCCATGAATAGATACCCTTCAAAAGAAGAATAAAACCCAGTTTTCTCATGTGGCAGTAAGTCCATCTGGTATAAGCCGTTTTCTGTGTCTAGATTCATCTTTCGCCATGTTGCTACTGTCTCAAACTCAGTATTTCAATCCTAATGAATGACTTAAAGTTTCTCGAATACCTGTGTCCGTTTCAGAACACTAGTGTTTCTTATGCTGCTGGATTATCATTTGTCTGTAATTTTCTTTGCTTCGTTGTCTGCACTGGAAATATTTTTCTCTAGAAATTCAGTCTAATTCTAACCTCCTTTATGAAACTTCTTTCCTTGACATTTCTGTCACCATCCTAGCAAAATTATCCACACCTTGTCTGCGTGTATCCTTCTACAGCAACTGGAATATGACACGATCATAGCACCTGTAATGCTGTATTCTTACGCTCTTATCTATGTATCTAGTATTATAATCTTATGTTCTTATTCATTTATTTGTGGATGAAATAAAAAAGTAATATGAGAGAGTTCTTAGATTTTTCTTTCCTCCCAGAACACAAAAGGCTTTTGACTTTGCCCGTACCAATTCTTCTCGTCCTGTTGTTTCTGTGAAGATTCTTGAGGTTAAATTGGAGGGAAGCTCTGCAGGTCACACAGTAACATGCTGAGACACGGCAGAAGGGAGAGAGAGATGAAACACAGCCATTACCCCACAGCAGGCCAGGGGTGGGGCTGATAAATACTCTGCTTTTATTTTTCTCTTGCTTTCTAGTCTATTCTTGGTGTCTCCCATTAGCCAACGTCAGCCACAAAGGAGAAAGCCAGGGAGTGTACATGAGACCACCCCCAGGGGACAGCCCTCCAAGGCATGCAGCGGGCAGGTACAGGGCTGAGAGTGGCTATCCTGGGGCAAACAGACCATCCAGCAGAGCTGGCATCCCTCTGATCACCTTCCAGGGGATAATTCCGGTGGCATTTTCTGAGGCTCACTGATGGCACTGGAGTCATTATTTTTCCCTAAGTCCCTGTGGCCAACCCCTGAGCTTGGGGTGGGATCCGTTTCCCTGGAAATGCATAGACTATCATGAAAGGTTAATACCTGAGTGGTAAGTCAGGGTACTTTTAGAAAGAGGAGGGGAGTGGATGCTGTGCCGTCAAGGACACCAAGAGAGTCAAGCCACCATAGTACTCAATGTATAAAGTGATGGTTTTTATGAATAGAAACATTGATTCTTAATCTAGTTTACAGCTACCAGAGTATAATGCAGTATAGAGCTATAGAATTTAAAAGCATGTTCATGAAGGATTATAAAGAATATTTATTCAATGACTATTATGTATCTTTAGCATTATGTGAATTACATACTTAATATTCATACAAGCCAGAAAACTGAAATAATTTATCCATGATGACTCAGCTGATAAGTAGCAAATCTGTACTTCCATTTCACAGTTGTCATTTTTTTTTAAATATGAATTTCCAGATCTTGCTTTTAACATCTCCTGGCTTTCAGCTGAGAAGTTCTTTAAAAGTCTTTAGGAATTCCTCATTACTTTAGAAAGGACAAGCTATTATTTATTATTGTACAAAATTTCCAAAGGTAAGTTCATTGTGATTATGCAAATACAATTAAGGTTTATTTGTGACTCACTTTTGCCTCTGTCAGTGATATAAATCCATTGTTATTTCTGCAAATCCATGAAATGTTAATTGGTAGTGTTGGAGTGATAATTATTCTAGAGTCCTTATAATAATAATCATTGTGAATCTCTTGAAAGGAGACATGTTATGCAAGCTTTTCCAAACTTCCCTGATCACAGAATCTTCTTTTCTAAGAAACCCAGTCAGTTGTGCTCTGGTGCAGTGCTCTGAAGAACATTTTGTGAGACAATAGTTTAATGTATTAAGAAAGAACTGTCTTCTTCATTCTTCAGTTAATCATCACCAGAATCAAATAAGGCAACTAAGGCTTTTATGTGTAAATAATATGTCCACAGTTTTAACCGAACTTAAAGTTTTCTAAAGCATATTTATCCCACACAATTGGAAATCACAGATAGATGATTTAGGTCTACTGTAGTAGATGCTACTTCACTGTTATACTATATTTTATTTTAAATGAAACTATTTACAATTCTGTCATAAAAAATATCTGCATTTTCTTGTGGTCCTTTACAATTTGGCTTCTCCCACCAAAAATCAAAGTCCAAATACAGAAAAGTTTTAATTTTAAAAGGAATGCTATGAGGAAATATAACTAATAAATTATTGGATTATCTTTACAGGGCCTGATTTAGAAGTATAATAAGGGATATTTTCAAAGCATTTTTATATCAAGTCTTAATATTCAAAATGATAGGTAATTTTGTTTATCTTCAGGGAAACCTTATGTTCATTACAAGAGGCTGTATTTTTCTGTTGGATACAGTAAAATGTTATTTGCGTAGTAATGCCTTCTGAATAAGCTTGATAAGCACACTAGTAATATCATTCTTGAAAGGGCAAGCTCCCAGATCCTATTTCAGCCAATCGGAGCTTAGTCTCTCTCCAGTCAGCAAGAAGTACACCCACCACCCCTAGACCCTGCCAACTGACCAAAGCCACGACTCATCACCCGCCCCAACTACCCCCAGGCCCAGCCAGTCAGCCAGAGCCAGGGCCATCACCCCCCCCAAACCACCCTGGAAACCCATAAAACCTTTGTTCTGGGGAAAACGCGCTCTCTTTCTCTGGCATCTTGCCACTGCGTTGGTGTAGATGAGAGATTGAGCTCGAGCTAGTTCGAATAAAGGCTCTTTGCTTTTGCATTGGTGTTGGCTCCTTGGTGGTCTTCTGGATTTGCGACTTTGGGCACAACATTCTTAGCCAACATGGTGCTAGATCATAAGGACACAATATTGTCATTTCAGAAAATGGAACATTAAACAATGGAATTACTGACTCCAACACATTTCATTCCATTGTGAACATTCATAAGATGACAAAACTATAGTATATTTATTAAAAATGTGGTCTTGTTACCTTTTCTAAACTGATTTTAAGCATTGTAAACATGAGGTACAAAAAAGGTCATATTCCTTTTAATGATCAAATTAACATAACTTTAAAATCACATGTTTAATACCGAAGGAATTAATTTTTGTCCCAAGTTCTCCTTCCATCAGTAGAAAAGGGCAGTTTTTGGTTCCTCCAGTCAGGACAGTCTGTCCATGCAGTCACCGTCCCCTGGCCCTCCCGTCTCAGTGTCACGGGAGGGCAGGGCATCTCATTACAGAATTTCCCGGGACCCTAAACCTTAGAACTTGCTGAGCAGTCCCTCAGCACTCCCAAGCAGCTCTCATGCTGGCACGGGCTCGTGATCAGCGTGGGGAATCGCTTACATCTGTGTGACCAGCACGACATCATGTGATTTTCTGGAAGCAAGGCACGTCCCTGCCAGAGGCAATAAAATCATCCCCCAAGGGAAACCAAAACTGAAAAATCCCCTCATGTCAGTTTCTGCACCCAGCCAGAGAAAAAGAAAGTTCTGTTGGGAACCTTATCACACATACTTTATTCTAAACACAATGTCAGAATTACAAAAGAGAACGTAATCATACAGTGGAAGTTGACTCGTAGCAAACACTGAAGGTTTTGTACCCCTCAAGCAATGTCCTCCGCCTGATCATGTCCATGTAAAATCGGAGCTGACAGCGGCTTCAGGTGTTACCAGCCGCATCCGGAGGTGATGGAGAGGAGAAGGTTAAGCACGTGGTTTATTCCATAAAGGAATGACGTAATTCTAAAACAGTATTCAAAGACACATCAGCAATCGCCAAGATTCACAAATATGAAAAACCTGTGTTTTTATACTAATGAGACCTAAAGATCATTAATACAAACATTGCATGAGAGTCAGGAAATAGTTTATGAACTTACCTAAGAAGTCAAATGTAACTAACACTGAATAAGACAAGATCAGTTTAAAGCAAAACTATTTACAAATTCTTAATGTTATTATGGTGTTTAAAATACACTTTAAAAATGTTTCATATCTCATTTTCAAAAACAAAGTTGAAATGTCTTTGGATATTTTTGATAGACAAAGGTAAAAAATAGAGCAACACTATTTCCTAAATTCAACTTTAACGTCACACCTAAAATTAGAGATCAATAAAACCAGTGTGTATAAAGATTAGCAAAGATCATGGTGCTCTCTGGTGGTAATATCCTTGTATCTGCTTAAAAAAAAAATCAACTAAGTTTCAAAAGTGAAATATGCTCTAAGTAACGATTTTGAAAGATTCTGTTCAACAATATTTGGTTGAGTAAGACACTGTTTGAATGGTGGATTGGATTTTTTATCTTAGTTTTATTATTAGAGTCCAGCATACATATATGACGTGAGACTGTATGGGAATTCAATACTGTCTCTGGGCAGAGCTAGAATTCTGTCTATGCTTCTGTGTACTTTGATGTGTGGCTGTTGGGAGTTAGTGCATCTGTGGATAGAGAGCAAGGGAGAAGTAAAATCACCGGACACTAAAATGAGGGGGTCAGGACTATGACATTCCTGAAATCAAGCACCATCCAGAAGGTAGATGGCATCTGTGGTTCCTCACTGGGGATGCGTCTCTGAAGTGTAAGGGGAATGAGACCAGGTGACTGCAAGGCATACCCACCCCAACCACACCGTTCAAGCCGTAAGGACGTGTGTTGTATTACATGAATGCATTAATGCCATGCTGAGGAGATGACGCACACAAGATGACAAGGCACAGTCAAGTGTGCAGTCACGTGCCGTTAGGATGGGCCTGTGTTCCCAAATCAAATCCACAGAATATGTGACAGTCTGAGCCGGGAACTGGGGAGGCAGACAGTGATCGCTACAGGAAAGGACTATCGGTGACGTTCAGATGACACACGGTGGTTCTTCTCAACCCCATTCAATCCAGAGCCCCTTTCTTGTAATAAAATGATTTTTTGAAATAAATAACCTAGCTAATATTTTGTAATGATCTAACATTTTTTAAATGACCTATAACAAAATTAATATTCAAATGCTTATAATAATCTCTATTACTTTAAATAGAATTTGTAGATAACACAGTCTAGCTATAGATAAAACTTTAAAAAGTCTATATAATTACACACTACATTCAAGAGTAGAAATAGAAGAAAGTAATTTTTAAAAATATCGCAATATAAGTTCTCAGGTGACATAACAAGGAGATCTATGAATGCAAAGCTAATGCAGCTTAACACTGCATTATAATTACAGATGACCCTCCAATGTGTGGGCTGGGCACTCCTTTAGACAGTCAAAAATCTGTGTATAACTATTGACTCCCCAAAAACTTAACCACTAATAGCCTACTGTTGACCAGAAGTTCCACAGATAACATAAACAGTTGATTAATATATACTTTGTATATTACACATTATATACTATACTCTTACAATAAAGTAAGCTACAGAATAGGAAATGCTATTTATAAAAATCATAAGGAAGAGAAAATACATTTACAGTACTGTACTGTATTTTTGAAAAAAAAATCACCTATAAGTGGATCTGTGTCATTCAAACCCATATTATTCAGCTGTATGCCAGTGTCTCCTCAATACCATGCTAGTATGAACAAATCTTGCTACGATATGTTTAAAAAAGTATGCTTTTCCTTGAATTTGTTTGCTTGTTATGTTTTTGGGAGTTTTAGTGCATCTTAATTTAAACCATGCAGAAATACCTTGTGTTTACACATAAAATGTGGAGAGTGTCTAAAATTAGATAAACAGATTTTGTACTACAGGAATGTCTCAGACAGGCTTTTGAGATGTGTTTGGGACTTAGGACAGTTGTTCATTTTGTAGGCCTGTCTCTGTATAGAAGTGGTCTAGTCTCCCTGTTAAATGCCTGCTAAATGCCAGTCCAATGCCACATCATTCATGGCAGCAAAAAAGATCTTTGAGAACTGCCTTCTAGAGACCGGTAAGCCCTGTTGAGAACCACTTAAATGAACACAAGGTATTTGAGAAGAATCTTGAGCCACCCAGCCCAGCTGATTTGGTTCCCTGCCTGAATGTGCCAGTACGGTGTATGCCCAAACTAATGGTAATTCTAATTTCTCTTAAAAATGTAAATTTTAAAAATTGAAGTATCATTGACATACAATCGTATATTGGTTTCAACAGTTACCCATATTATTAAATCCTCCACCCCACTGTGTGGTTACTATCTGTCAACATAGAAAGATGTTACAAAATCATTGGCAATATTCTCCATACCGTCCTGCCATTATGTACTGAAGTTATGTACTACCATTAAGTACTAAAATTATGATTGAGAATTCTTCTGCCCTTTAAAATAAATGTAAAATGTTGAAGCTTCTTGAGATGCCTGTCTTGCATTCCTATAACTTTACTGGCTTTTAAGTGTTTAAAAAACAAAATCGCGCTTGGTTAACTCCCACCCGCCAACCATTTGGCCTACTCAACAAAATATTTCCCTCCTCCTGGTCACCGTCTCCCTTATTCTTCCTAGCAGGATCACGGCTTACACAGACATGCAATTTACGCCTGCAGAAAACATAACGGGGCTTGCAATCCAGGTCACAGTCTGTTCATGCAGCCGAGTCCCGGTGTGTGAGCCCCACGTCATTTTCTAATTCATCTACCCAAAGGGGATGACCTTTCCTCAGTGACCTGCGTCCCTGCTGGTTTGGTATAGTTCATCCTAACAGTACAGGAAGGGAGGGGCCCAGCTGGTCTCCACGGACGTGGTTGAGGGCAGGAAACAAATAGACAACTGTTGGTGGGGGGCCTATGCGTGTGGGGGCTGAGCTTGTACGTGTGGGGAGCGAGAGAAAGTTGGGGATCCTACCTCGCGAGGACCGCTGCCTCCTTCTTTGATCTCACCTTTTAGCACTTCCCTCTTGTCTTCTGTACTCCTGACATGCCTTTCCTTCCACTCGAAGATGCTGATCTCATCGTGCCCTTGACCAGGGCCTTGACCACTTATGCCTTCGGGTTCTGCCTGATTCATTCCCATCATTCAGGCCTCACAGCCCACCTTCAGAGAAGCCTTTCCTGATCACCCCATAGAACATCTTCCTCCTCCCACCCAAGTTTTCCTTACTAGTCATTGCTTTGTTTTCTTCACAGTATTTGCCGGAAATTACATTATTTATGTATTTGTTTGCTTGTTTGTTTGTTTATTGTGCATTTCCTCCAATAGAAGGCGAGTTCCATGCCGTCAGAGATCGTTTCTACCTGGTATGTCCTGCTCATAGGGCCGTGCCTGATGTTTCATTTGTGTTGAGTGAGTTAATGAAGGAGCTCCCGGTCACTCATGGACCATTACATCATTGTGGACATGACCCCATGGGCTCACAAGACCATGAGTGCTTTTCTTCAATGAAATTCTAAGCATTGGAAGTTAAAACTATTGAACTCCTTAGGGTAGACAGTTATTATCATAATTTTTCACTTCTAATCCCATATTTTTTTTGAAATGCTGATATCCCAGAAATTTAGATTTATCATACAATTGCAGTCACTCCCATTTATTTGGCTGTGTGTTCTTTCTTAATGGTACTCAAAATGATATGTATCTTACAATCTATGAAGTCTTAGACTCAGTGAAATCAAGTGTATCACCAGAACCTGAAAAAAAAAAGCATTGCTACTGGCGAAGTGTGAAGAGGTGATCTCACTTCCCATTTTGGTTAGGACCTGGTTCCCTGTCCTGGCTCTGCAGATGGCTAGCTGTGTGGGTCACAGTGTTCTTGCCTGGAAAAGAAGGAAACAGGTTTGAGACTGCTATCACCTCTAGGTTTAACTGTGCCCCCCTGAATGACAGAGCTGTTCAGGCTAGGTAGACCAAAACCCAAATGTACCATAGCCAATGTCCAATTAGTATCTGTGGAGCTTAGACACTTTATTTGTCAAATTCAAATATTAATTACTGGAGTGATTTATCTTGAAGTCTTCTACCTTAAAGTGGATGGCCTTGTTTTCTCTATATCATATCAATTAAAACATCTGGAATAGTAATTTAATATAGTAAATAGATTATTGTGGTTCTGGCTAACATTTCTTGAGTACTTCTGTTCGAGGCAATGCATTGATTACTTTACTTAGGCTGAGAGCTTTGCTCCTATTAACTATCTCATCCTTAAAATGAATGTTTGAGTTAAGTATTACAATCGTCATTTTATAGATGGAATTGAGGCATTGGGAAGTTAAATAACTTCCTTGAACATACCTAGACTGTAAATTGTGGGGCCAGGTTTGAAACAAGGCAGTCTGGCTCAAGAGCTCGCAATTTTATCTGTCACTCTATCCTGCATTGTAAACTATACCACACGCATATATCCATGTATTATCTGTGATAAATGACAACGACTTTCCCATTTGGGTCAAATCCTCTGAGACAGGAACTGTTTGTAGTTACCCACCTTCCTAGGCATTATTTTTCCAGCTATGTTAGAAACTGGAGGTCTGTTTCCATCATTTTATCTGTATCTATGTATCTGTCTACCATCTGTCTATCAACTGCCTATCTATCAACCTGTCATCTGTCATCTATCTGTCTTCATCTGTCTGTGTGTTTTGGTGAGGTTCACAGTTCCTAAGAGAATGTATCATACTAGTCATGACCAACAGATTCTTGCTGAATAAACCAGACAAGCGTTAGAGAAAACCAATCATAGCCCTATTACATATGGTTATTATTGTTATTTTTTTTTCCTGTAGATAGCTCACAAATATTTGGACTCAACTTGACTCATACATCTTAGCAATCAAGGGCACCTTGCAAGTTAGGCTGCAATTAAAAAGTGCGTAACTGGCCCCATAGGAAGTGGCATCCAAGTGTCTCATCTTTTGCTTAATATCCCACTCCAAAGGCCAAAGCCACATCACTTTGTCTCTTGCAGCTGATGAAGTCTCATGCAGGGACAGTGTCTAAAGACTCCTTCATGTCTCCTACCAATGGCCACAGCAAACTGTCCTTCAGAGATGGCAGTTTTTATGGAGAGAAAGGGAAGAATGATAGAAGAGGCAATGTTGAAGTCCCAGCCTGAAATCCGGGAGCCTGCTTCAGTTTTACTTACTCATGCTGCAGTGACCCTGGGTAATTTCAACCTCATGCAAAACGCTCCCACAGTCCCTGATTCAATAAATCCTGTAACCTTCCCACCTATTTGTTCACACCAGCACCCTAATCACGTGGCTGTCCTCAGTGCTTGCCTTTACTTGGGACTGTTCCATCTCTATCATCTTGAACACGGGTGCACCAGTCAAGTGCCTTCCTTCCTATTGACGTCTCTCACTTCATCACCTCCACCAAACCTCTCTTTAGCCTCAGTCACTATTCTCAGCATCTGATGCTTAGGTGTTACACCTGGCGTAGCTGTGCAGCCCATGAGGGACCGTTGCTGTGGCCTCCTTCTCCAGTGTTACTTAACAGCATCCCTTACTCCCTGCGCTCCAACTAGCCCTCCTCCTGTTGATTTGTATAGTGCAGTGACATAGTGACATGATCTACATTATTAAATGTTTATTCTGATTTTATGACATCATGCCATATGTCAATAGACTCTAATGATGTTAGTCTTTATGGTAAAGACTAATGAGAGATGACCTCATAATGTGGGACTACCTTAGGCTCTTACAGTTGTATTAGAAATAGTACTATCTTGTTCCAAGAATTTGTCATACATTTCAAGAATTTCTCAAGGAACCCATGAAAGCCTCCTCTTGTTGCTTTAAGGATGTATGCACTTTATGTCTTCAGTTATTGTCAAAGTGCTTTCTAAAGTACTTACTAATTTGTATTCAAACCAATGTGCAAGAGAGTTCCTGCTTAATAATAGCTTTGTTTAAATCCATGACCATTCAATTTTCCTGATGACCAGTGAGGCTGGGAATCTTCGCATATGTGTATTTCTGTGCCTCTAATCTTGTCTGCTTCCTCATTATTCATCCTCCCCATTTCCAGGCTCTAGAGGAGAATCTGCTCCCTGCCTTTCCTGGCTTCCAGCTGGCATTATTCCAGGCTTGCAGCCCCACATACCCCAACTTCTATTTCCATGGTCACACCTCTCCTCTCACCTGTTGCCTCTAGCTCATTAACACCCTTATGATTACATTGCCAAAAGGAAAACTTCCCCATCTCAAGATCCTTAATCACATCTACTGATTTTTTTCCTATCTCCTTAGTTTTGTCTTATCCAGAATGTCATTTTTTTTGGAATAAGATAGTTTGTAGCCTATCCAAATTGGCTTTTTTCACTTATCAATATGTATCTACATTTCCTCTATGTCTTTCTGTGACCTGATAGCTCATTTCTTGTACTGTTAAGTAGTATTCCATTCATCCCATTGATTTACCATGGTTTGCTTATCCATTCACCTATTGAAGAATATCTTGTTTCCAAGTTTTTGGCAATCTATATCATATTAATGTCAAACCATCATTTACAAACTAAACTGCCAGAATCATTTGTGTACAAGGTTTATGGTAGATGTACGTTTTCAACTCATTTGGGTAAGAATATGTTCAGTTTAATGTGTTTGGCTTTTAGGAAAAAGTGCTAAACTGCCTTTTGAAGGGTCTGTACCATTTTCATTCTTAGTAGCAATGAATGAGAATTCCTGTTGCTCCACATCCCTGTTAGCACTTAATGTAGCCACTCTAGGAATATATCATTGTCATTTTAATTTCCCTAATGACTTATGATGTTGAGCATCTTTTCATATGCTTAGAAGACATCTGCATATTTTCTTTGCTGAGGTGTCTGTGCAGGTCTTCTGTCCATTATACCTACTTTTGGCTCACCACTTTTAAACAGTCATTTTTGTTGGTAAAAAATCTATTTTTATTCAGATTTATCTTCATATTTCCCAAATGTTTGCTCACTTTCAATTTTGAAATTCAGATATCCCTACCAGGTGTGAATTTCTTCTTCCGAGAGTACATACTTTACAAGTTCATTTTAGTGATCATGACTTCATGGAAATGTTTTTAGATTTTGTTTTACTTAAGGATCTTTATTTCTCTTGTTCTTCAATCATAGTAAACTGAATATAAATCTCAATATTGACAAGGGTTTCTTTCAGTACTTAGAAAGTATTATTCTGATATTTTCTAGATTCTTTGACATTCTTTTACAGATAATTTGGGGTTTAAATTTTTTAAACTTTTTAAAATGGAAATATAGTTTATATCTATCTCACTTACTTTTCTGAATTATATCTTTGCTGGGTAAAATATTCTTGATTGGCAGTTTCATTCAGCACTTTGAGTATATCATCCAATTTTCTCCTGGCCTACAAAGTCTCTGTTGAAAAATCTGCTGATGGCCTTAGGGGGTTTCCTTTGAATGAGAGAATATTTTTTTTCCTGTGAAGCTGCAAAAACTGTTTCTTTTTTTATTTTAGACAGTTTTGTTATTATGTGTCTTGGACAAATTTCAGGGCAACCTATTAGTTTCACAATTTGGATGTCCAAATCTCTTACCAGTTTTGGGAAGTTCTCAATCATTATTTCTTTAAATAAATAAGCTTTTTACCCCTTTCTCCTTCTCTTTTCCTCCAGGGACTCCAATGAACATTATTTCTTTTGATGGTGTCCCATAAGTCTGTAGGATTTCTTCATTCCTTTTTATTCTTTGTAGTTTTTGCTCCTCTGGTTGGATAATTTCACTTAATTTGTCTTCTAGCTGATTTCTTTCCTCTGCTTGGTCCACTCTGATGTTGAAGATCTCTACTGAATTTGGTTCAGTCATTGTATTTTCAGCTCCAAAATTTTAATTTCACTTTTTTTAATGTTTTCATCTCTTTGTTAAACTTCTTATTTTGTTCTTCTATTATTTTTCTCATATCATTTAATTGTTTGTGCTTTCTTGTAGCTCTCTGGGCACCTTCAGAATGATTATTTTGAGTGGGGTTGGACTCAGGCAACTGGAATCCACAAAAGTGAAAATATGCAGAGGTGAATGTCAATAAAATCTGCAGGGTGTGTGTGGCAGGTCTGTCAGCCATTGGTTTCATCAAAGGTAAAATCTGAAGGGTTGGTCTGCAGTGATCATTCCCACTGCATGGCTGCGATTGGTGGCCTGGATTTTCTTCCTAGTTCCTAGTCATCTCCATGTTTTGGCTTTGTTGGTCTGGGTGGGGTAAGACCGAAGTGGGACCTTTGTGTAGTGCCCTGAAAGCTGGTGAAGCTGGTTTTCTGATGAGGTGAATTCTTTTCAGCTGGGAAATTCCCTCTTTTCACTGAGTAATGCAAGCTTGTGGGATGGGGTGATGAGACAAAATGAAGTTGTCATCTTGTATGGTTATTGTCAGATTTTTAAGTTCACTGTTTCTAGGATTTCTTAGGTAGACTCTAGAGCTCTCCCAGAGCTGCTTTTTCTCATGGGTAGATGTCTAAGCATTGATCTTCGTTGGTGCACAGAAGCTAGAGTTTTTTACATTACCATTTTGGTGACATTTGTGGGGGCCATTCTATAGTTCTGTTAAAATTTGTTTTTAAAGGGGTATTTTAAACATTGATTGAGCTTGGAATATTTTTGAAGCTGAGGCTTTATTTTATTTCATCTAGTCTGAAAAGTTTTTGGTCAGTGTTTCTTAAAATATTGCCTTACAGTTATTTCTCAGTTCTTCCATTTTAGGACCTTCTTGTTTCACACTGCATATTTTCATATTTTCTATCTCTTTATCTCTATGTCATGCATTCTGGTTAATTTCTCCCTCTTTGTTTTTTAACTCATTATTTCTTTTAAACAGTCTCTATTTTAAATGTACGCTATTCATTGAGTTTTAAATTTCAATGATATTTTCCACCTGCAGAAAGTTTTTTGTCTCTTTATAACACTTTACTGGTTAATATTTTAATGGCTTCTCTTTCCTTCTCAGAATTTCAATTCTAGGTTTTATTTCTTTAAATATTTAGAAAGTCATTTCCTGGCAGTATAAAAAAAGATGCAGATCTCTCCTATGCCACATGCTTTCTGTGTATTGAACATTTTTTCTGATAATAATAACTGAACATTATTGTTTAATTAACTTTTGTACAACAAAATATGAACTATATTATGAAGTTTTAAAAGAGGCCAAATTAAATTTAAGGGGTATATTGGTCTTAGAAACAGTAACTAGAAATAATAATATAAACAAGATTATTTTTGGTGCGGCTTATTTGTGCTTTCCGCAGGTATCTGTAGAGCAGCTACTGTGTGCTTGACATTATCCTCTGTGGGAATGTGAAGTAACCATGTCACTTGCCCTTCAAAAGCTTGGAGTTACACAGATGAACTTGTGAAGTTGAAGGAATTCATAATAAGATAAGGATTTCTATTTCTTAGTAATTAACTAGCTAAGAGAGTCATCTCAAGGGTACTTTCTTTCCCATATTTCCATATAAACATATAAAAATATATTTCTATAAAAGTTAAAAAAGTACTCTTTTAGCTAGTCAAGTGAGCAGAAATCCACATGTTCACATTTACTCAACTGTGGCACACATAATGGAAGTTGGTTAATTTATGGCCAGTACAAAATCTATCTCAAATTATAAGTTTAGTGTATAAAGAATATGAAGGAAGAACTGTGTTTTCTAGGTAAGTAGAAAATCATGTCTTAAATATTCTTTTGGAGTGAATGTTATAAAATATCCCTTTATTTCAAGCACTGAAAATTTTCAAGGGAACATACTAACCTCTGTTTCAATAGAAAAGGAAAAAGCATTTCTAAAAGCGTATATTCAAGATGAAACTCCTAGCAATGTGGAACAGATTGAAATTTTCTTAACCTACTAAGTGCTATCTACCAAACCTACAACAAAGATAGCTAATGGTAAAATAGTAGGAAAAAATCCTTTAGTGTCAGGAACATTACAGAAAACTGTCTTCTGTCTTCACATCATGGTTGAAGTATTAGCCAGCATCACAAGGCATAAAAAGGACAACAAAATAACAGCGACAGAGGAGCAAGAACACAAGCTTCTGAGAGCTCTAACACTGAGTGAAAAAACAAATTGCAGGAAAATATATTTACAATGCTGTCATATGTCTATGTTTGTGTATGTACACAGTTCAAATGACAAGATAACAGTTTGTTGCTCGTCATGAATGTGTATTTGTATATTTAGATAAGGAACAAAACTGAATACTCAGAAGTCTGCAGTTAACTTCTGAGAAGTGTGGGACGGGCAGGGGAAGAGCTGACTGGGCTGCATCTGTAAGATCATTTCTTCAATTAAGAGAGGTATGTAAAATAAATGTAGGGAAGTATTGAGTACATGAGTACTTTTATTATTTCTGTGCTTCTTAATACATTTGAAATATTTTGTAAGTTAAAAATGACACAAAAAATAAAATGAGTATCTATATGCTGCCACTTGATGGCACCATAAATCTGCTAATATATCCACCATGCCCTAAGCAGGTAGGAAAAAAAATGCATGTTATATCCCACTAATTTATATGGAAGCCAACAAAAGCCTACAGTTTCTACACATGTGTAACAATGTGTGCTTCTGTGCATGTGTCTGTGAAAGAGAGACAATGAGACAGACAGAGACAGAGACAGGGACAGGACAGTTTTTCATAGACTGGATCTCCCTAGAACTCAGAATTAGAAAGAAATCTATCCTGCAATAAGGTAGAATCTCAGAAATAGTATGACTTTATTAATCTGGAATCTACTAAGTTTGAATTCAGATTATTTGGAAAGGAAGTTGTTCTTTGTATTAATATAGAAGGCTTGCTAAAGACTCCTTTTCTGATCAGCAGAACTAGGATGAAGTGGCTAACTTGGATATAGATGGCCACTGTCTTTGAGATATTACATTCAGTTCCCTTATCTAGAAAAAGGGTGAAACAAAAGACCCACAGAAAGCTGTTTTGAGATAAATATCATTACATTCCCATTGATAAAGGACTCCGGACTAATGTGCATGACATTACCCCTCCCTATGGGGGAATAGACCATTTCCCTATAAGAACCCCATCCCATTCAATAGGAGGCTACTTGCCAACCATTTATTAAAGGGCAAGTGGCCCTATCAACTGTGAAACTCCTGTAAAATACATACTTAGATATAAAAATGGCTTAGTTTAAAACAAAGTTCTTCATTTAAAGTGGGCTTTTGGATAATCAATTAACAATAATTTATTTTCTTTAAAAATCCACATTGTGCTTGGTGGATGAAAGGTCAAAGATTTTATTTATTTTGGTTCTAAAATAAAATATTTAAAATTCTTACCAAAGCTAAGCTTGGAAAGAAACTACCTTTTCTTCTCTTCCATTACTATGTCTGAAATAACACTATAGTTTTTCTTCATGGAATGATCTTACTACTTTTTTGAATTTTGCATTTCATAGCCACCATAATGACAGATAAAAAAATAGTGAGAAATGTTACTCACACATCTATTCTCAGGCCAGTGATTGCTGTCTTATCTCAAAAATATGCATAACCTTTTTTCTCAAGTTGTCATGTGATAAAGTCTTAATAACATTTAGGTAACTGTATTTAAGGCAGGCTGATAACACCATTGGTCTGGTGCAGGGGTATTGATTTACCAGGGCTAGTTGCAGATTCTACAGCCAGAATGGCACTGGAGTTTCTTTCGTTTGGTTTTATGAAAGCTGAATCTGAAATCGTGAGTCAGAGTAGCAGAGCAGGAGAGGATACAAATGATGAATACTCTGACCTTTATGGCAGGGAAAGGATTAGAAGGTGAAGCAAAAAGCAGATAGACTTTGTGGATGATGAAATTAATAGAACAATTTCTGACTATGGTCTAGAGGGGGATAGTCTGAGAATGATTTGAATTGTGGTCTTCTACATGTGATTTTATAAGTCAACAAGTTTAACATCAAACTGTAGTAATGTCTGAAGGTTTAAGGTGGTAGTTTTGAGGCAGAGTGAAGAATAACGTTAATGTCGTATGTATAATAGTTATAGGACTGTGAGGTCCGTCGTCATTTTTCCTTTCTCGTTTCTGATACTGTTGATTTGTGTTGACTCTCTTTTCCTCTTAATAAATCTGGCTAGAGGCTTATCTATTTTGTTTATTTTCTCGAAGAACCAGCTCTTGGTTTCATTGATTTTTGCTATTGTTTTATTCTTCTCAATTTTATTTATTTCTTCTCTGATCTTTATTATGTCCCTCCTTCTGCTGACCTTAGGCCTCATCTGTTCTTCTTTTTCCAATTTCGGTAATTGTGACATTAGACCATTCATTTGGGATTGTTCTTCCTTTTTAAAATATGCCTGGATTGCTGTATACTTTCCTCTTAAGACTGCTTTTGCTGCGTCCCACAGTAGTTGGGGCTTTGTGTTGTTGTTGTCGTTTGTTTCCATATATTGCTGGATCTCCATTTTGATTTGGTCATCAATCCATTGATTATTTAGGAGCGTGTTGTTAAGCCTCCATGTGTTTGTGAGCCTTTTTGCTTTCTTTGTACAATTTATTTCTAGTTTTATGCCTTTGTGGTCTGAAAAGTTGGTTGGTAGGATTTCAATCTTTTGGAATTTACTGAGGCTCTTTTTGTGGCCTAGTATGTGGTCTATTCTGGAGAATGTTCCATGTGCACTTGAGAAGAATGTGGATCCTGTTGCTTTTGGATGTAGAGTTCTGTAGATGTCTATTAGGTCCATCTGTTCTAGTGTGTTGTTCAGTGCCTCTGTGTCCTGACTTATTTTCTGTCTGGTGGATCTGTCCTTTGGAGTGAGTGGTGTGTTGAAGTCTCCTAGAATGAATGCATTGCATTCTATTTCCTCCTTTAGTTCTGTTAATATTTGTTTCAGGTATGTTGGTGCTCCTGTATTGGGTGCATATATATTCATAATGGTTATATCCTCTTGTTGGACTGAGCCCTTTATCATTATGTAATGTCCTTCTTTATCTTTTGTTACTTTCTTTATTTTGAAGTCTGTTTTGTCTGATACCAGAATTGCAACACCTGCTTTCTTCTCTCTGTTGTTTGCATGGAATATCTTTTTCCATCCCTTGACTTTAAGTCTGTGCATGTCTTTGGGTTTGAGGTGAGTCTCTTGTAAGCAGCATATGGATGGATCTTGCTTTTTTATCCATTCTATTACTCTGTGTCTTTTGATTGGTGCATTCAGTCTATTTACATTTAGGGTGATTATTGAAAGGTATTAACTTATTGCCATTGCTGGCTTTAAGTTTGTGGTTACCAAAGGCTCAAGGTTAGCTTCTTTACTATCTTACTGTCTAACTTAACTCACTTGTTGAGCTATTATAAACACGGTCTGATGATTGTTTATTTCTCTCCCTTCTTATTCCTCCTCCTCCCTTCATCATATGTTGGGTGTTTTGTTCTGTGCTCTTTTTAGGAGTGCTCCCATCTAGAGCAGTCCCTGTAGGATGCCCTGTAGAGGTGGTTTGTGGGAGGCAAATTCCCTCAACTTTTGCTTGTCTGGGAATTGTTTAATCCCTCCTTCATATTTAATGATATTCGTGCTGGATACAGTAGTCTTGGTTCGAGGCCCTTCTGTTTCATTGCATTAAGTATATCATGCCATTCTCTTCTGGCCTGTAGGGTTTCTGTTGAGAAGTCTGATGATAGCCTGATGGGTTTTCCTTTGTAGGTAACCTTTTTTTTCTCTCTGGCTGCCTTTAATACTTTGTCCTTGTCTTTGATCTTTGCCATTTTAATTATTATGTGTCTTGGTGTTGCCCTCCTTGGATCCCTTGTCATGGAAGTTCTATGTACCTCTGTGGTCTGAGAGGCCATTTCTTCCCCTAGTTTGGGGAAGTTTTCAGCAATTATTTCTTCAAAGACACTTTCTATCCCTTTTTCTCTCTCTTCTTCTTCTGGTACCCCTATAATGTGGATATTGTTCCATTTTGACTGGTCACTCAGCTCTCTTAGAATTCTTTCATTCCTGGAGATCCTTTTATCTCTCTCTGCATCAGCTTCTCTGCGTTCCTGTTCTCTGTTTTCTAGTCCATTAATAGTCTCTTGCATCTCTTCCATTCTGTTTTGAAGTCCTTCCAGAGCTTGTTTTATTTCTGTATTCTTCCTTAGTTCTTGCATATTTCTCTGCAAGTCCATCAGCATGGTTATGACTTTTGTTTTGAATTATTTTTCAGGAAGACTGGTTAAATCTATCTCCCCAGGTTCCTTCTCAGTTGAAGATGTAGCCGATGCCGAAGCTGTCTGGGTTAGTCTTGTCTGGATCAGATTTTTTTGCCTTTTCATGTTGACAGGTGCTATTGACTGTCAGCTGGGAGGGCCAAACTTTTCACTTGCTACTGGCCTTTCTTTACTGGGACAACTGCGACCCCTAGTGGCTTGTGTTGGGTAATTGCGTGTAGAGTGGGTCTTTGTGTCTTGCCCGGCCGGTATGGAGGAAGCTCCCTTTTTGAGGGCGAGGCCTGCCTTAGGCTGCTTCTCTGCTTTCGCAGCACCTAGAGGGGTTATGGACGGGGGTGCTGTTTGGCTGTTTACCTCTGTGAGGGGTCTCAGAGCTGTTGCCCAGGGGGTTAGTGTGCCTGGTTTTCCCTGTAATTTCCAGCCACTAGGCTTTGACCTGTGTTATTTCCGTCCAGCTGTTATGTCCCTGTCCCTTTAAGACTTTCAAAAAGCACTCGCTTTTCTTTGTCACAGGGGCATCAGCTTCAGAACCCGCTCAGAGGTCTTGCTGCCCTGTTTCCCTAGTTTCCAGCCCTCCATGCATGCACTGTGTCTGCGCTCTGGTGCGGGTGGCTGGGGCTGGGTGTTTAGCAGTCCTGGCTCCCTCTCCCTCCCCGCTCCGACTCCTCTCCTCCTGCCGGGAGCTGGGGGGAGGTGTGCTCGGGTCCTGCTGGGCCGGGGCTTGTATCTTACCCCTTTCACCAGGTGCTGGGCTCTCGCACATGTGGATGTAGTCTGGCTGTTGTCCTGTGTCTTCTGGTCTCTCTTTTAGGATTAGTTGTATTTGTTGTATTTTCAAAAATATATATGTTTTTGGGAGGAGATTCCCACTGTCCTACTCATGCTGCCATGTTGGCTCTGCCCCAGACACTTCCTCCAATTTTACATTCTTAACAGCAAATTTTCCACACCTTCCCAGTACTTGCTATTATCTTTTTAATACAGTCATCTAGTGGGCATGATGTGTTATCTCATTGTGGTTCTGAGTTGCATTTCTGTAATGACTCAAGTTTCCATCAACTGATGAGTGGATAAGCAAAAGATGGTAGATCAATACAATGGAATAGTATTTGGTAATGAAAAGGAATGAAGTATGAAAAACAATGAGATTATGTTCAGTGTAAGAAGCCAGTCACAAAAGAGCACACATTGCATGGATTCACTTATATGAAGTGCTCAAAAGAGGTAAATCTTTAGAGACAGAAAGCAGATTAGTTCTTTCCTAGGCTGGAGTCAGAGAGCATGGAGAATAAATGCTGCTAATGGGTACAGAATTCTTTTTGAGATGGTGAAAATATTCGAAGATTAGATTGTGGTGATGGATACACAACTTTTTAAACATACTAAACCCCACTCAACTGCACATTTAAATGAGTGAACTTATGGTATGCACAGTTTTTCCTAATAAAGGTATTAAGAAGTAACTATACTTTGCATGATTAAAGCTGTAGTACTTTGCTAAAGTCATTAAACCTTTTGTAAAATGAATAAATGTCTAACAATTTGCCTTTTTAAAAAGTGTGTTTAAAAGATCAAGTTTTCTTAAATTAGAACACTTATCAAGCTTTTAAAGAACCTGCTTATTTTAGAAGAGATCATACTCCATTAGATCTTTGTCAATTTGAAATTAGGACCTGAATTTTAAACCTAAACTATTTAAATGCCAAGTGTCTTGGCCAAATACGGGCTTTTGTTCTCAACTAGAAATTGCTCAAAATTTAGAGCTTTAATATCAAATAACTGGTATCGAGGACTTAAAAGTCTTTAATAATCCACTTTTGTCCATATTATGCAATTAATAGTCCAGTGATTCTTTTGTCTGCTAAAAAGATGGAAATTGAAAGTTGAATGGAGAACAAAATTTTAGATTAAATTTACATTCCATGTCAGTGCGCTACACTCTAAGATTAACCCAGGAATAAGTTCATCATAATATTTCAGATTTCTTTTCTAATCCAATCTCATATGCATTTATTTTATACAGTCACTGAAAAAAAAAAGCTGTGTGGTAGGCACTAAAGGTATTTACCATCAACTTTTGGTTTTGGAGAGCTTTAGCACCAAGAACTCAGTCTGTAACTTGGTATTGGGTAGCGGAATGGAGATTGGAAATTAAACTGTTATCCTGCCATTTTCATCATATCCCATCTGCTTTCAGCCGAGACTGAGACTGATGACAAATACGAAGACGGCGAAGCACTGACACTGAGCCTAGCCCTTCACTCGGGGTGGCATGGGAGAAAGAATTCTTTCTCGGAGGTAAAATGTATTTTAGGAACAGAAAAGCTTCAACCTCATGTAGGTCTCGTCAATTAATCATTTTAGGAATTTTATTTCAACTTTGTTAACATTTAAAATTCCTGTCCTCAAAATGCTGATCTTCAAGACGTGAGGGACTTTTAGGGCCTTTCAGTTTTAGTTCAAAAGATGATTGTTTCACTTTACCTGATGAAGCCTTATCTTAAAATCCCACGGGACGCCCAGCCCCAAAGCTTGTGAAGACTCTCAGAGATATGCTTTTGGTTCACTTCACAACTTCTTGCAATAATAAGTGGCCCATTTTAAAGCTTGCAATTTAATAAGGCTCAACTAATAAAATAACTAGAAGTACCAGACAAACTTAACCTGATATTTTGCTCCCTTTAAATCCTTTTTTGTTATGGAGGCCAGGATGTACGGAAGTCTTTGTGAGGCTTCAGAAATTGTTGACAATCCCTTCAAAGCAAAACCGCTTTTACAAGAACCCGCTCCTCCGCCTCCCCTTCAGTCACGTGGTCAGGTAATGTACTTGCGTCCTACAAACAGGTAATCCTCCGGGCTGCGCTCCAGACAGTTAAGTGGCTTTAACATAAACTCTTATTCCAAGAGGGGAGAATGCGAGATAAAAGCATCATTTGTCTTTTGGGCACTTGCTGAAAATCTACCCATTATACAGTGCAGGCCTGGATGAAGGCCGCTGGTGCCTTTCTGATGTGGAAGAATTTCCTTCGCCTGTGAAGAGTCAGTGACCCAGCTTGTCTTTCCCTCGGCGGAACGTGGGTATTTGCTCGCTGCGCATTCCAGAGCCTTGATAGATGGCTGAGCTGAACTTGGCCTGCACCGAGCTGAGGGGATCAAGACAGGTTCTTTGTTCTGTCCTGTGGTGTCAGCAACTTAGAGTAGTCAGTCTGTCGTCTCAGGGGCCTTTCAGTGGGAGGACAGATCCTTCAGCTCACAGATAGAGCAACAAAGGTTTGCTTATGGTGTGGTGGCCTCCTCAAAAAAATAGCTTTTTTCTGTCAGGGTGTTTATCATGTGCTCATGTCATCATTTCAGGGTTACGGTGGCAGCCCCAGCCTGGACAGTGTGTGAAGCCTCTTATCTATGAATATGAATATCGCTTTGAAGCCTGGGCAAGGAATACATTACAAGTTCAGTGATAGAGAAGCTCAAATGGTTAAGTAAGGAGTGAGAGAGGATGGAGATGCAGCGCTGCTAATGGGAAATCGGGGGGAAAATTAATCTCATCGTTCTCTAGGGCAATAAATCCTTTGTTCCCACCTACTAAAAAATTCCAAGTATTAAGGGTCATATCAGTGTGGTTTCATCTTATTCCTTGTCTGGTTGTACGATTTGCAATAAAGTAAATATTCCAGGGCACTCATATTAATTCGAGGATATCTGTACTCATCGGGAGAGTTAGTGCGCTGGGGCCGATGGGTGTTGCCCCTCAGTACTTTTTTCTTGGAAGTACATGGCCTGACTTATGTTTAAGTTTACTTGACTTTAACATTCTTCATTTAGAAAAGCCAAGAGGTAGATTGCTTTGGAGTTCTATTTTATCAAAGCTGAATTCTCTTGAATTCATTTAAATTTAAAAATTACCTCAATGTGAAGTACCTTCATTTATTCAGTTAGTTATAAAAACAAATTCCCAGAGCAAGATCTTTAAATGTGGGCGAAACAGTAGTGATGTGTTAAAATGCGTAAGGTAGAATTCTAAGTGAAGGTAATTAAAACTTTTCCAACTGGATGGTGGTTGAAGAAGTTAAGAAAAATGAAAATAGGGTGCATAACATTTCACTGCACTACATAAGGTTTGAGTTAAAAATCATCTAAAATCGCTTGGACCAGAAACTAACCTGCTAGGAAAGGGAGCTGAGTAGAGTTAAATATTTAGGGATATTTATCCATGGAAAATCATCATCAAAATTGTACTTTTCATTAATATTGCAGAAAACAAGTTTCCTCATGAGCACTATGTATGTTTAAGTTTCTTCATGAGCACTATGTATGTTTACTTAAAGGCAGCATGAAATGTGCTCTTAGGAGAGAACCATATTTAGAAACCTTATTTTACGTAGGTTTAAACTGTAAATATCTGATGAGAAACAGGGCATGACTTTACCTGAATTAACAACACTGATGTTTCATCTGTTTTGATTTTCCACTACCTATGAAAATAAAGGATGCTTTATTATATGAGAGCGACTGTCTCATAGCGAAAACCATGGCAGATAAAATATCTGTATATGTGTATGTTTTACTTCCCTAAAGTTATCATTTCCCCCCATACAGATTTCTTTGTCTATTTGCTTCTTTTTCCAAATCTTACACTGTTGTATATATGTAAAAAACTTAGTAACTGTTTTGAATGTGCTAGATGGATGTGTGGAATAGTCACTTAACCATTTTAAAGAGTGCCGTGGCTTTAAAAGGAACTGTGCTCTGTTAATCTTAAAGATTCATATTACAGTCAGCTCTTAAAACTTAAAAAATGTTGTGCTTTATGTTAACAACGTGCCAAATATGAATTCAACAGTCTGTACACAATAACATAAAAGTGTCCTGGAGCAAAAAGGTGCGTTGGTTTTAATGTGTTCAACTGCAAACAACAAAAAATTCAGACTGACTTGCTCAAATCACATGATGTTTGTCATTTATTTAGCAAGTATTCTGGAAGTGGGCAAATTCAAGGTTTTTTATCTGTTTTGTTTTATCACTCAAAGTATCTTGATTTTTTATTTTTACTCTTGTCACTTCTCTTCTTTTTATAAGTAAAAAATAAAATTAAAAGGCCATCACCCAGATTCAACAATAAACAGGATTTTGTTCATATATTCTTTTCCTTTTTCTCTTTTGCTGAATTATTTCAAAAAGCAAATAAAATAGTTCAGTGTGCACCACCAAAAATTATAGGTATTTTCTTACATTAAAAAGGAATAGTTTCTTTATATTATCTCACATTCATTCCATCTTCAAAATTTCTAAGAGTATCAGAAAGCACAAATTTCCTGACTTTCTCACTCATCCAGGTTTAGAATAGTTACATTGCTTGTCTTAAGAGATCTCCTTTCTCAGATTCTTTTGGACTAAGCCTGCGTGAAGGAATTAGGAGAAAAACTCCGCAAAGGAGCTAGCAAGTTGCAAGAGGCATTTAGTGGTGACAGTGGATTTATTCACTCAACACATAGTCATTGAACCAATTTTCATTTTTAAGCAAAGACCATCTGATTATGATTCCTTCTGAGGCTGTTGCCATTTCCCACTCTCATTCAGCTCAGTTCAGTATACGAAAAACGACTGAGTTTGTTTCTATTTAATGTCTTTCTTATTCTGGTTCAGAAACCTCGGGGTCAGCTTTGACTCCTGCCTTTCCCTTGTCCAGCTCTTTGAAATGTTGCTGAGTCCTTTGATGGGCCTTCCAAGTACCTCCTTTTCCCTACTTTTCATTTCCCCAACTAACATCTTACAGATTGTCTTTCTTCTTGCTTTTTTTGGTAATAGTAGTAAAACTAAACTTCATTAATGAAAGATTATATGTAAAAGGCATTGTGCTCTGATAATCTTTTGCATGTTCTGTCCATGTAATGTTTGCAATAACCAAACAAGGAATCTCCTTTATTGTTTATATTTACTCATAAGAAAATTGCACTTCAGGGACTTAATACCTAAAATTGTCAACTAGTAATGACCTATCATTCCAACCAAAATTTCCCTGGCACCTCTATATACTTAGTCAAGACATTAAAATGAAAGTTTAAAGGATACCTTCCAAGAAGATAATTCCAATACTTTTGGCATATACCTCGGAGTTTCCCCAGGATTTCTTGAAGGATTGAGAGCGTTGACCTGTATGAATAGCTTCCAAAGCCCATGCAAATGGAAGTGAAGGACGTTACTGGCTTGTCCCCTCCAAATCATGTAATGCCATTTCGTATATACTGAACCGAAATTAATTTCCACTTGATTGGACAGTTGCACGGTACATGCAAGGACCTGTCTCTCGAAGAGCCTTCTGTGCTGCCACCTGCTCTTGTTCTGTGGAGAGACAGCAAGGTGAGGCAGCGGGAACACAGAGTGGGCGGAAGGGCTAAGAGAAGGCAGCGTTTACGCCCGAGCTTTGTTACTAACTAGCCTAACAAGCTGGAGATACATGTCTTTGTCTATAAAACATGAGATATTTAATACTAAACTTTATTGGGAGGCTCAGATGGGAAAACAAATAAGAGTGCAAAGTCTAATATATAATGCACTGTATAAATGCAAACAACCTTTATTTTAGTGTATAATCAATGGGTTATAATATATTTGCCAGAATGGTGCAGCTATCGCCACTGTCACTAGAATCTAAATTTAGAATATTCTGTCACCTCAGAAAGAAGCCCTATATTCTGTGCCCATTACTAGTTAACTCCCTACCTTACCCCCAGTCCAGCCCTAGGCAATCACTGATTTTTTTTCAGTCTGAATGGATTGTCTTCTAAACATTTCAAATAAATGGAATCATACAGTGTGTGGTCATGTGTGTGTATGGCTTCTTTATCTTAGCATACTGTTTTCAAAGTTCATGTTGTAGCATATATTAGTACTACTTTTCTTTTTAATCACTGAATAATATTCCACTGTATGGATTTACCACCCTTGTTTATCCATTCATAAATTGGTGGAAATTTGGGTTAGTACCATTATTTGTCTATTACAAATAATGCAGCTATGAATATTCATGTGCATGTTTTTGTGTGGATATGGGCTTTCATTTCTCTTGGAAATATACCTAGGAATTACTGGGTCATATAGCAATTCTATGTTGATCATTTTGAGGACTTACTAAACTGTTTTCCAAAGAGGTTGTACCATCTCATATTTCCCCTGGCAACATACAAGGGTCCCCATTTTTCCACACATCTCACCATCACTTGCCATTGTCTTAAAATCATACTTCTGGGTATAAAGTGCTGTCTTATTGTAATTTTGATTTACATTTGCCCGATAATTAATGATGTTGAGCATCTTTACATGTGCTGTCAATTTTTTATTTATCTTCCTTGAGAGATATTTATTCATTATTCACCCTTTTAAAAAAGTTAATACAGTTTATTTTTTAGAGAAATTTCAGATTTACAGAAAAACAGGGCTGAGATTACAGAATGCTCATACACTCCTTTTCCCACCCTGTCCACAGTTTCCCCAATTAATAATATATTGTCCTAGCATGGTATATTTGATACAATTGATGAACTAATCCTGATTATTAACTAACCTCTAAGGTATACATTAGAGTTCAAGTTTTGTGTTGTATATTCTGATTCTGCATGTTTTTACAAGTAGCTAATGACATGCATCCAACCTCACAGTCACATACAGGACAGGTTCATTATCCTAAAAATCCCTGTGCTTCATCTGTTCACCCTTCCCTCTCTCTCTCTGAATCCTGGGAAACCCCTGATCTTCTTTACTATCTCCACAGTCTTGCTTTTCTAGAGTCTCATACATACTTTCATATGGATGGTATATAGTATGTAGCCTTTCCAGAGTGTTTTTGTCCCATTTAATGATATGAATTTAATATTCCTTTATGTATGTTCATGGCTTGATTGTTCCTTTCTTTTCGTAATCCAGCTATCCCACAGTTATCCACTCGCCTATTGAAGTACATCGTGGTTGCTTCCAGGCTTTGACAGTACTGCTATAAGCAGTTATGTGAAGGTTTTCTTGTGGACATATGTTCCAACTCATTTGCGTTAATATCAAAGGGCATGATTGCTGGATTCATGGTAGGAATGTTTAGTTTTGTGAAAAAGTGCTAAGCTCTTTTCCAAACTGTAGCATTTTGCATTCTCATTAGGAATGAAAGAGAATGTCTCTCAGCTTCTCCCAAGCTTTTGGTGTTATCAGTGTTCTGCATTCTAGCCATTCTAATAGGTGACTAGTGGTATATCAATGTCGTTTTAATTTACAATTCCCTGATGCCATTGGACATACTTTCTTATGCTTATTTGCCCTCTGTGTATCATCTTTGGTGAGATGTCTGTACAGATCTTTTGTTCATTTTTGGAAACTGGGTTGTTTGTTTTTTTACTGTTGAGTCTTGAGAGTTCTTTGTGTATTTTAGAAACCAGTCCTTTATCTGATGTGTTCTGCAAATATTTTCTACAAGTCTGTGGCTTGTCTTTTCATTTGCTTAAAAGATCCTTTGCAAAGAACAGTTTTTTAATTAGACTTAAGTCCAATTTATTAATTTTTCTTTCATGGATTGTACCATTACTGTTTTATCTAAAAAAGTAATCAACTAACCCGAGAGCACCTACATTCTCTCCTATGTTATCATCTAGGACTTTTTTTTTTTTTTTAGGAGAGCAAGGCAGAGGCTTTCATTTAGAGAGAAAGCGAGAGGACAGAGCTCCTGGCTCAGGCCAGAGGGGACAAGAGAGCCCTCATCTTCTAGGATTTTTGTATTTTTGCATGTTATATTTATGTCCATGATCTGTTTTGAGTTAATTTTTCTGAACCATTGTATAGTTTGTATGTAGATTATTATTATTATTATTTGGTCTGTTGTTAAAAAGCTTATCCTTTCTCTATTTATCCTTTGATCCTTTGTCAAAAATTAGTTGATTATATTTACATGGTCCTATTTCTGGGCTCTCTACTGGTTCCATTTAGTTAATTTTCTGTTGTTTTGTCAATATCACACTTCTTGATTATTGTAGCTTCATAGTAGGTCTTGGAGTCAGTCAATTATTTGACTTGTTCTTCTTCTTCATAGTTGTATTTTAGACATTTTCATTCTTTGGCCTGTCCATACAAACTTTAAAATCAGTTTTATTTGACAATATCTACAAAATAATTTACTATGATTTTGATGGTAATGGTGTTGAAACTACAGATTAAGTTGTAAGAACAAATAAACTATATTGAGTCATCTTATCCATGAATATGAAAAAAATATCTCCATTTATTTAGATATTTGATTTCTTTCATCAGAGTGTTGACGTTTTCTTCATGGTCTTGCATATATTTTGTTAGATTTATGCTTAAGTATTTAATTTTTTGGTGATACTGTTAATGATATGGTGTTTTAAATTTCAAGTACTACTTGTTTTTTGCTGGTATATATGAAAGCAGCTGCCTTTTGTTATAGACTCTGTATCCTGCCACATTGCTATCGTCACTTATTAGTTCCAAGAGTTTGTTTTTTCTTGGCTGATGGGGATTTCTACATAGACATAGATGATACATCATCTGTGAACAAAGTTTTATTTCTACCTTTGCTTGTTTTAAAAATCTGTGTATTTATCTTCTTGTTAATGAGTTGTAGTTCTTTTTATATTCTGTATACAAGTCCCTTCTCAGATACATGATTTACAAATATATTCTTCCATTCTATGGGTCATGTTTTGTATATAAACATTTTTCCAGTTTAGGTAGCACATAAATATTTTTAATTTTATGAATTATGATTCATTTTTCTTTTCATTCAGTGAACTTTTACTCTTGTAACTATGAAATGTTTCCTAATGCAAGATCACACACTTTCTTCTAAGAGTTTTATAGGTGAACTTTTCCATTTAGGTCTAAGATCCTTCTTAAGTTAATTTTTATGTATGTTGTAAAGAAAAGATTCCAACCTCACTTCTACAGATCTAATTGTACCAACACCATTAATAGTAAAGATTATTTCTCCTTTTAATTGCCTTGGCCTTCTGCTGAAAAATCATTAATCATAAATGGAGGGGATTATTTTTGCACTCTGAATTATATTCTATTATACTATATGTCTGTTGTTATGCCAGCAGCACACTCTTGAATACTGCAGGTTTAGAGCTAGTTTTGGCAACAGGAATAGTGTGCCCTCCAACTTTGTTCTTCTTTTTCAAGACTGTCTTGTCTGTTCTGTTTTTGTAGCATTTCCATGTGAATTTTAGTAACAGCTTGTCAAAATTTGCAAAAAAAATCACATATGTCGGATTTTGAAATGTGTTGAATTAGTGGATAAATTTGGGGAAATATTTCTATTTTAATAATATCAAACATCCTAACCCATAATATTCCACTCATTTGTATCTTACTTTCTTTTCTTTCAACAGTGTTTTATAATTTTCAGGATGCAATTTTTGCACCCTTGTTAAATTTATTCCAAAATGTTTTATTCATAGATTAGGATAGACTCTTCTCCATTTCTCTGACTAGAATATCAGGAAGCTTCAACAATACGAATTCCTGTGTTTAAGTGTCCTTTGCCACCCTGGCACTTGTAGGGACTCATCAAAACATGACGTTTAGTTATAGAAAGTGAAAAAGTCACAATTTCTTTGCACATTAGAGCAGTGCTGTGAGCACACGGGCTGTGCTGAACTGTCCTTGGCTGTCTTCCTCTGTCAAAATCCTGTCATCGGTAGTAGACTAAATGGTGGCCCCAAAACAGATATATCCCAGTCTTAACACTCATAACCTGTGACTGTGACCTTATTTGGAAAAATATTTTATATATAATTACAAATTGCAACCTGAGATCGTCCTGTAGCATCTGGGTGGGCTCTAAATTCCACGGGAAGTTTCCTTATAAGAAGTCACAGAGCTGTGCAGGCAGAAAGCCGTGTGAAGGGCGTGGCAAAGACTGGGATGACGTGGCCACAGCATCTGCAGACATCGCTGACGTGATGCAATTCCTGGAGAATGCTTGTGACCTCTGGATCTGCAGCAAATACCCTAAACTATATATGTGGCCTGCATGAACTGATTTGCTCACTAAGGGGATTCATTGTGTTGAAGCTCCTAGGTACACTACCCCGATGAGTGAAGAATCTCCTTTCAATATAAAGCTACCAGGGGCCCTTTATTAGGGCTTTATTGGTTTAAAGTGAAATAAAAGATACTCTAGCTCTCCTCTTGCTAATCCAGTTGTTGGGACATGGACACACACACACACACACACACATGATTAGGCTAGAGATGCTGAATATCTAAAGCTCTTAACTTCTTCACTGCAAGCCATAATCCTCAAAGTGGCAATAAACATTAATAGACTAGATAGTTTTCAGTCATTTTAGGTTTTAATTTCAGTTCTTTGGAATCAGCAATCTCTGTATCCAGGCTCTTCTGTAGAAGAGATTTCTATAAGGAAGCACATAAAGTTTTCCAGGCCTTCTCGTATCGTGGTTCTATAATAAATGCTCGTGGTCTCTGAGGTGGCCTCTGCGGGAGAGTCCGCATCCCTTAGACTTCTTTCTGACTCAGCAGCCTACGTGGTCCAGCTCAGGACAAAAGCAGCTGTAACGTAGAGAAGTGCAGCCATTTTAAGAAGAGCAAAACATCCCATGAGCACATACCTTTTCCAGATGAAAGTCCTCTGAAGATAGTTTCCCTCCACCATTTCGATTCCTGTGTTAAGTATACCTGGTATTAAAACAGCATTAAATGAGCTGTTCTCATTCTGTTTCCCACTCTCTATTGCTTGTTTAATATTGAAGAGAACAGGAAAACCTATGGTCAGATGTTGAGCCGTGGAGCTTCCTCATTGAAACTGTGGAGAACCAGGTAATTCAGGCCGGGGCCAAACGAGAGCCCTCATTCCCCAGCGAAGGGAGCACAGGAGAATCCTGCACCTGCGTTGACTTCTGCCAAATCTAACACAACTGTTGATCTTGATCAAATGTATTAGGGAGCAATGGATTTCTGTCTGCCACACTGTGCTTGTACTGGTTATGCTCACGGGTGTAACAGGAAGTGAGATTGTGCAGAAGACAGTAAAAAATCATGCTGACTCAGAAGTGCTTTTCAATTCATCAGGGTCAGCACAACATCCTTGCCAGAACTTCTGGAGTAAAATAAAACTGCCCAGTGGTAGTTTCTGGATATTTAAAGGAATGTCTGTGAATATATATGCACTTTAAATCCCTTTCATTCCAGTTTTGTGATGCAGGCATGCTATTGGTGACATGACAGCATAACACACAGCCTACAGCCACGCAGTGAGGAAGCTCGTTCCCGAAACCAGGGCTAATCTGGCAGCTGGCTCATAGCTTGCTTTCCTTTCCCTTCTACGTTTTTATGTCACAGATTTTAATGCACATGATTAATGTAGTCAACCTGTGGAAAATTAATTACAGAATTCTCAATAACTTCATACACACAAACTAAGTAAGTGTGCATTTGTTCTATTTGTATTTGGTTAATTTGGTGTACTTTATACAAATCGACGCTATTATTTCCTTTCTTGGAGATGACATCACACTGCAGCTGTGTCTCTGGAGCTCAGCGTCCCAGTCAGCGCTCTAGTGGTCACGGAGGTAGTCAGGCGCAACACCACAAGGCCATCTCGTTTTCCAAGCCTTTCCTGTTGGAACGCTGCTGGGAGGCTCTGGGAACAACAGCTAATGACTGAGGTGAGGTGCCGCCCAACCGTTATCTTCATGGTTGAGAAAAGGATCCCTGCAAGCGGATGTCGCTTCCGACGCGAGCGTGTCCTGCAGACGTGGGATTTCATCGCTGCGCGTATCTCGGAGTCGAGTAGGAGGCTGCATCCCGGCACCGGCTCGGCTGCACTAACAGGTTCTTTTTGCTTTGCTTTCCCTCAGGGCAAACTGAATATTTTCCTTTTTTGCATATAGAGGGAATAGAGATATTTTAGACTTTTAATTTAATGGCCTGTATAACTCAATGCAATGGCCAGCTGCCAGTCATTCTAGGTCCGTAAAAGCGTTTACTGTACATCTGACTCCAGCCGCCCTACCTGGAGGAGATCCCTTGCTCTGTTTCAGTGCTTTGTCTAGCTGTCCTCCGGGACGTCCCTTCTTGCTTCTTCCTCTCTGGTGGTTCTTTCTGGGCTTCTCTGCGGGCTCCTCAGCGCCTCCCAGCACAGAGCTGCAGCACAGCGAGGGCTCACGCGTGCAACCTCTCTTGCTGGGCTACACGTACTCCCTAGGGCATTGCAGTTCATCTTATGGCTGCTCATCTTTCCATAAGCCAGCGATTCCCAGTTGCATATCCTCAGCCCTCACTTCTCCCAGGACCTCCATACTTGGGTATCTAATTATATTATGTATAATTATATATATATATATATACACACACTCTCTCATCCCTTCTGTTACTTCCAGAGTGGTCCCCAGCTTTTACCTGGGTGCACAAAAAAATGTTCTCTCCCTCGGAGAGTCGTCGAGGCCCTTTATGCTCCAGGGCTGCTCCTCCTCTGGACTCGCCACTGCGCGGCCATGGCCACGGAAAGTTCCTCCTCCAGGCACCCAGCTGGCTTCTGCCCTCACGTCCTGCAGCACCTCATTCGTGTGACCTTTTCTGAGAGACCTCTTCGGCCGTCAGCTCCTCCTAGCACACACTCTCTCCCCCTTACTCTGACTCAGTTTTTATCCCTTGCATCCACCTAGAATTTTAACGTACGTTTGTTGGCTTGGCATTGCCCGCCTTTCCCTCTGCTTGAAGCTTCAGTGGGCACGGATTTTCTACGTCCATGTTTCGCTCATGGCAGCCTCCCCAAACCTAGGAGTACACTTCGCAGTAACAGTACTCAGCCATCACTTGTTGAATGAATTAGGAGTCGAACACTGAGGAGACGATATGAAACCACATGACCTTGAAAGCACGTGAATTCATGCACGGAGTGGTTTGCAAAGCTTCAAGGAGGCCAGCTTTGCTTCGCTCTGCTGTTGTTGTCGGGAGCGGAGAGCTTTAAGTCCCTGAGGTTGTGACAGTGCTGTGTCGCGGGGCGTGCACCCACTCACGGGCAGTCTGAAGCAAGAGCATGTTGGGGGGCACCGGGAGACTTGAATCCCCTCTCCCTCTTCTGGGAGTTACGGCAAGTTCTCCCACAACCAACCAGGGTGGGGATTGCAATTTTCACATTCAGGTGATCGAACTGAACTAGTTGAAAGCATTTATTTTTAGCTAACCATGGAAGAAGCTACTGCTATATTATTAAATTCTCAAATCAAATCACAAGTTATTTTGGATATAGCATGGAAATTATAGAGCTGGTGAGAAGTATTTCCTCTGCATTTCCAAGAGATGTACTGTTATTTTGGAGATTCTTTTAGCTCATATTATATTAAAATGAATCATGATGTAGAGTTGGGAAAAAAATGAATTATTCTCATACCTACTTCAAATAAGAAATGAATTATGTATGTGACAGTGAATTATTTTTAGGCACATGAAAGTCATATATAGAAAATATGTTCATTGACTTCTGAAAGGCCTTTTACCTTGGACGTGAATAAATATAGATAATCATACTGCTGCATATGTGTGCCTATATTTAGCCCTATACAAAGATTTGTCTCACCTTTAGAATAGAACCAGATGCTCTTTTGTGCAACTTTGAGAATAGGTAGCTATGTGTCCTCATTCAGCCCAAAAAGGAAATCTATACAGGTCAAGGGTGCAGCAGGGAAGAACTACCTCTTCCCACCTCCCCTTTCCGTGTCCTTCACCCACCCATTCCTCTGCACGCCGCTTCCTTACGCACACATGTGTGCAAATGCCCATTGCTCTAGTGACCAGCCACGGGTCTATATCACAGCTGACCACAGCTGATCACAGCTAATGGAAAAACAAAAGGTCGTTCTGATGCTTTCCTTTATGGTCTTAGCTAAAAATGATCAAACTGCTTCCCTTTACTGCTTTTTCAGCCAAATGGACCATTATTATTATTCAGAAATTTGAATTCCAACTGGAAACTCCCTAAAAAGAGTGCAGGGATTGTAAATGCCAGAAAGTCAAAGCACAAGGATGATAAAAACTGTGTGGTGAATTTCATTTAACTGTTGACCGTGACTAGACCTCATCAGTCTAGATTTGTCTGCTGTATCAACTGCCATGTCATTCAGCTATTCTTGGTTTTATAACATTTGTGTTATGGGAAATCAGAGCAATTTCTGCAATGCTTTTGATTTTTCCCTCTCATAAACGAAGTCCAGTTTCCTGCAGGACAATGCTCGACTGTTGCCATTTGCTGCTGGCTGCCTTTTTCCGAGACCCTTAGCCTGGGTCAGGAATCTTTCCACTCTCATCACAACAGCTGTTTGTTTCTGTCCGCCACTTGTTCCATTGTGAATTGTCCAATATCATGTACGTTCCTTCCGGAATTTGGGAGTGGAGGTTGCAGAGGGGCTGCCAGGACGCTATGCTAAAGACCTTTGGGGAGTTAACCTAGATTGGATGAATACATTAAACCAAACCGGATTTAAGTAGTCTTGAATGGGAAATTGTTTCTCTTTGTAATCCAAACTTGAGTTGTAATTGATAGGAGACATCTTTAAGGAATGTTGATTTTTTAATTCCAATAGAACTATGTGTTTCCTTCATGCACAGGACTCTCTTTGAATCCTGGGAGAGCCCTGAGACTTGAGGGGCCAGCTTGGAGGTGCAATGCACACGGTCAAATTTTTGAGGTAGGGAAACTCAAGTCTGTAAGAACAATTTTGGCTTTTAAAAGTCTGAGTTCCAATTCTGGCTCTTTCGTTTCTTCTTTGTTTCTCTCTTTGATCAAGCTGAATTTGACAGTCCAAGGGCATCTGAGAGCTGTGGCTTTGGTAAAGCATGTATGGAGAGAGATTGTTCTAGCATTAAACTCTTCAGTTAAAGTCTGAGATTCTGTTGGATCTAGAACCAGAGTTTTTGCAGGTAGTGGAAGTATTTATGTGTATGTTTTTGTGGATAGGTGCATATTTCCTTTAAAGTTTTAGCCTTGACTTTGGTGTGTATTTGTTGTATTACATCACTCAGTTTATTCTTTATCTTTCCAGAAATTAATTCAACAAAATATGTGAGCCTGTGCATATTTTTGTTTAATGAAGACATTGTATCATTTATCAATGTTTTTGAAAGGGAAACTGATATTTACTAAATATATGCTATTTAGAAGCCACAAACTATGATATGTGAATTTCTACCAATCTTCATAGCAGCCCTATGAGGAACTGTTATAACCACCATTTAAGAATGAGAAAATTAAAATGTTAGAAAGTTCAGGAATCTCCCACAAGCTTGCACAGACAGTAAGTAGCAAGATGGATTTCAAACAAGGTCTGGATTCAAAATGAACTCCGTAATTCACACCCTTTTACTTTTTGTCAAAAGAAAGTTCCTTTCTTATTAATAAGATTCACATATTCAATTCAAAGCATTTTTGAACACCTTCTGGGCACTAGGCAGAACACCAACTTCAGGGAAATATTATTATGGTGCTTAAGCTAAATCGAATGCAGGCAGAGAAGTCTCACACGTTCTTATTTCAACATTTCTACTCAATTTAATTGCTTATAAAGATTTTTCTCAAAATAGTACCTGTACATATAAAAAGCAAACTTAAAACAAAAGAGCAGCGCTCAAGCCCCACTCGGCAAGTGCAACCACTTTCCGCTTTTCAGCTGCTTTATTTTCCTGTTTTAAATAATAGGCTTGAATGACTCTTTCTTTATTACTCATCTGTGAATTATGAATTCCCTTGCCTACTCTTCCCTTTCAGCCACCACCCCAAATAAACATGTGATACACATATGCATTCCCATACATACACACAGACATATTCTACCTCCAAATCTATTCGATTCATGGCAATCTTGTGCTAAATTGGTATTTAGTATTTACAACTGATGATTAGGTACATTTTGTTCATGGATGGCAATATTATTTTGAATATGTATCATTTATGTTTGTTTTTATTTTCTTAGGACAAATAATGCTGTAAGAAATTTGACTTTCTGAGTACCTACCAAATAAGTGTTCCCCTTAGACAGGACTGTGACTCCCCTGTCGGTTCAGAGTGAGTATCAGGTAACCTGGTAGTTCACACCTTGTTCTGGTTGTCCCTCGGGGAACTTGTGCTGTCCTGCTGGAACTGTCTTGCCACTTTCCAGATTTGTGGCGGAGCGCATGACCCAGACCTTCCCTACGTCGTCATTTTGGAGATTCCCTTAGCTCCTCTCTCTTTAATACGGATTCCCTCAACTGCCCATACAAACGCTGCAAGGACTGTTACCCAGCGTGAGAACCAGTCAAGGGAAGGAGGCTGGAGGGAAGCTAGCTGCGCCGCTCCGTGTCCAGGCTGTCCGTCCCCCCACAGCTCCCTGCCCCTGGCCTGGAGCCTGCCTTCCATCGTGCCCGTCAGCCCCCCATCCGCAGGATTCTGCCTCCGCCCGGACAAAGCGCCCTTGGCCCCCGCTGCCTGCGAGGAGGCCGTCACCGGCTGCCCACCGTGTAGGGCTTGTGCGCACCCTGTTTCTCACACACCCTGAACCCACTTTTCCTCCTTCCATCTCATGATGTTGCTATTCCTGAGCCTTTCTGGGGGACGTCTCTGGTACAAACCAGTTTGCTTTTTTGTCTATTTCATTTTGTTTTGAAATTGGCTGTATTTTTGGAACAGTTAGGTTCACAACAAAACTGAGCACAAAATACCGAGACTCCCCTTATACCTCTGGCCCCCACACATGCAGAGCATCCTTGACCATCAGTATCCCACCAGAGTGATACATTTGTGATAACTAAGGAACATGCATTGACCCAACATTATTACTCAGAGTCTGCAAATTACATTAGGACTCACTCTTGGCATTGTATATTCTGTGGGTTTGGACAAATGTACAATGATATGTACTATTATAGAAAATAACACATATGTGCATGCATATTAATACATATATGACTATTATGCAGAATCCTGTCACTACCCTAAAAATCCTTTGTGTTCTGTCAATTCTTCCCTCTTGTGTTTTATTCTCCCCCTATCAGCAGTGAGGTTTAAACTTTCTCCACATGTCACACCTTGTCCCTGTCATCAGCCTTCACTATTCCATGGCTTTGCTGCTGTCTCATCTGGTAATACCTTTTCTCCTGTTTGCTTTTCCCACTAGCAGAAAACCAGTTGGAAGTGTCACTGACCGCCAAGGACTTTCTAACTTCATCTTGTTTGGTGGTGGATACAGAGGTGTATACATTCATAAACCACATCAAACCTCAGATGGGTGCATTTTTAATGTAAGTGCTACTGCAAGAAGATTCATTTAAGGAAAAAAGTTAACTTAATGACTAAGCACCTTACTGGCTGCATAAAAGAGAATAGAGTTTTGGACCCACTTTTTCCTAAACTGATAATATATTAAGGAAGTTTTATGAGATAGAATTATCATTTCTTTTGTTAAGATTAGAAAACTAAGGTCCAAACAGATAAAGTAACACGCCCAAAATTGAGGTGAATCTGAGGCCCAAAATAGATTTACTGGCTAAGTGAATAAAGGAGAAAAAACTAGAACTCAGTTTATTTCTTGAATTCAGAATTTAAGGAGGGGAGGATGCTCATAGACCTGTAAATTATGACTAAAATGTACAGAATTCAAAATTTTAAGAAATAACAGTCTATAATGTTATAAGATGCCATTTTGAGATATTCAAGAGTTCAGGCATTACAACCATGTTTTCTTCTTGTTAGTCTTAAAAACAAGCTTACAAATTGAGCAATCCCAACAATTGCTAAAACAAAACTACAAATGCAGCAATTCCACTTCTGAGTATTTGTCAAGAGAAAATTATTATCCAAAATGTATAAAGAATTCATAGAATGCCATGACAAAAAAGCAAAAAATACAATTAAGAAATAGTCAAAAGGTCTAAATAGACATTTTTTTCCAAAGAAGACATATAGATGATCACCAGACACAAGAAAAGATACTCAACGTCACTAAATTAGGGACGTGCAAATCAAAACCAGAGATAACACCTCACACCTGTTAGGATCATTATTATCAAAAAGACAGGAAATAACAAGCGTTAGTGAGGATGTGGAGAACAGGGACCCCTGCACACTCTTGGTGGGACGGGAATTGGTTCAGACTATGGAAAGCAGTATGGAGGTTCCTTAAACAACTAAAAATAGAACTACCACATGATCGAGGAATTCCTCTTCTGGGTAATCATCCAAAGAAGGTGAAAACATTAACTCAAAAAGTTACATGCACTGTGCGGTTCATTGCAGCATTATTTACAATAGCCAAGGCATGGAAACAGCCTGTGTCCATTGGTGGATGAATGGATGAAGAAACTGTGGTGCAAGAGGGAGCGACCAGCACCATCACAGCGTGAGGAGATCCTTTTCTTCCACCTCTGATTTATAACTAGTGAGGCACCCATAACAGAACAAAAAGTGCCTCTGCAAAGTGCACTGGGACAGCTCCATCCACGTGTGCCTCTGAAAGTGGGTTGCTAGGACAGCAGAGGACGCAGTGGAGTGAGGAAGTGGTGGGGGCAGAGGCAGGGATGGCAGAGAAGGTGGCAGCCGGTCCTGCAGGGGGCCAGCATGCCAGCCCTGGCAGAGCAGGTGGAGGGGAAGGCAGCGAGGAGGGGTCTGCCTGACTGCCTGCGGCAACTGGAGCGCCCAGTTCTTCTCTGAAGTGAGACAGGAGTGAAGGGGGCGGGTAGGGGGAGAAAGTGAAGGAGGCAGACAAACAGAAATGAGGGAAAGTGTCTGCTGCCCTGCTCCCGCTCCTGTCTCACGGGAAGGGGACTGCCTAAGGGACTCTGGGATTCCCCCTCTCACCTGACGGTCTTACTGCCTCCCAAACCCCACGTGCTGAGTACACACCTCCTCCTACTCCGCTTTCCACCCTTTGCTTTTTCTTTTCAAGTGCATGCGCCCAGCCTTATTGGCAGGTCAGCTGATAGGAGAAACAAACAAACAGAAACTCGTGCTGTAGCGCCACCTTCTGGAAAACAAAAGGAAGACTCCTAATTACCGACCTGTTTTCACTTCGAACCGAGTAAACAAGGCCTTGCCTAAGTAGGAAAGGTGTTGGCTTCTTCAAATGACGCCGCACAAGCGCTGTAATCAAACGCTATGAAATTCATGGTAATGTAGTATCACAAAAAGGAAATGACAATTTTCAAGTGTCCAAACACAGAGACATGGATTACTGTGGTTTAATAGAGAATTCAAGAGTTGTTAGGAAGAAATTCAACGAGCTCTAAGAAAACTCAGAAGGACAATATAATGATCTCAGGAATAATATTACCAGGATTACTTTACCAAAGATATTAAAATTTCTAACAAACAAACAAATGCTAGAGCTGAAGAACTCAGTAAATGTGATGAAGGATGCATTAGAATGCATTGGAAATAAAGCAGGGAGTATGGAAGAGAGAATTAGTGAACTTGAGGATAAAAATATCAGACTGATTCAGGAAGTGTAGAGAGAATTACGATTTAGAAGAAGTGAAGAAACCCCATGAGAATTCTCGACTCCCCCCCACCCCCTGCCACCCCATTAAAAAAGCCAGTATAAGAAGGATGGGTATCCCAAGAGGAAAGGGAGGGAGAAGGGGGCAGACAGCATATTAAAAAAAAAAAAAACAAAATAGCTGAGAACTTCCAAAACCAAAGGGAGGAACTGGATATGTAAGTCCAAGAAGCCAGGAGAGCACCTCACTATCTCAAAGCCAAACGGCCTTCTCCAAGACACAGCATATCAAAACTGTCAAAAGCCAACAGTAAAGAAAAAATGTTCAAGGCAGCCAGGGGGAGGAAATAAAACCCAGTAACCTACAAGGGCATCCCCATTAGGCTGTCCGCAGACTTATCGGCAGAAGCTCTGCAGCCCACAGAGAGGGGAATGACGTAATCACAGTACTGAAAGATAAAATGTGCCACCCAAGAATATTCTGTCCTGCAAAGGTAAACTTCAGATATAAAGGAGAAATAAAGCAGTGGTGGCTGGCGCCCTGCAGGACCGGCTGCCACCTTCTCTGCCATCACCGCCTCTGCCGCCACCACTTTATTTCTGTCTTTATTGCCTCCGTCACTTTGTTCCAGAAGAACAGAGGCTGAGGGAGTTTGCCGGTACTGACCTGCCTCCCGTGAAATACTGACAGGAGTGCCAAGCTGGAAGAAAAAGGTGACAAAACTCTGAGTAAGGGGATAAATTATCATTTAGAGTTAGAATATTTAATTCTTTTTTAGAATAGTATATTAAACTCTTAACTACAACATAAAGGTGAAAGGAAAGGAACATGGAAAATAACTATGCTACCTTTTGGCAATTAAATCACAGCATAAAGAGATAATTTGTGAAGAGGAGGAGAAAAGGATGGTGTCTTTAAAGGCAAATGAAGATAAACTGCTATCAGCAAAAAAAGGATTATTTTATCTATGCGGTATTTTATGTAAACCTCATGATATCCACAAAGCAAAAAACTAGAGAAAACACAAAATATTGAAAAAGGGGATACAAAGCAAAGCACCATGGAAAACCACCAAGTTGCAAAAGTAGACAGAAACAGAAGGAAAAAGATAAAGGGAGAGACAAAATAACCAGAAGGTAAAAGATAAAATGGCAGTAATAAATCCTTACCTACTCACCATCAATGTACATGGACTGAACTCGCCAATCAAAAGGCACAGAGTGGCTATGGACAAAAAATATAAAACACAACTGTATCTGCCTATAGGAAACTCATTTCAGCTCTAGAGATACACAAAGGCTCAGAGTGAAAGGATGGAAGATGATATTCCAAGAAAACAGAAAGGAAAAGAAGGGGGACATCGTTGTACATACAGCAGATAAAATAAACTGCAAGCCAAAAAGGGTAACAAGAGACAAGACCATTATATAATGATAAAGTGGTGAATGTGTATCTATCTATATATGTATGAAAAACATCATAAATATATACAGTCCCAACACCCCAGCACCAAAATATATCAAGCAATTAAAACAAATATTGAGGAAAGAATGTACAACAATACAATAACTGTGGGGGACTTCAGTACCCCCCTATCAGCAATGGATGGATCATTCAGACAGAAAATCAATAGGAAATCTTGGAACTGAATGACACTGTACAACAAATGGACTTAATGGACATATACAGAATATTCCATCTAAAAGCAGCAGAATACACATTATTCTCAAAGACACATGGAACATTTTCCAGGATAGATCATATGATAGACCAAATCTTAGCAAATTTAAGAGGATTGAAATCATACCAACTACCTTTTCTGGCCACAGCTGTATGAAACTACAAACCAACAAGAGGAAAGTAAGAATGTCTACAAATATGAGGAAACTGTACAACACTTCTTAAAAACCTTTGGGTCAAAGAAGAAATGAAAAGGGAAATAAAAAAACTATCTTGAGACAGATGAAAACGTGGAATATGTGGAATGCAGTGAAAGCATTTCTGAGGGGGACGTTTACAGCAACAAACACATATATTAAGAAGATAGAAAGATCTCAAATGAATAACCTAATTTCACAGTTCAGAGAACTGGAAAAATAACGAATAAAGCCCAATGTTAGCAGAAGGAAGGAAATAAAAAGGGTCAGAGTGGAAATAAATGAAATAAGGACAGAAAAACAGTGGAAAGGGTCAACGGAATAACTTCTTCTTTGAAAAGATAAACAAAATTGACAAATCTTTAACTAGACTAAGAATAAAAGGAAGGTTCAAATAAAATTAAAAGTGAAAGAAGACTTTACAACTGATACTACAGAAACATATAGAATCATGAGACTGCTGTGAATTATATTACCTAGAAGAAGTGAGTACATTTCTAGAAACACACAACCGACCAAGACAGAATCAGGAAGCAGTAGAAAATCTGAACAGACCAAGAACAAGTAAATAAGTTGAATCAGTAATCAAAAAGTCTCTCAACACAGAAAAATGCAGTACCAGACAGCTTTGCTGGAGAATTCTATCAAAAGTTTAAAGAAGAATTAACACCAATCTTCCTCAAACTCTGTCAAAATATCAAGGAGGAGGGAACATGGCCAAACTCATTCTACAGGCCAGCATGACCTTGACACCAAAACCACCTAAGAAGATCACAAGACATCTATAAACCAATATACCCAATAGATTTAGACGTAAAAATTCTCAAACAAAATATTAGCAAAACTAATTTTAGGACATGTTAATAGGATTACACTTTATGACCAAGTGGGAATTACCCTGTGATGTAAGGATGGTTCAATATACGCAAATCAAATGAAAGATAAAAATCACATGATCATCTCAATAGATATAGAAAAAGCATTTGAAAAAATACAACATCTTTTTATGATAAAATGCTTAATAGACTTGTAGAGAAGGAACATAACCAAACAAGCTAAAGGTCATATATGACAAATTTTTGTATTCAATGGAGAGAAATAGAAAGCATTTCCCCTAAGGTACGGAACAAGGCAAAAATGTCCATTCTCACCACTCCTAGTTAATACATTACTGGATGACACAGTTAGAGAAATTAGGTGAGACAAAGAAATAAAGGGCGTTCAACTTGAAAATAAAGAAGTAAGTTCTCTTTATTTGATGATGATCTGATTCTGTGTATATAGAAAAATACCAGAGTTGGTCAAAAAACTTGGAATTATTCAATGATTTCAGTAAGGTGTCACACAGGATACAAAACATATAGGAATCAATTACATTCCTTTACATTGAATGATAAAGCATATTAGAAAGAAATAAAACCATCCCATTCACAATAGCACCAAAAACAATAAAATACTTAGGAATAAATTTAACCAAGAGAGTGAAAGAGCTATATAATTAAAACTACAAAACTTTGCTGAAAGAAACCAGAGAAGTCACAAACAAATGGAAAGACATCCTGTGTTCATGAATCAAAAGAAATTAATATTCTTGAAATGGCCATACTACCAAAAGCCATCAATAGATTCAATGCAATCCCATCAAAATGCCAAAGGTATTCTTTGCATAGAATAATAGAAGAAAATAAAAGAAGCAATAACAAAATTTCTGTGAAACCACAGAAGACCTCAAACAGCCAAAGAAATCTGAGAAAATAGAGCAGATCTGGAGGTATCATATTTCCAGATTTCAAGCTATTCTATAAAGGCATAATAGTAAATGCAGTATGGTACTTGCACAAAAATAGACACATGGATCAATGGACAGAATAGAGATCCTAGAAGTCAACCCTAGTATAGACAGTGAACTAACATTTGACTATGGAGCCAAGATACCCCAAAGGGAAAGGGCAGTCTCTTGAACAGTGGAGATGATCATCCTTGCGTCCCAGGGATAAATCCCACTTGATTGTGGTATGTGATCCTTTCAATGTGCTATTGAACTTTATCACAAATATTTTGTGGAATATTTTTACTTGTGTATTCATCAGGGATATCATTTTCCAATTTTGTCTACTTGTAGTGTCCTTATCTGGTTTTAGTATTAAGGTAATAATGACCTCATAAAATGAGTTTGGAGGTGTTCCCACCTCTTCAATTTTTGTTGGAAGAATTTGAGAAAATTGGCACTAATTATTATTTAATGTTTGGTAGAATTCACTAGTGAAGCCACCTGGACCTGGAATTTTCCTCTGTTTCTAGGTTTTTCATTACTGATTAAATCTTCTTACTCATTATCTATCTGTTCAGATTTTCCATTTATTTATGATTCATTCTTGGTATGCTGTATGCTTTTAAGAATATATCAATTTCTCCTAAGTTATCTAGTTTGTTGTCTTATAATGGTTCATAGTAATCTCCCACAATCCTTTGTATTTTTTCAGTATCAACAGTAATGACCCCTTTCTTTTCTGATTTTATTTCTTTAGTCCTCTCTTTTTTCCTGAGTTAGTCTAGCTAAATATTTGTCAGTTTAGTTTATCTTTTCAAAACACAGCTCTTAGTTCACTGATCTTTCTATTGCTTTTCTGGTCTTTATTTCATTTATTTTGTTCCTATCTTTGTTATTTCTTTCCTTCTTCTCATAACTTTGGACTTCATTTGTTCTTCTTTTTTTTAGAGTTTCTTGAGGTTTAAAGCTAGGTTGTTTGAGATCTTTCTTACTGTAGGTGTTTAACAGTATAAACTTCCCTCTTAGAACTCCTTTTACCACATCTAAGGGTTTTTTATATATTGTGCTTCCATTTTCATTTGTTTCAAGGTATTTCTTGTTTCCCTTTTGATTTCTTCTTTGACCCATTTTTTGTTTAGGAGCATGTTGCTTAATCACATATTTGTGGATTTTCCAGCTTTCCTCCTGTTATTGATTCCCAGTGTCATAAAATTTTAGTGGGAAAAGATGCTTGGTATGGTTTCAATCTTCTTTAATTTGCTAAGACTCATTCTGTGACCTATAATATTCTCTATCCTGGAGAATATTCCATGTGTGCTTGGAGAGAATGTGTATTCTGCTGCTATTGGAATGGTCTGTATATGTATATTAGTTCCATTTGGTCTGATATGTGGTTCAAGCCCAACATATCCCAATCAATTTTCTCTTTGGATGATTGAAAGCTGGATATTGAAGTCCTCTACTATTATTGCCTATTTCTTCTTTCAGATCTGTTATTTGCTTAATATATATAACTGCTACCATGTCAGGTGCATATATATTTATGATTATTATATTTTCTTGATGAATTGACCCCTTACCATCATATAATGATCATTTCTGTCTTTTGTTATCTTTTTTGACTTACACCCCTGAGTATGCAGTCATGAAATAGTTGACAAGGGAGTCCAGAAGAATGCTAAATGGGGAAAGGATAGTCTTTTCAATTAATGTTGCTGGGAAAACTGGATAATGACATGCAGAAGAATGAAATTAGGCTCTTAGCTTACACCACTCACACTAATGGACTCAAAATGGATTTAGGACTTAGCCATAGAACTGACACTGTAAAACTCTGACATTCATCTTAGTAGTGATTTCTTGGAAGCTCAAGAAAGTAAAGCAAAATCAACAAGTGGTATTGCATCAAACAAAGCTTCTGTACAATAAAAGAAACAATCAAAAAAATGAAAAGGCTAACTAGAAAATGAGGGGAATATTTGCATATCTTATATCTAACAAAGAGTTAATATCCAAAATATATAAAGAAATCATACAACTTAATAGCAAAAAAACAAAAAACCAACCAAACCTGATTAAAAATGGGTAAGAGGACTGAAAGACAGTATACAATAGACATCAGGTAAATGAAAAGGTGTTTGACATCACTAATCACCAGGGAAATGCAAATCAAAACCACAGAGAGGTTTTATCTCACATCTCTTATGTCAAGTCAAATGATAGTAAATGTTGGTGAGGATGTGGAAAAAAGGAAACCTTGTGCACATTTGGATTGGCACAGCCACAGTGAAAAACAGTATGGAGAGTCCTTAAAAAATTAAAAATGGAACTACTATTTAATCCATCAATCCTATTTCTGGTTATATATCCAAAGAAAATGAAAACTGGATCTGGAAGAGATATCTACATTCCCATGTTCACTGTAGCATTATTCACAAGAGCCAAGATATGAGAACAATGTAAGTGTCCATCAATGTATGAATGGATAAAGAAAATGTGATATATACATATATAAATATATATATTACATATATAGTGACATATATAAGATGTGATACAATATATGCATATTAAATATATAATTAATAATAGCCATGAGAAAGAAGGAAATCCTGTTGTTAAAGACAACTTGAATGAAACCTGAAGCCTGAGGGCTTAGCGTAATGATAGATGCTGTATGATATCACTTCTATGTGGAACCTAAAAAAGCCTAATTCACAGATACAAACACTGCAATGGTGGTTGCCAGGGAGGACGGGTGGGAGAAACGAGGAAATATTTGTTAGAGGACACAAACTTCCAGTTACCAAGGAATACACAGAAGTGGACAATTGGTACATGAAAAGGTGTTTGAAATCACTAATCACCAGGGAAATGCAAATCAAAACCGCAAAGAGATGTTGCCTCAAGCCTCTTAGAATGGTTCCCATCAACAAGTCAAGTGATAAATGTTGGGGAAGATGTGGAGAAAAGGAAGTCCTTGTGAGATCTAATGTACAGCATGGTGGTATAGCTAATATCACTAAATTATGTACTTGAATGTTGTTGAGAGCTCTCACCACAAAAATGGTATGATAATTATTTAATGGGAGGGAGACCTTAGCCAATACTGTGGTGTTAATCAATTTGCATTTAGACATTTTGATGATCAAGTCAGCACACGAAACACTTTTCACTTATGCAGTGTTGTCAGTTATGTCTTAACAAAGCTAAAACAATCAATAAGAACAAAAATATAGAAAAATTCAACAATGGTATCTATTTGTTCTTCAATAGGTCATATATAAAACACAAAGATTTGAATAGTACAACCGTGGGTCTCATGTACTAAGCTTCATATTCCACAAAGAATGTATAGTCATTTCAAGAAAACTGAAGGGCACAAAAATGATCAATCATACTATAAGTTGGTCACAGCAATGGTAGTACACCAAGGAGAACATAATGAATGATCCTGTACCATCCTCCTATTTGGACAGATAATAACCACAATAGTGGGGGTGAGGATTTAATAATATGGGTAACTGTTGAGCCTCTGTATTGTACACTTGAAACCAAAATAAGATTGAAAATCAATGATACTTCCATGAAAAAGTGACTCAAAGGCCCTATTAGCATCATAAATCACATTCTGTGTTAGAGTTCATAATTTCAGTATAGTTTTAGTACTATTATTTGACTAAATTTGAATTCACTGAAAACTGGTAATAATAAATACTTAAAACTATAAATACTGACCACATTAGGATACAAAAACTGAAAATAAATCTATAACACAAAATGTATAGTTCTACTTACCACCGGTCATAAGAAAATTCATAAAAATAAATAAGGAAAATTTACACTGAACTATTGGAAAATTCAAAACAAGTCAAAATATCACAAACCCTTTTGGGTTAAAAAAGAAGGAAATTTAAAAAATGATAGAGTATTAAGAAAAGATGAAAGAAATAGCTGCTCATAACAAGGTATGAAATTTAGAAAAGCCACACTCAGGAAAATTTATACTATTTAATGTCTTTAAGTATGAAAGAAAAAGTATGATGTGAACATTCACTCAGAAGTCAGATAAAAATGAAATCAAGGAAATTGGAAATAAGATGATACCTACAATAACCAAGAAAAAAGTCCACACAAAGATATTTCTTTAAAGAAAGTATAGATAAAGCTCCTCTTCTCTTCACCAAGTATTATTTTAAAAAGTATGATATTCCAGTCATTTGACAATACTTAGTTCACTTCATAACTAGTCACTGAATTAAGACATCCAATATAGTATGTAATGTTTTCTCATTTTGCAGGTGAAGAGACTAAGGATCACATGGTTTACACACTTGCCTCGTGGTCACATAGCTAATACGTTGCAGAAGTGAAATGTGCATCTTTTGAGTACCAAGCTGCAGGTTTAAGAGTACTATATGGCTCTCTTTAAGAGATTTAAAAATAATCTAAATAGAATATCAACAAGTTAAGGATATTAATAAATTGACAGGATTATTCAATCTGAACAAATGGGTGATATGATAGGAATGCAAGGTGGTGTACAATGCCCATTATTGATTTCAGAATAAATATGTGCCAGGAAATAGGCCAAAGGTAAAAGTACTTCAATGTTAAGTCTATCTCAAAGAATAGCAAAGCAAACATTCAACAGAGACAGAATCAGAATTTCAATTGATCTATGTATTTACAAATGTACTATACAACCAATCAACATTGCTCTGGACATTTTGGTCAATGCAATAAATAAGGTATAGAATAGAAAAAGGGGAGACAAGTATTGCAAAGTAGAAACTGACATTACTTGAAAAACGCATAATTTTATGCTAAATATATTCAAGAAAATCAATTGAATAACATAAATGTGAGTATTTAATAATGTGAATGAGTGTTATAGTATACAACTAAAAATGTTCTTATGTATCATCTGTAATAAGTTTGATGATAGAGAGATGGGAGAAGATTATGATAGCAAATGCAAATTAGAACAGAAAAAGTAAATAACATTCCAAGAATCTTACTGAAGAGAATTGTATATTGTGTTAAATGTATATTGAAGAAAACTAGAAAACACTGAGAAACTTAAAAGTGAATTTTAAGGAACACAGAAGAGTGCCACGATCTTGAAAGAGTAAACTAATGTTAAATATCTTAATTCTTCCTAAGTTAGTTTCAATATAATTATTAGACATAGGATAAAGGAAATAAGTTTTCTGAGGATGTTGCAAGTGAGGGTTTAATAAAAGTTCTGAAATATCATTTAGAAACAACTAGAATGAAAGGGGAGAAAAAAGAAAAAAAAGAATGTGGGTAGTTCGACCATATCAGCTATAAAGTGATATTTAAATTTTGATGTTGTGGTTCTGTTGCTGGCTTCAGCAGATGGCAGAATAGAAGCATGCCTCTTCCTCTGTCTGTAGGCGTGTATGGTGTATGCATTAAGAAAACATATCAAACCAAAGAGGACCGGATAGCTTGATTAATTGTACTGCAGAAAGCATCTATTATTTGGAGAAACTCAATTTTTGTTTTCATCTCACATCATATACCAAAACATACAGTAAAGCACCAAATTACCAATATATTTAAAAGAATAGAAAATATCAATAAATTCTAATTAACACACTGTAACTCCAGGGGGAAAATAAGTTCCCAGCCTGGGGCAAATTACCTTTGAAGCCAAAATCAGTCGAAGGGAGAAATAAAGTGGGAGAAATTGTTTATTGCCTACACACAGTTGTCCACTGTGCTCGCCTGTGTCTCTCATGACCTGACTGTAAGAAAGGGGCTCCACCAGCCCTCTCTGGTCCAGAGATACCCTCGCTCCCCCCACCCTTGCAATCACCTGTTGATATGGCGATGCACTACTTCTCTCCACTCTTTGGAAACACCTATTGATACGGAGATGCACTAAAGCCAGGAGATGTCTATATGCTTATGTAGATATCAATAAATATACGGAAAACATTATGGAATTATTATTCCAAAATTTTACCCACACATACTGAAATGAAAAGATTAAAATGATATGAACTAATAAAGTGTGGGTAAGCTCTGGGACAAAGGTTCTGTGACACCACGTGGCCAGCACAGATTAAGCATTTGCAAGAGTGTTCTAAATACAGTAGGTACAGTGGGACTAAATGAAGAAAGAAACAGAGACAGAGTGACCTCCTTTAAGTTCTATGATCCATTGTGGGTAAAACTGCGATATTTCCAGAATCTCTCACCTGGCCTTGTGCATCTCCACATCCATAGGTGTTTCCAAGGGTGGGGAGAAGAAGTCCATCTTCATATCAATAGATGATTGCAAGGGTGGGGGGAACGATGGTATCTCTGGGCCAGAGAGGTTTGGTGGGGCCCCTTTTTCACAGCTGGGTTGCGAGAGACACAGGTGAGGAGAAGTGGGCAACTGCTTGTAAGCAATAAATGGGTTTCTCCCACTTTATTTCTCCCTTTGACTGATTTCAACTTCAAAGGTAATCTGCCCCACGCTGGGAACTTATTTTCCCTCCAGAGTTACAGGAAGCAATTTCCTATACAAATGCCACATAGAATATCAATTACCATATGTGTGATAAGTTTTTGTAAACAAAAGAAAACTAAATTAAAGCACTAATAAAATCAACTAAAGTCAGTTAGCAAATTACATGCAAATAGCAATTCAACCCAAAATAAAATTTGTAATAGATTTGTCATAAACATAGTGCAAATTACATGCATGAACTATTGACTGTATAATAAGAAACAAATAAGATATGACTACTTTATGGTCAGGATGGTATGGAGTTACTGTGGTTGATAATTTGATAAAAACATTTCTAGAAACACATTGGTAGTGTGTACCAAAAGCTTTGAAATGTTTTTAATTTTAAGCCCAACAATTCAATATTTCAGAATCCAAGTCCATAATCAGAGATCTGATCTAGATCTATGTACAAAAATGGTGACACAATAAATAGTATAACCACTGGGAAGAATACGAATGTTTTCAAAGGAATGGACAAATAATTCATACTACATACAAAATATATTATGCAACCACTAAGAACGATATTTTTTCTAACTTTTTGATGAGTTGGGAAAATGCTTTGACACAATATATAAAGAACTTATAAAACATGTATACATTATATATATTTATACAACATAAATGTATAGGTATTTATATATTTATAATTAATGTATAGATAATTGGTATGTTATCAAATATAGTTTTATATCATTTTGTCTTTACTTATTTCATCATGGATAATTATCCATTTAATTTGTTGTAAAAATTAGTAATTTAATAACATACATTATCAAGAGTCTATATGCTTATGTAGATATCAATAAATATACAGAGAAAATTATGAAGTTATTATTCCAAAATTTAATCATTGTTATCTTTGGATAGTGAAATGTGGAGTTTATTTAATTCTTTAATCACTTTAATGACTTCCAACTTTTCCAAATTAATTCCAATTTACAAAAATGAGGGGAGGGTCACTGTTGGTGGGAATGTAAGCTAGTTCAACCATTGTGGAAAGCAATATGGAGGTTCCTCAAAAAACTAAAAATAGAAATACCATTTGATCTGGGAATCCCACTCCTTGGAATTTACCCAAAGAATATAAGTTCTCAGATTCAGAAAGACATATGCACCCCTGTGTTTATCGCGGCACTATTTACAATAGCCAAGATATGGAAGCAAACTAAGTGTCCATCAGTAGATGAATGGATAAAGAAGATGTGGTACATATACACAATGGAATATTATTCAGCCATAAGAAGAAAACAAATTCTACCATTTGCAACAACATGGATGGAGCTAGAGGGTATTATGCTCAGTGAAATAAGTCAGGCAGAGAAAGACAAGTACCAAATGATTTCCTTCATTTGTGGAGTATAATAAGGAAGCAAAACTGAAGGAACAAAAAATCAGTAGACTTATAGACTCCAAGAAGGGTCTATTGGTTACCAAAGGAGAGGGGTGGGAGAGGGTGGGTGGGGAAGGAGAAGGGAATTAAGGGGCGCTATAATTCACAACCACAATGTAGGTAGGTCACTGTGACAGTAGTACACCACAGACAATGCAGTTGATGGCTCTATAACATCTTACTACATTGGTAGACTGACTGCAGTGGAGGCGGTGAGGTCCTGATAATGCAGGTGTTGTGTATGTGAAACTTTCATAAGATTCTATATCAATGATACTTTAATAAAAAAATGAGGGGAAGGTAAGTATACACATTTAATTTTGATGAAATACAAAATGTAAAAATCAGACTTTGTCTAGAGTAAAGATTTGGGTTAACCTTCACATTCCCCATAGAAGAAGGAATTAAAGTTGAGAGGAAAATACAATATGTTCAGGCATTGCCAACTATTCATTTCTGGTTATGACATTGTTTATCTGATTATTTTGGATCACCTCGTAAGACCTTGGTGGATGACGTAGGAGTGTTGAATAGGCTGTGATGGGTCAGGAGTGAGCACCATGGGCTTGATGAAGAAAGTAGGGTGGGTGAGAGAAAAAGTGAGTTTGATTTTAAAAAGCAGGATGTGGTGGTGGGAGGGATGAGGAGGAGGGAGAGGCAGAAACCAAATGCCACAGACATCAGCTGCTTTGCAGTGTGTCCTGGCCTGGCTTTGACTAGACCTATGAGGAGACTTCAGAAGACTTTGAAGAAAACCTTTTACTGCAGACTAAAGCATTTTGTCAGTTCTGCCTGAATGCACTTGAATTGTGATGCAGGTGACATGCTGCAGTTCTAAGAAAGATCTAGACTTCTTGAAAGTACAGTAATAAAGTAAGTGTGGTTGGTGGTTATTTGTTCCCTGTATTATAAGTCAGTTCTTGGAAAATGCTTTGGGAGCCTCTGATGTACTCTTTGCCCTGAGGCTGTATGAAAGCCGCCAGCAGTAAGGCTGCCTGAAGCCAGGGGCGGGGTCAGCACGGGGTTATGCATGAGAGGCACTCAGCATGGCCAATGTACACATAATTAAAAGAAAAGAGTATATACACTCTAGATCTCCATCTATATCTTAGGCGAATTCTGCTCAAAATTCTTATTTTCATGAAAAAAAGCACTGATTCCGTTTGCTGTAGATTATCTCTAAGGCTCAAATACTTTAGCCCTTAAATGTTAAAATTAGAAATGCAGTATAATTTACTTCCTGCAATTCAAGTTTTCCTTAAATAACATTGTAACCCTTATTTACAAATATTGGGGGAAAGACTTCCAACAAACCTTACTTTTTATGGTATCTACAATATTTAGTATCTTATTATTATAGTCTATTTGAAATCTACAGTTTTTAATGAATGTAATTCTCATCCATTCTTTTGCTGTTCCTCGTGTGTGTGTCTGTGTGTGTACAAATATGCATATTTCTCATAGTTCTTTTAATACTTTTATGTTCCTCTATGGGAACTCACTTTCTCAAAATATTAACCACCCACACTGTTCATAGGATTCACAAGGAATGGATGCTAGAATCCTCCTTAAAAAGAAACACAATGCTGGTTAATATATCAGGGCAAATACTTCAAAATACATTCTAGGGGAAATGGTGGATTAATGCCTGAATACCATGAATGTACTAAGTATTAGCCAACAAAGTTTGTTTAAGAAGTATCATCTGAGCTGAATTTAAGTGTAATTCCCAGATAAGATAAGATCCCTAGCAGCATGAAGATTTTGGTGCATTGAGGAGACCTGCCTGGAGAATCACTTGAGTTAAATATTTTGTAACAGGCTGGGGTACCTTGAAAGGAATGCATATTTCTATCATTGCATGAATTCAAAACTAGCCTGCAATGAATCTTACCAGAAAAGAGTCAGGAAAACCTTTGGATAGAGAACTTAATAATATTTCCTTGATATCTATGTAGCATTTTCTACTATGGGATATTAATTATTGTTCAAAAAGAGGAATAAAAGCTAGTGTGTGTTCACATTTCTAGAATATATAAATTTGGGTGGGGGAAAGCTACACATTTTCAAATTAGCTTCAAGGACTGATGTTTTAATATGTTTAAAAAAGAAATAGAGTGTTTTGTTGAAATGAAATTGTAAGGTAAAGCAAGAGTTAATTTTTTTAAAGTTGAACTAACCAAAGTTTGTTTCAGTGTTTTTTTTCCCTCCCATGACTTTTTTTTTTATGAAGGTATCATTGATATACACTCTTATGAAGGTTTCACAAGAGAAACAATGTAGTTACTACATTCACTGTCCATCAGTGTAGTAAGATGCCACAGACTCCCTATTTGTCTTCTCAGCTATACTGTCTTTCCCGTGACCCCACACACCATGTGCACCAATCATGATACCCCACAATCCCCTTCTCCTTCCCTCCCCACCCACCCTCCCCCCCACTCCCCCTCCCCTCCCCTTTGGTAATCACTAGTCTCCTCTTGGAGTCTGTGAATCTGCTGCTATTTTGTTCCTTCAGTTTTGCTTCATTGTTATACTCCACAAATGAGGGAAATCATTTGGTATTTGTCTTTCTTTGCCTGACTTATTTCACTGAGCATAATACCCTCTAGCTCCATCCATGTTGTTGCAAATGGTAGGATTTGTTTTCTTCTGATGGCTGAATAATATTCCATTGTGTATATGTACCACCTCTTCTTTATCCATTCATCTACTGATGGACACTTAGGTTGCTTCCATATCTTGGCTATTGTAAATAGTACTGAGATAAACATAGGGGTGCATATGTCCTTTTGAATCTGAGAAGTTGTTTTCTTTGGACAAATTCCTAGGAGTGGAATTCCTGGGTTAAATGGTATTTCTATTTTTAGTTTTTTGAGGAATCTCCGTATTGCTTTCTACAGTGGTTGAACTAATTTACATTCCCACCAGCAGTGTAGTTGGGTTGCCCTTTCTCTGCATCCTTGCCAGCATTTGTTGTTCCTAGTCTTTTCTATGTTGGCCATCCTAACTGGTGTGAGGTGATATCTCATTGTGGTTTTAATTTGCATTTCCCTGATAATTAGCAATGTGGAGCATCTTTTCATGTGCCTGTTGGCCATCTGAATTTCTTCTTTGGAGAAGTGTCTGTTCATATCTTCTGCCCATTTTCTAATTGGCTTATTTTCTTTTTGGGTGTTGAGGCATGTAAATTCTTTATATATTTTGGATGTTAACCCCTTGTCAGATATGTCATTTACAAATATATTCTCCCATACTGTAGGGTGCCTTTTTGTTCTGCTGATGGTGTCCTTTGCCATACAGAACCTTTTTGGTTTGATGTAGACCCATGTGTTCATTTTTGCTTTTGTTTCCCTTGCCCAAGGAGATGCGTTCAGGAAAAAGTTGCTCATGTTTATATTCAAGAGATTTTTGCCTATGTTTTCTTCTTAGAGTTTTATGGTTTCATGACTTACATTCAGGTCTTTGATCCATTTCAAGTTTACTTTTGTGTATGGGGTTAGACGATAATCTGGTTTCATTCTATTACATGTAGCTATCCAGTTTTGCCAACACCAGTTGTTGAAGAGGCTGTCATTTCCCCATTGTATATTCATAGCTCCTTTATCATATATTAATTGACCATATATGCTTGGGTTTATATCTGGGCTCTCTAGTCTGTTCCATTGGTCTATGGGTCTTTTCTTATGACAGTACCAAATTGTCTTTTGATTATTCTGGCTTTGTAGTAGCACCTGAAGTCGGGGAGTGTAATACCTCCTGCTTTATTCTTCCTTCTCAGGATTGCTTTGGTTATTCAGGGTCTTTTGTGGTTCCATATGAATTTTAGAACTATTTGCTCTAGTTCATTGAAAAATGCTGTTGGTATTTTGATAAAAGTTAAATTTTAAACTGGAAAAAATTAAGGTATTTCTACATTTCTACAATGAAGTGCTTCTCTGAAAGTATAAAACTTAGATGAACTGTGCAGATCAAGAAGTTGGTGGTAAAATAGTAACATCAGAGAAAATGAAAAATTGTATGAAAGTAGCAATGTCTGGAAATTGTGTTAATTCAGGCAGGAGGAAAGATAGTGGAAACAGATAATGGATGGTAATTATCTAGACCTCCTGCAAGTCCATGTGACTTAATAGTTACTTTGGTTCAAGATAGAGAGACTGAAGTCTTGGCAAGGAGTATATTGAACTCTTTTCAAAGAAACATACTTGAAGATGTCTTTGAAAAAACAAAATAAAACAAAAAAACACTGGAAGGCATGCAAACTTATGAAATGCCTATACATGCACACATGCACACACACACATACATGCACAGAGTTCTCAACTGATGTGATGAGCCACTGATTTACAACTGAAATGCATTCTGGGAATAGCGTACTTGTTCATGGTTTGGTGGTGTTCAATGAAACATATTTCTGGTGCAGTGTTCAGCAAAAAGTCACATGCAATTCTGCAAAGATTGTTTTTGATGGCTTACAAAAATCTTCAGCAAGATAACCACTCTTCCACAGAGCAACTAACATCTTTCTGTTGTGATTTGAGTGATGTAAATAGTGTATGTCCAAATATATTTTAGATGTCAGCCATGGTGCCTATGAAATCCACTGAAAACAGCCCTCCCAGTGATGGTGCATTTTGCTAGACTGTGGAAGCAACCTTCAGCTCACTATGTATCACTATGTATCTTTGCACGAAGGTAAATTAATGTTCTAGAATGTCATTTGTTGTAATGGAAAAAGTATAAGCCTCAAAATTGAAACAAATTGAAACAAAAACCCCAAAATGGAGTTGAAAGCCAGTTTCACCAGGACGTAATATGGAACCAGGAACTTGCTAATTAATCTCTTACAATCCCAATTTCTTCAGCTATAAAGGGGAAATGATGATATCAACCTGAGAATATTAAAGGGAAGATTAAATAAGATAATGTAAGAAAACCAACTGACTTATAGCAGGTGCTCAGTGTAGGATTGCTATTAATATTATCAAATGAACAGTACAAACAATAATTAAAAACTGTTTCTGTGCAAGTGTCTGGACTAGATTAGACCCTGTCACTAGGGCGATCAGCTAGTTAGGAGACCGGGATTCTTGGTTCTTCATTCCTCTGTGTCCAGTCTTCTTGTGTCCAGAGCTTGACCAGAACACAGCATGACGTACATCTTTGGAATCTGCTTCAGCAACTTGAATTATATTGCAACTGAACCTATAAACTGTATTTTTCAGTAAGTTTGGGGAAATCATGATTTATCTTTTAGTATAAACCTTAAATATGCTTTTGTAGAGAAATTTATCATTGGATGGGCTTCAAACCTAAATAGAGTGGCTTTACATTATTCCTAGATGTGTGATCTTGGGTAGGTTACTTTACTCCTCCATTTCTGCACTTCCCAATGTATAAGAGGGTTAAAAAAATAATGCTTACCTCATAGGGTTGTTGTAAAACTAAAATATGTTAGTGCATGTAAAGAACATGTAGGACTAATATGGAATAAGTACTCAGTAAATGGCAGGTGTAATTATTTTGTTGTTGAGAAATTGTCCTCAGGACATCAAAGATATTTAAGAAGTGCACACGTGCTAATGTATTAGTACCACCTTGGGATTCACCACTTCCCACAGAAACAGATTGGTCCCTGCCTACAGACACTACTTTAGTGTCATGGTCATAGTGAAACACCGTCACCTACTATGCCAACTTACTGATGCAATAGGTAATATCTCTCAAGGGTGTTGCTGTGAAAACTTCTTTCAGTCCAGAGTGTTGTCATAGTTCTAATGACCTCCTTTAACACCGAAAGAGATGTTTGCAGATACATTACGACGTACCAGTTCTCTGGATTTAACTGGTTACTCTTATGAAGTACCCAAAGAAAGAAGACCAAATTCACACTGAAAGAAGTTTGCAATTCTCTTCCAATTGAGAAGAAACAATTTGTGATCTAAAATGTATAAACATAATTTTGATCTATATCTATTGGACTGGAAATAATCAATTATGCAGTTAATGATACAATTTATATTTGACTGATTTTATTCATTAACCTGGATAAAGTGGGATTGGGAGCAACATCCTACTTTGAAGAGTTGAACTAGCTTCTAGACCCATCTTTTCTTTTTGTCTATATTTATACCACCTAGGTGCTGTAGACACTACTTGCCCAGTAACTGCTTTCTCTGGTGTCTAAGAGCAAATGTGAGTCTAAGTCTTTGTTGAGTGCAGTTGATTAGCTTAGGGGCAGGCACTTGAGTTAATCGAGTCCAATTAAAGTCTTATAGATTAGAGAGGGACCTAAGAGGTCCAGGAAACACTAGAACTCAGATCTGAGATGCAACACAGAAACTGGGTGTCCGGGAGCACCCAAACCCTCTCTCTCTTCCCATCTTTGTTATTCAACTCCTCCTCCTTGGGTATGACTCTCTAAATTCCTCCCAAACCTTCTCCTTTTGCTTAAGCTGGTAAACTTGGGTTCTGTTACTCACAACAATTGTTTTGTAGAATTTATTTATTAAAACTATAATTGTATGCTCTTACTGAAGGAAACAGATCAAAGTGTGGGAGGAGACTGGAAAGTTAAACTGAAGAAATAATTTAATTTTTAAAGACTTCTTAAATTTGTAAAGGGATATCCATAAGTTTTAAAATCTTCCTATATTTTTGAAATAGCATGATTTGCATGGAGATACAAGACTAATGCATACAACAGATATTGGATAAAATAAAACAAAGCATGAACTCTAATCCAGTATTGGAAACTGTGAAATAATATTACAAAACATTCTGTAAGAGTTTAGGTTTAAAATTCAAAATCAGTTTAATTAACATTTGTGTTCCCAGGGAGAAAAAAATACTATATTCTTACAACATCTTAAACTTAGAACGAGGTAGAAGGACACACGCTCATTATTCATGAAAAGCTGAGTGTTTCTTCTCACTCTAAATTAATATTATGGATTTAATGTTTTTGCCACGAGACATTCACTTTACCATGAATAAGTATTTTTAAATATTTGGTTAAGATTCTTTTCCCCTTGAATATAAAGTGTAAATTCACACAATGCCATATGGTGGAGCTGGTGGACAAAGGTTGATTCATACAGTTGTCATTGTTTTGCTAGTAGCTATGTTTAAGATTGTCACTTTTACCATGTTTATTACCATGTTAAGTCTGATAAATTTCCTATGAAACTTACTATTTGCTTTCGTATTTCTATTTAAAATTCCTATACACAGTATTAGTAGTTTAGTTCTTAAAGCTTTGCAAAAAAAATATAATACCCATAATAATCTTTCAATCAGAGATAATATCTTTTCAAAGGAACAAGTTATGGGACATGGTATTCATATTGCAGCCTCAGTTACTATGTAGATATTTGTAAGAGAAGAATAGTGAATACAAATTCTTAGGATTTAAACACTCAGAGAGAATTATTTATATGTATATTGTATTCATTGATTTTTTCTAAAAAAAAAATCAATATTACTCTAAAACCAGCATGTTTATAATTTGAAATCAAGAAATATTTGGTTAGTTTATGAACAAGTCCTTGTTTGTTAATTATAATTAAATATGAACAAACCCAGCTTTGTTAATTATAATTTAGATTACGTTAATACAGAGTGAGGAGAAAGGAATAAAATGTGTGTGCAATGGGCAAAACTATACTAGGTTGTGTGAGAATATAAACATTAATAAAATAATTTTATTTCATACATAGGGCTTATAATTGATTTTTAAAAAGAATGTGTTTATAAAAAGTTAAATAACACTAAAAATTAAAATATTTTTCCAGAACAGAATTGAAGAGCTATCACAAGAAAATACATATTTAGGACCCAAGTGAGTTTCAGAAACACCCTGGAGTATAAGTAGGAATTTGTGTTGTGCAGGAAGATTGAGAGGGTGCAGATACTAATTTGACAGCTATCTGCATACTTCTGATTAATAATGAAAAGGAAAAAAAATCCTCACTTAAAAAAAATGCTTAATCAAGTAACATGGGTCTCTGAGTTACTGAAAGCAAAAGGCTACACAAAATGTTTAGATGTATTTCAGATACAGTAGGACAAAGCATTTTGGGATTTCCCCACATTTCTAAAAATACAAGATAAATATTTTCCTTCTATAGAGAGAACACATGGTTTTTAAAAAGAATTACATCCAATTAAATATTTTCACTTAGTTTTAAACTAATTCTAGGCTGTAAAATTTAATGTAGCAATATTACTTGAGCATTAAATAGAGCCTGCATGTCTCCAAAAGGAATTAGATCTCATTGACTATTCCAGACATGCCGTGTGCTAAGAGGAAGGGCATCAGGTAGCTTAATTACAAACCAATAAAAGTTAAAGGGAAAATGAATTTTACGAAAATATTTGTTATAGACCATGCTACCAGAAATGTTAGACTAAGTACAACAAGAAATTACAGGAACTGTTTATAGAGTGGCAGCTATAATTCAAAACACAAGGTTTATTGAATGTTCCAGAAGAACTTTGATGTATGGGCTGTACATACTATTTGAGTCCCTCTTTGGCAAATGAGAAACTGTGGCCTAGAGAGATTAATAATGTACCCAAGATCCTACACCGAGTAAGAGGCAGAGCTGGGCTTCAAGTTCACAACAGTCTAACTCAAATTCTATTCTCTTAACCACAATGCAGATGGATTTCATTTTGAGCTCTGGGGTTTAATACTGAGGATGTCATTAACAAGGAGAGAAACAGGTTTGGAAAGAGAGAGGATGAATTTGGTTTAAAACATGTATACTTATATTTTTTACCTGAAAGGCAACTTAAGGAACATATAGGCCATTACACCGACAAACATTCAAGAAGCAGTTATTAAGCATAAATTACACAGCAGATACTTCACTAGACACTGAGGCTTCAAAGGCTAAGCTTAAAATCAAGCAATGAAGAGAGACATGTAAAATACAATTATAATACAACACCAGGAGTGTTTTAGTTAACTCATGCAAGTATATACTGCATTGGGATAAAAGACCGTGTAGGTAATTCTGACTAGGGATTGGTAGCAAGTACTTGGCACTGCAAACATCATCTTGACTATGTGAATGGAAGTAAGGCTTCACAGAAGATGTGATATTTCAGCTGCATCTAAAGAATGAATGAATAGGAGTTCAACAGACCCATAAGGTAGCAGGTGAGAGGAAGAAAATTCAAGTCAAAAGAAATAATTTCTAATGTAGTAGTTTTGTGATACTGAGGCTTATTAAATGATTCTCCTAAATTCAAATAGTAGTTAGTGCAAAATTCAAGACACAGTTCAAATCTTTAGACCAGACATAAGCAATCTGGCACCCAACAGTGAAATAAATGTCTCTTACTGCTTTATAAATAAAATTTGACTAGAACACAGCCACCTTATTTATTTAGATATAGCCTATGGCTGCATCCACACTCAACTGAAGAACTGAGTATTTGCAGCCAAGACCATGTATACTGCAAAATCTAAAATATTTATTCTCTGGACACTTACAATTAAACCTTGCCAATACCTGGCCTAATATCTCAGTTCAGCCTTCTCTTTGGTACATCACACTGAGAATGATATTGGTGGAAATACAAGATCACATACAAAAGAAGTTATGACAAAATATATCTCGAAAATAACAATCATAATGGTGACACCGATATCCTCAAATTAAATGAGGCCTCATATTCATGTGAATATAACAAAATGTGGGAGAATACCTAGCAAAGAATCCAAAGGCATATCCACACTTAAGATCAGGGACAGGAAGAAAAGGCCAAGAAATGAGAGGGAGAAACAGAGGACGCCGTGGGAAACAAAACAGGAGAAAATTCAGAGCAGTAAATCTAAAGCTAAAGAAAGGTCCAAAGGGACAAGAATGAAGAGAAGTGTTGTAAATGGCAGAATTTCCTGAATCTCTGGCCTAGCCTTAGTTCATTTACATATCAACAGGTGTGTATCACTGCAGAGCCTCCCATCCATCTGGGGCAAGGGGTGGGGAGAAAACGGCCATTCTCGCCTCCAGCTCTGTTGCTGGTATGTAATTGGTCTGGTGTTTGCCAGTCACCAAGGACCCGCCCATGGAGTTCCTGCCGGAAGGGGCCGGGGGATGGGAGCACAAGCCGTGGCAGGAGCAGATCATGGGAGCTGGGCCTGGGGAGTGAACTCAAGTGACTGTGAGAAATAAGAGCCTTTCTCTCAACCCGGCATTTTCCCTTGGCTTATTTCAGTTTCACTGGACTCACAGGGCATGCGCCCCAGGCTGGGAACACCCTTACCCCAGAGCTACAGGAGGCTGTCAGATTTGGGATGAAAAGCTCACTAGCAGTTCCTTTTGTTGATGGAGATAAGGTCATAAATTCCAGTAACACTTATTCAACTAAAAAAAAAAATGATAATCACATCATAGCACAAAATTTCATAATGCTCTAAATAATTTTCATTATGTTGTGCATAATTTTTACTATTAAGAATCAGATGCTTTTTGCTAATTTGCATATAACTAATTATTAGTAAAAAGGGGACATTCTTAGAAATGAGCTAACAGCTAGATACTCCAAAAAGTCTAGAAGTTTCCATAGGTAGATACAGATCATGTAAAAAGAATGAACAAACAGAATGGCATTCAGTTTCTCAACAGCAGTGCAGCAAGCTGGAAGACAATGAAACAAAACTTTTTAAATGCTGAGGGAATTCCAAATTTTATATCTAGCCAACCATAAATCAAGAATGAATACAATAAAGACATTCTTAGACATGCAAGCTCACAAAAAATTCACCTGCCAAGTGCCATTTCTCAGGGAACTCTGGAAAATATCTTCCCCAAAAGTGATTCTAGAGAGAGAAAATCAGCATCAGGAAACAGAATCCAAATCAGAACAGAAGTAAAGGGAACTCTCCTGGCAAAGGTGAAAAGGAGTCTTGTAGTTGTCGCAGAGTTAGAAAAACTGGGTTTTGGAAAACAACTATTAATAACAACAAATATGAACTTGCCATTTGCCAATTACTGGATTGAATATAACCCATGCACTGGAAATCCCATATTTATGCACAAAATACATTTTTATACACTTAATTCTTCAAATAATTTCTGCAATGATGTCACTACTTCAGCTTTACATATATTTTATTCTGTGCTCACACAAAAAGTTAGCATTATAGGAATTAAGATAAAGGGCTATGGGTATATTTATATACATTTGCATTCAAGAGCTTCTTAATATGTAATCATAAAATGAATTCCATAATTACTAAGTATAAATTTGGGAAGAAGGCCATATGCTCTTTTATATGTAGTTTCAGCAAATATCACCCAAGGAGTGTTCTTGTGCTCACCTCCATTTTTTTTTTTTTTTTGTAGATAATTATTTTTTATTGAAGGGTAGTTGACACACAGTATTACATTAGTTTCAGGTGTACAACATTTATATACATGATAATTCTAGGTACCAGCTATCACCATACCAAGTTGTTACAATATTTTGACTATATTCCTTATGCTATACATTACATTCCGGTTACTTATTTATTTTACAATTGGAAGTGTGTACTTTTTTTTTTTTTTGTGAGGGCATCTCTCATATTTATTGATCAAATGGTTGTTAACAACAATAAAATTCTGTATAGGGGTGTCAATGCTCAATGCACAATCATTAATTCACCCCAAGCCTAATTTTCGTCAGTCTCCAATCTTCTGAAGCATAACGAACATGTTCTTACATGGAGAACAAATTCTTACATAGTGAATAAGTTACATGTGTTCACCTCCATTTTTAAAACTAATCATATGATATGAAGTTATTTGGTGATTTCCAGTTAAGTGGCAGGATTGATGTCACAAGTCAGTAGTCTAACCTTGAAGAACTGCCTCTTCAGATGGTGAGCTGGAGTGGTGGGAGGTCGACGGCAATGCTCAGGATCACACGTGCCTCAGGTACCACCAGCGGTCAGCCCTGCTCTTCCGCTCTCTCTCTGTATAACAAGGGGAAGGAAAGTAGTTAAAAATTCCTACTTGAAGTCTGTGGTGGTGACTCAAGTCAGCATTAATTCAACGAGAGTCGTTGCTTTCTTGACCACACACAGACCCGTCTATTAACTGTCCAAGTGCGATGCTAACTCTATTCCAGGGTTTTAGATCACGGTACATTTTGCCATGTTAAAGGAAGGCTGCACAGGATGGTAGCTGGCCCCACTGAAAAGAGTGCAAAATGTTGCCGTATTATTTCTCAGTGATCTGAAATTGTTGCTGGACGTGGAGGTAATGCCTGATACATAATTTTGATAATCACCTATATTAAAACACCTGAAGAAATGCATACACACTTGTTTATAAAACAAAATATAATTCACAGACTCTAACTTGGTCTTTCAAAGTGAAAACTTAAGAATGATTCAGAACATAACTTATAAAACCTGAAAGACTTATATGGTTTCTGTTCTTTAAGGAGAAATCTATAAAAAATGGTCAGTAAGAACAGCAGAGGTCAAAAGAAACACTAGCAAGCATTACAATAGTATTAAATACTCAGAACATAAATGAGCAAATGAAAAAAAAGCATAATTGTTGTTAATTCGATTTAAATTTTATTAGGTACCATCTAAGTCCCACACATTTTGGTTCTCAAGATGGGATGGCACGATCTTTACTGAATTGTAACCTGATGGGATGCTATCATTTCAGAAATACATTAAAAAAATTCTTTCTCTAATGTTTCTCAAGCGGTGGGTAATTTTTCCATTAGGTGATGTTTGGCAATATCTGGACGCCTTTGACTGTTGCCCGCTGCCGAGTGGGGTCGCAGTGAGAGTTACTGGCATCTAGTGGGTAAACGTCAGAGATGCCGTTAAACCAGAAATCATTCAACAAAAGTGTTCAGAGTGCCCCAGTGGGAGACACTGGTGCGGTCCGGAGGCCGCAGATTCACGTAGTGTTAGATCGGGAAGGGGACTTGGAGAGTAAATGCCCTAACTGGGCACACAAATTCCCATAATGCTACAGCCCTCACAAAAATGAAGCAGTATTTTAAAATGTAGAATTATATTGACTTTTTTCCTGTGCATCTGTTTATTCATGTTGATCACTTCTATGTAAACACCAAATGTAAAGTGTTTTTTAAAAACTCAGCTCATAGTACATAAATAATCATTGGATTTGATTTAATAATCATTTGACCCAGATTGATCCAAGAGTTTGATTCTTGGAGTCGTGCTCCCTTTAGGATCTTAGACACTAGAAAAACCATTTTAGAAAGTGTTAAAATTAGTTAACATGTCTGTGTTAAATGTGGATTTTTGTAAGTACATAGTTATAGGTAATGTTCTCAAGATGTGAACACCTCTGAGATATCATTGGATGTGTGACACCTTCCCAAGCAAAATCCCCAAGAAAGTTGCTTGTTAAAGGCCCTGAATGAAAATTTAAATGCAAGAGTAACTAGAATTTTCTGCTAGACTGCAAGGATGCAACAATGATACTGTTCTTTCCTTAGGCTTAAATTTCCCACAAACTAATTCAACCCTGCCTTCCACAAAAATAATTTTTCCTTTAAAAATTTTTTAGCTACAATAAATTATAGTGCTGCATCATAAATGACCATGGACATCCTTCCCCATGCCGGAGAGGTGGCATTCTTTTACCATTAGTGGTCATGGACTCACCTGTTCCTTCTCTGACCACACTGTAGCAATCGTACATTTTCAAAATAACTACAGAGTGCTTGCTGGCTTGAGGATCAGGTAATTTGCTCACTGGAAAACACTCATGGGCTCCCTCACGGCTTCTGTGTTGAAGGATGGACTAGCTGAATTCTTCAAGTCTCTTCCTACCAATTGAACTGGAATTCAATTAAGCTACAGAGGAGAGCTAAAAAATGGAACTAGCACCGTCCCAATGCCACAGGAACATTCACAGTTGAATTTTAAAAACCGCATTTGACAGGAGGCCTCCTGCTCTGGCAACAGAATCAGATTAACTGTTTTTCTTATTTATTTACTTTTTTCTTTTAGAGTAGTCTTGATACCAAGGGAATTATCAGCTGTCCTTATAAAACCAAAACAGAAAAAAATTAATTAATTCACTTTAGCTTCCTATTGTTTGACTCATATTTTGAATATCACTCTTAGGGCACACCCACCTCTGAGTGTCTAAGGCAGACATTTTAAAAAGAGGAGATTTTTGGTACATGAAGTAAGACTAAAGATATTCATCTCTGTTCACTGTCTAGACATGGGAAACATCTGGGAAATACACCAGTGTTTTCATATAAATTTCCTTTCTTGCTTCTTCTAGGCCACTCCCAGGAAATCGCTCTGCTGCTGGTCTCTGTGATAAATATCACGGGCTCACAAACTTTTTATATGTTTATCAGCTCCTTTCTGCATCGTCTTAATAAGGATGAAAGGGAAAAATATCATCCTTTTTCAAACTGATAATCTGTGTGAACATTTTCCTCTGTCCCATGGACTTTTGCATATAATTTCAGTTACAGAGACTGTCACTTTAAAGTTCTCCTGAATTTGCAAGTTCAACCAAGAAAGCATGTTTTCTGTACCCGGCGTTAGGCTTCGATTCTGCTCTCTAAAAACAGATGCCTTGTCTGGATTAGTGAGCTCGTTCTTTCAGCCTATCCACATCATAAGAAGCTATAATAATCCTTCTGGGTGATTCGATTCTGCCTTGTCCGTGAACGGTTCCGTGATCATGCAAACTCTCAGCAAGCTGACTGTTCACAACCTGTAGCAACCAGCATTTTAGTTAATTGGCCCTGACAATCTGTTTCCTGTGTTATTAGATTTTTTAAAATGTGGATATAACTTGTTTGCCCAGACAGTATGTAAGAGGACATGTACCACATTACATACAACTCTGTATGTTCCTGATGGTGTTTCATAAGGTGATTGATTCTTGATACATTGTGCCCAGTTGACTGGCACATTCTCTTGCATTGCAAATTGCAGCCTCCTTTGCAAATTCAATAGAACAATACTGCAGTGAACCCATGGAAAGGAAGAAATATGAGAATCTGCATGTGATCTTTGCTACAACTGATAGCATAACCTAAACACGTCTCATTTTTAAAGTCGACATGCCATGGTTATACTAGGAAGACATAATGATGCTTTATCAACTTAGTTGTGAATGACTGAACATTTGAATTAGAAAGAATGTGAGAGATCATCTGGTGAAACAGTTCAAGCACAAAGTTGGAAGAAGGTTTCCAAGCTCTGTAGTGCTAATGTAGCTCGGACTAAAAATACCCAGGCATTGCTTTTGGCTCAAGTTGTCTCACTTCAGGATGGTAACAATAACAATGATCATTTCATCCCCATAGGAAACCCTGATTAGTTAGGTAGCTGGACATGTATCTATTATCAATAATAAAAAGGTAGATATATATTATTAACAACTATAAGCCATTAAGCACAAAAGCATACTTTAAAAACATAGCTATTATAGTGCAAAATAATAATGTAAAGAATTGTAGGGGCTAAAAATGTCAGCCATGCATCTAGTCTGGCCTTATTCATATGGGACTGGGGTGGGGAGAAGATGTCTGAAACTCAAAGAAATTAAATTTTCAGACACAGAGGTGAAACTGGCAGAACTCACACCTTTTAACTACAAATCCACTTCTACAATTAATTTTTCTGTAGACCTTGAGGAATGAACCAATAAATCTAGTAAAAATGAGAGAAGTGTGTTTGGTGTCCTTTTAGAGGCTAACATTGCTTAATTATGGGGTAAGAGTTGTGTTGACACAACTCTCAAGGACAAGCTTTTATCTATGAATTCAAAGTGCAATTTATGTTAAACTGTTTCTCCACATAATGAATTTCAGCATTTTTCATGAAAATTTTCCTTATTCTGCAGAAAACTTTTAATCTAATTAAAAAAAAATCTCATGAAAATGGTTAGTGGGAAAAACATCGCTGATGTGTTGAGACAGTGGTGTTTGGTTAGCTCCAGGCTTGAGGTGAAGGGTAGATTTCTTTATGAAAGACTAAAGTGAGGAATTACAGGAAATGGCCATTTAAGAAGAAAAATTTAACTCTTTCCATCTTATTTAACTTCTTCTAAATGATGACCATGAACCAGCATGTAGGTCCATTTGGTAAAGGTGTTTAATTTCTATCACCTTCTAGAAAATCCATGTACAGACAATAGGACAAAAATTTATCCTTAATGCTGGATGTAGCCCCCCCAAAGCAGTTTAGATTTATTGTCTGAATAATTACAAGTAAATGAAAATCATTTTCTCTATTAGCAGAGAGTGGGTTTTAATGACTTTTGGAAGGTTTAAGAATGTCATTCCATAGCACAATATAGAATATTGGGCACAGGTTTGAATGGAGAAAAATGGTTTTCTGTCTTTAGTAATTGGCAGCACCACATAGCAGATATACATACAAAAATGAATAGCAAAAGAATGTTTATCCTTCACATAACACTGGGAAATATATATTAGCATGTCATCACTTTAAGACAAATATGAGCAATTTTTTTAAAAAGCTAAGTGAAAATAGAACCATTTCATTTGCAGACCACACAGGTACTTATTTCTTTAGGATGTCTTTCCCTGGTGAGTTTCAGGTAAGTTGAAAATGATTACGAGTGAGGTCTCTTACCTGTATGCATAAGTATATGGTCAAAGAGCTGTCAGGCCATTTGATACTCAGAATTACTTTTAAAAGTTAGCATTAACTGTTTACTTTTAGAAGAAACAAATACTTTAAAAATATGTTTAGAAGTTGTGCTATTGGCATAATATTTTAAAGAGTACTTTTGTTGGACAGATGATGATATTTTAGTTTTTCCCCTGAAATAGCCTACTTTAAAATTTTATTTTTAGCATCTTTCAACCAAGACATCACATTAGTTTCTAAAGGCTCTTTTATTCAGAGGCCATTCTTTGTGATTCAGATTCTCCAGTCAACACTTAATTTCCTATGTTCATGGTGGAGGCAGTAATATAGTTAAAGGAAATCTACAGATGGGCTCTAGATTTTATTTTAGTACTAACTGCAGTATTGTACCACACCTAATCTTTTGCCAGAAATGCTGGCAACTAGTAAAATGAAATTACTTAATTAAATCCTCTTTATGATCCTCCCCAAACTCTGGCTAGGCTTGATAAGCAGTAGAAATACCCACATTAGATAACAATAATTTGGGACTTGACTAGTACACACACTAGATAACGCTTTAAAGATAGAATTGGATACAGTAACTGGGGACTAACAATCACAGGAAATGACAAACAGATTTAACTGATAGGCTGATAAATGACTATGAAGATGGATTAATAAGTAAACACTTGGTCACTAGTTGGACTGTTTACAGAGTGAGGCCTTCCATTAATTGAACTTTGAGGTCATAAATGAATAATTAAGATAGTGAGTTTTTTTTACTTTGTTTTATTTTGCTTTGATGAAAATCTTCCTATTGTACACCTGTACATATTTATCTCACAGTAAGCCAAATTTAGCAAATATTTAAAATTTCTCTGGTGGTTCTTGATGATGTGGCACATAAGATTAGAATGTCATTGGTAGTTTCACAAGGCTAAGGATATAATATGTATAGGACAAAAGACAGTAGGGACAAAACTGAATGGATGCTATTGATGAAGTGGCTTCAATGCAAATTCACTTGCATGCCAGGGATGGGAGATGCATTGCTGAGGCTGGTCATTAAAGAAGGAACTGTTTGAGCAGAGCTGGGCCGATATGGGAGCAGTGTGAACAGACTGAAACTACTTTTAAGTTCTAAGATGCTCTTTTTTCAAGATCAGACTGCTAACCTCAACCCTTCAAAAACCCCTACTATGGCAGTGATAAATACAGTTATGGCAACTGTATAATTACTGTATGCTAGGCACTGTTCTAAGCATGCCAGGTATATTTCAGAACACAATTCTTGTATTGGATTCTATTATTATTTGCATTTAATCAAGAGGAAAAGGAGACACAAGACGTTATGTGATTTGTGAATGCTGACATAGCCATTATGTCGCAGCACTGGGATTTGGTTAAAATCTGAGTCCAGTTGGGAATTTGGACTCAACCACTGTAAGCTGTTAGTAAGGAAGCTGGTTCTCTAGTGCATGGGAAGATCTCTTCTTTCCTCTAGTAAGTGTCCGTTCTACACAGAAATAAAATCCCTCTCACCTTTTTTCAGTATCATTAATCTACAATTACATGAGGAACATTATGTTTACTAGACTCCCCCCATCACCAAGTCCCGCCCACAAATCCCATTATAGTCACTGTCCATCAGCATAGTAATCCCCTCATCTTTTTCATCCTAATACTTATGCTAATATTACAAAATAAATATTTAGTTTTCCTTCATGAGGTGATTGATAAAGTTTCTATTTGCTTCAAATATTGGGAGTGTTATTACTAAACTATTTATCAAGTTTTATTTTTATCCAACTTAAATTATCTTAAGTAAATATGGGAATTTATTACAAGGATGCTGGGGTGCCCCATGAAACACAAGACAGGAAAGGAGTTTAAGTTCAGACACAGCCAGAACCAGACTTTCACTTGTAGGATGATGTTCTCAGATCTTGAAATGTGTCTGTCCTGTGCCTGTCGGTCACTCCTCACTCTCCACATTTTTTTTCCTGCTGCACATGGCAGTAGAAGACTGGGGGGAATATGACCTGTGCATTGAGCTGACTTCACTAGTTTCAGCAGGTATTCCCAGCTTTACGATGACATACTGGGTAATTATTTTTATACTGCAATTGCCTTTCCATTTCTTTCTTCTTCAAAAGGAAATAAATTAACAGTTCTCTTTGGCCACTTCTGTGTAGATGGAATTCTATGCATCTATTCCATTTGCCTAAATGATGAGATTTGACTTTGGAGCTTGATTATACTAATGACATTCAAATGTAAAGGATCAAAACTGCCAAATATTTTTTCCTTAAATTATATTTCAGAACCAAGAATGAAGTACTTATTAAGCATCTACTGTATTCCTAAAGCTATGCTAGCAGCATATAGTTCATAAATCATGATTTTTTCACTCAGATGTGTCTAATTTGGTGGAAGAAGCAAAACTGATCATTCTGAAAGCAAATATGAGAAGTAAATAACATGCAATTGAAAAATATTTTCGGTTGGCAGACGTGCAGTATCCGAGTCTCACAACAGCACCTGAGGATAGGATCTCATTTTACTGATTTCTTTGGCATTTTAACGTGAAGAGATTTGCAAGAAGTCATCTGATAAGAAGCTTGAGACTTGAACCTTGCACCCATGCCTTCTAAATCTAAATGTGTACCATTTTCCATTTTATCATGGTTCTGTGGTCTGTTAGGTAATACAACACTTTAAATGTTGGGAAATGGGGAGTGAGGTAGAAAAAAACATAAATAAGTTAATGGAGCTAGAAATTGTAAAGTTTATTAGTTTAGACTATTGAAAATGACAGAAAACAAACTCAACATACGTTAGGCAATAAGGATTATTTTAGAGAAGAGTCTTTCTTTGGACACATTTGTCTCTGGACCCTGGACAGCAGTAAGAAGTAAGATGGAGCGCCGTTTGGGGGAAGCGTGGAAGCGGGTTCCTTAGAAATCAGGCCTGGCAGGGTAAGCTGAGGCACAAAGGGGCCAGGGATCGGCGTGCCAAGTGAGCCAGGCCCAAGAACCAGCCCAAGAGGTCAAACAAGTCACTGGTGAGGGAGGTGCCGAGGCAACGGTCTGAGGAGGCGTGGGGATTTCGGGCCAGGAGGTGGGCCCGGCAGATGGGAATGACGGCCATTCCAGGGCAGCACCTGTGAGGCGGAGTGTGGCGCGCTGAGGGGGGGCAGCCGATGCCTGAGAAGCTGTACCCAGTTAGAAGGCACGTATCAACCAGGTCGGCCTGAGGACGACTAGCGTTGATGGAGGAGGAGTATCATGGACCAGTCATCAAACTCTTGTCTTTCCAGTCCACGATTTTCTTCGTTACTGAACACGTCATCTTGGTAAAAAACCCATTTGATGTGTTTGCTGTGCTCGAGCTCCTTCCCTGTAGCCCTGAACGTGGCCACATGCACTCGGTGTGGTTCACCACAGCCCTCTGTCAGCCTGGCACGGTGATCGCTTGAGGAGGAGCATCTAGTCCAGCTGGACCCGGCTCGGCCCCACTAAGGCTTTCTCTAGAATTTCCTGGGAAAAGGTAACTTCTTCTCCCTGGATTTGTTAGCTGCAAAGGGTATTGTAAGCCTATAAATGCTAATGGACAACTTTACCCCCTTGAGGAGGGGGCCAACCTGAAAAGGAGGCCAAGAAAATGGAAAACAGAGCCTAACAGGGAAGAAAAAGAGCCTCGGGAATCCATTCGCATTCCTGAACCCCGCAGGCCCAAGGCAGACTCACTCCCATTTTTGATAAGGGGGCCAGTAAATGCCCTACCAGTTTCAGCTGGTTCGAGGTGAGTTTCTGTCCTGTGGAACTGCGGTATCCACTAATATAGTTCGTAAATGCACAGAGCTCCACTGACCAGGTAGAGCTTAGATTCTGTGTAGTGCGTAACTGTAAACCGCTGCAATTTCGTGAATTACATTAGGATTAGAAACTAGGATATCTTAAGCTCGATTTTATGGGTTTTAATATAATATTTTTTATGAAAATTAAAAAATAGAAAAGGAAAGAATCTAAAGTTTTTAATAAATAGGAAAAAAGTTCTCAAAGAAATTGCTTGTTTTATTCTACCTTTTATTATAGCTATTTGGTTATTATGGCTATTTAATGATGTTTTCCTAGTCTCTACAGCACAAATATCTGTTGCTTTGAAATAAATCGGACTGAACATAAGGAGCTATTAAAATGAAAGAGAAAGGAGAATTGTGTTTATGATTGCTTACTTAGAATCAGAGAGTATAAAACCATTTTGGGATCTGAACCTCATTCTTTTGATCTTTCTTGTATAGAAGGAGACCTCTGTGGCCCTACCCCTTATGTAGGTACAGATTCTGAAATGAAATGTATCACATATGATTTGCTATTTTTGCTTCAGTATTGGTTTTAAATTATAAGAACTTATCTCTGATGGATTGACTTTATTGGTGGTCCTTACTTGAAAATGCACCCATACTAATGGAAGAAAGCACGAGCATTTAGCCTTTTCTCTCCTCTCTGTTTAGAAAGCTCTGATTTATTTTTTCTCGCTCCCTTCCTGCAGAACTTTAGTACCAGAACCAGAAGTCTGTCCCAAGAGCCAGGTTTCCTCAGGTATGTGTTACTTTATAACCACTTCAAACAAGAGGCCATTCCAACTGACAGTAGCTTCAAAAAAATGTGTTTCTGGTAAAGTAAAGGAGGACAACTGATCACTGAAGGTAAACAGGTGATGAAATACGTCATTAGTACCTCATTCGTAATTCATTTCTCCTGAAGCAGTTGACAAAGCATCAAGGTTTGGGCCCTGGATTGCTCAGAAGTGCAGGCTTTGAGGTCACTGGAGCAGGTTCATTATAACCCAGTGTAAAGTGCAGCCTGTCTCTGTGTCAATTACCAGCGTTTGATAACGGATATTATGTCAAGGTCTGTTCTTTCTCAAGATGCAGCCACACATTTTTAAATCATTAGGAGTGTCAGCATGAGCTACATGGCCTCAGGGGGTTGAGTCCGTTTGTTACGAGACCCGTTATGACTTGAAGATACAAGCCTGGGTCTGAAGGCAGTGGGGACCGGACAGCCGGGGGCTGATGAAAGCACAGAAGTGGAAGCCTCAGCCTCCTTCAGGGCCCCGGCCCCGGTGGTGGTGCCCAGGCAGCCCCTGAAGATCCGGACAAGGCCGGGGCGAGCAGCCAGCAATCACGGCGGCTCCGCGGGGTGTCGCTGGCCAGTAAAGCCCACTCCGGCCTCAGCCTCGCCTGACAGGCTTATTGGAATGAAATGCTTTCTGCTGGAATCTTTGTCTGCCAGGGCATGAAAATGCTCTGTTCCTTTCTCCCTTGTCTTTCAAAAATCTGCCTTCCAATGATCTTTCAGTATTTGGCCTCTTCTGGGAGCACTTTGTGTCACGGCTTGGCTTCCATTGCACCTGCGACCCCCCACGGGAGGGCAGTCTGCACGCCTCCGAAACAGACTCCCACCTGGCCTTCGGACTGTGGCGCAAATGCTGTCCATAGAGGTGAGGATACCACACCACCAAAGGGCATTAAAACGAAGACAAGTCATTTAAAAAGTCTTTGTAAAAACTGAGGGTACAAAAAGGGGCATTCCTTCTGAATGGGCTCCCTGCTCCTGTATTGGAAGCGTGTTTAGGCTGTTTGTCAAGGGCCACCGTCTGGGACGCAGGTCCCCATGCAGGAGTTTAACTGCACAACCCACATTTCTTTCCTGTTCAAAACCCCCCGTTAGGTCAGCGGGAGCTCTATGTAGGGAACAAATGTAACATATTTAGGTTCCCTTTCCATTCTGTAAATAAGCCCAATAGGGAGAGATTTCACCTTTATGCAACTTTCTCTCAAATATTCGGGCAGTCTGTGCTCTGGGAGTCCCAATATGAGTGGGAATTAATCTTAGGGTTTTCTCCATTTGAAAACAGTCTGTCAGGTGGAGTTGGCATTGTGAGGCTCACATATATCCCAGCCGGATTTTTTTAAGTGACCTCTTCCGCAGACCCTGTTGGTTATAGACTTCTCAGGGCGCCAGCCACCCCGGAGAACCCTGGCAAGAGCTCACTGTTCCGTTTTGTCACAGCCGTACCACGACAAAATCCATTTTAAAATCAATGACATGTAGTAATGAATCAAATAAAACTTTTGCTTTCTTGAGGAATCTTCAGAGCTACTTTTCACAAATCTAAGCTCAAGGAAGATGTAATATAACTCTACCCCCTCCTGCAGGGTACAAGAAATCCAAAGAACCCCTAAATGATAGCCTAGCTCTGCAGGCTAAGGGCATAAACACTTACAGTCTCTGATTTATTCATTTGGCTGCCAGCTTCCTCAGGGTCTCTGATGAGTCTGCACTATTTGTGACCTGCTTTTACACCCCTCCCACCCCCACCCACTCACCCCCCCACACACACTCATGGACACAAGCACATGATTCCATTAGATCATACAGGACGTGTATTTCTTGAATAAAATAAAAATGTAGATCCTTCATTTCTATGTATTTTATGAGAATAAAATATTAAAAATTCCATACATGTATGTATACATTCTGTTTTCCTTTTCATCATCCACAGCTATAGTAGATAATTATTAGTATGTGTGACAAAGATTTTGGAGATGAATCATTTTGCAGAGTCGTTTGATAGAAGACTCAGAAATGTCCTTGTCATTTTTGATTCCTGTAGCCGCTTAGCTCGTTGGACACTGTGTCCTAAGAAAGCAGTTCCTGGAGCCTGATGACCTTGTTGGTACTTCCCACTGCCTTGTGCTGCCCCCTGAGCTTTCATATGGTGAGTTCCTCCCATTGCCAGCTATTGAACACTATGGGATATTATTTATTTATTTAAAATTTTTTCTATTAAGGTAGGATTGATATACACTCTTATGAAGGTTTCACATGAAGAAACAAAGTGGTTACTACATTCACCCATATTATCAAGTCCCCCCCATTCCCCAGTGCAGTCCCTGTCCATCAGTGCAGCAAGATGCCACAGATCCACTATGTGCCTTCTCTGTGCTACACTGTTCTCCCGTGACCCCCCACACCATGTGTACTGAACACAATACCCCTCAGCCCCCTTCTCCCTCCCTCCCACCCGGCCTCCCACACCCCTCCTCTTTGGTAACCACTAGTTCCTTCTTGGAGTGTGTGAGTCTGCTGCCATTTTGTTCCTTCAGTTTTCCTTCATTGTTATACTCCACAAATGAGGGAAATCATTTGGCATTTGTCTTTCTCCGCCTGGCTTATTTCACTGAGCATAATGTCCTCCAGCTCCATCCATGTTGTTGCAAATGGTAGGATTTGTTTCTTTCTTATGGCCAAATAGTATTCCATTGTGTATATGTACCTCATCTTCTTTATCCATTAATCTACTGATGGACACTTAGGTTGCTTCCATATCTTGGCTATTGTAAAAAGTGCTGCGATAAACATAGGGGTGCATCTGTCTTTTTGAATCTGAGTTGTATTCTTTAGTGGGATATTATTTAAAATGAACTATTTCCACAGTGCCTTGGTTCCCTGGAAGGAACTTTTTAAATATAATTCCTAAATTTGATTATCATTTATTTTATGTTTAGCAACTCATAATGTTTTATGATTTGGGTGAATTTTGTCAACTCATTTTCACTTAGGTGTTTTATTAATCACATGAAAGTAAACATCATAAACATACACTATTTTATAAAATCAGAAGTAGGAGATATTTTGTCACCAGTTCAGCTCTATCTCTTAATTAATGAAATTGCATAAAAACTTCAAACTAGCTTTGGCAATAGCTTAACATCCTAAAAGGACTTCATCGGGGCCAAAATAATTCAATCAGTAAGAAAAAGCATTCTTTAAGAATTTTTATTTTAGAATAGATTTTTGACTTAGAGAAAAGTTGTGAAAGTGGTCCCGAGTTCCCCTAAAGCCCACACTCTCTTTCCTCTATTATTATCATCTTGCATTACTATGGTACACTTGCTACAGTTAAGGAACCAATATTGATGCAGTATTATTAACTGAAGACCACAGTTTATTCAGATTTCTTTAGTTTTTACCAAATACTCTATCCCAGAATCCCATCCAGTATTCCAGTCACCATACCCTCAGTCTTCTCTAGATGGTAACAGTCTCTCAGACCTGAGAATCCATTCTTACATACTTGACCATAGCTTTTCCTTTTTTTTTTCCCACTAACTAGCATGCGTTTAGAGGTTTCCAGGAGTAGAGTTGAATGGGGCAAGGATGAGAAGAGGTCATTCATTCAGTTCTCATTATCAAATCAGTTCGATAGATTAGCTGACACCTTTTTAGAAAAAAAACCTTAAGAAAACAGAAAACAATTACAAATTTAAGAGTACACTTGATGAATAATTTCCAAGGTCAAAGAAAATATCACCTTGCACCCAGCACTGATCTGACTCTCCATTACAGTGCTGAAGATAAGATTGTTTATTCACTTAGGCATCAACTGTTTTCAGGGCAGAGTCTCACATGTCATTTTTCTGCCTTACAAGATAAAAAGAAACAATTTGTGACCATTTTCTATTTAAACAGAGTCTTAGATATTAAACAAATGTACCAAGAACATGTATACCCCCAAGTGCATTTATTTAAGTGCCCCAGGCAATTCTGAGCCATCTAAACTAATATAATTCCTTTTACTTAACAGAGGTGTTATCATTTCCGAGCAATGCCAAATGATGTAATCTTCTCAAGTAGGAACTGTTAGGGAAATGGCACTGGTTAAAGTGGTTTGTTTTATTTTATTTCTGTTTACATTTGTGCTATTCATTTGTAATATTTTAGTTGTCTGGAATGGTTTTTAAAAAATCTGCCTTCATATACAAATCTTATTTCTCAATTAAAATTGAAATCTTAAATTTCAGTACTTGCATATCAAATATTCAGACATGTGATTTCCTAATAAAGAACAATGGAGTACCAAAGATTAAACAGCTTCTTGTTTTTATTTGTGTTTGCTTTTACTCTTAAGACAGTGCCACGTAAACTTGGTTATTGGCTGAGTTACATGCCTTTTCTGTAGACAAGACGTATCAGCAATAGTGAATAGCAATTATAGTAACGTAAAAACATATGGACACTCCAAGGACATTTACTCCCGACATTACTTTTATCTTTAAACCATGTAGAATCATGGCTTTTAGGGGGTTGCTATTCTCAAAGTGGGGAAGCAGTTCTGGGTTGCCATCATAGTGTCAGGACAGGTGGAAACAGTGAATGGGGAAATGGTGCAGGTCATTCTGTGTATCCATTCATCCATTTAGCGAGTCACTGCTATCGAACCAAGGGTAACTGTGTGCTGGGTACTGCACTTGGCACTGGGGGTACAGGGAGAAGTGTGCCCTGAGGGGATATGTTCTAGAAGGGAGCCGTGTATGTGCAGACAAGAAGAGAAAATGATAGGGCTTATAGTAACTAGTGATGTTGAAACCAAAGGAGTGTGGACCAGCCACACAGCGCAAGTAAACGACTCAAGTTTGTCCCTACAAGGAGAATTACCTCAATATTCTTTGGAGGCATATTTACACATATGCTTTAGGTTTGTAAATTATATGAGGTTATAGAACAGAGGGGTGTGGGACATGTCTGATCCATCAGAGGGAGAAACTCAAGGGGTCATGCTGATAATACTTTTCTCAGACTTTTCTAAGGAAAAGCAGCTTGTCCTCCATTGGGTGAAACATCATAGCTCATACAAAATCCACTTGAGACTGAACTGTTTTTTCATGCAAATCCAGTATTTTTTCCTAATGAAATCAACATTTCAAAGACAAGAATGCAAAGAGTATGTTTAATATATTTTAATTATTTCTTTACTTTTCTAGGAACTTATACACAATTTATAAGTTCATTTCAAATGGATTCTTAACCTGATGAGTTTCTTAGTTTCCTTAATTATACTGCTATTAGACGAAAATCACTCTCAGGTCTGTAACTGTAATTGATTTCTTACTCAGATTTCTTATGACAAACACTGTCCCAGATGATGGAGACCCACTTTCTGAGGCAGAACAATATTTACAGTGCCTAGATTCTGAAAAATTCACCTGTTGGATCTGAAAGCTAGCCTTGTACTGTCTAGACGGGGGCTCAGAATTTCATCCATGATTCAGGGCCAGAGTGCCTGCAGTGTCACCAACAGACTTCCCTTCGGGTCTGTTAGGTTTCACGAGAGGGTCAAACCTGGGGAAAACTTTAGCAGGTACTAAAGTAATTAAAGGAAGGTGGCTCACTTAAGCAGTCATATGATGTAGATTTACAAGGCCATTCATAAAGCACATGCGAATAAGTGGTCTTTTAGGCTGGATTAGCAGCAAGATGTCTGGATTATAGAGAGGCACATAAGGGTGTCCAGACTGTAAAACTAGGAAATGGGCAACATTTATTGTGTTGGCGTTGTTTCCAGCTTCTTTGTGATTCTGTTTCTTTCTTTTAGTGATTTTTCTAATATCTGGCATCCTCTTTTGCTTATATATATTATATATATATATATATATATAATATATATATACATATTATATATATATATTCTTACATATTCCTTTCCCATTCTCACATGTTCTATTCCTTAATATATATATATATATATATATGTATATATATATATATATATAGTATTCTTATTAATTCTTGTCAAGGTATTAACTGAATCTAAGTATCAGGCTATAATTTCTGTATTACAACCTCTCAGAGAATAGTGGGTATTTTATCTTTCTTAGCTTAACCTCCCAGGAAACATACATGCTTATTCCATAAATATTTCTTCTTACACTCTATTTTTAAAAGAGTATCGCCGAACTGCTTGATGGTGTGCTTATATTCTGATGGGATGGTGATGCTGTCACAGATGGAGCTGGGGTGTCAGCTGGTGACACTGTAATGGTGGGTGACTGGGGTGGGGGGGCGCTCTGTTGGCTGGCAATGCTGTGATGGTGGGTGATGCTCTGATGCTGTGACGGTGAGTTCCTGAGCAGTGATGCTGTGAATGAGGAGGCTGTAAGTGACTGGTGTGTAATATTCAGCATTGTGAGGTTAATAATAAGTGGGTCAAAAATGACTTTGTGTCAGAAATATCTAAACAATTTCATAGAACATAGATATTTACCACCAAGAAGATGATTCTCTGCAGGTATATGGGTGAAAATAGAAGTTAGGAAGAGAAAAGTATATATATATAGGAAGCTGATGCTATATATTACTCTTTACCAAAGAGCTCTTCTTTCTCTTCATTTCTTTCAGATTTTCAAATTGATGATATGATTTTGCCACAGCCCTCCTGTATATCAGAAAGTATTTACTGTGAATAAATAAATGCCTATTTAAAAATTATTGCATTTTTTTACAGAAATGAGTGTCTAATGTAACTTATGATTTCCAGTGCAATAACTGGCAATTAAAACATATTGCTTGTGTATAAACTCTGATAAATTACATTATTTTCTATTAGATAAACCCATATGTTTTCAAATGACTGAGAATGTACCTATGTAATACATACACGATTTCATGATAAATTTATATTGAATAAAAAGTCTTGTAACAATACAATTAAAAAATTGTTTCTTAGAAAATTTAAATTACATGGTACCTTATCAGAAAACTTTTAAAATTTTTTGTAAGCTTTGAGGCTTAATGTATTTCAACTCTGGAAATGCTTTAAATTCAGAAAATATCAGGCCTATGCTATGAATCTTGTGTCCTAGAACTTATACTCTAGGTAATCCTGAGCATTCTTTAAACCAAAAAAGCAAACCCCTAAAACATCAGTATAATAGCAACGTCATTCATGTCTTCTCTCAATTCACAGGAGTCCAGATATGGCGGAGTGAACACTGCCAGATTTCCTTGGACCCAGGCCCCGACAGTAGTTGCTGGCACCAGCCCGTGTTATCCCGCACAGGCCCTGGCCCTCCCCATACTCCCCCAGCTCCTTTCTCCCTTCCATTTCTCTGACTCCTTGTCTTTTGGCTTTGCTTTCAGAGTTCCAAACTCAAGCTGTCAAGTCTAATCATCACACTTGCCGACTATATAGACAAAGGAAAAGAAAATGCCACTGGGACTGCCCTTTCCATTGGCCACTAGGACACCCCCTTTGGAGTCTGCAGATTCCTGTGTGATACAGCAGAAAATGCAAACCACACGTTCTCTTTGCATTAAGAGGAGTTCACTGGGTTTATGTACAACATCCTCAGCTTTTCAAGAGATAACAAAGTTTATGCAGTAATTAAAGTATTATATAATTTTGCTCATTATAGATATTTAAGGGAGCTTGATGCATTGAGTTATAAAATATAACTTTAAAGGACATTTGCTGAATAAAAGAGTTAATATATCTGGGAAAAGCCACTTTGGTCAAAAATAGGAACTAAGATAATAGGACAGATGTTATAATGACCTACAAATAAATCTAAGACAGAAGATTAATGTAATCAATATAAAACATGATATGATACAAAAATTAAATTTTAGCTATAGCAATGTAGGGCGACAATACTGTGGTAGTGCCCTTAGCCCTGAAGGAACATGAGTTCACAGTGAAGTATGACGAAGCATCTCTTGGAAGTTTATTGAAAATAAATGTGAGTGTCATTCGTTGTCCTGTGGGCTCAGGGCAGCCCATATGTTACCCTGTGCTTCGCTAATGGGTGGCAGTTATAGGCTTGCATGGGTAACTCGTGTCCCCAGAACATCCTTCTGGTGCCACGTCAAATAATCTGTACAAACCTAAAAGACATAGTTCATGGTCAATGTTTTTTTTGGTGCTCATTTTATATCCCCTATTTTAAAAATTGAGAAGTGAAAAACATGGATATTTCTTCCACTTAAGCCTTCTGAAATTATCGTCACACCATTGCAAAACTTACCTGAAGTAAAGGTTTGACAGTTCCCTGGGCTAGTTCAGCTCAGTTGTAAACTGGCTCTGATCATCTGCAGGTAAAGTCCTACTGCCTTATAATCTTTCAAACATACATGCAGCAAATAGGCTACAGGCAAGAGTCACCTGCCACAGTCATTTGCTCTTTAAATAAAATGCAAAGCTCCATGATTCTGAGTGGGCATTTATTCTCATGCCCACTGGCTATTTCTAGGCTCTGCAGTTAATTCTTTGACTGAATATTTTATTTAACCTCAAAATGATGTAATGTCAATTTTGAGTCTCTTCTAGAATTCCTTACACTTATTCCATTAAGCCAATTTTTAAAAAGAGGCAAAAGGCTAGTATTAGCTCTTCTGCTAACTTAGGTATAGTGTACCTCTTGGTTCTCAGTGCCCCTATTCACAGAAGACTCTAAGGTCCCTTGTAATGCTAACATGCCAAGTCCTTGATTCTGGGAAATCAGTTTGAAGCTAAGTTCAGATGCTTCTCGGCCTGTCTCATGCCGGCACACACAGGCCTGTGCAAACATACCTTCAGGTGCTTGGAAAATGTTCTCACTCAAAGGGACTGCTTTGAGGAGGCCTAACTATGACTCTACAGCAGGAGTTGGCAACTTCTTTCTGTAAGTGGCTAGAATAGTAAATATTTTAACTTTAAGGGCCGTAAGGTCTCTGTCAAAACCACTCAGTTCTGCCATACAAGCTTGAAAGCAGCTGTGGACAGTACACAGATGAATAAGCTAGGTTGCATCCCACTAAGACTTTAAGGGCCTACAAATATGCACACTTTTGGTTTGCTATATCCCTTAGAGGCAAAGGTCATATGAGATAGATATGGCTAAATAGAGTGGTTAAAAGCACAGTGTCTGGAAACAGACTGCCACTTATGTGCTGCATGACAGTTGGAAGATTCCTTAATGGCTTTTTGTGTTTTAATTTGTTCAGCCATAAATAAGCACAATAATAGAATCTACCTCACAAAGTTATTCTAAAAATTAAATAAGCATTTAAATAAACATTTTAAGGCATGTACAAAGTGCCTGGCCCATATTAAGTGTTATATAATGATCACAGAAAATGGTTAACTTATTATATGGTGAATAAGAGTGACTTTGATCAGTATTTAAAAAATGGGATTTAATGCCTAAATAAATATTTGATCAGGATGAATAGTGAGGAGACTACTGCAATAGTAAAGATAATGAGGAACAGAGCGAGGCCATTAGATGAGTTATTAAGAAGTAAGAATCTAAAAACATAAAGGAGATAATGTCAGGTCTTGACTGATTTGGAGAAACGAGGCAGAGAAAGAATTCAAAATTATTCCTTGCTTTCCATATTTGAGATAATAACCAACTTTAATAAGGAGCCTAAAAAGTGAAATTTCAATGTTGAGTTATTTATGTTTAGGCCATTCCATTAACCACTCCTTAAACTGAATCCCAGTTTGGGTTTGATGTTAGTCTCTGGCATATAACTCTAATGCATTTCCACATTTGTATTTCCATAGTTGTGTATTTATTCTCTTTCACCCACAGTAAAGTGTGGCTTCCTCAGGAAAAAAAAAAAAGATGGAGTCATGCTAAGGTTCTGGGTAAGTTAGTAGAAATATGATGGCAAGTGTTTCATGGCCAAGGGTTGGAGGGTTTCCCTGGGCAATAAGACAGCTGAGCTTCACTTAGGTTAATTGTATGAATTAAAGAGTAGCTGATCAAGACATCTTAATTTAGCTTAGATCGTGCTGGCTGGGATTGTGACTTACACTAACTTATGATTGATACTAACTGGCATGTAAGGAAGCATGAAAACACTACCTCTTTTCTAGGTATTGAAACAAGATGCCTGATGCTTCAGTAACAGGATTAGCTATATCCCAATATTACTTCAGAGTAGGAGCTCTGGACCTTCAAAAGAAAGGACTCAGGAAAAGGGGCTTCTGGAAAATAAATGCACAACTTCAGTTCTTGCAATGCTAAGTATGTGTGTATGTGCACATGCAAGCGAAAAAGCAGGAGAGGAAAATAAGATACTCCTAGACAAGATCTGCCTACAAACCCAATTTCCAAAACATTCCAATTCCAAATATCATTGGAGCCTTGAAAGAAAGTACTATGACATTTACTCAGAATGTGTCCCAAAAGACAGATATATATATATTTTTAATTTTATTTCGGTATCATTAATCTACAATTACATGAAGGACATTATGATTACTAGGCTCCCCCCTTTACCAAGTCCCCCCCACATCCCCGTTCACAGTCACTGTCCATCAGCGTAGTAAGATGCTGTAAAATCACTACTTGTCTTCTTTGTGTTGCACAGCCCTCCGCGTGCCCCCCACGCACTATACATGCTAATCGTAATGCCCCCTTTCTTTTTTCCCGCCCTTATCTCTCCCTTCCCACCCATCCTCCCCAGTTCCTTTCCCTTTGGTAACTGTTAGTCCATTCTTGGGTTCTGTGATTCTGCTGCTGTTTTGTTCCTTCAGTTTTCTTTTCTTATACTCCACATATGAGTGAAATCATTTGGTACTTGTCTTTCTCTACCTGGCTTATTTCACTGAGCATAATACCCTCTAGCTCCATCCATGTTGTTGCAAATGGTAGGATTTGTTTTTTTCTTATTGCTGAGTAATATTCCATCGTGTATATGTACCACATCTTTATCCATTCATCTACTGATGGACATTTAGGTTGCTTCCATATCTTGGCTATTGTAAATGGTGCAGCGATAAACATAGGGGTGCATCTGTCTTTTTCAAACTGGAGTGCTGCATTCTTGGGGTAAATTCCTAGAAGTAGAATTCCTGGGTCAAATGGTATTTCTATTTTGAGTATTTTGAGGAAACTCCATACTGCTTTCCACAATGGTTGAACTAATTTACATTCCCACCAGCAGTGTAGGAGGGTTCCCCTTTCTCCACAACCTCACCAACATTTGTTGTTGTTTGTCTTTTGGATGGTAGCCATTCTTACTGGTGTGAGATGATATCTCATTGTGGTTTTAATTTGCATTTCTCTGATGACAAGCGATGTGGAGCATCTTTTCATGTGTCTGTTGGCCATCTGAATTTCTTCTTTAGAGAACTGTCTATTCAGCTCCTCTGCCCATTTTTGAATTGGATTATTTACTTTTTGTTTGTTTAGGTGTGTGAGCTCTTCATATGTTTTGGATGTCAACACTTTATCGGATCTGTCATTTACAAATATATTCTCCCATACTGTAGGATACCTTTTTGTTCTATTGATGGTATCCTTTGCTGTACAGAAGCTTTTCAGCTTGATATAGTCCCATTTGTTCATTTTTGCATTTGTTTCCCTTGCCCAGGGAGATATGTTCAAGAAGAGGTCACTCATGTTTATGTCTAAGAGATTTTTGCCTATGTTTTTTTCTAAGAGTTTTATGGTTTCATGACTTACATTCATGTCTTTGATCCATTTCAAATTTACTTTTGTGTATGGGGTTAGACAGTGATCCAGATTCATTGTCTTACATGTAGCTGTCCAGTTTTGCCAGCACCATCTGTTGAAGAGACTGTCACTGTCATTTGCCCATTGTATGTCCATGGCCCCTTTATCGAATGTTAGTTGACCATATATGTTTGGGTTAATGTTTGGAGTCTCTATTCTGTTCCATTGGTGTGTGGCTCTGTTCTTGTGCCAGTACCAAATTGTCTTGATTACTGTGGCTTTGTAGTAGAGCTTGAAGTTGGGGAGTGAGATCCCCCCAACTTTATTCTTCCTTCTCTGGATTGCTTTAGATATTCGGGGTCTTTGGTGTTTCCATATGAATTTTTGAACTATTTGTTCCAGTTCATTGAAGAATGCTGTTGGTAGTTTGATAGGGATTGCATTGAATCTGTATATTGCTTTGGGCAGGATGGCCATTTTGACGATATTAATTCTTCCTAGCCAGGAGCATGGGATGAGTTTCCATTTGTTAGTGACCTCTTTAATTTCTCTTAAGAGTGTCTTATAGTTTTCAGGGTACAGGTCTTCCACTTCCTTGGTTAGGTTTATTCCTAGATATTTTACTCTTTTTTATGCTATTGTGAATGGAATTGTCTTCCTGACTTCTCTTTCTATTAGTTTATTGTTAGTGTATAGGAAAGCCACAGATTTCTGTGTGTTAATTTTGTATCCTGCAACTTTGCTGAATTCCAATATTAGCTCTAGTAGTTTCAGAGTGGAGTCTTTAGGGTTTTTTATGTACAATATCATTGGATTCATAGAATGAGTTTGGGAGTATTCCCTCCTCTTCTATTTTTTGAAAAACTTGAATGAGAATGGGTATTATGTCTTCTCTGTATGTCTGATAAAATTCCGACGTAAATCCATCTGGACCGGGGGTTTAGTTCTTTGGTAGTTTTTTTTATTACTGCTTCAATTTCATTGCTGGTAATTGGTCTGTTTAGATTTTCAGTTTCTTTCTGGGTCAGTCTTGGAAGGTTATATTTTTCTAGGAAGTTATCCATTTCTCCTAGGTTTCCCAGCTTGTTAGCATATAGGTTTTCATAGTACTCTCTAATAATTCTTTGTATTTCTGTGGAGTCTGTCATGATTTTTCCTTTCTCGTTTCTGATTCTGTTGATGTGTGTTGATTCTCTTTTTCTCTTAATAAGTCTGGCTAGAAGCTGATCTGTTTTGTTTATTTTCTCGAAGAACCAGCTCTTGGTTTCATTGATTTTTGCTATTGTTTTATTCTTCTCAATTTTATTTATTTCTCTCTGATCTTTATTATGTCCCTCCTTCTGCTGACCTTAGGCCTCATTTGTTCTTCTTTTTCCAATTTCGATAATTGTGATATTAGACCATTCATTTGGGATTGTTCTTCCTTCTTTAAATATGCCTGGATTGCTATATACTTTCCTCTTAAGACTGCTTTTGCTGTATCCCACAGAGGTTGGGGCTTTGTGTTGTTGTTGTCGTTTGTTTCCATATATTGCTGGATCTCCATTTTGATTTGGTCATTGATCCATTAATTATTTAGGAGCTTGTTGTTAAGCCTCCATGTGTTTGTGAGCCTTTTAGCTTTCTTTGTACAATTTATTTCTAGTTTTATGCCTTTGTGGTCTGAAAAGTTGGTTGGTAGGATTTCAATCTTTTTGAATTTACTGAGGCTCTTTTTGTGGCCTAGTATGTGGTCTATTCTGGAGAATGTTCCATGTGCACTTGAGAAGAATGTGTATCCTGTTGCTTTTGGATGTAGAGTTCTGTAGATGTCTATTAGGTCCATCTGCTCTAGTGTGTTGTTCAGTGCCTCTGTGTCCTTACTTATTTTCTGTCCGGTGGATCTGTCCTTTGGATATGTTGGTGCTCCTGTATTGGGTGCATATATATTTATAATGGTTATATCCTCTTGTTGGACTGAGCCCTTTATCATTATGTAATGTCCTTCTTTATCTTTTGTTACTTTCTTTATTTTGAAGTCTATTTTGTCTGATACTAGTAGTGCAACACCTGCGTTTTTCTCTCTGTTGTTTGCATGAAATATCTTTTTCCATCCCTTGACTTTAAGTCTGTGCATGTCTTTGGGTTTGAGGTGAGTCTCTTGTAAGCAGCATATGGATGGGTCTGGCTTTTTTATCCATTCTATTACTCTGTGTCTTTTGATTGGTGCATTCAGTCTATTTACATTTAGGGTGATTATTGAAAGGTATGTACTTATTGCCATTGCAGGCTTTAAGTTTGTGGTTACCAAAGCTTCGAGGTTAGCTTCTTTACTATCTTACTCTCTAACTTAACTTGCTTATTGAGCTGTTATAAACACGGTCTGATGATTCTATATTTCTCTCCTTTCTTATTCCTCCTCCTCCTCCCTTATTCATATGTTGGGTGTTTTGTTTTGTGCTCTTTTTATGAGTGCTCCCATCTAGAGCAGTCCCTGTAAGATGCCCTGTAGAGGTGGTTTGTGGGAGGCAAATTCCCTCAACTTTTGCTTGTCTGGGAATTGTTTAATTCCTCCTTCATATTTAAATGATAATCATGCTGGATACAGTATTCTTGGTTTGAGGCCCTTCTGTTTCATTTCATTAAGTATATCATGCCATTCTCTTCTGGACTGTGGGGTTTCTGTTGAGAAGTCTGATGATAGCCTGATGGGTTTTCCTTTGTAGGTGACCTTTTTTTTCTCTCTGGCTGGCTTTAATACTTTGTCCTTGTCTTTGATCTTTGCCATTTTAATTATTATGTGTCTTGGTGTTGCCCTCCTTGGATCCCTTCTCATGGGAGTTCTGTGTACCTCTGTGGTCTGAGAGGCCATTTCCTCTCCTAGTTTGGGGAAGTTTTCAGCAATTATTTCTTCAAAGACACTTTCTATCCCTTTATCTCTCTCTTCTTCTGGTACCCCTATAATGCGGATATTGTTCGGTTTCAAATGGTCACTCAGCTCTCTTAAAATTCTTTCATTCCTGGAGATCCTTTTATCTCTCTCTGCATCAGCTTCTCTGCATTCCTGTTCTATGTTTTCTAGTCCATTAATGGTCTCTTGCATCTCGTCCATTCTGTTTTGAAGTCCTTCCAGGGCTTGTTTTATTTCTGTATTCTCCTTCCTTAGTTCTTGCATATTTCTCTGCAAGTCCACCAGCATGGTTATGACTTTTGTTTTGAATTCTTTTTCAGGAAGACTGGTTAAATCTATCTCCCCAGGTTCCTTCTCAGGGGAAGATGTAGAAGATGTCGAAGTTCTCTGGGTTAGTCTTGTCTGGATCAAGTTTTTTTGCCTTTTCATGTTGGTAGGTACAATGGTGAGCTATTGACTTGTCTGTCAGCTGGGAGAGTCAAGAATCTTTCCACTTGGCTCCTGGCCTTTCTTTACTGGGACAACTGTGACCCCTAGTGGCTTGTGTTGGACAATTGCGTGTAGACTGGGTCTCTGTATCTTGCTGGGCTGGTATGGAGGGAGCTCCCTTGTTGTGGGCGTGGCCAGCCTTAGGCTGCTGCTCTGCTGTGCGGGGCCCCGCAGGGGTGATGGACAGGGGGCTGTTTGGCTGTTTCCCTCCGTGAGGAGGCTCAGAGCTGTTGCCCAGGGGTTACTGCATCCAGAGTTCCCTGAAATCTCCAGCTGCTGGACTGTGAAACGGGACGCTTCTGTACAGCTGTGGGGGTCCGTGTCCCTTTAAGACTTTCAAAGAGCATTCGTGTTTCTTTGTCACAGGGGCGCTGGATTCGGGACCTGCTCAAAGGTCTTACTGTCCTGTTTCCCTAGAATCCAGGAACTCATGCATACGCTGTGTGTGCCATGTGGTACGGATGGCTGGGGCTGGGTGTATAGCAGTCCTGGGCTCCCTCTCCCTCCCCGCTCCGACTCCACTCCTGCCACCGGGAGTTGGGGTGAGGGGCATCGGGTCCTGCCAGGCTGCAGCTTGTATCTCACCCCTTTCATCAGGTGCAGGGTTCTCGCAGGTGTGGATGTAGTCTGAGAGTTATCCTGTGCGTTCGGGTCTCTCTTTTAGGATTAGTTGTATTTGTTGTATTTTCAAAAATATATATGTTTTTGGGAGGAGATTCCCACTGTCCTACTCGTGACACCATCTTGGCTCCGCCCCCGAGATGAAGCAAGATTTTGATACAGGTAACAAAAATTATCATAATCCTCAAGACAGATAAGGTTACAAATACCAACAGTTATAATAATCCTCAATTCAATGGAAGTTCCCAAAGCACAAAGTCTTTGCGGTCAATAAGGCACACGTTTCAAAGCCATCAACAAATGCAAATTTTGCTCCTCATGTAGGGTGCATACATGAGAGTGAAACTACGGTCAGAATGTAGGAGGCAGACAGTCCCAAAAAGGTCTGGTGCACCATTATTTTACTTTCTTCCCCTTGGGGGTTACTGAAGGGTCTGCATACAGTGCTACCGGAGGTGCATAAATAGGCCATAATGGTAAAACAGAGCTCTCCGTAAGATGCTCCCTGCTCCCGGAAAATCACGGTAAGTTATGTGGACTCTTTTGGCCACCCAGGTATTGAGACAGGAATAGACATGAGGCCAGGTTGCAGGTCATGTCAACAAGGTGCAAGTAGTAGAGCCAGAGATCGTTCCATGTGTCAAAATTTCCATTGCCACGTCCAATTAATGAAATCTCCCGGGATCCATGAAGTTGGCGCTGGCAGCAAGATTTTATTCTGTTGGCGCAACATCCGTTCAGTGACTCTTCCATGATTTGTACTTGCAGCTGAAGAGGGTAGGTATCCATAGGAGTTAACATGTACATTGAGGTCAGAGATTCCATTGTGAGATACTCTGCTGAAGATGTAGCCTAGCAACAGGCCAGTTACATCAAAAAGGGGTTGATGTTCAAAGAAGATTTTCGCCATAGGAATGCATTCACACCACATTGTCCCCTCCAGTATGCTCGCCTCATAAAACTCACTATTAAATCTTCCCCAATGGTCCATGCACCAAAAAAATGCAGAAATGTCAACATACGCCTAAATAGCAAGAGAAGATAATAGAAACTTCATGAAAATGAGAATTCAGATACAGGAAGATCTTGATACAATTAACGAAAATTATAATAATCGTAAAGCCACATTAGGTTTGTAATAACAAAAGTTATAATAATCCTCAAGCCAGAGGAAGGTCCCAATGCATAAAGCCTTTAGGGGTGATAAAACACCATGTTTTAAAGCCACCAACAAAGGTAAATTCTTGTCCTTCAGCAAGGATGCATGCATGAGAGTGGATCTGTGTAGGACTGTAGCAGGCACGTGGTCCCTTCTGGCCTAGTATACCATAATTGTACTTTTTTCCCCATGTGGTTTACTGAAGGGTCTCTATGTAGTGCTACTGGAGGTGCATGTACAGGCCGTAATGATAAAACCAAACTCCCCGGTAAGATGCTCCTACCTTCTGGACGTGCAGGATAGAAAAGTGTGATCTCTGGTGGCCACACAGCACTTATGACTGCATATACAGGAGTCCAGCTTCCAGGCCAAGTTCTTCAGGTGCCAGGAGAGCCAGACATCACCGGTCCATGTGTCAAAAGGTGTATGACCACATCCACTCAATGGAGTCTCCGTGCTTCCGTGCTGTTGGTGGTGAAAGAAAGACGTTATTCTGGTTGCCAAACCTCGGCTTCAATTTTTCATCCTTGGTTTGTACTTGCAGCTGTATAGGGGAAGGGTCCATAGGTGTTAACATGCAAACTGAGCGCAGGACTTCCTTTCTTGGTGCCCCTGTTGAAGCTGCAGCCTAGTAACAGGCCAGTTACATCACAGAGTGCTTGAAGTTCAGTGAGGATCCTGGCCATAGGAACCCTATCTGCCCCACACTACCCCCACTCCAATATTCTGGACCTGCAATCCCTACTCTCTAAATCTTCCACTGTGGTCCCAGGGTGGGAAAGCTATAGCAGTGTAACACATGCACCAGAGCAAGAGAAGATAACAGCAACGTAGAGATCATGAGAATTGAGATAGTGCAAGATTTTGAAACACGTAACAAAAATTAAAATTATACTCAAGCCAGATGAGTTTACTAATAACAAAGGTTACAGTAATCCTCAATCCATGGAAGTTCCCAATGCATAAAGACTTTAGGGGCGATAAGACACATGCTTTAAAGCCACCAACATAGGCATATCTTGTCGCTCAGGTTGGATGCATGCATGAGAGTGGATCTGTGATAGGACTATAGCAGGCAGGCGGCTCCTTCAAGGTGTAGTGTACCATACTTTAAATTCTTTCCACGTTAGGTTCACCGAAGGCTTTATGTATCGTGCTACTGGAGGTGCATGCAGAGGTCATAGTGATAAAACAGAACACCCGGGTGAGATGCTCCTACATTCTGGCTGTTCAGGATAAATTATTGTGAACTTTGGTGGACACCCAGCTATTAGGACAGGAATACACATGAGGCCTTGTCACCAAGGTGGCAGTTCAGCCAGCCATTTGGTCCATGTGTCGAAAGTTCCTCTGCCACGTCCAATCCGTGGACTCTCCCGGGTTCTGTGAAGTAGGCGCTCGCAACAACATGATATTCTGATGCCAAACCTCTGCTTCAGTGATTCTCCCTTGGTTTCTACTTGCAGTTGTACAGGGGAGGCATCCGTACGTGCTAACATGTACACTGACATCAGGTTTCCTTTGTGAGTTTCACTGTGGAAGATGTAGCCTAGCAACAGGCCAGTTACATCACAAAGTGGTTGATGTTCAAGGAGGATCTTCGCGACAGGAACCCATTCACCCCATACCATACCCTCCAGAATGCTCGCCTCATAAAACACACTATATAAATCTTTCACAATGGTCCCAGCACAAGAAAACTGCAGCACTGTCAACACATGCCAAAATAGCAAGAGAAGATAATAGAAACTTCATGATAATGAGAATTCAGATACAGCAAGATCTTGACACAATGAACGAAAATTATAATAATCGTCAAGCCACATTAGGTTTGTAATAACAAAAGTTATAATAATCCTCAAGCCAGAAGAAGGTCCCAATGCATAAAGCCTTTAGGGGCGATAAAACACATGTTTTAAAGCCACCAACAAAGGTAAATTCTTGTCCTTCAGGTAGGATGAATGCATGAGGGAAGACCTGTGTAGGACTGTAGCAGGCACGTGGACCCCTCTCGGTCTAGTATACCTTAATTGTACGTTTTTCACCATGTGGTTTACTGAAGGGTCTCAATGTATTGCTACTGGAGGTGCATGCAAAGGCCGTAATGATAAAACCAAACTCCCCGGTAAGATGCTCCTACCTTCTGGACGTGCAGGATAGAAAAGTGTGATCTCTGGTGGCCACACAGCACTTATGACTGGATATACAGGAGTCCAGCTTCCAGGCCAAGTTCTTCAGGTGCCAGGAGAGCCAGACATCACCGGTCCATGTGTCAAAAGGTGTATGACCACATCCACTCAATGGAGTCTCCGTGCTTCCGTGCTGTTGGTGGTGAAAGAAAGACGTTATTCTGGTTGCCAAACCGCGGCTTCAATTTTTCATCCTTGGTTTGTACTTGCAGCTGTATAGGGGAAGGGTCCATAGGTGTTAACATGCAAACTGAGCGCAGGACTTCCTTTCTTGGTGCCCCTGTTGAAGCTGCAGCCTAGCAACAGGCCACTTACATCACAGAGTGCTTGAAGTTCAGTGAGGATCCTGGCCATAGGAACACCATCTTCCCCACACTACCCCCCCTCCAATATTCTGGACCTGCAATCCCTAGTCTCTAAATCTTCCACTGTGGTCCCAGGGTGGGAAAGCTATAGCAGTGTAACACATGCACCAGAGCAAGAGAAGATAACTGCAACGTAGAGATCATGAGAATTGAGATAGTGCAAGATTTTGAAACACATAACAAAAATTAAAATAATACTCAAGCCAGATGAGTTTACTAATAACAAAGGTTACAGTAATCCTCAATCCATGGAAGTTCCCAATGCATAAAGACTTTAGGGGCGATAAGACACATGCTTTAAAGCCACCAACATAGGCATATCTTGTCGCTCAGGTTGGATGCATGCATGAGAGTGGATCTGTGATAGGACTATAGCAGGCAGGCGGCTCCTTCAAGGTGTAGTGTACCATACTTTAAATTCTTTCCACGTTAGGTTCACCGAAGGCTTTATGTATCCTGCTACTGGAGGTGCATGCAGAGGTCATAGTGATAAAAAAGAACACCCGGGTGAGATGCTCCTACATTCTGGCTGTTCAGGATAAATTATTGTGAACTTTGGTGGACACCCAGCTATTAGGACAGGAATACACATGAGGCCTTGTCACCAAGGTGGCAGTTCAGCCAGCCATTTGGTCCATGTGTCGAAAGTTCCTCTGCCACGTCCAATCCGTGGACTCTCCCGGGTTCTGTGAAGTAGGCGCTCGCAACAACATGATATTCTGATGCCAAACCTCTGCTTCAGTGATTCTCCCTTGGTTTCTACTTGCAGTTGTACAGGGGAGGCATCCGTACGTGCTAAAATGTACACTGACGTCAGGTTTCCTTGGTGAGTTTCACTGTGGAAGATGTAGCCTAGCAACAGGCCAGTTACATCACAAAGTGGTTGATGTTCAAAGAGGATCTTCGCCATAGGAACCCATTCACCCCATACCATACCCTCCAGTATGCTCGCCTCATAAAACACACTATATAAATCTTTCCCAATGGTCCCAGCACAAGAAAACTGCAGCACTGTCAACACATGCCAAAATAGCAAGAGAAGATAATAGAAACTTCATGATAATGAGAATTCAGATACAGCAAGATCTTGACACAATGAACGAAAATTATAATAATCGTCAAGCCACATTAGGTTTGTAATAACAAAAGTTATAATAATCCCCAAGCCAGAGGAAGGTCCCAATGCATAAAGCCTTTAGGGGCGATAAAACACACATTGTAAAGCCACCAACAAAGGTAAATTCTTGTCCTTCAGGTAGGATGAATGCATGAGGGAAGACCTGTGTAGGACTGTAGCAGGCACGTGGTCCCCTCTAGGTCTAGTATACCATAATTGACGTTTTTCCCCATGTAGTTTACTGAAGGGTCTCAATGTATTGCTACTGGAGGTGCATGCACAGGCCGTAATGATAAAACCAAACTCCCCGGTAAGATGCTCCTACCTTCTGGACGTGCAGGATAGAAAACTGTGATCTCTGGAGGCCACACAGCACTTATGACTGGATATACAGGAGTCCAGTTTCCAGGCCAAGTTCTTCAGGTGCCAGGAGAGCCAGACATCACCGGTCCATGTGTCAAAAGGTGTATGACCACATCCACTTAATGGAGTCTCCGTGCTTCCGTGCTGTTGGTGGTGAAAGAAAGACGTTATTCTGGTTGCCAAACCTCGGCTTCAATTTTTCATCCTTGGTTTGTACTTGCAGCTGTATAGGGGAAGGGTCCATAGGTGTTAACATGCAAACTGAGCGCAGGACTTCCTTTCTTGGTTCCCCTGTTGAAGCTGCAGCCTAGCAACAGGCCACTTACATCACAGAGTGCTTGAAGTTCAGTGAGGATCCTGGCCATAGGAACACCATCTTCCCCACACTACCCCCCTATAATATTCTGGACCTGCAATCCCTACTCTCTAAATCTTCCACTGTGGTCCCAGTGTGGGAAAGCTATAGCAGTGTAACACATGCACCAGAGCAAGAGAAGATAACAGCAACGAAGAGATCATGAGAATTGAGATAGTGCGAGATTTTGAAACACGTAACAAAAATTAAAATAATACTCAAGCCAGATGAGTTTACTAATAACAAAGGTTACAGTAATCCTCAATCCATGGAAGTTCCAAATGCATAAAGACTTTAGGGGCGATAAGACACATGCTTTAAAGCCACCAACATAGGCATATCTTGTCCCTCAGGTAGGATGCATGCATGAGAGTGGATCTGTGATAGGACTATAGCAGGCAGGCGGCTCCTTCAAGGTGTAGTGTACCATACTTTAAATTCTTTCCACGTTAGGTTCACCGAAGGCTTTATGTATCATGCTACTGGAGGTGCATGCAGAGGTCATAGTGATAAAACAGAACACCCGGGTGAGATGCTCCTACATTCTGGCCGTTCATGATAAACTATTGTGAACTTTGGTGGACACCCAGCTATTAGGACAGGAATACACATGAGGCCTTGTCACCAAGGTGGCAGTTCAGCCAGCCATTTGGTCCATGTGTCGAAAGTTCCTTTGCCACGTCCAATCCGTGGACTCTCCCGGGTTCTGTGAAGTAGGCGCTCGCAACAACATGATATTCTGATGCCAAACCACTGCTTCAGTGATTCTCCCTTGGTTTCTACTTGCAGTTGTACAGGGGAGGCATCCGTACGTGCTAACATGTACACTGACGTCAGGATTCCTTTGTGAGTTTCACTGTGGAAGATGTAGCCTAGCAACAGGCCAGTTACATTACAAAGTGGTTGATGTTCAAGGAGGATCTTCGCCATAGGAACCCATTCACCCCATACCATACCCTCCAGTATGCTCGCCTCATATAACACACTACATAAATCTTTCCCAATGGTCCCAGCACAAGAAAACTGCAGCACTGTCAACACATGCCAAAATAGCAAGAGAAGATAATAGAAACTTCATGATAATGAGAATTCAGATACAGCAAGATCTTGACACAATGAACGAAAATTATAATAATCGTCAAGCCACATTAGGTTTGTAATAACAAAAGTTATAATAATCTGCAAGCCAGAGGAAGGTCCCAATGCATAAAGCCTTTAGTGGCGATAAAACACATGTTTTAAAGCCACCAACAAAGGTAAATTCTTGTCCTTCAGGTAGGATGAATGCATGAGGGAAGACCTGTGTAGGACTGTAGCAGGCACGTGGTCCCCTCTCGGTCTAGTATACCTTAATTGTACGTTTTTCACCATGTGGTTTACTGAAGGGTCTCAATGTATTGCTACTGGAGGTGCATGCACAGGCCGTAATGATAAAACCAAACTCCCCGGTAAGATGCTCCTACCTTCTGGACGTGCAGGATAGAAAAGTGTGATCTCTGGTGGCCACACAGCACTTATGACTGGATATACAGGAGTCCAGCTTCCAGGCCAAGTTCTTCAGGTGCCAGGAGAGCCAGACATCACCGGTCCATGTGTCAAAAGGTGTATGACCACATACACTCAATGGAGTCTCCGTGCTTCTGTGCTGTTGGTGGTGAAAGAAAGACGTTATTCTGGTTGCCAAACCTTGGCTTCAATTTTTCATCCTTGGATTGTACTTGCAGCTGTATAGGGGAAGGGTCCATAGGTGTTAACATGAAAACTGAGCTCAGGACTTCCTTTCTTGGTGCCCCTGTTGAAGCTGCAGCCTAGCAACAGGTCACTTACATCACAGAGTGCTTGACATTCAGTGAGGATCCTGGCCATAGGAACCCTATCTTCCCCACACTACCCCCACTCCAATATTATGGACCTGCAATCCCTACTCTCTAAATCTTCCACTGTGGTCCCAGGGTGGGAAAGCTATAGCAGTGTAACACATGCACCAGAGCAAGAGAAGATAACAGCAACGTAGAGATCATGAGAATTGAGATAGTGCAAGATTTTGAAACACGTAACAAAAATTAAAATAATACTCAAGCCAGATGAGTTTACTAATAACAAAGGTTACAGTAATCCTCAATCCATGGAAGTTCCCAATGCATAAAGACTTTAGGGGCGATAAGACACATGCTTTAAAGCCACCAACATAGGCAAATCTTGTCCCTCAGGTTGGATGCATGCATGAGAGTGGATCTGTGATAGGACTATAGCAGGCAGGCGGCTCCTTCAAGGTGTAGTGTACCATACTTTAAATTCTTTCCACGTTAGGTTCACCGAAGGCTTTATGTATCGTGCTATTGGAGGTGCATGCAGAGGTCATAGTGATAAAACAGAACACCCGGGTGAGATGCTCCTACATTCTGGCCGTTCAGGATAAATTATTGTGAACTTTGGTGGACACCCAGCTATTAGGACAGGAATACACATGAGGCCTTGTCACCAAGGTGGCAGTTGAGCCAGCCATTTGGTCCATGTCTCGAAAGTTCCTCTGCCACGTCCAATCCGTGGACTCTCCCGGGTTCTGTGAACTAGGTGCTCGCAACAACATGATATTCTGATGCCAAACCTCTGCTTCAGTGATTCTCCCTTGGTTTCTACTTGCAGTTGTACAGGGGAGGCATCCATACGTGCTAACATGTACACTGACGTCAGGTTTCCTTTGTGAGTTTCACTGTGGAAGATGTAGCCTAGCAACAGGCCAGTTACATCACAAAGTGGTTGATGTTCAAGGAGGATCTTCGCCATAGGAACCCATTCACCCCATACCATACCCTCCAGTATGCTCGCCTCATAAAACACACTATATAAATCTTTCCCAATGGTCCCAGCACAAGAAAACTGCAGCACAGTCAACACATGCCAAAATAGCAAGAGAAGATAATAGAAACTTCATGATAATGAGAATTCAGATACAGCAAGATCTTGACACAATGAACGAAAATTATAATAATCGTCAAGCCACATTAGGTTTGTAATAACAAAAGTTATAATAATCCTCAAGCCACAGGAAGGTCCCAATGCATAAAGCCTTTAGGGGCGATAAAACACATGTATTAAAGCCACCAACAAAGGTAAATTCTTGTCCTTCAGGTAGGATGAATGCCTGAGGGAAGACCTTTGTAGGACTGTAGCAGGCACATGGTCCACTCTAGGTCTAGTATAACATAATTGTACGTTTTTCCCCATGTGGTTCACTGAAGGGTCTCTATGTATTGCTACTGGAGGTGCATGCACAGGCTATAATAATAAAACCACACTCCCCGGTAAGATGCTCCTACCTTCTGGACGTGCAGGATAGAAAAGTGTGATCTCTGGTGGCCACACAGCACTTATGACTGGATATACAGGAGTCCAGCTTCCAGGCCAAGTTCTTCAGGTGCCAGGAGAGCCAGACATCACCGGTCCATGTGTCAAAAGGTGTATGACCACATCCACTCAATGGAGTCTCCATGCTTCCGTGCTGTTGGTAGTGAAAGAAAGACGTTATTCTGGTTGCCAAACCTCGGCTTCAATTTTTCATCCTTGGTTTGAACTTGCAGCTGTATAGGGGAAGGGTCCATAGGTGTTAACATGCAAACTGACTGCAGGACTTCCTTTCTTGGTGCCCCTGTTGAAGCTGCAGCCTAGCAACAGGCCAGTTACATCACAGAGTGCTTGAAGTTCAGTGAGGATCCTGGCCATAGGAACCCTATCTTCCCCACACTACCCCCACTCCAATATTCTGGACCTGCAATCCCTACTCTCTAAATCTTCCACTGTGGTCCCAGGGTGGGAAAGCTATAGCAGTGTAACACATGCATCAGAGCAAGAGAAGATAACAGCAACGTAGAGATCATGAGAATTGAGATAGTGCAAGATTTTGAAACACGTAACAAAAATTAAAATAATACTCAAGCCAGATGAGTTTACTAATAACAAAGGTTACAGTAATCCTCAATCCATGGAAGTTTCCAATGCATAAAGACTTTAGGGGCGATAAGACACATGCTTTAAAGGCACCAACATAGGCAAATCATGTCCCTCAGGATGGATGCATGCATGAGAGTGGATCTGTGATAGGACCATAGCAGGCAGGCGGCTCCTTCAAGGTGTAGTGTACCATACTTTAAATTCTTTCCACGTTAGGTTCACCGAAGGCTTTATGTATCATGCTACTGGAGGTGCATGCAGAGGTCATAGTGATAAAACAGAACACCCGGGTGAGATGCTCCTACATTCTGCCCGTTCAGGATAAATTATTGTGAACTTTGGTGGACACCCAGCTATTAGGACAGGAATACACATGAGGCCTTGTCACCTAGGTGGCAGTTCAGCCAGCCATTTGGTCCATGTGTCAAAAGTTCCTTTGCCACGTCCAATCCGTGGACTCTCCCGGGTTCTGTGAAGTAGGCGCTCGCAACAACATGATATTCTGATGCCATACCACTGCTTCAGTGATTCTCCCTTGGTTTCTACTTGCAGTTGTACAGGGGAGGCATCCGTACGTGCTAACATGTACACTGACGTCAGGATTCCTTTGTGAGTTTCACTGTGGAAGATGTAGCCTAGCAACAGGCCAGTTACATCACAAAGTGGTTGATGTTCAAGGAGGATCTTCGCCATAGGAACCCATTCACCCCATACCATACCCTCCAGAATGCTCGCCTCATAAAACACACTATATAAATCTTTCCCAATGGTCCCAACACAAGAAAACTGCAGCACTGTCAACACATGCCAAAATAGCAAGAGAAGATAATAGAAACTTCATGATAATGAGAATTCAGATACAGCAAGATCTTGACACAATGAACGAAAATTATAATAATCGTCAAGCCACATTAGGTTTGTAATAACAAAAGTTATAATAATCCTCAAGCCACAGGAAGGTCCCAATGCATAAAGCCTTTAGGGGCGATAAAACACACGTTGTAAAGCCACCAACAAAGGTAAATTCTTGTCCTTCAGGTAGGATGAATGCATGAGGGAAGACCTGTGTAGGACTGTAGCAGGCACGTGGTCCCCTCTAGGTCTAGTTTACCATAATTGAACGTTTTTCCCCATGTGGATTACTGAACGGTCTCTATGTATTGCTACTGGAGGTGCATGCACAGGCTATAATAATAAAACCAAACTCCCCGGTAAGATGCTCCTACCTTCTGGACGTGCAGGATAGAAAAGTGTGATCTCTGGTGGCCACACAGCACTTATGACTGGATATACAGGAGTCCAGCTTCCAGGCCAAGTTCTTCAGGTGCCAGGAGAGCCAGACATCACCGGTCCATGTGTCAAAAGGTGTATGACCACATCCACTCAATGGAGTCTCCGTGCTTCCGTGCTGTTGGTGGTGAAAGAAAGACGTTATTCTGGTTGCCAAACCTCGGCTTCAATTTTTCATCCTTGGTTTGTACTTGCAGCTGTATAGGGGAAGGGTCCATAGGTGTTAACATGCAAACTGAGCGCAGGACTTCCTTTCTTGGTGCCCCTGTTGAAGCTGCAGCCTAGCAACAGGCCACTTACATCACAGAGTGCTTGAAGTTCAGTGAGGATCCTGGCCATAGGAACACCATCTTCCCCACACTACCCCCACTCCAATATTCTGGACCTGCAATCCCTACTCTCTAAATCTTCCACTGTGGTCCCAGGGTGGGAAAGCTATAGCAGTGCAACACATGCACCAGAGCAAGAGAAGATAACAGCAACGTAGAGATCATGAGAATTGAGACAGTGCAAGATTTCGAAACACGTAACAAAAATTAAAATAATACTCAAGCCAGATGAGTTTACTAATAACAAAGGTTACAGTAATCCTCAATCCATGGAAGTTCCCAATGCATAAAGACTTTAGGGGCGATAAGACACATGCTTTAAAGCCACCAACATACGCAAATCATGTCCCTCAGGATGAATGTATGCATGAGAGTGGATCTGTGATAGGACTATAGCAGGCAGGCGGCTCCTTCAAGGTGTAGTGTACCATACTTTAAATTCTTTCCACGTTAGGTTCACCGAAGGCTTTATGTATCATGCTACTGGAGGTGCATGCAGAGGTCATAGTGATAAAACAGAACACCCGGGTGAGATGCTCCTACATTCTGGCCGTTCAGGATAAACTATTGTGAGCTTTGGTGGACACCCAGCTATTAGGACAGGAATACACATGAGGCCTTGTCACCAAGGTGGCAGTTCAGCCAGCCATTTGGTCCATGTGTCGAAAGTTCCTTTGCCACGTCCAATCCGTGGACTCTCCCGGGTTCTGTGAAGTAGGCGCTCGCAACAACATGATATTTTGATGCCAAACCACTGCTTCAGTGATTCTCCCTTGGTTTCTACTTGCAGTTGTACAGGGGAGGCATCCGTACGTGCTAACATGTACACTGAAGTCAGGATTTCTTTGTGAGTTTCACTGTGGAAGATGTAGCCTAGCAACAGGCCAGTTACATCACAAAGTGGTTGATGTTCAAGGAGGATCTTCGCCATAGAAACCCATTCACCCCATACCATACCCTCCAGTATGCTCGCCTCATAAAACACACTATATAAATCTTTCCCAATGGTCCCAGCACAAGAAAACTGCAGCACTGTCAACACATGCCAAAATAGCAAGAGAAGATAATAGAAACTTCATGATAATGAGAATTCAGATACAGCAAGATCTTGACACAATGAACGAAAATTATAATAATCGTAAAGCCACGTTAGGTTTGTAATAACAAAAGTTATAATAATCCTCAAGCCAGAGGAAGGTCCCAATGCATAAAGCCTTTACGAGCGATAAAACACACGTTGTAAAGCCACCAACAAAGGTAAATTCTTGTCCTTCAGGTAGGATGAATGCATGAGGGAAGACCTGTGTAGGACTGTAGCAGGCACGTGGACCCCTCTAGGTCTACTTTACCATAATTGAACGTTTTTCCCCATGTGGTTTACTGAAGGGTCTCTATGTATTGCTACTGCAGGTGCATGCACAGGCTATAATAATAAAACCAAACTCCCCGGTAAGATGCTCCTACCTTCTAGACGTGCAGGATAGAAAAGTGTGATCTCTGGTGGCCACACAGCACTTATGACTGGATATACAGGAGTCCAGCTTCCAGGCCAAGTTCTTCAGGTGCCAGGAGAGCCAGACATCACCGGTCCATGTGTCAAAAGGTGTATGACCACATCCACTCAATGGAGTCTCCGTGCTTCCGTGCTGTTGGTGGTGAAAGAAAGACGTTATTCTGGTTGCCAAACCTCGGCTTCAATTTTTCATCCTTGGTTTGTACTTGCAGCTGTATAGGCGAAGGGGCCATAGGTGTTAACATGCAAACTGAGCGCAGGACTTCCTTTCTTGGTGCCCCTGTTGAAGCTGCAGCCTAGCAACAGGCCACTTACATCACAGAGTGCTTGAAGTTCAGTGAGGATCCTGGCCATAGGAACACCATCTTCCCCACACTACCCCCACTCCAATATTCTGGACCTGCAATCCCTACTCTCTAAATCTTCCACTGTGGTCCCAGGGTGGGAAAGCTATAGCAGTGTAACACATGCACCAGAGCAAGAGAAGATAACTGCAACGTAGAGATCATGAGAATTGAGATAGTGCAAGATTTTGAAACACGTAACAAAAATTAAAATAATACTCAAGCCAGATGAGTTTACTAATAACAAAGGTTACAGTAATCCTCAATCCATGGAAGTTCCCAATGCATAAAGACTTTAGGGGCGATAAGACACATGCTTTAAAGCCACCAACATAGGCAAATCTTGTCCCTCAGGTTGGATGCATGCATGAGAGTGGACCTGTGATAGGACTATAGCAGGCAGGCGGCTCCTTCAAGGTGTAGTGTACCATACTTTAAATTCTTTCCACGTTAGGTTCACCGAAGGCTTTATGTATCGTGCAATTGGAGGTGCATGCAGAGGTCATAGTGATAAAACAGAACACCCGGGTGAGATGCTCCTACATTCTGGCCGTTCAGTATAAACTATTGTGAACTTTGGTGGACACCCAGCTATTAGGACAGGAATACACGAGGCCTTGTCACCAAGGTGGCAGTTCAGCCAGCCATTTGGTCCATGTGTCGAAAGTTCCTCTGCCACGTCCAATCCGTGGACTCTCCCGGGTTCTGTGAAGTAGGCGCTCGCAACAACATGATATTCTGATGCCAAACCTCTGCTTCAGTGATTCTCCCTTGGTTTCTACTTGCAGTTGTACAGGGGAGGCATCCATACGTGCTAACATGTACAATGACGTCAGGTTTCCTTTGTGAGTTTCACTGTGGAAGATGTAGCCTAGCAACAGGCCAGTTACATCACAAAGTGGTTGATGTTCAAAGAGGATCTTCGCCATAGGAACCCATTCACAACATACCATACCCTCCAGTATGCTCGCCTCATAAAACACACTATATAAATCTTTCCCAATGGTCCCAGCACAAGAAAACTGCAGCACTGTCAACACATGACAAAATAGCAAGAGAAGATAATAGAAACTTCATGATAATGAGAATTCAGATACAGCAAGATCTTGACACAATGAACGAAAATTATAATAATCGTCAAGCCACGTTAGGTTTGTAATAACAAAAGTTATAATAATCCTCAAGCCAGAGGAAGGTCCCAATGCATAAAGCCTTTAGGGGCGATAAAACACATGTATTAAAGCCACCAACAAAGGTAAATTCTTGTCCTTCAGGTAGGATGAATGCATGAGGGAAGACCTTTGTAGGACTGTAGCAGGCACATGGTCCACTCTAGGTCTAGTATACCATAATTGTACGTTTTTCCCCATGTGGTTTACTGAAGGGTCTCTATGTATTGCTACTGGAGGTGCATGCACAGGCTATAATAATAAAACCAAACTCCCCGGTAAGATGCTCCTACCTTCTGGACATGCAGGATAGAAAAGTGTGATCTCTGGTGGCCACACAGCACTTATGACTGGATATACAGGAGTCCAGCTTCCAGGCCAAGTTCTTCAGGTGCCAGGAGAGCCGGACATCACCGGTCCATGTGTCAAAAGGTGTATGACCACATACACTCAATGGAGTCTCCGTGCTTCCGTGCTGTTGGTAGTGAAAGAAAGACGTTATTCTGGTTGCCAAACCTCGGCTTCAATTTTTCATCCTTGGTTTGTACTTGCAGCTGTATAGGGGAAGGGTCCATAGGTGTTAACATGCAAACTGAGCGCAGGACTGTCTTTCTTGGTGCCACTGTTGAAGCTGCAGCCTAGCAACAGGCCACTTACATCACAGAGTGCTTGAAGTTCAGTGAGGATCCTGGCCATAGGAACACCATCTTCCCCACACTACCCCCACTCCAATATTCTGGACCTGCAATCCCTACTCTCTAAATCTTCCACTGTGGTCCCAGGGTGGGAAAGCTATAGCAGTGCAACACATGCAGCAGAGCAAGAGAAGATAACAGCAACGTAGAGATCATGAGAATTGAGATAGTGCAAGATTTTGAAACACGTAACAAAAATTAAAATAATACTCAAGCCAGATGAGTTTACTAATAACAAAGGTTACAGTAATCCTCAATCCATGGAAGTTCCCAATGCATAAAGACTTTAGGGGCGATAAGACACATGCTTTAAAGCCACCAACATAGGCAAATCTTGTCCCTCAGGTTGGATGCATGCATGAGAGTGGACCTGTGATAGGACTATAGCAGGCAGGCGGCTCCTTCAAGGTGTAGTATACCATACTTTAAATTCTTTCCACGTTAGGTTCACCGAAGGCTTTATGTATCATGCTACTGGAGGTGCATGCAGAGGTCATAGTGATAAAACAGAACACCCGGGTGAGATGCTCCTATATTCTGGCCGTTCAGGATAAATTATTGTGAACTTTGGTGGACACCCAGCTATTAGGACAGGAATACACATGAGGCCTTGTCACCAAGGTGGCAGCTCAGCCAGCCATTTGGTCCATGTGTCGAAAGTTCCTCTGCCACGTCCAATCCGTGGACTCTCCCGGGTTCTGTGAAGGAGGCGCTCGCAACAACATGATATTCTGATGCCAAACCTCTGCTTCAGTGATTCTCCCTTGGTTTCTACTTGCAGTTGTACAGGGGAGGCATCCGTACGTGCTAACATGTACACTGACGTCAGGTTTCCTTTGTGAGTTTCACTGTGGAAGATGTAGGCTAGCAACAGGCCAGTTACATCACAAAGTGGTTGATGTTCAAGGAGGATCTTCGCCATAGGAAGCCATTCACCCCATACCATACCCTCCAGTATGCTCGCCTCATAAAACACACTATATAAATCTTTCCCAATGGTCCCAGCACAAGAAAACTGCAGCACTGTCAACACATGCCAAAATAGCAAGAGAAGATAATAGAAACTTCATGATAATGAGAATTCAGATACAGCAAGATCTTGACACAATGAACGAAAATTATAATAATCGTCAAGCCACATTAGGTTTGTAATAACAAAAGTTATAATAATCCTCAAGCCAGAGGAAGGTCCCAATGCATAATGCCTTTAGGGGCGATAAAACACATGTATTAAAGCCACCAACAAAGGTAAATTCTTGTCCTTCAGGTACGATGAATGCCTGAGGGAAGACCTTTGTAGGACTGTAGCAGGCACATGGTCCACTCTAGGTCTAGTATAACATAATTGTACGTTTTTCCCCATGTGGTTCACTGAAGGGTCTCTATGTATTGCTACTGGAGGTGCATGCACAGGCTATAATAATAAAACCACACTCCCCGGTAAGATGCTCCTACCTTCTGGACGTGCAGGATAGAAAAGTGTGATCTCTGGTGGCCACACAGCACTTATGACTGGATATACAGGAGTCCAGCTTCCAGGCCAAGTTCTTCAGGTGCCAGGAGAGCCAGACATCACGGGTCCATGTGTCAAAAGGTGTATGACCACATCCACTCAATGGAGTCTCCATGCTTCCGTGCTGTTGGTAGTGAAAGAAAGACGTTATTCTGGTTGCCAAACCTCGGCTTCAATTTTTCATCCTTGGTTTGAACTTGCAGCTGTATAGGGGAAGGGTCCATAGGTGTTAACATGCAAACTGAGTGCAGGACTTCCTTTCTTGGTGCCCCTGTTGAAGCTGCAGCCTAGCAACAGGCCACTTACATCACAGAGTGCTTGACATTCAGTGAGGATCCTGGCCATAGAAACCCTATCTTCCCCACACTACCCTCACTCCAATATTCTGGACCTGCAATCCCTACTCTCTAAATCTTCCACTGTGGTCCCAGGGTGGGAAAGCTATAGCAGTGTAACACATGCACCAGAGCAAGAGAAGATAACAGCAACGTAGAGATCATGAGAATTGAGATAGTGCAAGATTTTGAAACACGTAACAAAAATTAAAATAATACTCAAGCCAGATGAGTTTACTAATAACAAAGGTTACAGTAATCCTCAATCCATGGAAGTTCCCAATGCATAAAGACTTTAGGGGCGATAAGACACATGCTTTAAAGCCACCAACATAGGCAAATCTTGTCCCTCAGGTTGGATGCATGCATGAGAGTGGATCTGTGATAGGACTATAGCAGGCAGGCGGCTCCTTCAAGGTGTAGTGTACCATACTTTAAATTCTTTCCACGTTAGGTTCACCGAAGGCTTTATGTATCGTGCTACTGGAGGTGCATGCAGAGGTCATAGTGATAAAACAGAACACCCGGGTGAGATGCTCCTACATTCTGGCCGTTCAGGATAAACTATTGTGAACTTTGGTGGACACCCAGCTATTAGGACAGGAATACACGAGGCCTTGTCACCAAGGTGGCAGTTCAGCCAGCCATTTGGTCCATGTGTCGAAAGTTCCTCTGCCACGTCCAATCCGTGGACTCTCCCGGGTTCTGTGAAGTAGGCGCTCGCAACAACATGATATTCTGATGCCAAACCTCTGCTTCAGTGATTCTCCCTTGGTTTCTACTTGCAGTTGTACAGGGGAGGCATCCGTACGTGCTAACATGTACACTGACGTCAGGTTTCCTTTGTGAGTTTCACTGTGGAAGATGTAGCCTAGCAACAGGCCAGTTACATCACAAAGTGGTTGATGTTCAAGGAGGATCTTCGCCATAGGAACCCATTCACCCCATACCATACCCTCCAGTATGCTCGCCTCATAAAACACACTATATAAATCTTTCCCAATGGTCCCAGCACAAGAAAACTGCAGCACTGTCAACACATGCCAAAATAGCAAGAGAAGATAATAGAAACTTCATGATAATGAGAATTCAGATACAGCAAGATCTTGACACAATGAACGAAAATTATAATAATCGTCAAGCCACGTTAGGTTTGTAATAACAAAAGTTATAATAATCCTCAAGCCAGAGGAAGGTCCCAATGCATAAAGCCTTTACGAGCGATAAAACACACGTTGTAAAGCCACCAACAAAGGTAAATTCTTGTCCTTCTGGTAGGATGAATGCATGAGGGAAGACCTGTGTAGGACTGTAGCAGGCACGTGGACCCCTCTAGGTCTAGTTTACCATAATTGAACGTTTTTCCCCATGTGGTTTACTGAAGGGTCTCTATGTATTGCTACTGCAGGTGCATGCACAGGCTATAATAATAAAACCAAACTCCCCGGTAAGATGCTCCTACCTTCTAGATGTGCAGGATAGAAAAGTGTGATCTCTGGTGGCCACACAGCACTTATGACTGGATATACAGGAGTCCAGCTTCCAGGCCAAGTTCTTCAGGTGCCAGGAGAGCCAGACATCACCGGTCCATGTGTCAAAAGGTGTATGACCACATCCACTCAATGGAGTCTCCGTGCTTCCGTGCTGTTGGTGGTGAAAGAAAGACATTATTCTGGTTGCCAAACCTCGGCTTCAATTTTTCATCCTTGGTTTGTACTTGCAGCTGTATAGGGGAAGGGGCCATAGGTGTTAACATGCAAACTGAGCGCAGGACTTCCTTTCTTGGTGCCCCTGTTGAAGCTGCAGCCTAGCAACAGGCCACTTACATCACAGAGTGCTTGAAGTTCAGTGAGGATCCTGGCCATAGGAACACCATCTTCCCCACACTACCCCCACTCCAATATTCTGGACCTGCAATCCCTACTCTCTAAATCTTCCACTGTGGTCCCAGGGTGGGAAAGCTATAGCAGTGCAACACATGCAGCAGAGCAAGAGAAGATAACAGCAACGTAGAGATCATGAGAATTGAGATAGTGCAAGATTTTGAAACACGTAACAAAAATTAAAATAATACTCAAGCCAGATGAGTTTACTAATAACAAAGGTTACAGTAATCCTCAATCCATGGAAGTTCCCAATGCATAAAGACTTTAGGGGCGATAAGACACATGCTTTAAAGACACCAACATAGGCAAATCTTGTCCCTCAGGATGGATGCATGCATGAGAGTGGATCTGTGATAGGACTATAGCAGGCAGGCGGCTCCTTCAAGGTGTAGTGTACCATACTTTAAATTCTTTCCACGTTAGGTTCACCGAAGGCTTTATGTATCATGCTACTGGAGGTGCATGCAGAGGTCATAGTGATAAAACAGAACACCCGGGTGCGATGCTCCTATATTCTGGCCGTTCAGGATAAATTATTGTGAACTTTGGTGGACACCCAGCTATTAGGACAGGAATACACATGAGGCCTTGTCACCAAGGTGGCAGCTCAGCCAGCCATTTGGTCCATGTGTCGAAAGTTCCTCTGCCACGTCCAATCCGTGGACTCTCCCGGGTTCTGTGAAGGAGGCGCTCGCAACAACATGATATTCTGATGCCAAACCTCTGCTTCAGTGATTCTCCCTTGGTTTCTACTTGCAGTTGTACAGGGGAGGCATCCGTACGTGCTAACATGTACACTGACGTCAGGTTTCCTTTGTGAGTTTCACTGTGGAAGATGTAGGCTAGCAACAGGCCAGTTACATCACAAAGTGGTTGATGTTCAAGGAGGATCTTCGCCATAGGAAGCCATTCACCCCATACCATACCCTCCAGTATGCTCGCCTCATAAAACACACTATATAAATCTTTCCCAATGGTCCCAGCACAAGAAAACTGCAGCACTGTCAACACATGCCAAAATAGCAAGAGAAGATAATAGAAACTTCATGATAATGAGAATTCAGATACAGCAAGATCTTGACACAATGAACGAAAATTATAATAATCGTCAAGCCACATTAGGTTTGTAATAACAAAAGTTATAATAATCCTCAAGCCAGAGGAAGGTCCCAATGCATAATGCCTTTAGGGGCGATAAAACACATGTATTAAAGCCACCAACAAAGGTAAATTCTTGTCCTTCAGGTACGATGAATGCCTGAGGGAAGACCTTTGTAGGACTGTAGCAGGCACATGGTCCACTCTAGGTCTAGTATAACATAATTGTACGTTTTTCCCCATGTGGTTCACTGAAGGGTCTCTATGTATTGCTACTGGAGGTGCATGCACAGGCTATAATAATAAAACCACACTCCCCGGTAAGATGCTCCTACCTTCTGGACGTGCAGGATAGAAAAGTGTGATCTCTGGTGGCCACACAGCACTTATGACTGGATATACAGGAGTCCAGCTTCCAGGCCAAGTTCTTCAGGTGCCAGGAGAGCCAGACATCACGGGTCCATGTGTCAAAAGGTGTATGACCACATCCACTCAATGGAGTCTCCATGCTTCCGTGCTGTTGGTAGTGAAAGAAAGACGTTATTCTGGTTGCCAAACCTCGGCTTCAATTTTTCATCCTTGGTTTGAACTTGCAGCTGTATAGGGGAAGGGTCCATAGGTGTTAACATGCAAACTGAGTGCAGGACTTCCTTTCTTGGTGCCCCTGTTGAAGCTGCAGCCTAGCAACAGGCCACTTACATCACAGAGTGCTTGACATTCAGTGAGGATCCTGGCCATAGAAACCCTATCTTCCCCACACTACCCTCACTCCAATATTCTGGACCTGCAATCCCTACTCTCTAAATCTTCCACTGTGGTCCCAGGGTGGGAAAGCTATAGCAGTGTAACACATGCACCAGAGCAAGAGAAGATAACAGCAACGTAGAGATCATGAGAATTGAGATAGTGCAAGATTTTGAAACACGTAACAAAAATTAAAATAATACTCAAGCCAGATGAGTTTACTAATAACAAAGGTTACAGTAATCCTCAATCCATGGAAGTTCCCAATGCATAAAGACTTTAGGGGCGATAAGACACATGCTTTAAAGCCACCAACATAGGCAAATCTTGTCCCTCAGGTTGGATGCATGCATGAGAGTGGATCTGTGATAGGACTATAGCAGGCAGGCGGCTCCTTCAAGGTGTAGTGTACCATACTTTAAATTCTTTCCACGTTAGGTTCACCGAAGGCTTTATGTATCGTGCTACTGGAGGTGCATGCAGAGGTCATAGTGATAAAACAGAACACCCGGGTGAGATGCTCCTACATTCTGGCCGTTCAGGATAAACTATTGTGAACTTTGGTGGACACCCAGCTATTAGGACAGGAATACACGAGGCCTTGTCACCAAGGTGGCAGTTCAGCCAGCCATTTGGTCCATGTGTCGAAAGTTCCTCTGCCACGTCCAATCCGTGGACTCTCCCGGGTTCTGTGAAGTAGGCGCTCGCAACAACATGATATTCTGATGCCAAACCTCTGCTTCAGTGATTCTCCCTTGGTTTCTACTTGCAGTTGTACAGGGGAGGCATCCGTACGTGCTAACATGTACACTGACGTCAGGTTTCCTTTGTGAGTTTCACTGTGGAAGATGTAGCCTAGCAACAGGCCAGTTACATCACAAAGTGGATGATGTTCAAGGAGGATCTTCGCCATAGGAACCCATTCACCCCATACCATACCCTCCAGTATGCTCGCCTCATAAAACACACTATATAAATCTTTCCCAATGGTCCCAGCACAAGAAAACTGCAGCACTGTCAACACATGCCAAAATAGCAAGAGAAGATAATAGAAACTTCATGATAATGAGAATTCAGATACAGCAAGATCTTGACACAATGAACGAAAATTATAATAATCGTCAAGCCACGTTAGGTTTGTAATAACAAAAGTTATAATAATCCTCAAGCCAGAGGAAGGTCCCAATGCATAAAGCCTTTACGAGCGATAAAACACACGTTGTAAAGCCACCAACAAAGGTAAATTCTTGTCCTTCTGGTAGGATGAATGCATGAGGGAAGACCTGTGTAGGACTGTAGCAGGCACGTGGTCCCCTCTAGGTCTAGTTTACCATAATTGAACGTTTTTCCCCATGTGGTTTACTGAAGGGTCTCTATGTATTGCTACTGCAGGTGCATGCACAGGCTATAATAATAAAACCAAACTCCCCGGTAAGATGCTCCTACCTTCTAGATGTGCAGGATAGAAAAGTGTGATCTCTGGTGGCCACACAGCACTTATGACTGGATATACAGGAGTCCAGCTTCCAGGCCAAGTTCTTCAGGTGCCAGGAGAGCCAGACATCACCGGTCCATGTGTCAAAAGGTGTATGACCACATCCACTCAATGGAGTCTCCGTGCTTCCGTGCTGTTGGTGGTGAAAGAAAGACATTATTCTGGTTGCCAAACCTCGGCTTCAATTTTTCATCCTTGGTTTGTACTTGCAGCTGTATAGGGGAAGGGGCCATAGGTGTTAATATGCAAACTGAGCTCAGGACTTCCTTTCTTGGTGCCCCTGTTGAAGCTGCAGCCTAGCAACAGGCCACTTACATCACAGAGTGCTTGAAGTTCAGTGAGGATCCTGGCCATAGGAACACCATCTTCCCCACACTACCCCCACTCCAATATTCTGGACCTGCAATCCCTACTCTCTAAATCTTCCACTGTGGTCCCAGTGTGGGAAAGCTATAGCAGTGTAACACATGCACCAGAGCAAGAGAAGATAACAGCAACGTAGAGATCATGAGAATTGAGATAGTGCAAGATTTTGAAACACGTATCAAAAATTAAAATAATACTCAAGCCAGATGAGTTTACTAATAACAAAGGTTACAGTAATCCTCAATCCATGGAAGTTCCAAATGCATAAAGACTTTAGGGGCGATAAGACACATGCTTTAAAGCCACCAACATAGGCAAATCTTGTCCCTCAGGTTGGATGCATGCATGAGAGTGGACCTGTGATAGGACTATAGCAGGCAGGCGGCTCCTTCAAGGTGTAGTGTACCATACTTTAAATTCTTTCCACGTTAGGTTCACCGAAGGCTTTATGTATCGTGCTACTGGAGGTGCATGCAGAGGTCATAGTGATAAAACAGAACACCCGGGTGAGATGCTCCTACATTCTGGCCGTTCAGGATAAATTATTGTGAACTTTGGTGGACACCCAGCTATTAGGATAGGAATACACATGAGGCCTTGTCACCAAGGTGGCAGTTCAGCCAGCCATTTGGTCCATGTGTCGAAAGTTCCTCTGCCACGTCCAATCCGTGGACTCTCCCGGGTTCTGTGAAGTAGGCGCTCGCAACAACATGATATTCTGATGCCAAACCTCTGCTTCAGTGATTCTCCCTTGGTTTCTACTTGCAGTTGTACAGGGGAGGCATCCGTACGTGCTAACATGTACACTGACGTCAGGTTTCCTTTGTGAGTTTCACTGTGGAAGATGTAGCCTAGCAACAGGCCAGTTACATCACAAAGTGGTTGATGTTCAAAGAGGATCTTCGCCATAGGAACCCATTCACAACATACCATACCCTCCAGTATGCTCGCCTCATAAAACACACTATATAAATCTTTCCCAATGGTCCCAGCACAAGAAAACTGCAGCACTGTCAACACATGACAAAATAGCAAGAGAAGATAATAGAAACTTCATGATAATGAGAATTCAGATACAGCAAGATCTTGACACAATGAACGAAAATTATAATAATCGTCAAGCCACATTAGGTTTATAATAACAAAAGTTATAATAATCCTCAAGCCAGAGGAAGGTCCCAATGCATAAAGCCTTTAGGGGCAATAAAACACACGTTGTAAAGGCACCAACAAAGGTAAATTCTTGTCCTTCAGTTAGGATGAATGCATGAGGGAAGACCTGTGTAGGACTGTAGCAGGCACGTGGTCCCCTCTAGGTCTAGTTTACCATATTTGAACGTTTTTCCCCATGTGGTTTACTGAAGGGTCTCTATGTATTGCTACTGGAGGTGCATGCACACGGTATAATAATAAAACCAAACTCCCCGGTAAGATGCTCCTACCTTCTGGACGTGCAGGATAGAAAAGTGTGATCTCTGGTGGCCACACAGCACTTATGACTGGATATACAGGAGTCCAGCTTCCAGGCCAAGTTCTTCAGGTGCCAGGAGAGCCAGACATCACCGGTCCATGTGTCAAAAGGTGTATGACCACATCCACTCAATGGAGTCTCCATGCTTCCGTGCTGTTGTTAGTGAAAGAAAGACGTTATTCTGGTTGCCAAACCTCGGCTTCAATTTTTCATCCTTGGTTTGTACTTGCAGCTGTATAGGGGAAGGGTCCATAGGTGTTAACATGCAAACTGAGCGCAGGACTTTCTTTCTTGGTGCCCCTGTTGAAGCTGCAGCCTAGCAACAGGCCAGTTACATCACAGAGTGCTTGAAATTCAGTGAGGATCCTGGCCATAGGAACACCATCTTCCCCACACTACCCCCACTCCAATATTCTGGACCTGCAATCCCTACTCTCTAAATCTTCCACTGTGGTCCCACGGTGGTAAAGCTATAGCAGTGTAACACATGCAGCAGAGAAAGAGAAGATAACAGCAACGTAGAGATCATGAGAATTGAGATAGTGCAAGATTTTGAAACACGTAACAAAAATTAAAATAATACTCAAGCCAGATGAGTTTACTAATAACAAAGGTTACAGTAATCCTCAATCCATGGAAGTTCCCAATGCATAAAGACTTTAGGGGCGATAAGACACATGCTTTAAAGCCACCAACATAGGCAAATCTTGTCCCTCAGGTTGGATGCATGCATGAGAGTGGATCTGTGATAGGACTATAGCAGGCAGGCGGCTCCTTCAAGGTGTAGTGTACCATACTTTAAATTCTTTCCACATTAGGTTCTCCGAAGGCTTTATGTATTGTGCTACTGGAGGTGCATGCAGAGGTCATAGTGATAAAACAGAACACCCGCGTGAGATGCTCCTACATTCTAGCCGTTCAGGATAAATTATTGTGAACTTTGGTAGACACCCAGCTATTAGGACAGGAATACACATGAGGCCTTGTCACCAAGGTGGCAGTTCAGCCAGCCATTTGGTCCATGTGTCGAAAGTTCCTCTGCCAAGTCCAATCCGTGGACTCTCCCGGGTTCTGTGAAGTAGGCGCTCGCAACAACATGATATTCTGATGCCAAACCTCTGCTTCAGTGATTCTCCCTTGGTTTCTACTTGCAGTTGTACAGGGTAGGCATCCATACGTGCTAACATGTACACTGACGTCAGGTTTCCTTTGTGAGTTTCACTGTGGAAGATGTAGCCTAGCAACAGGCCAGTTACATCACAAAGTGGTTGATGTTCAAAGAGGATCTTCGCCATAGGAACCCATTCACCCCATACCATACCCTCCAGTATGCTCGCCTCATAAAACACACTATATAAATCTTTCCCAATGGACCCAGCACAAGAAAACTGCAGCACTGTCAACACATGCCAAAATAGCAAGAGAAGATAATAGAAACTTCATGATAATGAGAATTCAGATACAGCAAGATCTTGACACAATGAATGAAAATTATAATAATCGTCAAGCCACATTAGGTTTGTAATAACAAAAGTTATAATAATCCTCAAGCCAGAGGAAGGTCCCAATGCATAAAGCCTTTAGGGGCGATAAAACACATGTATTAAAGCCACCAACAAAGGTAAATTCTTGTCCTTCAGGTAGGATGAATGCATGAGGGAAGACCTTTGTAGGACTGTAGCAGGCACATGGTCCACTCTAGGTCTAGTATACCATAATTGTACGTTTTTCCCCATGTGGTTTACTGAAGGGTCTCTATGTATTGCTACTGGAGGTGCATGCACAGGCTATAATAATAAAACCAAACTCCCCGGTAAGATGCTCCTACCTTCTGGACATGCAGGATAGAAAAGTGTGATCTCTGGTGGCCACACAGCACTTATGACTGGATATACAGGAGTCCAGCTTCCAGGCCAAGTTCTTCAGGTGAAAGGAGAGCCGGACATCACCGGTCCATGTGTCAAAAGGTGTATGACCACATACACTCAATGGAGTCTCCGTGCTTCCGTGCTGTTGGTAGTGAAAGAAAGACGTTATTCTGGTTGCCAAACCTCGGATTCAATTTTTCATCCTTGGTTTGTACTTGCAGCTGTATAGGGGAAGGGTCCATAGGTGTTAACATGCAAACTGAGCGCAGGACTGTCTTTCTTGGTGCCACTGTTGAAGCTGCAGCCTAGCAACAGGCCACTTACATCACAGAGTGCTTGAAGTTCAGTGAGGATCCTGGCCATAGGAACACCATCTTCCCCACACTACCCCCACTCCAATATTCTGGACCTGCAATCCCTACTCTCTAAATCTTCCACTGTGGTCCCAGGGTGGGAAAGCTATAGAAGTGTAACACATGCACCAGAGCAAGAGAAGATAACAGCAACGTAGAGATCATGAGAATTGAGATAGTGCAAGATTTTGAAACACGTAACAAAAATTAAAATAATACTCAAGCCAGATGAGTTTACTAATAACAAAGGTTACAGTAATCCTCAATCCATGGAAGTTCCCAATGCATAAAGACTTTAGGGGCGATAAGACACATGCTTTAAAGCCACCAACATAGGCAAATCTTGTCCCTCAGGTTGGATGCATGCATGAGAGTGGACCTGTGATAGGACTATAGCAGGCAGGCGGCTCCTTCAAGGTGTAGTGTACCATACTTTAAATTCTTTCCACGTTAGGTTCACCGAAGGCTTTATGTATCGTGCAATTGGAGGTGCATGCAGAGGTCATAGTGATAAAACAGAACACCCGGGTGAGATGCTCCTACATTCTGGCCGTTCAGGATAAACTATTGTGAACTTTGGTGGACACCCAGCTATTAGGACAGGAATACACGAGGCCTTGTCACCAAGGTGGCAGTTCAGCCAGCCATTTGGTCCATGTGTCGAAAGTTCCTCTGCCACGTCCAATCTGTGGACTCTCCCGGGTTCTGTGAAGTAGGCGCTCGCAACAACATGATATTCTGATGCCAAACCTCTGCTTCAGTGATTCTCCCTTGGTTTCTACTTGCAGTTGTACAGGGGAGGCATCCATACGTGCTAACATGTACAATGACGTCAAGTTTCCTTTGTGAGTTTCACTGTGGAAGATGTAGCCTAGCAACAGGCCAGTTACATCACAAAGTGGTTGATGTTCAAAGAGGATCTTCGCCATAGGAACCCATTCACAACATACCATACCCTCCAGTATGCTCGCCTCATAAAACACACTATATAAATCTTTCCCAATGGTCCCAGCACAAGAAAACTGCAGCACTGTCAACACATGCCAAAATAGCAAGAGAAGATAATAGAAACTTCATGATAATGAGAATTCAGATACAGCAAGATCTTGACACAATGAACGAAAATTATAATAATCGTCAAGCCACATTAGGTTTGTAATAACAAAAGTTATAATAATCCTCAAGCCAGAGGAAGGTCCCAATGCATAATGCCTTTAGGGGCGATAAAACACATGTATTAAAGCCACCAACAAAGGTAAATTCTTGTCCTTCAGGTACGATGAATGCCTGAGGGAAGACCTTTGTAGGACTGTAGCAGGCACATGGTCCACTCTAGGTCTAGTATAACATAATTGTACGTTTTTCCCCATGTGGTTCACTGAAGGGTCTCTATGTATTGCTACTGGAGGTGCATGCACAGGCTATAATAATAAAACCACACTCCCCGGTAAGATGCTCCTACCTTCTGGACGTGCAGGATAGAAAAGTGTGATCTCTGGTGGCCACACAGCACTTATGACTGGATATACAGGAGTCCAGCTTCCAGGCCAAGTTCTTCAGGTGCCAGGAGAGCCAGACATCACGGGTCCATGTGTCAAAAGGTGTATGACCACATCCACTCAATGGAGTCTCCATGCTTCCGTGCTGTTGGTAGTGAAAGAAAGACGTTATTCTGGTTGCCAAACCTCGGCTTCAATTTTTCATCCTTGGTTTGAACTTGCAGCTGTATAGGGGAAGGGTCCATAGGTGTTAACATGCAAACTGAGTGCAGGACTTCCTTTCTTGGTGCCCCTGTTGAAGCTGCAGCCTAGCAACAGGCCACTTACATCACAGAGTGCTTGACATTCAGTGAGGATCCTGGCCATAGAAACCCTATCTTCCCCACACTACCCTCACTCCAATATTCTGGACCTGCAATCCCTACTCTCTAAATCTTCCACTGTGGTCCCAGGGTGGGAAAGCTATAGCAGTGTAACACATGCACCAGAGCAAGAGAAGATAACAGCAACGTAGAGATCATGAGAATTGAGATAGTGCAAGATTTTGAAACACGTAACAAAAATTAAAATAATACTCAAGCCAGATGAGTTTACTAATAACAAAGGTTACAGTAATCCTCAATCCATGGAAGTTCCCAATGCATAAAGACTTTAGGGGCGATAAGACACATGCTTTAAAGCCACCAACATAGGCAAATCTTGTCCCTCAGGTTGGATGCATGCATGAGAGTGGATCTGTGATAGGACTATAGCAGGCAGGCGGCTCCTTCAAGGTGTAGTGTACCATACTTTAAATTCTTTCCACGTTAGGTTCACCGAAGGCTTTATGTATCGTGCTACTGGAGGTGCATGCAGAGGTCATAGTGATAAAACAGAACACCCGGGTGAGATGCTCCTACATTCTGGCCGTTCAGGATAAACTATTGTGAACTTTGGTGGACACCCAGCTATTAGGACAGGAATACACGAGGCCTTGTCACCAAGGTGGCAGTTCAGCCAGCCATTTGGTCCATGTGTCGAAAGTTCCTCTGCCACGTCCAATCCGTGGACTCTCCCGGGTTCTGTGAAGTAGGCGCTCGCAACAACATGATATTCTGATGCCAAACCTCTGCTTCAGTGATTCTCCCTTGGTTTCTACTTGCAGTTGTACAGGGGAGGCATCCGTACGTGCTAACATGTACACTGACGTCAGGTTTCCTTTGTGAGTTTCACTGTGGAAGATGTAGCCTAGCAACAGGCCAGTTACATCACAAAGTGGTTGATGTTCAAGGAGGATCTTCGCCATAGGAACCCATTCACCCCATACCATACCCTCCAGTATGCTCGCCTCATAAAACACACTATATAAATCTTTCCCAATGGTCCCAGCACAAGAAAACTGCAGCACTGTCAACACATGCCAAAATAGCAAGAGAAGATAATAGAAACTTCATGATAATGAGAATTCAGATACAGCAAGATCTTGACACAATGAACGAAAATTATAATAATCGTCAAGCCACGTTAGGTTTGTAATAACAAAAGTTATAATAATCCTCAAGCCAGAGGAAGGTCCCAATGCATAAAGCCTTTACGAGCGATAAAACACACGTTGTAAAGCCACCAACAAAGGTAAATTCTTGTCCTTCTGGTAGGATGAATGCATGAGGGAAGACCTGTGTAGGACTGTAGCAGGCACGTGGACCCCTCTAGGTCTAGTTTACCATAATTGAACGTTTTTCCCCATGTGGTTTACTGAAGGGTCTCTATGTATTGCTACTGCAGGTGCATGCACAGGCTATAATAATAAAACCAAACTCCCCGGTAAGATGCTCCTACCTTCTAGATGTGCAGGATAGAAAAGTGTGATCTCTGGTGGCCACACAGCACTTATGACTGGATATACAGGAGTCCAGCTTCCAGGCCAAGTTCTTCAGGTGCCAGGAGAGCCAGACATCACCGGTCCATGTGTCAAAAGGTGTATGACCACATCCACTCAATGGAGTCTCCGTGCTTCCGTGCTGTTGGTGGTGAAAGAAAGACATTATTCTGGTTGCCAAACCTCGGCTTCAATTTTTCATCCTTGGTTTGTACTTGCAGCTGTATAGGGGAAGGGGCCATAGGTGTTAACATGCAAACTGAGCGCAGGACTTCCTTTCTTGGTGCCCCTGTTGAAGCTGCAGCCTAGCAACAGGCCACTTACATCACAGAGTGCTTGAAGTTCAGTGAGGATCCTGGCCATAGGAACACCATCTTCCCCACACTACCCCCACTCCAATATTCTGGACCTGCAATCCCTACTCTCTAAATCTTCCACTGTGGTCCCAGGGTGGGAAAGCTATAGCAGTGCAACACATGCAGCAGAGCAAGAGAAGATAACAGCAACGTAGAGATCATGAGAATTGAGATAGTGCAAGATTTTGAAACACGTAACAAAAATTAAAATAATACTCAAGCCAGATGAGTTTACTAATAACAAAGGTTACAGTAATCCTCAATCCATGGAAGTTCCCAATGCATAAAGACTTTAGGGGCGATAAGACACATGCTTTAAAGACACCAACATAGGCAAATCTTGTCCCTCAGGATGGATGCATGCATGAGAGTGGATCTGTGATAGGACTATAGCAGGCAGGCGGCTCCTTCAAGGTGTAGTGTACCATACTTTAAATTCTTTCCACGTTAGGTTCACCGAAGGCTTTATGTATCATGCTACTGGAGGTGCATGCAGAGGTCATAGTGATAAAACAGAACACCCGGGTGAGATGCTCCTATATTCTGGCCGTTCAGGATAAATTATTGTGAACTTTGGTGGACACCCAGCTATTAGGACAGGAATACACATGAGGCCTTGTCACCAAGGTGGCAGCTCAGCCAGCCATTTGGTCCATGTGTCGAAAGTTCCTCTGCCACGTCCAATCCGTGGACTCTCCCGGGTTCTGTAAAGGAGGCGCTCGCAACAACATGATATTCTGATGCCAAACCTCTGCTTCAGTGATTCTCCCTTGGTTTCTACTTGCAGTTGTACAGGGGAGGCATCCGTACGTGCTAACATGTACACTGACGTCAGGTTTCCTTTGTGAGTTTCACTGTGGAAGATGTAGGCTAGCAACAGGCCAGTTACATCACAAAGTGGTTGATGTTCAAGGAGGATCTTCGCCATAGGAAGCCATTCACCCCATACCATACCCTCCAGTATGCTCGCCTCATAAAACACACTATATAAATCTTTCCCAATGGTCCCAGCACAAGAAAACTGCAGCACTGTCAACACATGCCAAAATAGCAAGAGAAGATAATAGAAACTTCATGATAATGAGAATTCAGATACAGCAAGATCTTGACACAATGAACGAAAATTATAATAATCGTCAAGCCACATTAGGTTTGTAATAACAAAAGTTATAATAATCCTCAAGCCAGAGGAAGGTCCCAATGCATAATGCCTTTAGGGGCGATAAAACACATGTATTAAAGCCACCAACAAAGGTAAATTCTTGTCCTTCAGGTACGATGAATGCCTGAGGGAAGACCTTTGTAGGACTGTAGCAGGCACATGGTCCACTCTAGGTCTAGTATAACATAATTGTACGTTTTTCCCCATGTGGTTCACTGAAGGGTCTCTATGTATTGCTACTGGAGGTGCATGCACAGGCTATAATAATAAAACCACACTCCCCGGTAAGATGCTCCTACCTTCTGGACGTGCAGGATAGAAAAGTGTGATCTCTGGTGGCCACACAGCACTTATGACTGGATATACAGGAGTCCAGCTTCCAGGCCAAGTTCTTCAGGTGCCAGGAGAGCCAGACATCACGGGTCCATGTGTCAAAAGGTGTATGACCACATCCACTCAATGGAGTCTCCATGCTTCCGTGCTGTTGGTAGTGAAAGAAAGACGTTATTCTGGTTGCCAAACCTCGGCTTCAATTTTTCATCCTTGGTTTGAACTTGCAGCTGTATAGGGGAAGGGTCCATAGGTGTTAACATGCAAACTGAGTGCAGGACTTCCTTTCTTGGTGCCCCTGTTGAAGCTGCAGCCTAGCAACAGGCCACTTACATCACAGAGTGCTTGACATTCAGTGAGGATCCTGGCCATAGAAACCCTATCTTCCCCACACTACCCTCACTCCAATATTCTGGACCTGCAATCCCTACTCTCTAAATCTTCCACTGTGGTCCCAGGGTGGGAAAGCTATAGCAGTGTAACACATGCACCAGAGCAAGAGAAGATAACAGCAACGTAGAGATCATGAGAATTGAGATAGTGCAAGATTTTGAAACACGTAACAAAAATTAAAATAATACTCAAGCCAGATGAGTTTACTAATAACAAAGGTTACAGTAATCCTCAATCCATGGAAGTTCCCAATGCATAAAGACTTTAGGGGCGATAAGACACATGCTTTAAAGCCACCAACATAGGCAAATCTTGTCCCTCAGGTTGGATGCATGCATGAGAGTGGATCTGTGATAGGACTATAGCAGGCAGGCGGCTCCTTCAAGGTGTAGTGTACCATACTTTAAATTCTTTCCACGTTAGGTTCACCGAAGGCTTTATGTATCGTGCTACTGGAGGTGCATGCAGAGGTCATAGTGATAAAACAGAACACCCGGGTGAGATGCTCCTACATTCTGGCCGTTCAGGATAAACTATTGTGAACTTTGGTGGACACCCAGCTATTAGGACAGGAATACACGAGGCCTTGTCACCAAGGTGGCAGTTCAGCCAGCCATTTGGTCCATGTGTCGAAAGTTCCTCTGCCACGTCCAATCCGTGGACTCTCCCGGGTTCTGTGAAGTAGGCGCTCGCAACAACATGATATTCTGATGCCAAACCTCTGCTTCAGTGATTCTCCCTTGGTTTCTACTTGCAGTTGTACAGGGGAGGCATCCGTACGTGCTAACATGTACACTGACGTCAGGTTTCCTTTGTGAGTTTCACTGTGGAAGATGTAGCCTAGCAACAGGCCAGTTACATCACAAAGTGGTTGATGTTCAAGGAGGATCTTCGCCATAGGAACCCATTCACCCCATACCATACCCTCCAGTATGCTCGCCTCATAAAACACACTATATAAATCTTTCCCAATGGTCCCAGCACAAGAAAACTGCAGCACTGTCAACACATGCCAAAATAGCAAGAGAAGATAATAGAAACTTCATGATAATGAGAATTCAGATACAGCAAGATCTTGACACAATGAACGAAAATTATAATAATCGTCAAGCCACGTTAGGTTTGTAATAACAAAAGTTATAATAATCCTCAAGCCAGAGGAAGGTCCCAATGCATAAAGCCTTTAGGGGCGATAAAACACATGTATTAAAGCCACCAACAAAGGTAAATTCTTGTCCTTCAGGTAGGATGAATGCATGAGGGAAGACCTTTGTAGGACTGTAGCAGGCACATGGTCCACTCTAGGTCTAGTATACCATAATTGTACGTTTTTCCCCATGTGGTTTACTGAAGGGTCTCTATGTATTGCTACTGCAGGTGCATGCACAGGCTATAATAATAAAACCAAACTCCCCGGTAAGATGCTCCTACCTTCTAGATGTGCAGGATAGAAAAGTGTGATCTCTGGTGGCCACACAGCACTTATGACTGGATATACAGGAGTCCAGCTTCCAGGCCAAGTTCTTCAGGTGCCAGGAGAGCCAGACATCACCGGTCCATGTGTCAAAAGGTGTATGACCACATCCACTCAATGGAGTCTCCGTGCTTCCGTGCTGTTGGTGGTGAAAGAAAGACATTATTCTGGTTGCCAAACCTCGGCTTCAATTTTTCATCCTTGGTTTGTACTTGCAGCTGTATAGGGGAAGGGGCCATAGGTGTTAACATGCAAACTGAGCGCAGGACTTCCTTTCTTGGTGCCCCTGTTGAAGCTGCAGCCTAGCAACAGGCCACTTACATCACAGAGTGCTTGAAGTTCAGTGAGGATCCTGGCCATAGGAACACCATCTTCCCCACACTACCCCCACTCCAATATTCTGGACCTGCAATCCCTACTCTCTAAATCTTCCACTGTGGTCCCAGGGTGGGAAAGCTATAGCAGTGCAACACATGCAGCAGAGCAAGAGAAGATAACAGCAACGTAGAGATCATGAGAATTGAGATAGTGCAAGATTTTGAAACACGTAACAAAAATTAAAATAATACTCAAGCCAGATGAGTTTACTAATAACAAAGGTTACAGTAATCCTCAATCCATGGAAGTTCCCAATGCATAAAGACTTTAGGGGCGATAAGACACATGCTTTAAAGGCACCAACATAGGCAAATCATGTCCCTCAGGATGGATGCATGCATGAGAGTGGATCTGTGATAGGACCATAGCAGGCAGGCGGCTCCTTCAAGGTGTAGTGTACCATACTTTAAATTCTTTCCACGTTAGGTTCACCGAAGGCTTTATGTATCATGCTACTGGAGGTGCATGCAGAGGTCATAGTGATAAAACAGAACACCCGGGTGAGATGCTCCTACATTCTGCCCGTTCAGGATAAATTATTGTGAACTTTGGTGGACACCCAGCTATTAGGACAGGAATACACATGAGGCCTTGTCACCTAGGTGGCAGTTCAGCCAGCCATTTGGTCCATGTGTCAAAAGTTCCTTTGCCACGTCCAATCCGTGGACTCTCCCGGGTTCTGTGAAGTAGGCGCTCGCAACAACATGATATTCTGATGCCATACCACTGCTTCAGTGATTCTCCCTTGGTTTCTACTTGCAGTTGTACAGGGGAGGCATCCGTACGTGCTAACATGTACACTGACGTCAGGATTCCTTTGTGAGTTTCACTGTGGAAGATGTAGCCTAGCAACAGGCCAGTTACATCACAAAGTGGTTGATGTTCAAGGAGGATCTTCGCCATAGGAACCCATTCACCCCATACCATACCCTCCAGAATGCTCGCCTCATAAAACACACTATATAAATCTTTCCCAATGGTCCCAACACAAGAAAACTGCAGCACTGTCAACACATGCCAAAATAGCAAGAGAAGATAATAGAAACTTCATGATAATGAGAATTCAGATACAGCAAGATCTTGACACAATGAACGAAAATTATAATAATCGTCAAGCCACATTAGGTTTGTAATAACAAAAGTTATAATAATCCTCAAGCCACAGGAAGGTCCCAATGCATAAAGCCTTTAGGGGCGATAAAACACACGTTGTAAAGCCACCAACAAAGGTAAATTCTTGTCCTTCAGGTAGGATGAATGCATGAGGGAAGACCTGTGTAGGACTGTAGCAGGCACGTGGTCCCCTCTAGGTCTAGTTTACCATAATTGAACGTTTTTCCCCATGTGGATTACTGAACGGTCTCTATGTATTGCTACTGGAGGTGCATGCACAGGCTATAATAATAAAACCAAACTCCCCGGTAAGATGCTCCTACCTTCTGGACGTGCAGGATAGAAAAGTGTGATCTCTGGTGGCCACACAGCACTTATGACTGGATATACAGGAGTCCAGCTTCCAGGCCAAGTTCTTCAGGTGCCAGGAGAGCCAGACATCACCGGTCCATGTGTCAAAAGGTGTATGACCACATCCACTCAATGGAGTCTCCGTGCTTCCGTGCTGTTGGTGGTGAAAGAAAGACGTTATTCTGGTTGCCAAACCTCGGCTTCAATTTTTCATCCTTGGTTTGTACTTGCAGCTGTATAGGGGAAGGGTCCATAGGTGTTAACATGCAAACTGAGCGCAGGACTTCCTTTCTTGGTGCCCCTGTTGAAGCTGCAGCCTAGCAACAGGCCACTTACATCACAGAGTGCTTGAAGTTCAGTGAGGATCCTGGCCATAGGAACACCATCTTCCCCACACTACCCCCACTCCAATATTCTGGACCTGCAATCCCTACTCTCTAAATCTTCCACTGTGGTCCCAGGGTGGGAAAGCTATAGCAGTGCAACACATGCACCAGAGCAAGAGAAGATAACAGCAACGTAGAGATCATGAGAATTGAGACAGTGCAAGATTTCGAAACACGTAACAAAAATTAAAATAATACTCAAGCCAGATGAGTTTACTAATAACAAAGGTTACAGTAATCCTCAATCCATGGAAGTTCCCAATGCATAAAGACTTTAGGGGCGATAAGACACATGCTTTAAAGCCACCAACATACGCAAATCATGTCCCTCAGGATGAATGTATGCATGAGAGTGGATCTGTGATAGGACTATAGCAGGCAGGCGGCTCCTTCAAGGTGTAGTGTACCATACTTTAAATTCTTTCCACGTTAGGTTCACCGAAGGCTTTATGTATCATGCTACTGGAGGTGCATGCAGAGGTCATAGTGATAAAACAGAACACCCGGGTGAGATGCTCCTACATTCTGGCCGTTCAGGATAAACTATTGTGAGCTTTGGTGGACACCCAGCTATTAGGACAGGAATACACATGAGGCCTTGTCACCAAGGTGGCAGTTCAGCCAGCCATTTGGTCCATGTGTCGAAAGTTCCTTTGCCACGTCCAATCCGTGGACTCTCCCGGGTTCTGTGAAGTAGGCGCTCGCAACAACATGATATTTTGATGCCAAACCACTGCTTCAGTGATTCTCCCTTGGTTTCTACTTGCAGTTGTACAGGGGAGGCATCCGTACGTGCTAACATGTACACTGAAGTCAGGATTTCTTTGTGAGTTTCACTGTGGAAGATGTAGCCTAGCAACAGGCCAGTTACATCACAAAGTGGTTGATGTTCAAGGAGGATCTTCGCCATAGAAACCCATTCACCCCATACCATACCCTCCAGTATGCTCGCCTCATAAAACACACTATATAAATCTTTCCCAATGGTCCCAGCACAAGAAAACTGCAGCACTGTCAACACATGCCAAAATAGCAAGAGAAGATAATAGAAACTTCATGATAATGAGAATTCAGATACAGCAAGATCTTGACACAATGAACGAAAATTATAATAATCGTAAAGCCACGTTAGGTTTGTAATAACAAAAGTTATAATAATCCTCAAGCCAGAGGAAGGTCCCAATGCATAAAGCCTTTACGAGCGATAAAACACACGTTGTAAAGCCACCAACAAAGGTAAATTCTTGTCCTTCAGGTAGGATGAATGCATGAGGGAAGACCTGTGTAGGACTGTAGCAGGCACGTGGACCCCTCTAGGTCTACTTTACCATAATTGAACGTTTTTCCCCATGTGGTTTACTGAAGGGTCTCTATGTATTGCTACTGCAGGTGCATGCACAGGCTATAATAATAAAACCAAACTCCCCGGTAAGATGCTCCTACCTTCTAGACGTGCAGGATAGAAAAGTGTGATCTCTGGTGGCCACACAGCACTTATGACTGGATATACAGGAGTCCAGCTTCCAGGCCAAGTTCTTCAGGTGCCAGGAGAGCCAGACATCACCGGTCCATGTGTCAAAAGGTGTATGACCACATCCACTCAATGGAGTCTCCGTGCTTCCGTGCTGTTGGTGGTGAAAGAAAGACGTTATTCTGGTTGCCAAACCTCGGCTTCAATTTTTCATCCTTGGTTTGTACTTGCAGCTGTATAGGCGAAGGGGCCATAGGTGTTAACATGCAAACTGAGCGCAGGACTTCCTTTCTTGGTGCCCCTGTTGAAGCTGCAGCCTAGCAACAGGCCACTTACATCACAGAGTGCTTGAAATTCAGTGAGGATCCTGGCCATAGGAACATCATCTTCCCCACACTACCCCCACTCCAATATTCTGGACCTGCAATCCCTACTCTCTAAATCTTCCACTGTGGTCCCAGGGTGGGAAAGCTATAGCAGTGTAACACATGCACCAGAGCAAGAGAAGATAACTGCAACGTAGAGATCATGAGAATTGAGATAGTGCAAGATTTTGAAACACGTAACAAAAATTAAAATAATACTCAAGCCAGATGAGTTTACTAATAACAAAGGTTACAGTAATCCTCAATCCATGGAAGTTCCCAATGCATAAAGACTTTAGGGGCGATAAGACACATGCTTTAAAGCCACCAACATAGGCAAATCTTGTCCCTCAGGTTGGATGCATGCATGAGAGTGGACCTGTGATAGGACTATAGCAGGCAGGCGGCTCCTTCAAGGTGTAGTGTACCATACTTTAAATTCTTTCCACGTTAGGTTCACCGAAGGCTTTATGTATCGTGCAATTGGAGGTGCATGCAGAGGTCATAGTGATAAAACAGAACACCCGGGTGAGATGCTCCTACATTCTGGCCGTTCAGTATAAACTATTGTGAACTTTGGTGGACACCCAGCTATTAGGACAGGAATACACGAGGCCTTGTCACCAAGGTGGCAGTTCAGCCAGCCATTTGGTCCATGTGTCGAAAGTTCCTCTGCCACGTCCAATCCGTGGACTCTCCCGGGTTCTGTGAAGTAGGCGCTCGCAACAACATGATATTCTGATGCCAAACCTCTGCTTCAGTGATTCTCCCTTGGTTTCTACTTGCAGTTGTACAGGGGAGGCATCCATACGTGCTAACATGTACAATGACGTCAGGTTTCCTTTGTGAGTTTCACTGTGGAAGATGTAGCCTAGCAACAGGCCAGTTACATCACAAAGTGGTTGATGTTCAAAGAGGATCTTCGCCATAGGAACCCATTCACAACATACCATACCCTCCAGTATGCTCGCCTCATAAAACACACTATATAAATCTTTCCCAATGGTCCCAGCACAAGAAAACTGCAGCACTGTCAACACATGACAAAATAGCAAGAGAAGATAATAGAAACTTCATGATAATGAGAATTCAGATACAGCAAGATCTTGACACAATGAACGAAAATTATAATAATCGTCAAGCCACGTTAGGTTTGTAATAACAAAAGTTATAATAATCCTCAAGCCAGAGGAAGGTCCCAATGCATAAAGCCTTTAGGGGCGATAAAACACATGTATTAAAGCCACCAACAAAGGTAAATTCTTGTCCTTCAGGTAGGATGAATGCATGAGGGAAGACCTTTGTAGGACTGTAGCAGGCACATGGTCCACTCTAGGTCTAGTATACCATAATTGTACGTTTTTCCCCATGTGGTTTACTGAAGGGTCTCTATGTATTGCTACTGGAGGTGCATGCACAGGCTATAATAATAAAACCAAACTCCCCGGTAAGATGCTCCTACCTTCTGGACATGCAGGATAGAAAAGTGTGATCTCTGGTGGCCACACAGCACTTATGACTGGATATACAGGAGTCCAGCTTCCAGGCCAAGTTCTTCAGGTGCCAGGAGAGCCAGACATCACCGGTCCATGTGTCAAAAGGTGTATGACCACATCCACTCAATGGAGTCTCCGTGCTTCCGTGCTGTTGGTGGTGAAAGAAAGACATTATTCTGGTTGCCAAACCTCGGCTTCAATTTTTCATCCTTGGTTTGTACTTGCAGCTGTATAGGGGAAGGGGCCATAGGTGTTAACATGCAAACTGAGCGCAGGACTTCCTTTCTTGGTGCCCCTGTTGAAGCTGCAGCCTAGCAACAGGCCACTTACATCACAGAGTGCTTGAAGTTCAGTGAGGATCCTGGCCATAGGAACACCATCTTCCCCACACTACCCCCACTCCAATATTCTGGACCTGCAATCCCTACTCTCTAAATCTTCCACTGTGGTCCCAGGGTGGGAAAGCTATAGCAGTGCAACACATGCAGCAGAGCAAGAGAAGATAACAGCAACGTAGAGATCATGAGAATTGAGATAGTGCAAGATTTTGAAACACGTAACAAAAATTAAAATAATACTCAAGCCAGATGAGTTTACTAATAACAAAGGTTACAGTAATCCTCAATCCATGGAAGTTCCCAATGCATAAAGACTTTAGGGGCGATAAGACACATGCTTTAAAGACACCAACATAGGCAAATCTTGTCCCTCAGGATGGATGCATGCATGAGAGTGGATCTGTGATAGGACTATAGCAGGCAGGCGGCTCCTTCAAGGTGTAGTATACCATACTTTAAATTCTTTCCACGTTAGGTTCACCGAAGGCTTTATGTATCATGCTACTGGAGGTGCATGCAGAGGTCATAGTGATAAAACAGAACACCCGGGTGAGATGCTCCTATATTCTGGCCGTTCAGGATAAATTATTGTGAACTTTGGTGGACACCCAGCTATTAGGACAGGAATACACATGAGGCCTTGTCACCAAGGTGGCAGCTCAGCCAGCCATTTGGTCCATGTGTCGAAAGTTCCTCTGCCACGTCCAATCCGTGGACTCTCCCGGGTTCTGTGAAGGAGGCGCTCGCAACAACATGATATTCTGATGCCAAACCTCTGCTTCAGTGATTCTCCCTTGGTTTCTACTTGCAGTTGTACAGGGGAGGCATCCGTACGTGCTAACATGTACACTGACGTCAGGTTTCCTTTGTGAGTTTCACTGTGGAAGATGTAGGCTAGCAACAGGCCAGTTACATCACAAAGTGGTTGATGTTCAAGGAGGATCTTCGCCATAGGAAGCCATTCACCCCATACCATACCCTCCAGTATGCTCGCCTCATAAAACACACTATATAAATCTTTCCCAATGGTCCCAGCACAAGAAAACTGCAGCACTGTCAACACATGCCAAAATAGCAAGAGAAGATAATAGAAACTTCATGATAATGAGAATTCAGATACAGCAAGATCTTGACACAATGAACGAAAATTATAATAATCGTCAAGCCACATTAGGTTTGTAATAACAAAAGTTATAATAATCCTCAAGCCAGAGGAAGGTCCCAATGCATAATGCCTTTAGGGGCGATAAAACACATGTATTAAAGCCACCAACAAAGGTAAATTCTTGTCCTTCAGGTACGATGAATGCCTGAGGGAAGACCTTTGTAGGACTGTAGCAGGCACATGGTCCACTCTAGGTCTAGTATAACATAATTGTACGTTTTTCCCCATGTGGTTCACTGAAGGGTCTCTATGTATTGCTACTGGAGGTGCATGCACAGGCTATAATAATAAAACCACACTCCCCGGTAAGATGCTCCTACCTTCTGGACGTGCAGGATAGAAAAGTGTGATCTCTGGTGGCCACACAGCACTTATGACTGGATATACAGGAGTCCAGCTTCCAGGCCAAGTTCTTCAGGTGCCAGGAGAGCCAGACATCACCGGTCCATGTGTCAAAAGGTGTATGACCACATCCACTCAATGGAGTCTCCATGCTTCCGTGCTGTTGGTAGTGAAAGAAAGACGTTATTCTGGTTGCCAAACCTCGGCTTCAATTTTTCATCCTTGGTTTGAACTTGCAGCTGTATAGGGGAAGGGTCCATAGGTGTTAACATGCAAACTGAGTGCAGGACTTCCTTTCTTGGTGCCCCTGTTGAAGCTGCAGCCTAGCAACAGGCCACTTACATCACAGAGTGCTTGACATTCAGTGAGGATCCTGGCCATAGAAACCCTATCTTCCCCACACTACCCTCACTCCAATATTCTGGACCTGCAATCCCTACTCTCTAAATCTTCCACTGTGGTCCCAGGGTGGGAAAGCTATAGCAGTGTAACACATGCACCAGAGCAAGAGAAGATAACAGCAACGTAGAGATCATGAGAATTGAGATAGTGCAAGATTTTGAAACACGTAACAAAAATTAAAATAATACTCAAGCCAGATGAGTTTACTAATAACAAAGGTTACAGTAATCCTCAATCCATGGAAGTTCCCAATGCATAAAGACTTTAGGGGCGATAAGACACATGCTTTAAAGCCACCAACATAGGCAAATCTTGTCCCTCAGGTTGGATGCATGCATGAGAGTGGATCTGTGATAGGACTATAGCAGGCAGGCGGCTCCTTCAAGGTGTAGTGTACCATACTTTAAATTCTTTCCACGTTAGGTTCACCGAAGGCTTTATGTATCGTGCTACTGGAGGTGCATGCAGAGGTCATAGTGATAAAACAGAACACCCGGGTGAGATGCTCCTACATTCTGGCCGTTCAGGATAAACTATTGTGAACTTTGGTGGACACCCAGCTATTAGGACAGGAATACACGAGGCCTTGTCACCAAGGTGGCAGTTCAGCCAGCCATTTGGTCCATGTGTCGAAAGTTCCTCTGCCACGTCCAATCCGTGGACTCTCCCGGGTTCTGTGAAGTAGGCGCTCGCAACAACATGATATTCTGATGCCAAACCTCTGCTTCAGTGATTCTCCCTTGGTTTCTACTTGCAGTTGTACAGGGGAGGCATCCGTACGTGCTAACATGTACACTGACGTCAGGTTTCCTTTGTGAGTTTCACTGTGGAAGATGTAGCCTAGCAACAGGCCAGTTACATCACAAAGTGGTTGATGTTCAAGGAGGATCTTCGCCATAGGAACCCATTCACCCCATACCATACCCTCCAGTATGCTCGCCTCATAAAACACACTATATAAATCTTTCCCAATGGTCCCAGCACAAGAAAACTGCAGCACTGTCAACACATGCCAAAATAGCAAGAGAAGATAATAGAAACTTCATGATAATGAGAATTCAGATACAGCAAGATCTTGACACAATGAACGAAAATTATAATAATCGTCAAGCCACGTTAGGTTTGTAATAACAAAAGTTATAATAATCCTCAAGCCAGAGGAAGGTCCCAATGCATAAAGCCTTTACGAGCGATAAAACACACGTTGTAAAGCCACCAACAAAGGTAAATTCTTGTCCTTCTGGTAGGATGAATGCATGAGGGAAGACCTGTGTAGGACTGTAGCAGGCACGTGGACCCCTCTAGGTCTAGTTTACCATAATTGAACGTTTTTCCCCATGTGGTTTACTGAAGGGTCTCTATGTATTGCTACTGCAGGTGCATGCACAGGCTATAATAATAAAACCAAACTCCCCGGTAAGATGCTCCTACCTTCTAGATGTGCAGGATAGAAAAGTGTGATCTCTGGTGGCCACACAGCACTTATGACTGGATATACAGGAGTCCAGCTTCCAGGCCAAGTTCTTCAGGTGCCAGGAGAGCCAGACATCACCGGTCCATGTGTCAAAAGGTGTATGACCACATCCACTCAATGGAGTCTCCGTGCTTCCGTGCTGTTGGTGGTGAAAGAAAGACATTATTCTGGTTGCCAAACCTCGGCTTCAATTTTTCATCCTTGGTTTGTACTTGCAGCTGTATAGGGGAAGGGGCCATAGGTGTTAACATGCAAACTGAGCGCAGGACTTCCTTTCTTGGTGCCCCTGTTGAAGCTGCAGCCTAGCAACAGGCCACTTACATCACAGAGTGCTTGAAGTTCAGTGAGGATCCTGGCCATAGGAACACCATCTTCCCCACACTACCCCCACTCCAATATTCTGGACCTGCAATCCCTACTCTCTAAATCTTCCACTGTGGTCCCAGGGTGGGAAAGCTATAGCAGTGCAACACATGCAGCAGAGCAAGAGAAGATAACAGCAACGTAGAGATCATGAGAATTGAGATAGTGCAAGATTTTGAAACACGTAACAAAAATTAAAATAATACTCAAGCCAGATGAGTTTACTAATAACAAAGGTTACAGTAATCCTCAATCCATGGAAGTTCCCAATGCATAAAGACTTTAGGGGCGATAAGACACATGCTTTAAAGACACCAACATAGGCAAATCTTGTCCCTCAGGATGGATGCATGCATGAGAGTGGATCTGTGATAGGACTATAGCAGGCAGGCGGCTCCTTCAAGGTGTAGTGTACCATACTTTAAATTCTTTCCACGTTAGGTTCACCGAAGGCTTTATGTATCATGCTACTGGAGGTGCATGCAGAGGTCATAGTGATAAAACAGAACACCCGGGTGCGATGCTCCTATATTCTGGCCGTTCAGGATAAATTATTGTGAACTTTGGTGGACACCCAGCTATTAGGACAGGAATACACATGAGGCCTTGTCACCAAGGTGGCAGCTCAGCCAGCCATTTGGTCCATGTGTCGAAAGTTCCTCTGCCACGTCCAATCCGTGGACTCTCCCGGGTTCTGTGAAGGAGGCGCTCGCAACAACATGATATTCTGATGCCAAACCTCTGCTTCAGTGATTCTCCCTTGGTTTCTACTTGCAGTTGTACAGGGGAGGCATCCGTACGTGCTAACATGTACACTGACGTCAGGTTTCCTTTGTGAGTTTCACTGTGGAAGATGTAGGCTAGCAACAGGCCAGTTACATCACAAAGTGGTTGATGTTCAAGGAGGATCTTCGCCATAGGAAGCCATTCACCCCATACCATACCCTCCAGTATGCTCGCCTCATAAAACACACTATATAAATCTTTCCCAATGGTCCCAGCACAAGAAAACTGCAGCACTGTCAACACATGCCAAAATAGCAAGAGAAGATAATAGAAACTTCATGATAATGAGAATTCAGATACAGCAAGATCTTGACACAATGAACGAAAATTATAATAATCGTCAAGCCACATTAGGTTTGTAATAACAAAAGTTATAATAATCCTCAAGCCAGAGGAAGGTCCCAATGCATAATGCCTTTAGGGGCGATAAAACACATGTATTAAAGCCACCAACAAAGGTAAATTCTTGTCCTTCAGGTACGATGAATGCCTGAGGGAAGACCTTTGTAGGACTGTAGCAGGCACATGGTCCACTCTAGGTCTAGTATAACATAATTGTACGTTTTTCCCCATGTGGTTCACTGAAGGGTCTCTATGTATTGCTACTGGAGGTGCATGCACAGGCTATAATAATAAAACCACACTCCCCGGTAAGATGCTCCTACCTTCTGGACGTGCAGGATAGAAAAGTGTGATCTCTGGTGGCCACACAGCACTTATGACTGGATATACAGGAGTCCAGCTTCCAGGCCAAGTTCTTCAGGTGCCAGGAGAGCCAGACATCACCGGTCCATGTGTCAAAAGGTGTATGACCACATCCACTCAATGGAGTCTCCATGCTTCCGTGCTGTTGGTAGTGAAAGAAAGACGTTATTCTGGTTGCCAAACCTCGGCTTCAATTTTTCATCCTTGGTTTGAACTTGCAGCTGTATAGGGGAAGGGTCCATAGGTGTTAACATGCAAACTGAGTGCAGGACTTCCTTTCTTGGTGCCCCTGTTGAAGCTGCAGCCTAGCAACAGGCCACTTACATCACAGAGTGCTTGACATTCAGTGAGGATCCTGGCCATAGAAACCCTATCTTCCCCACACTACCCTCACTCCAATATTCTGGACCTGCAATCCCTACTCTCTAAATCTTCCACTGTGGTCCCAGGGTGGGAAAGCTATAGCAGTGTAACACATGCACCAGAGCAAGAGAAGATAACAGCAACGTAGAGATCATGAGAATTGAGATAGTGCAAGATTTTGAAACACGTAACAAAAATTAAAATAATACTCAAGCCAGATGAGTTTACTAATAACAAAGGTTACAGTAATCCTCAATCCATGGAAGTTCCCAATGCATAAAGACTTTAGGGGCGATAAGACACATGCTTTAAAGCCACCAACATAGGCAAATCTTGTCCCTCAGGTTGGATGCATGCATGAGAGTGGATCTGTGATAGGACTATAGCAGGCAGGCGGCTCCTTCAAGGTGTAGTGTACCATACTTTAAATTCTTTCCACGTTAGGTTCACCGAAGGCTTTATGTATCGTGCTACTGGAGGTGCATGCAGAGGTCATAGTGATAAAACAGAACACCCGGGTGAGATGCTCCTACATTCTGGCCGTTCAGGATAAACTATTGTGAACTTTGGTGGACACCCAGCTATTAGGACAGGAATACACGAGGCCTTGTCACCAAGGTGGCAGTTCAGCCAGCCATTTGGTCCATGTGTCGAAAGTTCCTCTGCCACGTCCAATCCGTGGACTCTCCCGGGTTCTGTGAAGTAGGCGCTCGCAACAACATGATATTCTGATGCCAAACCTCTGCTTCAGTGATTCTCCCTTGGTTTCTACTTGCAGTTGTACAGGGGAGGCATCCGTACGTGCTAACATGTACACTGACGTCAGGTTTCCTTTGTGAGTTTCACTGTGGAAGATGTAGCCTAGCAACAGGCCAGTTACATCACAAAGTGGATGATGTTCAAGGAGGATCTTCGCCATAGGAACCCATTCACCCCATACCATACCCTCCAGTATGCTCGCCTCATAAAACACACTATATAAATCTTTCCCAATGGTCCCAGCACAAGAAAACTGCAGCACTGTCAACACATGCCAAAATAGCAAGAGAAGATAATAGAAACTTCATGATAATGAGAATTCAGATACAGCAAGATCTTGACACAATGAACGAAAATTATAATAATCGTCAAGCCACGTTAGGTTTGTAATAACAAAAGTTATAATAATCCTCAAGCCAGAGGAAGGTCCCAATGCATAAAGCCTTTACGAGCGATAAAACACACGTTGTAAAGCCACCAACAAAGGTAAATTCTTGTCCTTCTGGTAGGATGAATGCATGAGGGAAGACCTGTGTAGGACTGTAGCAGGCACGTGGTCCCCTCTAGGTCTAGTTTACCATAATTGAACATTTTTCCCCATGTGGTTTACTGAAGGGTCTCTATGTATTGCTACTGCAGGTGCATGCACAGGCTATAATAATAAAACCAAACTCCCCGGTAAGATGCTCCTACCTTCTAGATGTGCAGGATAGAAAAGTGTGATCTCTGGTGGCCACACAGCACTTATGACTGGATATACAGGAGTCCAGCTTCCAGGCCAAGTTCTTCAGGTGCCAGGAGAGCCAGACATCACCGGTCCATGTGTCAAAAGGTGTATGACCACATCCACTCAATGGAGTCTCCGTGCTTCCGTGCTGTTGGTGGTGAAAGAAAGACATTATTCTGGTTGCCAAACCTCGGCTTCAATTTTTCATCCTTGGTTTGTACTTGCAGCTGTATAGGGGAAGGGGCCATAGGTGTTAATATGCAAACTGAGCTCAGGACTTCCTTTCTTGGTGCCCCTGTTGAAGCTGCAGCCTAGCAACAGGCCACTTACATCACAGAGTGCTTGAAGTTCAGTGAGGATCCTGGCCATAGGAACATCATCTTCCCCACACTACCCCCACTCCAATATTCTGGACCTGCAATCCCTACTCTCTAAATCTTCCACTGTGGTCCCAGTGTGGGAAAGCTATAGCAGTGTAACACATGCACCAGAGCAAGAGAAGATAACAGCAACGTAGAGATCATGAGAATTGAGATAGTGCAAGATTTTGAAACACGTATCAAAAATTAAAATAATACTCAAGCCAGATGAGTTTACTAATAACAAAGGTTACAGTAATCCTCAATCCATGGAAGTTCCCAATGCATAAAGACTTTAGGGGCGATAAGACACATGCTTTAAAGCCACCAACATAGGCAAATCTTGTCCCTCAGGTTGGATGCATGCATGAGAGTGGACCTGTGATAGGACTATAGCAGGCAGGCGGCTCCTTCAAGGTGTAGTGTACCATACTTTAAATTCTTTCCACGTTAGGTTCACCGAAGGCTTTATGTATCGTGCTATTGGAGGTGCATGCAGAGGTCATAGTGATAAAACAGAACACCCGGGTGAGATGCTCCTACATTCTGGCCGTTCAGGATAAATTATTGTGAACTTTGGTGGACACCCAGCTATTAGGATAGGAATACACATGAGGCCTTGTCACCAAGGTGGCAGTTCAGCCAGCCATTTGGTCCATGTGTCGAAAGTTCCTCTGCCACGTCCAATCCGTGGACTCTCCCGGGTTCTGTGAAGTAGGCGCTCGCAACAACATGATATTCTGATGCCAAACCTCTGCTTCAGTGATTCTCCCTTGGTTTCTACTTGCAGTTGTACAGGGGAGGCATCCGTACGTGCTAACATGTACACTGACGTCAGGTTTCCTTTGTGAGTTTCACTGTGGAAGATGTAGCCTAGCAACAGGCCAGTTACATCACAAAGTGGTTGATGTTCAAAGAGGATCTTCGCCATAGGAACCCATTCACAACATACCATACCCTCCAGTATGCTCGCCTCATAAAACACACTATATAAATCTTTCCCAATGGTCCCAGCACAAGAAAACTGCAGCACTGTCAACACATGACAAAATAGCAAGAGAAGATAATAGAAACTTCATGATAATGAGAATTCAGATACAGCAAGATCTTGACACAATGAACGAAAATTATAATAATCGTCAAGCCACATTAGGTTTATAATAACAAAAGTTATAATAATCCTCAAGCCAGAGGAAGGTCCCAATGCATAAAGCCTTTAGGGGCAATAAAACACACGTTGTAAAGGCACCAACAAAGGTAAATTCTTGTCCTTCAGTTAGGATGAATGCATGAGGGAAGACCTGTGTAGGACTGTAGCAGGCACGTGGTCCCCTCTAGGTCTAGTTTACCATATTTGAACGTTTTTCCCCATGTGGTTTACTGAAGGGTCTCTATGTATTGCTACTGGAGGTGCATGCACACGGTATAATAATAAAACCAAACTCCCCGGTAAGATGCTCCTACCTTCTGGACGTGCAGGATAGAAAAGTGTGATCTCTGGTGGCCACACAGCACTTATGACTGGATATACAGGAGTCCAGCTTCCAGGCCAAGTTCTTCAGGTGCCAGGAGAGCCAGACATCACCGGTCCATGTGTCAAAAGGTGTATGACCACATCCACTCAATGGAGTCTCCATGCTTCCGTGCTGTTGTTAGTGAAAGAAAGACGTTATTCTGGTTGCCAAACCTCGGCTTCAATTTTTCATCCTTGGTTTGTACTTGCAGCTGTATAGGGGAAGGGTCCATAGGTGTTAACATGCAAACTGAGCGCAGGACTTTCTTTCTTGGTGCCCCTGTTGAAGCTGCAGCCTAGCAACAGGCCAGTTACATCACAGAGTGCTTGAAATTCAGTGAGGATCCTGGCCATAGGAACACCATCTTCCCCACACTACCCCCACTCCAATATTCTGGACCTGCAATCCCTACTCTCTAAATCTTCCACTGTGGTCCCAGGGTGGTAAAGCTATAGCAGTGTAACACATGCAGCAGAGAAAGAGAAGATAACAGCAACGTAGAGATCATGAGAATTGAGATAGTGCAAGATTTTGAAACACGTAACAAAAATTAAAATAATACTCAAGCCAGATGAGTTTACTAATAACAAAGGTTACAGTAATCCTCAATCCATGGAAGTTCCCAATGCATAAAGACTTTAGGGGCGATAAGACACATGCTTTAAAGCCACCAACATAGGCAAATCTTGTCCCTCAGGTTGGATGCATGCATGAGAGTGGATCTGTGATAGGACTATAGCAGGCAGGCGGCTCCTTCAAGGTGTAGTGTACCATACTTTAAATTCTTTCCACATTAGGTTCTCCGAAGGCTTTATGTATTGTGCTACTGGAGGTGCATGCAGAGGTCATAGTGATAAAACAGAACACCCGGGTGAGATGCTCCTACATTCTAGCCGTTCAGGATAAATTATTGTGAACTTTGGTAGACACCCAGCTATTAGGACAGGAATACACATGAGGCCTTGTCACCAAGGTGGCAGTTCAGCCAGCCATTTGGTCCATGTGTCGAAAGTTCCTCTGCCATGTCCAATCCGTGGACTCTCCCGGGTTCTGTGAAGTAGGCGCTCGCAACAACATGATATTCTGATGCCAAACCTCTGCTTCAGTGATTCTCCCTTGGTTTCTACTTGCAGTTGTACAGGGTAGGCATCCATACGTGCTAACATGTACACTGACGTCAGGTTTCCTTTGTGAGTTTCACTGTGGAAGATGTAGCCTAGCAACAGGCCAGTTACATCACAAAGTGGTTGATGTTCAAGGAGGATCTTCGCCATAGGAACCCATTCACCCCATACCATACCCTCCAGTATGCTCGCCTCATAAAACACACTATATAAATCTTTCCCAATGGACCCAGCACAAGAAAACTGCAGCACTGTCAACACATGCCAAAATAGCAAGAGAAGATAATAGAAACTTCATGATAATGAGAATTCAGATACAGCAAGATCTTGACACAATGAATGAAAATTATAATAATCGTCAAGCCACATTAGGTTTGTAATAACAAAAGTTATAATAATCCTCAAGCCAGAGGAAGGTCCCAATGCATAAAGCCTTTAGGGGCGATAAAACACATGTATTAAAGCCACCAACAAAGGTAAATTCTTGTCCTTCAGGTAGGATGAATGCATGAGGGAAGACCTTTGTAGGACTGTAGCAGGCACATGGTCCACTCTAGGTCTAGTATACCATAATTGTACGTTTTTCCCCATGTGGTTTACTGAAGGGTCTCTATGTATTGCTACTGGAGGTGCATGCACAGGCTATAATAATAAAACCAAACTCCCCGGTAAGATGCTCCTACCTTCTGGACATGCAGGATAGAAAAGTGTGATCTCTGGTGGCCACACAGCACTTATGACTGGATATACAGGAGTCCAGCTTCCAGGCCAAGTTCTTCAGGTGCCAGGAGAGCCGGACATCACCGGTCCATGTGTCAAAAGGTGTATGACCACATACACTCAATGGAGTCTCCGTGCTTCCGTGCTGTTGGTAGTGAAAGAAAGACGTTATTCTGGTTGCCAAACCTCGGCTTCAATTTTTCATCCTTGGTTTGTACTTGCAGCTGTATAGGGGAAGGGTCCATAGGTGTTAACATGCAAACTGAGCGCAGGACTGTCTTTCTTGGTGCCACTGTTGAAGCTGCAGCCTAGCAACAGGCCACTTACATCACAGAGTGCTTGAAGTTCAGTGAGGATCCTGGCCATAGGAACACCATCTTCCCCACACTACCCCCACTCCAATATTCTGGACCTGCAATCCCTACTCTCTAAATCTTCCACTGTGGTCCCAGGGTGGGAAAGCTATAGAAGTGTAACACATGCACCAGAGCAAGAGAAGATAACAGCAACGTAGAGATCATGAGAATTGAGATAGTGCAAGATTTTGAAACACGTAACAAAAATTAAAATAATACTCAAGCCAGATGAGTTTACTAATAACAAAGGTTACAGTAATCCTCAATCCATGGAAGTTCCCAATGCATAAAGACTTTAGGGGCGATAAGACACATGCTTTAAAGCCACCAACATAGGCAAATCTTGTCCCTCAGGTTGGATGCATGCATGAGAGTGGACCTGTGATAGGACTATAGCAGGCAGGCGGCTCCTTCAAGGTGTAGTGTACCATACTTTAAATTCTTTCCACGTTAGGTTCACCGAAGGCTTTATGTATCGTGCAATTGGAGGTGCATGCAGAGGTCATAGTGATAAAACAGAACACCCGGGTGAGATGCTCCTACATTCTGGCCGTTCAGGATAAACTATTGTGAACTTTGGTGGACACCCAGCTATTAGGACAGGAATACACGAGGCCTTGTCACCAAGGTGGCAGTTCAGCCAGCCATTTGGTCCATGTGTCGAAAGTTCCTCTGCCACGTCCAATCCGTGGACTCTCCCGGGTTCTGTGAAGTAGGCGCTCGCAACAACATGATATTCTGATGCCAAACCTCTGCTTCAGTGATTCTCCCTTGGTTTCTACTTGCAGTTGTACAGGGGAGGCATCCATACGTGCTAACATGTACAATGACGTCAAGTTTCCTTTGTGAGTTTCACTGTGGAAGATGTAGCCTAGCAACAGGCCAGTTACATCACAAAGTGGTTGATGTTCAAAGAGGATCTTCGCCATAGGAACCCATTCACAACATACCATACCCTCCAGTATGCTCGCCTCATAAAACACACTATATAAATCTTTCCCAATGGTCCCAGCACAAGAAAACTGCAGCACTGTCAACACATGACAAAATAGCAAGAGAAGATAATAGAAACTTCATGATAATGAGAATTCAGATACAGCAAGATCTTGACACAATGAACGAAAATTATAATAATCGTCAAGCCACATTAGGTTTGTAATAACAAAAGTTATAATAATCCTCAAGCCAGAGGAAGGTCCCAATGCATAATGCCTTTAGGGGCGATAAAACACATGTATTAAAGCCACCAACAAAGGTAAATTCTTGTCCTTCAGGTACGATGAATGCCTGAGGGAAGACCTTTGTAGGACTGTAGCAGGCACATGGTCCACTCTAGGTCTAGTATAACATAATTGTACGTTTTTCCCCATGTGGTTCACTGAAGGGTCTCTATGTATTGCTACTGGAGGTGCATGCACAGGCTATAATAATAAAACCACACTCCCCGGTAAGATGCTCCTACCTTCTGGACGTGCAGGATAGAAAAGTGTGATCTCTGGTGGCCACACAGCACTTATGACTGGATATACAGGAGTCCAGCTTCCAGGCCAAGTTCTTCAGGTGCCAGGAGAGCCAGACATCACGGGTCCATGTGTCAAAAGGTGTATGACCACATCCACTCAATGGAGTCTCCATGCTTCCGTGCTGTTGGTAGTGAAAGAAAGACGTTATTCTGGTTGCCAAACCTCGGCTTCAATTTTTCATCCTTGGTTTGAACTTGCAGCTGTATAGGGGAAGGGTCCATAGGTGTTAACATGCAAACTGAGTGCAGGACTTCCTTTCTTGGTGCCCCTGTTGAAGCTGCAGCCTAGCAACAGGCCACTTACATCACAGAGTGCTTGACATTCAGTGAGGATCCTGGCCATAGAAACCCTATCTTCCCCACACTACCCTCACTCCAATATTCTGGACCTGCAATCCCTACTCTCTAAATCTTCCACTGTGGTCCCAGGGTGGGAAAGCTATAGCAGTGTAACACATGCACCAGAGCAAGAGAAGATAACAGCAACGTAGAGATCATGAGAATTGAGATAGTGCAAGATTTTGAAACACGTAACAAAAATTAAAATAATACTCAAGCCAGATGAGTTTACTAATAACAAAGGTTACAGTAATCCTCAATCCATGGAAGTTCCCAATGCATAAAGACTTTAGGGGCGATAAGACACATGCTTTAAAGCCACCAACATAGGCAAATCTTGTCCCTCAGGTTGGATGCATGCATGAGAGTGGATCTGTGATAGGACTATAGCAGGCAGGCGGCTCCTTCAAGGTGTAGTGTACCATACTTTAAATTCTTTCCACGTTAGGTTCACCGAAGGCTTTATGTATCGTGCTACTGGAGGTGCATGCAGAGGTCATAGTGATAAAACAGAACACCCGGGTGAGATGCTCCTACATTCTGGCCGTTCAGGATAAACTATTGTGAACTTTGGTGGACACCCAGCTATTAGGACAGGAATACACGAGGCCTTGTCACCAAGGTGGCAGTTCAGCCAGCCATTTGGTCCATGTGTCGAAAGTTCCTCTGCCACGTCCAATCCGTGGACTCTCCCGGGTTCTGTGAAGTAGGCGCTCGCAACAACATGATATTCTGATGCCAAACCTCTGCTTCAGTGATTCTCCCTTGGTTTCTACTTGCAGTTGTACAGGGGAGGCATCCGTACGTGCTAACATGTACACTGACGTCAGGTTTCCTTTGTGAGTTTCACTGTGGAAGATGTAGCCTAGCAACAGGCCAGTTACATCACAAAGTGGTTGATGTTCAAGGAGGATCTTCGCCATAGGAACCCATTCACCCCATACCATACCCTCCAGTATGCTCGCCTCATAAAACACACTATATAAATCTTTCCCAATGGTCCCAGCACAAGAAAACTGCAGCACTGTCAACACATGCCAAAATAGCAAGAGAAGATAATAGAAACTTCATGATAATGAGAATTCAGATACAGCAAGATCTTGACACAATGAACGAAAATTATAATAATCGTCAAGCCACGTTAGGTTTGTAATAACAAAAGTTATAATAATCCTCAAGCCAGAGGAAGGTCCCAATGCATAAAGCCTTTACGAGCGATAAAACACACGTTGTAAAGCCACCAACAAAGGTAAATTCTTGTCCTTCTGGTAGGATGAATGCATGAGGGAAGACCTGTGTAGGACTGTAGCAGGCACGTGGACCCCTCTAGGTCTAGTTTACCATAATTGAACGTTTTTCCCCATGTGGTTTACTGAAGGGTCTCTATGTATTGCTACTGCAGGTGCATGCACAGGCTATAATAATAAAACCAAACTCCCCGGTAAGATGCTCCTACCTTCTAGATGTGCAGGATAGAAAAGTGTGATCTCTGGTGGCCACACAGCACTTATGACTGGATATACAGGAGTCCAGCTTCCAGGCCAAGTTCTTCAGGTGCCAGGAGAGCCAGACATCACCGGTCCATGTGTCAAAAGGTGTATGACCACATCCACTCAATGGAGTCTCCGTGCTTCCGTGCTGTTGGTGGTGAAAGAAAGACATTATTCTGGTTGCCAAACCTCGGCTTCAATTTTTCATCCTTGGTTTGTACTTGCAGCTGTATAGGGGAAGGGGCCATAGGTGTTAACATGCAAACTGAGCGCAGGACTTCCTTTCTTGGTGCCCCTGTTGAAGCTGCAGCCTAGCAACAGGCCACTTACATCACAGAGTGCTTGAAGTTCAGTGAGGATCCTGGCCATAGGAACACCATCTTCCCCACACTACCCCCACTCCAATATTCTGGACCTGCAATCCCTACTCTCTAAATCTTCCACTGTGGTCCCAGGGTGGGAAAGCTATAGCAGTGCAACACATGCAGCAGAGCAAGAGAAGATAACAGCAACGTAGAGATCATGAGAATTGAGATAGTGCAAGATTTTGAAACACGTAACAAAAATTAAAATAATACTCAAGCCAGATGAGTTTACTAATAACAAAGGTTACAGTAATCCTCAATCCATGGAAGTTCCCAATGCATAAAGACTTTAGGGGCGATAAGACACATGCTTTAAAGACACCAACATAGGCAAATCTTGTCCCTCAGGATGGATGCATGCATGAGAGTGGATCTGTGATAGGACTATAGCAGGCAGGCGGCTCCTTCAAGGTGTAGTGTACCATACTTTAAATTCTTTCCACGTTAGGTTCACCGAAGGCTTTATGTATCATGCTACTGGAGGTGCATGCAGAGGTCATAGTGATAAAACAGAACACCCGGGTGAGATGCTCCTATATTCTGGCCGTTCAGGATAAATTATTGTGAACTTTGGTGGACACCCAGCTATTAGGACAGGAATACACATGAGGCCTTGTCACCAAGGTGGCAGCTCAGCCAGCCATTTGGTCCATGTGTCGAAAGTTCCTCTGCCACGTCCAATCCGTGGACTCTCCCGGGTTCTGTGAAGGAGGCGCTCGCAACAACATGATATTCTGATGCCAAACCTCTGCTTCAGTGATTCTCCCTTGGTTTCTACTTGCAGTTGTACAGGGGAGGCATCCGTACGTGCTAACATGTACACTGACGTCAGGTTTCCTTTGTGAGTTTCACTGTGGAAGATGTAGGCTAGCAACAGGCCAGTTACATCACAAAGTGGTTGATGTTCAAGGAGGATCTTCGCCATAGGAAGCCATTCACCCCATACCATACCCTCCAGTATGCTCGCCTCATAAAACACACTATATAAATCTTTCCCAATGGTCCCAGCACAAGAAAACTGCAGCACTGTCAACACATGCCAAAATAGCAAGAGAAGATAATAGAAACTTCATGATAATGAGAATTCAGATACAGCAAGATCTTGACACAATGAACGAAAATTATAATAATCGTCAAGCCACATTAGGTTTGTAATAACAAAAGTTATAATAATCCTCAAGCCAGAGGAAGGTCCCAATGCATAATGCCTTTAGGGGCGATAAAACACATGTATTAAAGCCACCAACAAAGGTAAATTCTTGTCCTTCAGGTACGATGAATGCCTGAGGGAAGACCTTTGTAGGACTGTAGCAGGCACATGGTCCACTCTAGGTCTAGTATAACATAATTGTACGTTTTTCCCCATGTGGTTCACTGAAGGGTCTCTATGTATTGCTACTGGAGGTGCATGCACAGGCTATAATAATAAAACCACACTCCCCGGTAAGATGCTCCTACCTTCTGGACGTGCAGGATAGAAAAGTGTGATCTCTGGTGGCCACACAGCACTTATGACTGGATATACAGGAGTCCAGCTTCCAGGCCAAGTTCTTCAGGTGCCAGGAGAGCCAGACATCACGGGTCCATGTGTCAAAAGGTGTATGACCACATCCACTCAATGGAGTCTCCGTGCTTCCGTGCTGTTGGTAGTGAAAGAAAGACGTTATTCTGGTTGCCAAACCTCGGCTTCAATTTTTCATCCTTGGTTTGAACTTGCAGCTGTATAGGGGAAGGGTCCATAGGTGTTAACATGCAAACTGAGTGCAGGACTTCCTTTCTTGGTGCCCCTGTTGAAGCTGCAGCCTAGCAACAGGCCACTTACATCACAGAGTGCTTGACATTCAGTGAGGATCCTGGCCATAGAAACCCTATCTTCCCCACACTACCCTCACTCCAATATTCTGGACCTGCAATCCCTACTCTCTAAATCTTCCACTGTGGTCCCAGGGTGGGAAAGCTATAGCAGTGTAACACATGCACCAGAGCAAGAGAAGATAACAGCAACGTAGAGATCATGAGAATTGAGATAGTGCAAGATTTTGAAACACGTAACAAAAATTAAAATAATACTCAAGCCAGATGAGTTTACTAATAACAAAGGTTACAGTAATCCTCAATCCATGGAAGTTCCCAATGCATAAAGACTTTAGGGGCGATAAGACACATGCTTTAAAGCCACCAACATAGGCAAATCTTGTCCCTCAGGTTGGATGCATGCATGAGAGTGGATCTGTGATAGGACTATAGCAGGCAGGCGGCTCCTTCAAGGTGTAGTGTACCATACTTTAAATTCTTTCCACGTTAGGTTCACCGAAGGCTTTATGTATCGTGCTACTGGAGGTGCATGCAGAGGTCATAGTGATAAAACAGAACACCCGGGTGAGATGCTCCTACATTCTGGCCGTTCAGGATAAACTATTGTGAACTTTGGTGGACACCCAGCTATTAGGACAGGAATACACGAGGCCTTGTCACCAAGGTGGCAGTTCAGCCAGCCATTTGGTCCATGTGTCGAAAGTTCCTCTGCCACGTCCAATCCGTGGACTCTCCCGGGTTCTGTGAAGTAGGCGCTCGCAACAACATGATATTCTGATGCCAAACCTCTGCTTCAGTGATTCTCCCTTGGTTTCTACTTGCAGTTGTACAGGGGAGGCATCCGTACGTGCTAACATGTACACTGACGTCAGGTTTCCTTTGTGAGTTTCACTGTGGAAGATGTAGCCTAGCAACAGGCCAGTTACATCACAAAGTGGTTGATGTTCAAGGAGGATCTTCGCCATAGGAACCCATTCACCCCATACCATACCCTCCAGTATGCTCGCCTCATAAAACACACTATATAAATCTTTCCCAATGGTCCCAGCACAAGAAAACTGCAGCACTGTCAACACATGCCAAAATAGCAAGAGAAGATAATAGAAACTTCATGATAATGAGAATTCAGATACAGCAAGATCTTGACACAATGAACGAAAATTATAATAATCGTCAAGCCACGTTAGGTTTGTAATAACAAAAGTTATAATAATCCTCAAGCCAGAGGAAGGTCCCAATGCATAAAGCCTTTACGAGCGATAAAACACACGTTGTAAAGCCACCAACAAAGGTAAATTCTTGTCCTTCTGGTAGGATGAATGCATGAGGGAAGACCTGTGTAGGACTGTAGCAGGCACGTGGACCCCTCTAGGTCTAGTTTACCATAATTGAACGTTTTTCCCCATGTGGTTTACTGAAGGGTCTCTATGTATTGCTACTGGAGGTGCATGCACACGGTATAATAATAAAACCAAACTCCCCGGTAAGATGCTCCTACCTTCTGGACGTGCAGGATAGAAAAGTGTGATCTCTGGTGGCCACACAGCACTTATGACTGGATATACAGGAGTCCAGCTTCCAGGCCAAGTTCTTCAGGTGCCAGGAGAGCCAGACATCACCGGTCCATGTGTCAAAAGGTGTATGACCACATCCACTCAATGGAGTCTCCGTGCTTCCGTGCTGTTGTTAGTGAAAGAAAGACGTTATTCTGGTTGCCAAACCTCGGCTTCAATTTTTCATCCTTGGTTTGTACTTGCAGCTGTATAGGGGAAGGGTCCATAGGTGTTAACATGCAAACTGAGCGCAGGACTTTCTTTCTTGGTGCCCCTGTTGAAGCTGCAGCCTAGCAACAGGCCAGTTACATCACAGAGTGCTTGAAATTCAGTGAGGATCCTGGCCATAGGAACACCATCTTCCCCACACTACCCCCACTCCAATATTCTGGACCTGCAATCCCTACTCTCTAAATCTTCCACTGTGGTCCCAGGGTGGTAAAGCTATAGCAGTGTAACACATGCAGCAGAGAAAGAGAAGATAACAGCAACGTAGAGATCATGAGAATTGAGATAGTGCAAGATTTTGAAACACGTAACAAAAATTAAAATAATACTCAAGCCAGATGAGTTTACTAATAACAAAGGTTACAGTAATCCTCAATCCATGGAAGTTCCCAATGCATAAAGACTTTAGGGGCGGTAAGACACATGCTTTAAAGCCACCAACATAGGCAAATCTTGTCCCTCAGGTTGGATGCATGCATGAGAGTGGATCTGTGATAGGACTATAGCAGGCAGGCGGCTCCTTCAAGGTGTAGTGTACCATACTTTAAATTCTTTCCACATTAGGTTCACCGAAGGCTTTATGTATTGTGCTACTGGAGGTGCATGCAGAGGTCATAGTGATAAAACAGAACACCCGGGTGAGATGCTCCTACATTCTAGCCGTTCAGGATAAATTATTGTGAACTTTGGTAGACACCCAGCTATTAGGACAGGAATACACATGAGGCCTTGTCACCAAGGTGGCAGTTCAGCCAGCCATTTGGTCCATGTGTCGAAAGTTCCTCTGCCATGTCCAATCCGTGGACTCTCCCGGGTTCTGTGAAGTAGGCGCTCGCAACAACATGATATTCTGATGCCAAACCTCTGCTTCAGTGATTCTCCCTTGGTTTCTACTTGCAGTTGTACAGGGTAGGCATCCATACGTGCTAACATGTACACTGACGTCAGGTTTCCTTTGTGAGTTTCACTGTGGAAGATGTAGCCTAGCAACAGGCCAGTTACATCACAAAGTGGTTGATGTTCAAAGAGGATCTTCGCCATAGGAACCCATTCACCCCATACCATACCCTCCAGTATGCTCGCCTCATAAAACACACTATATAAATCTTTCCCAATGGACCCAGCACAAGAAAACTGCAGCACTGTCAACACATGCCAAAATAGCAAGAGAAGATAATAGAAACTTCATGATAATGAGAATTCAGATACAGCAAGATCTTGACACAATGAATGAAAATTATAATAATCGTCAAGCCACATTAGGTTTGTAATAACAAAAGTTATAATAATCCTCAAGCCAGAGGAAGGTCCCAATGCATAAAGCCTTTAGGGGCGATAAAACACATGTATTAAAGCCACCAACAAAGGTAAATTCTTGTCCTTCAGGTAGGATGAATGCATGAGGGAAGACCTTTGTAGGACTGTAGCAGGCACATGGTCCACTCTAGGTCTAGTATACCATAATTGTACGTTTTTCCCCATGTGGTTTACTGAAGGGTCTCTATGTATTGCTACTGGAGGTGCATGCACAGGCTATAATAATAAAACCAAACTCCCCGGTAAGATGCTCCTACCTTCTGGACATGCAGGATAGAAAAGTGTGATCTCTGGTGGCCACACAGCACTTATGACTGGATATACAGGAGTCCAGCTTCCAGGCCAAGTTCTTCAGGTGCCAGGAGAGCCGGACATCACCGGTCCATGTGTCAAAAGGTGTATGACCACATACACTCAATGGAGTCTCCGTGCTTCCGTGCTGTTGGTAGTGAAAGAAAGACGTTATTCTGGTTGCCAAACCTCGGCTTCAATTTTTCATCCTTGGTTTGTACTTGCAGCTGTATAGGGGAAGGGTCCATAGGTGTTAACATGCAAACTGAGCGCAGGACTGTCTTTCTTGGTGCCACTGTTGAAGCTGCAGCCTAGCAACAGGCCACTTACATCACAGAGTGCTTGAAGTTCAGTGAGGATCCTGGCCATAGGAACACCATCTTCCCCACACTACCCCCACTCCAATATTCTGGACCTGCAATCCCTACTCTCTAAATCTTCCACTGTGGTCCCAGGGTGGGAAAGCTATAGAAGTGTAACACATGCACCAGAGCAAGAGAAGATAACAGCAACGTAGAGATCATGAGAATTGAGATAGTGCAAGATTTTGAAACACGTAACAAAAATTAAAATAATACTCAAGCCAGATGAGTTTACTAATAACAAAGGTTACAGTAATCCTCAATCCATGGAAGTTCCCAATGCATAAAGACTTTAGGGGCGATAAGACACATGCTTTAAAGCCACCAACATAGGCAAATCATGTCCCTCAGGTTGGATGCATGCATGAGAGTGGATCTGTGATAGGACTATAGCAGGCAGGCTGCTCCTTCAAGGTGTAGTGTACCATACTTTAAATTCTTTCCACGTTAGGTTCACCGAAGGCTTTATGTATCGTGCTACTGGAGGTGCATGCAGAGGTCATAGTGATAAAACAGAACACCCGGGTGAGATGCTCCTACATTCTGGCCGTTCAGGATAAATTATTGTGAACTTTGGTGGACACCCAGCTATTAGGACAGGAATACACATGAGGCCTTGTCACCAAGGTGGCAGTTCAGCCAGCCATTTGGTCCATGTGTCGAAAGTTCCTCTGCCACGTCCAATCCGTGGACTCTCCCGGGTTCTGTGAAGTAGGCGCTCGCAACAACTTGATATTCTGATGCCAAACCACTGCTTCAGTGATTCTCCCTTGGTTTCTACTTGCAGTTGTACAGGGGAGGCATCCGTACGTGCTAACATGTACACTGACGTCAGGTTTCCTTTGTGAGTTTCACTGTGGAAGATGTAGCCTAGCAACAGGCCAGTTACATCACAAAGTGGTTGATGTTCAAGGAGGATCTTCGCCATAGGAACCCATTCACCCCATACCATACCCTCCAGTATGCTCGCCTCATAAAACACACTATATAAATCTTTCCCAATGGTCCCAGCACAAGAAAACTGCAGCACTGTCAACACATGCCAAAATAGCAAGAGAAGATAATAGAAACTTCATGATAATGAGAATTCAGATACAGCAAGATCTTGACACAATGAACGAAAATTATAATAATCGTCAAGCCACGTTAGGTTTGTAATAACAAAAGTTATAATAATCCTCAAGCCAGAGGAAGGTCCCAATGCATAAAGCCTTTACGAGCGATAAAACACACGTTGTAAAGCCACCAACAAAGGTAAATTCTTGTCCTTCAGGTAGGATGAATGCATGAGGGAAGACCTGTGTAGGACTGTAGCAGGCACGTGGACCCCTGTAGGTCTATTTTACCATAATTGAACGTTTTTCCCCATGTGGTTTACTGAAGGGTCTCTATGTATTGCTACTGCAGGTGCATGCACAGGCAATAATAATAAAACCAAACTCCCCGGTAAGATGCTCCTACCTTCTGGACATGCAGGATAGAAAAGTGTGATCTCTGGTGGCCACACAGCACTTATGACTGGATATACAGGAGTCCAGCTTCCAGGCCAAGTTCTTCAGGTGCCAGGAGAGCCAGACATCACCGGTCCATGTGTCAAAAGGTGTATGACCACATCCACTCAATGGAGTCTCCGTGCTTCCGTGCTGTTGGTGGTGAAAGAAAGACGTTATTCTGGTTGCCAAACCTCGGCTTCAATTTTTCATCCTTGGTTTGTACTTGCAGCTGTATAGGCGAAGGGGCCATAGGTGTTAACATGCAAACTGAGCGCAGGACTTCCTTTCTTGGTGCCCCTGTTGAAGCTGCAGCCTAGCAACAGGCCACTTACATCACAGAGTGCTTGAAATTCAGTGAGGATCCTGGCCATAGGAACATCATCTTCCAAACAGTACCCTCACTCCAATATTCTGGACCTGCAATCCCTACTCTCTAAATCTTCCACTGTGGTCCCAGGGTGGGAAAGCTATAGCAGTGTAACACATGCACCAGAGCAAGAGAAGATAACAGCAACGTAGAGATCATGAGAATTGAGATAGTGCAAGATTTTGAAACACGTAACAAAAATTAAAATAATACTCAAGCCAGATGAGTTTACTAATAACAAAGGTTACAGTAATCCTCAATCCATGGAAGTTCCCAATGCATAAAGACTTTACGGGCGATAAGACACATGCTTTAAAGCCACCAACATAGGCAAATCTTGTCCCTCAGGTTGGATGCATGCATGAGAGTGGACCTGTGATAGGACTATAGCAGGCAGGCGGCTCCTTCAAGGTGTAGTGTACCATACTTTAAATTCTTTCCACGTTAGGTTCACCGAAGGCTTTATGTATCGTGCAATTGGAGGTGCATGCAGAGGTCATAGTGATAAAACAGAACACCCGGGTGAGATGCTCCTACATTCTGGCCGTTCAGGATAAACTATTGTGAACTTTGGTGGACACCCAGCTATTAGGACAGGAATACACGAGGCCTTGTCACCAAGGTGGCAGTTCAGCCAGCCATTTGGTCCATGTGTCGAAAGTTCCTCTGCCACGTCCAATCCGTGGACTCTCCCGGGTTCTGTGAAGTAGGCGCTCGCAACAACATGATATTCTGATGCCAAACCTCTGCTTCAGTGATTCTCCCTTGGTTTCTACTTGCAGTTGTACAGGGGAGGCATCCATACGTGCTAACATGTACACTGACGTCAGGTTTCCTTTGTGAGTTTCACTGTGGAAGATGTAGCCTAGCAACAGGCCAGTTACATCACAAAGTGGTTGATGTTCAAAGAGGATCTTCGCCATAGGAACCCATTCACAACATACCATACCCTCCAGTATGCTCGCCTCATAAAACACACTATATAAATCTTTCCCAATGGTCCCAGCACAAGAAAACTGCAGCACTGTCAACACATGACAAAATAGCAAGAGAAGATAATAGAAACTTCATGATAATGAGAATTCAGATACAGCAAGATCTTGACACAATGAACGAAAATTATAATAATCGTCAAGCCACGTTAGGTTTGTAATAACAAAAGTTATAATAATCCTCAAGCCAGAGGAAGGTCCCAATGCATAAAGCCTTTAGGGGCGATAAAACACATGTATTAAAGCCACCAACAAAGGTAAATTCTTGTCCTTCAGGTAGGATGAATGCATGAGGGAAGACCTTTGTAGGACTGTAGCAGGCACATGGTCCACTCTAGGTCTAGTATACCATAATTGTACGTTTTTCCCCATGTGGTTTACTGAAGGGTCTCTATGTATTGCTACTGGAGGTGCATGCACAGGCTATAATAATAAAACCAAACTCCCCGGTAAGATGCTCCTACCTTCTGGACATGCAGGATAGAAAAGTGTGATCTCTGGTGGCCACACAGCACTTATGACTGGATATACAGGAGTCCAGCTTCCAGGCCAAGTTCTTCAGGTGCCAGGAGAGCCGGACATCACCGGTCCATGTGTCAAAAGGTGTATGACCACATACACTCAATGGAGTCTCCGTGCTTCCGTGCTGTTGGTAGTGAAAGAAAGACGTTATTCTGGTTGCCAAACCTCGGCTTCAATTTTTCATCCTTGGTTTGTACTTGCAGCTGTATAGGGGAAGGGTCCATAGGTGTTAACATGCAAACTGAGCGCAGGACTGTCTTTCTTGGTGCCACTGTTGAAGCTGCAGCCTAGCAACAGGCCACTTACATCACAGAGTGCTTGAAGTTCAGTGAGGATCCTGGCCATAGGAACACCATCTTCCCCACACTACCCCCACTCCAATATTCTGGACCTGCAATCCCTACTCTCTAAATCTTCCACTGTGGTCCCAGGGTGGGAAAGCTATAGAAGTGTAACACATGCACCAGAGCAAGAGAAGATAACAGCAACGTAGAGATCATGAGAATTGAGATAGTGCAAGATTTTGAAACACGTAACAAAAATTAAAATAATACTCAAGCCAGATGAGTTTACTAATAACAAAGGTTACAGTAATCCTCAATCCATGGAAGTTCCCAATGCATAAAGACTTTAGGGGCGATAAGACACATGCTTTAAAGACACCAACATAGGCAAATCTTGTCCCTCAGGATGGATGCATGCATGAGAGTGGATCTGTGATAGGACTATAGCAGGCAGGCGGCTCCTTCAAGGTGTAGTGTACCATACTTTAAATTCTTTCCACGTTAGGTTCACCGAAGGCTTTATGTATCATGCTACTGGAGGTGCATGCAGAGGTCATAGTGATAAAACAGAACACCCGGGTGAGATGCTCCTATATTCTGGCCGTTCAGGATAAACTATTGTGAACTTTGGTGGACACCCAGCTATTAGGACAGGAATACACATGAGGCCTTGTCACCAAGGTGGCAGCTCAGCCAGCCATTTGGTCCATGTGTCGAAAGTTCCTCTGCCACGTCCAATCCGTGGACTCTCCCGGGTTATGTGAAGGAGGCGCTCGCAACAACATGATATTCTGATGCCAAACCTCTGCTTCAGTGATTCTCCCTTGGTTTCTACTTGCAGTTGTACAGGGGAGGCATCCGTACGTGCTAACATGTACACTGACGTCAGGTTTCCTTTGTGAGTTTCACTGTGGAAGATGTAGCCTAGCAACAGGCCAGTTACATCACAAAGTGGTTGATGTTCAAGGAGGATCTTCGCCATAGGAAGCCATTCACCCCATACCATACCCTCCAGTATGCTCGCCTCATAAAACACACTATATAAATCTTTCCCAATGGTCCCAGCACAAGAAAACTGCAGCACTGTCAACACATGCCAAAATAGCAAGAGAAGATAATAGAAACTTCATGATAATGAGAATTCAGATACAGCAAGATCTTGACACAATGAACGAAAATTATAATAATCGTCAAGCCACATTAGGTTTGTAATAACAAAAGTTATAATAATCCTCAAGCCAGAGGAAGGTCCCAATGCATAATGCCTTTAGGGGCGATAAAACACATGTATTAAAGCCACCAACAAAGGTAAATTCTTGTCCTTCAGGTACGATGAATGCCTGAGGGAAGACCTTTGTAGGACTGTAGCAGGCACATGGTCCACTCTAGGTCTAGTATAACATAATTGTACGTTTTTCCCCATGTGGTTCACTGAAGGGTCTCTATGTATTGCTACTGGAGGTGCATGCACAGGCTATAATAATAAAACCAAACTCCCCGGTAAGATGCTCCTACCTTCTGGACGTGCAGGATAGAAAAGTGTGATCTCTGGTGGCCACACAGCACTTATGACTGGATATACAGGAGTCCAGCTTCCAGGCCAAGTTCTTCAGGTGCCAGGAGAGCCAGACATCACCGGTCCATGTGTCAAAAGGTGTATGACCACATCCACTCAATGGAGTCTCCATGCTTCCGTGCTGTTGTTAGTGAAAGAAAGACGTTATTCTGGTTGCCAAACCTCGGCTTCAATTTTTCATCCTTGGTTTGAACTTGCAGCTGTATAGGGGAAGGGTCCATAGGTGTTAACATGCAAACTGACTGCAGGACTTCCTTTCTTGGTGCCCCTGTTGAAGCTGCAGCCTAGCAACAGGCCACTTACATCACAGAGTGCTTGACATTCAGTGAGGATCCTGGCCATAGGAACCCTATCTTCCCGACACTACCCTCACTCCAATATTCTGGACCTGCAATCCCTACTCTCTAAATTTTCCACTGTGGTCCCAGGGTGGGAAAGCTATAGCAGTGTAACACATGCAGCAGAGCAAGAGAAGATAACAGCAACGTAGAGATCATGAGAATTGAGATAGTGCAAGATTTTGAAACACGTAACAAAAATTAAAATAATACTCAAGCCAGATGAGTTTACTAATAACAAAGGTTACAGTAATCCTCAATCCATGGAAGTTCCCAATGCATAAAGACTTTAGGGGCGATAAGACACATGCTTTAAAGACACCAACATAGGCAAATCTTGTCCCTCAGGATGGATGCATGCATGAGAGTGGATCTGTGATAGGACTATAGCAGGCAGGCGGCTCCTTCAAGGTGTAGTGTACCATACTTTAAATTCTTTCCACGTTAGGTTCACCGAAGGCTTTATGTATCATGCTACTGGAGGTGCATGCAGAGGTCATAGTGATAAAACAGAACACCCGGGTGCGATGCTCCTATATTCTGGCCGTTCAGGATAAATTATTGTGAACTTTGGTGGACACCCAGCTATTAGGACAGGAATACACATGAGGCCTTGTCACCAAGGTGGCAGCTCAGCCAGCCATTTGGTCCATGTGTCGAAAGTTCCTCTGCCACGTCCAATCCGTGGACTCTCCCGGGTTCTGTGAAGTAGGCGCTCGCAACAACATGATATTCTGATGCCAAACCTCTGCTTCAGTGATTCTCCCTTGGTTTCTACTTGCAGTTGTACAGGGGAGGCATCCGTACGTGCTAACATGTACACTGACGTCAGGTTTCCTTTGTGAGTTTCACTGTGGAAGATGTAGCCTAGCAACAGGCCAGTTACATCACAAAGTGGTTGATGTTCAAGGAGGATCTTCGCCATAGGAAGCCATTCACCCCATACCATACCCTCCAGTATGCTCGCCTCATAAAACACACTATATAAATCTTTCCCAATGGTCCCAGCACAAGAAAACTGCAGCACTGTCAACACATGACAAAATAGCAAGAGAAGATAATAGAAACTTCATGATAATGAGAATTCAGATACAGCAAGATCTTGACACAATGAACGAAAATTATAATAATCGTCAAGCCACATTAGGTTTGTAATAACAAAAGTTATAATAATCCTCAAGCCAGAGGAAGGTCCCAATGCATAATGCCTTTAGGGGCGATAAAACACATGTATTAAAGCCACCAACAAAGGTAAATTCTTGTCCTTCAGGTACGATGAATGCCTGAGGGAAGACCTTTGTAGGACTGTAGCAGGCACATGGTCCACTCTAGGTCTAGTATACCATAATTGTACGTTTTTCCCCATGTGGTTTACTGAAGGGTCTCTATGTATTGCTACTGGAGGTGCATGCACAGGCTATAATAATAAAACCACACTCCCCGGTAAGATGCTCCTACCTTCTGGACGTGCAGGATAGAAAAGTGTGATCTCTGGTGGCCACACAGCACTTATGACTGGATATACAGGAGTCCAGCTTCCAGGCCAAGTTCTTCAGGTGCCAGGAGAGCCAGACATCACCGGTCCATGTGTCAAAAGGTGTATGACCACATCCACTCAATGGAGTCTCCGTGCTTCCGTGCTGTTGTTAGTGAAAGAAAGACGTTATTCTGGTTGCCAAACCTCGGCTTCAATTTTTCATCCTTGGTTTGTACTTGCAGCTGTATAGGGGAAGGGTCCATAGGTGTTAACATGCAAACTGAGCGCAGGACTTTCTTTCTTGGTGCCCCTGTTGAAGCTGCAGCCTAGCAACAGGCCAGTTACATCACAGAGTGCTTGAAATTCAGTGAGGATCCTGGCCATAGGAACACCATCTTCCCCACACTACCCCCACTCCAATATTCTGGACCTGCAATCCCTACTCTCTAAATCTTCCACTGTGGTCCCAGGGTGGTAAAGCTATAGCAGTGTAACACATGCAGCAGAGAAAGAGAAGATAACAGCAACGTAGAGATAATGAGAATTGAGATAGTGCAAGATTTTGAAACACGTAACAAAAATTAAAATAATACTCAAGCCAGATGAGTTTACTAATAACAAAGGTTACAGTAATCCTCAATCCATGGAAGTTCCCAATGCATAAAGACTTTAGGGGCGATAAGACACATGCTTTAAAGCCACCAACATAGGCAAATCTTGTCCCTCAGGTTGGATGCATGCATGAGAGTGGATCTGTGATAGGACTATAGCAGGCAGGCGGCTCCTTCAAGGTGTAGTGTACCATACTTTAAATTCTTTCCACGTTAGGTTCACCGAAGTCTTTATGTATCATGCTACTGGAGGTGCATGCAGAGGTCATAGTGATAAAACAGAACACCCGGGTGAGATGCTCCTATATTCTGGCCGTTCAGGATAAATTATTGTGAACTTTGGTGGACACCCAGCTATTAGGACAGGAATACACATGAGGCCTTGTCACCAAGGTGGCAGCTCAGCCAGCCATTTGGTCCATGTGTCGAAAGTTCCTCTGCCACGTCCAATCCGTGGACTCTCCCGGGTTCTGTGAAGTAGGCGCTCGCAACAACATGATATTCTGATGCCAAACCACTGCTTCAGTGATTCTCCCTTGGTTTCTACTTGCAGTTGTACAGGGGAGGCATCCGTACGTGCTAACATGTACACTGACGTCAGGATTCCTTTGTGAGTTTCACTGTGGAAGATGTAGCCTAGCAACAGGCCAGTTACATCACAAAGTGGTTGATGTTCAAAGAGGATCTTCGCCATAGGAACCCATTCACCCCATACCATACCCTCCAGTATGCTCGCCTCATAAAACACACTATATAAATCTTTCCCAATGGTCCCAGCACAAGAAAACTGCAGCACTGTCAACACATGCCAAAATAGCAAGAGAAGATAATAGAAACTTCATGATAATGAGAATTCAGATACAGCAAGATCTTGACACAATGAACGAAAATTATAATAATCGTCAAGCAACGTTAGGTTTGTAATAACAAAAGTTATAATAATCCTCAAGCCAGAGGAAGGTCCCAATGCATAAAGCCTTTACGAGCGATAAAACACACGTTGTAAAGCCACCAACAAAGGTAAATTCTTGTCCTTCAGGTAGGATGAATGCATGAGGGAAGACCTGTGTAGGACTGTAGCAGGCACGTGGTCCCCTCTAGGTCTAGTTTACCATAATTGAACGTTTTTCCCCATGTGGTTTACTGAAGGGTCTCTATGTATTGCTACTGCAGGTGCATGCACAGGCAATAATAATAAAACCAAACTCCCCAGTAAGATGCTCCTACCTTCTAGTCGTGCAGGATAGAAAAGTGTGATCTCTGGTGGCCACACAGCACTTATGACTGGATATACAGGAGTCCAGCTTCCAGGCCAAGTTCTTCAGGTGCCAGGAGAGCCAGACATCACCGGTCCATGTGTCAAAAGGTGTATGACCACGTCCACTCAATGGAGTCTCCATGCTTCCGTGCTGTTGGTAGTGAAAGAAAGACGTTATTCTGGTTGCCAAACCTCGGCTTCAATTTTTCATCCTTGGTTTGTACTTGCAGCTGTATAGGGGAAGGGTCCATAGGTGTTAACATGCAAACTGAGCGCAGGACTTCCTTTCTTGGTGCCCCTGTTGAAGCTGCAGCCTAGCAACAGGCCACTTACATCACAGAGTGCTTGAAGTTCAGTGAGGATCCTGGCCATAGGAACACCATCTTCCCCACACTACCCCCACTCCAATATTCTGGACCTGCAATCCCTACTCTCTAAATCTTCCACTGTGGTCCCAGGGTGGGAAAGCTATAGCAGTGTAACACATGCAGCAGAGCAAGAGAAGATAACAGCAACGTAGAGATCATGAGAATTGAGATAGTGCAAGATTTTGAAACACGTAACAAAAATTAAAATAATACTCAAGCCAGATGAGTTTACTAATAACAAAGGTTACAGTAATCCTCAATCCATGGAAGTTCCCAATGCATAAAGACTTTAGGGGCGATAAGACACATGCTTTAAAGCCACCAAAATAGGCAAATCTTGTCCCTCAGGTTGGATGCATGCATGAGAGTGGACCTGTGATAGGACTATAGCAGGCAGGCGGCTCCTTCAAGGTGTAGTGTACCATACTTTAAATTCTTTCCACGTTAGGTTCACCGAAGGCTTTATGTATCATGCTACTGGAGGTGCATGCAGAGGTCATAGTGATAAAACAGAACACCCGGGTGAGATGCTCCTACATTCTGGCCGTTCAGCATAAATTATTGTGAACTTTGGTGGACACCCAGCTATTAGGACAGGAATACACATGAGGCCTTGTCACCAAGGTGGCAGTTCAGCCAGCCATTTGGTCCATGTGTCGAAAGTTCCTCTGCCACGTCCAATCCGTGGACTCTCCCGGGTTCTGTGAAGTAGGCGCTCGCAACAACATGATATTCTGATGCCAAACCTCTGCTTCAGTGATTCTCCCTTGGTTTCTACTTGCAGTTGTACAGGGGAGGCATCCGTACGTGCTAACATGTACACTGACGTCAGGTTTCCTTTGTGAGTTTCACTGTGGAAGATGTAGCCTAGCAACAGGCCAGTTACATCACAAAGTGGTTGATGTTCAAAGAGGATCTTCGCCATAGGAACCCATTCACAACATACCATACCCTCCAGTATGCTCGCCTCATAAAACACACTATATAAATCTTTCCCAATGGTCCCAGCACAAGAAAACTGCAGCACTGTCAACACATGACAAAATAGCAAGAGAAGATAATAGAAACTTCATGATAATGAGAATTCAGATACAGCAAGATCTTGACACAATGAACGAAAATTATAATAATCGTCAAGCCACATTAGGTTTATAATAACAAAAGTTATAATAATCCTCAAGCCAGAGGAAGGTCCCAATGCATAAAGCCTTTAGGGGCAATAAAACACACGTTGTAAAGGCACCAACAAAGGTAAATTCTTGTCCTTCAGTTAGGATGAATGCATGAGGGAAGACCTGTGTAGGACTGTAGCAGGCACGTGGTCCCCTCTAGGTCTAGTTTACCATATTTGAACGTTTTTCCCCATGTGGTTTACTGAAGGGTCTCTATGTATTGCTACTGGAGGTGCATGCACACGGTATAATAATAAAACCAAACTCCCCGGTAAGATGCTCCTACCTTCTGGACGTGCAGGATAGAAAAGTGTGATCTCTGGTGGCCACACAGCACTTATGACTGGATATACAGGAGTCCAGCTTCCAGGCCAAGTTCTTCAGGTGCCAGGAGAGCCAGACATCACCGGTCCATGTGTCAAAAGGTGTATGACCACATCCACTCAATGGAGTCTCCGTGCTTCCGTGCTGTTGTTAGTGAAAGAAAGACATTATTCTGGTTGCCAAACCTCGGCTTCAATTTTTCATCCTTGGTTTGTACTTGCAGCTGTATAGGGGAAGGGTCCATAGGTGTTAACATGCAAACTGAGCGCAGGACTTCCTTTCTTGCTTCCCCTGTTGAAGCTGCAGCCTAGCAACAGGCCACTTACATCACAGAGTGCTTGAAATTCAGTGAGGATCCTGGCCATAGGAACACCATCTTCCCCACACTACCCCCACTCCAATATTCTGGACCTGCAATCCCTACTCTCTAAATCTTCCACTGTGGTCCCAGGGTGGGAAAGCTATAGCAGTGTAACACATGCAGCAGAGAAAGAGAAGATAACAGCAACGTAGAGATCATGAGAATTGAGATAGTGCAAGATTTTGAAACACGTAACAAAAATTAAAATAATACTCAAGCCAGATGAGTTTACTAATAACAAAGGTTACAGTAATCCTCAATCCATGGAAGTTCCCAATGCATAAAGACTTTAGGGGCGATAAGACACATGCTTTAAAGCCACCAACATAGGCAAATCTTGTCCCTCAGGTTGGATGCATGCATGAGAGTGGATCTGTGATAGGACTATAGCAGGCAGGCGGCTCCTTCAAGGTGTAGTGTACCATACTTTAAATTCTTTCCACGTTAGGTTCACCGAAGGCTTTATGTATTGTGCTACTGGAGGTGCATGCAGAGGTCATAGTGATAAAACAGAACACCCAGGTGAGATGCTCCTACATTCTAGCCGTTCAGGATAAATTATTGTGAACTTTGGTAGACACCCAGCTATTAGGACAGGAATACACATGAGGCCTTGTCACCAAGGTGGCAGTTCAGCCAGCCATTTGGTCCATGTGTCGAAAGTTCCTCTGCCATGTCCAATCCGTGGACTCTCCCGGGTTCTGTGAAGTAGGCGCTCGCAACAACATGATATTCTGATGCCAAACCTCTGCTTCAGTGATTCTCCCTTGGTTTCTACTTGCAGTTGTACAGGGTAGGCATCCATACGTGCTAACATGTACACTGACGTCAGGTTTCCTTTGTGAGTTTCACTGTGGAAGATGTACCCTAGCAACAGGCCAGTTACATCACAAAGTGGTTGATGTTCAAAGAGGATCTTCGCCATAGGAACCCATTCACCCCATACCATACCCTCCAGTATGCTCGCCTCATAAAACACACTATATAAATCTTTCCCAATGGACCCAGCACAAGAAAACTGCAGCACTGTCAACACATGCCAAAATAGCAAGAGAAGATAATAGAAACTTCATGATAATGAGAATTCAGATACAGCAAGATCTTGACACAATGAATGAAAATTATAATAATCGTCAAGCCACATTAGGTTTGTAATAACAAAAGTTATAATAATCCTCAAGCCAGAGGAAGGTCCCAATGCATAAAGCCTTTAGGGGCGATAAAACACATGTATTAAAGCCACCAACAAAGGTAAATTCTTGTCCTTCAGGTAGGATGAATGCATGAGGGAAGACCTTTGTAGGACTGTAGCAGGCACATGGTCCACTCTAGGTCTAGTATACCATAATTGTACGTTTTTCCCCATGTGGTTTACTGAAGGGTCTCTATGTATTGCTACTGGAGGTGCATGCACAGGCTATAATAATAAAACCAAACTCCCCGGTAAGATGCTCCTACCTTCTGGACATGCAGGATAGAAAAGTGTGATCTCTGGTGGCCACACAGCACTTATGACTGGATATACAGGAGTCCAGCTTCCAGGCCAAGTTCTTCAGGTGCCAGGAGAGCCGGACATCACCGGTCCATGTGTCAAAAGGTGTATGACCACATACACTCAATGGAGTCTCCGTGCTTCCGTGCTGTTGGTAGTGAAAGAAAGACGTTATTCTGGTTGCCAAACCTCGGCTTCAATTTTTCATCCTTGGTTTGTACTTGCAGCTGTATAGGGGAAGGGTCCATAGGTGTTAACATGCAAACTGAGCGCAGGACTGTCTTTCTTGGTGCCACTGTTGAAGCTGCAGCCTAGCAACAGGCCACTTACATCACAGAGTGCTTGAAGTTCAGTGAGGATCCTGGCCATAGGAACACCATCTTCCCCACACTACCCCCACTCCAATATTCTGGACCTGCAATCCCTACTCTCTAAATCTTCCACTGTGGTCCCAGGGTGGGAAAGCTATAGCAGTGCAACACATGCAGCAGAGCAAGAGAAGATAACAGCAACGTAGAGATCATGAGAATTGAGATAGTGCAAGATTTTGAAACACGTAACAAAAATTAAAATAATACTCAAGCCAGATGAGTTTACTAATAACAAAGGTTACAGTAATCCTCAATCCATGGAAGTTCCCAATGCATAAAGACTTTAGGGGCGATAAGACACATGCTTTAAAGACACCAACATAGGCAAATCTTGTCCCTCAGGATGGATGCATGCATGAGAGTGGATCTGTGATAGGACTATAGCAGGCAGGCGGCTCCTTCAAGGTGTAGTGTACCATACTTTAAATTCTTTCCACGTTAGGTTCACCGAAGGCTTTATGTATCATGCTACTGGAGGTGCATGCAGAGGTCATAGTGATAAAACAGAACACCCGGGTGAGATGCTCCTACATTCTGGCCGTTCAGGATAAATTATTGTGAACTTTGGTGGACACCCAGCTATTAGGACAGGAATACACATGAGGCCTTGTCACCAAGGTGGCAGCTCAGCCAGCCATTTGGTCCATGTGTCGAAAGTTCCTCTGCCACGTCCAATCCGTGGACTCTCCCGGGTTCTGTGAAGTAGGCGCTCGCAACAACATGATATTCTGATGCCAAACCACTGCTTCAGTGATTCTCCCTTGGTTTCTACTTGCAGTTGTACAGGGGAGGCATCCGTACGTGCTAACATGTACACTGACGTCAGGTTTCCTTTGTGAGTTTCACTGTGGAAGATGTAGCCTAGCAACAGGCCAGTTACATCACAAAGTGGTTGATGTTCAAAGAGGATCTTCGCCATAGGAACCCATTCACCCCATACCATACCCTCCAGTATGCTCGCCTCATAAAACACACTATATAAATCTTTCCCAATGGTCCCAGCACAAGAAAACTGCAGCACTGTCAACACATGCCAAAATAGCAAGAGAAGATAATAGAAACTTCATGATAATGAGAATTCAGATACAGCAAGATCTTGACACAATGAACGAAAATTATAATAATCGTCAAGCAACGTTAGGTTTGTAATAACAAAAGTTATAATAATCCTCAAGCCAGAGGAAGGTCCCAATGCATAAAGCCTTTAGGGGCGATAAAACACACGTTGTAAAGCCACCAACAAAGGTAAATTCTTGTCCTTCAGGTAGGATGAATGCATGAGGGAAGACCTGTGTAGGACTGTAGCAGGCACGTGGTCCCCTCTAGGTCTAGTTTACCATAATTGAACGATTTTCCCCATGTGGTTCACTGAAGGGTCTCTATGTATTGCTACTGGAGGTGCATGCACAGGCTATAATAATAAAACCACACTCCCCGGTAAGATGCTCCTACCTTCTGGACGTGCAGGATAGAAAAGTGTGATCTCTGGTGGACACACAGCACTTATGACTGGATATACAGGAGTCCAGCTTCCAGGCCAAGTTCTTCAGGTGCCAGGAGAGCCAGACATCACCGGTCCATGTGTCAAAAGGTGTATGACCACGTCCACTCAATGGAGTCTCCATGCTTCCGTGCTGTTGGTAGTGAAAGAAAGACGTTATTCTGGTTGCCAAACCTCGGCTTCAATTTTTCATCCTTGGTTTGTACTTGCAGCTGTATAGGGGAAGGGTCCATAGGTGTTAACATGCAAACTGAGCGCAGGACTTCCTTTCTTGGTGCCCCTGTTGAAGCTGCAGCCTAGCAACAGGCCACTTACATCACAGAGTGCTTGAAGTTCAGTGAGGATCCTGGCCATAGGAACACCATCTTCCCCACACTACCCCCACTCCAATATTCTGGACCTGCAATCCCTACTCTCTAAATCTTCCACTGTGGTCCCAGGGTGGGAAAGCTATAGCAGTGTAACACATGCAGCAGAGCAAGAGAAGATAACAGCAACGTAGAGATCATGAGAATTGAGATAGTGCAAGATTTTGAAACACGTAACAAAAATTAAAATAATACTCAAGCCAGATGAGTTTACTAATAACAAAGGTTACAGTAATCCTCAATCCATGGAAGTTCCCAATGCATAAAGACTTTAGGGGCGATAAGACACATGCTTTAAAGACACCAACATAGGCAAATCTTGTCCCTCAGGATGGATGCATGCATGAGAGTGGATCTGTGATAGGACTATAGAAGGCAGGCGGCTCCTTCAAGGTGTAGTGTACCATACTTTAAATTCTTTCCACGTTAGGTTCACCGAAGGCTTTATGTATCATGCTACTGGAGGTGCATGCAGAGGTCATAGTGATAAAACAGAACACCCGGGTGAGATGCTCCGATATTCTGGCCGTTCAGGATAAATTATTGTGAACTTTGGTGGACACCCAGCTATTAGGACAGGAATACACATGAGGCCTTGTCACCAAGGTGGCAGCTCAGCCAGCCATTTGGTCCATGTGTCGAAAGTTCCTCTGCCACGTCCAATCCGTGGACTCTCCCGGGTTCTGTGAAGTAGGCGCTCGCAACAACATGATATTCTGATGCCAAACCACTGCTTCAGTGATTCTCCCTTGGTTTCTACTTGCAGTTGTACAGGGGAGGCATCCGTACGTGCTAACATGTACACTGACGTCAGGTTTCCTTTGTGAGTTTCACTGTGGAAGATGTAGCCTAGCAACAGGCCAGTTACATCACAAAGTGGTTGATGTTCAAAGAGGATCTTCGCCATAGGAACCCATTCACCCCATACCATACCCTCCAGTATGCTCGCCTCATAAAACACACTATATAAATCTTTCCCAATGGTCCCAGCACAAGAAAACTGCAGCACTGTCAACACATGCCAAAATAGCAAGAGAAGATAATAGAAACTTCATGATAATGAGAATTCAGATACAGCAAGATCTTGACACAATGAACGAAAATTATAATAATCGTCAAGCAACGTTAGGTTTGTAATAACAAAAGTTATAATAATCCTCAAGCCAGAGGAAGGTCCCAATGCATAAAGCCTTTAGGGGCGATAAAACACACGTTGTAAAGCCACCAACAAAGGTAAATTCTTGTCCTTCAGGTAGGATGAATGCATGAGGGAAGACCTGTGTAGGACTGTAGCAGGCACGTGGACCCCTCTAGGTCTAGTTTACCATAATTGAACGTTTTTCCCCATGTGGTTTACTGAAGGGTCTCTATGTATTGCTACTGCAGGTGCATGCACAGGCAATAATAATAAAACCACACTCCCCGGTAAGATGCTCCTACCTTCTGGACGTGCAGGATAGAAAAGTGTGATCTCTGGTGGACACACAGCACTTATGACTGGATATACAGGAGTCCAGCTTCCAGGCCAAGTTCTTCAGGTGCCAGGAGAGCCAGACATCACCGGTCCATGTGTCAAAAGGTGTATGACCACATACACTCAATGGAGTCTCCATGCTTCCGTGCTGTTGGTAGTGAAAGAAAGACGTTATTCTGGTTGCCAAACCTCGGCTTCAATTTTTCATCCTTGGTTTGTACTTGCAGCTGTATAGGGGAAGGGTCCATAGGTGTTAACATGCAAACTGAGCGCAGGACTTCCTTTCTTGGTGCCCCTGTTGAAGCTGCAGCCTAGCAACAGGCCACTTACATCACAGAGTGCTTGAAGTTCAGTGAGGATCCTGGCCATAGGAACACCATCTTCCCCACACTACCCCCACTCCAATATTCTGGACCTGCAATCCCTACTCTCTAAATCTTCCACTGTGGTCCCAGGGTGGGAAAGCTATAGCAGTGTAACACATGCAGCAGAGCAAGAGAAGATAACAGCAACGTAGAGATCATGAGAATTGAGATAGTGCAAGATTTTGAAACACGTAACAAAAATTAAAATAATACTCAAGCCAGATGAGTTTACTAATAACAAAGGTTACAGTAATCCTCAATCCATGGAAGTTCCCAATGCATAAAGACTTTAGGGGCGATAAGACACATGCTTTAAAGCCACCAACATAGGCAAATCTTGTCCCTCAGGTTGGATGCATGCATGAGAGTGGACCTGTGATAGGACTATAGCAGGCAGGCGGCTCCTTCAAGGTGTAGTGTACCATACTTTAAATTCTTTCCACGTTAGGTTCACCGAAGGCTTTATGTATCATGCTACTGGAGGTGCATGCAGAGGTCATAGTGATAAAACAGAACACCCGGGTGAGATGCTCCTACATTCTGGCCGTTCAGCATAAATTATTGTGAACTTTGGTGGACACCCAGCTATTAGGACAGGAATACACATGAGGCCTTGTCACCAAGGTGGCAGTTCAGCCAGCCATTTGGTCCATGTGTCGAAAGTTCCTCTGCCACGTCCAATCCGTGGACTCTCCCGGGTTCTGTGAAGTAGGCGCTCGCAACAACATGATATTCTGATGCCAAACCTCTGCTTCAGTGATTCTCCCTTGGTTTCTACTTGCAGTTGTACAGGGGAGGCATCCGTACGTGCTAACATGTACACTGACGTCAGGTTTCCTTTGTGAGTTTCACTGTGGAAGATGTAGCCTAGCAACAGGCCAGTTACATCACAAAGTGGTTGATGTTCAAAGAGGATCTTCGCCATAGGAACCCATTCACAACATACCATACCCTCCAGTATGCTCGCCTCATAAAACACACTATATAAATCTTTCCCAATGGTCCCAGCACAAGAAAACTGCAGCACTGTCAACACATGACAAAATAGCAAGAGAAGATAATAGAAACTTCATGATAATGAGAATTCAGATACAGCAAGATCTTGACACAATGAACGAAAATTATAATAATCGTCAAGCCACATTAGGTTTGTAATAACAAAAGTTATAATAATCCTCAAGCCAGAGGAAGGTCCCAATGCATAAAGCCTTTAGGGGCAATAAAACACACGTTGTAAAGGCACCAACAAAGGTAAATTCTTGTCCTTCAGTTAGGATGAATGCATGAGGGAAGACCTGTGTAGGACTGTAGCAGGCACGTGGTCCCCTCTAGGTCTAGTTTACCATATTTGAACGTTTTTCCCCATGTGGTTTACTGAAGGGTCTCTATGTATTGCTACTGGAGGTGCATGCACACGGTATAATAATAAAACCAAACTCCCCGGTAAGATGCTCCTACCTTCTGGACGTGCAGGATAGAAAAGTGCGATCTCTGGTGGCCACACAGCACTTATGACTGGATATACAGGAGTCCAGCTTCCAGGCCAAGTTCTTCAGGTGCCAGGAGAGCCAGACATCACCGGTCCATGTGTCAAAAGGTGTATGACCACATCCACTCAATGGAGTCTCCGTGCTTCCGTGCTGTTGTTAGTGAAAGAAAGACGTTATTCTGGTTGCCAAACCTCGGCTTCAATTTTTCATCCTTGGTTTGTACTTGCAGCTGTATAGGGGAAGGGTCCATAGGTGTTAACATGCAAACTGAGCGCAGGACTTCCTTTCTTGGTTCCCCTGTTGAAGCTGCAGCCTAGCAACAGGCCACTTACATCACAGAGTGCTTGAAATTCAGTGAGGATCCTGGCCATAGGAACACCATCTTCCCCACACTACCCCCACTCCAATATTCTGGACCTGCAATCCCTACTCTCTAAATCTTCCACTGTGGTCCCAGGGTGGGAAAGCTATAGCAGTGTAACACATGCAGCAGAGCAAGAGAAGATAACAGCAACGTAGAGATCATGAGAATTGAGATAGTGCAAGATTTTGAAACACGTAACAAAAATTAAAATAATACTCAAGCCAGATGAGTTTACTAATAACAAAGGTTACAGTAATCCTCAATCCATGGAAGTTCCCAATGCATAAAGACTTTAGGGGCGATAAGACACATGCTTTAAAGCCACCAACATAGGCAAATCTTGTCCCTCAGGTTGGATGCATGCATGAGAGTGGATCTGTGATAGGACTATAGCAGGCAGGCGGCTCCTTCAAGGTGTAGTGTACCATACTTTAAATTCTTTCCACGTTAGGTTCACCGAAGGCTTTATGTATTGTGCTACTGGAGGTGCATGCAGAGGTCATAGTGATAAAACAGAACACCCGGGTGAGATGCTCCTACATTCTAGCCGTTCAGGATAAATTATTGTGAACTTTGGTGGACACCCAGCTATTAGGACAGGAATACACATGAGGCCTTGTCACCAAGGTGGCAGTTCAGCCAGCCATTTGGTCCATGTGTCGAAAGTTCCTCTGCCATGTCCAATCCGTGGACTCTCCCGGGTTCTGTGAAGTAGGCGCTCGCAACAACATGATATTCTGATGCCAAACCTCTGCTTCAGTGATTCTCCCTTGGTTTCTACTTGAAGTTGTACAGGGTAGGCATCCATACGTGCTAACATGTACACTGACGTCAGGTTTCCTTTGTGAGTTTCACTGTGGAAGATGTAGCCTAGCAACAGGCCAGTTACATCACAAAGTGGTTGATGTTCAAAGAGGATCTTCGCCATAGGAACCCATTCACCCCATACCATACCCTCCAGTATGCTCGCCTCATAAAACACACTATATAAATCTTTCCCAATGGACCCAGCACAAGAAAACTGCAGCACTGTCAACACATGCCAAAATAGCAAGAGAAGATAATAGAAACTTCATGATAATGAGAATTCAGATACAGCAAGATCTTGACACAATGAATGAAAATTATAATAATCGTCAAGCCACATTAGGTTTGTAATAACAAAAGTTATAATAATCCTCAAGCCAGAGGAAGGTCAAAATGCATAAAGCCTTTAGGGGCGATAAAACACATGTATTAAAGCCACCAACAAAGGTAAATTCTTGTCCTTCAGGTAGGATGAATGCATGAGGGAAGACCTGTGTAGGACTGTAGCAGGCACGTGGTCCCCTCTAGGTCTAGTTTACCATAATTGAACGATTTTCCCCATGTGGTTCACTGAAGGGTCTCTATGTATTGCTACTGGAGGTGCATGCACAGGCTATAATAATAAAACCACACTCCCCGGTAAGATGCTCCTACCTTCTGGACGTGCAGGATAGAAAAGTGTGATCTCTGGTGGACACACAGCACTTATGACTGGATATACAGGAGTCCAGCTTCCAGGCCAAGTTCTTCAGGTGCCAGGAGAGCCGGACATCACCGGTCCATGTGTCAAAAGGTGTATGACCACATACACTCAATGGAGTCTCCGTGCTTCCGTGCTGTTGGTAGTGAAAGAAAGACGTTATTCTGGTTGCCAAACCTCGGCTTCAATTTTCCATCCTTGGTTTGTACTTGCAGCTGTATAGGGGAAGGGTCCATAGGTGTTAACATGCAAACTGAGCGCAGGACTGTCTTTCTTGGTGCCCCTGTTGAAGCTGCAGCCTAGCAACAGGCCACTTACATCACAGAGTGCTTGAAGTTCAGTGAGGATCCTGGCCATAGGAACACCATCTTCCCCACACTAACCCCACTCCAATATTCTGGACCTGCAATCCCTACTCTCTAAATCTTCCACTGTGGTCCCAGGGTGGGAAAGCTATAGCAGTGTAACACATGCACCAGAGCAAGAGAAGATAACAGCAACGTAGAGATCATGAGAATTGAGATAGTGCAAGATTTTGAAACACGTAACAAAAATTAAAATAATACTCAAGCCAGATGAGTTTACTAATAACAAAGGTTACAGTAATCCTCAATCCATGGAAGTTCCCAATGCATAAAGACTTTAGGGGCGATAAGACACATGCTTTAAAGACACCAACATAGGCAAATCTTGTCCCTCAGGATGGATGCATGCATGAGAGTGGATCTGTGAAAGGACTATAGAAGGCAGGCGGCTCCTTCAAGGTGTAGTGTACCATACTTTAAATTCTTTCCACGTTAGGTTCACCGAAGGCTTTATGTATCATGCTACTGGAGGTGCATGCAGAGGTCATAGTGAAAAAACAGAACACCCGGGTGAGATGCTCCTATATTCTGGCCGTTCAGGATAAATTATTGTGAACTTTGGTGGACACCCAGCTATTAGGACAGGAATACACATGAGGCCTTGTCACCAAGGTGGCAGCTCAGCCAGCCATTTGGTCCATGTGTCGAAAGTTCCTCTGCCACGTCCAATCCGTGGACTCTCCCGGGTTCTGTGAAGTAGGCGCTCGCAACAACATGATATTCTGATGCCAAACCACTGCTTCAGTGATTCTCCCTTGGTTTCTACTTGCAGTTGTACAGGGGAGGCATCCGTACGTGCTAACATGTACACTGACGTCAGGTTTCCTTTGTGAGTTTCACTGTGGAAGATGTAGCCTAGCAACAGGCCAGTTACATCACAAAGTGGTTGATGTTCAAAGAGGATCTTCGCCATAGGAACCCATTCACCCCATACCATACCCTCCAGTATGCTCGCCTCATAAAACACACTATATAAATCTTTCCCAATGGTCCCAGCACAAGAAAACTGCAGCACTGTCAACACATGCCAAAATAGCAAGAGAAGATAATAGAAACTTCATGATAATGAGAATTCAGATACAGCAAGATCTTGACACAATGAACGAAAATTATAATAATCGTCAAGCAACGTTAGGTTTGTAATAACAAAAGTTATAATAATCCTCAAGCCAGAGGAAGGTCCCAATGCATAAAGCCTTTAGGGGCGATAAAACACACGTTGTAAAGCCACCAACAAAGATAAATTCTTGTCCTTCAGGTAGGATGAATGCATGAGGGAAGACCTGTGTAGGACTGTAGCAGGCACGTGGTCCCCTCTAGGTCTAGTTTACCATAATTGAACGATTTTCCCCATGTGGTTCACTGAAGGGTCTCTATGTATTGCTACTGGAGGTGCATGCACAGGCTATAATAATAAAACCACACTCCCCGGTAAGATGCTCCTACCTTCTGGACGTGCAGGATAGAAAAGTGTGATCTCTGGTGGACACACAGCACTTATGACTGGATATACAGGAGTCCAGCTTCCAGGCCAAGTTCTTCAGGTGCCAGGAGAGCCAGACATCACCGGTCCATGTGTCAAAAGGTGTATGACCACGTCCACTCAATGGAGTCTCCATGCTTCCGTGCTGTTGGTAGTGAAAGAAAGACGTTATTCTGGTTGCCAAACCTCGGCTTCAATTTTTCATCCTTGGTTTGTACTTGCAGCTGTATAGGGGAAGGGTCCATAGGTGTTAACATGCAAACTGAGCGCAGGACTTCCTTTCTTGGTGCCCCTGTTGAAGCTGCAGCCTAGCAACAGGCCACTTACATCACAGAGTGCTTGAAGTTCAGTGAGGATCCTGGCCATAGGAACACCATCTTCCCCACACTACCCCCACTCCAATATTCTGGACCTGCAATCCCTACTCTCTAAATCTTCCACTGTGGTCCCAGGGTGGGAAAGCTATAGCAGTGTAACACATGCAGCAGAGCAAGAGAAGATAACAGCAACGTAGAGATCATGAGAATTGAGATAGTGCAAGATTTTGAAACACGTAACAAAAATTAAAATAATACTCAAGCCAGATGAGTTTACTAATAACAAAGGTTACAGTAATCCTCAATCCATGGAAGTTCCCAATGCATAAAGACTTTAGGGGCGATAAGACACATGCTTTAAAGCCACCAACATAGGCAAATCTTGTCCCTCAGGTTGGATGCATGCATGAGAGTGGATCTGTGATAGGACTATAGCAGGCAGGCGGCTCCTTCAAGGTGTAGTGTACCATACTTTAAATTCTTTCCACGTTAGGTTCACCGAAGGCTTTATGTATTGTGCTACTGGAGGTGCATGCAGAGGTCATAGTGATAAAACAGAACACCCGGGTGAGATGCTCCTACATTCTAGCCGTTCAGGATAAATTATTGTGAACTTTGGTGGACACCCAGCTATTAGGACAGGAATACACATGAGGCCTTGTCACCAAGGTGGCAGTTCAGCCAGCCATTTGGTCCATGTGTCGAAAGTTCCTCTGCCACGTCCAATCCGTGGACTCTCCCGGGTTCTGTGAAGTAGGCGCTCGCAACAACATGATATTCTGATGCCAAACCACTGCTTCAGTGATTCTCCCTTGGTTTCTACTTGCAGTTGTACAGGGGAGGCATCCATACGTGCTAACATGTACACTGACGTCAGGTTTCCTTTGTGATTTTCACTGTGGAAGATGTAGCCTAGCAACAGGCCAGTTACATCACAAAGTGGTTGATGTTCAAAGAGGATCTTCGCCATAGGAACCCATTCACCCCATACCATACCCTCCAGTATGCTCGCCTCATAAAACACACTATATAAATCTTTCCCAATGGTCCCAGCACAAGAAAACTGCAGCACTGTCAACACATGCCAAAATAGCAAGAGAAGATAATAGAAACTTCATGATAATGAGAATTCAGATACAGCAAGATCTAGACACAATGAACGAAAATTATAATAATCGTCAAGCAACGTTAGGTTTGTAATAACAAAAGTTATAATAATCCTCAAGCCAGAGGAAGGTCCCAATGCATAAAGCCTTTAGGGGCGATAAAACACACGTTGTAAAGCCACCAACAAAGGTAAATTCTTGTCCTTCAGGTAGGATGAATGCATGAGGGAAGACCTGTGTAGGACTGTAGCAGGCACGTGGACCCCTCTAGGTCTAGTTTACCATAATTGAACGTTTTTCCCCATGTGGTTTACTGAAGGGTCTCTATGTATTGCTACTGCAGGTGCATGCACAGGCAATAATAATAAAACCAAACTCCCCAGTAAGATGCTCCTACCTTCTAGTCGTGCAGGATAGAAAAGTGTGATCTCTGGTGGCCACACAGCACTTATGACTGGATATACAGGAGTCCAGCTTCCAGGCCAAGTTCTTCAGGTGCCAGGAGAGCCAGACATCACCGGTCCATGTGTCAAAAGGTGTATGACCACATCCACTCAATGGAGTCTCCGTGCTTCCGTGCTGTTGGTGGTGAAAGAAAGACGTTATTCTGGTTGCCAAACCTCGGCTTCAATTTTTCATCCTTGGTTTGTACTTGCAGCTGTATAGGGGAAGGGGCCATAGGTGTTAATATGCAAACTGAGCTCAGGACTTCCTTTCTTGGTGCCCCTGTTGAAGCTGCAGCCTAGCAACAGGCCACTTACATCACAGAGTGCTTGAAGTTCAGTGAGGATCCTGGCCATAGGAACACCATCTTCCCCACACTACCCCCACTCCAATATTCTGGACCTGCAATCCCTACTCTCTAAATCTTCCACTGTGGTCCCAGGGTGGGAAAGCTATAGCAGTGTAACACATGCATCAGAGCAAGAGAAGATAACAGCAACGTAGAGATCATGAGAATTGAGATAGTGCAAGATTTTGAAACATGTAACAAAAATTAAAATAATACTCAAGCCAGATGAGTTTACTAATAACAAAGGTTACAGTAATCCTCAATCCATGGAAGTTCCCAATGCATAAAGACTTTAGGGGCGATAAGACACATGCTTTAAAGCCACCAACATAGGCATATCTCGTCCCTCAGGTTGGATGCATGCATGAGAGTGGATCTGTGATAGGACTATAGCAGGCAGGCGGCTCCTTCAAGGTGTAGTGTACCATACTTTAAATTCTTTCCACATTAGGTTCACCGAAGGCTTTATGTATCCTGCTACTGGAGGTGCATGCATAGGTCATAGTGATAAAACAGAACACCCGGGTGAGATGCTCCTACATTCTGGCCGTTCAGGATAAATTATTGTGAACTTTGGTGGACACCCAGCTATTAGGACAGGAATACACATGAGGCCTTGTCACCAAGGTGGCAGCTCAGCCAGCCATTTGGTCCATGTGTCGAAAGTTCCTCTGCCACGTCCAATCCGTGGACTCTCCCGGGTTCTGTGAAGGAGGCGCTCGCAACAACATGATATTCTGATGCCAAACCTCTGCTTCAGTGATTCTCCCTTGGTTTCTACTTGCAGTTGTACAGGGGAGGCATCCATACGTGCTAACATGTACACTGACGTCAGGTTTCCTTTGTGAGTTTCACTGTGGAAGTTGTAGCCTAGCAACAGGCCAGTTACATCACAAAGTGGTTGATGTTCAAAGAGGATCTTCGCCATAGGAACCCATTCACCCCATACCATACCCTCCAGTATGCTCGCCTCATAAAACACACTATATAAATCTTTCCCAATGGTCCCAGCACAAGAAAACTGCAGCACTGTCAACACATGCCAAAATAGCAAGAGAAGATAATAGAAACTTCATGATAATGAGAATTCAGATACAGCAAGATCTTGACACAATGAACGAAAATTATAATAATCGTCAAGCCACGTTAGGTTTGTAATAACAAAAGTTATAATAATCCTCAAGCCAGAGGAAGGTCCCAATGCATAAAGCCTTTACGAGCGATAAAACACACGTTGTAAAGCCACCAACAAAGGTAAATTCTTGTCCTTCAGGTAGGATGAATGCATGAGGGAAGACCTGTGTAGGACTGTAGCAGGCACGTGGACCCCTGTAGGTCTAGTTTACCATAATTGAACGTTTTTCCCCATGTGGTTTACTGAAGGGTCTCTATGTATTGCTACTGGAGGTGCATGCACAGGCTATAATAATAAAACCACACTCCCCGGTAAGATGCTCCTACCTTCTGGACGTGCAGGATAGAAAAGTGTGATCTCTGGTGGCCACACAGCACTTATGACTGGATATACAGGAGTCCAGCTTCCAGGCCAAGTTCTTCAGGTGCCAGGAGAGCCGGACATCACCGGTCCATGTGTCAAAAGGTGTATGACCGCATACACTCAATGGAGTCTCCGTGCTTCCGTGCTGTTGGTAGTGAAAGAAAGACGTTATTCTGGTTGCCAAACCTCGGCTTCAATTTTTCATCCTTGGTTTGTACTTGCAGCTGTATAGGGGAAGGGTCCATAGGTGTTAACATGCAAACTGAGCGCAGGACTGTCTTTCTTGGCGCCACTGTTGAAGCTGCAGCCTAGCAACAGGCCACTTACATCACAGAGTGCTTGAAGTTCAGTGAGGATCCTGGCCATAGGAACACCATCTTCCCCACACTACCCCCACTCCAATATTCTGGACCTGCAATCCCTACTCTCTAAATCTTCCACTGTGGTCCCAGGGTGGGAAAGCTATAGCAGTGTAACACATGCACCAGAGCAAGAGAAGATAACAGCAACGTAGAGATCATGAGAATTGAGATAGTGCAAGATTTTGAAACATGTAACAAAAATTAAAATAATACTCAAGCCAGATGAGTTTACTAATAACAAAGGTTACAGTAATCCTCAATCCATGGAAGTTCCCAATGCATAAAGACTTTAGGGGCGATAAGACACATGCTTTAAAGCCACCAACATAGGCAAATCATGTCCCTCAGGTTGGATGCATGCATGAGAGTGGATCTGTGATAGGACTATAGCAGGCAGGCGGCTCCTTCAAGGTGTAGTGTACCATACTTTAAATTCTTTCCACGTTAGGTTCACCGAAGGCTTTATGTATCATGCTACTGGAGGTGCATGCAGACGTCATAGTGATAAAACAGAACACCCGGGTGAGATGCTCCTACATTCTGGCCGTTCAGGATAAATTATTGTGAACTTTGGTGGACACCCAGCTATTAGGACAGGAATACACATGAGGCCTTGTCACCAAGGTGGCAGTTCAGCCAGCCATTTGGTCCATGTGTCAAACGTTCCGTTGCCACGTCCAATCCGTGGACTCTCCCGGGTTCTGTGAAGTAGGCGCTCGCAACAACATGATATTCTGATGCCAAACCACTGCTTCAGTGATTCTCCCTTGGTTTCTACTTGCAGTTGTACAGGGAAGGCATCCGTACGTGCTAACATGTACACTGACGTCAGGATTCCTTTGTGAGTTTCACTGTGGAAGATGTAGCCTAGCAACAGGCCAGTTACATCACAAAGTGGTTGATGTTCAAGGAGGATCTTCGCCATAGGAACCCATTCACCCCATACCATACCCTCCAGTATGCTCGCCTCATAAAACACACTATATAAATCTTTCCCAATGGTCCCAGCACAAGAAAACTGCAGCACTGTCAACACATGCCAAAATAGCAAGAGAAGATAATAGAAACTTCATGATAATGAGAATTCAGATACAGCAAGATCTTGACACAATGAACGAAAATTATAATAATCGTCAAGCCACATTAGGTTTGTAATAACAAAAGTTATAATAATCCTCAAGCCAGAGGAAGGTCCCAATGCATAAAGCCTTTAGGGGCGATAAAACACATGTATTAAAGCCACCAACAAAGGTAAATTCTTGTCCTTCAGGTAGGATGAATGCATGAGGGAAGACCTGTGTAGGACTGTAGCAGGCACGTGGTCCCCTCTAGGTCTAGTTTACCATAATTGAACGATTTTCCCCATGTGGTTCACTGAAGGGTCTCTATGTATTGCTACTGGAGGTGCATGCACAGGCTATAATAATAAAACCACACTCCCCGGTAAGATGCTCCTACCTTCTGGACGTGCAGGATAGAAAAGTGTGATCTCTGGTGGACACACAGCACTTATGACTGGATATACAGGAGTCCAGCTTCCAGGCCAAGTTCTTCAGGTGCCAGGAGAGCCAGACATCACCGGTCCATGTGTCAAAAGGTGTATGACCACGTCCACTCAATGGAGTCTCCATGCTTCCGTGCTGTTGGTAGTGAAAGAAAGACGTTATTCTGGTTGCCAAACCTCGGCTTCAATTTTTCATCCTTGGTTTGTACTTGCAGCTGTATAGGGGAAGGGTCCATAGGTGTTAACATGCAAACTGAGCGCAGGACTTCCTTTCTTGGTGCCCCTGTTGAAGCTGCAGCCTAGCAACAGGCCACTTACATCACAGAGTGCTTGAAGTTCAGTGAGGATCCTGGCCATAGGAACACCATCTTCCCCACACTACCCCCACTCCAATATTCTGGACCTGCAATCCCTACTCTCTAAATCTTCCACTGTGGTCCCAGGGTGGGAAAGCTATAGCAGTGTAACACATGCAGCAGAGCAAGAGAAGATAACAGCAACGTAGAGATCATGAGAATTGAGATAGTGCAAGATTTTGAAACACGTAACAAAAATTAAAATAATACTCAAGCCAGATGAGTTTACTAATAACAAAGGTTACAGTAATCCTCAATCCATGGAAGTTCCCAATGCATAAAGACTTTAGGGGCGATAAGACACATGCTTTAAAGCCACCAACATAGGCAAATCTTGTCCCTCAGGTTTGATGCATGCATGAGAGTGGACCTGTGATAGGACTATAGCAGGCAGGCGGCTCCTTCAAGGTGTAGTGAACCATACTTTAAATTCTTTCCACGTTAGGTTCACCGAAGGCTTTATGTATCGTGCTATTGGAGGTGCATGCAGAGGTCATAGTGATAAAACAGAACACCCGGGTGAGATGCTCCTACATTCTGGCCGTTCAGGATAAATTATTGTGAACTTTGGTGGACACCCAGCTATTAGGACAGGAATACACATGAGGCCTTGTCACCAAGGTGGCAGCTCAGCCAGCCATTTGGTCCATGTGTCGAAAGTTCCTCTGCCATGTCCAATCCGTGGACTCTCCCGGGTTCTGTGAACTAGGCGCTCGCAACAACATGATATTCTGATGCCAAACCACTGCTTCAGTGATTCTCCCTTGGTTTCTACTTGCAGTTGTACAGGGGAGGCATCCGTACGTGCTAACATGTACACTGACGTCAGGTTTCCTTTGTGAGTTTCACTGTGGAAGATGTAGCCTAGCAACAGGCCAGTTACATCACAAAGTGGTTGATGTTCAAAGAGGATCTTCGCCATAGGAACCCATTCACAACATACCATACCCTCCAGTATGCTCGCCTCATAAAACACACTATATAAATCTTTCCCAATGGTCCTAGCACAAGAAAACTGCAGCACTGTCAACACATGACAAAATAGCAAGAGAAGATAATAGAAACTTCATGATAATGAGAATTCAGATACAGCAAGATCTTGACACAATGAACGAAAATTATAATAATCGTCAAGCCACATTAGGTTTGTAATAACAAAAGTTATAATAATCCTCAAGCCAGAGGAAGGTCCCAATGCATAAAGCCTTTACGTGCGATAAAACACACGTTGTAAAGCCACCAACAAAGGTAAATTCTTGTCCTTCAGGTAGGATGAATGCATGAGGGAAGACCTGTGTAGGACTGTAGCAGGCACGTGGACCCCTCTAGGTCTAGTTTACCATAATTGTACGTTTTTCCCCATGTGGTTTACTGAAGCGTCTCAATGGATTGCTACTGGAGGTGCATGCACAGGCCGTAATGATAAAACCAAACTCCCCGGTAAGATGCTCCTACCTTCTGGACGTGCAGGATAGAAAAGTGTGATCTCTGGTGGACACACAGCACTTATGACTGGATATACAGGAGTCCAGCTTCCAGGCCAAGTTCTTCAGGTGCCAGGAGAGCCAGACATCACCGGTCCATGTGTCAAAAGGTGTATGACCACATCCACTCAATGGAGTCTCCGTGCTTCCGTGCTGTTGGTAGTGAAAGAAAGACGTTATTCTGGTTGCCAAACCTCGGCTTCAATTTTTCATCCTTGGTTTGTACTTGCAGCTGTATAGGGGAAGGGTCCATAGGTGTTAACATGCAAACTGAGCGCAGGACTTCCTTTCTTGGTGCCCCTGTTGAAGCTGCAGCCTAGCAACAGGCCACTTACATCACAGAGTGCTTGAAGTTCAGTGAGGATCCTGGCCATAGGAACACCATCTTCCCCACACTACCCCCACTCCAATATTCTGGACCTGCAATCCCTACTCTCTAAATCTTCCACTGTGGTCCCAGGGTGGGAAAGCTATAGCAGTGTAACACATGCAGCAGAGCAAGAGAAGATAACAGCAACGTAGAGATCATGAGAATTGAGATAGTGCAAGATTTTGAAACACGTAACAAAAATTAAAATAATACTCAAGCCAGATGAGTTTACTAATAACAAAGGTTACAGTAATCCTCAATCCATGGAAGTTCCCAATGCATAAAGACTTTAGGGGCGATAAGACACATGCTTTAAAGCCACCAACATAGGCAAATCTTGTCCCTCAGGTTTGATGCATGCATGAGAGTGGACCTGTGATAGGACTATAGCAGGCAGGCGGCTCCTTCAAGGTGTAGTGAACCATACTTTAAATTCTTTCCACGTTAGGTTCACCGAAGGCTTTATGTATCGTGCTATTGGAGGTGCATGCAGAGGTCATAGTGATAAAACAGAACACCCGGGTGAGATGCTCCTACATTCTGGCCGTTCAGGATAAATTATTGTGAACTTTGGTGGACACCCAGCTATTAGGACAGGAATACACATGAGGCCTTGTCACCAAGGTGGCAGCTCAGCCAGCCATTTGGTCCATGTGTCGAAAGTTCCTCTGCCATGTCCAATCCGTGGACTCTCCCGGGTTCTGTGAACTAGGCGCTCGCAACAACATGATATTCTGATGCCAAACCACTGCTTCAGTGATTCTCCCTTGGTTTCTACTTGCAGTTGTACAGGGGAGGCATCCGTACGTGCTAACATGTACACTGACGTCAGGTTTCCTTTGTGAGTTTCACTGTGGAAGATGTAGCCTAGCAACAGGCCAGTTACATCACAAAGTGGTTGATGTTCAAAGAGGATCTTCGCCATAGGAACCCATTCACAACATACCATACCCTCCAGTATGCTCGCCTCATAAAACACACTATATAAATCTTTCCCAATGGTCCTAGCACAAGAAAACTGCAGCACTGTCAACACATGACAAAATAGCAAGAGAAGATAATAGAAACTTCATGATAATGAGAATTCAGATACAGCAAGATCTTGACACAATGAACGAAAATTATAATAATCGTCAAGCCACATTAGGTTTGTAATAACAAAAGTTATAATAATCCTCAAGCCAGAGGAAGGTCCCAATGCATAAAGCCTTTACGTGCGATAAAACACACGTTGTAAAGCCACCAACAAAGGTAAATTCTTGTCCTTCAGGTAGGATGAATGCATGAGGGAAGACCTGTGTAGGACTGTAGCAGGCACGTGGACCCCTCTAGGTCTAGTTTACCATAATTGTACGTTTTTCCCCATGTGGTTTACTGAAGCGTCTCAATGGATTGCTACTGGAGGTGCATGCACAGGCCGTAATGATAAAACCAAACTCCCCGGTAAGATGCTCCTACCTTCTGGACGTGCAGGATAGAAAAGTGTGATCTCTGGTGGACACACAGCACTTATGACTGGATATACAGGAGTCCAGCTTCCAGGCCAAGTTCTTCAGGTGCCAGGAGAGCCAGACATCACCGGTCCATGTGTCAAAAGGTGTATGACCACATCCACTCAATGGAGTCTCCGTGCTTCCGTGCTGTTGGTAGTGAAAGAAAGACGTTATTCTGGTTGCCAAACCTCGGCTTCAATTTTTCATCCTTGGTTTGTACTTGCAGCTGTATAGGGGAAGGGTCCATAGGTGTTAACATGCAAACTGAGCGCAGGACTTCCTTTCTTGGTGCCCCTGTTGAAGCTGCAGCCTAGCAACAGGCCACTTACATCACAGAGTGCTTGAAATTCAGTGAGGATCCTGGCCATAGGAACACCATCTTCCCCACACTACCCCCACTCCAATATTCTGGACCTGCAATCCCTACTCTCTAAATCTTCCACTGTGGTCCCAGGGTGGTAAAGCTATAGCAGTGTAACACATGCAGCAGAGCAAGAGAAGATAACAGCAACGTAGAGATCATGAGAATTGAGATAGTGCAAGATTTTGAAACACGTAACAAAAATTAAAATAATACTCAAGCCAGATGAGTTTACTAATAACAAAGGTTACAGTAATCCTCAATCCATGGAAGTTCCCAATGCATAAAGACTTTAGGGGCGATAAGACACATGCTTTAAAGCCACCAACATAGGCAAATCTTGTCCCTCAGGTTGGATGCATGCATGAGAGTGGATCTGTGATAGGACTATAGCAGGCAGGCGGCTCCTTCAAGGTGTAGTGTACCATACTTTAAATTCTTTCCACGTTAGGTTCACCGAAGGCTTTATGTATTGTGCTACTGGAGGTGCATGCAGAGGTCATAGTGATAAAACAGAACACCTGGGTGAGATGCTCCTACATTCTAGCCGTTCAGGATAAATTATTGTGAACTTTGGTAGACACCCAGCTATTAGGACAGGAATACACATGAGGCCTTGTCACCAAGGTGGCAGTTCAGCCAGCCATTTGGTCCATGTGTCGAAAGTTCCTCTGCCATGTCCAATCCGTGGACTCTCCCGGGTTCTGTGAAGTAGGCGCTCGCAACAACATGATATTCTGATGCCAAACCTCTGCTTCAGTGATTCTCCCTTGGTTTCTACTTGAAGTTGTACAGGGTAGGCATCCATACGTGCTAACATGTACACTGACGTCAGGTTTCCTTTGTGAGTTTCACTGTGGAAGATGTAGCCTAGCAACAGGCCAGTTACATCACAAAGTGGTTGATGTTCAAAGAGGATCTTCGCCATAGGAACCCATTCACCCCATACCATACCCTCCAGTATGCTCGCCTCATAAAACACACTATATAAATCTTTCCCAATGGACCCAGCACAAGAAAACTGCAGCACTGTCAACACATGCCAAAATAGCAAGAGAAGATAATAGAAACTTCATGATAATGAGAATTCAGATACAGCAAGATCTTGACACAATGAATGAAAATTATAATAATCGTCAAGCCACATTAGGTTTGTAATAACAAAAGTTATAATAATCCTCAAGCCAGAGGAAGGTCCCAATGCATAAAGCCTTTAGGGGCGATAAAACACATGTATTAAAGCCACCAACAAAGGTAAATTCTTGTCCTTCAGGTAGGATGAATGCATGAGGGAAGACCTTTGTAGGACTGTAGCAGGCACATGGTCCACTCTAGGTCTAGTATACCATAATTGTACGTTTTTCCCCATGTGGTTTACTGAAGGGTCTCTATGTATTGCTACTGGAGGTGCATGCACAGGCTATAATAATAAAACCAAACTCCCCGGTAAGATGCTCCTACCTTCTGGACATGCAGGATAGAAAAGTGTGATCTCTGGTGGCCACACAGCACTTATGACTGGATATACAGGAGTCCAGCTTCCAGGCCAAGTTCTTCAGGTGCCAGGAGAGCCGGACATCACCGGTCCATGTGTCAAAAGGTGTATGACCACATACACTCAATGGAGTCTCCGTGCTTCCATGCTGTTGGTAGTGAAAGAAAGACGTTATTCTGGTTGCCAAACCTCGGCTTCAATTTTTCATCCTTGGTTTGTACTTGCAGCTGTATAGGGGAAGGGTCCATAGGTGTTAACATGCAAACTGAGCGCAGGACTGTCTTTCTTGGTGCCCCTGTTGAAGCTGCAGCCTAGCAACAGGCCACTTACATCACAGAGTGCTTGAAGTTCAGTGAGGATCCTGGCCATAGGAACACCATCTTCCCCACACTACCCCCACTCCAATATTCTGGACCTGCAATCCCTACTCTCTAAATCTTCCACTGTGGTCCCAGGGTGGGAAAGCTATAGCAGTGTAACACATGCAGCAGAGCAAGAGAAGATAACAGCAACGTAGAGATCATGAGAATTGAGATAGTGCAAGATTTTGAAACACGTAACAAAAATTAAAATAATACTCAAGCCAGATGAGTTTACTAATAACAAAGGTTACAGTAATCCTCAATCCATGGAAGTTCCCAATGCATAAAGACTTTAGGGGCGATAAGACACATGCTTTAAAGCCACCAACATAGGCAAATCTTGTCACTCAGGATGGATGCATGCATGAGAGTGGATCTGTGATAGGACTATAGAAGGCAGGCGGCTCCTTCAAGGTGTAGTGTACCATACTTTAAATTCTTCCCACGTTAGGTTCACCGAAGGCTTTATGTATCATGCTACTGGAGGTGCATGCAGAGGTCATAGTGATAAAACAGAACACCCGGGTGAGATGCTCCTATATTCTGGCCGTTCAGGATAAATTATTGTGAACTTTGGTGGACACCCAGCTATTAGGACAGGAATACACATGAGGCCTTGTCACCAAGGTGGCAGCTCAGCCAGCCATTTGGTCCATGTGTCGAAAGTTCCTCTGCCACGTCCAATCCGTGGACTCTCCCGGGTTCTGTGAAGTAGGCGCTCGCAACAACATGATATTCTGATGCCAAACCACTGCTTCAGTGATTCTCCCTTGGTTTCTACTTGCAGTTGTACAGGGGAGGCATCCGTACGTGCTAACATGTACACTGACGTCAGGTTTCCTTTGTGAGTTTCACTGTGGAAGATGTAGCCTAGCAACAGGCCAGTTACATCACAAAGTGGTTGATGTTCAAAGAGGATCTTCGCCATAGGAACCCATTCACCCCATACCATACCCTCCAGTATGCTCGCCTCATAAAACACACTATATAAATCTTTCCCAATGGTCCCAGCACAAGAAAACTGCAGCACTGTCAACACATGCCAAAATAGCAAGAGAAGATAATAGAAACTTCATGATAATGAGAATTCAGATACAGCAAGATCTTGACACAATGAACGAAAATTATAATAATCGTCAAGCAACGTTAGGTTTGTAATAACAAAAGTTATAATAATCCTCAAGCCAGAGGAAGGTCCCAATGCATAAAGCCTTTACGAGCGATAAAACACACGTTGTAAAGCCACCAACAAAGGTAAATTCTTGTCCTTCAGGTAGGATGAATGCATGAGGGAAGACCTGTGTAGGAGTGTAGCAGGCACGTGGACCCCTCTAGGTCTAGTTTACCATAAATGAACGTTTTTCCCCATGTGGTTTACTGAAGGGTCTCTATGTATTGCTACTGCAGGTGCATGCACAGGCAATAATAATAAAACCAAACTCCCCAGTAAGATGCTCCTACCTTCTAGTCGTGCAGGATAGAAAAGTGTGATCTCTGGTGGCCACACAGCACTTATGACTGGATATACAGGAGTCCAGCTTCCAGGCCAAGTTCTTCAGGTGCCAGGAGAGCCAGACATCACCGGTCCATGTGTCAAAAGGTGTATGACCACATCCACTCAATGGAGTCTCCGTGCTTCCGTGATGTTGGTGGTGAAAGAAAGACGTTATTCTGGTTGCCAAACCTCGGCTTCAATTTTTCATCCTTGGTTTGTACTTGCAGCTGTATAGGGGAAGGGGCCATAGGTGTTAATATGCAAACTGAGCTCAGGACTTCCTTTCTTGGTGCCCCTGTTGAAGCTGCAGCCTAGCAACAGGCCACTTACATCACAGAGTGCTTGAAGTTCAGTGAGGATCCTGGCCATAGGAACACCATCTTCCCCACACTACCCCCACTCCAATATTCTGGACCTGCAATCCCTACTCTCTAAATCTTCCACTGTGGGCCCAGGGTGGGAAAGCTATAGCAGTGTAACACATGCATCAGAGCAAGAGAAGATAACAGCAACGTAGAGATCATGAGAATTGAGATAGTGCAAGATTTTGAAACACGTAACAAAAATTAAAATAATACTCAAGCCAGATGAGTTTACTAATAACAAAGGTTACAGTAATCCTCAATCCATGGAAGTTCCCAATGCATAAAGACTTTAGGGGCGATAAGACACATGCTTTAAAGCCACCAACATAGGCATATCTCGTCCCTCAGGTTGGATGCATGCATGAGAGTGGATCTGTGATAGGACTATAGCAGGCAGGCGGCTCCTTCAAGGTGTAGTGTACCATACTTTAAATTCTTTCCACATTAGGTTCACCGAAGGCTTTATGTATTGTGCTACTGGAGGTGCATGCAGAGGTCATAGTGATAAAACAGAACACCCGGGTGAGATGCTCCTACATTCTGGCCGTTCAGGATAAATTATTGTGAACTTTGGTAGACACCCAGCTATTAGGACAGGAATACACATGAGGCCTTGTCACCAAGGTGGCAGTTCAGCCAGCCATTTGGTCCATGTGTCGAAAGTTCCTCTGCCACGTCCAATCCGTGGACTCTCCCGGGTTCTGTGAAGTAGGCGCTCGCAACAACATGATATTCTGATGCCAAACCTCTGCTTCAGTGATTCTCCCTTGGTTTCTACTTGCAGTTGTACAGGGGAGGCATCCATACGTGCTAACATGTACACTGACGTCAGGTTTCCTTTGTGAGTTTCACTGTGGAAGATGTAGCCTAGCAACAGGCCAGTTACATCACAAAGTGGTTGATGTTCAAAGAGGATCTTCGCCATAGGAACCCATTCACCCCATACCATACCCTCCAGTATGCTCGCCTCATAAAACACACTATATAAATCTTTCCCAATGGTCCCAGCACAAGAAAACTGCAGCACTGTCAACACATGCCAAAATAGCAAGAGAAGATAATAGAAACTTCATGATAATGAGAATTCAGATACAGCAAGATCTTGACACAATGAATGAAAATTATAATAATCGTCAAGCCACATTAGGTTTGTAATAACAAAAGTTATAATAATCCTCAAGCCAGAGGAAGGTCCCAATGCATAAAGCCTTTAGGGGCGATAAAACACATGTATTAAAGCCACCAACAAAGGTAAATTCTTGTCCTTCAGGTAGGATGAATGCATGAGGGAAGACCTTTGTAGGACTGTAGCAGGCACATGGTCCACTCTAGGTCTAGTATACCATAATTGTACGTTTTTCCCCATGTGGTTTACTGAAGGGTCTCTATGTATTGCTACTGGAGGTGCATGCACAGGCCGTAATGATAAAACCAAACTCCCCGGTAAGATGCTCCTACCTTCTGGACAAGCAGGATAGAAAAGTGTGATCTCTGGTGGCCACACAGCACTTATGACTGGATATACAGGAGTCCAGCTTCCAGGCCAAGTTCTTCAGGTGCCAGGAGAGCCGGACATCACCGGTCCATGTGTCAAAAGGTGTATGACCACATACACTCAATGGAGTCTCCGAGCTTCCGTGCTGTTGGTAGTGAAAGAAAGACGTTATTCTGGTTGCCAAACCTCGGCTTCAATTTTTCATCCTTGGTTTGTACTTGCAGCTGTATAGGGGAAGGGTCCATAGGTGTTAACATGCAAACAAAGCGCAGGACTGTCTTTCTTGGTGCCCCTGTTGAAGCTGCAGCCTAGCAACAGGCCACTTACATCACAGAGTGCTTGAAGTTCAGTGAGGATCCTGGCCATAGGAACACCATCTTCCCCACACTACCCCCACTCCAATATTCTGGACCTGCAATCCCTACTCTCTAAATCTTCCACTGTGGTCCCAGGGTGGGAAAGCTATAGCAGTGTAACACATGCACCAGAGCAAGAGAAGATAACAGCAACGTAGAGATCATGAGAATTGAGATAGTGCAAGATTTTGAAACACGTAACAAAAATTAAAATAATACTCAAGCCAGATGAGTTTACTAATAACAAAGGTTACAGTAATCCTCAATCCATGGAAGTTCCCAATGCATAAAGACTTTAGGGGCGATAAGACACATGCTTTAAAGACACCAACATAGGCAAATCTTGTCCCTCAGGATGGATGCATGCATGAGAGTGGATCTGTGATAGGACTATAGCAGGCAGGCGGCTCCTTCAAGGTGTAGTGTACCATACTTTAAATTCTTTCCACGGTAGGTTCACCGAAGGCTTTATGTATCGTGCTACTGGAGGTGCATGCAGAGGTCATAGTGATAAAACAGAACACCCGGGTGAGATGCTCCTACATTCTGGCCGTTCAGGATAAATTATTGTGAACTTTGGTGGACACCCAGCTATTAGGACAGGAATACACATGAGGCCTTGTCACCAAGGTGGCAGCTCAGCCAGCCATTTGGTCCATGTGTCGAAAGTTCCTCTGCCACGTCCAATCCGTGGACTCTCCCGGGTTCTGTGAAGTAGGCGCTCGCAACAACATGATATTCTGATGCCAAACCACTGCTTCAGTGATTCTCCCTTGGTTTCTACTTGCAGTTGTACAGGGGAGGCATCCGTACGTGCTAACATGTACACTGACGTCAGGTTTTACTTTGTGAGTTTCACTGTGGAAGATGTAGCCTAGCAACAGGCCAGTTACATCACAAAGTGGTTGATGTTCAAAGAGGATCTTCGCCATAGGAACCCATTCACCCCATACCATACCCTCCAGTATGCTCGCCTCATAAAACACACTATATAAATCTTTCCCAATGGTCCCAGCACAAGAAAACTGCAGCACTGTCAACACATGCCAAAATAGCAAGAGAAGATAATAGAAACTTCATGATAATGAGAATTCAGATACAGCAAGATCTTGACACAATGAACGAAAATTATAATAATCGTCAAGCAACGTTAGGTTTGTAATAACAAAAGTTATAATAATCCTCAAGCCAGAGGAAGGTCCCAATGCATAAAGCCTTTACGAGCGATAAAACACACGTTGTAAAGCCACCAACAAAGGTAAATTCTTGTCCTTCAGGTAGGATGAATGCATGAGGGAAGACCTGTGTAGGAGTGTAGCAGGCACGTGGACCCCTCTAGGTCTAGTTTACCATAATTGAACGTTTTTCCCCATGTGGTTTACTGAAGGGTCTCTATGTATTGCTACTGCAGGTGCATGCACAGGCAATAATAATAAAACCAAACTCCCCAGTAAGATGCTCCTACCTTCTAGTCGTGCAGCATAGAAAAGTGTGATCTCTGGTGGCCACACAGCACTTATGACTGGATATACAGGAGTCCAGCTTCCAGGCCAAGTTCTTCAGGTGCCAGGAGAGCCAGACATCACCGGTCCATGTGTCAAAAGGTGTATGACCACGTCCACTCAATGGAGTCTCCGTGCTTCCGTGCTGTTGGTGGTGAAAGAAAGACGTTATTCTGGTTGCCAAACCTCGGCTTCAATTTTTCATCCTTGGTTTGTACTTGCAGCTGTATAGGGGAAGGGGCCATAGGTGTTAACATGCAAACTGAGCGCAGGACTTCCTTTCTTGGTGCCCCTGTTGAAGCTGCAGCCTAGCAACAGGCCACTTACATCACAGAGTGCTTGAAGTTCAGTGAGGATCCTGGCCATAGGAACACCATCTTCCCCACACTACCCCCACTCCAATATTCTGGACCTGCAATCCCTACTCTCTAAATCTTCCACTGTGGTCCCAGGGTGGGAAAGCTATAGCAGTGTAACACATGCAGCAGAGCAAGAGAAGATAACAGCAACGTAGAGATCATGAGAATTGAGATAGTGCAAGATTTTGAAACACGTAACAAAAATTAAAATAATACTCAAGCCAGATGAGTTTACTAATAACAAAGGTTACAGTAATCCTCAATCCATGGAAGTTCCCAATGCATAAAGACTTTAGGGGCGATAAGACACATGCTTTAAAGCCACCAACATAGGCAAATCTTGTCCCTCAGGTTGGATGCATGCATGAGAGTGGATCTGTGATAGGACTATAGCAGGCAGGCGGCTCCTTCAAGGTGTAGTGTACCATACTTTAAATTCTTTCCACGTTAGGTTCACCGAAGGCTTTATGTATCGTGCTACTGGAGGTGCATGCAGAGGTCATAGTGATAAAACAGTACACCCGGGTGAGATGCTCCTACATTCTGGCCGTTCAGGATAAATTATTGTGAACTTTGGTGGACACCCAGCTATTAGGACAGGAATACACATGAGGCCTTGTCACCAAGGTGGCAGTTCAGCCAGCCATTTGGTCCATGTGTCGAAAGTTCCTCTGCCACGTCCAATCCGTGGACTCTCCGGGGTTCTGTGAAGGAGGCGCTCCCAACAACATGATATTCTGATGCCAAACCTCTGCTTCAGTGATTCTCCCTTGGTTTCTACTTGCAGTTGTACAGGGGAGGCATCCGTACGTGCTAACATGTACACTGACGTCAGGTTTCCTTTGTGAGTTTCACTGTGGAAGATGTAGCCTAGCAACAGGCCAGTTACATCACAAAGTGGTTGATGTTCAAGGAGGATCTTCGCCATAGGAACCCATTCACCCCATACCATACCTTCCAGTATGCTCGCCTCATAAAACACACTATATAAATCTTTCCCAATGGTCCCAGCACAAGAAAACTGCAGCACTGTCAACACATGCCAAAATAGCAAGAGAAGATAATAGAAACTTCATGATAATGAGAAATCAGATACAGCAAGATCTTGACACAATGAATGAAAATTATAATAATCGTCAAGCCACATTAGGTTTGTAATAACAAAAGTTATAATAATCCTCAAGCCAGAGGAAGGTCCCAATGCATAAAGCCTTTAGGGGCGATAAAACACATGTATTAAAGCCACCAACAAAGGTAAATTCTTGTCCTTCAGGTAGGATGAATGCCTGAGGGAAGACCTTTGTAGGACTGTAGCAGGCACATGGTCCACTCTAGGTCTAGTATACCATAATTGTACGTTTTTCCCCATGTGGTTTACTGAAGGGTCTCTATGTATTGCTACTGGAGGTGCATGCACAGGCTATAATAATAAAACCACACTCCCCGGTAAGATGCTCCTACCTTCTGGACGTGCAGGATAGAAAAGTGTGATCTCTGGTGGCCACACAGCACTTATGACTGGATATACAGGAGTCCAGCTTCCAGGCCAAGTTCTTCAGGTGCCAGGAGAGCCAGACATCACCGGTCCATGTGTCAAAAGGTGTATGACCACGTCCACTCAATGGAGTCTCCATGCTTCCGTGCTGTTGGTAGTGAAACAAAGACGTTATTCTGGTTGCCAAACCTCGGCTTCAATTTTTCATCCTTGGTTTGTACTTGCAGCTGTATAGGGGAAGGGTCCATAGGTGTTAACATGCAAACTGAGCGCAGGACTTCCTTTCTTGGTTCCCCTGTTGAAGCTGCAGCCTAGCAACAGGCCACTTACATCACAGAGTGCTTGAAGTTCAGTGAGGATCCTGGCCATAGGAACACCATCTTCCACACACTACCCCCACTCCAATATTCTGGACCTGCAATCCCTACTCTCTAAATCTTCCACTGTGGTCCCAGGGTGGGAAAGCTATAGCAGTGTAACACATGCAGCAGAGCAAGAGAAGATAACAGCAACGTAGAGATCATGAGAATTGAGATAGTTCAAGATTTTGAAACACGTAACAAAAATTAAAATAATACTCAAGCCAGATGAGTTTACTAATAACAAAGGTTACAGTAATCCTCAATCCATGGAAGTTCCCAATGCATAAAGACTTTAGGGGCGATAAGACACATGCTTTAAAGCCACCAACATAGGCAAATCATGTCCCTCAGGATGGATGCATGCATGAGAGTGGATCTGTGATAGGACTATAGCAGGCAGGCGGCTCCTTCAAGGTGTAGTGTACCATACTTTAAATTCTTTCCACGTTAGGTTCACCGAAGGCTTTATGTATCATGCTACTGGAGGTGCATGCAGACGTCATAGTGATAAAACAGAACACCCGGGTGAGATGCTCCTACATTCTGGCTGTTCAGGATAAATTATTGTGAACTTTGGTGGACACCCAGCTATTAGGACAGGAATACACATGAGGCCTTGTCACCAAGGTGGCAGTTCAGCCAGCCATTTGGTCCATGTGTCAAACGTTCCGTTGCCACGTCCAATCCGTGGACTCTCCCGGGTTCTGTGAAGTAGGCGCTCGCAACAACATGATATTCTGATGCCAAACCACTGCTTCAGTGATTCTCCCTTGGTTTCTACTTGCAGTTGTACAGGGGAGGCATCCGTACGTGCTAACATGTACACTGACGTCAGGATTCCTTTGTGAGTTTCACTGTGGATGATGTAGCCTAGCAACAGGCCAGTTACATCACAAAGTGGTTGATGTTCAAGGAGGATCTTCGCCATAGGAACCCATTCACCCCATACCATACCCTCCAGTATGCTCGCCTCATAAAACACACTATATAAATCTTTCCCAATGGTCCCAGCACAAGAAAACTGCAGCACTGTCAACACATGCCAAAATAGCAAGAGAAGATAATAGAAACTTCATGATAATGAGAATTCAGATACAGCAAGATCTTGACACAATGAACGAAAATTATAATAATCGTCAAGCCACATTAGGTTTGTAATAACAAAAGTTATAATAATCCTCAAGCCAGAGGAAGGTCCCAATGCATAAAGCCTTTAGGGGCGATAAAACACACGTTGTAAAGCCACCAACAAAGGTAAATTCTTGTCCTTCAGGTAGGATGAATGCATGAGGGAAGACCTGTGTAGGACTGTAGCAGGCACGTGGTCCCCTCTAGGTCTAGTTTACCATAATTGAACGTTTTTCCCCATGTGGTTCACTGAAGGGTCTCTATGTATTGCTACTGGAGGTGCATGCACAGGCTATAATAATAAAACCACACTCCCCGGTAAGATGCTCCTACCTTCTGGACGTGCAGGATAGAAAAGTGTGATCTCTGGTGGCCACACAGCACTTATGACTGGATATACAGGAGTCCAGCTTCCAGGCCAAGTTCTTCAGGTGCCAGGAGAGCCAGACATCACCGGTCCATGTGTCAAAAGGTGTATGACCACGTCCACTCAATGGAGTCTCCATGCTTCCGTGCTGTTGGTAGTGAAAGAAAGACGTTATTCTGGTTGCCAAACCTCGGCTTCAATTTTTCATCCTTGGTTTGTACTTGCAGCTGTATAGGGGAAGGGTCCATAGGTGTTAACATGCAAACTGAGCGCAGGACTTCCTTTCTTGGTTCCCCTGTTGAAGCTGCAGCCTAGCAACAGGCCACTTACATCACAGAGTGCTTGAAGTTCAGTGAGGATCCTGGCCATAGGAACACCATCTTCCCCACACTACCCCCACTCCAATATTCTGGACCTGCAATCCCTACTCTCTAAATCTTCCACTGTGGTCCCAGGGTGGGAAAGCTATAGCAGTGTAACACATGCAGCAGAGCAAGAGAAGATAACAGCAACGTAGAGATCATGAGAATTGAGATAGTGCAAGATTTTGAAACACGTAACAAAAATTAAAATAATACTCAAGCCAGATGAGTTTACTAATAACAAAGGTTACAGTATTCCTCAATCCATGGAAGTTCCCAATGCATAAAGACTTTAGGGGCGATAAGACACATGCTTTAAAGCCACCAACATAGGCAAATCTTGTCCCTCAGGTTGGATGCATGCATGAGAGTGGATCTGTGATAGGACTATAGCAGGCAGGCGGCTCCTTCAAGGTGTAGTGTACCATACTTTAAATTCTTTCCACGTTAGGTTCACCGAAGGCTTTATGTATCGTGCTACTGGAGGTGCATGCAGAGGTCATAGTGATAAAACAGAACACCCGGGTGAGATGCTCCTACATTCTGGCCGTTCAAGATAAATTATTGTGAACTTTGGTGAACACCCAGCTATTAGGACAGGAATACACATGAGGCCTTGTCACCAAGGTGGCAGTTCAGCCAGCCATTTGGTCCATGTGTCGAAAGTTCCTCTGCCACGTCCAATCTGTGGTCTCTCCGGGGTTCTGTGAAGTAGGCGCTCGCAACAACATGATATTCTGATGCCAAACCTCTGCTTCAGTGATTCTCCCTTGGTTTCTACTTGCAGTTGTACAGGGGAGGCATCCATACGTGCTAACATGTACACTGACGTCAGGTTTCCTTTGTGAGTTTCACTGTGGAAGATGTAGCCTAGCAACAGGCCAGTTACATCACAAAGTGGTTGATGTTCAAGGAGGATCTTCGCCATAGGAACCCATTCACCCCATACCATACCCTCCAGTATGCTCGCCTCATAAAACACACTATATAAATCTTTCCCAATGGTCCCAGCACAAGAAAACTGCAGCACTGTCAACACATGCCAAAATAGCAAGAGAAGATAATAGAAACTTCATGATAATGAGAATTCAGATACAGCAAGATCTTGACACAATGAACGAAAATTATAATAATCGTCAAGCCACATTAGGTTTGTAATAACAAAAGTTATAATAATCCTCAAGCCAGAGGAAGGTCCCAATGCATAAAGCCTTTAGGGGCGATAAAACACATGTATTAAAGCCACCAACAAAGGTAAATTCTTGTCCTTCAGGTAGGATGAATGCATGAGGGAAGACCTTTGTAGGACTGTAGCAGGCACATGGTCCACTCTAGGTCTAGTATACCATAATTGTACGTTTTTCCCCATGTGGTTTACTGAAGGGTCTCTATGTATTGCTACTGGAGGTGCATGCACAGGCTATAATAATAAAACCAAACTCCCCGGTAAGATGCTCCTACCTTCTGGACATGCAGGATAGAAAAGTGTGATCTCTGGTGGCCACACAGCACTTATGACTGGATATACAGGAGTCCAGCTTCCAGGCCAAGTTCTTCAGGTGCCAGGAGAGCCGGACATCACCGGTCCATGTATCAAAAGGTGTATGACCACATACACTCAATGGAGTCTCCGTGCTTCCGTGCTGTTGGTAGTGAAAGAAAGACGTTATTCTGGTTGCCAAACCTCGGCTTCAATTTTTCATCCTTGGTTTGTACTTGCAGCTGTATAGGGGAAGGGTCCATAGGTGTTAACATGCAAACTGAGCGCAGGACTGTCTTTCTTGGTGCCCCTGTTGAAGCTGCAGCCTAGCAACAGGCCACTTACATCACAGAGTGCTTGAAGTTCAGTGAGGATCCTGGCCATAGGAACACCATCTTCCCCACACTACCCCCACTCCAATATTCTGGACCTGCAATCCCTACTCTCTAAATCTTCCACTGTGGTCCCAGGGTGGGAAAGCTATAGCAGTGTAACACATGCAGCAGAGCAAGAGAAGATAACAGCAACGTAGAGATCATGAGAATTGAGATAGTGCAAGATTTTGAAACACGTAACAAAAATTAAAATAATACTCAAGCCAGATGAGTTTACTAATAACAAAGGTTACAGTAATCCTCAATCCATGGAAGTTCCCAATGCATAAAGACTTTAGGGGCGATAAGACACATGCTTTAAAGCCACCAACATAGGCAAATCTTGTCCCTCAGGTTGGATGCATGCATGAGAGTGGATCTGTGATAGGACTATAGCAGGCAGGCGGCTCCTTCAAGGTGTAGTGTACCATACTTTAAATTCTTTCCACGTTAGGTTCACCGAAGGCTTTGTGTATCGTGCTATTGGAGGTGCATGCAGAGGACATAGTGATAAAACAGAACACCCGGGTGAGATGCTCCTACATTCTGGCCGTTCAGGATAAATTATTGTGAACTTTGGTGGACACCCAGCTATTAGGACAGGAATACACATGAGGCCTTGTCACCAAGGTGGCAGTTCAGCCAGCCATTTGGTCCATGTGTCGAAAGTTCCTCTGCCACGTCCAATCCGTGGACTCTCCCGGGTTCTGTGAAGTAGGCGCTCGCAACAACATGATATTCTGATGCCAAACCTCTGCTTCAGTGATTCTCCCTTGGTTTCTACTTGCAGTTGTACAGGGGAGGCATCCGTACGTGCTAACATGTACACTGACGTCAGGTTTCCTTTGTGAGTTTCACTGTGGAAGATGTAGCCTAGCAACAGGCCAGTTACATCACAAAGTGGTTGATGTTCAAAGAGGATCTTCGCCATAGGAACCCATTCACCCCATACCATACCCTCCAGTATGCTCGCCTCATAAAACACACTATATAAATCTTTCCCAATGGTCCCAGCACAAGAAAACTGCAGCACTGTCAACACATGCCAAAATAGCAAGAGAAGATAATAGAAACTTCATGATAATGAGAATTCAGATACAGCAAGATCTTGACACAATGAACGAAAATTATAATAATCGTCAAGCAACGTTAGGTTTGTAATAACAAAAGTTATAATAATCCTCAAGCCAGAGGAAGGTCCCAATGCATAAAGCCTTTACGAGCGATAAAACACACGTTGTAAAGCCACCAACAAAGGTAAATTCTTGTCCTTCAGGTAGGATGAATGCATGAGGGAAGACCTGTGTAGGACTGTAGCAGGCACGTGGACCCCTCTAGGTCTAGTTTACCATAATTGAACGTTTTTCCCCATGTGGTTTACTGAAGGGTCTCTATGTATTGCTACTGCAGGTGCATGCACAGGCAATAATAATAAAACCAAACTCCCCAGTAAGATGCTCCTACCTTCTAGTCGTGCAGCATAGAAAAGTGTGATCTCTGGTGGCCACACAGCACTTATGACTGGATATACAGGAGTCCAGCTTCCAGGCCAAGTTCTTCAGGTGCCAGGAGAGCCAGACATCACCGGTCCATGTGTCAAAAGGTGTATGACCACATCCACTCAATGGAGTCTCCGTGCTTCCGTGCTGTTGGTGGTGAAAGAAAGACGTTATTCTGGTTGCCAAACCTCGGCTTCAATTTTTCATCCTTGGTTTGTACTTGCAGCTGTATAGGGGAAGGGGCCATAGGTGTTAACATGCAAACTGAGCTCAGGACTTCCTTTCTTGGTGCCCCTGTTGAAGCTGCAGCCTAGCAACAGGCCACTTACATCACAGAGTGCTTGAAGTTCAGTGAGGATCCTGGCCATAGGAACACCATCTTCCCCACACTACCCCCACTCCAATATTCTGGACCTGCAATCCCTACTCTCTAAATCTTCCACTGTGGGCCCAGGGTGGGAAAGCTATAGCAGTGTAACACATGCATCAGAGCAAGAGAAGATAACAGCAACGTAGAGATCATGAGAATTGAGATAGTGCAAGATTTTGAAACACGTAACAAAAATTAAAATAATACTCAAGCCAGATGAGTTTACTAATAACAAAGGTTACAGTAATCCTCAATCCATGGAAGTTCCCAATGCATAAAGACTTTAGGGGCGATAAGACACATGCTTTAAAGCCACCAACATAGGCATATCTCGTCCCTCAGGTTGGATGCATGCATGAGAGTGGATCTGTGATAGGACTATAGCAGGCAGGCGGCTCCTTCAAGGTGTAGTGTACCATACTTTAAATTCTTTCCACATTAGGTTCACCGAAGGCTTTATGTATCGTGCTACTGGAGGTGCATGCATAGGTCATAGTGATAAAACAGAACACCCGGGTGAGATGCTCCTACATTCTGGCCGTTCAGGATAAATTATTGTGAACTTTGGTGGTCACCCAGCTATAGGACAGGAATACACATGAGGCCTTGTCACCAAGGTGGCAGTTCAGCCAGCCATTTGGTCCATGTGTCGAAAGTTCCTCTGCCACGTCCAATCCGTGGACTCTCCCGGGTTCTGTGAAGGAGGCGCTCCCAACAACATGATATTCTGATGCCAAACCTCTGCTTCAGTGATTCTCCCTTGGTTTCTACTTGCAGTTGTACAGGGGAGGCATCCGTACGTGCTAACATGTACACTGACGTCAGGTTTCCTTTGTGAGTTTCACTGTGGAAGATGTAGCCTAGCAACAGGCCAGTTACATCACAAAGTGGTTGATGTTCAAGGAGGATCTTCGCCATAGGAACCCATTCACCCCATACCATACCTTCCAGTATGCTCGCCTCATAAAACACACTATATAAATCTTTCCCAATGGTCCCAGCACAAGAAAACTGCAGCACTGTCAACACATGCCAAAATAGCAAGAGAAGATAATAGAAACTTCATGATAATGAGAAATCAGATACAGCAAGATCTTGACACAATGAATGAAAATTATAATAATCGTCAAGCCACATTAGGTTTGTAATAACAAAAGTTATAATAATCCTCAAGCCAGAGGAAGGTCCCAATGCATAAAGCCTTTAGGGGCGATAAAACACATGTATTAAAGCCACCAACAAAGGTAAATTCTTGTCCTTCAGGTAGGATGAATGCCTGAGGGAAGACCTTTGTAGGACTGTAGCAGGCACATGGTCCACTCTAGGTCTAGTATACCATAATTGTACGTTTTTCCCCATGTGGTTTACTGAAGGGTCTCTATGTATTGCTACTGGAGGTGCATGCACAGGCTATAATAATAAAACCACACTCCCCGGTAAGATGCTCCTACCTTCTGGACGTGCAGGATAGAAAAGTGTGATCTCTGGTGGCCACACAGCACTTATGACTGGATATACAGGAGTCCAGCTTCCAGGCCAAGTTCTTCAGGTGCCAGGAGAGCCAGACATCACCGGTCCATGTGTCAAAAGGTGTATGACCACGTCCACTCAATGGAGTCTCCATGCTTCCGTGCTGTTGGTAGTGAAACAAAGACGTTATTCTGGTTGCCAAACCTCGGCTTCAATTTTTCATCCTTGGTTTGTACTTGCAGCTGTATAGGGGAAGGGTCCATAGGTGTTAACATGCAAACTGAGCGCAGGACTTCCTTTCTTGGTTCCCCTGTTGAAGCTGCAGCCTAGCAACAGGCCACTTACATCACAGAGTGCTTGAAGTTCAGTGAGGATCCTGGCCATAGGAACACCATCTTCCACACACTACCCCCACTCCAATATTCTGGACCTGCAATCCCTACTCTCTAAATCTTCCACTGTGGTCCCAGGGTGGGAAAGCTATAGCAGTGTAACACATGCAGCAGAGCAAGAGAAGATAACAGCAACGTAGAGATCATGAGAATTGAGATAGTTCAAGATTTTGAAACACGTAACAAAAATTAAAATAATACTCAAGCCAGATGAGTTTACTAATAACAAAGGTTACAGTAATCCTCAATCCATGGAAGTTCCCAATGCATAAAGACTTTAGGGGCGATAAGACACATGCTTTAAAGCCACCAACATAGGCAAATCATGTCCCTCAGGATGGATGCATGCATGAGAGTGGATCTGTGATAGGACTATAGCAGGCAGGCGGCTCCTTCAAGGTGTAGTGTACCATACTTTAAATTCTTTCCACGTTAGGTTCACCGAAGGCTTTATGTATCATGCTACTGGAGGTGCATGCAGACGTCATAGTGATAAAACAGAACACCCGGGTGAGATGCTCCTACATTCTGGCTGTTCAGGATAAATTATTGTGAACTTTGGTGGACACCCAGCTATTAGGACAGGAATACACATGAGGCCTTGTCACCAAGGTGGCAGTTCAGCCAGCCATTTGGTCCATGTGTCAAACGTTCCGTTGCCACGTCCAATCCGTGGACTCTCCCGGGTTCTGTGAAGTAGGCGCTCGCAACAACATGATATTCTGATGCCAAACCACTGCTTCAGTGATTCTCCCTTGGTTTCTACTTGCAGTTGTACAGGGGAGGCATCCGTACGTGCTAACATGTACACTGACGTCAGGATTCCTTTGTGAGTTTCACTGTGGATGATGTAGCCTAGCAACAGGCCAGTTACATCACAAAGTGGTTGATGTTCAAGGAGGATCTTCGCCATAGGAACCCATTCACCCCATACCATACCCTCCAGTATGCTCGCCTCATAAAACACACTATATAAATCTTTCCCAATGGTCCCAGCACAAGAAAACTGCAGCACTGTCAACACATGCCAAAATAGCAAGAGAAGATAATAGAAACTTCATGATAATGAGAATTCAGATACAGCAAGATCTTGACACAATGAACGAAAATTATAATAATCGTCAAGCCACATTAGGTTTGTAATAACAAAAGTTATAATAATCCTCAAGCCAGAGGAAGGTCCCAATGCATAAAGCCTTTAGGGGCGATAAAACACACGTTGTAAAGCCACCAACAAAGGTAAATTCTTGTCCTTCAGGTAGGATGAATGCATGAGGGAAGACCTGTGTAGGACTGTAGCAGGCACGTGGTCCCCTCTAGGTCTAGTTTACCATAATTGAACGTTTTTCCCCATGTGGTTCACTGAAGGGTCTCTATGTATTGCTACTGGAGGTGCATGCACAGGCTATAATAATAAAACCACACTCCCCGGTAAGATGCTCCTACCTTCTGGACGTGCAGGATAGAAAAGTGTGATCTCTGGTGGCCACACAGCACTTATGACTGGATATACAGGAGTCCAGCTTCCAGGCCAAGTTCTTCAGGTGCCAGGAGAGCCAGACATCACCGGTCCATGTGTCAAAAGGTGTATGACCACGTCCACTCAATGGAGTCTCCATGCTTCCGTGCTGTTGGTAGTGAAAGAAAGACGTTATTCTGGTTGCCAAACCTCGGCTTCAATTTTTCATCCTTGGTTTGTACTTGCAGCTGTATAGGGGAAGGGTCCATAGGTGTTAACATGCAAACTGAGCGCAGGACTTCCTTTCTTGGTTCCCCTGTTGAAGCTGCAGCCTAGCAACAGGCCACTTACATCACAGAGTGCTTGAAGTTCAGTGAGGATCCTGGCCATAGGAACACCATCTTCCCCACACTACCCCCACTCCAATATTCTGGACCTGCAATCCCTACTCTCTAAATCTTCCACTGTGGTCCCAGGGTGGGAAAGCTATAGCAGTGTAACACATGCAGCAGAGCAAGAGAAGATAACAGCAACGTAGAGATCATGAGAATTGAGATAGTGCAAGATTTTGAAACACGTAACAAAAATTAAAATAATACTCAAGCCAGATGAGTTTACTAATAACAAAGGTTACAGTATTCCTCAATCCATGGAAGTTCCCAATGCATAAAGACTTTAGGGGCGATAAGACACATGCTTTAAAGCCACCAACATAGGCAAATCTTGTCCCTCAGGTTGGATGCATGCATGAGAGTGGATCTGTGATAGGACTATAGCAGGCAGGCGGCTCCTTCAAGGTGTAGTGTACCATACTTTAAATTCTTTCCACGTTAGGTTCACCGAAGGCTTTATGTATCGTGCTACTGGAGGTGCATGCAGAGGTCATAGTGATAAAACAGAACACCCGGGTGAGATGCTCCTACATTCTGGCCGTTCAAGATAAATTATTGTGAACTTTGGTGAACACCCAGCTATTAGGACAGGAATACACATGAGGCCTTGTCACCAAGGTGGCAGTTCAGCCAGCCATTTGGTCCATGTGTCGAAAGTTCCTCTGCCACGTCCAATCTGTGGTCTCTCCGGGGTTCTGTGAAGTAGGCGCTCGCAACAACATGATATTCTGATGCCAAACCTCTGCTTCAGTGATTCTCCCTTGGTTTCTACTTGCAGTTGTACAGGGGAGGCATCCATACGTGCTAACATGTACACTGACGTCAGGTTTCCTTTGAGAGTTTCACTGTGGAAGATGTAGCCTAGCAACAGGAAAGTTACATCACAAAGTGGTTGATGTTCAAGGAGGATCTTCGCCATAGGAACCCATTCACCCCATACCATACCCTCCAGTATGCTCGCCTCATAAAACACACTATATAAATCTTTCCCAATGGTCCCAGCACAAGAAAACTGCAGCACTGTCAACACATGCCAAAATAGCAAGAGAAGATAATAGAAACTTCATGATAATGAGAATTCAGATACAGCAAGATCTTGACACAATGAACGAAAATTATAATAATCGTCAAGCCACATTAGGTTTGTAATAACAAAAGTTATAATAATCCTCAAGCCAGAGGAAGGTCCCAATGCATAAAGCCTTTAGGGGCGATAAAACACATGTATTAAAGCCACCAACAAAGGTAAATTCTTGTCCTTCAGGTAGGATGAATGCATGAGGGAAGACCTTTGTAGGACTGTAGCAGGCACATGGTCCACTCTAGGTCTAGTATACCATAATTGTACGTTTTTCCCCATGTGGTTTACTGAAGGGTCTCTATGTATTGCTACTGGAGGTGCATGCACAGGCTATAATAATAAAACCAAACTCCCCGGTAAGATGCTCCTACCTTCTGGACATGCAGGATAGAAAAGTGTGATCTCTGGTGGCCACACAGCACTTATGACTGGATATACAGGAGTCCAGCTTCCAGGCCAAGTTCTTCAGGTGCCAGGAGAGCCGGACATCACCGGTCCATGTATCAAAAGGTGTATGACCACATACACTCAATGGAGTCTCCGTGCTTCCGTGCTGTTGGTAGTGAAAGAAAGACGTTATTCTGGTTGCCAAACCTCGGCTTCAATTATTCATCCTTGGTTTGTACTTGCAGCTGTATAGGGGAAGGGTCCATAGGTGTTAACATGCAAACTGAGCGCAGGACTGTCTTTCTTGGTGCCCCTGTTGAAGCTGCAGCCTAGCAACAGGCCACTTACATCACAGAGTGCTTGAAGTTCAGTGAGGATCCTGGCCATAGGAACACCATCTTCCCCACACTACCCCCACTCCAATATTCTGGACCTGCAATCCCTACTCTCTAAATCTTCCACTGTGGTCCCAGGGTGGGAAAGCTATAGCAGTGTAACACATGCAGCAGAGCAAGAGAAGATAACAGCAACGTAGAGATCATGAGAATTGAGATAGTGCAAGATTTTGAAACACATAACAAAAATTAAAATAATACTCAAGCCAGATGAGTTTACTAATAACAAAGGTTACAGTAATCCTCAATCCATGGAAGTTCCCAATGCATAAAGACTTTAGGGGCGATAAGACACATGCTTTAAAGCCACCAACATAGGCAAATCTTGTCCCTCAGGTTGGTTGCATGCATGAGAGTGGATCTGTGATAGGACTATAGCAGGCAGGCGGCTCCTTCAAGGTGTAGTGTACCATACTTTAAATTCTTTCCACGTTAGGTTCACCGAAGGCTTTGTGTATCGTGCTATTGGAGGTGCATGCAGAGGACATAGTGATAAAACAGAACACCCGGGTGAGATGCTCCTACATTCTGGCCGTTCAGGATAAATTATTGTGAACTTTGGTGGACACCCAGCTATTAGGACAGGAATACACATGAGGCCTTGTCACCAAGGTGGCAGTTCAGCCAGCCATTTGGTCCATGTGTCGAAAGTTCCTCTGCCACGTCCAATCCGTGGACTCTCCCGGGTTCTGTGAAGTAGGCGCTCGCAACAACATGATATTCTGATGCCAAACCTCTGCTTCAGTGATTCTCCCTTGGTTTCTACTTGCAGTTGTACAGGGGAGGCATCCGTACGTGCTAACATGTACACTGACGTCAGGTTTCCTTTGTGAGTTTCACTGTGGAAGATGTAGCCTAGCAACAGGCCAGTTACATCACAAAGTGGTTGATGTTCAAAGAGGATCTTCGCCATAGGAACCCATTCACCCCATACCATACCCTCCAGTATGCTCGCCTCATAAAACACACTATATAAATCTTTCCCAATGGTCCCAGCACAAGAAAACTGCAGCACTGTCAACACATGCCAAAATAGCAAGAGAAGATAATAGAAACTTCATGATAATGAGAATTCAGATACAGCAAGATCTTGACACAATGAACGAAAATTATAATAATCGTCAAGCAACGTTAGGTTTGTAATAACAAAAGTTATAATAATCCTCAAGCCAGAGGAAGGTCCCAATGCATAAAGCCTTTACGAGCGATAAAACACACGTTGTAAAGCCACCAACAAAGGTAAATTCTTGTCCTTCAGGTAGGATGAATGCATGAGGGAAGACCTGTGTAGGAGTGTAGCAGGCACGTGGACCCCTCTAGGTCTAGTTTACCATAATTGAACGTTTTTCCCCATGTGGTTTACTGAAGGGTCTCTATGTATTGCTACTGCAGGTGCATGCACAGGCAATAATAATAAAACCAAACTCCCCAGTAAGATGCTCCTACCTTCTAGTCGTGCAGCATAGAAAAGTGTGATCTCTGGTGGCCACACAGCACTTATGACTGGATATACAGGAGTCCAGCTTCCAGGCCAAGTTCTTCAGGTGCCAGGAGAGCCAGACATCACCGGTCCATGTGTCAAAAGGTGTATGACCACATCCACTCAATGGAGTCTCCGTGCTTCCGTGCTGTTGGTGGTGAAAGAAAGACATTATTCTGGTTGCCAAACCTCGGCTTCAATTTTTCATCCTTGGTTTGTACTTGCAGCTGTATAGGGGAAGGGGACATAGGTGTTAACATGCAAACTGAGCGCAGGACTTCCTTTCTTGGTGCCCCTGTTGAAGCTGCAGCCTAGCAACAGGCCACTTACATCACAGAGTGCTTGAAGTTCAGTGAGGATCCTGGCCATAGGAACACCATCTTCCCCACACTACCCCCACTCCAATATTCTGGACCTGCAATCCCTACTCTCTAAATCTTCCACTGTGGTCCCAGGGTGGGAAAGCTATAGCAGTGTAACACATGCAGCAGAGCAAGAGAAGATAACAGCAACGTAGAGATCATGAGAATTGAGATAGTGCAAGATTTTGAAACACGTAACAAAAATTAAAATAATACTCAAGCCAGATGAGTTTACTAATAACAAAGGTTACAGTAATCCTCAATCCATGGAAGTTCCCAATGCATAAAGACTTTAGGGGCGATAAGACACATGCTTTAAAGCCACCAACATAGGCAAATCTTGTCCCTCAGGTTGGATGCATGCATGAGAGTGGATCTGTGATAGGACTATAGCAGGCAGGCGGCTCCTTCAAGGTGTAGTGTACCATACTTTAAATTCTTTCCACGTTAGGTTCACCGAAGGCTTTATGTATCGTGCTACTGGAGGTGCATGCAGAGGTCATAGTGATAAAACAGAACACCCGGGTGAGATGCTCCTACATTCTGGCCGTTCAGGATAAATTATTGTGAACTTTGGTGGACACCCAGCTATTAGGACAGGAATACACATGAGGCCTTGTCACCAAGGTGGCAGTTGAGCCAGCCATTTGGTCCATGTGTCGAAAGTTCCTCTGCCACGTCCAATCTGTGGACTCTCCGGGGTTCTGTGAAGTAGGCGCTCGCAACAACATGATATTCTGATGCCAAACCTCTGCTTCAGTGATTCTCCCTTGGTTTCTACTTGCAGTTGTACAGGGGAGGCATCCATACGTGCTAACATGTACACTGACGTCAGGTTTCCTTTGAGAGTTTCACTGTGGAAGATGTAGCCTAGCAACAGGCCAGTTACATCACAAAGTGGTTGATGTTCAAGGAGGATCTTCGCCATAGGAACCCATTCACCCCATACCATACCCTCCAGTATGCTCGCCTCATAAAACACACTATATAAATCTTTCCCAATGGTCCCAGGACAAGAAAACTGCAGCACTGTCAACACATGCCAAAATAGCAAGAGAAGATAATAGAAACTTCATGATAATGAGAATTCAGATACAGCAAGATCTTGACACAATGAACGAAAATTATAATAATCGTCAAGCCACATTAGGTTTGTAATAACAAAAGTTATAATAATCCTCAAGCCAGAGGAAGGTCCCAATGCATAAAGCCTTTAGGGGCGATAAAACACACGTTGTAAAGCCACCAACAAAGGTAAATTCTTGTCCTTCAGGTAGGATGAATGCATGAGGGAAGACCTGTGTAGGACTGTAGCAGGCACGTGGTCCCCTCTAGGTCTAGTATACCATAATTGTACGTTTTTCCCCATGTGGTTCACTGAAGGGTCTCTATGTATTGCTACTGGAGGTGCATGCACAGGCTATAATAATAAAACCACACTCCCCGGTAAGATGCTCCTACCTTCTGGACGTGCAGGATAGAAAAGTGTGATTTCTGGTGGCCACACAGCACTTATGACTGGATATACAGGAGTCCAGCTTCCAGGCCAAGTTCTTCAGGTGCCAGGAGAGCCAGACATCACCGGTCCATGTGTCAAAAGGTGTATGACCACATCCACTCAATGGAGTCTCCGTGCTTCCGTGCTGTTGGTAGTGAAAGAAAGACGTTATTCTGGTTGCCAAACCTCGGCTTCAATTTTTCATCCTTGGATTGTACTTGCAGCTGTATAGGGGAAGGGTCCATAGGTGTTAACATGCAAACTGAGCGCAGGACTTCCTTTCTAGGTGCCCCTGTTGAAGCTGCAGCCTAGCAACAGGCCACTTACATCACAGAGTGCTTGAAGTTCAGTGAGGATCCTGGCCATAGGAACACCATCTTCCCCACACTACCCCCACTCCAATATTCTGGACCTGCAATCCCTACTCTCTAAATCTTCCACTGTGGTCCCAGGGTGGGAAAGCTATAGCAGTGTAACACATGCAGCAGAGCAAGAGAAGATAACAGCAACGTAGAGATCATGAGAATTGAGATAGTGCAAGATTTTGAAACACGTAACAAAAATTAAAATAATACTCAAGCCAGATGAGTTTACTAATAACAAAGGTTACAGTAATCCTCAATCCATGGAAGTTCCCAATGCATAAAGACTTTAGGGGCGATAAGACACATGCTTTAAAGCCACCAACATAGGCAAATCTTGTCCCTCAGGTTGGATGCATGCATGAGAGTGGATCTGTGATAGGACTATAGCAGGCAGGCGGCTCCTTCAAGGTGTAGTGTACCATACTTTAAATTCTTTCCACGTTAGGTTCACCGAAGGCTTTGTGTATCGTGCTATTGGAGGTGCATGCAGAGGTCATAGTGATAAAACAGAACACCCGGGTGAGATGCTCCTACATTCTGGCCGTTCAGGATAAATTATTGTGAACTTTGGTGGACACCCAGCTATTAGGACAGGAATACACATGAGGCCTTGTCACCAAGGTGGCAGTTCAGCCAGCCATTTGGTCCATGTGTCGAAAGTTCCTCTGCCACGTCCAATCCGTGGACTCTCCCGGGTTCTGTGAAGTAGTCGCTCACAACAACATGATATTCTGATGCCAAACCTCTGCTTCAGTGATTCTCCCTTGGTTTCTACTTGCAGTTGTACAGGGGAGGCATCCATACGTGCTAACATGTACACTGACGTCAGGTTTCCTTTGTGAGTTTCACTGTGGAAGATGTAGCCTAGCAACAGGCCAGTTACATCACAAAGTGGTTGATGTTCAAGGAGGATCTTCGCCATAGGAACCCATTCACCCCATACCATACCCTCCAGTATGCTCGCCTCATAAAACACACTATATAAATCTTTCCCAATGGTCCCAGCACAAGAAAACTGCAGCACTGTCAACACATGCCAAAATAGCAAGAGAAGATAATAGAAACTTCATGATAATGAGAATTCAGATACAGCAAGATCTTGACACAATGAACGAAAATTATAATAATCGTCAAGCCACATTAGGTTTGTAATAACAAAAGTTATAATAATCCTCAAGCCAGAGGAAGGTCCCAATGCATAAAGCCTTTAGGGGCGATAAAACACATGTATTAAAGCCACCAACAAAGGTAAATTCTTGTCCTTCAGGTAGGATGAATGCATGAGGGAAGACCTTTGTAGGACTGTAGCAGGCACATGGTCCACTCTAGGTCTAGTATACCATAATTGTACGTTTTTCCCCATGTGGTTTACTGAAGGGTCTCTATGTATTGCTACTGGAGGTGCATGCACAGGCTATAATAATAAAACCAAACTCCCCGGTAAGATGCTCCTACCTTCTGGACATGCAGGATAGAAAAGTGTGATCTCTGGTGGCCACACAGCACTTATGACTGGATATACAGGAGTCCAGCTTCCAGGCCAAGTTCTTCAGGTGCCAGGAGAGCCGGACATCACCGGTCCATGTATCAAAAGGTGTATGACCACATACACTCAATGGAGTCTCCGTGCTTCCGTGCTGTTGGTAGTGAAAGAAAGACGTTATTCTGGTTGCCAAACCTCGGCTTCAATTTTTCATCCTTGGTTTGTACTTGCAGCTGTATAGGGGAAGGGTCCATAGGTGTTAACATGCAAACTGAGCGCAGGACTGTCTTTCTTGGTGCCCCTGTTGAAGCTGCAGCCTAGCAACAGGCCACTTACATCACAGAGTGCTTGAAGTTCAGTGAGGATCCTGGCCATAGGAACACCATCTTCCCCACACTACCCCCACTCCAATATTCTGGACCTGCAATCCCTACTCTCTAAATCTTCCACTGTGGTCCCAGGGTGGGAAAGCTATAGCAGTGTAACACATGCAGCAGAGCAAGAGAAGATAACAGCAACGTAGAGATCATGAGAATTGAGATAGTGCAAGATTTTGAAACACGTAACAAAAATTAAAATAATACTCAAGCCAGATGAGTTTACTAATAACAAAGGTTACAGTAATCCTCAATCCATGGAAGTTCCCAATGCATAAAGACTTTAGGGGCGATAAGACACATGCTTTAAAGCCACCAACATAGGCAAATCTTGTCCCTCAGGTTGGATGCATGCATGAGAGTGGATCTGTGATAGGACTATAGCAGGCAGGCGGCTCCTTCAAGGTGTAGTGTACCATACTTTAAATTCTTTCCACGTTAGGTTCACCGAAGGCTTTGTGTATCGTGCTATTGGAGGTGCATGCAGAGGACATAGTGATAAAACAGAACACCCGGGTGAGATGCTCCTACATTCTGGCCGTTCAGGATAAATTATTGTGAACTTTGGTGGACACCCAGCTATTAGGACAGGAATACACATGAGGCCTTGTCACCAAGGTGGCAGTTCAGCCAGCCATTTGGTCCATGTGTCGAAAGTTCCTCTGCCACGTCCAATCCGTGGACTCTCCCGGGTTCTGTGAAGTAGGCGCTCGCAACAACATGATATTCTGATGCCAAACCTCTGCTTCAGTGATTCTCCCTTGGTTTCTACTTGCAGTTGTACAGGGGAGGCATCCGTACGTGCTAACATGTACACTGACGTCAGGTTTCCTTTGTGAGTTTCACTGTGGAAGATGTAGCCTAGCAACAGGCCAGTTACATCACAAAGTGGTTGATGTTCAAAGAGGATCTTCGCCATAGGAACCCATTCACCCCATACCATACCCTCCAGTATGCTCGCCTCATAAAACACACTATATAAATCTTTCCCAATGGTCCCAGCACAAGAAAACTGCAGCACTGTCAACACATGCCAAAATAGCAAGAGAAGATAATAGAAACTTCATGATAATGAGAATTCAGATACAGCAAGATCTTGACACAATGAACGAAAATTATAATAATCGTCAAGCAACGTTAGGTTTGTAATAACAAAAGTTATAATAATCCTCAAGCCAGAGGAAGGTCCCAATGCATAAAGCCTTTACGAGCGATAAAACACACGTTGTAAAGCCACCAACAAAGGTAAATTCTTGTCCTTCAGGTAGGATGAATGCATGAGGGAAGACCTGTGTAGGACTGTAGCAGGCACGTGGACCCCTCTAGGTCTAGTTTACCATAATTGAACGTTTTTCCCCATGTGGTTTACTGAAGGGTCTCTATGTATTGCTACTGCAGGTGCATGCACAGGCAATAATAATAAAACCAAACTCCCCAGTAAGATGCTCCTACCTTCTAGTCGTGCAGCATAGAAAAGTGTGATCTCTGGTGGCCACACAGCACTTATGACTGGATATACAGGAGTCCAGCTTCCAGGCCAAGTTCTTCAGGTGCCAGGAGAGCCAGACATCACCGGTCCATGTGTCAAAAGGTGTATGACCACATCCACTCAATGGAGTCTCCGTGCTTCCGTGCTGTTGGTGGTGAAAGAAAGACGTTATTCTGGTTGCCAAACCTCGGCTTCAATTTTTCATCCTTGGTTTGTACTTGCAGCTGTATAGGGGAAGGGGCCATAGGTGTTAACATGCAAACTGAGCTCAGGACTTCCTTTCTTGGTGCCCCTGTTGAAGCTGCAGCCTAGCAACAGGCCACTTACATCACAGAGTGCTTGAAGTTCAGTGAAGATCCTGGCCATAGGAACACCATCTTCCCCACACTACCCCCACTCCAATATTCTGGACCTGCAATCCCTACTCTCTAAATCTTCCACTGTGGGCCCAGGGTGGGAAAGCTATAGCAGTGTAACACATGCATCAGAGCAAGAGAAGATAACAGCAACGTAGAGATCATGAGAATTGAGATAGTGCAAGATTTTGAAACACGTAACAAAAATTAAAATAATACTCAAGCCAGATGAGTTTACTAATAACAAAGGTTACAGTAATCCTCAATCCATGGAAGTTCCCAATGCATAAAGACTTTAGGGGCGATAAGACACATGCTTTAAAGCCACCAACATAGGCATATCTCGTCCCTCAGGTTGGATGCATGCATGAGAGTGGATCTGTGATAGGACTATAGCAGGCAGGCGGCTCCTTCAAGGTGTAGTGTACCATACTTTAAATTCTTTCCACGTTAGGTTCACCGAAGGCTTTATGTATCGTGCTACTGGAGGTGCATGCATAGGTCATAGTGATAAAACAGAACACCCGGGTGAGATGCTCCTACATTCTGGCCGTTCAGGATAAATTATTGTGAACTTTGGTGGTCACCCAGCTATAGGACAGGAATACACATGAGGCCTTGTCACCAAGGTGGCAGTTCAGCCAGCCATTTGGTCCATGTGTCGAAAGTTCCTCTGCCACGTCCAATCCGTGGACTCTCCCGGGTTCTGTGAAGGAGGCGCTCGCAACAACATGATATTCTGATGCCAAACCTCTGCTTCAGTGATTCTCCCTTGGTTTCTACTTGCAGTTGTACAGGGGAGGCATCCGTACGTGCTAACATGTACACTGACGTCAGGTTTCCTTTGTGAGTTTCACTGTGGAAGATGTAGCCTAGCAACAGGCCAGTTACATCACAAAGTGGTTGATGTTCAAGGAGGATCTTCGCCATAGGAACCCATTCACCCCATACCATACCTTCCAGTATGCTCGCCTCATAAAACACACTATATAAATCTTTCCCAATGGTCCCAGCACAAGAAAACTGCAGCACTGTCAACACATGCCAAAATAGCAAGAGAAGATAATAGAAACTTCATGATAATGAGAAATCAGATACAGCAAGATCTTGACACAATGAATGAAAATTATAATAATCGTCAAGCCACATTAGGTTTGTAATAACAAAAGTTATAATAATCCTCAAGCCAGAGGAAGGTCCCAATGCATAAAGCCTTTAGGGGCGATAAAACACATGTATTAAAGCCACCAACAAAGGTAAATTCTTGTCCTTCAGGTAGGATGAATGCCTGAGGGAAGACCTTTGTAGGACTGTAGCAGGCACATGGTCCACTCTAGGTCTAGTATACCATAATTGTACGTTTTTCCCCATGTGGTTTACTGAAGGGTCTCTATGTATTGCTACTGGAGGTGCATGCACAGGCTATAATAATAAAACCACACTCCCCGGTAAGATGCTCCTACCTTCTGGACGTGCAGGATAGAAAAGTGTGATCTCTGGTGGCCACACAGCACTTATGACTGGATATACAGGAGTCCAGCTTCCAGGCCAAGTTCTTCAGGTGCCAGGAGAGCCAGACATCACCGGTCCATGTGTCAAAAGGTGTATGACCACGTCCACTCAATGGAGTCTCCATGCTTCCGTGCTGTTGGTAGTGAAACAAAGACGTTATTCTGGTTGCCAAACCTCGGCTTCAATTTTTCATCCTTGGTTTGTACTTGCAGCTGTATAGGGGAAGGGTCCATAGGTGTTAACATGCAAACTGAGCGCAGGACTTCCTTTCTTGGTTCCCCTGTTGAAGCTGCAGCCTAGCAACAGGCCACTTACATCACAGAGTGCTTGAAGTTCAGTGAGGATCCTGGCCATAGGAACACCATCTTCCACACACTACCCCCACTCCAATATTCTGGACCTGCAATCCCTACTCTCTAAATCTTCCACTGTGGTCCCAGGGTGGGAAAGCTATAGCAGTGTAACACATGCAGCAGAGCAAGAGAAGATAACAGCAACGTAGAGATCATGAGAATTGAGATAGTTCAAGATTTTGAAACACGTAACAAAAATTAAAATAATACTCAAGCCAGATGAGTTTACTAATAACAAAGGTTACAGTAATCCTCAATCCATGGAAGTTCCCAATGCATAAAGACTTTAGGGGCGATAAGACACATGCTTTAAAGCCACCAACATAGGCAAATCATGTCCCTCAGGATGGATGCATGCATGAGAGTGGATCTGTGATAGGACTATAGCAGGCAGGCGGCTCCTTCAAGGTGTAGTGTACCATACTTTAAATTCTTTCCACGTTAGGTTCACCGAAGGCTTTATGTATCATGCTACTGGAGGTGCATGCAGACGTCATAGTGATAAAACAGAACACCCGGGTGAGATGCTCCTACATTCTGGCTGTTCAGGATAAATTATTGTGAACTTTGGTGGACACCCAGCTATTAGGACAGGAATACACATGAGGCCTTGTCACCAAGGTGGCAGTTCAGCCAGCCATTTGGTCCATGTGTCAAACGTTCCGTTGCCACGTCCAATCCGTGGACTCTCCCGGGTTCTGTGAAGTAGGCGCTCGCAACAACATGATATTCTGATGCCAAACCACTGCTTCAGTGATTCTCCCTTGGTTTCTACTTGCAGTTGTACAGGGGAGGCATCCGTACGTGCTAACATGTACACTGACGTCAGGATTCCTTTGTGAGTTTCACTGTGGATGATGTAGCCTAGCAACAGGCCAGTTACATCACAAAGTGGTTGATGTTCAAGGAGGATCTTCGCCATAGGAACCCATTCACCCCATACCATACCCTCCAGTATGCTCGCCTCATAAAACACACTATATAAATCTTTCCCAATGGTCCCAGCACAAGAAAACTGCAGCACTGTCAACACATGCCAAAATAGCAAGAGAAGATAATAGAAACTTCATGATAATGAGAATTCAGATACAGCAAGATCTTGACACAATGAACGAAAATTATAATAATCGTCAAGCCACATTAGGTTTGTAATAACAAAAGTTATAATAATCCTCAAGCCAGAGGAAGGTCCCAATGCATAAAGCCTTTAGGGGCGATAAAACACACGTTGTAAAGCCACCAACAAAGGTAAATTCTTGTCCTTCAGGTAGGATGAATGCATGAGGGAAGACCTGTGTAGGACTGTAGCAGGCACGTGGTCCCCTCTAGGTCTAGTTTACCATAATTGAACGTTTTTCCCCATGTGGTTCACTGAAGGGTCTCTATGTATTGCTACTGGAGGTGCATGCACAGGCTATAATAATAAAACCACACTCCCCGGTAAGATGCTCCTACCTTCTGGACGTGCAGGATAGAAAAGTGTGATCTCTGGTGGCCACACAGCACTTATGACTGGATATACAGGAGTCCAGCTTCCAGGCCAAGTTCTTCAGGTGCCAGGAGAGCCAGACATCACCGGTCCATGTGTCAAAAGGTGTATGACCACGTCCACTCAATGGAGTCTCCATGCTTCCGTGCTGTTGGTAGTGAAAGAAAGACGTTATTCTGGTTGCCAAACCTCGGCTTCAATTTTTCATCCTTGGTTTGTACTTGCAGCTGTATAGGGGAAGGGTCCATAGGTGTTAACATGCAAACTGAGCGCAGGACTTCCTTTCTTGGTTCCCCTGTTGAAGCTGCAGCCTAGCAACAGGCCACTTACATCACAGAGTGCTTGAAGTTCAGTGAGGATCCTGGCCATAGGAACACCATCTTCCCCACACTACCCCCACTCCAATATTCTGGACCTGCAATCCCTACTCTCTAAATCTTCCACTGTGGTCCCAGGGTGGGAAAGCTATAGCAGTGTAACACATGCAGCAGAGCAAGAGAAGATAACAGCAACGTAGAGATCATGAGAATTGAGATAGTGCAAGATTTTGAAACACGTAACAAAAATTAAAATAATACTCAAGCCAGATGAGTTTACTAATAACAAAGGTTACAGTAATCCTCAATCCATGGAAGTTCCCAATGCATAAAGACTTTAGGGGCGATAAGACACATGCTTTAAAGCCACCAACATAGGCAAATCTTGTCCCTCAGGTTGGATGCATGCATGAGAGTGGATCTGTGATAGGACTATAGCAGGCAGGCGGCTCCTTCAAGGTGTAGTGTACCATACTTTAAATTCTTTCCACGTTAGGTTCACCGAAGGCTTTATGTATCGTGCTACTGGAGGTGCATGCAGAGGTCATAGTGATAAAACAGAACACCCGGGTGAGATGCTCCTACATTCTGGCCGTTCAGGATAAATTATTGTGAACTTTGGTGGACACCCAGCTATTAGGACAGGAATACACATGAGGCCTTGTCACCAAGGTGGCAGTTCAGCCAGCCATTTGGTCCATGTGTCGAAAGTTCCTCTGCCACGTCCAATCTGTGGTCTCTCCGGGGTTCTGTGAAGTAGGCGCTCGCAACAACATGATATTCTGATGCCAAACCTCTGCTTCAGTGATTCTCCCTTGGTTTCTACTTGCAGTTGTACAGGGGAGGCATCCATACGTGCTATCATGTACACTGACGTCAGGTTTCCTTTGAGAGTTTCACTGTGGAAGATGTAGCCTAGCAACAGGCCAGTTACATCACAAAGTGGTTGATGTTCAAGGAGGATCTTCGCCATAGGAACCCATTCACCCCATACCATACCCTCCAGTATGCTCGCCTCATAAAACACACTATATAAATCTTTCCCAATGGTCCCAGCACAAGAAAACTGCAGCACTGTCAACACATGCCAAAATAGCAAGAGAAGATAATAGAAACTTCATGATAATGAGAATTCAGATACAGCAAGATCTTGACACAATGAACGAAAATTATAATAATCGTCAAGCCACATTAGGTTTGTAATAACAAAAGTTATAATAATCCTCAAGCCAGAGGAAGGTCCCAATGCATAAAGCCTTTAGGGGCGATAAAACACACGTTGTAAAGCCACCAACAAAGGTAAATTCTTGTCCTTCAGGTAGGATGAATGCATGAGGGAAGACCTGTGTAGGACTGTAGCAGGCACGTGGTCCCCTCTAGGTCTAGTATACCATAATTGTACGTTTTTCCCCATGTGGTTCACTGAAGGGTCTCTATGTATTGCTACTGGAGGTGCATGCACAGGCTATAATAATAAAACCACACTCCCCGCTAAGATGCTCCTACCTTCTGGACGTGCAGGATAGAAAAGTGTGATCTCTGGTGGCCACACAGCACTTATGACTGGATATACAGGAGTCCAGCTTCCAGGCCAAGTTCTTCAGGTGCCAGGAGAGCCAGACATCACCGGTCCATGTGTCAAAAGGTGTATGACCACATACACTCAATGGAGTCTCCATGCTTCCGTGCTGTTGGTAGTGAAAGAAAGACGTTATTCTGGTTGCCAAACCTCGGCTTCAATTTTTCATCCTTGGATTGTACTTGCAGCTGTATAGGGGAAGGGTCCATAGGTGTTAACATGCAAACTGAGCGCAGGACTTCCTTTCTTGGTGCCCCTGTTGAAGCTGCAGCCTAGCAACAGGCCACTTACATCACAGAGTGCTTGAAGTTCAGTGAGGATCCTGACCATAGGAACACCATCTTCCCCACACTACACCCACTCCAATATTCTGGACCTGCAATCCCTACTCTCTAAATCTTCCACTGTGGTCCCAGGGTGGGAAAGCTATAGCAGTGTAACACATGCACCAGAGCAAGAGAAGATAACAGCAACGTAGAGATCATGAGAATTGAGATAGTGCAAGATTTTGAAACACGTAACAAAAATTAAAATAATACTCAAGCCAGATGAGTTTACTAATAACAAAGGTTACAGTAATCCTCAATCCATGGAAGTTCCCAATGCATAAAGACTTTAGGGGCGATAAGACACATGCTTTAAAGCCACCAACATAGGCAAATCTTGTCCCTCAGGATGGATGCATGCATGAGAGTGGATCTGTGATAGGACTATAGCAGGCAGGCGGCTCCTTCAAGGTGTAGTGTACCATACTTTAAATTCTTTCCACGTTAGGTTCACCGAAGGCTTTATGTATCATGCTACTGGAGGTGCATGCAGACGTCATAGTGATAAAACAGAACACCCGGGTGAGATGCTCCTACATTCTGGCTGTTCAGGATAAATTATTGTGAACTTTGGTGGACACCCAGCTATTAGGACAGGAATACACATGAGGCCTTGTCACCAAGGTGGCAGTTCAGCCAGCCATTTGGTCCATGTGTCAAACGTTCCGTTGCCACGTCCAATCCGTGGACTCTCCCGGGTTCTGTGAAGTAGGCGCTCGCAACAACATGATATTCTGATGCCAAACCACTGCTTCAGTGATTCTCCCTTGGTTTCTACTTGCAGTTGTACAGGGGAGGCATCCGTACGTGCTAACATGTACACTGACGTCAGGATTCCTTTGTGAGTTTCACTGTGGATGATGTAGCCTAGCAACAGGCCAGTTACATCACAAAGTGGTTGATGTTCAAGGAGGATCTTCGCCATAGGAACCCATTCACCCCATACCATACCCTCCAGTATGCTCGCCTCATAAAACACACTATATAAATCTTTCCCAATGGTCCCAGCACAAGAAAACTGCAGCACTGTCAACACATGCCAAAATAGCAAGAGAAGATAATAGAAACTTCATGATAATGAGAATTCAGATACAGCAAGATCTTGACACAATGAACGAAAATTATAATAATCGTCAAGCCACATTAGGTTTGTAATAACAAAAGTTATAATAATCCTCAAGCCAGAGGAAGGTCCCAATGCATAAAGCCTTTAGGGGCGATAAAACACACGTTGTAAAGCCACCAACAAAGGTAAATTCTTGTCCTTCAGGTAGGATGAATGCATGAGGGAAGACCTGTGTAGGACTGTAGCAGGCACGTGGTCCCCTCTAGGTCTAGTTTACCATAATTGAACGTTTTTCCCCATGTGGTTCACTGAAGGGTCTCTATGTATTGCTACTGGAGGTGCATGCACAGGCTATAATAATAAAACCACACTCCCCGGTAAGATGCTCCTACCTTCTGGACGTGCAGGATAGAAAAGTGTGATCTCTGGTGGCCACACAGCACTTATGACTGGATATACAGGAGTCCAGCTTCCAGGCCAAGTTCTTCAGGTGCCAGGAGAGCCAGACATCACCGGTCCATGTGTCAAAAGGTGTATGACCACGTCCACTCAATGGAGTCTCCATGCTTCCGTGCTGTTGGTAGTGAAAGAAAGACGTTATTCTGGTTGCCAAACCTCGGCTTCAATTTTTCATCCTTGGTTTGTACTTGCAGCTGTATAGGGGAAGGGTCCATAGGTGTTAACATGCAAACTGAGCGCAGGACTTCCTTTCTTGGTTCCCCTGTTGAAGCTGCAGCCTAGCAACAGGCCACTTACATCACAGAGTGCTTGAAGTTCAGTGAGGATCCTGGCCATAGGAACACCATCTTCCCCACACTACCCCCACTCCAATATTCTGGACCTGCAATCCCTACTCTCTAAATCTTCCACTGTGGTCCCAGGGTGGGAAAGCTATAGCAGTGTAACACATGCAGCAGAGCAAGAGAAGATAACAGCAACGTAGAGATCATGAGAATTGAGATAGTGCAAGATTTTGAAACACGTAACAAAAATTAAAATAATACTCAAGCCAGATGAGTTTACTAATAACAAAGGTTACAGTAATCCTCAATCCATGGAAGTTCCCAATGCATAAAGACTTTAGGGGCGATAAGACACATGCTTTAAAGCCACCAACATAGGCAAATCTTGTCCCTCAGGTTGGATGCATGCATGAGAGTGGATCTGTGATAGGACTATAGCAGGCAGGCGGCTCCTTCAAGGTGTAGTGTACCATACTTTAAATTCTTTCCACGTTAGGTTCACCGAAGGCTTTATGTATCGTGCTACTGGAGGTGCATGCAGAGGTCATAGTGATAAAACAGAACACCCGGGTGAGATGCTCCTACATTCTGGCCGTTCAGGATAAATTATTGTGAACTTTGGTGGACACCCAGCTATTAGGACAGGAATACACATGAGGCCTTGTCACCAAGGTGGCAGTTCAGCCAGCCATTTGGTCCATGTGTCGAAAGTTCCTCTGCCACGTCCAATCCGTGGTCTCTCCGGGGTTCTGTGAAGTAGGCGCTCGCAACAACATGATATTCTGATGCCAAACCTCTGCTTCAGTGATTCTCCCTTGGTTTCTACTTGCAGTTGTACAGGGGAGGCATCCATACGTGCTATCATGTACACTGACGTCAGGTTTCCTTTGAGAGTTTCACTGTGGAAGATGTAGCCTAGCAACAGGCCAGTTACATCACAAAGTGGTTGATGTTCAAGGAGGATCTTCGCCATAGGAACCCATTCACCCCATACCATACCCTCCAGTATGCTCGCCTCATAAAACACACTATATAAATCTTTCCCAATGGTCCCAGCACAAGAAAACTGCAGCACTGTCAACACATGCCAAAATAGCAAGAGAAGATAATAGAAACTTCATGATAATGAGAATTCAGATACAGCAAGATCTTGACACAATGAACGAAAATTATAATAATCGTCAAGCCACATTAGGTTTGTAATAACAAAAGTTATAATAATCCTCAAGCCAGAGGAAGGTCCCAATGCATAAAGCCTTTAGGGGCGATAAAACACACGTTGTAAAGCCACCAACAAAGGTAAATTCTTGTCCTTCAGGTAGGATGAATGCATGAGGGAAGAGCTGTGTAGGACTGTAGCAGGCACGTGGTCCCCTCTAGGTCTAGTTTACCATAATTGAACGTTTTTCCCAATCTGGTTCACTGAAGGGTCTCTATGCATTGCTACTGGAGGTGCATGCACAGGCTATAATAATAAAACCACACTCCCCGGTAAGATGCTCCTACCTTCTGGACGTGCAGGATAGAAAAGTGTGATCTCTGGTGGCCACACAGCACTTATGACTGATTATACAGGAGTCCAGCTTCCAGGCCAAGTTCTTCAGGTGCCAGGAGAGCCAGACATCACCGGTCCATGTGTCAAAAGGTGTATGACCACATACACTCAATGGAGTCTCCGTGTACTTCCGTGCTGTTGGTGGTGAAAGAAAGACGTTATTCTGGTTGCCAAACCTCGGCTTCAATTTTTCATCCTTGGTTTTTACTTGCACCTGTATAGGGGAAGGGTCCATAGGTGTTAACATGCAAACTGAGCGCAGGACTTCCTTTCTTGGTGCCCCTGTTGAAGCTGCAGCCTAGCAACAGGCCACTTACATCACAGAGTGCTTGAAGTTCAGTGAGGATCCTGGCCATAGGAACACCATCTTCCCCACACTACCCCCACTCCAATATTCTGGACCTGCAATCCCTACTCTCTAAATCTTCCACTGTGGTCCCAGGGTGGGAAAGCTATAGCAGTGTAACACATGCAGCAGAGCAAGAGAAGATAACAGCAACGTAGAGATCATGAGAATTGAGATAGTGCAAGATTTTGAAACACGTAACAAAAATTAAAATAATACTCAAGCCAGATGAGTTTACTAATAACAAAGGTTACAGTAATCCTCAATCCATGGAAGTTCCCAATGCATAAAGACTTTAGGGGCGATAAGACACATGCTTTAAAGCCACCAACATAGGCAAATCATGTCCCTCAGGATGGATGCATGCATGAGAGCGGATCTGTGATAGGACTATAGCAGGCAGGCGGCTCCTTCAAGGTGTAGTGTACCATACTTTAAATTCTTTCCACATTAGGTTCACCGAAGGCTTTATGTATCCTGCTACTGGAGGTGCATGCAGAGGTCATAGTGATAAAACAGAACACCCGGGTGAGATCCTTCTACATTCTGGCCGTTCAGGATAAATTATTGTGAACTTTGGTGGACACCCAGCTATTAGGACAGGAATACACATGAGGCCTTGTCACCAAGGTGGCAGTTCAGCCAGCCATTTGGTCCATGTGTCGAAAGTTCCTCTGCCACGTCCAATCCGTGGACTCTCCCGAGTTCTGTGAAGTAGGCGCTCGCAACAACATGATATTCTGATGCCAAACCTCTGCTTCAGTGATTCTCCCTTGGTTTCTACTTGCAGTTGTACAGGGGAGGCATCCGTACGTGCTAACATGTACACTGACGTCAGGTTTCCTTTGTGAGTTTCACTGTGGAAGATGTAGCCTAGCAACAGGCCAGTTACATCACAAAGTGGTTGATGTTCAAGGAGGATCTTCGCCATAGGAACCCATTCACCCCATACCATACCCTCCAGTATGCTCGCCTCATAAAACACACTATATAAATCTTTCCCAATGGTCCCAGCACAAGAAAACTGCAGCACTGTCAACACATGCCAAAATAGCAAGAGAAGATAATAGAAACTTCATGATAATGAGAATTCAGATACAGCAAGATCTTGACACAATGAACGAAAATTATAATAATCGTCAAGCCACATTAGGTTTGTAATAACAAAAGTTATAAATATCCTCAAGCCAGAGGAAGGTCCCAATGCATAAAGCCTTTAGGGGCGATAAAACACACGTTGTAAAGCCACCAACAAAGGTAAATTCTTGTCCTTCAGGTAGGATGAATGCCTGAGGGAAGACCTGTGTAGGACTGTAGCAGGCACATGGTCCACTCTAGGTCTAGTATAACATAATTGTACGTTTTTCCCCATGTGGTTCACTGAAGGGTCTCTATGTATTGCTACTGGAGGTGCATGCACAGGCTATAATAATAAAACCACACTCCCCGGTAAGATGCTCCTACCTTCTGGACGTGCAGGATAGAAAAGTGTGATCTCTGGTGGCCACACAGCACTTATGACTGGATATACAGGAGTCCAGCTTCCAGGCCAAGTTCTTCAGGTGCCAGGAGAGCCAGACATCACCGGTCCATGTGTCAAAAGGTGTATGACCACATACACTCAATGGAGTCTCCATGCTTCCGTGCTGTTGGTAGTGAAAGAAAGACGTTATTCTGGTTGCCAAACCTCGGCTTCAATTTTTCATCCTTGGTTTGAACTTGCAGCTGTATAGGGGAAGGGTCCATAGGTGTTAACATGCAAACTGAGCGCAGGACTTCCTTTCTTGGTGCCCCTGTTGAAGCTGCAGCCTAGCAACAGGCCACTTACATCACAGAGTGCTTGAAGTTCAGTGAGGATCCTGGCCATAGGAACACCATCTTCCCCACACTACCCCCACTCCAATATTCTGGACCTGCAATCCCTACTCTCTAAATCTTCCACTGTGGTCCCAGGGTGGGAAAGCTATAGCAGTGCAACACATGCACCAGAGCAAGAGAAGATAACAGCAACGTAGAGATCATGAGAATTGAGATAGTGCAAGATTTTGAAACACGTAACAAAAATTAAAATAATACTCAAGCCAGATGAGTTTACTAATAACAAAGGTTACAGTAATCCTCAATCCATGGAAGTTCCCAATGCATAAAGACTTTAGGGGCGATAAGACACATGCTTTAAAGCCACCAACATAGGCAAATCATGTCCCTCAGGATGGATGCATGCATGAGAGTGGATCTGTGATAGGACTATAGCAGGCAGGTGGCTCCTTCAAGGTGTAGTGTACCATACTTTAAATTCTTTCCACGTTAGGTTCACCGAAGGCTTTATGTATCATGCTACTGGAGGTGCATGCAGAGGTCATAGTGATAAAACAGAACACCCGGGTGAGATGCTCCTACATTCTGGCCGTTCATGATAAACTATTGTGAACTTTGGTGGACACCCAGCTATTAGGACAGGAATACACATGAGGCCTTGTCACCAAGGTGGCAGTTCAGCCAGCCATTTGGTCCATGTGTCAAAAGTTCCTTTGCCACGTCCAATCCGTGGACTCTCCCGGGTTCTGTGAACTAGGCGCTCGCAACAACATGATATTCTGATGCCAAACCTCTGCTTCAGTGATTCTCCCTTGGTTTCTACTTGCAGTTGTAAAGGGTAGGCATCCATACGTGCTAACATGTACACTGACGTCAGGTTTCCTTTGTGAGTTTCACTGTGGAAGATGTAGCGTAGTAACAGGCCAGTTACATCACAAAGTGGTTGATGTTCAAGGAGGATCTTCGCCATAGGAACCCATTCACCCCATACCATACCCTCCAGTATGCTCGCCTCATAAAACACACTATATAAATCTTTCCCAATGGTCCCAGCACAAGAAAACTGCAGCACTGTCAACACATGCCAAAATAGCAAGAGAAGATAATAGAAACTTCATGATAATGAGAATTCAGATACAGCAAGATCTTGACACAATGAACGAAAATTATAATAATCGTCAAGCCACATTAGGTTTGTAATAACAAAAGTTATAATAATCCTCAAGCCAGAGGAAGGTCCCAATGCATAAAGCCTTTAGGGGCGATAAAACACACGTTGTAAAGCCACCAACAAAGGTAAATTCTTGTCCTTCAGGTAGGATGAATGCCTGAGGGAAGACCTGTGTAGGACTGTAGCAGGCACGTGGTCCCCTCTAGGTCTAGTTTACCATAATTGAACGTTTTTCCCCATCTGGTTCACTGAAGGGTCTCTATGTATTGCTACTGGAGGTGCATGCACAGGCTATAATAATAAAACCACACTCCCCGGTAAGATGCTCCTACCTTCTGGACGTGCAGGATAGAAAAGTGTGATCTCTGGTGGCCACACAGCACTTATGACTGGATATACAGGAGTCCAGCTTCCAGGCCAAGTTCTTCAGGTGCCAGGAGAGCCAGACATCACCGGTCCATGTGTCAAAAGGTGTATGACCACATACACTCAATGGAGTCTCCATGCTTCCGTGCTGTTGGTAGTGAAAGAAAGACGTTATTCTGGTTGCCAAACCTCGGCTTCAATTTTTCATCCTTGGTTTGAACTTGCAGCTGTATAGGGGAAGGGTCCATAGGTGTTAACATGCAAACTGAGCGCAGGACTTCCTTTCTTGGTGCCCCTGTTGAAGCTGCAGCCTAGCAACAGGCCACTTACATCACAGAGTGCTTGAAGTTCAGTGAGGATCCTGGCCATAGGAACACCATCTTCCCCACACTACCCCCACTCCAATATTCTGGACCTGCAATCCCTACTCTCTAAATCTTCCACTGTGGTCCCAGGGTGGGAAAGCTATAGCAGTGCAACACATGCACCAGAGCAAGAGAAGATAACAGCAACGTAGAGATCATGAGAATTGAGATAGTGCAAGATTTTGAAACACGTAACAAAAATTAAAATAATACTCAAGCCAGATGAGTTTACTAATAACAAAGGTTACAGTAATCCTCAATCCATGGAAGTTCCCAATGCATAAAGACTTTAGGGGCGATAAGACACATGCTTTAAAGACACCAACATAGGCAAATCATGTCCCTCAGGATGGATGCATGCATGAGAGTGGATCTGTGATAGGACTATAGCAGGCAGGTGGCTCCTTCAAGGTGTAGTGTACCATACTTTAAATTCTTTCCACGTTAGGTTCACCGAAGGCTTTATGTATCATGCTACTGGAGGTGCATGCAGAGGTCATAGTGATAAAACAGAACACCCGGGTGAGATGCTCCTACATTCTGGCCGTTCATGATAAACTATTGTGAACTTTGGTGGACACCCAGCTATTAGGACAGGAATACACATGAGGCCTTGTCACCAAGGTGGCAGTTCAGCCAGCCATTTGGTCCATGTGTCAAAAGTTCCTTTGCCACGTCCAATCCGTGGACTCTCCCGGGTTCTGTGAAGTAGGCGCTCGCAACAACATGATATTCTGATGCCAAACCACTGCTTCAGTGATTCTCCCTTGGTTTCTACTTGCAGTTGTACAGGGGAGGCATCCGTACGTGCTAACATGTACACTGACGTCAGGATTCCTTTGTGAGTTTCACTGTGGAAGATGTAGCCTAGCAACAGGCCAGTTACATCACAAAGTGGTTGATGTTCAAGGAGGATCTTCGCCATAGGAACCCATTCACCCCATACCATACCCTCCAGTATGCTCGCCTCATAAAACACACTATATAAATCTTTCCCAATGGTCCCAGCACAAGAAAACTGCAGCACTGTCAACACATGCCAAAATAGCAAGAGAAGATAATAGAAACTTCATGATAATGAGAATTCAGATACAGCAAGATCTTGACACAATGAACGAAAATTATAATAATCGTCAAGCCACATTAGGTTTGTAATAACAAAAGTTATAATAATCCTCAAGCCAGAGGAAGGTCCCAATGCATAAAGCCTTTAGGGGCGATAAAACACACGTTGTAAAGCCACCAACAAAGGTAAATTCTTGTCCTTCAGGTAGGATGAATGCATGAGGGAAGACCTGTGTAGGACTGTAGCAGGCACGTGGTCCCCTCTAGGTCTAGTTTACCATAATTGAACGTTTTTCCCCATCTGGTTCACTGAAGGGTCTCTATGTATTGCTACTGGAGGTGCATGCACAGGCTATAATAATAAAACCACACTCCCCGGTAAGATGCTCCTACCTTCTGGACGTGCAGGATAGAAAAGTGTGATCTCTGGTGGCCACACAGCACTTATGAATGGATATACAGGAGTCCAGCTTCCAGGCCAAGTTCTTCAGGTGCCAGGAGAGCCAGACATCACCGGTCCATGTGTCAAAAGGTGTATGACCACATACACTCAATGGAGTCTCCATGCTTCCGTGCTGTTGGTAGTGAAAGAAAGACGTTATTCTGGTTGCCAAACCTCGGCTTCAATTTTTCATCCTTGGTTTGAACTTGCAGCTGTATAGGGGAAGGGTCCATAGGTGTTAACATGCAAACTGAGCGCAGGACTTCCTTTCTTGGTGCCCATGTTGAAGCTGCAGCCTAGCAACAGGCCACTTACATCACAGAGTGCTTGAAGTTCAGTGAGGATCCTGGCCATAGGAACACCATCTTCCCCACACTACCCCCACTCCAATATTCTGGACCTGCAATCCCTACTCTCTAAATCTTCCACTGTGGTCCCAGGGTGGGAAAGCTATAGCAGTGCAACACATGCATCAGAGCAAGAGAAGATAACAGCAACGTAGAGATCATGAGAATTGAGATAGTGCAAGATTTTGAAACACGTAACAAAAATTAAAATAATACTCAAGCCAGATGAGTTTACTAATAACAAAGGTTACAGTAATCCTCAATCCATGGAAGTTCCCAATGCATAAAGACTTTAGGGGCGATAAGACACATGCTTTAAAGCCACCAACATAGGCAAATCATGTCCCTCAGGATGGATGCATGCATGAGAGTGGATCTGTGATAGGACTATAGCAGGCAGGTGGCTCCTTCAAGGTGTAGTGTACCATACTTTAAATTCTTTCCACGTTAGGTTCACCGAAGGCTTTATGTATCATGCTACTGGAGGTGCATGCAGAGGTCATAGTGATAAAACAGAACACCCGGGTGAGATGCTCCTACATTCTGGCCGTTCATGATAAACTATTGTGAACTTTGGTGGACACCCAGCTATTAGGACAGGAATACACATGAGGCCTTGTCACCAAGGTGGCAGTTCAGCCAGCCATTTGGTCCATGTGTCAAAAGTTCCTTTGCCACGTCCAATCCGTGGACTCTCCCGGGTTCTGTGAAGTAGGCGCTCGCAACAACATGATATTCTGATGCCAAACCACTGCTTCAGTGATTCTCCCTTGGTTTCTACTTGCAGTTGTACAGGGGAGGCATCCGTACGTGCTAACATGTACACTGACGTCAGGATTCCTTTGTGAGTTTCACTGTGGAAGATGTAGCCTAGCAACAGGCCAGTTACATCACAAAGTGGTTGATGTTCAAGGAGGATCTTCGCCATAGGAACCCATTCACCCCATACCATACCCTCCAGTATGCTCGCCTCATAAAACACACTATATAAATCTTTCCCAATGGTCCCAGCACAAGAAAACTGCAGCACTGTCAACACATGCCAAAATAGCAAGAGAAGATAATAGAAACTTCATGATAATGAGAATTCAGATACAGCAAGATCTTGACACAATGAACGAAAATTATAATAATCGTCAAGCCACATTAGGTTTGTAATAACAAAAGTTATAATAATCCTCAAGCCAGAGGAAGGTCCCAATGCATAAAGCCTTTAGGGGCGATAAAACACACGTTGTAAAGCCACCAACAAAGGTAAATTCTTGTCCTTCAGGTAGGATGAATGCATGAGGGAAGACCTGTGCAGGACTGTAGCAGGCACGTGGTCCCCTCTAGGTCTAGTTTACCATAATTGAACGTTTTTCCCCATCTGGTTCACTGAAGGGTCTCTATGTATTGCTACTGGAGGTGCATGCACAGGCTATAATAATAAAACCACACTCCCCGGTAAGATGCTCCTACCTTCTGGACGTGCAGGATAGAAAAGTGTGATCTCTGGTGGCCACACAGCACTTATGAATGGATATACAGGAGTCCAGCTTCCAGGCCAAGTTCTTCAGGTGCCAGGAGAGCCAGACATCACCGGTCCATGTGTCAAAAGGTGTATGACCACATACACTCAATGGAGTCTCCATGCTTCCGTGCTGTTGGTAGTGAAAGAAAGACGTTATTCTGGTTGCCAAACCTCGGCTTCAATTTTTCATCCTTGGTTTGTACTTGCAGCTGTATAGGGGAAGGGTCCATAGGTGTTAACATGCAAACTGAGCGCAGGACTTCCTTTCTTGGTGCCCCTGTTGAAGCTGCAGCCTAGCAACAGGCCACTTACATCACAGAGTGCTTGAAGTTCAGTGAGGATCCTGGCCATAGGAACACCATCTTCCCCACACTACCCCCACTCCAATATTCTGGACCTGCAATCCCTACTCTCTAAATCTTCCACTGTGGTCCCAGGGTGGGAAAGCTATAGCAGTGTAACACATGCAGCAGAGAAAGAGAAGATAACAGCAACGTAGAGATCATGAGAATTGAGATAGTGCAAGATTTTGAAACACGTAACAAAAATTAAAATAATACTCAAGCCAGATGAGTTTACTAATAACAAAGGTTACAGTAATCCTCAATCCATGGAAGTTCCCAATGCATAAAGACTTTAGGGGCGATAAGACACATGCTTTAAAGCCACCAACATAGGCAAATCATGTCCCTCAGGATGGATGCATGCATGAGAGTGGATCTGTGATAGGACTATAGCAGGCAGGCGGCTCCTTCAAGGTGTAGTGTACCATACTTTAAATTCTTTCCACATTAGGTTCACCGAAGGCTTTATGTATCCTGCTACTGGAGGTGCATGCAGAGGTCATAGTGATAAAACAGAACACCCGGGTGAGATCCTTCTACATTCTGGCCGTTCAGGATAAATTATTGTGAACTTTGGTGGACACCCAGCTATTAGGACAGGAATACACATGAGGCCTTGTCACCAAGGTGGCAGTTCAGCCAGCCATTTGGTCCATGTGTCAAAAGTTCCTTTGCCACGTCCAATCCGTGGACTCTCCCGGGTTCTGTGAAGTAGGCGCTCGCAACAACATGATATTCTGATGCCAAACCACTGCTTCAGTGATTCTCCCTTGGTTTCTACTTGCAGTTGTACAGGGGAGGCATCCGTACGTGCTAACATGTACACTGACGTCAGGATTCCTTTGTGAGTTTCACTGTGGAAGATGTAGCCTAGCAACAGGCCAGTTACATCACAAAGTGGTTGATGTTCAAGGAGGATCTTCGCCATAGGAACCCATTCACCCCATACCATACCCTCCAGTATGCTCGCCTCATAAAACACACTATATAAATCTTTCCCAATGGTCCCAGCACAAGAAAACTGCAGCATTGTCAACACATGCCAAAATAGCAAGAGAAGATAATAGAAACTTCATGATAATGAGAATTCAGATACAGCAAGATCTTGACACAATGAACGAAAATTATAATAATCGTCAAGCCACATTAGGTTTGTAATAACAAAAGTTATAATAATCCTCAAGCCAGAGGAAGGTCCCAATGCATAAAGCCTTTAGGGGCGATAAAACACACGTTGTAAAGCCACCAACAAAGGTAAATTCTTGTCCTTCAGGTAGGATGAATGCCTGAGGGAAGACCTGTGTAGGACTGTAGCAGGCACGTGGTCCCCTCTAGGTCTAGTTTACCATAATTGAACGTTTTTCCCCATCTGGTTCACTGAAGGGTCTCTATGTATTGCTACTGGAGGTGCATGCACAGGCTATAATAATAAAACCACACTCCCCGGTAAGATGCTCCTACCTTCTGGACGTGCAGGATAGAAAAGTGTGATCTCTGGTGGCCACACAGCACTTATGACTGGATATACAGGAGTCCAGCTTCCAGGCCAAGTTCTTCAGGTGCCAGGAGAGCCAGACATCACCGGTCCATGTGTCAAAAGGTGTATGACCACATACACTCAATGGAGTCTCCATGCTTCCGTGCTGTTGGTAGTGAAAGAAAGACGTTATTCTGGTTGCCAAACCTCGGCTTCAATTTTTCATCCTTGGTTTGAACTTGCAGCTGTATAGGGGAAGGGTCCATAGGTGTTAACATGCAAACTGAGCGCAGGACTTCCTTTCTTGGTGCCCCTGTTGAAGCTGCAGCCTAGCAACAGGCCACTTACATCACAGAGTGCTTGAAGTTCAGTGAGGATCCTGGCCATAGGAACACCATCTTCCCCACACTACCCCCACTCCAATATTCTGGACCTGCAATCCCTACTCTCTAAATCTTCCACTGTGGTCCCAGGGTGGGAAAGCTATAGCAGTGCAACACATGCACCAGAGCAAGAGAAGATAACAGCAACGTAGAGATCATGAGAATTGAGATAGTGCAAGATTTTGAAACACGTAACAAAAATTAAAATAATACTCAAGCCAGATGAGTTTACTAATAACAAAGGTTACAGTAATCCTCAATCCATGGAAGTTCCCAATGCATAAAGACTTTAGGGGCGATAAGACACATGCTTTAAAGCCACCAACATAGGCAAATCATGTCCCTCAGGATGGATGCATGCATGAGAGTGGATCTGTGATAGGACTATAGCAGGCAGGTGGCTCCTTCAAGGTGTAGTGTACCATACTTTAAATTCTTTCCACGTTAGGTTCACCGAAGGCTTTATGTATCATGCTACTGGAGGTGCATGCAGAGGTCATAGTGATAAAACAGAACACCTGGGTGAGATGCTCCTACATTCTGGCCGTTCATGATAAACTATTGTGAACTTTGGTGGACACCCAGCTATTAGGACAGGAATACACATGAGGCCTTGTCACCAAGGTGGCAGTTCAGCCAGCCATTTGGTCCATGTGTCAAAAGTTCCTTTGCCACGTCCAATCCGTGGACTCTCCCGGGTTCTGTGAAGTAGGCGCTCGCAACAACATGATATTCTGATGCCAAACCACTGCTTCAGTGATTCTCCCTTGGTTTCTACTTGCAGTTGTACAGGGGAGGCATCCGTACGTGCTAACATGTACACTGACGTCAGGATTCCTTTGTGAGTTTCACTGTGGAAGATGTAGCCTAGCAACAGGCCAGTTACATCACAAAGTGGTTGATGTTCAAGGAGGATCTTCGCCATAGGAACCCATTCACCCCATACCATACCCTCCAGTATGCTCGCCTCATAAAACACACTATATAAATCTTTCCCAATGGTCCCAGCACAAGAAAACTGCAGCACTGTCAACACATGCCAAAATAGCAAGAGAAGATAATAGAAACTTCATGATAATGAGAATTCAGATACAGCAAGATCTTGACACAATGAACGAAAATTATAATAATCGTCAAGCCACATTAGGTTTGTAATAACAAAAGTTATAATAATCCTCAAGCCAGAGGAAGGTCCCAATGCATAAAGCCTTTAGGGGCGATAAAACACACGTTGTAAAGCCACCAACAAAGGTAAATTCTTGTCCTTCAGGTAGGATGAATGCCTGAGGGAAGACCTGTGTAGGACTGTAGCAGGCACGTGGTCCCCTCTAGGTCTAGTTTACCATAATTGAACGTTTTTCCCCATCTGGTTCACTGAAGGGTCTCTATGTATTGCTACTGGAGGTGCATGCACAGGCTATAATAATAAAACCACACTCCCCGGTAAGATGCTCCTACCTTCTGGACGTGCAGGATAGAAAAGTGTGATCTCTGGTGGCCACACAGCACTTATGAATGGATATACAGGAGTCCAGCTTCCAGGCCAAGTTCTTCAGGTGCCAGGAGAGCCAGACATCACCGGTCCATGTGTCAAAAGGTGTATGACCACGTCCACTCAATGGAGTCTCCATGCTTCCGTGCTGTTGGTAGTGAAAGAAAGACGTTATTCTGGTTGCCAAACCTCGGCTTCAATTTTTCATCCTTGGTTTGTACTTGCAGCTGTATAGGGGAAGGGTCCATAGGTGTTAACATGCAAACTGAGCGCAGGACTTCCTTTCTTGGTGCCCCTGTTGAAGCTGCAGCCTAGCAACAGGCCACTTACATCACAGAGTGCTTGAAGTTCACTGAGGATCCTGGCCATAGGAACACCATCTTCCCCACACTACCCCCACTCCAATATTCTGGACCTGCAATCCCTACTCTCTAAATCTTCCACTGTGGTCCCAGGGTGGGAAAGCTATAGCAGTGTAACACATGCAGCAGAGCAAGAGAAGATAACAGCAACGTAGAGATCATGAGAATTGAGATAGTGCAAGATTTTGAAACACGTAACAAAAATTAAAATAATACTCAAGCCAGATGAGTTTACTAATAACAAAGGTTACAGTAATCCTCAATCCATGGAAGTTCCCAATGCATAAAGACTTTAGGGGCGATAAGACACATGCTTTAAAGCCACCAACATAGGCAAATCATGTCCCTCAGGATGGATGCATGCATGAGAGTGGATCTGTGATAGGACTATAGCAGGCAGGCGGCTCCTTCAAGGTGTAGTGTACCATACTTTAAATTCTTTCCACATTAGGTTCACCGAAGGCTTTATGTATCCTGCTACTGGAGGTGCATGCAGAGGTCATAGTGATAAAACAGAACACCCGGGTGAGATGCTCCTACATTCTGGCCGTTCAGGATAAATTATTGTGAACTTTGGTGGACACCCAGCTATTAGGACAGGAATACACATGAGGCCTTGTCACCAAGGTGGCAGTTCAGCCAGCCATTTGGTCCATGTGTCGAAAGTTCCTCTGCCACGTCCAATCCGTGGACTCTCCCGGGTTCTGTGAAGTAGGCGCTCGCAACAACATGATATTCTGATGCCAAACCTCTGCTTCAGTGATTCTCCCTTGGTTTCTACTTGCAGTTGTACAGGGGAGGCATCCGTACGTGCTAACATGTACACTGACGTCAGGTTTCCTTTGTGAGTTTCACTGTGGAAGATGTAGCCTAGCAACAGGCCAGTTACATCACAAAGTGGTTGATGTTCAAGGAGGATCTTCGCCATAGGAACCCATTCACCCCATACCATACCCTCCAGTATGCTCGCCTCATAAAACACACTATATAAATCTTTCCCAATGGTCCCAGCACAAGAAAACTGCAGCACTGTCAACACATGCCAAAATAGCAAGAGAAGATAATAGAAACTTCATGATAATGAGAATTCAGATACAGCAAGATCTTGACACAATGAACGAAAATTATAATAATCGTCAAGCCACATTAGGTTTGTAATAACAAAAGTTATAAATATCCTCAAGCCAGAGGAAGGTCCCAATGCATAAAGCCTTTAGGGGCGATAAAACACATGTATTAAAGCCACCAACAAAGGTAAATTCTTGTCCTTCAGGTAGGATGAATGCCTGAGGGAAGACCTTTGTAGGACTGTAGCAGGCACATGGTCCACTCTAGGTCTAGTATAACATAATTGTACGTTTTTCCCCATGTGGTTCACTGAAGGGTCTCTATGTATTGCTACTGGAGGTGCATGCACAGGCTATAATAATAAAACCACACTCCCCGGTAAGATGCTCCTACCTTCTGAACGTGCAGGATAGAAAAGTGTGATCTCTGGTGGCCACACAGCACTTATGACTGGATATACAGGAGTCCAGCTTCCAGGCCAAGTTCTTCAGGTGCCAGGAGAGCCAGACATCACCGGTCCATGTGTCAAAAGGTGTATGACCACATACACTCAATGGAGTCTCCATGCTTCCGTGCTGTTGGTAGTGAAAGAAAGACGTTATTCTGGTTGCCAAACCTCGGCTTCAATTTTTCATCCTTGGTTTGAACTTGCAGCTGTATAGGGGAAGGGTCCATAGGTGTTAACATGCAAACTGAGCGCAGGACTTCCTTTCTTGGTGCCCCTGTTGAAGCTGCAGCCTAGCAACAGGCCACTTACATCACAGAGTGCTTGAAGTTCAGTGAGGATCCTGGCCATAGGAACACCATCTTCCCCACACTACCCCCACTCCAATATTCTGGACCTGCAATCCCTACTCTCTAAATCTTCCACTGTGGTCCCAGGGTGGGAAAGCTATAGCAGTGCAACACATGCACCAGAGCAAGAGAAGATAACAGCAACGTAGAGATCATGAGAATTGAGATAGTGCAAGATTTTGAAACACGTAACAAAAATTAAAATAATACTCAAGCCAGATGAGTTTACTAATAACAAAGGTTACAGTAATCCTCAATCCATGGAAGTTCCCAATGCATAAAGACTTTAGGGGCGATAAGACACATGCTTTAAAGACACCAACATAGGCAAATCATGTCCCTCAGGATGGATGCATGCATGAGAGTGGATCTGTGATAGGACTATAGCAGGCAGGTGGCTCCTTCAAGGTGTAGTGTACCATACTTTAAATTCTTTCCACGTTAGGTTCACCGAAGGCTTTATGTATCATGCTACTGGAGGTGCATGCAGAGGTCATAGTGATAAAACAGAACACCCAGGTGAGATGCTCCTACATTCTGGCCGTTCATGATAAACTATTGTGAACTTTGGTGCACACCCAGCTATTAGGACAGGAATACACATGAGGCCTTGTCACCAAGGTGGCAGTTCAGCCAGCCATTTGGTCCATGTGTCAAAAGTTCCTTTGCCACGTCCAATCCGTGGACTCTCCTGGGTTCTGTGAAGTAGGCGCTCGCAACAACATGATATTCTGATGCCAAACCTCTGCTTCAGTGATTCTCCCTTGGTTTCTACTTGCAGTTGTAAAGGGGAGGCATCCGTACGTGCTAACATGTACACTGACGTCAGGTTTCCTTTGTGAGTTTCACTTTGGAAGATGTAGCCTAGCAACAGGCCAGTTACATCACAAAGTGGTTGATGTTCAAAGAGGATCTTCGCCATAGGAAACCATTCACCCCATACCATACCCTCCAGTATGCTCGCCTCATAAAACACACTATATAAATCTTTCCCAATGGTCCCAGCACAAGAAAACTGCAGCACTGTCAACACATGCCAAAATAGCAAGAGAAGATAATAGAAACTTCATGATAATGAGAATTCAGATACAGCAAGATCTTGACACAATGAACGAAAATTATAATAATCGTCAAGCCACATTAGGTTTGTAATAACAAAAGTTATAATAATCCTCAAGCCAGAGGAAGATCCCAAAGCATAAAGCCTTTAGGGTGCGATAAAACACACGTCGTAAAGCCACCAACAAAGGTAAATTCTTGTCCTTCAGGTAGGATGAATGCATGAGGGAAGACCTGTGTAGGACTGTAGCAGGCACATGGTCCCCTCTAGGTCTAGTTTACCATAATTGAACGTTTTTCCCCATCTGGTTCACTGAAGGGTCTCTATGTATTGCTACTGGAGGTGCATGCACACGCTATAATAATAAAATCAAACTCCCCGGTAAGATGCTCCTACCTTCTGGACGTGCAGGATAGAAAAGTGTGATCTCTGGTGGCCACACAGCACTTATGACTGATTATACAGGAGTCCAGCTTCCAGGCCAAGTTCTTCAGGTGCCAGGAGAGCCAGACATCACCGGTCCATGTGTCAAAAGGTGTATGACCACATACACTCAATGGAGTCTCCGTGCTTCCGTGCTGTAGGTGGTGAAAGAAAGACGTTATTCTGGTTGCCAAACCTCGGCTTCAATTTTTCATCCTTGGTTTGTACTTGCAGCTGTATAGGGGAAGGGTCCATAGGTGTTAACATGCAAACTGAGCTCAGGACTTCCTTTCTTGGTGCCACTGTTGAAGCTGCAGCCTAGCAACAGGCCACTTACATCACAGAGTGCTTGAAGTTCAGTGAGGATCCTGGCCATAGGAACACCATCTTCCCCACACTACCCCCACTCCTATATTATGGACCTGCAATCCCTACTCTCTAAATCTTCCACTGTGGTGTAAGGGTGGGAAAGCTATAGCAGTGTAACACATGCAGCAGAGCAAGAGAAGATAACAGCAACGTAGAGATCATGAGAATTGAGATAGTGCAAGATTTTGAAACACGTAACAAAAATTAAAATAATACTCAAGCAAGATGAGATTACTAATAACAAAGGTTACAGTAATCCTCAATCCATGGAAGTTCCCAATGCATAAAGACTTTAGGGGCGATAAGACACATGCTTTAAAGATACCATCATAGGCAAATCATGTCCCTCAGGATGGATGCATGCATGAGAGTGGATCTGTGATAGGACTATAGTAGGCAGGCGGCTCCTTCAAGGTGTAGTGTACCATACTTTAAATTCTTTCCACGTTAGGTTCACCGAAGGCTTTATGTATCCTGCTACTGGAGGTGCATGCAGAGGTCATAGTGATAAAACAGAACACCCGGGTGAGATGCTCCTACATTCTGGCCGTTCAGGATAAATTATTGTGAACTTTGGTGGACACCCAGCTATTAGGACAGGAATACACATGAGGCCTTGTCACCAAGGTGGCAGCTCAGCCAGCCATTTGGTCCATGTGTCGAAAGTTCCTCTGCCACGTCCAATCCGTGGACTCTCCCGGGTTCTGTGAACTAGGCGCTCGCAACACCATGATATTCTGATGCCAAACCTCTGCTTCAGTGATTCTCCCTTGGTTTCTACTTGCAGTTGTACAGGGGAGGCATCCGTACGTGCTAACATGTACACTGACGTCAGGTTTCCTTTGTGAGTTTCACTGTGGAAGATGTAGCCTAGCAACAGGCCAGTTACATCACAAAGTGGTTGATGTTCAAGGAGGATCTTCGCCATAGGAACCCATTCACCCCATACCATACCCTCGAGTATGCTCGCCTCATAAAACACACTATATAAATCTTTCCCAATGGACCCAGCACAAGAAAACTGCAGCACTGTCAACACATGCCAAAATAGCAAGAGAAGATAATAGAAACTTCATGATAATGAGAATTCAGATACAGCAAGATCTTGACACAATGAACGAAAATTATAATAATCGTCAAGCCACATTAGGTTTGTAATAACAAAAGTTATAAATATCCTCAAGCCAGAGGAAGGTCCCAATGCATAATAAAGCCTTTAGGGGCGATAAAACACATGTATTAAAGCCAACAACAAAGGTAAATTCTTGTCCTTCAGGTAGGATGAATGCCTGAGGGAAGACCTTTGTAGGACTGTAGCAGGCACATGGTCCACTCTAGGTCTAGTATAACATAATAGTACGTTTTTCCCCATGTGGTTCACTGAAGGGTCTCTATGTATTGCTACTGGAGGTGCATGCACAGGCTATAATAATAAAACCACACTCCCCGGTAAGATGCTCCTACCTTCTGGACGTGCAGGATAGAAAAGTGTGATCTCTGGTGGCCACACAGCACTTATGACTGGATATACAGGAGTCCAGCTTCCAGGCCAAGTTCTTCAGGTGCCAGGAGAGCCAGACATCACCGGTCCATGTGTCAAAAGGTGTATGACCACATACACTCAATGGAGTCTCCATGCTTCCGTGCTGTTGGTAGTGAAAGAAAGACGTTATTCTGGTTGCCAAACCTCGGCTTCAATTTTTCATCCTTGGTTTGAACTTGCAGCTGTATAGGGGAAGGGTCCATAGGTGTTAACATGCAAACTGAGCGCAGGACTTCCTTTCTTGGTGCCCCTGTTGAAGCTGCAGCCTAGCAACAGGCCACTTACATCACAGAGTGCTTGAAGTTCAGTGAGGATCCTGGCCATAGGAACACCATCTTCCCCACACTACCCCCACTCCAATATTCTGGACCTGCAATCCCTACTCTCTAAATCTTCCACTGTGGTCCCAGGGTGGGAAAGCTATAGCAGTGCAACACATGCACCAGAGCAAGAGAAGATAACAGCAACGTAGAGATCATGAGAATTGAGATAGTGCAAGATTTTGAAACACGTAACAAAAATTAAAATAATACTCAAGCCAGATGAGTTTACTAATAACAAAGGTTACAGTAATCCTCAATCCATGGAAGTTCCCAATGCATAAAGACTTTAGGGGCGATAAGACACATGCTTTAAAGCCACCAACATAGGCAAATCATGTCCCTCAGGATGGATGCATGCATGAGAGTGGATCTGTGATAGGACTATAGCAGGCAGGTGGCTCCTTCAAGGTGTAGTGTACCATACTTTAAATTCTTTCCACGTTAGGTTCACCGAAGGCTTTATGTATCATGCTACTGGAGGTGCATGCAGAGGTCATAGTGATAAAACAGAACACCCGGGTGAGATGCTCCTACATTCTGGCCGTTCATGATAAACTATTGTGAACTTTGGTGGACACCCAGCTATTAGGACAGGAATACACATGAGGCCTTGTCACCAAGGTGGCAGTTCAGCCAGCCATTTGGTCCATGTGTCAAAAGTTCCTTTGCCACGTCCAATCCGTGGACTCTCCCGGGTTCTGTGAAGTAGGCGCTCGCAACAACATGATATTCTGATGCCAAACCACTGCTTCAGTGATTCTCCCTTGGTTTCTACTTGCAGTTGTACAGGGGAGGCATCCGTACGTGCTAACATGTACACTGACGTCAGGATTCCTTTGTGAGTTTCACTGTGGAAGATGTAGCCTAGCAACAGGCCAGTTACATCACAAAGTGGTTGATGTTCAAGGAGGATCTTCGCCATAGGAACCCATTCACCCCATACCATACCCTCCAGTATGCTCGCCTCATAAAACACACTATATAAATCTTTCCCAATGGTCCCAGCACAAGAAAACTGCAGCACTGTCAACACATGCCAAAATAGCAAGAGAAGATAATAGAAACTTCATGATAATGAGAATTCAGATACAGCTAGATCTTGACACAATGAACGAAAATTATAATAATCGTCAAGCCACATTAGGTGTGTAATAACAAAAGTTATAATAATCCTCAAGCCAGAGGAAGGTCCGAATGCATAAAGCCTTTAGGGGCGATAAAACACACGTTGTAAAGCCACCAACAAAGGTAAATTCTTGTCCTTCAGGTAGGATGAATGCATGAGGGAAGACCTGTGTAGGACTGTAGCAGGCACGTGGTCCCCTCTAGGTCTAGTTTACCATAATTGAACGTTTTTCCCCATCTGGTTCACTGAAGGGTCTCTATGTATTGCTACTGGAGGTGCATGCACAGGCTATAATAATAAAACCACACTCCCCGCTAAGATGCTCCTACCTTCTGGACGTGCAGGATAGAAAAGTGTGATCTCTGGTGGCCACACAGCACTTATGAATGGATATACAGGAGTCCAGCTTCCAGGCCAAGTTCTTCAGGTGCCAGGAGAGCCAGACATCACCGGTCCATGTGTCAAAAGGTGTATGACCACGTCCACTCAATGGAGTCTCCATGCTTCCGTGCTGTTGGTAGTGAAAGAAAGACGTTATTCTGGTTGCCAAACCTCGGCTTCAATTTTTCATCCTTGGTTTGTACTTGCAGCTGTATAGGGGAAGGGTCCATAGGTGTTAACATGCAAACTGAGCGCAGGACTTCCTTTCTTGGTGCCCCTGTTGAAGCTGCAGCCTAGCAACAGGCCACTTACATCACAGAGTGCTTGAAGTTCAGTGAGGATCCTGGCCATAGGAACACCATCTTCCCCACACTACCCCCACTCCAATATTCTGGACCTGCAATCCCTACTCTCTAAATCTTCCACTGTGGTCCCAGGGTGGGAAAGCTATAGCAGTGTAACACATGCAGCAGAGCAAGAGAAGATAACAGCAACGTAGAGATCATGAGAATTGAGATAGTGCAAGATTTTGAAACACGTAACAAAAATTAAAATAATACTCAAGCCAGATGAGTTTACTAATAACAAAGGTTACAGTAATCCTTAATCCATGGAAGTTCCCAATGCATAAAGACTTTAGGGGCGATAAGACACATGCTTTAAAGCCAACAACATAGGCAAATCATGTCCCTCAGGATGGATGCATGCATGAGAGTGGATCTGTGATAGGACTATAGCAGGCAGGCGGCTCCTTCAAGGTGTAGTGTACCATACTTTAAATTCTTTCCACATTAGGTTCACCGAAGGCTTTATGTATCCTGCTACTGGAGGTGCATGCAGAGGTCATAGTGATAAAACAGAACACCCGGGTGAGATCCTTCTACATTCTGGCCGTTCAGGATAAATTATTGTGAACTTTGGTGGACACCCAGCTATTAGGACAGGAATACACATGAGGCCTTGTCACCAAGGTGGCAGTTCAGCCAGCCATTTGGTCCATGTGTCAAAAGTTCCTTTGCCACGTCCAATCCGTGGACTCTCCCGGGTTCTGTGAAGTAGGCGCTCGCAACAACATGATATTCTGATGCCAAACCACTGCTTCAGTGATTCTCCCTTGGTTTCTACTTGCAGTTGTACAGGGGAGGCATCCGTACGTGCTAACATGTACACTGACGTCAGGATTCCTTTGTGAGTTTCACTGTGGAAGATGTAGCCTAGCAACAGGCCAGTTACATCACAAAGTGGTTGATGTTCAAGGAGGATCTTCGCCATAGGAACCCATTCACCCCATACCATACCCTCCAGTATGCTCGCCTCATAAAACACACTATATAAATCTTTCCCAATGGTCCCAGCACAAGAAAACTGCAGCACTGTCAACACATGCCAAAATAGCAAGAGAAGATAATAGAAACTTCATGATAATGAGAATTCAGATACAGCAAGATCTTGACACAATGAACGAAAATTATAATAATCGTCAAGCCACATTAGGTTTGTAATAACAAAAGTTATAATAATCCTCAAGCCAGAGGAAGGTCCCAATGCATAAAGCCTTTAGGGGCGATAAAACACACGTTGTAAAGCCACCAACAAAGGTAAATTCTTGTCCTTCAGGTAGGATGAATGCATGAGGGAAGACCTGTGTAGGACTGTAGCAGGCACGTGGTCCCCTCTAGGTCTAGTTTACCATAATTGAACGTTTTTCCCCATCTGGTTCACTGAAGGGTCTCTATGTATTGCTACTGGAGGTGCATGCACAGGCTATAATAATAAAACCACACTCCCCGGTAAGATGCTCCTACCTTCTGGACGTGCAGGATAGAAAAGTGTGATCTCTGGTGGCCACACAGCACTTATGAATGGATATACAGGAGTCCAGCTTCCAGGCCAAGTTCTTCAGGTGCCAGGAGAGCCAGACATCACCGGTCCATGTGTCAAAAGGTGTATGACCACGTCCACTCAATGGAGTCTCCATGCTTCCGTGCTGTTGGTAGTGAAAGAAAGACGTTATTCTGGTTGCCAAACCTCGGCTTCAATTTTTCATCCTTGGTTTGTACTTGCAGCTGTATAGGGGAAGGGTCCATAGGTGTTAACATGCAAACTGAGCGCAGGACTTCGTTTCTTGGTGCCCCTGTTGAAGCTGCAGCCTAGCAACAGGCCACTTACATCACAGAGTGCTTGAAGTTCAGTGAGGATCCTGGCCATAGGAACACCATCTTCCCCACACTACCCCCACTCCAATATTCTGGACCTGTAATCCCTACTCTCTAAATCTTCCACTGTGGTCCCAGGGTGGGAAAGCTATAGCAGTGCAACACATGCACCAGAGCAAGAGAAGATAACAGCAACGTAGAGATCATGAGAATTGAGATAGTGCAAGATTTTGAAACACGTAACAAAAATTAAAATAATACTCAAGCCAGATGAGTTTACTAATAACAAAGGTTACAGTAATCCTCAATCCATGGAAGTTCCCAATGCATAAAGACTTTAGGGGCGATAAGACACATGCTTTAAAGCCACCAACATAGGCAAATCATGTCCCTCAGGATGGATGCATGCATGAGAGTGGATCTGTGATAGGACTATAGCAGGCAGGCGGCTCCTTCAAGGTGTAGTGTACCATACTTTAAATTCTTTCCACATTAGGTTCACCGAAGGCTTTATGTATCCTGCTACTGGAGGTGCATGCAGAGGTCATAGTGATAAAACAGAACACCCGGGTGAGATGCTCCTACATTCTGGCCGTTCAGGATAAATTATTGTGAACTTTGGTGGACACCCAGCTATTAGGACAGGAATACACATGAGGCCTTGTCACCAAGGTGGCAGTTCAGCCAGCCATTTGGTCCATGTGTCGAAAGTTCCTCTGCCACGTCCAATCCGTGGACTCTCCCGGGTTCTGTGAAGGAGTCGCTCGCAACAACATGATATTCTGATGCCAAACCTCTGCTTCAGTGATTCTCCCTTGGTTTCTACTTGCAGTTGTACAGGGGAGGCATCCATACGTGCTAACATGTACACTGACGTCAGGATTCCTTTGTGAGTTTCACTGTGGAAGATGTAGCCTAGCAACAGGCCAGTTACATCACAAAGTGGTTGATGTTCAAGGAGGATCTTCGCCATAGGAACCCATTCACCCCATACCATACCCTCCAGTATGCTCGCCTCATAAAACACACTATATAAATCTTTCCCAATGGTCCCAGCACAAGAAAACTGCAGCACTGTCAACACATGCCAAAATAGCAAGAGAAGATAATAGAAACTTCATGATAATGAGAATTCAGATACAGCAAGATCTTGACACAATGAACGAAAATTATAATAATCGTCAAGCCACATTAGGTTTGTAATAACGAAAGTTATAAATATCCTCAAGCCAGAGGAAGGTCCCAATGCATAAAGCCTTTAGGGGCGATAAAACACATGTATTAAAGCCACCAACAAAGGTAAATTCTTGTCCTTCAGGTAGGATGAATGCCTGAGGGAAGACCTTTGTAGGACTGTAGCAGGCACATGGTCCACTCTAGGTCTAGTATAACATAATTGTACGTTTTTCCCCATGTGGTTCACTGAAGGGTCTCTATGTATTGCTACTGGAGGTGCATGCACAAGCTATAATAATAAAACCAAACTCCCCGGTAAGATGTTCCTACCTTCTGGACGTGCAGGATAGAAAAGTGTGATCTCTGGTGGCCACACAGCACTTATGACTGGATATACAGGAGTCCAGCTTCCAGGCCAAGTTCTTCAGGTGCCAGGAGAGCCAGACATCACCGGTCCATGTGTCAAAAGGTGTATGACCACATACACTCAATGGAGTCTCCATGCTTCCGTGCTGTTGGTAGTGAAAGAAAGACGTTATTCTGGTTGCCAAACCTCGGCTTCAATTTTTCATCCTTGGTTTGAACTTGCAGCTGTATAGGGGAAGGGTCCATAGGTGTTAACATGCAAACTGAGCGCAGGACTTCCTTTCTTGGTGCCCCTGTTGAAGCTGCAGCCTAGCAACAGGCCACTTACATCACAGAGTGCTTGAAGTTCAGTGAGGATCCTGGCCATAGGAACACCATCTTCCCCACACTACCCCCACTCCAATATTCTGGACCTGCAATCCCTACTCTCTAAATCTTCCACTGTGGTCCCAGGGTGGGAAAGCTATAGCAGTGCAACACATGCACCAGAGCAAGAGAAGATAACAGCAACGTAGAGATCATGAGAATTGAGATAGTGCAAGATTTTGAAACACGTAACAAAAATTAAAATAATACTCAAGCCAGATGAGTTTACTAATAACAAAGGTTACAGTAATCCTCAATCCATGGAAGTTCCCAATGCATAAAGACTTTAGGGGCGATAAGACACATGCTTTAAAGCCACCAACATAGGCAAATCATGTCCCTCAGGATGGATGCATGCATGAGAGTGGATCTGTGATAGGACTATAGCAGGCAGGCGGCTCCTTCAAGGTGTAGTGTACCAAACTTTAAATTCTTTCCACGTTAGGTTCACCGAAGGCTTTATGTATCGTGCTACTGGAGGTGCATGCAGAGGTCATAGTGATAAAACAGAACACCCGGGTGAGATGCTCCTACATTCTGGCCGTTCAGGATAAATTATTGTGAACTTTGGTGGACACCCAGCTATTAGGACAGGAATACACATGAGGCCTTGTCACCAAGGTGGCAGTTCAGCCAGCCATTTGGTCCATGTGTCGAAAGTTCCTCTGCCACGTCCAATCCGTGGACTCTGCCGGGTTCTGTGAAGTAGGCGCTCGCAACAACATGATATTCTGATGCCAAACCTCTGCTTCAGTGATTCTCCCTTGGTTTCTACTTGCAGTTGTACAGGGGAGGCATCCATACGTGCTAACATGTACACTGACGTCAGGTTTCCTTTGTGAGTTTCACTGTGGAAGATGTAGCCTAGCAACAGGCCAGTTACATCACAAAGTGGTTGATGTTCAAGGAGGATCTTCGCCATAGGAACCCATTCACCCCATACCATACCCTCCAGTATGCTCGCCTCATAAAACACACTATATAAATCTTTCCCAATGGTCCCAGCACAAGAAAACTGCAGCACTGTCAACACATGCCAAAATAGCAAGAGAAGATAATAGAAACTTCATGATAATGAGAATTCAGATACAGCAAGATCTTGACACAATGAACGAAAATTATAATAATCGTCAAGCCACATTAGGTTTGTAATAACAAAAGTTATAAATATCCTCAAGCCAGAGGAAGGTCCCAATGCATAAAGCCTTTAGGGGCGATAAAACACATGTATTAAAGCCACCAACAAAGGTAAATTCTTGTCCTTCAGGTAGGATGAATGCCTGAGGGAAGACCTTTGTAGGACTGTAGCAGGCACATGGTCCACTCTAGGTCTAGTATAACATAATTGTACATTTTTCCCCATGTGGTTCACTGAAGGGTCTCTATGTATTGCTACTGGAGGTGCATGCACAGGCTATAATAATAAAACCACACTCCCCGGTAAGATGCTCCTACCTTCTGGACGTGCAGGATAGAAAAGTGTGATCTCTGGTGGCCACACAGCACTTATGACTGGATATACAGGAGTCCAGCTTCCAGGCCAAGTTCTTCAGGTGCCAGGAGAGCCAGACATCACCGGTCCATGTGTCAAAAGGTGTATGACCACATACACTCAATGGAGTCTCCATGCTTCCGTGCTGTTGGTAGTGAAAGAAAGACGTTATTCTGGTTGCCAAACCTCGGCTTCAATTTTTCATCCTTGGTTTGAACTTGCAGCTGTATAGGGGAAGGGTCCATAGGTGTTAACATGCAAACTGAGCGCAGGACTTCCTTTCTTGGTGCCCCTGTTGAAGCTGCAGCCTAGCAACAGGCCACTTACATCACAGAGTGCTTGAAGTTCAGTGAGGATCCTGGCCATAGGAACACCATCTTCCCCACACTACCCCCCCTCCAATATTCTGGACCTGCAATCCCTACTCTCTAAATCTTCCACTGTGGTCCCAGGGTGGGAAAGCTATAGCAGTGTAACACATGCACCAGAGCAAGAGAAGATAACAGCAACGTAGAGATCATGAGAATTGAGATAGTGCAAGATTTTGAAACACGTAACAAAAATTAAAATAATACTCAAGCCAGATGAGTTTACTAATAACAAAGGTTACAGTAATCCTCAATCCATGGAAGTTCCCAATGCATAAAGACTTTAGGGGCGATAAGACACATGCTTTAAAGACACCAACATAGGCAAATCATGTCCCTCAGGATGGATGCATGCATGAGAGTGGATCTGTGATAGGACTATAGCAGGCAGGCGGCTCCTTCAAGGTGTAGTGTACCATACTTTAAATTCTTTCCACGTTAGGTTCACCGAAGGCTTTATGTATCATGCTACTGGAGGTGCATGCAGAGGTCATAGTGATAAAACAGAACACCCGGGTGAGATGCTCCTACATTCTGGCCGTTCAGGATAAATTATTGTGAACTTTGGTGGACACCCAGCTATTAGGACAGGAATACACATGAGGCCTTGTCACCAAGGTGGCAGCTCAGCCAGCCATTTGGTCCATGTGTCGAAAGTTCCTCTGCCACGTCCAATCCGTGGACTCTCCCGGGTTCTGTGAAGTAGGCGCTCGCAACAACATGATATTCTGATGCCAAACCACTGCTTCAGTGATTCTCCCTTGGTTTCTACTTGCAGTTGTACAGGGGAGGCATCCGTACGTGCTAACATGTACACTGACGTCAGGTTTCCTTTGTGAGTTTCACTGTGGAAGATGTAGCCTAGCAACAGGCCAGTTACATCACAAAGTGGTTGATGTTCAAGGAGGATCTTCGCCATAGGAACCCATTCACCCCATACCATACCCTCCAGTATGCTCGCCTCATAAAACACACTATATAAATCTTTCCCAATGGTCCCAGCACAAGAAAACTGCAGCACTGTCAACACATGCCAAAATAGCAAGAGAAGATAATAGAAACTTCATGATAATGAGAATTCAGATACAGCAAGATCTTGACACAATGAACGAAAATTATAATAATCGTCAAGCCACATTAGGTTTGTAATAACAAAAGTTATAATAATCCTCAAGCCAGAGGAAGGTCCCAATGCATAAAGCCTTTACGAGCGATAAAACACACGTTGTAAAGCCACCAACAAAGGTAAATTCTTGTCCTTCAGGTAGGATGAATGCATGAGGGAAGACCTGTGTAGGACTGTAGCAGGCACGTGGTCCCCTCTAGGTCTAGTTTACCATAATTGAACGTTTTTCCCCATGTGGTTTACTGAAGGGTCTCTATGTATTGCTACTGGAGGTGCATGCACACGCTATAATAATAAAATCAAACTCCCCGGTAAGATGCTCCTACCTTCTGGACGTGCAGGATAGAAAAGTGTGATCTCTGGTGGCCACACAGCACTTATGACTGATTATACAGGAGTCCAGCTTCCAGGCCAAGTTCTTCAGGTGCCAGGAGAGCCAGACATCACCGGTCCATGTGTCAAAAGGTGTATGACCACATACACTCAATGGAGTCTCCGTGCTTCCGTGCTGTTGGTGGTGAAAGAAAGACGTTATTCTGGTTGCCAAACCTCGGCTTCAATTTTTCATCCTTGGTTTTTACTTGCAGCTGTATAGGGGAAGGGTCCATAGGTGTTAACATGCAAACTGAGCTCAGGACTTCCTTTCTTGGTGCCCCTGTTGAAGCTGCAGCCTAGCAACAGGCCACTTACATCACAGAGTGCTTGAAGTTCAGTGAGGATCCTGGCCATAGGAACACCATCTTCCCCACACTACCCCCACTCCTATATTATGGACCTGCAATCCCTACTCTCTAAATCTTCCACTGTGGTCGCAGGGTGGGTAAGCTATAGCAGTGTAACACATGCAGCAGAGCAAGAGAAGATAACAGCAACGTAGAGATCATGAGAATTGAGATAGTGCAAGATTTTGAAACGCGTAACAAAAATTAAAATAATACTCAAGGCAGATGAGTTTACTAATAACAAAGGTTACAGTAATCCTCAATCCATGGAAGTTCCCAATGCATAAAGACTTTAGGGGCGATAAGACACATGCTTTAAAGATACCAACATAGGCAAATCATGTCCCTCAGGATGGATGCATGCATGAGAGTGGATCTGTGATAGGACTATAGCAGGCAGGCGGCTCCTTCAAGGTGTAGTGTACCATACTTTAAATTCTTTCCACGTTAGGTTCACCGAAGGCTTTGTGTATTGTGCTACTGGAGGTGCATGCAGAGGTCATAGTGTTAAAACAGAACACCCAGGTGAGATGCTCCTACATTCTGGCCGTTCAGGATAAATTATTGTGAACTTTGGTGGACACCCAGCTATTAGGACAGGAATACACATGAGGCCTTGTCACCAAGGTGGCAGTTCAGCCAGCCATTTGGTCCATGTGTCGAAAGTTCCTCTGCCACGTCCAATCCGTGGACTCTCCCGGGTTCTGTGAACTAGGCGCTCGCAACAACATGATATTCTGATGCCAAACCTCTGCTTCAGTGATTCTCCCTTGGTTTCTACTTGCAGTTGTACAGGGGAGGCATCCGTACGTGCTAACATGTACACTGACGTCAGGTTTCCTTTGTGAGTTTCACTTTGGAAGATGTAGCCTAGCAACAGGCCAGTTACATCACAAAGTGGTTGATGTTCAAAGAGGATCTTCGCCATAGGAACCCATTCACCCCATACCATACCCTCCAGTATGCTCGCCTCATAAAACACACTATATAAATCTTTCCCAATGGTCCCAGCACAAGAAAACTGCAGCACTGTCAACACATGCCAAAATAGCAAGAGAAGATAATAGAAACTTCATGATAATGAGAATTCAGATACAGCAAGATCTTGACACAATGAACGAAAATTATAATAATCGTCAAGCCACATTAGGTTTGTAATAACAAAAGTTATAATAATCCTCAAGCCAGAGGAAGATCCCAATGCATAAAGCCTTTAGGGTGCGATAAAACACACGTTGTAAAGCCACCAACAAAGGTAAATTCTTGTCCTTCAGGTAGGATGAATGCATGAGGGAAGACCTGTGTAGGACTGTAGCAGGCACGTGGTCCCCTGAAGGTCTAGTTTACCATAATTGTACGTTTTTCCCCATGTGGTTTACTGAAGCGTCTCAATGGATTGCTACTGGAGGTGCATGCACAGGCCGTAATGATAAAACCAAACTCCCCGGTAAGATGCTCCTACCTTCTGGACGTGCAGGATAGAAAAGTGTAATCTCTGGTGGCCACACAGCACTTATGACTGGATATACAGGAGTCCAGCTTCCAGGCCAAGTTCTTCAGGTGCCAGGAGAGCCAGACATCACCGGTCCATGTGTCAAAAGGTGTATGACCACATACACTCAATGGAGTCTCCGTGCTTCCGTGCTGTTGGTTGTGAAAGAAAGACGTTATTCTGGTTGCCAAACCTCGGCTTCAGTGATTCTCCCTTGGTTTCTACTTGCAGTTGTACAGGGGAGGCATCCGTACGTGCTAACATGTACACTGACGTCAGGTTTCCTTTGTGAGTTTCACTGTGGAAGATGTAGCCTAGCAACAGGCCAGTTACATCACAAAGTGGTTGATGTTCAAAGAGGATCTTCGCCATAGGAACCCATTCACCCCATACCATACCCTCCAGTATGCTCGCCTCATAAAACACACTATATAAATCTTTCCCAATGGTCCCAGCACAAGAAAACTGCAGCACTGTCAACACATGCCAAAATAGCAAGAGAAGATAATAGAAACTTCATGATAATGAGAATTCAGATACAGCAAGATCTTGACACAATGAACGAAAATTATAATAATCGTCAAGCCACATTAGGTTTGTAATAACAAAAGTTATAATAATCCTCAAGCCAGAGGAAGGTCCCAATGCATAAAGCCTTTAGGGGCGATAAAACACATGTATTAAAGCCACCAACAAAGGTAAATTCTTGTCCTTCAGGTAGGATGAATGCATGAGGGAAGACCTGTGTAGGACTGCAGCAGGCACATGGTACACTCTAGGTATAGTATACCATAATTGTACGTTTTTCCCCATGTGGTTTACTGAAGGGTCTCTATGTTTTGCTACTGTAGGTGCATGCACAGGCTATAATAATAAAACCAAACTTCCCGGTTAAATGCTCCGACCTTCTGGACATGCCGGATAGAAAAGTATGATCTCTGGTGGCCACACAGCACTTATGACTGGATATACAGGAGTCCAGCTTCCAGGCCAAGTTCTTCAGGTGCCAGGAGTGCCAGACATCACCGGTCCATGTGTCAAAAGGTGTATGACCACATACACTCAATGGAGTCTCCGTGCTTCCGTGCTGTTGGTGGTGAAAGAAAGACGTTATTCTGGTTGCCAAACCTCGGCTTCAATTTTTCATCCTTGGTTTGTACTTGCAGCTGCATAGGGGAAGGGTCCATAGGTGTTAACATGCAAACTGAGCGCAGGACTTCCTTTCTTGGTGCCCCTGTTGAAGCTGCAGCCTAGCAACAGGCCACTTACATCACAGAGTGCTTGAAGTTCAGTGAGGATCCTGGCCATAGGAACACCATCTTCCCCACACTACCCCCACTCCTATATTCTGGACCTGCAATCCCTACTCTCTAAATCTTCCACTGTGGTCCCAGGGTGGGAAAGCTATAGCAGTGTAACACATGCAGCAGAGCAAGAGAAGATAACAGCAACGTAGAGATCATGAGAATTGAGATAGTGCAAGATTTTGAAACACGTAACAAAAATTAAAATAATACTCAAGCCAGATGAGTTTACTAATAACAAAGGTTACAGTAATCCTCAATCCATGGAAGTTCCCAATGCATAAAGACTTTAGGGGCGATAAGACACATGCTTTAAAGCCACCAACATAGGCAAATCTTGTCCCTCAGGTTGGATGCATGCATGAGAGTGGATCTGTGATAGGACTATAGCAGGCAGGCGGCTCCTTCAAGGTGTAGTGTACCATACTTTAAATTCTTTCCACGTTAGGTTCACCGAAGGCTTTATGTATCGTGCTACTGGAGGTGCATGCAGAGGTCATAGTGATAAAACAGAACACCCAGGTGAGATGCTCCTACATTCTGGCCGTTCAGGATAAATTATTGTGAACTTTGGTGGACACCCAGCTATTAGGACAGGAATACACATGAGGCCTTGTCACCAAGGTGGCAGTTGAGCCAGCCATTTGGTCCATGTGTCGAAAGTTCCTCTGCCACGTCCAATCCGTGGACTCTCCCGGGTTCTGTGAACTAGGCGCTCGCAACAACATGATATTCTGATGCCAAACCACTGCTTCAGTGATTCTCCCTTGGTTTCTACTTGCAGTTGTACAGGGGAGGCATCCGTACGTGCTAACATGTACACTGATGTCAGGTTTCCTTTGTGAGTTTCACTGTGGAAGATGTAGCCTAGCAACAGGCCAGTTACATCACAAAGTGGTTGATGTTCAAAGAGGATCTTCGCCATAGGAACCCATTCACCCCATACCATACCCTCCAGTATGCTCGCCTCATAAAACACACTATATAAATCTTTCCCAATGGTCCCAGCACAAGAAAACTGCAGCACTGTCAACACATGCCAAAATAGCAAGAGAAGATAATAGAAACTTCATGATAATGAGAATTCAGATACAGCAAGATCTTGACACAATGAACGAAAATTATAATAATCGTCAAGCCACATTAGGTTTGTAATAACAAAAGTTATAATAATCCTCAAGCCAGAGGAAGATCCCAATGCATAAAGCCTTTAGGGTGCGATAAAACACACGTTGTAAAGCCACCAACAAAGGTAAATTCTTGTCCTTCAGGTAGGATGAATGCATGAGGGAAGACCTGTGTAGGACTGTAGCAGGCACGTGGTCCCCTCTAGGTCTAGTTTACCATAATTGAACGTTTTTCCCCATGTGGTTTACTGAAGGGTCTCTATGTATTGCTACTGGAGGTGCATGCACACGCTATAATAATAAAATCAAACTCCCCGGTAAGATGCTCCTACCTTCTGGACGTGCAGGATAGAAAAGTGTGATCTCTGGTGGCCACACAGCACTTATGACTGATTATACAGGAGTCCAGCTTCCAGGCCAAGTTCTTCAGGTGCCAGGAGAGGCAGACATCACCAGTCCATGTGTCAAAAGGTGTATGACCACATACACTCAATGGAGTCTCCGTGCTTCCGTGCTGTTGGTGGTGAAAGAAAGACGTTATTCTGGTTGCCAAACCTCGGCTTCAATTTTTCATCCTTGGTTTTTACTTGCAGCTGTATAGGGGAAGGGTCCATAGGTGTTAACATGCAAACTGAGCTCAGGACTTCCTTTCTTGGTGCCCCTGTTGAAGCTGCAGCCTAGCAACAGGCCACTTACATCACAGAGTGCTTGAAGTTCAGTGAGGATCCTGGCCATAGGAACACCATCTTCCCCACACTACCCCCACTCCTATATTATGGACCTGCAATCCCTACTCTCTAAATCTTCCACTGTGGTCCCAGGGTGGGAAAGCTATAGCAGTGTAACACATGCAGCAGAGCAAGAGAAGATAACAGCAACGTAGAGATCATGAGAATTGAGATAGTGCAAGATTTTGAAACACGTAACAAAAATTAAAATAATACTCAAGCCAGATGAGTTTACTAATAACAAAGGTTACAGTAATCCTCAATCCATGGAAGTTCCCAATGCATAAAGACTTTAGGGGCGATAAGACACATGCTTTAAAGATACCAACATAGGCAAATCATGTCCCTCAGGATGGATGCATGCATGAGAGTGGATCTGTGATAGGACTATAGTAGGCAGGCGGCTCCTTCAAAGTGTAGTGTACCATACTTTAAATTCTTTCCACGTTAGGTTCACCGAAGGCTTTATGTATCATGCTACTGGAGGTGCATGCAGAGGTCATAGTGATAAAACAGAACACCCGGGTGAGATGCTCCTACATTCTGGCCGTTCAGGATAAATTATTGTGAACTTTGGTGGACACCCAGCTATTAGGACAGGAATACACATGAGGCCTTGTCACCAAGGTGGCAGTTGAGCCAGCCATTTGGTCCATGTGTCGAAAGTTCCTCTGCCACGTCCAATCCGTGGACTCTGCCGGGTTCTGTGAAGTAGGCGCTCGCAACAACATGATATTCTGATGCCAAACCTCTGCTTCAGTGATTCTCCCTTGGTTTCTAATTGCAGTTGTACAGGGGAGGCATCCGTACGTGCTAACATGTACACTGACGTCAGGTTTCCTTTGTGAGTTTCACTGTGGAAGATGTAGCCTAGCAACAGGCCAGTTACATCACAAAGTGGTTGATGTTCAAGGAGGATCTTCGCCATAGAAACCCATTCACCCCATACCGTACCCTCCAGTATGCTCGCCTCATAAAACACACTATATAAATCTTTCCCAATGGTCCCAGCACAAGAAAACTGCAGCACTGTCAACACATGCCAAAATAGCAAGAGAAGATAATAGAAACTTCATGATAATGAGAAATCAGATACAGCAAGATCTTGACACAATGAACGAAAATTATAATAATCGTCAAGCCACATTAGGTTTGTAATAACAAAAGTTATAATAATCCCCAAGCCAGAGGAAGGTCCCAATGCATAAAGCCTTTAGGGGCGATAAAACACACGTTGTAAAGCCACCAACAAAGGTAAATTCTTGTCCTTCAGGTAGGATGAATGCATGAGGGAAGACCTGTGTAGGACTGTAGCAGGCACGTGGTCCCCTCTAGGTCTAGTTTACCATAATTGAACGTTTTTCCCCATGTGGTTTACTGAAGGGTCTCTATGTATTGCTACTGGAGGTGCATGCACACGCTATAATAATAAAACCAAACTCCCCGGTAAGATGCTCCTACCTTCTGGACGTGCAGGATAGAAAAGTGTGATCTCTGGTGGCCACACAGCACTTATGACTGAATATACAGGAGTCCAGCTTCCAGGCCAAGTTCTCCAGGTGCCAGGAGAGCCAGACATCACTGTTCCATGTGTCAAAACGTGTGTGACCACATCCACTCATTGGGGCTCTGGGGTTCCGTGCTGTTGGTGGTGGAAGAAAGATGTTATTCTGGTTTCCAAACCTCGGCTTCAATGATTCTTCCTTGGTTTGTACTTGCAGTTGTATAGGGGAGGCATCCATAGGTGTTAACATGTAAACTGAGCTCAGGACTTCCTTTCTGAGTTCCTCTGTTGAAGCTGTAGCCTAGCAACAGGCCAGTTACATCACAGAGTGCTTGAAGTTCAGAGAGGATCCTGGCCATAGAACCCCATCTTCCCCACTCTCCCCCCCTCCAATATTCTGGACATACAATCCATACTCTCTACATCTTCCACAGTGGTCTCTGGGTGGGAAAGCTGTAGCAGTGTAACACATGCACAAGAGCAAGACAAGATAACAGCAACTTAGACATCATGAAAATTAAGATGGTACAAGATTTTGATTCACGTAACAAAAATTATAATAATACTCAAGCCAGAGAGTTTACTAATAACAAAGGTTACAATAACCCTCAATCCATGGAAGTTCCCAATGCATAAAGACTTGCGGGGCGATAAGACACATGCTTTAAAGCCACCAACATAGGCAAACCTTGTCCCTCAGGTAGGATGCGTGCATGAGAGTGGATCTGTGATAGGACTATAGCAGGCAGGCGGCTCCTTCAAGGTGTAGTGTACCATACTTTAAATTCTTTCCACGTTAGTTTCACCGAAGGCTTTATGTATCGTGCTACTGGAGGTGCATGCAGAGGTCATAGTGATAAAACAGAACACCCCGGTGAGATGCTCCCACAGTCGGGCCGCTCAGGATGAATTGTTGTGAACTCTGGTGGCCACCCAGCTATTAGGACAGGAATACACATGAGGCCTTGTCACCAAGGTGGCAGTTGAGCCAGCCATTTGGTCCATGTGTCAAAAGTTCCTTTGCCACGTCCAATCAGTGGACTCTCCCGGGTTCTGTGAAGTAGGCGCTCGCAACAAGATGATATTCTGATGCCAAACGTCTGCTTCAGTGATTCTTCCTGGCTTTCTACCTGCAGTTGTATAGGGGAGGCATCCGTACGTGCTAACATGTACACCGACGTCAGGTTTCCTTGGTGAGTTTCACTGTTGAAGATGTAGCCTAGCAAAAGGCCAGTTTCGTCACAAAGTGGTTGATGTTCAAAGGGTTTTCTCCATAGGAACCCATTTTCCCAAAACAAACCCCCTCCAGTATTCTCGCCCTACAATCCACACCCCTTAAATCTTCCGCAATGGTCCCTGTGCGAAAAAGCTTGAGCACCGTAAACACATGCCAATACAGCAAGAGTGAATAACCGCAACTAACAGATATAAGAAACGAGACGAAGCAAGATTTTGATACAGGTAACACAAATTATAATAATCCTCAAGCCTGATTAGGTTACCAATACCAGCAGTTATAATGATCCTCAATCCAAAGGAAGTTCCCAATGCATGAAGTCTTTGGGGTCAATAAGACACACACGTTTCGAAGCCATCGACAAAAGCAAATTTTGCTCTTCGTGTAGGATGCATGCATGAGAGTGAAACTGCGGTTCGACTGTAGGAGGCAGACAGTCCCATCAAGGTCTGGTGCACCGTTATTTTACTTTTTTCCCCGTGTGGGTTACTGGAGGGTCTGTATACAGTGCTACTGGACGTGCACGAACAGGCCATCATGGTAAAGCAGAAATGTCCGTAAGATGCTCCTATCTTCCGGCCGTTCATGGTAAGTTATGTGAACTTTTCTGGCCACCCAGGTATTAAGACAGGAATAGTCATGAGGCCAGCTTGCAGTCCATGTCAACAAGGTGTCCGTGGAGCCAGCCATTGTTCCATGTGTCAAAATTTCCATTGCCGCGTCCAATTAATGAAATCTCCCGGGTTCCATGAAGTTGGCGCTGGCAGCAAGATTTCATTCTGTTGGCCCAACATCTGTTCAGTGATTCTTCCATGGTCTGTACTTGCAGCTGAAGAGGGTAGGCATCCATCGGTGTTAACATGTACCCTGAGCTCAGAGTTTCCATTGTGAGATACTCTGTTCAAGATGTAGCCTACGAACAGACCAGTTACATCACAAAGCCATTGATGTTCAAAGAGGATTTTCGCTATAGGAACCCATTCATCCCATACCATACCCTCCAGTAATCTCACCTTATAATATACACTGTTTACATCTGCACCAATGGTCCCAGTGCAAAAAAACTGCAGCACTGTCAACACATGCCAAAATAGCAAGAGAAGATAATAGAAACTTCAAGATAATGAGAATTCAGATACGGCAAGATCTTGATACAATGAACTAAAATTATAATAATCATCAAGCCAGATTAGGTTCGTAGTAACAAAAGTTATAATAATCCTCAAGCCAGAGGAAGTTCCCAATGCATAAAGCCTTTAGGGACAATAAAACACATGTCTTAAAGTCACCAACAAAGGTAAATCTTGTCCTTCAGGTAGGACGCATGCATGAGAGTGGATCTGTATAGGACTGTAGCAGGCACGTGGTCCCCTCTAGGTCTAGTATACCATAATTGTACTTTTTTCCCCATGTGGTTTACTGAAGCGTCTATATGTAGTGGTACTGGAGGTGCTTGCACAGGCCATAATACTAAAACAAAACTCCCTGGTAAAATGGTCCTCCATTCTGGCCATTCAGGAGATTATACTGTGACCTTCGGAGGCCACCCTGCTATTATGCCAGGATACACAGGAGGCCAGATTCCAGGCCATGTCCTCAAGGTGCCAGGAGAGTCAGCCATCACTGGTCCATGCGTTGAATGGTCCATGGCCTCATCCACTCAAAGGAGTCTCTAGGGTTCCGTGCATTTGGTGCTGGCAGAAAGATATTATTCTGGAGACCAAACCTTGGCATCAGTGATTCTTCCTTGGTTGTTCTTGCAGTTGTATCAGGTAAGCATCCATAGGTGTTAAAATGTTCACTGAGCTCAGGGCTTCCTTTCTGGTTTTCTCTGCTGAAGACATATCCTAGCAACAGGTCAGTTACATCACAGAGTGGTTGATGCTCAGTGAGGATCCTTGCCACAGAACCACATCTTCCCCACACTAAAACCCTCCAGTATTCTCGCCTTACAATCCACACTCTTTAAATCTTCTGCAATGTTCCCTGTGCAAAAAAACTGGAGCACTGTAAAGACATCCTACAGTAGCAATGAAAGATAATACCACCTTAGTGATAGTAAGAATAAAGATACAGCAAGATTTTGATACACTTAACAAAAATTATAATAATCCTTAAGCCAGATTAAGTTCCTAAAAACAAAATTTATAATAATCCTCAAGCCAAAGGAAGTTCCCAGTGAATAAAACTTTGGCGCCGTAAGATACATGTTATAAAGCCACCAACAAAAGCAAATCTTGTCCTTCAGGTAGGATGCATGCGTCAGAGTGGATCTGTGATAGGGCTGCCGAAGGCAGGTGTTCCTCTCTAGATCTAGTATACCATAATTGTACTTTTTTCTCCATGGGGTTTACTGAAAGGTCTATATGTAGTGCTACTGAGGGGGCATGTACAGGCCATAATAAAACAAAACTCCCCGGTCAGATTCTCCTACCTTCTGGACGTGCAGGATGTAAAACTGTGATCTTTGGTGGCCACACGGCTCTTATGCCAGGATACACAGGAGTCCAGCTTCCAGGCCAAGTTCTCCAGGTGCCAGGAGAGCCAGACATCACTGGTCCATGTGTCACAAGCTGTATGACCACGTCCACTCAATGGAGTCTCCGCACATCCGCGCTCTTGGTGGTGAATGAAAGATGTTATTCTGTTTGCCAAACCTCGGCTTCAATTTTTCATCCTTGGTTTGTACTTGCAGCTGTATAGGGGAGGCATCCATAGGTGTGAACATGTAAACTGAGCTCAGGACTTCCTTTCTGAGGTCCCGTGTTGAAGCCATAGCCTAGCAACAGGCCAGTTACATCACAATATGGTTGAAGTTTCCATGAGGATTTTCACCAAAGGAACACCATCTTTCCCACACTCCCCTCCCTCCAGTATTCTCAACCTACAATCCATACTCTTTAAATCTTCCCCAATAGTCCCTGTGCAAAAATACTGGAGCACTGTAAACACATGCCACAACAGCAAGAGAAGATAATAGAAACTTAGTGATAATGAGAATTAAGATACAGCAGGATTTCAAAACACTTAACAAAAATTATAATAATCCTCACAGCAGATTAGGCTCCTGATAACAAAAGTTATAATAATCCTCAAGCCAGAGGAAGTTCCCAATGCATAAAGACTTGAGGGGCGATAATACACATGTTTTCAAGTTATGAGTGGAACTGTGATAGGACTGTAGCAGGCAGAGTGTCCGTTCAGGTTCTAGTGTACCATACTTTTACTTTTTTCCCCATGAGGGTTACTGAAGGGTCAATTTATAGTGCTACTGGAGGTGAATGCACAGGCCACAGTGATAAAACAGAACTCTCCGTAAGACGCTCCTATCTTCTGACCGTTCACGATAAGTTCCTGTGAACTTTTTTGGCCACCCAGCTATTATGACAGGAATAGACATGGGGCTAGCTTCCTGGCCATGTCACCAAGATGCCAGTTGAGCCAGCTATTTGTTCTATGTGTCGACAGTTCCATTGCCACATTCAATCAATGGACTCTCCTGGGTTCCTTGAAGTTGGCGCTGGTAGCAAGATGTTATTCTGATGCCGAACCTCTGCTTCAGTGATTCTTCCATGGTTTGTACTTGCAGTTGAAGAGGGTAGGCATCCATAGGCGTTAACATGGACACTGAGCTCTGAGTTTCCTTTCTGAGATTCTCTGTTGAAGCCGTAGCCTACCAAAAGGCCAGTTACATCACAAAGTGGTTGAAGTTCACTGAGGTTCCTGGCCATAGGAACCCCATCCTCCTCACACTGCCCCCCTCCAGCATTGTCGCCTTACAATCCACACTCTTTAAATCTTCCTTACTGGTCCATGTGCAAAAAAAAACACGAGCAGTGTAAACACATGCCAAAACAGCAAGAGAAGATAACAGCAACTAACAAATATAAGGAACGAGATTCAGCAAGATTTTGATACAATTAAAAAAATTGAAGAAATCGTCCAGCCAGATTAGGTTTGTAATAACAAAAGTTATAATAATCCCCAAACCAGAGGAAGATCCCGATGCATAAAGCCTTTAGCGGTGATAAGACACATGTTTTAAAGCCACCAGCAAAGGCAAACCTTCTCCTGCAGGTAGGAGGCGTGCATGAGAGTGGATCTGTGATAGGGCTGATGAAGGCAGGTGGTCACTTCTGGGTCTAGTATTCCATACTTTTAGTTTTTTCCCCATAGGGATTACTAAAAGGTCCACATATAGTGCTACTGGAGGTGCATGCACAGGCCATAATAAGAAAACAAGACTCTCTCCGGTAAGATGCTCTGACCTTCTGGACGTGCAGGACATAATACAGTGATCATTGGTGGCCACAGGGCTCTTATGGCAGGATACACGGGAGGCCAGCTTCCAGGCCAAGTTCTCCAGGTGCCAGGAGAGCCAGACATCACTGTTCCATGTGTCAAAACGTGTGTGACCACATCCACTCATTGGGGCTCTGGGGTTCCGTGCTGTTGGTGGTGGAAGAAAGATGTTATTCTGGTTTCCAAACCTCGGCTTCAATGATTCTTCCTTGGTTTGTACTTGCAGTTGTATAGGGGAGGCATCCATAGGTGTTAACATGTAAACTGAGCTCAGGACTTCCTTTCTGAGTTCCTCTGTTGAAGCTGTAGCCTAGCAACAGGCCAGTTACATCACAGAGTGCTTGAAGTTCAGAGAGGATCCTGGCCATAGAACCCCATCTTCCCCACTCTCCCCCCCCTCCAATATTCTGGACATACAATCCATACTCTCTACATCTTCCACAGTGGTCTCTGGGTGGGAAAGCTGTAGCAGTGTAACACATGCACAAGAGCAAGACAAGATAACAGCAACTTAGACATCATGAAAATTAAGATGGTACAAGATTTTGATTCACGTAACAAAAATTATAATAATACGCAAGCCAGATGAGTTTACTAATAACAAAGGTTACAATAACCCTCAATCCATGGAAGTTCCCAATGCATAAAGACTTGCGGGGCGATAAGACACATGCTTTAAAGCCACCAACATAGGCAAACCTTGTCCCTCAGGTTGGATGCGTGCATGAGAGTGGATCTGTGATAGGACTATAGCAGGCAGGCGGCTCCTTCAAGGTGTAGTGTACCATACTTTAAATTCTTTCCACGTTAGTTTCACCGAAGGCTTTATGTATCGTGCTACTGGAGGTGCATGCAGAGGTCATAGTGATAAAACAGAACACCCCGGTGAGATGCTCCCACAGTCGGGCCGCTCAGGATGAATTGTTGTGAACTCTGGTGGCCACCCAGCTATTAGGACAGGAATACACATGAGGCCTTGTCACCAAGGTGGCAGTTGAGCCAGCCATTTGGTCCATGTGTCAAAAGTTCCTTTGCCACGTCCAATCAGTGGACTCTCCCGGGTTCTGTGAAGTAGGCGCTCGCAACAAGATGATATTCTGATGCCAAACGTCTGCTTCAGTGATTCTTCCTGGCTTTCTACCTGCAGTTGTATAGGGGAGGCATCCGTACGTGCTAACATGTACACCGACGTCAGGTTTCCTTGGTGAGTTTCACTGTTGAAGATGTAGCCTAGCAAAAGGCCAGTTTCATCACAAAGTGGTTGATGTTCAAAGGGTTTTCTCCATAGGAACCCATTTTCCCAAAACAAACCCCCTCCAGTATTCTCGCCCTACAATCCACACCCCTTAAATCTTCCGCAATGGTCCCTGTGCGAAAAAGCTTGAGCACCGTAAACACATGCCAATACAGCAAGAGTGAATAACCGCAACTAACAGATATAAGAAACGAGACGAAGCAAGATTTTGATACAGGTAACACAAATTATAATAATCCTCAAGCCTGATTAGGTTACCAATACCAGCAGTTATAATGATCCTCAATCCAAAGGAAGTTCCCAATGCATGAAGTCTTTGGGGTCAATAACACACACACGTTTCGAAGCCATCGACAAAAGCAAATTTTGCTCTTCGTGTAGGATGCATGCATGAGAGTGAAACTGCGGTTCGACTGTAGGAGGCAGACAGTCCCATCAAGGTCTGGTGCACCGTTATTTTACTTTTTTCCCCGTGTGGGTTACTGGAGGGTCTGTATACAGTGCTACTGGACGTGCACGAACAGGCCATCATGGTAAAGCAGAAATGTCCGTAAGATGCTCCTATCTTCCGGCCGTTCATGGTAAGTTATGTGAACTTTTCTGGCCACCCAGGTATTAAGACAGGAATAGTCATGAGGCCAGCTTGCAGTCCATGTCAACAAGGTGTCCGTGGAGCCAGCCATTGTTCCATGTGTCAAAATTTCCATTGCCGCGTCCAATTAATGAAATCTCCCGGGTTCCATGAAGTTGGCGCTGGCAGCAAGATTTCATTCTGTTGGCCCAACATCTGTTCAGTGATTCTTCCATGGTCTGTACTTGCAGCTGAAGAGGGTAGGCATCCATCGGTGTTAACATGTACCCTGAGCTCAGAGTTTCCATTGTGAGATACTCTGTTCAAGATGTAGCCTACGAACAGACCAGTTACATCACAAAGCCATTGATGTTCAAAGAGGATTTTCGCTATAGGAAACCATTCATCCCATACCATACCCTCCAGTAATCTCACCTTATAATATACACTGTTTACATCTGCACCAATGGTCCCAGTGCAAAAAAACTGCAGCACTGTCAACACATGCCAAAATAGCAAGAGAAGATAATAGAAACTTCAAGATAATGAGAATTCAGATACGGCAAGATCTTGATACAATGAACTAAAATTATAATAATCATCAAGCCAGATTAGGTTCGTAGTAACAAAAGTTATAATAATCCTCAAGCCAGAGGAAGTTCCCAATGCATAAAGCCTTTAGGGACAATAAAACACATGTCTTAAAGTCACCAACAAAGGTAAATCTTGTCCTTCAGGTAGGACGCATGCATGAGAGTGGATCTGTATAGGACTGTAGCAGGCACGTGGTCCCCTCTAGGTCTAGTATACCATAATTGTACTTTTTTCCCCATGTGGTTTACTGAAGCGTCTATATGTAGTGGTACTGGAGGTGCTTGCACAGGCCATAATACTAAAACAAAACTCCCTGGTAAAATGGTCCTCCATTCTGGCCATTCAGGAGATTATACTGTGACCTTCGGAGGCCACCCTGCTATTATGCCAGGATACACAGGAGGCCAGATTCCAGGCCATGTCCTCAAGGTGCCAGGAGAGTCAGCCATCACTGGTCCATGCGTTGAATGGTCCATGGCCTCATCCACTCAAAGGAGTCTCTAGGGTTCCGTGCATTTGGTGCTGGCAGAAAGATATTATTCTGGAGACCAAACCTTGGCATCAGTGATTCTTCCTTGGTTGTTCTTGCAGTTGTATCAGGTAAGCATCCATAGGTGTTAAAATGTTCACTGAGCTCAGGGCTTCCTTTCTGGTTTTCTCTGCTGAAGACATATCCTAGCAACAGGCCAGTTACATCACAGAGTGGTTGATGCTCAGTGAGGATCCTTGCCACAGAACCACATCTTCCCCACACTAAAACCCTCCAGTATTCTCGCCTTACAATCCACACTCTTTAAATCTTCTGCAATGTTCCCTGTGCAAAAAAACTGGAGCACTGTAAAGACATCCTACAGTAGCAATGAAAGATAATACCACCTTAGTGATAGTAAGAATAAAGATACAGCAAGATTTTGATACACTTAACAAAAATTATAATAATCCTTAAGCCAGATTAAGTTCCTAAAAACAAAATTTATAATAATCCTCAAGCCAAAGGAAGTTCCCAGTGAATAAAACTTTGGCGCCGTAAGATACATGTTATAAAGCCACCAACAAAAGCAAATCTTGTCCTTCAGGTAGGATGCATGCGTCAGAGTGGATCTGTGATAGGGCTGCCGAAGGCAGGTGTTCCTCTCTAGATCTAGTATACCATAATTGTACTTTTTTCTCCATGGGGTTTACTGAAAGGTCTATATGTAGTGCTACTGAGGGGGCATGTACAGGCCATAATAAAACAAAACTCCCCGGTCAGATTCTCCTACCTTCTGGACGTGCAGGATGTAAAACTGTGATCTTTGGTGGCCACACGGCTCTTATGCCAGGATACACAGGAGTCCAGCTTCCAGGCCAAGTTCTCCAGGTGCCAGGAGAGCCAGACATCACTGGTCCATGTGTCACAAGCTGTATGACCACGTCCACTCAATGGAGTCTCCGCACATCCGCGCTCTTGGTGGTGAATGAAAGATGTTATTCTGTTTGCCAAACCTCGGCTTCAATTTTTCATCCTTGGTTTGTACTTGCAGCTGTATAGGGGAGGCATCCATAGGTGTGAACATGTAAACTGAGCTCAGGACTTCCTTTCTGAGGTCCCGTGTTGAAGCCATAGCCTAGCAACAGGCCAGTTACATCACAATATGGTTGAAGTTTCCATGAGGATTTTCACCAAAGGAACACCATCTTTCCCACACTCCCCTCCCTCCAGTATTCTCAACCTACAATCCATACTCTCTAAATCTTCCCCAATAGTCCCTGTGCAAAAATACTGGAGCACTGTAAACACATGCCACAACAGCAAGAGAAGATAATAGAAACTTAGTGATAATGAGAATTAAGATACAGCAGGATTTCAAAACACTTAACAAAAATTATAATAATCCTCACAGCAGATTAGGCTCCTAATAACAAAAGTTATAATAATCCTCAAGCCAGAGGAAGTTCCCAATGCATAAAGACTTGAGGGGCGATAATACACATGTTTTCAAGTTATGAGTGGAACTGTGATAGGACTGTAGCAGGCAGAGTGTCCGTTCAGGGTCTAGTGTACCATACTTTTACTTTTTTCCCCATGAGGGTTACTGAAGGGTCAATTTATAGTGCTACTGGAGGTGAATGCACAGGCCACAGTGATAAAACAGAACTCTCCGTAAGACGCTCCTATCTTCTGACCATTCACGATAAGTTCCTGTGAACTTTTTTGGCCACCCAGCTATTATGACAGGAATAGACATGGGGCTAGCTTCCTGGCCATGTCACCAAGATGCCAGTTGAGCCAGCTATTTGTTCTATGTGTCGACAGTTCCATTGCCACATTCAATCAATGGACTCTCCTGGGTTCCTTGAAGTTGGCGCTGGTAGCAAGATGTTATTCTGATGCCGAACCTCTGCTTCAGTGATTCTTCCATGGTTTGTACTTGCAGTTGAAGAGGGTAGGCATCCATAGGCGTTAACATGGACACTGAGCTCTGAGTTTCCTTTCTGAGATTCTCTGTTGAAGCCGTAGCCTACCAAAAGGCCAGTTACATCACAAAGTGGTTGAAGTTCACTGAGGTTCCTGGCCATAGGAACCCCATCCTCCTCACACTGCCCCCCTCCAGCATTGTCGCCTTACAATCCACACTCTTTAAATCTTCCTTACTGGTCCATGTGCAAAAAAAAACACGAGCAGTGTAAACACATGCCAAAACAGCAAGAGAAGATAACAGCAACTAACAAATATAAGGAACGAGATTCAGCAAGATTTTGATACAATTAAAAAAATTGAAGAAATCGTCCAGCCAGATTAGGTTTGTAATAACAAAAGTTATAATAATCCCCAAACCAGAGGAAGATCCCGATGCATAAAGCCTTTAGCGGTGATAAGACACATGTTTTAAAGCCACCAGCAAAGGCAAACCTTCTCCTGCAGGTAGGAGGCGTGCATGAGAGTGGATCTGTGATAGGGCTGATGAAGGCAGGTGGTCACTTCTGGGTCTAGTATTCCATACTTTTAGTTTTTTCCCCATAGGGATTACTAAAAGGTCCACATATAGTGCTACTGGAGGTGCATGCACAGGCCATAATAAGAAAACAAGACTCTCTCCGGTAAGATGCTCTGACCTTCTGGACGTGCAGGACATAATACAGTGATCATTGGTGGCCACAGGGCTCTTATGGCAGGATACACGGGAGGCCAGCTTCCAGGCCAAGTTCTCCAGGTGCCAGGAGAGCCAGACATCACTGTTCCATGTGTCAAAACGTGTGTGACCACATCCACTCATTGGGGCTCTGGGGTTCCGTGCTGTTGGTGGTGGAAGAAAGATGTTATTCTGGTTTCCAAACCTCGGCTTCAATGATTCTTCCTTGGTTTGTACTTGCAGTTGTATAGGGGAGGCATCCATAGGTGTTAACATGTAAACTGAGCTCAGGACTTCCTTTCTGAGTTCCTCTGTTGAAGCTGTAGCCTAGCAACAGGCCAGTTACATCACAGAGTGCTTGAAGTTCAGAGAGGATCCTGGCCATAGAACCCCATCTTCCCCACTCTCCCCCCCCTCCAATATTCTGGACATACAATCCATACTCTCTACATCTTCCACAGTGGTCTCTGGGTGGGAAAGCTGTAGCAGTGTAACACATGCACAAGAGCAAGACAAGATAACAGCAACTTAGACATCATGAAAATTAAGATGGTACAAGATTTTGATTCACGTAACAAAAATTATAATAATACGCAAGCCAGATGAGTTTACTAATAACAAAGGTTACAATAACCCTCAATCCATGGAAGTTCCCAATGCATAAAGACTTGCGGGGCGATAAGACACATGCTTTAAAGCCACCAACATAGGCAAACCTTGTCCCTCAGGTTGGATGCGTGCATGAGAGTGGATCTGTGATAGGACTATAGCAGGCAGGCGGCTCCTTCAAGGTGTAGTGTACCATACTTTAAATTCTTTCCACGTTAGTTTCACCGAAGGCTTTATGTATCGTGCTACTGGAGGTGCATGCAGAGGTCATAGTGATAAAACAGAACACCCCGGTGAGATGCTCCCACAGTCGGGCCGCTCAGGATGAATTGTTGTGAACTCTGGTGGCCACCCAGCTATTAGGACAGGAATACACATGAGGCCTTGTCACCAAGGTGGCAGTTGAGCCAGCCATTTGGTCCATGTGTCAAAAGTTCCTTTGCCACGTCCAATCAGTGGACTCTCCCGGGTTCTGTGAAGTAGGCGCTCGCAACAAGATGATATTCTGATGCCAAACGTCTGCTTCAGTGATTCTTCCTGGCTTTCTACCTGCAGTTGTATAGGGGAGGCATCCGTACGTGCTAACATGTACACCGACGTCAGGTTTCCTTGGTGAGTTTCACTGTTGAAGATGTAGCCTAGCAAAAGGCCAGTTTCATCACAAAGTGGTTGATGTTCAAAGGGTTTTCTCCATAGGAACCCATTTTCCCAAAACAAACCCCCTCCAGTATTCTCGCCCTACAATCCACACCCCTTAAATCTTCCGCAATGGTCCCTGTGCGAAAAAGCTTGAGCACCGTAAACACATGCCAATACAGCAAGAGTGAATAACCGCAACTAACAGATATAAGAAACGAGACGAAGCAAGATTTTGATACAGGTAACACAAATTATAATAATCCTCAAGCCTGATTAGGTTACCAATACCAGCAGTTATAATGATCCTCAATCCAAAGGAAGTTCCCAATGCATGAAGTCTTTGGGGTCAATAACACACACACGTTTCGAAGCCATCGACAAAAGCAAATTTTGCTCTTCGTGTAGGATGCATGCATGAGAGTGAAACTGCGGTTCGACTGTAGGAGGCAGACAGTCCCATCAAGGTCTGGTGCACCGTTATTTTACTTTTTTCCCCGTGTGGGTTACTGGAGGGTCTGTATACAGTGCTACTGGACGTGCACGAACAGGCCATCATGGTAAAGCAGAAATGTCCGTAAGATGCTCCTATCTTCCGGCCGTTCATGGTAAGTTATGTGAACTTTTCTGGCCACCCAGGTATTAAGACAGGAATAGTCATGAGGCCAGCTTGCAGTCCATGTCAACAAGGTGTCCGTGGAGCCAGCCATTGTTCCATGTGTCAAAATTTCCATTGCCGCGTCCAATTAATGAAATCTCCCGGGTTCCATGAAGTTGGCGCTGGCAGCAAGATTTCATTCTGTTGGCCCAACATCTGTTCAGTGATTCTTCCATGGTCTGTACTTGCAGCTGAAGAGGGTAGGCATCCATCGGTGTTAACATGTACCCTGAGCTCAGAGTTTCCATTGTGAGATACTCTGTTCAAGATGTAGCCTACGAACAGACCAGTTACATCACAAAGCCATTGATGTTCAAAGAGGATTTTCGCTATAGGAACCCATTCATCCCATACCATACCCTCCAGTAATCTCACCTTATAATATACACTGTTTACATCTGCACCAATGGTCCCAGTGCAAAAAAACTGCAGCACTGTCAACACATGCCAAAATAGCAAGAGAAGATAATAGAAACTTCAAGATAATGAGAATTCAGATACGGCAAGATCTTGATACAATGAACTAAAATTATAATAATCATCAAGCCAGATTAGGTTCGTAGTAACAAAAGTTATAATAATCCTCAAGCCAGAGGAAGTTCCCAATGCATAAAGCCTTTAGGGACAATAAAACACATGTCTTAAAGTCACCAACAAAGGTAAATCTTGTCCTTCAGGTAGGACGCATGCATGAGAGTGGATCTGTATAGGACTGTAGCAGGCACGTGGTCCCCTCTAGGTCTAGTATACCATAATTGTACTTTTTTCCCCATGTGGTTTACTGAAGCGTCTATATGTAGTGGTACTGGAGGTGCTTGCACAGGCCATAATACTAAAACAAAACTCCCTGGTAAAATGGTCCTCCATTCTGGCCATTCAGGAGATTATACTGTGACCTTCGGAGGCCACCCTGCTATTATGCCAGGATACACAGGAGGCCAGATTCCAGGCCATGTCCTCAAGGTGCCAGGAGAGTCAGCCATCACTGGTCCATGCGTTGAATGGTCCATGGCCTCATCCACTCAAAGGAGTCTCTAGGGTTCCGTGCATTTGGTGCTGGCAGAAAGATATTATTCTGGAGACCAAACCTTGGCATCAGTGATTCTTCCTTGGTTGTTCTTGCAGTTGTATCAGGTAAGCATCCATAGGTGTTAAAATGTTCACTGAGCTCAGGGCTTCCTTTCTGGTTTTCTCTGCTGAAGACATATCCTAGCAACAGGCCAGTTACATCACAGAGTGGTTGATGCTCAGTGAGGATCCTTGCCACAGAACCACATCTTCCCCACACTAAAACCCTCCAGTATTCTCGCCTTACAATCCACACTCTTTAAATCTTCTGCAATGTTCCCTGTGCAAAAAAACTGGAGCACTGTAAAGACATCCTACAGTAGCAATGAAAGATAATACCACCTTAGTGATAGTAAGAATAAAGATACAGCAAGATTTTGATACACTTAACAAAAATTATAATAATCCTTAAGCCAGATTAAGTTCCTAAAAACAAAATTTATAATAATCCTCAAGCCAAAGGAAGTTCCCAGTGAATAAAACTTTGGCGCCGTAAGATACATGTTATAAAGCCACCAACAAAAGCAAATCTTGTCCTTCAGGTAGGATGCATGCGTCAGAGTGGATCTGTGATAGGGCTGCCGAAGGCAGGTGTTCCTCTCTAGATCTAGTATACCATAATTGTACTTTTTTCTCCATGGGGTTTACTGAAAGGTCTATATGTAGTGCTACTGAGGGGGCATGTACAGGCCATAATAAAACAAAACTCCCCGGTCAGATTCTCCTACCTTCTGGACGTGCAGGATGTAAAACTGTGATCTTTGGTGGCCACACGGCTCTTATGCCAGGATACACAGGAGTCCAGCTTCCAGGCCAAGTTCTCCAGGTGCCAGGAGAGCCAGACATCACTGGTCCATGTGTCACAAGGTGTATGACCACGTCCACTCAATGGAGTCTCCGCACATCCGCGCTCTTGGTGGTGAATGAAAGACGTTATTCTGTTTGCCAAACCTCGGCTTCAATTTTTCATCCTTGGTTTGTACTTGCAGCTGTACAGGGGAGGCATCCATAGGTGTGAACATGTAAACTGAGCTCAGGACTTCCTTTCTGAGGTCCCGTGTTGAAGCCATAGCCTAGCAACAGGCCAGTTACATCACAATATGGTTGAAGTTTCCATGAGGATTTTCACCAAAGGAACACCATCTTTCCCACACTCCCCTCCCTCCAGTATTCTCAACCTACAATCCATACTCTTTAAATCTTCCCCAATAGTCCCTGTGCAAAAATACTGGAGCACTGTAAACACATGCCACAACAGCAAGAGAAGATAATAGAAACTTAGTGATAATGAGAATTAAGATACAGCAGGATTTCAAAACACTTAACAAAAATTATAATAATCCTCACAGCAGATTAGGCTCCTAATAACAAAAGTTATAATAATCCTCAAGCCAGAGGAAGTTCCCAATGCATAAAGACTTGAGGGGCGATAATACACATGTTTTAAAGTTATTAACAAAGGCAAATTTTGTCCTTCAGGTAGGATGCATGCATGAGAGTGGAACTGTGATAGGACTGTAGCAGGCAGAGAGTCCGTTCAGGGTCTAGTGTACCATACTTTTACTTTTTTCCCCATGAGGGTTACTGAAGGGTCAATTTATAGTGCTACTGGAGGTGAATGCACAGGCCACAGTGATAAAACAGAACTCTCCGTAAGACGCTCCTATCTTCTGACCGTTCACGATAAGTTCCTGTGAACTTTTTTGGCCACCCAGCTATTATGACAGGAATAGACATGGGGCTAGCATCCTGGCCATGTCACCAAGATGCCAGTTGAGCCAGCTATTTGTTCTATGTGTCGACAGTTCCATTGCCACATCCAATCAATGGACTCTCCTGGGTTCCTTGAAGTTGGCGCTGGCAGCAAGATGTTATTCTGATGCCGAACCTCTGCTTCAGTGATTCTTCCATGGTTTGTACTTGCAGTTGAAGAGGGTAGGCATCCATAGGCGTTAACATGGACACTGAGCTCTGAGTTTCCTTTCTGAGATTCTCTGTTGAAGCCGTAGCCTACCAAAAGGCCAGTTACATCACAAAGTGGTTGAAGTTCACTGAGGTTCCTGGCCATAGGAACCCCATCCTCCTCACACTGCCCCCCTCCAGCATTGTCGCCTTACAATCCACACTCTTTAAATCTTCCTTACTGGTCCATGTGCAAAAAAAAAACACGAGCAGTGTAAACACATGCCAAAACAGCAAGAGAAGATAACAGCAACTAACAAATATAAGGAACGAGATTCAGCAAGATTTTGATACAATTAAAAAAATTGAAGTAATCGTCCAGCCAGATTAGGTTTGTAATAACAAAAGTTATAATAATCCCCAAACCAGAGGAAGATCCCAAAGCATAAAGCCTTTAGGGGCGATAAGACACATGTTTTAAAGCCACCAGCAAAGGCAAACCTTCTCCTGCAGGTAGGAGGCGTGCATGAGAGTGGATCTGTGATAGGGCTGACGAAGGCAGGTGGTCACTTCTGGGTCTAGTATTCCATACTTTTAGTTTTTTCCCCATAGGGATTACTAAAAGGTCCACATATAGTGCTACTGGAGGTGCATGCACAGGCCATAATAAGAAAACAAGACTCTCTCCGGTAAGATGCTCTGACCTTCTGGACGTGCAGGACATAATACAGTGATCATTGGTGGCCACAGGGCTCTTATGGCAGGATACACGGGAGGCCAGCTTCCAGGCCAAGTTCTCCAGGTGCCAGGAGAGCCAGACATCACTGTTCCATGTGTCAAAACGTGTGTGACCACATCCACTCATTGGGGCTCTGGGGTTCCGTGCTGTTGGTGGTGGAAGAAAGATGTTATTCTGGTTTCCAAACCTCGGCTTCAATGATTCTTCCTTGGTTTGTACTTGCAGTTGTATAGGGGAGGCATCCATAGGTGTTAACATGTAAACTGAGCTCAGGACTTCCTTTCTGAGTTCCTCTGTTGAAGCTGTAGCCTAGCAACAGGCCAGTTACATCACAGAGTGCTTGAAGTTCAGAGAGGATCCTGGCCATAGAACCCCATCTTCCCCACTCTCCCCCCCTCCAATATTCTGGACATACAATCCATACTCTCTACATCTTCCACAGTGGTCTCTGGGTGGGAAAGCTGTAGCAGTGTAACACATGCACAAGAGCAAGACAAGATAACAGCAACTTAGACATCATGAAAATTAAGATGGTACAAGATTTTGATTCACGTAACAAAAATTATAATAATACTCAAGCCAGAGAGTTTACTAATAACAAAGGTTACAATAACCCTCAATCCATGGAAGTTCCCAATGCATAAAGACTTGCGGGGCGATAAGACACATGCTTTAAAGCCACCAACATAGGCAAACCTTGTCCCTCAGGTAGGATGCGTGCATGAGAGTGGATCTGTGATAGGACTATAGCAGGCAGGCGGCTCCTTCAAGGTGTAGTGTACCATACTTTAAATTCTTTCCACGTTAGTTTCACCGAAGGCTTTATGTATCGTGCTACTGGAGGTGCATGCAGAGGTCATAGTGATAAAACAGAACACCCCGGTGAGATGCTCCCACAGTCGGGCCGCTCAGGATGAATTGTTGTGAACTCTGGTGGCCACCCAGCTATTAGGACAGGAATACACATGAGGCCTTGTCACCAAGGTGGCAGTTGAGCCAGCCATTTGGTCCATGTGTCAAAAGTTCCTTTGCCACGTCCAATCAGTGGACTCTCCCGGGTTCTGTGAAGTAGGCGCTCGCAACAAGATGATATTCTGATGCCAAACGTCTGCTTCAGTGATTCTTCCTGGCTTTCTACCTGCAGTTGTATAGGGGAGGCATCCGTACGTGCTAACATGTACACCGACGTCAGGTTTCCTTGGTGAGTTTCACTGTTGAAGATGTAGCCTAGCAAAAGGCCAGTTTCATCACAAAGTGGTTGATGTTCAAAGGGTTTTCTCCATAGGAACCCATTTTCCCAAAACAAACCCCCTCCAGTATTCTCGCCCTACAATCCACACCCCTTAAATCTTCCGCAATGGTCCCTGTGTGAAAAAGCTTGAGCACCGTAAACACATGCCAATACAGCAAGAGTGAATAACCGCAACTAACAGATATAAGAAACGAGACGAAGCAAGATTTTGATACAGGTAACACAAATTATAATAATCCTCAAGCCTGATTAGGTTACCAATACCAGCAGTTATAATGATCCTCAATCCAAAGGAAGTTCCCAATGCATGAAGTCTTTGGGGTCAATAAGACACACACGTTTCGAAGCCATCGACAAAAGCAAATTTTGCTCTTCGTGTAGGATGCATGCATGAGAGTGAAACTGCGGTTCGACTGTAGGAGGCAGACAGTCCCATCAAGGTCTGGTGCACCGTTATTTTACTTTTTTCCCCGTGTGGGTTACTGGAGGGTCTGTATACAGTGCTACTGGACGTGCACGAACAGGCCATCATGGTAAAGCAGAAATATCCGTAAGATGCTCCTATCTTCCGGCCGTTCATGGTAAGTTATGTGAACTTTTCTGGCCACCCAGGTATTAAGACAGGAATAGTCATGAGGCCAGCTTGCAGGCCATGTCAACAAGGTGTCCGTGGAGCCAGCCATTGTTCCATGTGTCAAAATTTCCATTGCCGCGTCCAATTAATGAAATCTCCCGGGTTCCATGAAGTTGGCGCTGGCAGCAAGATTTCATTCTGTTGGCCCAACATCTGTTCAGTGATTCTTCCATGGTCTGTACTTGCAGCTGAAGAGGGTAGGCATCCATCGGTGTTAACATGTACCCTGAGCTCAGAGTTTCCATTGTGAGATACTCTGTTCAAGATGTAGCCTACGAACAGACCAGTTACATCACAAAGCCATTGATGTTCAAAGAGGATTTTCGCTATAGGAACCCATTCATCCCATACCATACCCTCCAGTAATCTCACCTTATAATATACACTGTTTACATCTGCACCAATGGTCCCAGTGCAAAAAAACTGCAGCACTGTCAACACATGCCAAAATAGCAAGAGAAGATAATAGAAACTTCAAGATAATGAGAATTCAGATACGGCAAGATCTTGATACAATGAACTAAAATTATAATAATCATCAAGCCAGATTAGGTTCGTAGTAACAAAAGTTATAATAATCCTCAAGCCAGAGGAAGTTCCCAATGCATAAAGCCTTTAGGGACAATAAAACACATGTCTTAAAGTCACCAACAAAGGTAAATCTTGTCCTTCAGGTAGGACGCATGCATGAGAGTGGATCTGTATAGGACTGTAGCAGGCACGTGGTCCCCTCTAGGTCTAGTATACCATAATTGTACTTTTTTCCCCATGTGGTTTACTGAAGCGTCTATATGTAGTGGTACTGGAGGTGCTTGCACAGGCCATAATACTAAAACAAAACTCCCTGGTAAAATGGTCCTCCATTCTGGCCATTCAGGAGATTATACTGTGACCTTCGGAGGCCACCCTGCTATTATGCCAGGATACACAGGAGGCCAGATTCCAGGCCATGTCCTCAAGGTGCCAGGAGAGTCAGCCATCACTGGTCCATGCGTTGAATGGTCCATGGCCTCATCCACTCAAAGGAGTCTCTAGGGTTCCGTGCATTTGGTGCTGGCAGAAAGATATTATTCTGGAGACCAAACCTTGGCATCAGTGATTCTTCCTTGGTTGTTCTTGCAGTTGTATCAGGTAAGCATCCATAGGTGTTAAAATGTTCACTGAGCTCAGGGCTTCCTTTCTGGTTTTCTCTGCTGAAGACATATCCTAGCAACAGGCCAGTTACATCACAGAGTGGTTGATGCTCAGTGAGGATCCTTGCCACAGAACCACATCTTCCCCACACTAAAACCCTCCAGTATTCTCGCCTTACAATCCACACTCTTTAAATCTTCTGCAATGTTCCCTGTGCAAAAAAACTGGAGCACTGTAAAGACATCCTACAGTAGCAATGAAAGATAATACCACCTTAGTGATAGTAAGAATAAAGATACAGCAAGATTTTGATACACTTAACAAAAATTATAATAATCCTTAAGCCAGATTAAGTTCCTAAAAACAAAATTTATAATAATCCTCAAGCCAAAGGAAGTTCCCAGTGAATAAAACTTTGGCGCCGTAAGATACATGTTATAAAGCCACCAACAAAAGCAAATCTTGTCCTTCAGGTAGGATGCATGCGTCAGAGTGGATCTGTGATAGGGCTGCCGAAGGCAGGTGTTCCTCTCTAGATCTAGTATACCATAATTGTACTTTTTTCTCCATGGGGTTTACTGAAAGGTCTATATGTAGTGCTACTGAGGGGGCATGTACAGGCCATAATAAAACAAAACTCCCCGGTCAGATTCTCCTACCTTCTGGACGTGCAGGATGTAAAACTGTGATCTTTGGTGGCCACACGGCTCTTATGCCAGGATACACAGGAGTCCAGCTTCCAGGCCAAGTTCTCCAGGTGCCAGGAGAGCCAGACATCACTGGTCCATGTGTCACAAGCTGTATGACCACGTCCACTCAATGGAGTCTCCGCACATCCGCGCTCTTGGTGGTGAATGAAAGATGTTATTCTGTTTGCCAAACCTCGGCTTCAATTTTTCATCCTTGGTTTGTACTTGCAGCTGTATAGGGGAGGCATCCATAGGTGTGAACATGTAAACTGAGCTCAGGACTTCCTTTCTGAGGTCCCGTGTTGAAGCCATAGCCTAGCAACAGGCCAGTTACATCACAATATGGTTGAAGTTTCCATGAGGATTTTCACCAAAGGAACACCATCTTTCCCACACTCCCCTCCCTCCAGTATTCTCAACCTACAATCCATACTCTCTAAATCTTCCCCAATAGTCCCTGTGCAAAAATACTGGAGCACTGTAAACACATGCCACAACAGCAAGAGAAGATAATAGAAACTTAGTGATAATGAGAATTAAGATACAGCAGGATTTCAAAACACTTAACAAAAATTATAATAATCCTCACAGCAGATTAGGCTCCTAATAACAAAAGTTATAATAATCCTCAAGCCAGAGGAAGTTCCCAATGCATAAAGACTTGAGGGGCGATAATACACATGTTTTCAAGTTATGAGTGGAACTGTGATAGGACTGTAGCAGGCAGAGTGTCCGTTCAGGTTCTAGTGTACCATACTTTTACTTTTTTCCCCATGAGGGTTACTGAAGGGTCAATTTATAGTGCTACTGGAGGTGAATGCACAGGCCACAGTGATAAAACAGAACTCTCCGTAAGACGCTCCTATCTTCTGACCGTTCACGATAAGTTCCTGTGAACTTTTTTGGCCACCCAGCTATTATGACAGGAATAGACAAGGGGCTAGCATCCTGGGCATGTCACCAAGATGCCAGTTGAGCCAGCTATTTGTTCTATGTGTCGACAGTTCCATTGCCACATCCAATCAATGGACTCTCCTGGGTTCCTTGAAGTTGGCGCTGGTAGCAAGATGTTATTCTGATGCCGAACCTCTGCTTCAGTGATTCTTCCATGGTTTGTACTTGCAGTTGAAGAGGGTAGGCATCCATAGGCGTTAACATGGACACTGAGCTCTGAGTTTCCTTTCTGAGATTCTCTGTTGAAGCCGTAGCCTACCAAAAGGCCAGTTACATCACAAAGTGGTTGAAGTTCACTGAGGTTCCTGGCCATAGGAACCCCATCCTCCTCACACTGCCCCCCTCCAGCATTGTCGCCTTACAATCCACACTCTTTAAATCTTCCTTACTGGTCCATGTGCAAAAAAAAACACGAGCAGTGTAAACACATGCCAAAACAGCAAGAGAAGATAACAGCAACTAACAAATATAAGGAACGAGATTCAGCAAGATTTTGATACAATTAAAAAAATTGAAGAAATCGTCCAGCCAGATTAGGTTTGTAATAACAAAAGTTATAATAATCCCCAAACCAGAGGAAGATCCCGATGCATAAAGCCTTTAGCAGTGATAAGACACATGTTTTAAAGCCACCAGCAAAGGCAAACCTTCTCCTGCAGGTAGGAGGCGTGCATGAGAGTGGATCTGTGATAGGGCTGATGAAGGCAGGTGGTCACTTCTGGGTCTAGTATTCCATACTTTTAGTTTTTTCCCCATAGGGATTACTAAAAGGTCCACATATAGTGCTACTGGAGGTGCATGCACAGGCCATAATAAGAAAACAAGACTCTCTCCGGTAAGATGCTCTGACCTTCTGGACGTGCAGGACATAATACAGTGATCATTGGTGGCCACAGGGCTCTTATGGCAGGATACACGGGAGGCCAGCTTCCAGGCCAAGTTCTCCAGGTGCCAGGAGAGCCAGACATCACTGTTCCATGTGTCAAAACGTGTGTGACCACATCCACTCATTGGGGCTCTGGGGTTCCGTGCTGTTGGTGGTGGAAGAAAGATGTTATTCTGGTTTCCAAACCTCGGCTTCAATGATTCTTCCTTGGTTTGTACTTGCAGTTGTATAGGGGAGGCATCCATAGGTGTTAACATGTAAACTGAGCTCAGGACTTCCTTTCTGAGTTCCTCTGTTGAAGCTGTAGCCTAGCAACAGGCCAGTTACATCACAGAGTGCTTGAAGTTCAGAGAGGATCCTGGCCATAGAACCCCATCTTCCCCACTCTCCCCCCCCTCCAATATTCTGGACATACAATCCATACTCTCTACATCTTCCACAGTGGTCTCTGGGTGGGAAAGCTGTAGCAGTGTAACACATGCACAAGAGCAAGACAAGATAACAGCAACTTAGACATCATGAAAATTAAGATGGTACAAGATTTTGATTCACGTAACAAAAATTATAATAATACGCAAGCCAGATGAGTTTACTAATAACAAAGGTTACAATAACCCTCAATCCATGGAAGTTCCCAATGCATAAAGACTTGCGGGGCGATAAGACACATGCTTTAAAGCCACCAACATAGGCAAACCTTGTCCCTCAGGTAGGATGCGTGCATGAGAGTGGATCTGTGATAGGACTATAGCAGGCAGGCGGCTCCTTCAAGGTGTAGTGTACCATACTTTAAATTCTTTCCACGTTAGTTTCACCGAAGGCTTTATGTATCGTGCTACTGGAGGTGCATGCAGAGGTCATAGTGATAAAACAGAACACCCCGGTGAGATGCTCCCACAGTCGGGCCGCTCAGGATGAATTGTTGTGAACTCTGGTGGCCACCCAGCTATTAGGACAGGAATACACATGAGGCCTTGTCACCAAGGTGGCAGTTGAGCCAGCCATTTGGTCCATGTGTCAAAAGTTCCTTTGCCACGTCCAATCAGTGGACTCTCCCGGGTTCTGTGAAGTAGGCGCTCGCAACAAGATGATATTCTGATGCCAAACGTCTGCTTCAGTGATTCTTCCTGGCTTTCTACCTGCAGTTGTATAGGGGAGGCATCCGTACGTGCTAACATGTACACCGACGTCAGGTTTCCTTGGTGAGTTTCACTGTTGAAGATGTAGCCTAGCAAAAGGCCAGTTTCATCACAAAGTGGTTGATGTTCAAAGGGTTTTCTCCATAGGAACCCATTTTCCCAAAACAAACCCCCTCCAGTATTCTCGCCCTACAATCCACACCCCTTAAATCTTCCGCAATGGTCCCTGTGCGAAAAAGCTTGAGCACCGTAAACACATGCCAATACAGCAAGAGTGAATAACCGCAACTAACAGATATAAGAAACGAGACGAAGCAAGATTTTGATACAGGTAACACAAATTATAATAATCCTCAAGCCTGATTAGGTTACCAATACCAGCAGTTATAATGATCCTCAATCCAAAGGAAGTTCCCAATGCATGAAGTCTTTGGGGTCAATAAGACACACACGTTTCGAAGCCATCGACAAAAGCAAATTTTGCTCTTCGTGTAGGATGCATGCATGAGAGTGAAACTGCGGTTCGACTGTAGGAGGCAGACAGTCCCATCAAGGTCTGGTGCACCGTTATTTTACTTTTTTCCCCGTGTGGGTTACTGGAGGGTCTGTATACAGTGCTACTGGACGTGCACGAACAGGCCATCATGGTAAAGCAGAAATATCCGTAAGATGCTCCTATCTTCCGGCCGTTCATGGTAAGTTATGTGAACTTTTCTGGCCACCCAGGTATTAAGACAGGAATAGTCATGAGGCCAGCTTGCAGTCCATGTCAACAAGGTGTCCGTGGAGCCAGCCATTGTTCCATGTGTCAAAATTTCCATTGCCGCGTCCAATTAATGAAATCTCCCGGGTTCCATGAAGTTGGCGCTGGCAGCAAGATTTCATTCTGTTGGCCCAACATCTGTTCAGTGATTCTTCCATGGTCTGTACTTGCAGCTGAAGAGGGTAGGCATCCATCGGTGTTAACATGTACCCTGAGCTCAGAGTTTCCATTGTGAGATACTCTGTTCAAGATGTAGCCTACGAACAGACCAGTTACATCACAAAGCCATTGATGTTCAAAGAGGATTTTCGCTATAGGAACCCATTCATCCCATACCATACCCTCCAGTAATCTCACCTTATAATATACACTGTTTACATCTGCACCAATGGTCCCAGTGCAAAAAAACTGCAGCACTGTCAACACATGCCAAAATAGCAAGAGAAGATAATAGAAACTTCAAGATAATGAGAATTCAGATACGGCAAGATCTTGATACAATGAACTAAAATTATAATAATCATCAAGCCAGATTAGGTTCGTAGTAACAAAAGTTATAATAATCCTCAAGCCAGAGGAAGTTCCCAATGCATAAAGCCTTTAGGGACAATAAAACACATGTCTTAAAGTCACCAACAAAGGTAAATCTTGTCCTTCAGGTAGGACGCATGCATGAGAGTGGATCTGTATAGGACTGTAGCAGGCACGTGGTCCCCTCTAGGTCTAGTATACCATAATTGTACTTTTTTCCCCATGTGGTTTACTGAAGCGTCTATATGTAGTGGTACTGGAGGTGCTTGCACAGGCCATAATACTAAAACAAAACTCCCTGGTAAAATGGTCCTCCATTCTGGCCATTCAGGAGATTATACTGTGACCTTCGGAGGCCACCCTGCTATTATGCCAGGATACACAGGAGGCCAGATTCCAGGCCATGTCCTCAAGGTGCCAGGAGAGTCAGCCATCACTGGTCCATGCGTTGAATGGTCCATGGCCTCATCCACTCAAAGGAGTCTCTAGGGTTCCGTGCATTTGGTGCTGGCAGAAAGATATTATTCTGGAGACCAAACCTTGGCATCAGTGATTCTTCCTTGGTTGTTCTTGCAGTTGTATCAGGTAAGCATCCATAGGTGTTAAAATGTTCACTGAGCTCAGGGCTTCCTTTCTGGTTTTCTCTGCTGAAGACATATCCTAGCAACAGGCCAGTTACATCACAGAGTGGTTGATGCTCAGTGAGGATCCTTGCCACAGAACCACATCTTCCCCACACTAAAACCCTCCAGTATTCTCGCCTTACAATCCACACTCTTTAAATCTTCTGCAATGTTCCCTGTGCAAAAAAACTGGAGCACTGTAAAGACATCCTACAGTAGCAATGAAAGATAATACCACCTTAGTGATAGTAAGAATAAAGATACAGCAAGATTTTGATACACTTAACAAAAATTATAATAATCCTTAAGCCAGATTAAGTTCCTAAAAACAAAATTTATAATAATCCTCAAGCCAAAGGAAGTTCCCAGTGAATAAAACTTTGGCGCCGTAAGATACATGTTATAAAGCCACCAACAAAAGCAAATCTTGTCCTTCAGGTAGGATGCATGCGTCAGAGTGGATCTGTGATAGGGCTGCCGAAGGCAGGTGTTCCTCTCTAGATCTAGTATACCATAATTGTACTTTTTTCTCCATGGGGTTTACTGAAAGGTCTATATGTAGTGCTACTGAGGGGGCATGTACAGGCCATAATAAAACAAAACTCCCCGGTCAGATTCTCCTACCTTCTGGACGTGCAGGATGTAAAACTGTGATCTTTGGTGGCCACACGGCTCTTATGCCAGGATACACAGGAGTCCAGCTTCCAGGCCAAGTTCTCCAGGTGCCAGGAGAGCCAGACATCACTGGTCCATGTGTCACAAGCTGTATGACCACGTCCACTCAATGGAGTCTCCGCACATCCGCGCTCTTGGTGGTGAATGAAAGATGTTATTCTGTTTGCCAAACCTCGGCTTCAATTTTTCATCCTTGGTTTGTACTTGCAGCTGTATAGGGGAGGCATCCATAGGTGTGAACATGTAAACTGAGCTCAGGACTTCCTTTCTGAGGTCCCGTGTTGAAGCCATAGCCTAGCAACAGGCCAGTTACATCACAATATGGTTGAAGTTTCCATGAGGATTTTCACCAAAGGAACACCATCTTTCCCACACTCCCCTCCCTCCAGTATTCTCAACCTACAATCCATACTCTTTAAATCTTCCCCAATAGTCCCTGTGCAAAAATACTGGAGCACTGTAAACACATGCCACAACAGCAAGAGAAGATAATAGAAACTTAGTGATAATGAGAATTAAGATACAGCAGGATTTCAAAACACTTAACAAAAATTATAATAATCCTCACAGCAGATTAGGCTCCTAATAACAAAAGTTATAATAATCCTCAAGCCAGAGGAAGTTCCCAATGCATAAAGACTTGAGGGGCGATAATACACATGTTTTCAAGTTATGAGTGGAACTGTGATAGGACTGTAGCAGGCAGAGAGTCCATTCAGGGTCTAGTGTACCATACTTTTACTTTTTTCCCCATGAGGGTTACTGAAGGGTCTATTTATAGTGCTACTGGAGGTGAATGCACAGGCCACAGTGATAAAACAGAACTCTCCGCAAGACGCTCCTATCTTCTGACCGTTCACGATAAGTTCCTGTGAACTTTTTTGGCCACCCAGCTATTATGACAGGAATAGACAAGGGGCTAGCATCCTGGGCATGTCACCAAGATGCCAGTTGAGCCAGCTATTTGTTCTATGTGTCGACAGTTCCATTGCCACATCCAATCAATGGACTCTCCTGGGTTCCTTGAAGTTGGCGCTGGTAGCAAGATGTTATTCTGATGCCGAACCTCTGCTTCAGTGATTCTTCCATGGTTTGTACTTGCAGTTGAAGAGGGTAGGCATCCATAGGCGTTAACATGGACACTGAGCTCTGAGTTTCCTTTCTGAGATTCTCTGTTGAAGCCGTAGCCTACCAACAGGCCAGTTACATCACAAAGTGGTTGAAGTTCACTGAGGTTCCTGGCCATAGGAACCCCATCCTCCTCACACTGCCCCCCTCCAGCATTGTCGCCTTACAATCCACACTCTTTAAATCTTCCTTACTGGTCCATGTGCAAAAAAAAACACGAGCAGTGTAAACACATGCCAAAACAGCAAGAGAAGATAACAGCAACTAACAAATATAAGGAACGAGATTCAGCAAGATTTTGAAACAGTTAAAAAAATTGAAGTAATCGTCCAGCCAGATTAGGTTTGTAATAACAAAAGTTATAATAATCCCCAAACCAGAGGAAGATCCCGATGCATAAAGCCTTTAGCAGTGATAAGACACATGTTTTAAAGCCACCAGCAAAGGCAAACCTTCTCCTGCAGGTAGGAGGCGTGCATGAGAGTGGATCTGTGATAGGGCTGATGAAGGCAGGTGGTCACTTCTGGGTCTAGTATTCCATACTTTTAGTTTTTTCCCCATAGGGATTACTAAAAGGTCCACATATAGTGCTACTGGAGGTGCATGCACAGGCCATAATAAGAAAACAAGACTCTCTCCGGTAAGATGCTCTGACCTTCTGGACGTGCAGGACATAATACAGTGATCATTGGTGGCCACAGGGCTCTTATGGCAGGATACACGGGAGGCCAGCTTCCAGGCCAAGTTCTCCAGGTGCCAGGAGAGCCAGACATCACTGTTCCATGTGTCAAAACGTGTGTGACCACATCCACTCATTGGGGCTCTGGGGTTCCGTGCTGTTGGTGGTGGAAGAAAGATGTTATTCTGGTTTCCAAACCTTGCCTTCAATGATTCTTCCTTGGTTTGTACTTGCAGTTGTATAGGGGAGGCATCCATAGGTGTTAACATGTAAACTGAGCTCAGGACTTCCTTTTTGAGTTCCTCTGTTGAAGCTGTAGCCTAGCAACAGGCCAGTTACATCACAGAGTGCTTGAAGTTCAGTGAGGATCTTGTCCATAGGAACCGCATCTTCCCCACACTGTCCCCCCTCCAGTATTCTCAACCTACAATCCATACTCTTTAAATCTTCCATAATGTTCCCTGTGTGAGAAAGCTGGAGCAGTGTAAACACATACCATGAGAGCAAGAGAAGATAACATCAACTTAGAGATAATGAGAATTAAGATAGTGCAAGATTTTGATTCACGTAACAAAAATTATAAAATACTCAAGCCAGATGAGGTTACTAATAACAAAGTTTATAATAATCCTCAATCCACAGGATGTTCCCAATGCATAAAGACTTTAGGGGTGATAAAACACATGTTTTAAAGCCACCAACATAGGCAAATCTTGTCCTTCAGGTAGGATGCATGAGAGTGGATCTTTGATAGGACTATAGCAGGTAGGCGGCTCCTTCAAGGTGTACTGTACCATACTTTTAGTTCTTTCCCCATTAGGTTTACTGAAGGGTTTATATATAGTGCTACTGGAGGTGCATGCAGAGGCCATAGTGATAAAACAGAACACCCCGGTGAGATGCTCCTACCTTCTGGTCGTTCAGTATAAATTACTGTGACCTTTGGTGACCACCCCGCTATTATGACAGGAATACACATGAGGCCAGCTTTTAGGCTATGTCACCAGGGTGGCAGTTGAGCCAGCCATTTGGTCCATATGTCGAAAGTTCCATTGCCACGTCGAATCAATGGACTCTCCTGGGTTCCGTGAATTTGGTGCTGGCTGGAAGATGTTATTCTGCTGGCTGAACCTCTGCTTCAGTGATTCTTCCTTGTTTTGTACTTGCAGTTGTATAGGGGAGGCATCCGTAGGTGTTAACATGTACACTGAGCTCAGGGATTCCTTTTTGATTTTCACTATTGTATATGTAGCCTAGCAACAGGCCAGCTATATCACAATGTGGTTGATGTTCAATGAGAATTTCCAGCATAGGAAACCCATCTTCCCCACACTCCCCACCCTCAAGTATTCCCACCCTACAATCCACACCCTTTAAATCTTCCCCAATGGTCCCAGTGCAATGAAACTGGAGCACTGTAAACACATGCCACAATAGAAAGAGAAGATAATAGCAACTTAGTGATAATAATAATTATGATACAGAAAGATTTTGATACACTTAACAAAAATTAAAATAATCCGCAAGAGAGATTAGGTTCCTAATAAGAAAAGTTAGAATAATCCTCAAACCAGATTAGGTTCCCAATAACAAATGTTATAATAATCCTCAAGTCTGAGGAAGTTCCCAAAGCATAAAGCCTTAAGGGGTGATAAGACACAGGTTTTAAATCCACCAACATAGGGAAATCTTGTCCTTCAGTTGGGATGCATTCATGAGAGTGGATCTGTGATAGGACTATAGCAGGCAGGTGGTTCCTTCAAGGTGTAGTGTACCATACTTTAAATTCTTTCCCCATTAGGTTTAGTGAACGGTTTATATATAGTGCTACCGCAGGTGGATGCACAGGTCGTAATAGTAAAACAAAACTCTCCGGTAAGATGCTCCTACCTTCTGTACATGTAGGATATAATAATGTGACCTTTGGCGGCCACATAGCTGTTATGCCTGGATACACATGAGGCCAGCATCAGGCCATGTTCTCAAGGTGCCTGGAGAGCCAGCCATCATTGGTCCATGTGTCAAACGGTGCATGGCCCTGTCCACTCAATGAAGTCTCCGTGCTTCCATGCTGTTGGTGGTGAAAGAAAGACGTTATTCTGGTTGCCGAACCTCGGCTTCAATTTTTCTTCCTTGCTTTGTACTTGCAATTGTATACGGGAGGCATCCATAGGTGTTAGAATGTACACTGAGCTCTTGGCATCCTTTCTGAGTTTCTCACACCAGTTAGGATGGCCAAGATCCAAAAGAGAGCAACAAATGTTGGTGAGGATGTGTAGAAAGGGAAACCTTCTCCACTGCTGGTGGGAATGTAAATTAGTTCAACCTTTGTGGAAAGCAGTATGGAGGTTCCTCAAAAAATTCAAAATATAAATACCATTTGACCCAGGAATTCCACTCCTAGGAATTTACCCTAAAAATGCAGGAACCCAGTTTGAAAAAGACATGTGCACCTCTATATTTATCGCAGCACTATTTATAATAACCAAGAAGTGGAAGCAACCTAAGTGTCTATTAGTAGATGAATGGATCAAGAAGGAGTATTACTCAGTCGTAAGAAGAAAAGAAATCCTACCATTTGCAGCAACATGGATGGAGCTAGAGGGTATTATGCTCAGTGAAATAAGCCAGGTAGAGAAAAACAAGTATTAAATGATTTTACTCATCTGTGGAGTATAAGAACAAAGAAAAAACTGAAGGAACAAAAGAGCAGCAGACTCACGGAACCCAAGAATGGACTAACAGTTACCAAAGGGAAAGGGACTGGGGAGGATGGGTGGGAAGGGAGGGATAACAAGGAAAAGGGGGCCATTATGACTAGCACACATAATGTGTAATTGGGAGGCACAGGGAAGGCAGCATAGCACAGAGAAGACAATTAATGATTCTACACCATCTTACTACGCCGATGGAAAGTGACTGTAATGGGGTATGTGGTGAGGACTTGATAATGGGGGGACTCTAGTAACCATAATGTTGCTCATGTAATTGTAATACCAAAAAATATATATTACAAATACCCCAATTACTAACATAGTTGTACTGGCTCATGAGTACTATGGGAGAGAAGAGAAACCTCAAAATGGACCCAAATGCATACAGGAATTCAGTATATAATAAATAAATGATTTCAAGTCAGTGTGGATAGAGTTGACAAATAGGGTTGGAACAAATTGGTAATCAAGTGAGGAAAAGATACCATGGAGATTCACATACCAGGATAAATTTTAAATGTATCAAAGATTTAAATGTAAAAAAAAACCAAAAAACCTAAACATGTAGGTAATAGATGAATCCAGAGAAAAATTCAAGCATACATAATTTTGGAGCAGAGGAGGTCTTTCAGAGTATGATACAAAACCTAGAAACCATAAGAAAAGATTGATACATAAATAATAAAGAAATGTTTGAAAAAAAAATCACTGTAAGAAAGTGAAGACTAACAAACTAGCAAAGAAACGTTCAGTTCTTTCTGTAGACTAATAATTTCCTTAATATTTAAGAAGTACCTACAAATCAATGAGGTATTTTTTTTTTTAAACTCACTTTTTTTTCACGGAAAAGGAAAGAACAAATACGTCAAACATAGATTTGATGGTCAAACTCATTCATAAAAGAAATCCTAAGTAAAACTACACAAAAATACCATTTTTAATAATTGTATTGGTAAGAATCAAAAGTTGATTATAAACCATGTTACCATACTTCTTAGAGAAGAGGTCCAGTTTAAAATTGCATCTGGCTAACAGTTTCTGGTGGTTGCCTCTTCCAATTTCCCACTAAGATATTTATGCAATCACAGGGAAAAGCAAAACTGATACCAAAAACAAAGCCAACAAACCTAAGACGGCCAGAATCATTTCTTCACAGAGGGTTTTCCTGACCACAGAAGTGGGTTAAATACATCTCCTTAGTACACACTCCCACAGCACCTTGTCCTTTCCTTTCATAACACTCCTGATATTGTAACTACTGGCTTATGAAGTTCACCGGCACCGTATGGCATGGGACATCCTCTCAATATTGGCTGACTGCCCCTCTAACCAGAGAGACAAAGGCATGGTTGGGAAACCCTGGGCTATCTGCAGAAGCTCTGGTCTCACTAAAGGCTATTCCATTTTCCAAGGATCTGAGAATTATTTTTTTTAATTTCTTTTGATAAAGCCAGGATTAAAAATATATATTAAGCATACTAAGTGGTTACATATAACTCCTGAAGATGTGATGAGTGTCCTGTTCCAGTCTGTCAGTGACCATTATCATCTCATTCAGAACTATTCATCTACATTTAAAGTGCTCTGTGAATATGAAGGCTGGCCACATGTTATTTTCCACTTAATTGCCCCTTTTCTTGCCTGTCTTCCACTTACTGAGACTGAAAATGCCAGATATACTCACTTTACCAGTATCCCCTATACCTACTGGAGCCAGGTTCTTGCTAATGGGTACACCTTTGATAAGGGAGAAGTTATTGGGAAGAAGTTTCTTTTCCTCCTTGACAAGTGAAAAACATGTGAGGATAAAACCGTATTCCAGCCTTTATTCTGTTTTTGCTTTGGGTGCTTGTAATGTGAGGATGTGCTGTCTGAAGCTGCAATGGCCGACTTGCCAACTTGACAGCCCCACTATTGATTGGATACAGGACAGTACTGCATTCCCTACCAACAGTGTATCAGAGTGACAGTTGCTTTACATCCTCACCAACACCTGGAATTGTCAGTCTTTAAGTTTTTAGCTATTCTAAAAAATATATAGCGGTATCTCAGTTTGGTTTTGTGTTCCTCTGATGCCTAATGATGTCGAGTACCTCTTCATGTGCTTTTAGCCATATGAACATGCATCTTGTCTTTGTCAAGTTGTGTGTCCAGATTTTTGGCCACTTTTTAATTGTGTTGTTTGACTTATTATTGAGCTGTAAGCTTTTTATACATTCTGAATATAGGGCCTAACTTATATGTTTGGAAATATTTCATCCTATTCTATTTTTGTCTTTTTATTCTTTTTCAGTGTTTTGAAGAGCACAAGTTTTATTTTTGAGCAAGTCCAATTCATCATTTTTTCTTTAATGGTTCCTGATTTGTGTCCTGCTTAGGAAATCTTTACAAACCCAAAGATTTTCCCATATGTTTTCTTCTACATGTTTTATAGGTTATACATTTGGGTCTGTTACCCATTCTAAAAGTTCATTTTATGAAATAACAATTGAGGTTAATTTTTTTTTTTTTTTGCAGACAGATGGCCAACAGTTTCAGTATTATTAGCTGAAAAAACTATCCTTTCTCTACTGAATTACTTTGGAACTTTTGACAAAACAATCTACTGTATGTGTAAAGATTTCTGAACATTCTATTCTGTTCCATTGATCTATATTTTATTCTTACTCCAACACCACTATATGACTTGATTGCATGTAGCTTTTAGTAAATCTTGAAATCAGACAGTGTGAGTGCTCCAAAGAGCTCTTTTACCAAGTTTTGACTTCTTAGGTCCTTTGCATTTCCATATAAATTTTAAGCTCACCTAATTGATTTCTAAAAAACAACAAAAAGGCTGCTGGGGCACTATTTTCAATAGCCAAGAAATGGAAGCAACCTAAGTGTCCATCAGTAGATGAATGGATAAAGAAGATGTGGTACATATACACAATGGAATATGATTCAGCCATCAGAAGAAAACAAATCCTACCATTTGCAACAACATGGATGGAGCTAGAGGGTATTATGCTCAGTGAAATAAGCCAGGCGGAGAAAGACAACTACCAAATGATTTCACTCATCTGTGGAGTATAAGAACAAAGAAAAACTGAAAGAACAAAACAGCAGCACAATCACAGAACCCAAGAATGGACTAACAGTTACCAAAGGGAAAGGGACTGGGAAGGATGGGTGGGAAGGGAGGGATAAGGGCAGGGAAAAAGAAAGGGGGCATTACGATTAGCATGTATAATGTGGGGGGGCCACGGGGAGGGCTGTGCAACACAGAGAAGACAAGTAGTGATTCTACAGCATCTTACTAAGCTGATGGACAGTGACTGCAATGGGGAGTGTGGGGGGGACTTGGTGAAGGGGGTAGCCTAGTAAACATAATGTTCTGCATGTAATTGTAGATTAATGATAACAGAAAAAAAAAGGCTTCTGGGATTTTGGCTTGTTTTGTGTTGACTCCATAAATCAATTTGGAAAGAACTGACAGCTTCACAATATTCAGTCTTCCATTTCATGAACACACTCTCTCTCTTGTTTATCTTACCAATACACAAAACCTTGCACACATCTTGTTAGACTTTTCATTTAAGTATTTAATGTTTATGGTGCGATTATAAACAGCATTTTTTTAATTTCAATTTTTAATTGTTATTAATTAGAAATACAACTGAGTTCTTTTTATTGGTTTTGAATCTCTGACCTTGCTAAATTCATTAATTAATTCTGTCTGGTAGTTTATTTGCAGATTTTTTTGGATTTTCTACATAAATGCTTAGTCTGTTAATCAAGAGTTTTCCCCCTTACAGTGTTTATGTGTGTGTACACATATACTTTTTTTAAGATAAAATACCTCATAAGTTCATATTAATTCCAATTCAAGTCAACAGTGTTTTTGCTTAATATCTATCTTGTATTTGTTTTCTACTGAGAATTCTGGTCCTCAAGGAAACAAAAGATTAAGAATTAGATTATCACATATTATTCATTTGCTTTATCCCATATTGCCTCCCAACAATCTCAAGATAATGAGACCAATACTACTGCCAGTAACATGATTACTGAAAAGTTTACATTTTTTTCCCACATGTTCTTCATTCTCTAATAGGCGTACTGTGTCCACTTTGTCAGAGCATGTATCCATTACAAACTATGTTCTCCCTTCCTTACAACCTTCATTACAGTCTTAGGTCTTTAAGAACATACATAGTTACATTAAGGTTCCTATCGGAGTTTAAGTTGCTACTTCTGTAGTTATTTTGTCTCTCTAAAGCTCATCCCCATTCTCTAGCAAACCGGTTTTGTTGTAGATACTACCCAAGCTGTCCTTTTTCTATGCAGTGATTTGGGAGACTCAAATCACCACCATTTCCCCAGAATCCCTCCCATATGACAGGAACTCTGAAAAGAGCAGGCCAGATGTCCTGTCAAGTGTGCTACATTCTGGAGCGCTCCTGTTTGGTGTCCTTAACTTCCTCCTCCACCTCCCACCTGCTCCTCCTACCATTCCATTCAAAGTCTAAAGGCTTGAGGATAATGCAGGGGTTGGGGGAGGCAGAGACGATAGACAAGAATACTCATATGGGACATATTGTGGGTACCGTACAGTATACACCTCTGTGGGTACATTATTTAAGTTTATCCCTATTAGTGATGCTTCGTTTGGGTCACTTGGTAAGGTAGTAACCATTAGCTATCTCCTTTATAAACTTACAATCATTATGTTTCTGTGGGGTAAAACATTAGGAGTATGTGAATATCTTCCTCCCCCAAAACTTTTCACCTAATCAGCACCCACTGATAATCCTACTTGAATTATTTCATAAAATCAGAAAATTACCACTAAAAACCTTTTTTATTTCTACACTTTTAATCTGGCATTCTTCTGCAAAGAGTTTTTCCTCAACTGGGGATGAATTAGAGTCATTCTAAAAAACTAAACGTAAGCAGAAAAATTAAACTTAAGCAGAAAAATTAAACTTAATAATTAAGCACAAAAACTTAATTAGTTCCATTCAGTTACCCATTTTTAGAATAAGATGCTGGCATGACACTCAACTCCACTGTTAGCAAATAAATGTATCAATTAGATACTCTCTGAGTTTCAAAAAGGAAACTTCATGGGTTTTTATTTATTCAGTGTGTCATCATCAAATTACATTTACTTCTTAGTTTAAAACTGTCTCATCTTCGGCTAACGCCTCTTTCAACCGACCCCCGTATTCTCCTGGGTCATCCCCATTAGTCTTTGAGCACAGTCCTGCTGTCTAGCACAGGCTATCCTACACTCTCTTTTTATTTTCCGTCTCCAGACCTGAAATTAGCTATTTCTCTAAGGGACATTAGTTCCTTTAGAAACCAAGTTCTGACTACTAGGGTTGCTAACAGCTACTGGAGTTTCACTGCTTTTAGGCCCTTTGGGTTGACGGATGTAGTAGTATACATATATATATTCATATTCCTATTTCCAATCCAAATAAAACATTACAGTTTTCTGTTAATTTATTTGGCATTGTAACATATCTCTTTGCTTTTATAATGCAAGTCTTAGTTCCTAATTACTTATCCTAAAATATACATAAAACAATTCAAAATATACCTAAAATAATTCAAAAACTGCATTCTGGTTCCAGATTTCCATACACTTTCTTTATTTTCTTTCGGCTTTAAACTATATACCACAAAGGAGTACTATGTTCAAGAGTCACTTGAATTAATTTCTCTGTGTAAAGCAACAACTTTTTTTTTTTTATAATTATTTTTTATTGAAGGGTAGTTGACGCACAGTATTACATTACATTAGTTTCAAGTGTACAACACAGTGATAAAACATTTATATACATAATTCTAGGTTCCAGTTATCACCCTACCAAGCTGTTACAATATCTTGACTATATTCCTTATGCTATACATTACATCCCGGTTACTTATTTATTTTACCATTGCAAGTCTGTCCTTTTTTTTTTTTTTTTGTGAGGGCATCTCTCATATTTATTGATCAAATGGTTGTTAACAACAATAAAATTCTGTATAGGGGAGTCAATGCTCAATGCACAATCATTAATCCACCCCAAGCCTAATTTTTGTCAGTCTCCAATCTTCTGAGGCATAACAAACAAGTTCTTACATGGAGAACGAATTCTTACATAGTGAATAAGTTACATGGTGAACAGTACAAGGGCAGTCATCACAGAAACTTTCGGTTTTGCTCATGCATTATGAACTATAAACAGTCAGTTCAAATATGAATACTCATTTGGTTTTTATACTTGATTTATATGTGGATACCACATTTCTCTCTTTATTATTATTATTTTTAATAAAATGCTGAAGTGGTAGGTAGATACAAGATAAAGGTAGAAAACATAGTTTAGTGTTGTAAGAGAGCAAATGTAGATGATCAGGTGTGTGCCTGTAGACTATGTGTTAATCCAAGCTAGACAAGGGCAATAAAACATCTACGTATGCAGAAGATTTCTCTCAGAACAGGGGGGTGAGGTTCTAAGCCTCACCTCTGTTGATCCCCAATTTCTCACCTGATGACCCCCCTGCGACTGTGCCTGTCTTAGGTTGTTCCTCCCTTGAGGAATCTTACCCGTCTCTGGCTAACCAGTCATCTTCCGGGGCCATACAGGGAGATGTAAAGTTGGTAAGTGAGAGAGAAGCCTTATTGTTTGAAATGGTTAGATTTTTATTTCTTTGCATATTTATGCCCTGTAGCTTCTATGCCCAGCATTTGTCTTGAGGTATCTTTACCACTTGGAAGAATTATGATACTCGGTAAATTTGATATGAGGCATGAGTTCTATTTAAGGGTTGTAATTACGAAGGAAGAAGAAAAGCTATAGAAGTAGCAGGCGGAAGAAAACATGGGAAGATTGATTATTTATTTCTTTGACATATCTTCTTGTAGAGTAACTTCAGCATGTATAGGTTTTAAGCTACTACTTAAATTGCGCACACACATTAACATAATAGGAGTATAGTTACATAACCAAAGCATATCTGTAATTACCAGCCATCTCCAGTGAAACCAAGAGAACCAGTTAGGCACCTTAGGCATTTGTGAAAACTTATCTATGACATGGTGGATATTGTCCAACTGAACTTGAACAGTCTGAGAAAAATCCAACAAATTAAAACAACCCATTCCTGGGGAATGTTCACATGCCATATGTTCTTTTAACAGTAAATAGTCTGTAGTTTTAAGACTTTGGAGCGCTACAATTTGCACTTCTCCAAATTCTTGGTTGAGTTCCAACAGTATAGATCCAGTCAAATTTGTTGTTTTACTGTATGCACAGGCCAGCTTAGATATCTCCTTCCTCATTCCCATGACAAGTCCAGGAACTGGTGGGATGAGTGCATCTACAGCTGTAGCAGTGCGTGGATCTTTGTTGGGGTTTTTTGATGATCATCTTCTGGCATGAGTCTTCCAGAGAGTGCTGATGTTGGAAGTTCTCTTTCATATCGTGTCTTAGTTCATTTTCGGGGTAGCCCAATTAGGCTTTGATCTTCTGTATAAATGCAAACAGACCCTTTGCCTACACTTTTATATGCCCTTTATACCCTTGTGTAGAACTCATTGGAGGTTACCACACAGGAACAGCCCTTTTTTTTGTTTGTTTGTTTTGTTTTGTTTTGTTTTTGGTATCACTAATCTACACTTACATGACGAATATTATGCTTACTAGGCTCTCCCCTATACCACGTCTCCCCTATAAACCCCTTTACAGTCACTGTCCATCAGCATAGCAAAATGTTGTAGAATCACTACTTGCCTTCTCTGTGTTGTACAGCCCTCCCTTTTCTCGTACCCCCCCATGCATGTTAATCTTAATACCCCCCTACTTCTCCCCCCTACTTATCCCCCCCACTTATCCCTCCCTACCCACCCATCCTCCCCAGTCCCTTTCCCTTTGGTACCTTTTAGTCCATTCTTGATATCTGTGATTCTGCTGCTGTTTTGTTCCTTCAGTTTTTCCTTTGTTCTTATATTCCACAGATAAGTGAAATCATTTGGTATTTCTCTTTCTCTGCTTGGCTTGTTTCACTGAGCGTAATACCCTCCAGCTCCATCCATGTTGCTGCAAATGATTGGATTTGCCCTTTTCTTATGGCTGAGTAGTATTCCATTGTGTATATGTACCACATCTTCTTTATCCATTCATCTATCGATGGACATTTAAGTTGCTTCCAATTCTTGGCTATTGTAAATAGTGCTGCGATAAACATAGGGGTGCACTGATCTTTCTCATACTTGATTGCTGCATTCTTAGGGTAAATTCCTAGGAGTGCAATTCCTGGGTCAAATGGTAAGTCTGTTTTGAGCATTTTGATGTACCTCCATACTGCTTTCCACAATGGTTGAACTAACTTACATTCCCACCAGCAGTGTAGGAGGGTTCCCCTTTCTCCACAGCCTCGCCAACATTTGTTGTTGTTTGTCTTTTGGATGGTAGCCATCCTTACTGGTGTGAGGTGATACCTCATTGTAGTTTTAATTTGCATTTCTCTGATAATTAGCGATGTGGAGCATCTTTTCATGTGCCTGTTGGCCATCTGAATTTCTTTTTTGGAGAACTGTCTGTTCAGTTCCTCTGCCCATTTTTTAATTGGGTTATTTGTTTTTTGTTTGTTGAGGCGTGTGAGCTCTTTATATATTCTGGACGTCAAGCCTTTATCGGATGTGTCATTTTCAAATATATTCTCAAATACTGTAGGGATCCTTCTTGTTCTATTGATGGTGTCTTTTGCTGTACAGAAGCTTTTCAGCTTAATATAGTCCCACTTACTCATTTTTGCTGTTGTTTTCCTTGCCCGGGGAGATATGTTCAAGAAGAGGTCACTCATGTTTATGTCTAAGAGGTTTTTGCCTATGTTTTCTTCCAAGAGTTTAATGGTTTCATGGCTTACATTCAGGTCTTTGATCCATTTTGAGTTTACTTTTGTATATGGGGTTAGACAATGGTCCAGTTTCATTCTCCTACATGTAGCTGTCCAGTTTTGCCAGCACCACCTGTTGAAGAGACTGTCATTTCGCCATTGTATGTCCATGGCTCCTTTATCAAATATTAATTGACCATATATGTCTGGGTTAATGTCTGGATTCTCTAGTCTGTTCCATTGGTCTGTGGCTCTGCTCTTGTGCCAGTACCAAATTGTCTTGATTATTGTGGCTTTATAGTAGAGCTTGAAGTTGGGGAGTGAGATCCCCCCTACTTTATTCTTCTTTCTCAGGATTGCTTTGGCTATTCAGGGTCTTTGGTGTTTCCATATGAATTTTTGAATTATTTGTTCCAGTTCATTGAAGAATGTTGCTGGTAGTTTCATAGGGATTGCATCAAATCTGTATATTGCTTTGGGCAGGATGGCCATTTTGACGATATTAATTCTTCCTAGCCACGAGCATGGGATGAGTTTCCATCTGTTAGTGTCCCCTTTAATTTCTCTTAAGAGTGACTTGTAGTTTTCAGAATATAAGTCTTTAACTTCTTTGGTTAGGTTTATTCCTAGGTATTTTATCTTTTTTGATGCAATTGTGAATGGAGTTGTTTTCCTGATTTCTCTTTCTGTTGGTTCATTGTTAGTATATAGGAAAGCCACAGATTTCTGTGTGTTGATTTTGTATCCTGCAACTTTGCTGTATTCCGATATCAGTTCTAGTAGTTTTGGGGTGGAGTCTTTAGGGTTTTTTATGTACAGTATCATGTCATCTACAAATAGTGACAGTTTAACTTCTTCTTTACCAATCTGGATTCCTTGTATTTCTTTGTTTTGTCTGATTGCTGTGGCTAGGACCTCCAGTACTATGTTAAATAACAGTGGGGAGAGTGGGCATCCCTGTCTAGTTCCCGATCTCAGAGGAAATGCTTTCAGCTTCTCGCTGTTCAATATAATGTTGGCTGTGGGTTTATCATAGATGGCCTTTATTATGTTGAGGTACTTGCCCTCTATTCCCATTTTGCTGAGAGTTTTTATCATGAATGGATGTTGAACTTTGTCAAATGCTTTCTCAGTATCTATGGAGATGATCATGTGGTTTTTGTCTTTCTTTTTGTTGATGTGGTGGATGATGTTGATGGACTTTCGAATGTTGTACCATCCTTGCATCCCTGGGATGAATCCCACTTGGTCATGGTATATGATCCTTTTGATGTATTTTTGAATTCGGTTTGCTAATATTTTGTTGAGTATTTTTGCATCTACGTTCATCAGGGATATTGGTCTGTAGTTTTCTTTTTTGGTGGGGTCTTTGCCTGGTTTTGGTATTAGGGTGATGTTAGCTTCATAGAATGAGTTTGGGAGTATCCCCTCCTCCTCTATTTTTTGGAAAACTTTAAGGAGAATGGGTATTATGTCTTCCCTGTATGTCTGATAAAATTCCGAGGTAAATCCATCTGGCCCGGGGGTTTTGTTCTTTGGTAGTTTTTTGATTACCGCTTCAATTTCATTGCTGGTGATTGGTCTGTTTAGATTTTCTGTTTCTTCCTGGGTCAGTCTTGGAAGGTTGTATTTTTCTAGGAAGTTTTCCATTTCTTTAAGGTTTCCCAGCTTGTTAGCATATAGGTTTCCATAGTATTCTCTAATAATTCTTTGTATTTCTGTAGGGTCCGTCGTGATTTTTCCTTTCTCGTTTCTGATACTGTTGATTTGTGTTGACTCTCTTTTCTTCTTAATAAGTCTGGCTAGAGGCTTATCTATTTTGTTTATTTTCTCGAAGAACCAGCTCTTGGTTTCGTTGATTTTTGCTATTGTTTTATTCTTCTCAATTTTATTTATTTCTTCTCTGATCTTTATTATGTCCCTCCTTCTGCTGACCTTAGGCCTCATTTGTTCTTCTTTTTCCAATTTCGATAATTGTGACATTAGACCATTCATTTGGGATTGCTCTTCCTTTTTTAAATATGCTTGGATTGCTATATACTTTCCTCTTAAGACTGCTTTTGCTGTGTCCCACAGAAGTTGGGGCTTAGTGTTGTTGTTGTCATTTGTTTCCATATATTGCTGGATCTCCATTTTGATTTGGTCATTGATCCATTGATTATTTAGGAGCGTGTTGTTAAGCCTCCATGTGTTTGTGAGCCTCTTTGCTTTCTTTGTACAGTTTATTTCTAGTTTTATGCCTTTGTGGTCTGAAAAGTTGGTTGGTAGGATTTCAATCTTTTGGAATTTTCTGAGGCTCTTTCTGTGAGCAACAACTTTTATATAAAATTAAGTTCATTTGTTTCAAGATTTCATGTTTTACAGTTTGCTTTTTCTCTGTTTTAATTTTATTTTTTGGACACATAAAAAATATACATTTTTAAAAGTCAAAATTACACAAAGATATTCATAAAGTTCTAGCTTTTATTCCTCAACCTTCACCCCAGGTAATCATTTTTATTAGTGTCTGTCTTACCCTTTCAGTATTTCTTTTAAGAAAATAAGCAGATAAGTTATCTTTTATCTAATTGCTTCCTTTGCATACCCTGGTCCATACTTTGCTCCTTTCTATTAGTGAACCCTGGAAATCACTACACATCAGAACACAGAGACAATCATTGTTTGTGTTTTCAAAGCACTGCACGGTATTCAGTTGTGTTGGTGTTGCAGTTACACAATCAAGCCTCTATTGATGGACATTTGAGTTGTCTCCAATTTTCTGCTGTTACAAACAATGTGGCAGTGGATAACCTTGTGCATGTGTTGTTTACCTGCAGAAGTTTATTTTCAGTGTAGGTGCCTAATAAGTTGAATTACTGAACCAAAAGTAAATTTGCTCTTTCCAAACTCTGTTATAGGGGTTGTGTACCACTTTACACTCCTACAGCAATGCACGAGGCTCTTTCTCCACAGTCTACACAATAAAAGGTTTTCAAGCTTTTTATATCACAGGGTAATTTTACTTCACATTTACAAGTGAGAGAAAGCATCTTTTTGTATGTTCATGAGCCATTTTCATTTATTTTCTGTGAACTGTTTATTTCACTCCCATTTTTTTCTATCCCTGGTTATAAGATCATGTTATTTTCTAGTACCTGAATGTTTTCATTTTTTACATTTAGATTTGGTCCATTTTGAAATGGCAGATTCCAGGGCAGGGAAAGTATCAGATAAGTTCAAAAAATCTCATGGTGCCAGTAAGGAAGGAAGGAACAAATGATGGAGGCATGTCAAAAAAGACACAGAAACCAAAATGCAGGGGCTCCTGCTGGCCAATTCTGGGACAATTTGAACAACTATAAATGATAGATATAACCCATAAAATAAGAACCCATGAGTGACCTCTTCTTGAACATATCTCCCCGGGCAAGGAAAACAACAGCAAAAATGAGTAAGTGGGACTATATTAAGCTGAAAAGCTTCTGTACAGCAAAAGACACCATCAATAGAACAAGAAGGATCCCTACAGTATGGGAGAATATATTTGAAAATGACACATTCGATAAAGGCTTGACGTCCAGAATATATAAGGAGCTCACACGCCTCAACAAACAAAAAACAAATAACCCAATTAAAAAATGGGCAGAGGAACTGAACACACAGTTCTCCAAAAAAGAAATGCAGATGGCCAACAGACATATGAAAAGATGCTCCACATCGCTAATTATCAGAGAAATGCAAATTAAAACTACAATGAGGTATCACCTCACACCAGTAAGGATGGCTGCCATCCAAAAGACAAACAACAACAAATGTTGGCGAGGCTGTGGAGAAAGGGGAACCCTCCTACACTGCTGGTGGGAATGTAAGTTAGTTCAACCATTGTGGAAAGCAGTATGGAGGTACATCAAAATGCTCAAAACAGACTTACCATTTGACCCAGGAATTGCACTCCTAGGAATTTACCCTAAGAACGCAGCAATCAAGTTTGAGAAAGACAGATGCACCCCTATGTTTATCGCAGCACTATTTACAATAGCCAAGAATTGGAAGCAACCTAAATGTCCATCAATAGATGAATGGATAAAGAAGATGTGGTACATATACACAATGGAATACTACTCAGCCATAAGAAAAGGGCAAATCCAATCATTTGCAGCAACATGGATGGAGCTGGAGGGTATTATGCTCAGTGAAACAAGCCAAGCGGAGAAAGAGAAATACCAAATGATTTCACTTATCTGTGGAATATAAGAACAAAGGAAAAACTGAAGGAACAAAACAGCAGCAGAATCACAGAACTCAAGAATGGACTAACAGGTACCAAAGGGAAAGGGACTGGGGAGGATGGGTGGGTAGGGAGGGATAAGGGGGGGAGAAGTAGGGGGGTATTAAGATTAACATGCAAGGGGGGGTAGGAGAAAAGGGAGGGCTGTACAACACAGAGAAGGCAAGTAGTGATTCTACAACATTTTGCTATGCTGATGGACAATGACTGTAAAGGGGTTTATAGGGGAGACCTGGTATAGGGGAGAGCCTAGTAAGCATAATATTCGTCATGTAAGTGTAGATTAGTGATACCAAAAACAAAGAAAAAAAAAAAAAAGGGCAGTTCCTGTGTGGTAACCTCCAACGAGTTCTACACAAGGGTATAAAGGGCATATAAAAGTGTAGGCAAAGGGTCTGTTTGTGTTTATACAGAGGATCAAAGCCTAATTGGGCTACCCCAAAAATGAACTAAGATACGATATGAAAAAGAACTTCCAACATCAGCACTCTCTGGAAGACTCATGCCAGAAGATGATCATCAAAAAACCCCAACAAAGATCCACGCACTGCTACAGCTGTAGATGCACTCATCTCACCAGTTCCTGGACTTGCCATGGGAATGAGGAAGGAGATATCTAAGCTGGCCTGTGCATACAGTAAAACAACAAATTTGACTGGATCTATACTGTTGGAACTCAACCAAGAATTTGGAGAAGTGCAAATTGTAGCGCTCCAAAGTCTTACAACTACAGACTATTTACTGTTAAAAGAACATATGGCATGTGAACAGTCCCCAGGAATGGGTTGTTTTAATTTGTCTGATTTCTCTCAGACTGTTCAAGTTCAGTTGGACAATATCCACCATGTCATAGATAAGTTTTCACAAATGCCTAAGGTGCCTAACTGGATTTCCTGGTTTCACTGGAGATGGCTGGTAATTACAGATATGCTTTGGTTATGTAACTATACTCCTATTATGTTAATGTGTGTGCGCAATTTAAGTAGTAGCTTAAAACCTATTCATGCTGAAGTTACTCTACAAGAAGATATGCCAAAGAAATAATCAATCTTCCCATGTTTTCTTCCGCCTGCTACTTCTACAGCTTTTCTTCTTCCTTCCTAATTACAACCCTTAAATAGAATTCGTGCCTCGTATCAAATTTACCGAGTATCATAATTCTTCCAAGTGGTAAAGATACCTCAAGACAAATGCTGGGCATAGAAGCTACAGGGCATAAATATGCAAAGATGTAAAAAGCTAACCTTTTCAAACAATAAGGCTTCTCTCTCACTTACCAACTTCACATTTCCCTGTATGGCCCCGGAAGATGACTGGTTAGCCAGAGACGGGTAAGATTCCTCAAGGGAGGAACAACCTAAGACAGGCACAGTCGCAGGGGGGCCATCAGGTGAGAAATTGGGGATCAACAGAGGTGAGGCTTAGAACCTCACCCCCCCGTTCTGAGAGAAATCTTCTGCATACGTGGATGTTTTATTGCCCTTGTCTAGCTTGGATTAACACATAGTCTACAGGCACACACCTGATCATCTACATTTGCTCTCTTACAACACTAAACTATGTTTTCTACCTTTATCTTGTATCTACCTACCACTTCAGCATTTTATTAAAAATAATAATAATAAAGAGAGAAATGTGGTATCCACATATAAATCAAGTATAAAAACCAAATGAGTATTCATATTTGAACTGACTGTTTATAGTTCATAATGCATGAGCAAAACCGAAAGTTTCTGTGATGACTGCCCTTGTACTGTTCACCATGTAACTTATTCACTATGTAAGAATTCGTTCTCCATGTAAGAACTTGTTTGTTATGCCTCAGAAGACTGACAAAAATTAGGCTTGGGGTGGATTAATGATTGTGCATTGAGCATTGACTCCCCTATACAGAATTTTATTGTCGTTAACAATCATTTGATCAATAAATATGAGAGATGCCCTCACAAACAAAAAAAAAAAAAAAAAAGGACAGACTTGCAATGGTAAAATAAATAAGTAACCGGGATGTAATGTATAGCATAAGGAATATAGTCAAGATATTGTAACAGCTTGGTAGGGTGATAGCTGGAACCTAGAATTATGTATATAAATGTTCTACCACTGTGTTGTACACTTGAAACTAATGTAATGTAATACTGTGCGTCAACTACCCTTCAATAAAAAAATAATTATTAAAAAAAAAAAATAAGAACCCATAAGAGCATGCTGATGTAAATGAATGAATCAATGAATAGGGAAGATGTTTACTCTTCCTTATAGTAGAATTTAACTATTAAATGTAGATGAAATTATGGAATTAAAAGAAATCACCATTTAGCAAGCAGCAGAGTAACTGTTTCAAGCAAGAATCCTCAATAGATGCTAAAAAGAGTAAGTAATCAGCAACAGATTTACTGTTTCAAGGTACTCCCCCACAGAAATGCCTGTCTAAGGCTGAGTTCTCCTCACTCAGATGCTGGACAGAGTTTGGAGTACAAGATATTTCCTAGCGACTACCGTACATCACAGGAAGGGGGAGGACACAGAATTAGGCAAGGGAGGAGTCTGACTGCGGTGCAGGCCTCCCAGTGCCATGGCACCAGGCCGGGAGGCGTGTGGGCGAGGGGCCCCAGCTAGGCCGCCCCAGCGAGGGTGTGGCCTTGGCTGAGGTGAGTCACGCTGAAAGAGCAGCCGGCTGGAGGGTGGCCACTGACCACACCTGCCACAACCAAGCAGCAAGTACTTCCTTGAAGGGAGGCCTGTAAGGTGCATGTGAGTCTACAAGAATATGGATTAATTACAAAGGAAAACTGCACCTTTGCAGAGAAACCTGGCATCTGTCATCTTAGGTGGTGACCTGTTAACAGTGCTGGAAATGGTCTGGCCAGTGATGCAGCATCACTCCTGTGGCATTCCTGTAAGAATGTATACTCAATCTAATCATGAGGAAACATCACACAAACCTAATTTGAGGAATATTCCACAATACAAGGCTGTTACTCTTTAAAAAGGGCATGGTTATGAGAGACAAAGCAAGACTGAGGCACTCTTCCAATCAAAGGACATTAAAGAAACATGACGACTGACTGCAATATGTGGTCCCCCACTGGGTGGGCTGCAGAGCGACCAGGGACTAGTGAGACAGCTGGTTCACAGATTAGAGAGGAGTATTTTATCAGTGCTATTTTTTCAGACTAGAGAATAGGATTTTATGAATGCTATATCCTGATTTTGATAAGAGTACTCTGACCATATAAGAGAGCATCCTTCACTATGGACTAATGTTTGTGCCCCCCACTCACATGCTAATCCTAATGCCCAATGTGCTGGTGTTAAGAGGTAGGGTCTTTGGAGGTGATTAGATCATAGCAGTGAAGCCCTCCTAAGTGGGATTGGTGCCCTTATAAAAGAGACCTCAGAGAGACCCCTCGTCCTTCACTCTGTGATACCACAGCAGATCAGCCATCTATGAACCAGGAGGTGGGCTCTCACCAGACACCAGATCTGCCAGTGCCTTCATCTTGTACTTCCGGCCTCCAGAACTATGAGAAATAAATTCTGTTGTTTATAATCCACCTAGTTGTGGTATTCTGTATGGGAGCCTGAACAGACGGAGACATTCTTGTTCTTAGGGAATAATACTGAGATATTTCTAGGTGGAGGGATGTTATGGCTACAACTTACTCTCCAATCTTTCAGATAATGAATGAATGAGAGCAAAGAATAACATTTAAGGAATTGGGGTAAATGATATATGAAAACTGGGTAATGGACATATGAAAAGTCTTTGTATTATTTTTCACAAGTCTGAAATTATTTTAAAATTAAAAGTTTAAAAATATAACAAAAGAAGAAGACATAAAGATTTTACCTACTTGTAGCTTTTATTAGAATACAGCATGGGATATGGACCTAATCTTCTCTCTTACCAAATAGTTGTACCATATTTTCCTCTATTTTTTTTACCATATTCTAAATTTTTATCATCACTATTTTGGATATCCTATTCTGTTCCATATTCTGTTCCAATATGTCTGCGCATGCACCATACCACACAAACAAAAAATTGTTTTCATAACAGATTTAACTTTTTTGTATCAGTTTTAGGTTCACAGCAAAAATGAACAGAAAGCAGAGTTGGTACATATGCACCGACCTCACAGTTTATGGAGGCTCTGTGGTCTAGACTCTGGAGGGTTTGCCTTCCATCACTCTTCCCTTGCAGAGGTTTCCTGATTTTTCTCTCTTGTATCTTTTTCCATATGACCTTCAGGATCAACTTGTAGAAAACAGAAAACTTTGTCGAGTTATTCTATCCATGAACATGAAATATGTAACATCTTTCTATCTGTTCAAGTCTACTTTTGTGTTTTTCAGAAATGTTTCTTATTACAGATTTGCATATTTCCTAGGTTTATATCTTTTTGATGTACTGGAATGAAAACTTCTCTTCCACTATACACTCAAACTAAATTATTGTGCAAATGTAGGAAGTTTTCTCCTATTGAATCTCTTGGCTTTTCAACATATACAATCACATCATTTACACACAGAAATAGCATAATTTCTTTTTCAATGTTATACTTCTAAGTACTTTCTCTTGACTTAATGTGGCTTACCTGATTTTGTCAATGCAGTGTTATAGAGCAATGGCCATAGTCATAAGCATCTTTGTTTCTGGTTTTAGTGGAAACTGATCAAGTATTTGGCATGTGTGCAATCTTGTTTGAAAACTATCCACTTATTCCTGTTTCATTATTTTTTAAATCAGAAATAGGATATTTTTTTAAGGACCTTTTTGGCATCTACAGAAATACTGATTTTTCTTACTAAATGTACTATGATGATAAATTTAATAACAAAAGGAGAAAGAATTAGCAGCTCTGTTGGTAACTCGGCTTCCTCCAGAAGCACAGTCCTGCTTCAGTAATGATCTCTTCTCCCTCCCAACCCCCATCACCACTATTAGAGCTTTGTTCCCAAAGGTCAACAATTGTCTAAAAGTATTTAAATAGATGTTTCATGAAAAAAGAATTCTATGGCAAAAATAAATAAAATTTGGAAAAACACCAGGTTAAACAAAGTTACATACTTGGAGCAGCACTTCTTAAAACTTGTAATATGCAAACGACACTGTCATTAAAGATAAGGTCTACTAAATGAAGTCCAAATGCATCTGACCACGTACATTTATGCATCTTTGTATTCCCAGTGTCAAATACAGTACCTGGGACACCATAAACATTCAATGTTTGTTAAATGACTAAATTAACATAAAGATATTTTTAAGATCAGGAGTGTATCTGTAATTTGAAATTAGTTGAATTCTCTGTCTATGAATACATTCCAATTCTCCCTTCTCTACCAGCAGGAACTGGCAGCTATAAAATCAATACACTCATTCGACAGACATCTACTAAGTACATATTATGTAGGACCTGTTCTAGGTTCTGGAAATAAAGCAGTGAATATTACTCTACTGAGGACAGAAACAGTAAACACAAAGTCAAGCAGTGTTATGAAGAAAAAACAAAGGAGGGCAGGGTTAAAGTGAAAGAGGAAGTACTTTTTTTTAATACAGGGTACTCAGAAAATCCTAATAGGTGAATATTGAAAAAGTCTCTATATGGAGAGAGGCAGCCTTATGAAATCTGGGGGGAGAGCATCCTAGGCAGAAGGAACAAGAGACACAAAGGCCTTCAGGTGGGACCTGATGGCTCAGAAGACCTGACATCTGCGTAAGCACAGTGGGCAAAGGAAGAGAGGAGCCAGGGGCAGTGCAGTAGCTGCAGCATTTAGGACCCGGAAGCCTATAGAAAGAGACTTGGATTCATTATAAGCAAAGAGGAAAGTGCCTGGAGGGCGCTGAGCAGAGAAGTAATAGTCCAGGCTTGGGTTTTAAAAGATTCACTCTGGCTTTCTGAGGAGTGAGAGGAAGATTATACTGACAGAGGTTCCTGTACATGTGTACTGCACATTGTGTCCAGTGTTCACAAGTATCATTATCTGTCATAGTCAAGACCCTCTAACTCTTCCTTTTTTAGTTCTTACAAAAAATATACCAGTTATCTCTAGAAAAATGAGAATCAGAGTATCAGGAAGAAAAATAATAGTCTATCATCACTCTAGTGACGCACACTATCAACATTTTGGTGTACTGGTATTACTTCCTTCAGTGGAATCATATTATTTCCTTGCAATTAGTTTAAAAACTTGCCTGAAGACTTCATGTTTCATGTTTGTTTTTCTATGTTGTTTAATTGTTAATGTTCAAGTGTTAATAAAAGTTACTCCTCCTGTGATTCTATCTGGTGAGTCTAAGTTCACATTACTAAGTATAATGAAGCACTGGAAGAGTGAAAGAATACAGAGAACAAACTTATTTTAAACAGGTTTTTAAGAACTTTTCATCAAAACCCATGGATCTCTATCTTAGAGAAATCTGTTCCCCATGAAACCATAACCGCCATTACTCGTGACCTCCCACTTCAGTTAAGTGTAGGCGTCCATCTGCTCAAGATGTGCTGCACATCTCAGCAAAACCTAAATCTGTGCAGCTTACATGCTTACGGGAATAGTGTAGTGTCAGGTATTAATCTCCTTAGAGTCACTCTAAGAAGGGCTCCCTCCCTTAGACAACATGCACATAATCCTGACACTACCAGCTGCTCACAGAAAAATACACATGCTTTTGCAGTATGATCTTCAAATACAGCCAATTAAAAAAGGAATATGAGAAAAAAAGCAAACAATGTGCTCCTTCCCTCACTGAAGACTCTGTGCATGTGGGGACACACACACACAATACCAACAATTAGAAAAAAACAACCCTCTTCTTGAAAAAGGGAAGGCAAGAAAAAGTACGCCAGTGGTTATTTAAATCTCCTGACCGCCCAGTAACACTTTAAAGCCTCCTCTGCTAGGAACTTTACATTATTTTGAAAGACAGGTCTTATCCCACTCTCTGGCATGCGAACGAGTCCAGAGAGGTTAAATGATTTATTAAGATCATTCAACAGGTATTAAAATATAGCAAGAAGGCCAGTCTGGTAGCCGTAGAACAAGTAAAAGGTTAAGAGTGGAAAGGAAATTACTTCAGATAAGTAATGAGACAAGGAGGCCATGGCAAGGCCTTTAGGTGTCCCAGTAACAAGGTAGGAGGCCAGCCAAAGTTCTCAGGAGTGACAGTCTGATCCTGACTTCAAAGAGATCATTCTGGCTGCCCACATGGAGAATGGACAGCGTACAGTTAGGAGTGGGGTGGAGTGATGAGGGAGGGACAAGCTATGACAGCACTACAGTGACGTAAGTGATAATGTGGCATAATGAACCACCCAAAGCTTAGAGATTTTAAACCATCCCCATTTATTATTTCCTGCAATTGTGTGGGTCAGCAATTTGGGTTATATGATCAGCTGGGCTGTTTTTCTACTAGCTGCAGTCAACTGGGAGAGTCAAAGATGGCATCATTCACACAGGAGGGGTTTTGGTATTTAGCTCCTTTTGGCTGGGCTTCTCTCTCCATATGTTCTGGCCTAGAACTCCCTACACACCTGTGTAGGGATCTAAGCAGAAGATGCAGGCTGTCTTAAGGCCTAACTTCCAGATCTCACATATCACCTTCTACCAAAGAAAGTACAGGGCTCGCCCAGATGCACTGGGTGGGTAAACAGACCCCACCTACCTCTTGAAGGGAGGAGGTGCAAATCTCTGATGCCATGTTTGCAACTACACACAAAACAGAGATCACAGTGGGTTGAACGAATACAGTTGCAGCGGTCATGGTGAGAAGCTGCTGGATTTTAGTACATATAATGGCAAGATTTGTTGACTGATTGGATGTGGAATGATTTTTAACAAGGAAATGGAAGGATGAAACTGTCATTTACTGAGCTAGGGTAGAAAGGGCAGATTCAGGACAGAAAGAGGAAAAAAAACTCAGAGGAGTTTTGTTCTGGACCTGGCAAGTGTGATATGCCTATTAGATATCCCAGCAGAGATATCAAGTAGATAGTTAGATATTAAAGTCTGGAGTTGAGCATGCTCTCTTTTCCCTACCACAAAGTGGAAAAGGTCAGAGGAGGAAAGTGTGATTTGCATTACTAGGACATAATGTTCTCCCAAATAATCTGACCTGGTTTCTAAATTGTCCAGCACAGCACCTTTTCCTTCCATATTTCTTGCCTTACAAGAAAGCAGTGAAGGCCCAAAGGAGGTTCTGTTTATATGGAAAAAAATATAAAAACTCCTTTTGTTCACTTGGTTTTAGGTTTCTTTTAAAATATATATATATTTTAGAGCTCTCTCAGACCACTTTGCTTTTGAGTATCTAGAGAACAGAACAGAACAGATTAACTCACTAGAAGTCCCACAATAGAAAACTCCGTTCTTCCAATAGGGAGTTAGATTTTTTTTTTTTTGAGAGGGCACCTCTCATATTTATTGATCAAATGGTCGTTAACAACAATAAAATTCTGTATAGGGGACTCAATGCACAATCATTAATCAACCCCACGCCTAATTCTCAACAGTCTCCAATCTTCTGAAGCATAACGAACAAGTTCTTACATAGTGAATAAGTCCTTACATGGTGAACAGTGCAAGGGCAGTCATACCGCAGAAACATTCGGTTTTGATCACGCATCATGAACTATAAACAATCAAGTCAGATATGATTATTTGTTTGATTTTTATACTTGATTTACATGTGAATCCCACATTTGGGAGCTGGATTTTTTTTAAACTGTATCAGCATAATTTCAAGGAATCACTGTTTCACAGTCCAAAACAAAGACTGCAGAACCGATAAGCAATACCATGCAGCCTTTAATCCCAAAGATTATTGAAATATGTTTAGTAATTATAATTTAATTAGCATTGTTATTGTGGGTGTTTGTTTATTCTATCAAACTCAGACATGAGTCGAGGGAGTTTATAAGAGTATGATTCTATTCAATTCAAATGTATTAACTGAAAGTCTTCTAGGCACTAGACTTTCTATGGGAACAAAAGTGAATATGACCCAATCACACTATAAGTCTTGTAAGCAGGATTTTTCCAAATACTTAAATATGGTATAATGAAGTGTATACTTTTTATTTATATTCTAATTCAATGGCCAAATGATTTGTGGAGGCTAACTATAAATACTTTCTTTAATAAAAACTATATGTTTTAAACACAAGAAATGCAAATTAGAATGTGAAGTAGAGAGTAAGGGGAGAAATACTAACACATGCTACAACACAGGTGAACCTCAAAAACATGTAAAAGATAGCGAACGCAGAGACCACTTACTGTGTGACTCCATTTACACAGACGTCCAGCAAAGGCATACAGAGACAGAATACAGATTAATGGTTGCCTGGAGCTCGGGATGGGAAGAGTGATTACCCATAAATGGGCACCAGGGATCTGACTGCAGTGATAGAAATGTTCTAAAAATGGATGGGTACGATGATGACTGCACAGTTTGGTAAGTTTACTAAAAATCATTACATTATACATCTCAAATGAGCAGATTTTATATAAATTATACCTTGATAAAATTTTTTTAAGTAAACGTAAAAACTTTTACAAACATACAAAAGCTGAACTAATTCACCAACTGACCTACATTACAATAAATGTTAAAGGAAGCCCCCAGACAGAAAATGAAGAGTACCAGAGTGGTAGCCACACAGGTAAATATGTAAGATTAGTTTTCTTCCTACTTAAAACTCTTAAAAAGATAAACTTTTTAAACAAATAGAAATATGGTGTGAATTATACAAAATGCATGACAGCAATAGCAGAAAGGCTGGGAGGGAAGAAGTGGAAGAATGTTTTTACAAGGTCCTATATGCTAAGTAGTGTATCACTTGAAGGTAGATGATGGTAAATTAAAGATGTATGCATACTTGACATTTATGGAGCATTATGATACTTGAAGCACTCACTAAAATGGAGTTACAGTAAATAAACCCAACAAAGAAGAGAAAACAGAATTAAAAAATTCAAATCTGAACACCACTTAAAAATTTATTATTTCACAAGAAGACAGAAGGAGGAAAAGGGAACAAAGAAGAGAACAGATTTAAAAAGCGTGTAAGACTTAAACCCAACCACATCAATATTTGCATTAATATAAATGGTCACACACCCCAATTAAAAGGCAGAGATTATACAGCATGGTGACTATAATTAGTAATGCTGTTTTATATATTTTAAAGTCATTAAACAACTTTAAAGTTCTCAGCAGGAGGAAAATATAATTTGTAACTGTGTGGAAATAGATGTTAAGTACACTTATTGTGGTGGTTAATTTGCAGTATATACATATACTGAATCATTGTACTGTACACCTGAAACTGATATATGTCACTTATACCTCAATACAAAAAGAAAAAGGAAAAGAAAAAGGGTAGAAATTTTCAGATTGGATTAAAAAGGCAAGACCCAACTGAATGCTGCTTTACAGAAAATACATTTTAAATATAAAATCATCAACAGGTTAAGGTAAAAGGAAAGGGACAGACATTCCAGGCTAACACTGATCAAAAGAAAGATGAGTGGACATGTCAATATCTGCCTAAGTATATTTCAAAGCAAACTATATCACTAGGGATAAGAAAGTCATTTCATAGTGATAAAGGGTCAATTCATCAAGAGGACAAAACAATCCTGAACATTTTATGTGCCTAATTACAGAGGTGCAAAATACACGGAGCAAAAAATGGATGAAACTACAAGGAGAAAGAGACAAATTCACGAGTATAGCCATACCTCTTCTCGATAATTAATTGACCCAAGAAATAGAAAATCACCAAGAACACAAGACTTGAGAAACCCTGTCAACCAACTCGCCTTCCCTGACACTTACGGACTATTATGACTCAACAGCATCCTCCACCCAACAGCAAACAGCAAAATACACGGCTAAACGGAGTACATTTTTCTCAAATTAACATGGAACACTTCCACTAAAGACTACATTATGGGCCATAAAACAAGCCTGAACATATCTTAAAGGACTGAAGTCATACAAGGTATGTTCTCTGACCACGTAGAATTTAATTTGAAGTCAGTAACAAAAAGATAGCTGCAAAACCCCCAAATAACTACACACTGAATAGCACATTAGGTCTAAAATAACCCATGGGTCAAAAATGAAGTCACAAGTGAAATTAGGGAATAATTTGAACTGAATGAAAATACAACATATCAAAATTGATGACATGTGAATAGGGCAGTATTTAGGGGTAAATTTATAGGACTAAACACCTAAGGTCTCAAATCAATGACTTCGGTTTCCTCATTAAGAAACTTGAAAAAAAGCAAATTAAATCCAAAGTAAAAGAAGAAAGGATATAGTAAATATTATACAAGAAATCATTGAAATCTAAAACAGAAAAGCAAGAGAGAAAAATCAATGAAACCAAAAGCTAGTTCTTTTGAAATCAGTAGAAAACACTGGAATCAAACTGTGTCAAGACAGTGTGCTCAGTATTGATGTTTAAATCAATTTTCTTAACTCATTCAAAATTTGAAGAAATTATGAAAAAGACACAGGAAATATTAGTACATAAATTCAGGAGTTACATTTCTATGTATTTCTCTCCAAAAGAGGACAAAAGGCATATTCATCCTTGGACAAACCACATAGCTCTTCCCAGCAACAATTTCATCAGTAGTAAAATAAATGTGTTGATTAGATCATCTTTAAAATCTCTTTAAGCCCTAAGATCCTCCATATGCCCAATAAGAGGTACATTTATTACTAACAGCTCCAAGTGACCAGACAAGAAGTTCTGATAAAACCCTGGGAACCTGAAATAGCACTTCCTCAAAAATACCCATCTTGACCCAAGTGGAAAAATTCATCAATCTGCCCATAATTAAATTCATATGTTTAAATATAAGCCTTTAAATATGTTAAAAAATTTCAGATTAATTTAAAACCAAGGACCAATACTTCTCATTACTTAATCATAACTCCTCTGCTTATGTGAGATGGCCATCTTAGACGCATTACTTCTTCCTTAATTTTGTCCTTAATATTACTCCTTCTAGTAATAGAAATTACTGACTTGTGTGGGTGTGTATGGGTGTGCGTGTGTGTATAGAATTACAAAATAAGGAAGTTATAAAGGCCGGGATGGAATGAGGGCTTCTCATAAACAATTTATTTGTTCAAATGTCCTACTGTGGGACAGGCATTTTGTCTCAAGTACTTAGGAACCTTCTGCTACCTTTTAGGAGAAAACCACCTTATATATATACATATACTTAAAAATAAAGCAAGGAACTGAAAATGCCTAGATGAGAATATATGCTCCATAGACACGTAGGTCTGGTCCCAGTCTCTCTTAGTTCTTAATAAAATTAAATATGCAAGTATCTGCCTTTTGGTGAAAATGCCTAAATCATACAAGGATTAAGAGGAGCTGGTATCAAGCACACCTGTGAGGTGATGATAGATTATAGATAGATGGATAGATGATAGATTAGATAGATAGATGATTCATAGATAGATAGATAGACAGACAGATAGATATAGATCGCAAATAAGACTGAAATGTGCCCTGAGTGTCCAGATCTGGATAACCAACTAAACAATAGTAGTTAATTTTAAAAGCATGTATTCCGGAACCAAACCACTTGTGTAACAATTCTGATTATGCCATTTACTAGTCATACATGCTTCACACATTACTTAACTTTATGGAAATTATTATGAGGATTAACTAAATGAACACAATGAACACATGTGAAGATATAATTATTATTATCCTCTCCCACCTAGTTAAAGAATACCAAAAGCTAGGAAAATTCTATAAAAATCATTAAAACAGCACTTTTATAACACCTCACTCAATTTAAAGCAAAGTTATATATAAAAATATTTCACTGGGAGGGTCTGGGCTATGAAAACGTATAGAGGATAGTTTTAATGTGCGAGTTGAATGAGTGACACTGCAGAACTCTCAAATTCTCCTTCATTAGACTCAGATAACTTAGAAGTATTAAATGCCTGCCCTCTGTAAGACTTTTCACCACTGAATATTTTAAAATTCTGCCAAGCAATGCGCCCTAATTGATACTTAATGAAATTCTAGGCTATGATTTCTAAAGGATGGGCCTACAGCCTAACTGAGGTCATCATCTCCAAACACAATCACCTAACCCACACCCTACCTCCCATTATGGACCAATTACACTTCCACTGATCCTATTGGCTCGGTGAAAGTTACACACAGAGTGGAAAGGTATTCATCACCTTGAACAGCCACTCGATAACTGCATCGCCTAACCAAATGACCTATTTGCTCAGCCTCATTTCGAACACCTGTAGAGATACTTACGCTGAGATACTGAGAGGATTAAAGGAAAGAACAAATGAAATGTCCCCTCCATCCCTAAGAGCACACAGCGCTTCTCATGTCCATTTCCCTTTATGTTTAAGGTCACTTTTTGATATTTTTGACAAAACCATCTATAGATTAAGCTGTGCACGTCAACAAAGATGCACCCTTGTAATTGTTCCTTCAGAAGCCTTACTTCATAACCAATATGGAATTAGAATAGGCTGAGAATAATCTTCTGACAGAATTAAATAAGACTGGTATAACTTTTGGAATGGATCCCACTTCAAAGAAAATAGGATAAAGTACTTCCATAACAAGAATCCTGATTACTGTCACTTTCTATAAGAAGCCTCAAGAAATACCTACATCTAGTCAATTTCAATTCATTCAAACATCATTTTTGGCAAACATTTTTGGTATCCAAAATGATGAGACTAAATAATATTCAGCAGATTAACCATATTCATGTAGTAGAAATACATTCCACAACTAATTTAATCTGGGCGTACTTACAAGAATAGCATTCTTCAAAATGAAATGTTCCATAGGTAAAAGATACTTTTCTGAGGTGGATGTTTTCATTTAAAAACCCACCCTGAAACCTTCTAAGCCAAAGTATTCTCTTCCACATGTAGAACTCTGATTTAACCAAGTATTTCTTTGAGAGCTGTACAGATTCAGAGCTGTACTTGGAGTTCTGATTCTGCCAGTTGCGAGTGCGGGGTACGGCTTCTCATTCACACAATTATTGTGTATCTCATGTGGCTCTTTCTTTTTTAGTGTGTATAATAGTGATCCTTTAGAGAGCTGTGGATTTAGTCTGGAGAATAAGAATAGATCATTGAGACGGCAAAGGATTGCTTTTACAAACACCACAGATCATTTGGTCCTAAGTTTTCACGAAGAATTGACATAAGCAGCAGACATGTACAGAATAAGGCCAGTTTAAGTGTAAAATAGCTGCACACTCAAAGCCTATGAACAATTAAGATAGACCAATCAGTTATTACCACAAACACAGCAGTAGCCCTTGAAAAAGGTTTGATTGACAACCAATATCCTTCCATTTTAACAGTCTATTAGAATTAGTACTCAAATTCTTGAAGTGCACTGCAACGTTACTCCTGTTTTCCAGGGAATCGGGTGAGAAATTGCGTATCAAGAATTAACGAGACAAATGGCAGTAACGAAAATAAAACAGAACGTCAAAATCTGAGGATGAAAAAAACATAAACCTCCATAAGAAACAGCCAAGAAAAAGACAACTGGGCTTATATATCGTGTCACTCATTCTTTCTGTCTTAAAACATTGTGTATAAGGCACCTGCGGCGGAAGTGAAATAAATGAACTTCAAAATCGGTCAAGTGCCACTGACACTCGCACGCGGGCGCTCATCTGTCCACGGGGAGCCTGCCTTCGGCAGAGACCGCGGACAACCGCCCGCCAACCGCCGCTCCGCGGGGAACGCGCTCTCCTCAAGCTATTCGGACAAGGAACGTCTCCACTCGACGACGCCAGCGAAAGCACAGCCGGCCGCGCACACAGCCTGGACGCCGCCGGGCCACCCCGGCGAGGAGCCCGCTTCTGGCCCCCTCCGCGGAGGACCGGGCGCTGCCCGGGACCCCGAGCTCAGGGCGCCGCCGCGGCCGCCACAGAGCCGCGGGACGGGGGCCTCCCCTGTGCGGCGGCGCAGGCAGGGCCCCTCCACCCGGGCGGCCGCCCACCCTCGCGACCCGCCGCCCGCCTCCCGCCCCCGTCGGCGCGCCCGCCCGGCCCTCCGCCCGCCGCCGTGGGTACTCACACACGCACAGCTCCACCACGTACGCGTAGTAGGACCAGACGCCCACGCAGGTGATGAAGGGCACTGGCACCCAGCCCACCGTAAGCCGGCAGCAGCGCCAGAACGTCCACGGCGCCATGTCCCGCCGGCGGCTGCAGCTCCCGGCGCCTCGGGCTCGTGCGGCGCTCCAGGACCGAGGCGGCGGCAAAGCCGGCGATCCGGGCGGCTCCGCGCTCAGCGGCCCCGCCTCCCAGGCTGGGCCCCCCGAAGCGACGGTCCGGAGCTCCTCCGCGGCTCCTCTGCGCGCCGCGCCCAGACGGGTCCCGCCCCTCGCTTGCGTCCTGCCGCTCGAGCCCCGCCCACCCCAACCCCCCACCCCAACCCCAACCCCAACCCGCAACCCTGGAGCGAGACTCCGGGCCGGCTTCCGTCCTTGGCCGCTTCGTGGACTTGGGGCTCTCAGTGCCCAGGACTCGCTATCCTGGGGCGTCGGGCCCTAACTGGACATCAGGCGAGGAGCTCGTACTTTGACCGGTGAGCGTCTCTGGCTAAGACCCCTGTATTTTCAAGTAATTTACTCCATGTTTCAGACAGAACCCGTGCCTGTCATTTAGGATGGAAGCCATGGAGAGTCTTGTCAGTTTGATTTGAAACCCGAATTTAAGACTTAATTGTGAGAAGGGGAGCAATAGCGTTGTCCTGCCCTGAAACTTGGAAACGAAATTTCTGTAGTTTATTTACAATTGGAGGATTTGCCAAACGATTATGCCTGTAATCATAACAGAACCTACAAACATCACTGGAAAGAAAGACATCCTAAAACAAGGTTGAAAACATCACAAGTAATTCTAAACCGCATTTCCTGTTACTGTCGGGCCTATTTTACTTAGACTAAGACTTTAATTAGCTGTTTCTATCCAAGGTCTCCATGAAGCAGAAACTGTGATATAAAGGCACTAAAGGCAAACAACATTTTATCACTGCACACTAGTGCCAGAAATAATAAACAATGTGTAAAATAATTTGTTCTTCCAGATTTTATACCTTGAAAGTCATATTAGGCAGTGGCAAAGTTGACAGTAGATTCAAGGCATTAAAGTGGATCAAATTCAGTTTGGTTTCCAGAGAGGCTCCTTGAGAGGGTTAAGCTCCTAGATGGAATTTGGATTGATGTGGAAGACCGTAATGCCTTTTCCTCTCCTGCCATCTCTACAATCAGAATCGTCCTACTAAAGCTCAACACAAACGCCATGTCCTCTAGAAGTCTTGCTTGATCACATCAGCTGGACATGATTTCCCTGTTATGCCATTTTGCTTATTACACATTTATTAGTTTCCTAGGGCTGCCATAACAAAGATGGCTTAATAGAACAGATATTTATTGTCTCACAATTTTGGAGGCTAGAAGTCCTAATTAAGGTGCCAGCAGGGCCACAGTCCCCCTGAAATCCGTAGGGGAGAAGCCTTGCCTCTTCGTAGCTTCTGGTGGCAGCCGTCAGTCCTGGGTTTTCCTCAGTTAACAGCTCCATCACCCCAAGCTTGCCTTTATTGTTACTTGGCCGTTTCCCTTCCTGTGTCTAAGTCTCTAAATCTCTTCCTCTCGTATTGGGCTAAGGGCCCACACTACTCCACTATGACCTCATCTTAACTAATTACATCTGCAGTGATCCTAGTCCACATAAGGTCACATTTTGAAGTACTGGTGGTTAGAACTGCAACACATCACTGAGGGAACACAATCCAACCCATAACAACAGGTGAAGATTTTTATGCCAATTGTAGTTAACTTACCTACTAAGACCCTTGAAGGTAGAAGTATTTCTTATATGTCCTATTTTCTCCACAGTGCCTTGCAAGTGGGAAATACCCAGTAAGTATTTGTTGAGGGGGCATTTGAAGGCTTCTGTTGTGATCTAGCTGTCTTCATTTTGGAGCAGCCAACAACAAGATCACATTAGTTCTTGATTTCTCAATGACTGTCACATGTTCTAAGAAGGTGTTGATCCTATATGGGATCTAGAAAACATTTACGATCTGGTTCCTTGTCCTTAAGATCATTCCAGTGAGTATACACATTTTGAGAATGTCTCTATCTTTAGTAGCTAGATATGAGTTAATATTTCCTGGTCTGTAAACAATAGGAGCCAGCCTCTTTAACACCTTCCTTCCTTTTCTATGTTGGGATGATGATTTTACTCCATCTCGGCTACTGATTGTGACAGTACAGATTCAATTAGAGACTTTGGGCAAAGCAGTGAGGTGAGTGGAATTACATTTTAAAACAATCATTTTGGCCATGGTGGGAAGAATGGATTGAAGGGAAGAAAGACTAGAAAGAGAGACCAGTTAGGATGCTGTTGCAGTCATATAAGCAAGAGGTGGTGGTGGCTTGAATTAGCGTGTGGCCGTGGATAAGGTGATAAGGAAGCCGTTACGACTTCAATTTTGATGTACCGGCTCTGCTCCAAAAACATAGCAATAGTAGATATAGATATAAATAGAAAAATAGAAAACCGATGAGATAAACTCAGGCTCAAACCTCCATCCCCACCCTCGATCCTCCCCAGCCTCCAACAAGGGAAACAGAAAAAACTGCTGATCAAGCACTAGGATTGTGGCCTTTCACGGAGAATGGAGGACACACAGCAGCTCCCTGACTGGAAGTGAACCAAGCTGCCGGCTGGCCTGGGGACCGGATCGGTGGTGTCCCCATTGTTACCACCAGCCAGAAACCTCATAAAGCCATTTTAAATTCTGGTTCTGAAGTGAAGACTAGGGAAAAACAAGGGTACAAGAGGCAGCTACGAAACTATTAGACAGGGCTTAGGGAAGCCATGTGATATGGAAAGAGTGAAGAAGAAAAAAACACAAACTCATAAATTCAGAATCAAACCACAATTCCAAAACAAACAAATAAATCTAATATTAAGAAAGAATGCAAATAATAAACCATCAGAACTTGAATTCACTCGCAGTAAAATTTATTTTATGAGGCAGTCTTACAACGACTTTTGAAACAGTATACAGTGTGCCCAAAGAGGTAACTGAAGGAGTAACTTCTGTCTAAATCGAACAAGAAACTTTGAAACCAAATAATAAACAAAAGTGGAAAAAGAACAGGTGGATTTGAAATATAAGTTGAGCTGAGTTATGTGGGAGAGTGAGTCCCACAGAGCTCCGAGTCCGGGGACCAAGACTCAGGACATCACAGGCCAGGTGAAGGGCAAGGACAGTCACCCTGGGGCAGGTGCGCTCGGGGGTGGTTCCAGGAAACACAGGATGTCCGCATGGCTGAAGGAGGAGGGGTGGCATGGGTGTTTGGGAGAGTCAAGGCAGGGGTGCCAGAGCCCTGAGAACATGGCAAGGGGTCGTATTGTATCGCTATGGGAAGGAAGCCTTTGAAAGTAACCTACGGCAGGTGACGTTTTCGTGCTTACCCCGGGGCTTGCAATGCATATTTACAAAGATTCTATGTCCCCTTTCAAATAACTCCATGTAGTCCACGGCAGTGCAGGCATGTCACCCCAGTGTTCCTGATCCCCCCCTCTCGTCCCTTATAGTATTGCTGCCATTCCACTCATCATAAGCTATACTCACCCAGTACATCGTTGTTATTATTATTTTGAGCAATTACCTGTTAGACTAATTAAAGAACAAAATATTTTATCTCCATCTCTTCCTTCTCCAGTGCCCACCCTTGATTATGTAGAGCTGAGTTTCTGACCTATATCCATTTTCCTTCTTTCTGGGGAATTTCTTTTAAAATTTCTTGCGAAGCAGTATACCGGTGACATATTCTCTAAATTTTTGTCTGAGAAAGTCTGAGAATCTTTGATTGCTTCACTTTTGAGGGATAACTTTGCTGGCTGTAGAATTCCAAGTACTGATTTTTCTACTGAGAATCTCATTTGTTTTGTTTTTGTTGTTACATATATTCAACATGTACTGATCCTAGGAGGTACTTTAGAAACATATATAAGGATTCTTTTTTATCTTCTAGTATCATAGTACCTAGAACATATTAATAAAATATTCATTGCATGTGATTTTATTATAAATTGTTTTATGTTAGTGCATTAAGTTATTTAAAGAATAAGGTCATGCTGCTTATGAATTTCATTTCATGATGGTAAAAAGGGCATTACAAAATTTTTTTTTTTAATGGTGGTGGTGTGGAGGGTATCAGGTTTCACTAGGTCGAGACCACTGATCTAGATATTAATCCCTTGTTGGATTTTGGTATTTCCAAACACTTTTTCTCAACCTATAACCCATTGATTAACCTTGTCTATATTATATATTGTGCTTTTTAAAAAAGTAGTTTCATAGAGATATAATTCACATACCATATAGTTCACCCATGTAAAAGGTACAATTCAGTGTTATTGGTATATTACTGATTTTTAAAATTGTGTAAAATATATATGATAATTTTGCCATTTTAAGTGTACAATTCAGTGGCATTATATTCAAGAGTGTTGTGCAACCATTTCCACTATGCATTTCCAAAAATTTTCATCAAACTAAAATCTGTAACCATTGAGGATTAACTCCCCATTCTCCCTCCTCCCCAGCCTTGGGTAACATCTAACCCACTTTCTGTCTCCATGAAGTTGCCTATTCTAGGTACCTATACAAGGGGAATCATCAACTATTAGTTTCTTTTGGTTTCACTTTTTTTTCTTAGCTTAATGTTTTTAAGGGTCATCCATGTGTAGCATGTATGGAACTTTATTTCATTTTATGGCTGAATAATATTCTTTATACATATACACAACATTTTGTTTTTAAATTCATCTGTTGGTGGACATTTGAGTGTTCTTTTGGCCAAGTGTATACTGATGTACGGAACACTGGCATGTAAGTATCTTCTTGAATTCCTAGAAGTGGAATTGCTTGATTATATGGTTAGATTTTTGAGGAACCTCCTGTTTACCATGAATGGTAACACCATTTTAAATTCCCACCAAAAAAGTATGAGAGTTCCAATTTCTCCACATCCTCATCAAATTTGATTGTTTGCAAGTTTTTGATAATAGCCACTCTAATATGTGAATTGGTTTTGATTTGTGTTTCTCTAATGGCTAATGATGTTGAGCACTTTTATGTGCTAAGTTGCCATCTATATATCTTCTTTGGAGAAATATCTGTTCAATTCCTTTTTCTATTTTTTTAAATCTGCTTACATATATGCGATTTGTGAATATTTTCTTCCATTCTGTGAATTCTTTTCACTCTCTTAAGAGTCTCCTTTGATACAAACACATTTAAATTTTTGATGATCAAATTACCTATTTTTTTCTTTTGTTGCCTGTGCTTTTGGTTTCATATCTAAGAAATTATTGCCAAATCCAATGTCAAGAGCTTATCCCCTGTGTTTTTTTCTAAGAGCTTTATAGTTTCATCTCCTGATTGGAGTTGTTGAGCTTCTTGGGTGTGTATATTCCTGGCTATCATGAGATTTGGGAAGTTTTCAGCCATTATTTCTTCAAAATGTTTTTCTGCCCCCTTTTCTCTCTCTCTTATGCTGGGATTGATATAATGCATCCTCTTGTTCATTTGATACTGTTCCACAGATTCCTCAAACTGTTCATTTTTCTTTCTTTCTGTTCCTCATAACTGCATACTTTCAAATGCATTATCTTTAGATTCACTGATGCTTCCTTCTGCCTGTTCAAGTCTGTCACTTAATGCCTCTAGTGAGTTTTTCTGCTTGGTTCCTTTTCATAATTTCTCTTTACTGATATTATCATTTTGTTCAGACATCATTTTCTTGATTACCCTTATAGTCTTTGTCCATGATTGCTTTAGCTCACTGAACATATTTAATGAAGTTGGTTTGATGTCTTTGACTGTTAATTCCAGTATCTGGTATTGGTATTGTTCAGGATGGTTTCTGTGAAATTCTTTATTTCCTGTGAATGAATCATGCTTGCCTGTTGCTTTATATGTTTTGAATTCTTTTGTTGAGAACTAGACATTCTAAATATATGTTGTAGGAAATCTAGAAATCAAATTCTCCCACTCCTTAGGGATTGCTTGCTTTTGCTTTTTGTGGGCTGTATCCAGCCTTGTTTTTTGGCTTCCCTATTTCTGCAAAGTGTATATTTCTTGTTGTGAGGTCACTAAAGCTTCTTTTCCATTTTGTTTGTGGCCAGCTAGTGACCTAACAAAGATTTCCTTAAATGTCTGGCTCCCAAGAGGAGGGGAGAAGGTCTTGTCTCTCTAAATCCCCTATAGCTGGGGAGCTGCTTCAGCCCGTGGGTGTGGGGCTGACAATGGCTGAACTCTCTGTGCTGGCCCTTCAGTGATCAAAAGCAGCAATCAGCTCCCAGAACACAGTCCTGACCCTTGGGGGACAAAGTTCTTTTTGCCCACCGGGGCTCAGTAAGCCTCATCAGGAATGTAGGCTGCCACCTCCACAGCTGCCTACTGCTGGGCTGCTAACTGCAACCTTGCAAAAGGCTCAAATTCTCCCAAAGTTACCCGCCTCTTCATCAAGCTCCCCACAGATGCTTGACCTGTTCTCCCGGGCTCCAGAGAACCATTGTAGTTACTTCACACAGTTCCCGCCAGTTCAGTAGTTGTTGAGGTAGAGGGACAGATTCCTGGATCGCCCTACACTCCCACCTTCCTTGACCTCACCCTCTTCATTATGCTTTGATTTTATAGTTTAACTCCCTGAGGCTACACCTATTTTTAAGTTTTGGTAGGACACTTCAGTGTTTCTATCTCTAGCACCTGTTCTGCTTTCCAACCACATTTAGAACAACTGGCCAGACTCTGTTGACACTCACCCTCCATGTGCAAGGCAGAGCCAGCCCAGAGCTGTCTTGTAGTTCTCCTACGAGGGTTCCTGAGAGAGCGCTCCTCTTTCCCTGCCCAGTCCTGTAACAGGAAGCTGAAAGACCAGGGTCCTGCACATGTGGGGATACTACTTGTATTTCTCTCTTTCCTTCTTTCATCGTGTCACATATTTTCTGAGCAATACTATATGCCAGCTCTTGATGGATGCTGGGGACAGAATTAAGAGAATTAAAAGTCCTTGTTCTTCAAATAGGCATCCTACAGCATGGGAGAATATATTTGTAAGTGACATATCCTACAAGGGGTTAACATCCAAAATATAAAAGAACTCACATGCCTCAACACCCAAAAAGCAAATGGGCAGACCATATGAACAGACACTTCTCCAAAGAAGAAATTCAGATGGCCAACAGGCACGTGAAAAGATGCTCCACATCACTAGTCAGCAGGGAAATGCAAATTAAAACTGCAGTGAGACATCACCTCACACCAGTTAGGATGGACAACATAGAAAAGACTAGGAACAACAAATGCTGGTGAGGATGCAGAGAAAAGGGAATCCTCCTACACTGCTGGTGGAAATGTAAACTAGTTCAGCCATTGTGGAAAGCAATGTGGAGGTACCTCAAAAAACTAAAAATAGAAATACCATTTGATGTGGGAATCCCACTCCTAGGAATTTACCCAAAGAAAACAACTTCGCAGATTCAAACAGACATATGCACCCCTATGTTTATCACAGCACTATTTACAATAGCCAAGATATGGAAGCAACCTAAGTGTCCATCAGTAGATGAATGGATAAAGAAGCGGTGGTACATATACACAATGGAATACTATTCAGCCATAAGAAAGAAACAAATCCTACCATTTGCAACAACATAGATGGAGCTAGAGGGTATTATGCTCAGTGAAATGAGTCAGGCTGAGAAAGACTAATACCAAATGATTTCCCCCATTTGTGGAGTATAACAACGAAGCAAAACTGAAGGAACAAAAGAGCAGCGGACTGAGAGATTCCAAGAAGGAACTAGTCGTTACCAAAGAGGAGGGGTGTGGTTGGGTGGGTGGGGAGGGAGGGAGAAGGGAGTTGAGGGGTATTGTGTTTAGTACACATGCTGTGGAGGGTCATGGGGAAAACAATGTAGCACAGAGAAAGCAAATAGTGAATCTCTGGCATCTTACTACACTGATGGACAGCGACTGCATTGGGGATGGGGGGGAACTTGATAATATGGGTAAGTGTAGTAACCACACTTTTTTCATGTGAAACCTTCATAAGAGTGTATATCAATATTATCTTAATAAAAAATTTAAAAACAATATGCAGAATAACAGAATCATAGATTTCTGAAATTAGGAGGAACCCCAGGAGACTAAGGGCAGGGCCACTGTGTGTGGCTGTGCATTCTGCAGGCTATGCCAACAGGGGGCCTCCTGGAGTTGTGCAGTGCAAGACTTGGGGTGGCCCTGTGATACAGACCGAATTGTATCCCCTCAAATTTCATATGCTGAAGCCCCAATGCCCGACTGACTGTGTTTGGAGATAGGCCTTTGGGGAGGAAGCTGAGGCCAAGTAAGGCTAAAGGCCCAATGCGGCCACAGCTAATCCACTAGGACCGGGGTCCTGACGAGGGGCGGAGACACCAGAGCTCCTCCTCCTCCACGTAAGCACAGAGGAAAGCGAGAAGGCAGCGGTGTGCGGGCTGGGAGAGGAGACCTCCCCACACGCCAGCCTCCTGGGGCCTTGGTCTCGGACTTCCAGGCTTCAGGATGGGAGAACATTTTTTGTTTAAGCCACTGAGTCTGTGGTATTTTGTTAGGACAGCCTGAGGGGACTCACACATCCTGTTCAGTGGTCCACCTCCTCGCTGTTCTGCTTTGCTTTATCAGAGAACACAGCTCTGACTAACAGCACTGGGTTTTAGAGTTCGATGGACCTGTATCGAACTTCCAGTTCTGCCATTTACTGTGTATGGTTTTGGCCTCTCTAAGCCTTAGGCAATAACCTTTCAGGGACTAAGTAATTACCCAAGGTCTAGAAAATGGAACACATCAGGATTTGAACCTTGTTCCGCCTGACTTCAAACCTATTCACTTAAAAACAAACAAAAATAAGCTTTAAAGAAAAACCTAGGTTTTCCAATGAAAAAGTAAACAAAGTGTGAAAATTCTTAATTTGAAAGTAACTTCTTCCCTCCCTGCCTGAGAAAAAAGTTTCTCTTTGTGGGGACCTTCTGGGTCATGCCCTGTGCATGTGTGTGGCTTTACTCAAGGTTCACTGTTTTCATCTTCTGATAATTTATAGAGTTTTAATTTTAAAATTTTAATTACATTTCTAAAGAGGTAAAATACACACGTGGAAAAAAATTCCAATAGCACAGTGGATAAAAATGAAAAGTTTTCTTTCCTCTTTTGATCTCCAGTTCACTTCCCCAGAGGTAAAGCACTGTTACTGATTCCTTGGGTATATTCCAGAAATATTCTAATCATACAAAAGAGCATTAATGCACACATACACCCTTGCTTTACACATGGGAGCATTCTCTTCACATATTCTACACTTTATTTTCTTAACAACAGATCTCATCAGCACAAGTAAGACTGGTTGTTTCTCTGTATCATGATCTGAAAGCAGGCAGTGGGTGCAACCTGCTTAATTTTTGCTTTACTGAAAGGTGAGAAATGTTATGTCATCAGTGTTTGAATCTGTGTGTCTTTAACGGTGAATGAAATTAAATGTTTTTCACTTTTATGTCTTTATTAGTCATTTTTGGATTTCTCTGGGTCCTCTGCCCAAATTTTTAATGGGTTGTTAGTTACCTTTTGCTGGGACATAATTTTCCATGAGCCTTTCATGATTCTTCATATCTTGAAAACAGAGGCACTGGCCCCTTTTTTGTTCCAGACTGTCTTTCCAAGGACATTTGTACGGTGAACAGCCTTGGTACAGACAGTGTCTCCCTTGGGAGAGGACAGCTTTGTGTACTGCCCATTAGAAAAGATTCAGGTTTCCTAAGGTGAGGTTCCCAGGCTGGGGTGCACATCCACTCATGGGCGGCACCCGCAGGGGCTGTGAGGCGCTGTCCCTGTGGGACTTGGGAGGCAAGAGAGGACAAGCACACGCTGCTGCTCTGCTGCGAATGGTGACGGTCTTTGTCTCTGACCCAGTAGTCTGTGTCTCCTGCCAGCATCCATGGGATGGTGCAGGAAAACTTGGAAAAAAGATGAAAATCTAAGATATTTTGAAGTCACTAACACTGATTTCTAAGATCCCATTATATATGAAAGAGAGTAAAATGTCAGGTCCTTTAAAACTGCTTTTTAAAGATGCCATTAGAAATAAAAGACATTGCTCTATTACATGTGATACCAATATTCACCCCCTTTTGTTACATTTTTCTTTTGACTTTATAATTTTGGGGGTAATGAGGGAAAGCAGTAGAATTTTAATTTTTAGAAGTAATTTTATAAAAATTTCCTCAAAAACTTCTGGGGTTTACATATAAAGACATATATACCCCCCTCTAAAATGATCCTTTCCAAGTTTTCTTCTATATTTACTTAGTTTCATTTTTCTCTTTAACATTTAATTTTTTGGTCCATCTGGAATTTAGAGTAAGGAGTGTGGTAGAGATTTACCTTCATTTTCTCCCTCAGATGGCTAGTAAATTCTTCTAATACCATTTATTAATAATTCTTCTTTTATCCAACTAATCTGCAATAGTATATATATATGCGAAGTTTCCCTGTGTATTTGCATCTATTTTTAGACTTTACATTCTGTTCAATGATGTGTGTGAATTTCAGTTGTCAGTAACAAACTATTTTACTTACCAGTGTTTGATGATACATTTTAATATATTGGCATTCTCTTAAAAAAATTCTTCATTTTTTATGAGCAGTTTTAAGTTCACAGCAAAACTGAGGGGAAGGCACTGGGACTTTCCCAGTGTGCCCACCCCCTAGCAGTCTTCATTTAAACTTCTATGGCTCGTCTGGTCCCCTCTTGAGAATCCAATGGCATTTTCACTGAAACCCACTGGTTCTCTCCCAATTCCTGTACACACGGAATATTACACCTCACCTCCTTGCAGTTAGGTGGGGGTCATGTAATTAGTCTGGTCGGTAGCCAAGGGTGATGTTTCCAGGCCAAACACTTACTTGCTGGAATGTGACTCATTCCTTTGTTTTCCTCCACAGCCTCTGAGGATGGTGTTTCTTCAGACGTTAAAGCTCCAAGACGGTGGAGCCTTGGAGAGTCTGGGCACCTGAGCGGCTCTGTGGGCGTCAGCCCGCAACGGACATGTAAGAATGGAACCGTCCTCGCGGCAGCCGTTGGGGCTGCAGGATTAATTCGCAGCAAACCGAGCAGATCTGACCATATAACCATTACGTTTATAGATTACTTTTAGGGAAAACTGCTGTATTTATAATACTAAGACTTCCTATTCAATAATAAGTGATGTTGTTATAATTGGGTTTTCTTTTATAACCATCAAGACTTTAAAGTTTATTCCTCATTAAATTTTTTCTAATTGTTATATATTTTATTGTAATTGTAAATGGGACCTTCACTATATTTTATTTTATTTTTCCTCACTACAGAAATAGCTTTAAAAGCATTATATTAAAACACATGCCCAAAATGTTTTGAAACAATAAAAGTCACTTGAAATCTCACTGCCATATACCAACCATTATTAATAGTTTGGTAAACATCATTTCATGCACCTCATGCACACACACACACACACACACACACACACATGCCATTGTATTTCCTAAGTTGCAATTTGTACACAGGAGAGCTACTTCTAAAACTAGTATTGTAACGGGCACTTTCTTGAAATTTATTGTTTCTGATGCTTTTTCAACTTGATTCTTTTGGGTTCTCTGGGCATATTTCCACACATATGCACACAAAGACAGCTGTCATCTTTCACATTTTATACTCTTTTATCTTGTTAATTTGTACTGGCTGAGACTTCCAGAATAATAGGAAGTAATAATGGTAATAGTGGACATTCTTATCTTATTCCTGACATTATTGGCAATGCAAAACTCCTGTTTGTTATACTTAGTCTATCTTAGGTAATAGTTCATTCTTAAGAAAACAGTATGTGGAGAACATTTCTCAACTTGATTTTATGCTTAAACACCAGAGTAACACATTTTGGTTAATTTGGAAGTTACTTCATTTAATTATATAAATATGCCTAACAATATTTCATCTTTATCACAGGCATAATAAAAGGGCCATACCAACCTCTCCTGCTGACAACTTCTCTCTCACATCTTTCCAATAAATGTCTTTATTTTCAGTGTTAGTGAAAAAAAGTAGCCACTCTGCAAAGTCTTCTTTTCTCATAAAACTCAAACCTTTAGAGAACTGAAGGAATTCCATTTCTTGGATCTCTGTTGTAAATTTTCCATAAATCTAACGTTAAAAACATACAAAATTGATATAAGTAACAAGTAGCTTAATGTTGTAAGTGGGATTGCGAAGCACCTTTCGTTACCTGTTCAGTGGGTGGCTTCTTGAAAAGGTGCATCAAATGAAGCATCTGTTTGTACAGAGGATTGCAGGAGAAGGGATGCAGGGGCTGATTAGTTCCCGCACTTGCTTCAGTCTGAGACTCCCTATGTTCAAGTTGTTTGTGCAAATTAGAGCTGGCAACCTACATTCTGATACTTAAAAGACCTGAAAAATTATGTAAAATGTTGCTTTGATACATCCATGGCAGTTTTTTTCATTATCAATAATCAGAGGAACTTAAAATTCAGCTGCCATACTCCTTTTAGAATGTTAATCATACTTAATACTTCCTAATATTTTTCAGATACTGGAGCTAATTAATGTGATCAATGATTTATATCAAAAGTTTAGATTTGTCTAAAAATATCATCTTTGGACAATAAGACAATAACTTATGACAATCTTTTTTCATAAAAACATGGTGCTTTGATCAAACTGCCAGCAATAGCTTCCTGGGTGAGGTACCAGTTGAAAGAATATCAGATTAAAATATACTTTCTTTGAAAAAAGAAATGGGAGTGCTGTCCTTGATTTGTTTCTAACTAAACCATTTGAGAAAGATTATCTCCATGAATTTTAGTATGTTGTTGGTATCTTTATTCACCTTTCTATATATTAAAAGATCTGTACTATCTGTCATGGCACAATTTAATGGACATATACATGGGATGGAAAAGAGTTATGTCCTAGTTCAGTGGAAGAAAAACTGTCACTGTTAGAAAGCTACCTGCTTTGGAGTCTACATTTATCCCATTAGCCTTAAAAGAATGAAGGTGGAGTTTGATTTCAGGCTTCTATCTATGTGGTAAGAGTCTGTTATAGAACATTTTCTGAATGTATTGGATATATCAATTTATCAATGTCATGTGTCTTTTGGGGTCAAAGAAGAATTTTATATAAAATTTGAAGCATTTCAAATTTGGGAGAATAAACAGTCTTTAACTGATATGTTTTGTCCTTTGTTTGACTGACTTTTCTTACACTGTGCAGTGTGATGACATTCATTCATTCTTAACTAGGATGTTAAAAGAATGCTTTACTTGCAAGTGTACACTGAATTAGGGCAGTAGAAAAGACAGAATAAAAGCATCACGAACTCATTCCTTTTACTTTTTCTTTAGGCTCTGAAGCTTTAAGTACTATATACTTAGTGTTAAATTACTCATTGTCAGCTTTAAGCTGTTTTTGTCTTAATTATTGTACCTTTGAAGAACATAAGTGTATTATATAATAAATAACCTTTTCTAAATCTAAAATTATAGATCTTGTTATGCTATGAAAATCTGGACCATGATACTGGACATAAATTTATGAACCTAAGAATTTATAGTATATTCTGAACAGATGCATTCTGAACAAGTTACATAGTTTATAAGTTAGTGGATTCATTGGAAGCAATGGGAAAAATCTACCTTTCCTTATCTGGGGTTTCAAGGCCATGGCACCCTGGAGACGGCTCACACTAGCTGTGAGTTTACTGTACACACATCTTCCCTCCTTTGCTTCATGTCTGGTGCCTTGAAATTAGCTTAGCAGAGTATTTACACTACTAATTATTAAATGCTAAAAATGAAGGCTGTTCTTCCTGAGGGCTGCTCATTAAATATATTTACCAGAATACCACTGCTCACAGACATCTTTGAATTGATAAAAACTATTCATGAATTTAGAATATCCTGGACAAATGTTATTTCAGAATTTTTTTTAAAAGTCCTAAAATGTACATTAGGAAGGTGGTGGAGGAGAAATATCCTGAACTCACTTCCACTCAAATCTACAGTTACATACGGATCATTCCCTCTGAAAAAGACCTGAAAACTAGCTGAAGAGCTCCCTCAGAACAAAGGATAACAGGGCCACAATGAGATGGTAGGAGGGGCAGAGATGTGTTTTCACTAGAACTCTAGTCCTGGCACAGTGACCCACAATCATGAGGGATCTTACAAATATACAGTTTTTCCCCAAAGAATAACGGGTTTGTACTCCACATCAGGCACTCCAACTCTTGGGATGTTCTCTGGGAAATGAGGCACTGGTAGGTGCCATTTTTGCATGCTCACTCCATCTTGCTAGCACTAGTGGGTATCATTTTTGTGGTCTCTCTACCTTGCTCCGTGCTGGTGGGCTTGCCCTGCCCCCTATGCTCTCATGTGGCCTGGGAGAAGAACAGATGAACACAGTGATAACTTGAACAAAGAGATAGAAAATATAAGAAAGTACTGAAATAAGTCACACAGCTAAATAATAAAATGACTGAACTGTAAAAACACTAGAGGGGTTCAATAGCAGTTTAGATGAAGCAGAAGAAAGGATCAGCAACCTGGAAGTCAGGACAGTGGAACTCAACCAAACAGAGCAGGAAAAAAAAAAAAGTAAAGGCAGCCACAGGGACCTCTAGGATGTCACGCAGAGTAACTTTGGTATGATGGGGATCCCAGAAGGAGAAAAGAGGGAAGGGCAGAAAAATTATTTGAAGAAATAATGGCTGAAAATTTCCTTAACCTAGGGAACGAAACAGACATCTGGGTTCAAGAAGCAGAGTGTTCCAAATAAGATAAACCCAAAGAAAGGGATACCAAGACACATTACAATTAAAATGTCAAAGGTTAAAAATAAAGACTCTTAAAAGCAGCAAGAGAAAACCACTTGGTACATGAAAGAGACAACTCTCTCCTCTCCACCACCCCATGCCCCATGAAACTATCAGCAGATTTTCCAGCAGAAACTTTGAGTGCCAGAAGCCATGGTACATTCAAAGTGCTGAAAGGGAGAAAAATTATAACCAAGAGCACTCTACCTGGCAAGGCTGTCATTCACAATTGAAGGAGAGAGAGAGAGAGTTTTCCAGACAAACAAAAGCTAAAGAAGTCTATCCCCACTAAACTGGCCTTGTAAGAAACATTAAAGAGACTTCTTTAAGCTGAAAACAAAAGGCACTAACTAGTAAAAAGAAAATGTGAAAATAAAGATCTCCCTAGAAAAGGTGAATATATAGTGAAGATAAGGGAATAATTACTTATGAAGCAAGTATGAACTTTAGAAGATGAGGGAAAATTAGCTTTAATTAAAATTAGATAAGGGATATGCAGTATAAAAAGTTGTAAAATAGGACGTGAAAAACATAAAATGTGAGGGAGAGGCATAAAAATGTAGACTTTTTAGACTGTGTTAAACTTTTTGGTTACTAACAATGGAAAACAGACTGCCGTGGGGGCGGGGCCAGCCGGGCCCGGGGCCGCCCCGTCGGAGGCTGGGGGCGGGGGCCGCGGCGCCGGGCGAGCTCCGCTGGGCGGATGCCGGCAGCGCGGCCCGGGCGGCTCCTGCGCGGAGCGGCGGCGGCGGCGGAGCCGGAGCCCCGCGGGAAGGCGGGCGTCACGGCGGTGCTGACGGTGGACTCCCAGGGGCCCGACTGCAAGACGGCAGCTGGGGTCGCGGGTCCGCGGAGCCTCTTCGTGCCGGCGCCAGACAAACGTGAGACCGACGTGCTCAGCCGCGGACCGGTGCGGGGCCCCCATTGGCCAGGCCCGCGCCGAGGGCCGTGCGGTGCTGCTGCGCTGGTCTCTTCTTCAGTTGTGCAGGAGTGGCTCGAAGTGTGGCTATAATGGCTGCTTTCGTGAGGAAGACGGACCAACTTACCTTTGAAAAAGCCTGTGAAAACCTCCAGACTATGAGCCAGAGGCGAAGATGAATGCGGGGTGTGAGTGGCAATTGAAATTATACCAGGAAATGGAATATGAAGTAGATACCTCTAGTGCAATTTATAAGCAGCACCGTTTACAAAAGTTACAGAAAAGTATCCAGAATTGCAGAACTTACCTCAAGAACTCTTTGCTGTTAAACCAACCACCCTTTCACAAGGATTGAAAGATGAGGTTCTCTACAATGTAGGAAGTGCAGGAGGTCCCTATTTCAAAGTTCTAGCATTTTGTATCATAATGAAGGAAGTGGTCCTATCGCTTTTGCCCACAAGAAAATGATACCATCTTTCATGCTTACCACAGGGAATCAGCCTCAATGTACATCTTACTTCATTGAACCTGTACAGTGGATGGAATCCACTTTGTTGGGAGTAATGGATGGACAGCTTCTTTGCCCCAAATGCAATGCCAAGCTGGGTTCTTTCGATTGGTATGGTGAACAGTGCTCATGCAGTAGATGGATGACGCCTGCTTTTCAAATACATAAGAAGAGAGTGGATGAGGTGAAAATGCTGCCAGTTTTGGGATCACAAGCAATAAAAATATGAACTTGTGACATTTAATAGCTGGGAAAGAAACAAGCTGATGGATGCAAGAAGTATCTATGAAGTATTCCTGCAAAAACAAATGAGAAAACCAAAGAATCCAATCAAGCCTTTAGATTTAACTGGCAGTTTACAAGAACAAATCGCCAAGAAGCTACAATCAGCAGAATCACCAAGTGGGAAATTCTCCTGGACAAATTCTTCAACAAATGGCATGGTTTGAAGAAAGAAAATATATAAACCAAATGCAGTGTGACAGTCTTGTTTGGACATGATTTAAACAAACCAATTGTAGAAAGGTATTTTGAGACAGAAAATTAAAAATGGAATGAGTATTAGAATTACTAATTTTGTTGGGTATGTGATTACAATTTAGTTGTGTTTTTCAAGTTTTCTTTGTCAGGATACATATTGAGGCATTTATAGGTGAAATAACATGATACCTGGGATTTGCTTTAAAACATTCAGGCAGAAAAACAAATGAAAAATAAGTGTTATGGGGAAAGAGGATCAAACAAGAATGGCCAATTGAAGCTGGGTGCTAGGAACAAGGGGATTCATTCATCATACTGTCTTCTGTGTTCGACATTTTACATATTAAAGGTTAAAAATTAACAGTGTTAAAAATAAGTTTTAAAATGATAGTGCTTGCATACAGTAAATTTCTCTACATAGACTATCCTAGAGAATTTACAGACAAAATGTTAGGATCACATAATTTTGCAAGGTTTTTGGATGCGAGAGTGCGGTACAAAAATCAGATGTTACTATATCCCAGCAATAACCAAATAGAAAAAGAAAAGGGGGAAAACAAAACTATACAATTATGGAAAGAAAAATTAAAAGGAAATCTTAATGATTTCATGAGAGGGAAGGATTTCTTAGATAAGATACAAATAGCAGAGATCATAAGAGATTGAGAAATTTGGTTACATTGAAATTAAAACCGAGGACAAAAACCCCATAAACAAAAGACAAGGCCAACCTAGGAGAAGGTACTTGGAACATACACACCAGTTAAATGAAATGAGTAAGAAAGAAAATCCTATAGCAAATTTTACAAAAGACCAGAATAGGCAATTCCCAGAAGAGATCAGGTTTAATAAAGAGGGAAAAGATGCACCACCTCTTTACTTGTCAGGGAAATGTATAGTCCCACCCTTCACAGTGGCAAAAAATGTCAAAGTCTGGCCATATCTTGGTGAGAACAGAGCAGAGAGCATCACTGCCAGCTAGAGTGTAAATTGGTATAATTTGGCAAATGCTGATACTCCAACTCTATGACTGACCCAGAATGTTTCTTAAATACATTCCTTCATATGTATGTCCAAAGACCCATACACTGATATATTTTATGGAACAGTAAAAAATGAGACAACCTAAATGTCCATCAGTAGGGAGATTAAAAAATATTTGTGACATATAAATATTCAAGGAACTACCATGTAACAGTTAAACATGAAAAATAAGAAGTAATGTTGAATAAGAAAATGATTTGGAGAACATGATTATATGTTTATGTAAATTTAAAAATCCCCAGACAACACTAAATGTATCTGTAAACATATTTAAACATGGCATAAAAGTAAAAATAAAAATGGTCTTGAATGATTCTTAGAAAATTCATAATAGAAATTGTTTATGTGGAGGGAGGGAAATGAACTAGAGGAAACAGCATAGTTTACCTTTTTCTGTAATGTTTAATTTCTTAAGAAAAATCCGAAATGAAAACTGATAAATAGTATTTGTTAGTATTTGGTGATAGGCACACAAATGTGTTTCATAATTATCTGCACTTTTTGAATAAAAATATTTTTGAAAATTAAAAAGAATAAAAATAAAAGACTAGTATACATATATATGCTGTTATATATGAATCTCACAGTAACCACAAAGCAAAAACCTAAAGTGGATACATAAAAAATGGGAAAAGAATTTAAATACAGCACTAGAAAAAAATCACCAAACCATAACAGCAAAAGAAAAAATATAGAACTAAAAACAGGAACTAAAAAAATATAGAAAACAATTAAAATGGCAGTAAGTACATACCTATCATTAATTATTTTAAATGTAAATGGGCTAAATCCCCTAATCAAAAGACATAGAATAGCTGAATGGATGAAGAAAAAAATAAGGCCCTTCTGTATGCTGCCCACAAGAGACTCACTTCAGATGTAAAATCCCACAAAAACTGAAAGTGAATGGATAGAGAAAGATACTCCATACAAACGGACATGAAAAGAAAGCTGATGCAGCTATACTTATATCAGACAGTTTAGATTTTAAGACACAAATCATAATAAAACACAAAGAAGAGTATTACAAAACAATAAAGGGGTCAACCCAACAAAAGGGTGTAGCATTTGTAAGTATTTACACACCCAACATATATGAGCATGTAAATACATATTGTAAATATAACAAGAGCTAAAAAGAAAAATCGACAATAATACAATAATAGTACAGCACTTTAATCCATCACTCACACCAATGCATAGATCATCCAGACAGAAAGTCAGTAAGGAAACAGTGGTTTAAAATAGCATGTTGGACCACAAGGACTCAACTGGTACAGAACATTCCATCCAAAGGCAGAAGACTATGCATTCTTCTCAAGTGCACATGGAACAGTCTCCAGGACAGGTCACATGTTAGGCCACAAACAAATCTTAATAAATTTAAAAGAACCGAAATCATACCAAACATCTTTTCTCACCACAATGGTATGAAACTAGAAAATAATTACAAGAAGAAAACTGGAAAAATCACAAATACGTTGATATTAAAAATGTTACTGAACATTCAATGGGTCAATGAAGAAATAAAAAAATAACTTGAAATGAAAGCAGAAATACAACACCACAAAATCTGTAGGATGCAGAGAAAGCAGTTCTATGAGGTTAGTTAAAAGGATACTATAAAAGATCAATGACATTAAGAGCTGGCTCTTTGAAAAGTTAAGGCAAACAGATAAACCTCTAGATAGACTCACAGTGACAGAGGGGGCTCAAATCAGACAAAAATGCAGATACTAAAACTGATACCACAGAAATACAAAAGGTCATAAAAGACAGTTTTTAACAATTATTACCAATAATTTGGACAACCTAGAAGAAATGGATAAATTCACAGAAACATTAAATCTTATGAAAAAAAATAGAAAATTTGAACAGGTTGTACACTAGTAAGGAGATTGAATTATTAAGATAAAAAACTCCCATAAAACAAAAGTCCAGAACCAAATGGCTTTATTGGTGAATCCTACCAAACATTCAAAGGGAATTTAAACCTATCCTTCTCAAACAAACTCTTCCTAAAAACTGAAGAGGAGGGGAATGCCCCTAAACTCATGCCCCCAAAATCATCAACAAAATACTAGCAAACCAACTTTAACAATAAATTAAAAGGTTCATATACCATGATCAAAGGATGTTTCAACATCTGCATATCAATCAACATGATACATAATATCAACACAATGGATAAAAATCATATGATTATCTCAATAAAAGCAGAAAAGCCTCTGATAAAGTTCAACATCCATTTATGAGAAACACTCAACAAAATGGGTGTAGAGGGAAGGTAACTCAGCATAATGAAGGCCACATATAACAAGCCCACAGCTAACATCATACTCAATAGGGAAAAGCTGAAAGCTTTTCCTCTAAGATTAAGAACAAGGATGACCACTCTTGCTATTTTTATGCAACATGATATTAAAATCCTTGAAACAATTAGGCAATAAAAAGGAATAAATGGCATCCAAACATGAAAAGAAGTACAACTTTCACTATTTACAGATGACATGATATTATATATAAAACACCCTAAAGACTCCACCAAAAACACTGTTACAATGAACGAATTCAGTAAAGTAGCAGGAAACAAAAATCTATACACAGAAATCTGTTGCATTTTCTAGATACTACTAATGACCTACCAGAAAGAGAATTTAAGAAAACAATCCCATGTACAATTGCATCAAAAAGAATAAAATAACTATGTACAAATTTAACAAAGGAGGTGAAAGACCTGTACACTGAAAATTATAAGAAACTGGTGAAAGAAACTGAGGAAGACACAAATAAATGGAAAGATAGTCTGTGATCATGGATGGGGAGAACTAATATCATTAAAATGTCTATAACTACTCACAGTACAGATTCAATGCAATCCCTATCAAAATCCCAACAGCATTTTTTTTACAGACCTAGAAGAAATAGTTGTAAAATTTGTGTCGAGGCACAGAAGACCCAAAAGAGCCAAAGCAATCTTGAGGAAGAACAAGGTTAGAGGTCTCATGCTCTGATTTCAAACTATACTAAAATATATAATAGTCAAACAGCATAGTATAGGCCTAAAAAACTGATACACACATCAGTACAACAGAATGGAAAGCCTAGAAATAAACCCACACATATATGGCAGCTAATTTATGGCAAAGGAGCCAAGAATACATGGTGGAGAAAGGACATGCTCCTCAGTAAATGGTGTTAGGAATACTGGACAGCTACACACAAAAACCAAATTAGACCGTTACCTTATACCATAAACAAAATTTACCCAAAATGGGTTAAAGACTTAATATAAGATGTGAAACCATAAAACTCTTAGAAGAAAACAGATGGTAAGCTACTTGACATTCGTCCTGGCATTGAATTTTTGGATCAGACTCCAAAGGCAACAAAAGAAAAAAATAAGTAAATGGGACTCCATGAAACTACAAAGGTCTGTACAGCAAGGAAACTGACAACAAAACGAGAATGCAACCTACTGAATGGGTGAAAGTATTTGCAAACCATACATACGGTAAGGGGTTAATATCCAAAATGTATGAAGAACTCATACCACTAAAACAAAAAACAAAACAAAACAAACCCAAACAACCAATCTCTAAAACATGGGCAGAAGATCTAAATAGATATTTCCCCAAAGAACACATACAGATGGGCAACAGCTACAAGAAAAGATGCTCAACATTTCTAAATTATCAGAGAAATGCAGATCAAAACCACAATGAGATATCACCTCACACCTTGTACACTGTTGGCAGGAATATAAATTGGTGCAGCCACTATGGAAAACAGAAAAGAAGTTTCTCAAAAAATTAAAACAGAACTACCATATGATCCAGCAATTCTGCTTCTGGATATTTACCCGAAATAAATGAAAACACTTATTTGAAAAGATATATGCACCCCAATGTTCACTGCAGGATTACTTAAAATAGCCAAGATATGGAAACATCTAAAGTGTGCATCAATTGATGACTGGTGAGAAGATGTGGTAGATATATTCAATGCAATACTACTCAGCCATAAAAAAGAAGGAAACAGGCCATTTGTGACAACATGGGTGGACCTTGAAGCTATTATGTGAAGTAAAATTAAAGTCAGACAATGACAAGTACCATGACTTCATTTATACATGGAATCTAAAAAACCAAACCAAACCAAACCAAACTCATAGATACAGAGAACAGAGAGGTGGTTCAAAGTGGAAGGGGACCAAAAGGTGGAGGGAGGATGTAAAGGTGGTCAGTGGAATGGTGATGGTTGCCAACTAGACCTGTGATCACTCTGTAGTGTACAAAAATCAAATTAAGTTTTACACCAGAAATCGATATCATGTTACATACCAATTTTGCTTCAATAACAAGAAAAGTACATCAGTATCAACATCATTCTAATTCTGCCTGGTGAACAAACTTGAGACCAATTTTATTCCCTCCCTAACCATTTCTGTATTACATCTCAAGTCACAGAGTTATTTTTAGTTTAAAAAGTTACTGGAATTTAATGTAGGTTGGTGGGGGCACGGGAAGGGCTGTACAACACAGAGAAGACAAGTAGTGATTCTACAGCATCTTACTACGCTGATGGACAGGGACTGTAATGGGGTAGGTGGGGGGGACTTGGTGATGGGGGGAGTCTAGTAAACATAATGTTAGTCATGTAATTGGAGATTAATGATACCAAAATAAAAATTAAAAACAAAAATGCCTTCGTAAGAGTGTATATGAATAATACCTTAATAAAACATTTAAAAAGAAAAGAAAAGAGAATGCTAGACTCAAAATCTGTGTAGCCAGTAAATCACAGAAATAGCCCATCTCATGGCAAATCGTGGCTTAAGCAGAAACAATGGACAAGCCCTTAGCAAAGCACGTCCTGGGCGATTTCCCAGTGCCTGTCTCCTCTGCGTTGACTGGTGGCACTCATCACCATTTTCTTCAGACTGGAAATAAAAGCTAAGGGACAGAACAGATAGCACGTTACCTTTTTATCCACAATGCTCATCAATATGTCTCCTCACAAATCATTACAATAAACATTATTGATTTAGTAGATGGCTATTAACCCAGGTGGTAGGTCCCGAATGTGTCAGAATTTTCTTATTTATCACCGGGCCCTTTGTGTCAACATACATATTCCTGCAGGCCTGAGAATGGTGGGCAGTTATGTAGATTTGTGTACAGTTTTATGTATAAGTCTTAGTGGAAATTTGATTTGGGAGTGGAATAGTCACTATTGACTTAGAAGCCCCTTCTTGCCTTGCCCTAAGGGCTGAGGTGAAATGTCACCTGGCTAGTGTCTACTGGAGTCCAGTGACGTAATCAGATCTGACATTTATTTTCTGATTGAGTTCCAGGCCTGCCCTTCAGAAGGCAGGCCGTCACCTCCAGGGACCTCGGTCTCGTCGGGGCGGTCCCGTCACTTCCCAAGGCCCCTCAGTCGCCCCGCCCAGGAAGGCCGGGCGCTGCTGCCCTCGGTGGTCAGGACTGCCCGTGCGGGGGAATGCTGCAGGCAGGGGGGCCCCAGGGAGCTCTCGGTAACGGGGACTCTCACCCGCACGTCATTACCCGGGTTCCCCAGCGGCGGGGGGGACACGCGTTGCCCAGGGGAAGCGGGAGGCTGAGGTGTGGCACCTGCACCGCGGGCCTTGGGTGCGGCGGTGAAGTCATCCTTTCAGGGGCACCCTGTCTGCTCCTGTCCTCACCCCGCAGGCCTCGGCCGTTTCCTAATGCCTCCCCTCCCCCAGTGGGCGCACTTTAAGGGAAACGTGTGGTAAAGGAGGCAAGTCTTTTTCTGTGAACATGGTAACTTACTAGAAGCTTGCTGGTTTAAGAGGCTCTGGTGCATCTCCCCTCGGAGTGATTAATGTCTTGTGCTGCCGAGCGATGCCTGCAGCCCGTGCATCTCACCGCACACTTGCTTCTTCCTCCCGGCCCCTGGGGCGGCTTCGGCTGCAGCCTAATCCTAGTGGGGACGCTCCCAAGCCTCCTCTAGACGGACCTGCTCTGCGGGAACGTCCGGGGGCAGAGGTCTAGTTACGTTTGTTCCTGGGACAGTTCCGTGCAAATGCTCCCAGCTGTGAGCAGCTTTCTCCCTGGGAGACTCCGGGGCCGGGGGCTCTTTAATCTCTGGCTCCTCTTTCTCGGAAGGGTTGGGGCGCTTTGCCTCCAGGGGCGGGGAAAGAGCCTGCCTTGCCCTGAATGACACACATCACTTGCACTGGGGTTCCCTAGGGGAGAACTAACGCCAAGACCGTTTTGGGGTGCCACAGGGAGCCCAGAAACACAGCCTCGGGAAGGGCAGCTTCTCTGGAAGGGCAGGAAACTTGGTGACCAGGCATCTGCCTGTGACCCAGAGAAGAGCTCTGCCCCCTCGAGCCCCGCCTTGTCTACACTTCAGTGAGGGGCCCGCCTCCCCCGGGACCCTGGAGGTGGGACGGGGACAGGACGAGTGGGGCAGGGGCCGGTCCCAGGGCGCCGGGGGCGCAGACTCCCCTTCCCTCTCCGCAGCACCCCACCTCTCCCCACCCCCCGGGCTCCCTGAGTCTGTCTGCACCTCTCCCTGCCCTGCCCTGAGTCCTGGGCCCGGGGGGCACTTCCAGGACCACCAGCCTTCGGGCTCCGCTTCCCGCGGTCAGCCGCACAGCTGCCCAGGCAAGTGTCCCTGCTGATGACCATTGTCCCCCCCCACCCTCCAGCCCCGGCAGGGGGGCGGCGGACACTCCGGCTACCCCCGCTGGCCTGCACCGGAGGCCCTTCCGCGCCCTCCCCACTTCTCAGGGCCCCTGTCCCGCCCTGCGGCCCGCTCCCCGTCCCCCCTCCCGGGGGGCTTGTCCGACCCGCACGGACTCCGCGTCCTCACCACGCATGTCATCCGGGGAATCCTCCGTGAAGAAATCCACTTTCCCCCAGCTTGCTCTCGACCTTAGAAATGTGTTTCTTTACACCAACACAGCACTTCCCAAATTAAATATTTATTTGTATCACAGTTGGATGTTTCACTTTATAAAGAACTTTAAAAATTGTATCTTTTGAAGTCACGTTAAAACAGTAATTCAATTTACAGGAATGAGATTTGTGCACGTGTTATTTTTTCTGCTGTTTTAAAAACAAAACTCCCCAGGTGCCTAGCATCTTGCCTCATGTGTAGCTATGCAGTAAACAGTTGCTAAGGGAATGAATGGACAAAAGACAAAGGGAGGATTAACAGCTTTATCGTTTCTTCAAAGCTGCAGAGCAATGGGCACAAGGAATGCTTCTGGGGAAAATCTAACAGTTCATAAAGGCATACTAAGGGGTGAATTTACTAAGAAACCTCAGTTCCAATCTCATTTCTCTTCCCTCCGTATCTACCTGGTAGACTGAATTCCCGGAGGTTTGCATGTGGCAGCGTATGGCGAGGGGATCCTGTGTTATGATGATCACCTTGACGGTGGCTAATAACACTGTCAGAGCCTGTCAGTTTTGTTTATGTGTCTATTTATCTGGGGCACGTAGTGAAAATAATAAAATGTGACTTTAATTAGGATTCTAAGACAGACTGCTTGTTTGATGCTTAGAAGGATTTAGGACATTAGGCATGAGTGTCTTTATTACCTGCGCCCCTTGATTTCCTTTCATTTAATTTAAGTCTCAATAAATTCACTAAAGCAATTCATGGCAATAATACCGCATTTGGAAACTTGAAGAGATTCTAAAGCGTATATTTGTGTCTATAAGCAGCTTAAAATAGAGATAATTCCAATTATCTTTATTGAAATGAAAATAACACTCCCATAATTAGCCTAACATTATTTGTCTATTAACTTGGGAATCCAGGAAAGGGACACAATGCACTTCTATGTCTTTCAACTGCAGAAGAGATTTCATCCAAGCTAATTAAGTGTAGATGGTCACAGGCGCTGAGAAAAGAATGAACAAGAGCGGTGATCGAGCTGCATCTTACGGACGGCCATACCCAATACGGTGGTGTGCCCACGACAGGACTCAAGATCCGCAGGCAAGCAGGGAAATCTCACTGGATTCAGGGCATGCTGGGAGGGGGCTTTGCTGGCGTTCAGCCATCCTTTGTGAGCTGCCTCCCTGAGATCTGGTTGCTGAGACGTGCAACTGGGTTGTCGGTCGTCCCTCATGGGTCCCGGGCATCCCTGATCCTGTCGCACTGCCGCAGGGCTGCCAGGTCACGGTGGCCAGGCCTCCCCCACTTCCTGCCTCTTCTTCCACTTCAGTCTCTTCCTAAGCCTTCGTGTGAAGGCTCATCTTAAATCCAGAAGCATTGTCTAAATGCTTCATGGGCACATTTATGGCCAACGTCAGAACTGTTTCTCAGTGTACCCTCAGAGTGGACCTGATGGAGACGGGGAAAGTAGCACCAGAAAGCACCTTTCAGTCATTCACAGGGATAAATAGAAAAAAGGCTGGTCAACAAGTCGGGGGACAGGTACTATGCTCACAGGGTGCAAATGCCATATTAGACTAGAACCAGGGGTAAACAGGCACTTGATTATGCCTGACTCTTTGAAGGGATTTTACAGATTCTTCAGATGGGACTAGCACGTGAATGAAAAGCAGGACTACACACACATACATATACAACACATGCACACAACATATATACATGCATACATGCATACACATACACACATGCCTACACACATACACACACATATACATGTGCACACATATTACATTTTTCTTCTATCTTAGAAAAACAAAATATGACCAGTGTTCAAAAATTGCACAAAAATATATACACTGTAAACAAATAAGTATTGTTTCCATTCTGAAACTTCTAGGTCTCCCTGTCTCATAACTCCATCCTTCTTTCTTATATATAATACAATTTTTCATGAATTATGCCCTGTCTCTTATTTTAAGTGGGCTGAAGATGCATTTTTGCATAGTTGGCTTACACTAATTCTATTAGATCTAAAAGGGCAGAGCTGTAAACAGATGCAGTGTATGAATGTACATAGATGTAATGTATGACTGTTGCTCATCTTTTCTGTTCTCATTACCCCAGTGTTATATTTTCTTCATCTGCCTGTTTTTAATTCTGTCCGAGGTGAGCTCAGAGCAGTGGGAGAGAAGAGGGAAGGGGCAATGCATCCTCCCTTGTCTGGACTTTCCTTCCCCCTGGATCATCAGCCCTTACGCTCAGCACACAGACTTCAGGAGTCAGCTTCTGCAGTCATAAAGGATGGCTGCTTCCACAGCCCAGTCACTGGGCCACAGAAAACATTGCACAGTTAGGTCTGGTTCAAAGTATCACCCTTCACATATGTCAATTCTTCCTCTGTAGCTGAGCAGAGAGTAAAGACAGAGCAGAGGCAGATTAACAAGAACAAGGCTTAATATGAATGTATAACGTATATGCATAATTTTGGAAAAATTAGGCTCATTTATGTAAACGGACAGGAGGAAATAAAACACCTATAATCAGTTAGTTAGTTAGTTATTATTAGTCTTCTTAGTTCCAAGACTAGAGAAACCTGTCATTACAACATATGCACTCTTGAGGTATAGGCTTCTGGCTTGCTGTAAGAAGAGCAGGTTGGGTTTCCATAAAGAACAGATCCTCCTTCTAGTAGATCAAAGTCCATTCATGTTACACACAGATGGCAGATAAACATCTCTCCAGTAAAGCCCATTCATGCTGCATACAGATTGCAGACCAACATCCTCTCCATTATTTGTTGAGGTTCATGACAGGAGGACAGAGTCAGATGGTGGTTCCTGTGAGGCTCTGAGCGGGCATGGAAGGGGCCCTAAAGGCGATGTGCATCTCGCTGTGCCCAGAGTCCAGGCATGGCTGTGTGACCAGGAGCCCCCCAAGATGCCGCTGCTCCTGCAGTCAGAGGGCTCCCTGCTGTGGATCAGGGCGGTGGCGGATGTTTTGGCTGAGAATAGTTTCTCTTTAAAAACATATGGCACTATCCCCCATTGCACGGCCTGCATTGTACTGTCCAGCAAGGCCGCAGGTGCCCTGTATTGATGGCGTCCATGTTTCTACCCAGTCACAGCAGGAGTAATGCTCTGGCCGACACCACCACCTGTGCTCTGGGTAGGTGGGTTCTAAGGTCTGGGAAGGCATGTGTCCTCCTGGGGCAGCCGTGCTGTGGCCATACAGAGCCCCTGGGATCTGAACAGGAGTAGGACTGTCACGTGGCCTCTACTTGGACCACCTCATTTTCATTTCATGGATGCAGGTGGATGCATGGTGTCTAGGGCAGGCACACTGAGCCCTGGTGTCCCCCCATCCCTGGGGGTTGCAGGGGCTGCATGCAGGTGTTTGCCTGCTGTCCTTGCTCAAACAGGCTGAGGCGATGCATAGCCTCTACTAACTGACTGTAAGCAGTAGGAGTGCCACCTCCTGTCTTCTTGGATGACTGCTGGCATATCTTGGATGCCTGTGGATGAAGGGGGCCTGGGGCAGGCACTCTGAGCCCTCATGTGGGCCCATACCTAGGGGCTGCACGGGCTGCCATGGAGGTGTTTCCCTGTTGTCCTTGGGCAGCCATGCCATGACCATGCATAGCATCTATTAGTTGATTGTAAGAAATACGAGTGCCACCTGCCCTCTTCTTGGATGACTTCTTGCATATCTTGTATGACTGTGCACAAGAGTGCTGAGGCACAGGCACTCTAATCCTTCGTGTGCTCACATATCTAGGGGCTGGAGGGGCTGCCATGGAGGGGGCTGCCTGTCCTCCTGGGGCACTTACGCTGTGGCCATACAGAGCCTTCCAAGAAGTGCTTGGAACAGGCTTTATTGCATTAGAGACATGGGTGTTAACTGCATTTTTTATGCCAGCTACTTTGGAAGGTACAGAGGTGGAGACACGGGCTGAAGCAATCCTGCCACTGCCTGGTTTGTTCGGAGGAGGTACCACGGAAGCCGGGAAGTGATTTGTCCCAGAGACAGGAGGCAGATGGAAAATGACAGCATAGGACGGTGGAGTCATGTCCATGCCCACCTCAGGATGTGAATTAGGTGGGGAGGGCAAGCCTGCAGGTGCTTGGGTGGCCATGGTGGGTTGGCGTGCAGTGGAAGTGATTGATGCAATGACGATATCTGAGTTATTGAGGGAAGGCACGGGAACGGGGGTGGGTAAGAAGCAAGGAGCAGGAGAGTCTGTACCCACGGGTGATGGGGAGTTGATCGGACATGAAGGCTGCTGAAAGGAGGTGGTGGAGGTGCTGGGAGCTGCAGGGAAGTTAGAAGTGAGCCAGGCTGCAGCAGGGAATGAATGACAAAGGCCCTTCTCCTTGGGTGGAATTCCCACTGCAGGGACCTCTGAGGTGTCCGTGGTCAAGGGTGGGCAGCCTGCAGTCTCTGGGGCAGGTGGGGAGGAGGAAGGGGCAGGCTGAGGGGCACTACCAGCAGCCATGTCCTCTGTTCTACCCCCCAAGCGTCTGTCCCTGTGACGGTCGGGTTTGTTTTCCAGGTGGCCCAGGTTTTTGGCAACAGCTAAGCAAGGACACTTGGGAGGTGGAGGCAGCTCACTGCTATCCCGGGGCGCTGGTGGTGGCCGGGGCTGCGGCAGCGGGAGCCCCGAGGCGCGGATGCTGTCCTCTTGCGGGGCCTGCTGCTGGCAGGTCCCGGCAGGGAGCTCCTGGATGGCGTGACGGCGGGCTTCGTGCCCTGCATCTCCTTCCCAGGCGGCGGTGAGTCTGCGGGTTGTCTTCACCCGGCCCTTCCTCTGTGGACGACTCTGGCAGCCGGGAACAGTGTGGGCCGGGGTCAGAGGGCACTGTTGCTTCTGGATCAAGCCTCCCAGGAGGTAGAACATCTCCAGACGGGCTGTAAGAAGCGGTGGTGGACCTGTGGTCTTCAGAGGAGGAGCCCACCCGAGTCCTCTGGGGGAATCTCACTCGAGCCGTCTTCTGGGGGCTCAGGGTGATGGTCCAGGGGCCCAGGACTGCACTCCAGGGACATGAGAGCCCTGCTGGTGTCTGGGGGCCTGGATGTAGCTGACATATCCCCACTGCCACGGGGGCCCCTGTTCTCATCGTCCTGCCCTGCGGGCTCTACGTGATCCTCCTCTTCTGGCACCCCTTCTGCAGGCTCTCTGTGGACTCCACTTCTGGGCGAGGAAGCAGGAGGTGACTGGCGCCACTGGCTTCCTAACCTTGGCTCCCTGCTGACCTCGTAAACGCAGGAGCCTCCGCATTTGCCCTGCAGGAGAAGGGGTGCTGCTGGCTCCTAAGTGCCCGGATATCTTGTAATTATGCCCTGAGAGCGCGCGCTTCCTCAGCGGGTCTGCCCAGTTGTTGGAGCACAGGACGCCCATAGGGGAGCACCTGGCCTGCTGGAAAGGATACCGCGTCCGCGGCTGGATGGAAAAGGCCGCTGATAGCGGCCCTCGATCCAGGCGGACCAGTGGGTGATCAGGGTGGTCAGCAGGTGCAGGAACGGCGGGGTGCTCCCTGCCAGGAGGGGGCTCCCGGGGTGGGAGAAGCAGAGGCCAGCGGCGGCGAGGCCAGCGCCAGCGGCGGGCTGGGGCCCAGAGCTTAGACAGGAAATTTCCCATAGGGACAATCAGTTGTGCGCCAAAGAGTACGAGACCAGAGTGTGAAGCTGGGAGAGCGTCTCCGTTGCTTCTGACTCCTCTCATGGCCAAGCACACAGTGAGCTAGTTGGCCCACAACTGCAGTTGTGATGTCACCTGCGCAGGTGTCACAAAGCCCCCTCCACTGGTCAGCACCCCTCCACCATTGGAGACATCACCAAAGGTCAAAGGTCGTGGTAGAATTTCTGGCACCTGGGACGGCCCACTGACAATTGCAGGTGGTGGGCACCAGGTAGACCACCACGAGGGACCGTTCAGGGCTGGAGTGGGCACATCCATCAGTGCTCACGCCGCCCGGGCACTGGCTCTGCAGGGCCCTCAGCACCTGGTGTGTGGTGGTCAGCCCAGTGCTCCAAGTCCCAGAGGCCAGGGCCTGCTCAAAGCCACTCGCAGCCACCCAGATCCTGCCAGGGTGTCCCGCCCCCCCCCCGTCCTTCCCAGCTTCTTCGGGAAGCCTGCAGCCAGGCCCGCCTTCTCCGCACCCGCCAGCCAGGCAGGTGATTTCACAGGAGGGGACTAGGGGCTGCACCTGACTGGACAAGGCAGCCCACAACATCCTTCCTAACAGGCAGGTTCTCTCTTGGCTTCTCAGAAAATGTAGGTTAGGGACTGCCCATTGTCAGCATAGCACCATTCCCACTTTCTAACTGAGCCTTGCAGCCCAGATTTTCTCTTTGGTCTAGTTTGAAGCATCTGAACGTATAAAAATTATATTCTGTGTAAATTGTGGTCTGTCCTGAAAGAGATTTATCAGTGGATTGTTCCATGTGTATTAAAAGCCAGTTTCTCTGACCTTCTTGGACTAAGCCACATCTCATTCATGTCTGAAAAGCAAATGCCTCATTTACTGCAAGTTTTAGTGGCGCAGTGTATTGGCTTAAGGAAGATCCGCACAATTTGTTCCTTGTGAGCCTGTCAGCTGGGGCTGCTGTTCCCTACACAGTATTGGCATGGTGAGAATTGGTGTTATCTCTAAGGTTTAGCACAGTGTCCAGCATATAGAAAATGCCCCCAAAAGTGTAACTGTGACTATGTTTAGCTCATTCTAACCTGCCCCTCCCCGCCCCGCCCTCGGCCGCGGAGACCCGCCCCCCGCCCGCCGGCCCCGGGAGGGCGGTGCTGAGCCGGCGGCCGGGAGCGCGGCGGCCCGCGGGTGGGGGGGGCCTGCGCACGCGGGGACGGCGCGGGGGGGCGCGTGGTCCGGCCGCCCCGGCGCGGGGGCTGAGCGGGACGGGGCGCCGGTCCCGAGCGGCCGGCGGTCGGTGCTCCCCCTCCGTGCTCCCCGGGGGCGGCGGCGGCGCCGGCGGGGCCGGGCCTGCGGGCGGGGAGACGGAGGGAAGGGGCGCGAGGCCCCCGGGAGACCTGACGCCGCCGAGGACCGACGAGCGGCTCGGGAGCAGCCGCCCAGCGCCCGCGGGGTCTCCGGCCCCCGCGAGCGGCCGCCGCGCGGAGAGCGAAGGACGGAGGGCGGAGGGCCCGGCTCGCCGACACCTGCCCCGGCGGTGCGGGGGGAGGCGGGCAGAGCCGCTGGGCCCGCGGGGCCTGCTGTTCAGGTGCGGGAGGGACTTCCTGTGCCTGGGAAGGAATATCCCGATTTAAATTTTGTTGGGAGAATCCTGGGACCTGGAGGACCTCCTGCTAAACAGCTTGGAGCGGAAACCGGAGGCCAAAGAAGGGTCCCCGGCCCAGGCGCCGTGAGGGATGCAGAGGAGGAGGAGCGGAGCAGAGGCGCGCCGCCCGGGAGCCCCTCCGCGAAGGTTCCCGCGGGCCGACCGCTGTGGGAGGCGCTCAGAGCAGAGCAGAGACTCCACTGGAAGGGCCTTTTTGCCTGTCTTTTTTATTGCGCGAGTACTGGAATAAGTCTAAAGAAAAGAAAGTGCCCTGTTTTCCTTCATGGTCACTTATCAAGTGTCTGGTAAGATCAGCTCCTCCCTCAGACTACAAGCTGATGCGTGTTCCTCCGTCGCCCAGCATGTGAAAGAAGACAGGAGGGGAGACAATGAATTGATGGTTTGAATTATACGATTTTTGCCACGTTATCTTGATACAAATTTGCTAAATTTGATATTGTGAAAACAGTTTGATAACTTTTCTAATGCCTAACAGTTTTAAAACATCTTTCTTTCAAAGTCATAATTGAACGCTTTGGTTATTGTACTATTTAATATTAGCCCAAAGGATTCTGAAATGAAAATCAGGTGTGATCTCAACATCACTTTACAGACAAAATCAGAGCTTTATTTCATTCGGAAAAGGAATTGGGGGTGTTAAGGTTTTTTTTTTAATTATTAACTGGAGGTAATAGTATACTTAGCAAACTTGTTCACAGAAGTGAAACTTTGTGATTTTCATTCTGGAAAACAGTGTTTTTAAATGACCCAAACTTAATCAGACTTTCTGTCATACATCGGATCACTTGGGTAATCCATCTCTGCTGGTTTTAACTGAAGCTGCCCCACGCCCCCCACACCACCCTCCCACATACACTTTTTTAACTTGAAAAGAATGTGAAAAACAAGCATCATTGTGCATATAAATACTCAACTACATGTGAGTTGTAAGCTTCCAGTTTCTCATGAAGTTCGGTTTTGTAGTTGAAGCAGTTTGTGCACAGAGCTACATCTAAACACATAAGTAGATAATCAGTAACTGCTCGGGATCAGATGTGGCAAATCTCAAGTGGCAGTGGGTCCCCAGCTCATCAGCTCGCTCCCTCTGACACCTTCACAGCTTCACAGTCAGAGCTCAGCAGGAAGCTCGGGGGGCACCTGCGTGGTGACATCCATCATCTTGTCTCACTTGGAAAAGTTTTCAGTTTATTTACTATGCAATAGACACTCACTGTTTTGTATTCAGCTAGCTCTGGTTTAATGTGCTACCGCGGTGTCTTTCTGTTACATATACAGTTGTTTTGATTTACTTACAATACATGCTGTGCCATTTTGATTTTACTTTTGTCTGGTAGGTTGAATAAATACGCGATATTCAACCCCTTTTGGTGATTATGTAAGTTTAAAAATGATTCGAGTATTTGATCCGGTTTCATCTCATCTATGTTATGCCTGCAATTTCAGATGTGTATGAAAAGTCTTTTATGGGGAAGTAAATGAATGAAATAAATGTGTGACATTTCTGAGTAATGTTGCTGTGAACAAACTTTTGAAAACTTAGTTCACAAAATTTTGGATCAAACTGAAAAAAAGCATGATTTTTGAAATATCTGAATGCCTTGGTTCGCAGTATTACCGTTCTTTATTGAATTTGTTTCTTACTAAAATATGTAGTTTTTAAGCCTTTTTTTCTGACAGAATTATGTAATTTTTTAGCATGGGTAGATGGGAGTGTTGCTTGTATGTTACCATACAGCTGACATGTATTTTTGTCTATTCTTTATTACCTTAGTAGTTTCATGCTATAAAATTCATGCTATGTATTTTAACTCTTTGGTTCTTTGCTGCTTCTATTAACCCATAGCATTATTTTAATGAATGTTATAATACCAAAAAAAAAAGAAAAAATGAAAAGAAAAAGCTGTATAATGCATTTGATAACATCCTGTGTAATCACTGCAAGTTTCACAGCTGTAGAATTAGTTCCATTTCCTACATGGTTTTCATTGGTCCATTTTGCTGTTTGGTAAACTTACTATTTAAAAATCTCTTTACTTAGTGATAATTTATATACTTTCTAAACCTTTTCTAATGTCAGATGCTAAATGGGTATCTAACTGACCAAACAAGAAGTGCTGTTTCCTTCTCTTGTGCATCCTCCACAATTAAAATAAATGTCCTTCATGAAAATGCTTCTTTGAGGTCAGATTTTTTTGAGAAATACAACTATAGGGCGGAAACTATAGATCTGTTCATAAAAATCATGATGTTTGGAAATGATTATTGGAATCCTAGGCAGCTGAGAAGGTCTGTGCAACAGTGGGAACCCAGGGGAAAGAGACAGTCCTCATACAGGAAAAGCTTCTATTACACAGACTTTTAATTTTTCCAAACGGTGCTGCCTTAGCAACCGCAGGTATGGATATGGGTGCGGCCCCTGTCTTTCTACTTGTCGTCTGTGGAGCCCCTGAGGTCTGCTGGAGCTTACGACATCCACCTCCCTCCCCCTGGAGTCCTTCTGTGGAGTCTCCTGGCTGGCTGGAGCTTTGTCGCACGTCAGAATTCAGACGTTACTTTTACTGAAGCATAAGTCCTCACTGTGCGATGGGCTGCCCCCAGCTCCTTCCTTAGGAAGCCCCCTTCGGAGCACAGAGACCCACCAACAGCTGGAAGTAGGCCGCCTCCAAATAGCTTTTCCCTGTAGGCATGAACTCCCCGCCCGGCCCATAGTTTTGAGGGGTTTGGGCCTCAGTAAGAGCTATACTTTTGGGTTTAATGTTCTGGAATTTTAATTAGTTCCTTGCTTTAAGTCTTTCCATTTCAAGCTTGAACATTTGATTGTATAGTTAGAATGGTTACTCTTTTAACTGATTTGTAATTAATATTGTTCCAAATTATGAAGAAAGCAAAAATACAGTGCTGTGTATGGTCACTGACCTCTCACATGTACTCACTCTCACGCACTGGAAAACTATATGTGACTTTTCAAAAACTTGCTTTCTAACCTTAATGAAATATTTATTAACCCTTAAATATGTTACTATTTTTTACAAGCAGCTTTATAGTCATTTGAGATGGAAACCTTTTATGTAAATTTGAATAACTGCTTATATTTATTCTTAGAATAAAAATGGCACTTTTATGCTAAATGAGATTTACTAGTCACCAGTAAGTGCTTAATAACATCAAAACTGAAATCTATTGAGAACCACTTGAAATTTAAGTTCCAAAAATAAATTGAAATTTTGGCTTGACTATTAACACTTGCAGCCAGCAAGTCCAAATCCCTCAAGGGCCACGAGAGGGAGCTGTTGAATCTTAAACTAAACATTTGAATTTCAACAAACCTCGGTGTAAACTGTATAGATAATCTGATATATAAAATATAATGCAATGTAATAAGGAGTAGCATAGTTTTTATTGTTATTAAAACAAAAGTTACACATATAATTAAGAGATCCCGCAGTTAAACTCAATACTTTTGAGTCCATATTATTGAAAAGGCACTTTCTTCTAAGAGGGGATATAAACAGATGGTTCAGATGGCTCATAATAGGTGTGTATGTCTGTGTGTAAGTCCATTTGCATTATAGAGCAGAACAAGACATATAAGAGCCGTAGATGGAAACAAAATGCTGTGGTGTTTCAAAAGAGAGTGACGGTATTGGGAAGGGCAGGACGGTGAGGTGGCATTTAGGAATGGACGGGAGGATGTCCAGGAGTGGGACAAATGGAGATGGGGAAATATGTGCACAACTTATCAAAATTTGTGAGACCTGATTTTTGGTCGAATGTGTGTTTTTGTAAATATTTGTTTTGTTTTGTTTTTATTCTTACATGTCAGACTATTACCGTTACCTTATCCTATTAACGTTTGTTTCGATTTACTAACGTTGTTACCACTTTCTGTGCTCATCATTCCTTTTTGTATCTGGGCTCATTTTCTTTCCTCCTCTAGTAAATTCTTCTAGAAGTCTATTGGGGAGGGTCGCTTACTGGTATGCTGACTCCAATTTATCTGAATGTATCAATTTGAAAATGTCCATATTTTGCCATCATTCTTAAAAGATAGGTTTGCTGGGTGCAAATTCTCAACTGATAGCTGTTTCTCCTACTACTCTGTTGATAACGTTCTTCTGACACCGATGTTTGCTGTTGTGAAGTCAGCTGAGTGTCTAATGAGATACAAGGTAATCTCTCTTTTCCCATTGGTTGTTTTGAAATCTTTTCTTTCACTTTGGCATTCTTAAATTTCTTTGTAATGTGTCTAGGAGTGGATTTTTAAAAAGTGATCTTGCTTGGTATTCTCTATACTTTTTAATTCAGAGGATTGATAACTCCTATTTGGTTTGGAAAATTCTAATTTCCTCTCCTTTACTCCCATTGCTGTCCATTGATGGAACATCAGGTGAGTATGTTGGTTTTCTTAATCAAGCGTCAGTGTTCTTTACCTTCCTTCATGGTTTTCTCTCTGTGATGGATTCTGTCTTATGGATCATTGATTCTTCATTCAGTTATGCATAACCTGCTATTGAACAGCTGCTTTGAGGCTTTCATTTCAATAATTATATTTCTGTATTTTTAGTTTGGTTTTTTAAGTTTCTGGTCATTTAAAAAATTCTCCTTGCTTATAGTTTCAATTTCCTCTTTTATTTCTTTAAACATGTACAGACTTTATTTTCTGTATTTGATAAAGCCTGGTGAGTCTGGTCCACTATTTTTTTTCCTGTGGCTCTTTAATTTCCTTGTATTTAAAAAAATTTTTAATTTGTATTTGTTTAAAATGTATTTGTGGGAACTTTTTGACATCTGAAAATATTCATTTTTACAGGTAGAAGTTATGTTTGCCTTTACCAGACACCTAGGGATAATACAAATTTGGATCTATTTAATATAAATATTTTAGCTGACAGGTTTTAAAACAGATAATGTGAATCCAGGACCCAAATCCATGTGAAGGCTGGCCCAGCGTCATGGATTCTCAGGAGTGCGTTTGCCATGTGAAATAGTCTTGGTGAATTTGAGTTTCACATATGCAATGAATAATGCTTTAGTATAAGGATATTACTTTTATAAAAATCAGATTTAACTGGGTGCCAAATATTTGTGTATATAAACTTTATTTTTTAGAGCAGCTTTAGATTCAGGGCAAAAATAAAGTTCTCACAGACCCCCTCCTCTCTGTAGCCACACAGCCTTCCCCACCAGAGGGGTACCTTTGTGACAGTCAATGAGCCAACACTGGCACATTAGCATCACCGAAAGTCCACAGTCTGCATAGGGCTCACTCTTGGTGTTCATTCTATGGATCTTGAAAAATGTATGATGACATGCATCCACCATTATAGTAACATAGGGAATAGTTTCTCCGCCCTAGAAAACCTAGCTCCCTGTTTCTAAATCTGACAACCTGACTTAGGGGAGACTTTTTTCCTTCTACTAAAAGCCAAGACCGAGACAGATAACTTTCCTTGTCTACTGCTTGGATAAGGTGTTTACATTCTCCCTTGTTTAACATTTCTCGGAGGGCACAGGCTTTCTCTGTGTTGTCTTTCTGTAGTAGTCTCTGGTCATCTCCTGCCCACCCATGTTTCCATTAAGATTAATGCTCCTGGGACTGAAGATGCTACCAGGATAGCTGAATGTTAATCATCTCTTATTTCCTTGGATTCATTCTATAGCTACATTCCTGATTTCAGAGGAATGCTTTACTCTCTTGCTATCTTATCCATATACTTTTAAAGATTAAAAAAATATTTATCGAATCAAACATTCTTAAGTATTCTATAGTGGGAAATTTAAAACCTTTATGTAGATTCTCTCTTTCAAACCTCACAACCTAATGAGACACATATTATTATTTCACTTTCACAGAGAAAATTGAGATTTAGAAAGTTCAAAAAATTTGCTTACGTCACAGAGTAACAACCAAATTCAATCCTTGCTAATCAATAAACCTATATTTTCACCCAGTTTGCTACATTCTCTTCCATTTCTCAATACCTTGTACCATTCAAAGCGGCAAAAAGTGTTAAAGCTCATTTTACTTGTTTTTATAGCTGTGATTTACTTATTTAATTACAGTCAGAAGCGCTGCTGGTGGGCAGTCCTTCGGTGGACGCACTGATTTGTATGAGGCTGGCCTCCCTTGGTCAGCACCTCAGCTTGCTTTGGTCTCTTGCGGGATTTCGTACAGACCAAGGTCTTGTACTTAGCTTACTGGTTTGGAAACTGAATTACATCAGTTTACCTGGAGCTGCCCTGACTCTAGTGTACTGAGTCATGCTAACAAATCTCATCGGCCAGAATTCCAGTATGTTAATTTTGGGGAAATAGTCTGTTTCAGTAACTAGAATACTTGTGGGCATTCTCTCGGGCCTTTGCAGGTATCAGGACAATGGGCGAAACACATCGGTGACCAAACATATGCTTGAAACATTTGAACTAGAAAAAGGAAAATGAAGGGACCTAAGGAAAAATAAATGACTTACAGGCTATAGGACATCTGGTAAAATTAAAGTTTCTAATAACTGAGATTTCTATCATAGAACAGACCAATTGTGAGCAGCTGTGGAGCACGCGCTACATACTGGTCACTGTGCCAGGCACTAGATGCAAAGATGAATACAACCTGCCCTTGAGGAATTGATCGTCTCAGGTCTTCTCTCTCACTTAGGTGATGTTCAGTCAACAACTGAAAATTCTCTTTTATGTTCCCTGCAATGTTCTTCAGTTCATTGCAGACCTGAGGAAACTGCCATTGGACGCCAACTCTAACCTGATTAGATTTCTGGGTCTCCAAGGAACTCTGTGTTATATTTACAAGCTGTCTCTGGGCAGGGTGCTTCTTTGGGTTGCTCTTCTCCATGTGCACATGGTTCTTCACCCACATGGTCCTCTGTGCTGAGTACTCTGGGCCCTGTTGTTTCCTAAGAGCCACCACATGGCCCTAGGTGGATGTGCAGTGCGGCCAGAATCAGTCTGTCTGTGCATGGGCCAGTGGTTTCGCAGGGAGTGGCTACAAATACCTTGCTTTGCATTTGTCCATGGGGGGCTATGAGGAAAGGCTGTTTGCTCATTTCCTTCCTGTAGTAATGGAGAGTACAGAGGCTTCGGGTTGCGAATAAGGCATCAGGAGTTTGGGAACATGGGAGAATCTAGCAGTATAACTTCATGCTATGAGCATGAACCTTCATGAGCAATATCACTTCAAAACAATTCACACTTGAGAGTTAAGTATGCCCCCAAATAGAACCAAACTTTTAAATAAGAGTGCTACACTCACCACATCAGGGTGGCCCTGCCCCAGAGGACTGCCCTAGTGCAGGGTCTGGTTTTCATCCTTGAATTCAGTTTAGTTACGTCAGTAGGTCTGAGACTTCACCTTGGTTTTCTGGGTCACTAAAACTGGGAATACTGGGGCATTTGATATAATCTTGGCCAGGGAGCATTTGACTCATTTCTTTGTTTGACTCAATTTGAATAGATTGGAAAGGTAAGCTTCATAGATACTTTTTTTCATTGGAAGAAAGAAGAAATTCACATTTTAACCTTATTCATAAATAAGATATTAATTTAACTCTTTAAAGATACTTAACTCCTAGGAGCCTGCAGCAAATCCTTTGATGTTGGGTAACTGATGGAAGTCCCTGGACCTGCAGGCTTTGATCGTACCATTTAAGAGCAGGGCCACTCACCTCACCTCTGTGCTATGTGTGAAGTCACTAAATTGGACAGAACTGCTCAGAAAATAGAACTTGAAAAACCTAATGAAAATGAAAGTCAAAAGCAGTCTAGTTCAGAGGCAAGAAAAAAGCCGCTCCTTCATATCAGTATTTTGATAGGGCCAGAAGTGTTCATGGTTTCTCTCATTATTGATGACCAGATGCTCACAATATTAGAGAGAAACTATTTCCATTAATGAGTATGCTAATTTGATCTGTATGCAGAAGTCTTTCTGGTGTCTTCTCTAGTCCAAAGTGTTCTGCTAACCTACCAGTTTCCACTCAGCCTAGTCAATTGACTATTTTAATTAACCCTGATGCAGAAGGGAGTAAGGATAAACTGAACACAAAATTTGTTGTTTCTGGCTTCAGTTTCACGGGGCTCATTAAAGCCCTGGATACCTGACCTGCCTGCAGCAGGGACCAGTAGTGCTGAGGACCTGTGGATGCCTGGCATTTCCCCAGGGTCATGCCATGTGAAGCGAAGCTACATTCAGGATATTGCTTAGTGTGTCGCTAGAGAAAATCACCTTTACCCTGGCTATTTCTAACCATCATGCAGCAGGTAAGTGCCACAGTTCAACCAGGAAGTCATGTTGGGAGAAATACATTTGAGGGAAATAAGGAGACTTGAGTACATGCAGTCATTGGAACCGTCCATTTGCTTTTCTCATTTATCAAGAACAGTCATTTCACTAAACAGAAAGGAAGAAGGCAATAGAGAGTTCGCTTGTCACATCCTTATTTATGGGAAAGGAGGCAGTTTCTCTGTATTGAGATTCTGAGAATTCCACACTATTCCTTTCATTGTCGCAGGCAAGCTTTCAATATTCAATGAAGAGTCATAGGCAGTGGTTTCCCCCACCCACAGAAAAATTCCTTGAAGGAATCATGAGACCATCAACGTTCAGCAGCTGGTTAAGACACTGTTTAGACTCCTGAAATGATGCTGGGAAATTCTTGGATTTATGGTCTTGGGCAAGGGCCTCAAGAGTGGGAAAATCGAGTAGCATAACAATCTAAATTCAAACCCGCGAGAAACTATTCATTTGCTCCTCTTGATATAGTTACTGCCAATTGGCAGGAATGAAAAAAAAAAGTTAATATCCTTTCTGCTCTGGATCAAGTGTAACATAGCAGACCACGTTCTCCAGGAAATTGTTTGGACTCTGTCATATCATGCTACATGCTTACTTGAGAGCCTGTAGCACTGCCTGGCAGTTAATGCCCAGTGAACTCTTAACAGATCTTGATAGGTATGGTGATTGGAAATGCTGGTCCCCTTCTTCATCAATCCAGACACTCTCCCTAACTGGTATTCCTGAGTTAACTAACATGACTTAGAGTCTGCCATGGAGATGCGGAACAGAGTGGTAGGAACCTTCAAAACCAGGAGTTCCTGAGCACACAGCCTAACTTAGAAAAAAATAAGCAGCAGACATGATGTAAACATGGCAGGGAAGCAAATGCATGAGATGCACCATCACTACCTGTGTCTCGTTCATATAAGGCAAGGGTTCTCAATTCTGTTGGTCTCAGGACCCCTTTATGCTCTTAAAAATTCAGGATCCCAACGAGCTTTTGTTCAGAATGGGCTAGACTACTAATATTTACAATATTACAAAATAAAAGTGTGAAGTTTGGCTTTACAGAGATATGTAAGTGGACAAAGGGGGAGTATTTATATAGCCCTTTCAATGGTGGGTTTGAGTTTCTTGACAAGCATAGTTTCTTACAGGTGAGTTGCAGTGGAGAACCTGAAGCCACATTGGTTTCAGATTCATACTGTTACAGAAAATCCATTGTTTTACTTGAACTCTCTCACTGGGTGTTTTTTAACCTGTGCATGGTTTGGTGGCATCATGCATTGATTACTTTTTAAAAAATGGGCTGAATTAGGCATAATTTTTCACTGAATTATGCAGATACTCCAAATGTTGGCGCATTTCATTATTATGCAGAACCGAAGAGCACATGTTAATATCACCAGCAATCTCATCAGAAAAGCCTTGAGATTTTGGGAAGCTATCAAGTCCATGGTGTTGGCCACAAGTTTTCAATAATCTAATTTTTACTTTAAACTTGAATGTGAGTGTTGGCAACAAATACCTTCTGTTTTCCTTCAGTGACCAGATTTTTAAGTAAATTTCAAGCAAGCACCCAAGTCTGAATAACCACAGTTATCTGTCAGTCATTTTTTTAAGTGTTTTATTTTAGTCTTTAATGATTAAAAAAATGCATATAAAACTTGATATTCCATAAAGCTTTTGTTTGTATAAGTAGATGGGGCTATTACAGACCCAGACAAGATGGGGCTCTGCTCAGTTCTGGGACAGAAGGACCTCAATTGTCTGTAACTGAGGAGTATTTTCCAGTTAAAAATTTTTATATCATACCATCTTAATGTCTATTTCACACAGCAAAAACCAGAGCTAAAACCTCAAAAAAAAACTATTTCTCATGTATTTGGAGCTGACTCTGATAAACTCTTGGTTATAATTTAAATGTATGCACAGGTTTAAAAAAATAAGAAAATGAAAATAGCATTTTATATACAAGGGTTCTCTATTTGATGTTCACACTTTTTTTTGAGAGGGCATCTCTCATATTTATTGATCGAATGGTTGTTAGCAACAATAAAATTCTGTATAGGGGACTCAATGCACAATCATTAATCAACCCCAAGCCTAATTCTCAACAGTCTCCAATCTTCTGAAGCATAACAAACAAGTTCTTACATAGTGAATAAGTTCTTACATGGTGATGATGTTCACACTTTTAAAGAGCTTCTCTAGTATTTAACCATAGCCTGCATGTTTACAGAGAAGTCTTTTTCTCTTTTAGCATAATTCCAAGTCTGTATGTATATACTACACAGTTAGGTCTGATTTCTTACACGTGAAAATGGTTAACTTAAAAGCAAACAAAATATAGATGTTTAAAAATTAACTCAGTTTCTGCTTCCCTTTGGTATTCAATGTTGCTTATGAAGGATTACAGTCCTCTTTTTGTTTTCAAGGTTAAGTATTAGGTATTGATGTCTGCTTCCTGTCTTCCACACAGATGAGAAATTGGCTTCCATGATCACAGTGAATAATAAAGTTGGCTTTTGTTTTCTTCAGTTACTGAAACAAGTATTTTTTTGAGCTGACCCTTCTGAAACTTTTAAATTCTGTCTCAGATTATACAGTTGTGTTTGTGCATTCTTGCTTTGACTTTGCGATATCCAGTAGTTCATCTTTCCTTTTCTCTCTCTGCTTTTAGTTTATTGACTTCAATCTTAAGTACCTTCAATTTCTGCTTATAATCTTGCTTTTCTTTCATGATACAAGTCTTCACCATCTTAGCATCGCTCAAGACATGCTCCAACATTTCAATTTACATGAACAGTCTGCAGTGTGATTGACTGCCTCAATAATTTCTTTGTTCCTTAGCTTTATCATTGTAGTGAGAGACTGTTCTCAAGCTTGCAACTGTCCTGCCTGAGCAGAAAGTTCCACTATTGTGCGGTTGAGATTTCCGTTTCTAGCTCAAGGTCTTCAGAGAGGAGAGGAATGAGTTGCCTTTTGAGTCGTTTCCTGAAGCTGCAGCTGAGTCTTGTGAAGAGCCATTTGGCATTAAATTTGATTCGATTAAAAGGTTTTTACCTTCTTCGTGAGTGACCTGATTATTTCAGTTCTTTTATTTAGTTCACCTTCCAATTTGCCACAACGTTCAGCACTTTCTGCTGATCGTCTGCCCATGAAAGAAGTCGTCTCTGATGTGCTGCGACCATATCATTGAGCCCTTTATCTCGATCTTTCAGTTCTCCAGCGAGCAGCTGCAGCTCTTTCCGCTCTCAATAGTGGAAAGCTCAACTTCTGACCCGATGTTCTGGCGCCCGGCGAGGAGAGTCACCGGAGCGTCCACAAGTGTCTTCTCCGCCGCCAGTGAAGTCGGTGTAAACAGGTCACTTTAGAAACGCTGTAGGCGCACCTGCCCGGAGCGGCAGCGGCCAGCCCCGAGCCCCAGAGGCCCGCGCCCTCGGCTGGCGCACGAAAGCCCACCACACCGCCTGCCCCTGTCACTCATTCTTTCAAGGAAAAATAGTGTCCCCTGAAAACAAAAGGCTTAACTCAAACTATTGAGATCATAGCACTTCTGTATGCAGTGAGGGTGCTTTAAGAGTACTTTCCATTCCATCATACAGAATATTAAAACGATGTGCATTCAGAGGTTGAGATTTAAAGGTTTACTACATCATCATGGACACTTCTAAGTGAAGCTGACTTTTTTTTTTGGTAACTTCAAGTACAGGGTAGTGACACATTTAATGAGACTGCTGGTATAGTTGGGGCCTTGATGCAGGTCAAGGGCCTCTCAGTATCACTGACTTAAGACATCTCCACTCTTGATCTTTTAGAACCACACAAACTTCCCCATTTCATCTAGTCTGGATGACTTAATTACATGGCTTATCATTCCCATCAAAGCAAGTTGAATTGGACTCTAGAACTTCCAACCCATTTTCAGCTTAGCCAAGATCTGATTTCCTAATTGTCAGATTCAAATACTAGATGTTTTATAGCAAATGGTCGGCTCCCCTGAATGAGGTATCATTAAAACATACGGGTTATTAGCATCATATTCCTTCTGCTCATCTGTTTCACATTTTGCATATATACCCCAAGGAAGATTTCAAATTTGTTCTTCAAGTAATGGAAACGCTGTGCTAGTCTGTCCTCAAAACCCAGTTCCAGCCTTGCCAGTGGCAGCCAAGCTTGCTTCCACTGTATTCAAACTCGAGGTTCTTAGTTCTCAGAAGTAAAGCAAAATCTCCAATAGCAAGGAAATTGCTTTGAATGACCCGTGCAAGGAAAGTCATGAGGCTCAAGAATGGGGGAAGGACCAGCTTTTCATGCCTGTCAAAGGATTCGAGCTCTTGAATCAAAGCCTCCACTTGGGAACTGGCCTCACCTGAAATGTTTTGGCAAAGTGCAGAAGTAAACACAGAGCAAGCTGTAAAGGAAAAGACACAAGTAATGAATGTTTTAATTGTACAAATGAAAGATCAGACATCTTCTGCTAGATGAGAAGTCAGAAATTATCATTAGCTTCATGCTTCATTCAAAGGAGACTAAATCAATTCCTAAAGACTGGTGACAAGTCCTGGTACAGTGCATAAGAAGAACTGGAGCTATCTCACCCTATAGCCTGGTGTTCCAGCTTGGAGGGGTGGGGAGTCTATTTTCTTCCTATCCATGTTTGATCATTTACTGTTGGGCCCATTCTTCCCCCAGGATTAACACTGGCTACATAATTTGTGGGGCCCAGTGCACAAATGAAAATACTGCCCCTTTATTTGAAAATTATTACAGACTTAAAGAAGGCAGTGAGCAGAGCATGAGGCCAAGTGCTCTGGCCAGGATATGCTGTTGACCCAAAGGCAAGCCGGGATAGTGGTGACAGACCAGGTCTGAGACTCAGGGCTGTTTCCAGAGGTCTGCTCTGAAGTGGCAATATTGGGACATTCTTTAGGTCGCTCTCTTGGAGGGAAATGTTAGGCGCCTGGAGCCCATAGTAAGCAATAGAGACTGAGAGCCCTCAAAGCCTTGGAGGCCCTTGAAGCCTGCCTCTCCCTGCTCCTTGCTGCTCATCAAAAACTTGGCTGTCCTTTCAGATCTTAGACAAATCACATTGCTGTTTTGAAGCCATCTCAATAATCTCTAAAACAACCATCTCTTTCTTCTCTCAATTCCTATAACATTAATGCCTGTATCACTTATTTGGCACTTCGTAGATGCTGCCAATTTTAAATTAATTGCCAAGTACGTGATTGCTAATTGTTAATTAAGCTATTTGAAAGCAGGTTCTTGGACAGTGCTCTGAAAATTTTGTTTTACCCACAACTAGCAAAAAAAGTGATCAGAATATTCTAACCTGGGGCTCACAGATTCGCTTCTTGAGGATCTAAGAACCCCCAGAAATTATCAATGAAATTGTGGAAATCTGTCACAGATGAGTATACGTCATTTTCCAGAAGTACTACCACTCCGCCCCGCCCCCCAAAAGAGTAGATCACAACTAAAACTATATTCTCAACAAGTATACACTGATTGGTCTTTTGGGGATTTTTAACCCAAGATGAGCTACAACGGGGTGAGGAAAGTTCATACACACTGTCCATCCTCACACCCTCAACTACAAAAGCAGGTCCTTCCTCAACTGTGCCAGTGGACTTTTCCTGCTCTCCATTGTGTTCACGCTGGAATTTCAACCATCTCATCACCTTTGAAATTCCACTGGGGTCTGTGTTTGGAAGAGAGCCCTCGGGTCACCCCCTCGATTCTGTCTGGCGCCTTGCAAGCCTGTAGTTGTTGCCAGTGAAGCAGGACATGTGATTACAACATTTAGCAAGGTGGGTCCTTAGTGATGAGCGATACAAGCAACTAAACTAGGGGCTGGCACACCTTTTGTGTAAAGGATAAATAGTAAATATTTTAGGCTTTGGGGGCCTGTAGAGAAAAATGAAAGTTCCTCTGGCCAGGCTTCTCACCTGGCCCTGGTTGGCTTGCTCACTGCCCACGTGTGGGCAAGACGTTATTACTGACTCTATGTAAAGAGCTCCTGGTGCCCTGGGTTGCACGGCTGCAGGAGTGCAGAGGCTGGAGTGGTGGTAGTGCCAAGAACAGAGACTGAGACGTGTGCAGGTAGAGAGGCCCAGAGGCAGAGACCACCTTGCTGCATGCAGACGTGCTCTGAGGTGGACGGGATTCTAACACTTGGTCTGCCACTATGAAAATAAAGCTAGGAATAAACCCTTTCACCCCAAGAACGTTCCATTGTCATTTTTAAGTCTCACTAAAACAAGAGTGAAGTTGCTGGAGCCCATTGGCAAGACAGAGTCACATGGTTTCTTTGCAACTACTCACTGTACCGTTGCTCCGTGAGCACAGCCCACAGGTAAACAACAGGTGTTGCTGTATCCAAGTACAACTCTATTTAAAGTCACACAGTAGCTGCATTTGGCCCACAGGCCAGAGTTTGCTCACCTTTGATCTAATTCATGTGTCTTGCCAATGGCTTTCAGCCTTGGGCAAGTTCACTGTGAATTCTGTGAGACGAGGAATGACAATGGAACGTTCTTGGGGTTAAAGGGTTTACTGTCGCCAGCTTTGTTTTTCTGGCTATAGGTCGAGTACTAGAATCACATCTGCATCCAACAGTCTGCAGGTCTGCAATCCTCCTCTATTTCTACCTCTGCACAGAGCACTGGGCAGAGCTCTTTATACAGTGACTGAGTCAGTAATAGCTTCTTGCCTACAGGTGTGGAAGCAGTAGCCTAGCAGCAGGCCAGTCACATCATCAAGTAGTTTCAGGTCAGGTGAGGATCTTGGCCACAGGAACTTCAAGTTTCCCCACATCATGACCCACTGGGAACTAGGAAATCCCAATTACCATCAAAAAGTACAACACTGAATAATTAGGTGGGCTTTCAGCACTCTGCATTTCACCAGCAGCATGTAATTCTCATCTTGGTTAAAAACAACCTACAAATACAAAGGAACTAGCTTGTCCCAGGTAATGGTGCAGACAGGCAGCCCAGTGACCTAGGCAGGGAAATAGGGGTGATTATGTCTGCTTCTCATGCACCCTTTATCAGAGACAATAAAAAAGGTTATTGTTTACACCACCGCAAACAAGGAAAGGGCAGGCTCCTGCTATAAAATCTGGATCACTCCCTGATCTGGCTTTGTATAATGAGTGGCCCTTTCTTTCTCTGTTCCATGCAGATGATGAATAAAGGTTCATGGTGTGTGATGTCGCCAGAGATCTAAAAACAATCTCTCAATTGTTCCATGTCTAAGTCTGCCCTTGCACTCAGATGTGGCTGCAGCTGCTTGTCATCTACCAGCTACTAATTTACCAAACTGGCTTTGTCAGCTCCCCTCTTCTAGAATTTCCTGGCAGGAGGAGAGCCTGGTGGGAGTAGAAATCATAGGTAGAAGACTGTTGCTCAGAGAACACAGCAGTGGAAACTGATTCATAAATTCTTATAAGTTTAATGATCTGAAAACACAGAAGGCGTTTAGACAGTTCAGCTTGCAAATCAGTATTTCAAAACATGGCAAGTGCTTAGACTTATTTAGATTCCTTTTTATTACCAGGTTTCATAAAAGGGAATTTTGTTTGTTCTCGATAGGAAGCCTTAGATCTCCGAAGCAGTCAAGGTTTTACTTCGGTCACACCTTCTTTGGTCTCTTGCTGCTCCATCGAGGGATCATTAAGTCATGCATTTCTTTTTTTGCCTTTACTAAGCTGTCATTTCTGCTCCCAGTCATGCATGTGATCAGGATGGGGGGAAATTCTGTAGTTGCTTCTGGTCCTGTGTCTTCTAGTAGAACTTGATTTCCTGGCATCTATTATTGTTGTCATCAATGCCCCAAGAAAGGACCCTTCCAGTTACCTTGAGTGCTGTCCCCATGCAGGAGAAGCTGAGCCCTGGCCTTTCCTGCTTGGGCTGCTATCCTGTGTCAAAGTAGGATGACAGTCTTCTGATCAGTGGAGGCCAGGCTGCATGTCGCTGCCCCGGAAGCAGGGAGACTGGAGCCTAGCCTATGTCTGGCAGATCCCAAGCTCCTTTTGTTTATATGAGCATTTCTGGAGTAGCATTTTCACAGCAATTCTAAACTTGTGCTAGAGGTTGTTCAGGAGGAATTCCCCAAATTTGGACAAGGCTGAGATACCTGGAGGGCAGACCATGTGGCAAGTGCCCACTACCCTAGCTGGCCTGGATGGCGAGAGTAGGTTAGGGCTCTGGTCCTGGGGAGGGACCAGGGAGGAGGAGGTAGCCCTCCCTGTGGGAGCTCACTCTCTGCCACGTTCTGAACAAGGCTCGTTTCTTATTTAAGGACTTCACACTTTACTTTGCCCAGTTTCATCAAGGCTCTGAGAAGTCAAGTTCCAAGGTGGTGAGTGGTGGAGCCAAGATTGGAAACAGAGCCTGTCTGCGGCTGTCCAGCTTCTTTTTAACAATCTGTATTCTTTTTAATAGTAGAGTGTGAGGGAAAGACTCACGATAGCACCGTGAAGTGAAGCCAGGTGCAACCCCACTTCTGTGTTCTAAGGCAGGATGAGACTGGGGAGGCTGAAAACGCCCCGATAGGAGGATGTTGGATGTTGGAAGATGAGTAGGTTGAGCCACGAGGCCCCAGGGAAGGCAGAAAGCAAAGCCCGAGCAGACCCATGCTATAGGGCCCAGGGCTCCATGTTAATGAGGAGACATTACCTGAAGAAAATCCAACTAGGATGCCTCAGTTGTGGATACAAGTTTTGCCAATTGAAAGGGACAAGAAGAGCTTTCAGGAATTCCAATTTTAAACCCTTGAGTACTTTAAACCTCTTCTCTCTGGCTTTTGCTAATTGTTTATTATTATTCCTTTATAAAACCCTTCCTTGATTTTTGAGACTAGAGACTGTGGTTGGCCAATCATAGGAAACTTTTGCTCATATTAGATCACAATACAAACTAAAATGCTGCAGTTGTGGACCACCAGGAAACCCCACAGCCGTGGTGGCAGTGAGCAGAGAGAAGGGAGGTTGGAGTTGGTGCTGGTAGATCAGTAGTTATAGGCTCACGTAGACACAGGCAACAGAGGCAGTTTTTATTTGCAAACAACAAACAGAACAAATTGCAAGTGCCAGCTTATCTGTAGGAACATTGTTAGATGGAGGGGAAATGGTTCAAATCTACCCATGTAGCTTGGTTCAACACACAGTATGCTCAAGATGCACAGGAAACCTTGGAAAGCCTGATTTTTACAATACAAGTGATATGTTCTCTTCGAGAATCTCCTGACAATTTCAATGTCATATAGTTGCTTGGATTTTTAAAATAAAGGGGTTTAAACCTGACTTTTGGATATAAAAATTTCTTTTCTTCTTTTCTTTTTTCTTTCCAATAAAAACATCTTTTTAAGTTCATTTTCCCAATTGAAAAATGTTGACCTGGATCAGATTAGCATGGTGTATGGTGCCTATGTCACAGTTAAATGCTGCAGAATCAGACACCCACGTGTGAATAGCCCTGGTGTAAAGGATGTTGTTGTATATCATACACACTAAACAAAAAACTCAGTATTGGTTTTATTAAGTAGTTTGTGGGTCAAAGGTTTAAAGATAGTAGGAACACGCAAGCCTGGAGGAGGTTAGGAGATCATGGTGCTATTAAGAAAGGCTTTCTTTTTAGTGTTTTTATTCTCCCCTCTCGCCATAGCTCATGCTCCAATTATCATGTGTCCAAATGTGGGGGAGTTGAAAATATGGGGGTGAGGGCTGGGTGTGTGGAGAGCCTGGCATGGGAGGGCTGGTTGGTCAGGGACATCGGTTTGGCCTCACTCACACCAGGAGACGGTCACACACACTGTGCCACAGGGAGGGAGGGAGAGAGGAAGCCAGCTCTCAGCCTGAGGATAGGCAAAGGGGCCTGAGGGCCAGCCACAGCTGCGCAAAGGCCAGGTGGCATCGGAATGAGCCATGAAGATCAGTATTAATGTATTGGACACAAAGCCTTCACCTTTTCATCATCTTATCTGGAAAATGTAGTACAAATTGCTTCTGGAATTGTGTGTGGGACACAAAGTAGGCTGCGTAGATCTCATGTTTTAGGTATGTGGACTAGTAAGGGGTGAATCTTTCCCCAGGCACATTTGCTGAAAAATCGTGGCATCCTCTGTGTGACAGGCACCTGGGCTGCAGGGGATTCATGCAGACTGTGAAATAGAAAGTGTGTTCAGAAGGCAGTTTTGTGAATTGTTATTCCTAGATTTTAGATTCACAGGGTTTTTGCCCTGAAGCCTTATGGGTATGCAACACTGGTCTCAGCGGGAACTGTAAACACTAAGTGAATGGGAGAAGGGGAGAGTAACATAAAATTAAACAGTACAAATGGGAAGCCAATGATGAGTTCTGCTGGGCCACATTCTTAAATGCTGTGTGTTTATAATATTGCAGCTTTCACAGCTCACCAGCTTGCCAGATGAAATTATTGATCCTTCTCACAAACCACTGAAATCAGAGGCACACACGCACATTCACACATGTCCTCAGTTTATTTCACAAAACTGGTTCCCAAGCAGTCACTTGGTGTCCTGATTGTCAAGAGGTAAGCCTTCCTGAATTAAATCTAAGGATGGGCTTTCTCAAAATGTATCGTGCACAGATAAATCCCAGTAGCTTGGCCAAAATGGAAATTCCTATATGTCCAGCCCAGAGAGGCTGAGCCAGTCAGCCTGCAGTGGAGCCCGGGAATCTGCATATTACCAAGTCCTCTCTGTTCATTTGGACACATGTGCTCTGAGAACCCCAGGTAGACCCTCTACAGAGGTCTACTGTTTGTTTAGATTATAGTTCAAAGGATTAACCACAGTCTGACAGTTGACAGGATGATGCAAATGTTGTATGAAAAATGTATGCAAATATATTTTAAACTGGTTTGAGTTGATAATGAAGGTTTTTGGACTGTGTGTCTTGGTTAATAATGCCAAATGGGTCTCAGTCGAATGGAACACAGAAACTCTTGTAATCTCAAGTATTTATTTTTGGTGCTGGTGTGGTCCTTCAGCTCACGTTCATGGACAGAGAGATATCAGTGTCTTAGCTGAACTTGCCCCACTTACTGAGTAGGAGTCCCTCCCTCTTACTCAGCGGTATGTCACCCTCCTGCTCGACCTCGGCTGCCCCACCATGGACACTTGCTCTGGCAGGAGCACACATGGGGCATAGGAGTAGAGGTACTTCAGTGATGAAATGTGATTCTTTTTTTCCTTCCGGTTTTATTGAGATTTAACTGACATATAACAGTGTATAAGTTTAAGGTGTACAATACCATCATTTGATAAGCTGTGAAATGATGACTACAAGTCTAGTTAACATGGTTAACTCACATTTTTTTCTTATGATAGGAATTTTAAGATCTACTGTCTTAGTAGCTTTGAATAATGCTGTCTTTAAAAATCAAACACTATACCCACTTCTCCCAATGTCAACAGCAGTGGTCATGGATGTTCAGGAGATTCAGGAAAGGGTTTTCGGCAACCGCTGGTCTACTCAGGGAAAAAAGAATTCTCCATCCCCACCCCCAAAGCCTTCATTGTTTGATGGTTACACACACACAGACATGTATGGGAACACACAGGTACATGCATACACGTCCCACACGAACACACAAGAGTTGGACTCATTGGTAATTTCGAGATTGGAATCCCTGATTGTCAGCTTGGAGGGAAAGAGCATGGTTTTCTGGAGGAAAAGGTCCTCAGTGGAGTTGTTCCCACATCTTCTGTCTCTTGTAACTTTAAGTGGGGGAATTTTGTTTGTTTACAGACTTGTGCGGGAAGGAAAGGACAGAATATTGGGCAAGCACAGCTCACAGTGAAAGGTCACATTTTTGTAATTCTGTGCTGATTCATCACACACTGAGGTTTTCTAACAAATGCCCTTCCCAACAAAATTGGAAAGGACAGTCAGTGGAACAGATGAACTCACCCTCAAGACAAAGGAAAATGACAAATTTTAACTGCTTTTCAACTTTGGAAACATGGGGGGGTGGGTCAGTGCATTTTCATAGCACTGCTAGAAATTACCCTTGATTTACATCAGAAGAACATTTTGCATTTCACACATGGCTGTAGTGTGAGATAGGCAGGCAAAGTACTGATATTTCCATTTTTCCCCCGGTAGGAACACTAAGGCATAAAAGGTGGAGGGCACCCCTGACCTGTGACTGCGAGTGGCCCCAGGGGCTGACCTGCTGGCCCAGCCCACTGCGATTCTGCTGCTGAAATCCCAAATTTCACTTTATTTCTGTGTACTTCTGTTTTTTCTTGGAACTTGTTCTCTAAAACTAAAATCCAGGGCTGTTTTCTGTAAAATTTACCTCCTGAAATGACACTTTTTAATATCATTTTACATCTATCTACATGTAATATCTATCACTTACTATCAAACCTTTGGCATAAGTTTCTTTGGCATGCCTCTTAAAAGTTAGTATCTGGAAAACTGTCTTTGAATAACCGACTTACTTCCTTTTATCAGATTAGGAAATTTATGTACTTCTTGTCTGTTAGAAAGCAAAGAGTTTAATTTACTATTTGACTGTGGCCTAGGTAGTATCCTAAATTCCTTTCTTCTCTTCCCATGAGGTTTTAAATTGTGTTTTTCAGCTTTATTTTATATGTACCTTTTATTATGAACCAAAGTGTTTTGGAACTAGGCAGGGTGTGTACGTTTTGAATAAAAATTTTTTGATCTGAGTTTAATTTGTTACTGAGCAAAACCATCAAATGCCCTACATAAAACTGTAATATTATTACTAAATGGAATTGGGTAGATCGCATAATATATATGTTTTTTTGTTACAAATATTGTAAGAGTAAATCTTGTTATGGAATAAATTTGGTGTATAAAGTGACACTATAAAGAATACCAGGCTTTATGACCAAGGGCACTGCAATAAAACCAATGTGCAAGGGAAACAGAAATTAAATGGGAGAATGCTGAAGTTTGATTTTAGCTTGAGTTATTTCTAAGCACTTCATATGACGTCTTGTGAGGGAAGATCTACATGCGGGTCAAAGTGGCTTGTCCTCAGTCCAGGCTCCCAGCTCCAGCAAAGCCCTCATTAACCTGTTACGACTACCCAGAACTAAGGACACGTGCCTCCACGTCCAAGAGATCAGCCATTTAGCACACGTGTGCTCTTGACAAACTGAGTCCATTTAGAGCCTCGTTTTGCTGATTATATGGGATCATAGACTCACCTCAATGAGCAGTGCTGACAATTCAACAAAGTGATTTATGAGAAGAAATTTGCAGTGTCTGACACGCTTTGTCTTGACATTTGAATTCTATGTTGCAAAAAAGAAAGACCATTGCATTTTCTGTTTATAATAAATTTTTACCAAAAACGTTGGCTGGAGTATCTCACACACACAGAAAACTGCCCAAGCCCTAAGTGTGCAGGCAGCTGCTGGGATCTGCACAAAGTGAACACACACACATACTAGTATTTAAATTAAGAAATAGCCCCAGACACTTTCCTCCCGGCCCCTACTGGTCACTACCCAACCCTGGGAAGGGCCAAGCTCACTGTCCAGACTTCTGACGCCATAGGTTTGTGTCACCTATTCTGGAATTTTATAATAATGGAGTTATCTAGTGTGTACTCTTTGTGTCTGGCTTCCTTCATTCAATGTAACATTTGCAAGATTCATCCATAATGTGTATAAATAAAGCTATAGATTTTTTATCCTTGTGGCTATATAGAAGTCTATCATACAATACCAAAGTGTATTGATTCATTCTGTCAGAAATTTGGGCTTCCAATTTGAGGACATTCTGGCTAAAGGTGCTATGAACGTTCCTGTACGTGTCTTACAGTAAATGTATATACACGGTGCTATTAGATGTATACCTAGGGATGTAAGTGTGGATTTGAGGGTGTGCATATTGATGGGCTTCAGTAAACCCTGTCAGTTCTCCAGCCGGTGGTGCCAATTTCTATCCCCAGCACAGTGTGGGAGTCTCTCTGCATCCCATCAATGCTTGGCAGTGTCTCCTTCCTTGTGGCATTCCCACCACACAGCTGTGCAGTAATAGCTCCTTATGCTCTTACATTGCATTTCCCAGATGACTAATGCATCTGTTGCACTGATAACCTTACCTTGTATTGTTCAGATAAAATAATATGCCTATATACACAAAACATGGAGCTAAACATATAACACAAAGGGTATTAGAAATATAAACAGAACTTGATAAAGTACAAATATAATAAATGATTTTAAATATTCCTTTTTCATAATTCAGCAGATCTCGTAAACTTTAAATAATCAAGGATAAATAGGATCTTTACACATCCATAATCTCATGTAATGATGCATAGGAAGTTAGCATCCTACAAATAGAGAATATGCAGCTTTTCCTTATGTTTTTGTCCTTTAAAAATTCATAAAATTTAGAAAATTCTATTTGGTGCTTCATGATGAAGGACATTTCAAATAGTTCAAGAAAATAGATATTTCAGAGCCATCCATAGCTGATCAAAATCCAATAAAATGAAGTAACTATAGAAAGACCCAATCTTAAATACTTAGAAATTAGGGAGTTATTTGGATAAAATATCTACAGTTTATCTGTAGAGCAAACAGGAATTCTAGGATGAGATTACAAGTTATCGAGCAGACAATAAACCTTATTCCAAGCCTACAGGATCCAGGAAAAGTTGTACTTAGAGGAAATAGCCTTAAATACCTTCTTCAGTACAGAAGGAATTTTAAAAATATAGGTTAGAATTCATTTTAAGAAATTGGGAGGAAAAAAATAACAAAAGAACTCAAAGGACCTAGGAAAAGAGATGGAATTACGATAGAAGCTGATATGAGTGAAGTAGACACACGGGACACAGGGCCTATTAAGTCTTTGGTTACTGAAGTTCAGTATATGGATCAGAAGTGTCTGAATTCTAACTCTGCACCAGATGAGGGGGCTGGAAACAGATGTATCACTTCTCTGGTTATCTAGTTTCCTTCAGTGTAAGATAACTGTAGTAGCAGCCATAATACTAAGACAGTGTAAATGTTCATATAGAGTTTTAAAAATAGAATATTGCTGCAGTGCAATTTAGGCCATAAAGATTTCCTGATGTATCTGCTTTTGGCTAAGTTCAGAGTATGGAAGGCACATAATCGAAGTACTGGGAAAGGCAGACAGGAAGTTCTATTTATCATGGAGGCCTTTGCAGCACATGTGTGAATGTTCTGAGGGAAGTACTGAAAGTCCCTCTGATTGTGGAGCCAACATATTCAGCCGAGGGGACTTTACAAGCCAGAAGGAGGTAAGTCTGGTTACTGCTGTTTGCAAAAGCTTGCAGACTCTTTCTGAGCCATCTGTGGAAGTCATAGGACTGAGATTAACCATGAATGTTGTGAGGAATTGTTACGTCACTTGTATATATTAGGAAGTAGCCATGAAGTAGATCTCAGTTGGTAATGGAAGACTCAGATCTCCCTGCACGCTAGTTCCCTGAAATCTGATCATGCCGCCTGGTCAGCTTTCCAGAGCCAAATGTACCTGCCCGACCAGTCCTCCAGGAAAGCACACATGATGGTTACAGGAGGAGAGAACGCCGAAACAAAAGCAAAAAACAAAAAACCACATACAGAATTGTTGAGATGCTTTACAGGACCTGAGCCTGCCCAGACTGTGCGGCTTCACGCAGAGACCACTTGCTCTGAGTTAGGCAACAGCCAGGAAAGGGGAGGGGAGCCAGGGATGGGTCCCCTTGCCCACCTGTCCCACTGCAGCCACACCCTGGCCACTTACCCGTGCATTCGAAGCACCTCAGCTTCACCAGGTGCAGCTGACAGGTTCTTGCCTCAGGTCCACCCGCCAGGGGCCTCCTACCCTGGGGCTCTTTGAAGACCGGGCATGGGCTTCCGGGGGGTGCGGGTGGGGACCTTGGGGCACACCCATGCGGCGACACAGAAGGTGGGGGGAGTTACCCGCAGAGGATCTTGAGAAGAAGGGTGGGGGGAATAAATGCTGCATGCCCACGTGTCGAGCACAGTGGAGCCCAGGGTTGGGGGGAGAATGGCCCCTGTTGGGGTGAGTCAGGGCAAGCGGAGGTCAGGAAGGCTCCATGGACAAGATGATCTGATGGGCGTCTCAGGATGAGTGGGCAGTGTCGGGGGGAGTCGTGCGTGGGTAGGGATGATGGAAGGCAGTGCTATCAGCACCATGGGGGTCATGCTGATAGGTGGGTGTCCGGGACCAGGGGGAGGGCAGGGGGGCGGCTCCCCGGGGCAGCCACCCGACCTGGTCGCCAGCGCACTCAGCAGCCACGCCCTGGTCCCCCGGGAGCCACCGCCTGCCCCTCCTGCCAGGCGGTTTCCCACTTGGGCTCCCTGAGGTGCCCTTCCTTAGCAGCCCGGGTTCTCAGCTGTGAATCCAAACCATCCTACTTGTTGGGGAGTCAGTTCGCCCGCAGGCAGCAGGTGGCTTTTCACACGGACTCCTGTACTGGGCATTCCAAGCAGCTCAGGGCTCGGTGCTTAATGCAATTCCAGACGGAAGAGTAGGAGGGCCAAGCACAGTTCTAAAGGCTCCTCCGTCTGGGGCACAGTCAGATCCTAAAGCTTTTGTTTCTTGGTTGTCATTAAGAATCAATCTCATATTTTAATTCAGAATGGAGCAGCACTTCTGTTCAGGTCCCCAGAAGAGAGAGAAAGAGAGATGGATGTTGTTGTTTGGGTTTTACTTTTATTTCTAACCGATTATATGAGAAACAAATGTTCCAGGCCCATGGCTGAGAATCTCCCCCAGAGCATCTCTGCCTGACTCCCCCATTTCCAAATGAGGACCAGTTTCCACTTATGCTGGTCTGAGGACAAGGACAGATGGAAAGTGTAAAAGGATCTTGCTTTAAGCAACCCTTTGGACACAGTAGAATGGGACTCAATTTCTCTATAAAAAGACACATTTTATAAGAAGAATATGAATATTCAAGGCCTTGGCCTTGGACCCCATAGCCTTCCTGTGGTGGGGGCAGCCAGCACCGCAGCGCCCGCCCGTCAGCCCTTCCCTCCTTCTCCATAGATGTCTTGTCTTGCTCACAGCCCTGCCCAGCTGATTTTTTTCTAAGACCCGTCTCCTGTTTTCCATGGAAAATTGTTCCATTGAGCTTCCCACAGGGATATTTTGGGCCTAAGAACCTTGGCTTCTGATTTTTTCCCCCTCCTCTACCTTGTGTAACAGCTCTGATTCTTCATTCTTTTGAATTTTCTCTCTCTTGCTGCTCTTTAGGCTAAAAAAGTAGCATGTCTCATTTAGCATTCTGTTTTTAAGTTTATGGGACCGATCCGTGCCTCCAGTACAAGGGTATTTACCTCCATGATATTTTTATTTTAGATGTGAATTAAGATTGCATAGTTTGAGAGCTACAGCACTGCCTGATCAGTTTCCTGTGTTTTGACCTGTTTTTCTGTTAGACTGGGATGTGAGTTTTAATTTTTTCTTTTCATAAAGCAGTGCAATGATTAATAAAGGAGGAATGATAGAATTTGGAAAATCATTGCATTTAGATGCAAATACCCAGTGAACCATAAGCCAGTGAAATTCAACCACTCCCCATTGCATGGGTGATTTGTCTAGAATTCTGCGTGTAAATGATTCAGGTAGAAATGACCTGTGGGAATTAAGTACTAACACCACCCATTAGGGATGTGAACTGGGTGAGCCACTCTAGTCCTGGGCCTCCAATTTCTCACCTGGAAAGGAAAAGGGTGAACAAGCTTGAGAAAGAGCGCCCTTGCAGGGCTGTCCTGCGGTGGGCGGCAGGTTGAGGATGCTGCCTCTCACTAGGGCCACTAGGTGTCCCGGGAGCACGCGCCTGCCAGCTGGTGTTTGAGGTTTGCGGGTCCTGCCTGCTGCCGCCGTTCCCGCTGGCTTTGTCCTCCCAAGCCCTGACGGTGAGAGGAAGGCAGTGTTTGGGGCTCTTGTTTGTAATGTTTGGGGCCTGGTGACTCGGTCACCGAGAATCAGACAAGTATTTTAGGAGACACCGAGTCCCTGTTTGAAACCTGGCTGGGAGCGGTAACACTTTCAGGAGTAGATTGTTGCGTGTGCCGTGGAATAGGAATGTATAGGATTTTCCAAACATAGATGAATCAACAATAGAAGAGTTACTGTGGATTGTTTATATGCTTAAAGTGTAGACATCCTTAAAAATGAGTAACAGTCACAGGCTTCCCCTTTCGGTCCGGCTCTGCTGTCAGCCAGCGGCTCCTGCACAGCTGGGCCGGAGCGGGGTCACTGCGTAATAGGCGCCCTGTGCCGGGGCAGCGTGCGGAGGGGGAGGGGAAATGCGGAGGAGGGTGTGAAGCAGCCCAGAGAGTAATCACTTCAAGGACAACATGACAGACCCCTCCCAGGCTACTTGCAGTGTGGGAAAGCCCATGGTCCCCATCACACCCCACAGTCCCCGTCACACCCCACAGCAGCCCTGGTGTGGCTCACAGGGCCCTGGTTCCCTTAGCCGGGAAAGGAGGGAAAATCCTTCAGGGGAGATTGAAGGAGAACTACAATAATCTTGGATAAAAAAATAATAATAATAATAATAATAATAATAATCTTGGATAAGCAAATGTCAGGTTTAGCAAAATTAGCTCCCTCCGAGTGGCTTTTTATAGGAGAGTTCCAAGGAATCACCGCCAAGCTACTACTGGAGGTGTCAACGGGGAGCCATTAGAAATAACAAACAGCACACCCAGGAGATCTTGCCAGTTTGGTGTTAGGGGGAATCGCATGATGGCGCAAGAACTGTAACACTGACAAATCGTGCAATAGTGGCCCTAACTTCTTGTGATAGTATGTCCTCTGGCATTTTTAAAAAAGTAGACTTAGCCAGCTGCCTTTCAGAAGGTAGTTATTATGACTACAATTTTATATTTATAATTCAAATGCTTTATGCCAGTTGATATAATTGTCAATATCAAGAAAGCAAACATAGTGCCCTGTCCTGTCTTACATGGTCCTTGAGGTTCGGATCAAGAAAGCTAGAGTGTCCAGCGGTCTGACGGGGTGTTGGACTGTAGCTTATGTGTGTGTGTATAGTATAAAGCATAGCTGTTTCTGCTAACAGTGTGCATCCATGTGTCACTCAACTTCCATTATGTGGTTGTTCTTAACTGTTTTCCCAGCCCTCTCCTCCCGACAGGGTTATGTAGCTTGTTCTGTATCCTTCCCTTCATCGCTGGTACAGCATAGGGTTTAAAAGCACTGGCTCGGTCCACAGGCTTGGGTCCAGATCCTGATTCCTTTTCTCTCCGTGTTATCTTAGGCAAACGTCTGAACTTCCGTGTGCCTCGGATGTAGCAGCACCTACCTCCTCGGAGGGAGGAATAAATGCGGTAATGCAGGCAGATGCCCTAGGACAGTGCACCCCCCACCCCCCGTCAGCCATCACCATCACCCCTCTGCAGTGCGGGGGGCTGTGCAGCACTGCAGGAGCCGCATCCCAGGTGCAGTGCTGGGCTGTGGGAGGCTGTGGGGGTGGGTAGAAGAGCACTGGAGACCAAGCACCCCCACACCGGCCCGCAGGCGCCGCTGGCCTACACGGGTCACCCACCCACCCAGGTCTCAGTTTTCTCTTTTGTCAAGTCACAAAGATGGAGTCAATAATCTCAGAAACACTTTTTAACTCTCAGTATTCTTGGATGTTCAATACAAGGCCATGTAGGCTCTGGAAATTCATTTCAGGTGGCTGTGGAATTTAGTGTATCCATTCCCACAGATTCAGATTAAAGCCACTGTGATATACTAGCTAAATGACCTTGGCGGTGTCGTTCCTTACTATGCACAGTGGTTCTGGGTGTCTGGGATGAGAGGAGATAGTACGAGAGCACGTTCATGTCAGCGGCTTGAACACTTTAGGGAGTTTGTTACAAGGGGTTTTGCTGGTGTGGGCTGCCAGCACGTGCTGTGTGAGGAGCCCTCTGAGACCTGGTAACTCGTCTTTGCCACAGGAAGATGGGCGTAGGGCGAGCTCCTTGGCATTTCATGGTTGTTGAAATGGTCGAATAGAGGAAATTAGTCACTTTTTGCCAAATGAATAAATAGGGAAAGTTAAACCAGAAGTGATGAAGGAACAGAAGAAAATGCCCGAACAGCTTCGTGGCCATGCCTGCGGTACCCCCAGCTGAGAGCACTTTGGGGCCCTTTAGAGATGCTCCAGATGTTTTAGAAAGGGGCAGGCAGGCAGACCTGGCACATCTGGTTAACCAAGTGGACCTGCCCCGGGCTTGTAAAGCAGTGAAAGAACAAACAGCCTTAGAGTCACCTTCTTTCTCCACCCCAGGTGTCTGTTGCACTAAAGCCTCCTCCATGTGCCCCAGTGCCTGTTGCTCTGGCCTAACTGTTGCTCTCACGGCCCGGGGAGCTGTCTTCCCGCTGCCTTCCAGCTCGGAGCAGGTGGGGTGTGGCCGGGGCATCAGTGGTCCACCCAGGGCCCTGCACGCAGGGGGAGATGTGTGTGGGCCTTTCATCTTGAGGGAACGGGACGGAGAGTTCCTCATCTTCTGAGCTCGTCTTCAGAGACTGTCACCTGTTTCCAAGTGTTCTGTTGGCTTTGTTTCGGGGCAGGAGTCACGAGGAGAATAAGCAAGTTGCTGTGTGTTTCTGGCACAGAAACCCAAGCTGATCTGTTCACAGGTCCAAGTCACTCCTCAGGTTGTGCTGAGATAGAAGGGGAGCAGCCGTCCCTGTCTGTCACGGCCTGGTGACAGGGAGCGGAGCTCATAAGCCAGCCTGCTCCTCAGCACTGGCACCATGCTGTCCCCCCACTGCATGTTCCATGACGCTGTTTTCCAATGCTGTCGGATGGACAGGCCCTCAATGAAGCCAGGGCTCTCAGAGGGCTGTGGCCTCCACGGCAGGCCCAGCGGCTGCAGGGCGTCTGGCACGGGGGTCTGCAGACCGGAGGCATGAAGGTCTGGGCCAGTACAGGCAGTGGGCCACCTTGGGACATAAGTCCCCTTTGTTCTCCCGGTTCCCTCTGCCCACCCCCACCCCCAGCTCAGCCCCAACCTGCAGCGGTCATGTCACTAGAGACCTAGAGTCCCAGGGACCAACAGGCATCGCCTTCTGGGATCTCCATGTCTCCTGTCACCACTGTTTTTCCTCCTCCCTGAGCACAGAGACCCTAAGCCAGGACTGCAGTTGGTGTGGTCGAGAAGGCTCCCAGGCTGACCCTCACCAGCCCCCCAGGCCCGGAAGCCTGAGGAGAGAAGTGAGATGGAGCCACACTGTACCAGGTCCCCTCCTGTGCTTTCTGTGTCCCTGCATCTGCTGTGCCCACACATCCCACTGCCTGGTTTTGTTAAGTATGTATGATCATATCCATTTTATAACTGAAGAAACAGTTTCAGAGAGGTTAAGTAACTCATCCAAAATCACACTGCTAGCTATTATGTTTTAGAACTAAGATGTAACTCGGGTGCCTTTGACTCAGAAGCCTGCTTTGCACTGCTGTTCTGTCTTGAAGGGTGGTCTGGGGATGTTCTGAACAATGCAAACATCCCTGGACAGACACAGACGACCAGTGGGAGTATTTTGAAGCACTGCACACTCATTTGCATATATAAATGCTAACAGGCTTGCTTACATCTCAGGTTGCTGTATTGTGACCCTTGGCACATACTCTATCTTCATCCAATGCTGTTCTAGGAAGAGCTGTTGGAACTGTTAGCCCCACGCCCCCTTCTCGGGGGCCCAAAGCTCTTTTGACGGGGCTTTCCCCCAAATGTCTTGGGCCTGGGGGAGGTTCTGAGCTCCTGGGGAGAGGCTGAGGGGTGGGGCCTGTGAGGGGTTAATCAGGGGGGAGGGGTTAATCAGGACGGAGGGGACTTCGGGCATTTGATTTCATGGATTTCTCCTTCTCATGGGCAGACCTCCAGTGAGGACAGGGGTGTAGAGATGCAGGACACTGAGCTGCAGAGGGGCTCTGGCCCCCACCAGCTCTGCCCTCCCAGGGGCTGTGCTGCTTGGCCAGGTCACCCCGACTTCTGGAGGCCATCTTGTTATGTGCAAAAGAGGAGAGGGTGTTGGATGGAGTGATGAGTTTGTCTCCAGCTCTGACTCTTTATGTTCTTACAAACAGTAGGCTTGAGTGTCTGGCTGGAACAGTGCCTGGGGATCCAGTGGACAATCCTACCATATCTTTACTGGACAAGAGGGTGTGTACACACTCCTATTCGCCATTGCTGTCCATCCCTCATTGCCCTTCATTGGGATTAAGGGATGGATAAATCAGAATTTATCACCCTTGCTTGTGGGTGGATTTGGCTCTGGAAGCTGTTGCTGACTGCCCTCTAGTTGTTGATGCTGTTCTGACGTGGTCATGAACCTGACATCGACATGCCAGGCCCGCCCGGTGCTCTGGAGGCAGGATCCCAGGCCCCAGCAGGGGAGAAGACACACTTCCCACCACTGCCCTGAACCTGACATCCTTTCTTTGCAGCCAGTGTAATCCATTAGGCTGGTGGGACTCTTCCAGAGGGGTGGGCATTTGCTGGGCCCCCAGGGGGGAAGCACTTGGTACTGAGAGTCTGTCTAGATGAGGCTGCCCATTTCCAGAGACCACAGTCCCTTCTCCAGACGTCGCTTCTGTTTCACTCATTTTGTGAGTCTTGGAAGCCAAAGACCACTCCTGGCTCCTGCCAGCTCACTTGTGCACCCAGCCAGGGCCTGAGAGGCCCGGGCAGCGCTTGTCTTCCTGGGTGCCGGTGGGACAGTGCTATAGACAGCCTTAGGCCAGCCAAGCACAGCACGCCTCCGGCCGCCACCTAGCCGGAGGTCAGGTCACCACACTGTGCTCAGCGCGTGGTTGGCCCGGCAATACGCTCAGAGAAAAGCTGAAAGACCAGCCAGGACCGCAAAGGTGTGCCTGCTCTGGCCCTTCGTTCCCTCCTGCCCCACCTCTCTCCTCTCACTGTGCTCCAGCCTCTCCGTTCTGGAACCTTCCTCCACACGCCACGGGGGCTGCCATCTCCTCTGCGGGAAGCCTCCCCATTGCGGTGCCCCCGTCAGCTCTGTGCGCAGACGCTGTCCCTAGACAGGGCTTTCCTGACGCCACCCCCCCATGGAGACCCCCCCCTGGCCCTGCCGACTCGTCCTCCCGCGGTTCCCCAGGCCCAAGGCCTGGCCCACGGGAAGGCGCGCTCCACGTGGCGGGGACTTGGTGTTACTCACGTCTGTACGCTCATTGCCAAACCACCCTCTGGCACGGGGAGCACTATGAATATTCACAGGATGAACGAGTGCATCGTTGTAATTCTTGATCTGTGCCCAAGATGTAAGCCCCGCTGGGCAATCACTGTCCTCTCCTCTTGACCCCAGGCTGGTCTGGGCGTCCTCTCCAGCAGCCTCCCTCCCTAACACCTCTGCTCTACCCTCGGGGACTCCCGTGGCAGGAGAAGACAGCCCCCGCATCACTGCTAAATGCGCCCCCACCTCCGTAGCCGAGCCGAGCCCCGGCGGTCACCCGGGGGTGCGCCTCCCTGAAGCCCGCTCACCTGGGGGACCCCTTCTTCCCGGTCCTCAGCACTGAGGGGCAGGAGGAGGGGTCAGTGCTCCCCTGGCTTCTTTTCACCTTTTGTCAAACAAAACCAAAGAGAAGCCTGCTCTGCTGCGTGCCACCCAGTCGCAAAGCTGCTGCTCCTCTGCTGCCATCCTGAGTTACTGCCCCGGCCACTGCACCCGGGGCTCGCCGTCCTGGCGTCCCTACACCTGCTCCCTCGGGGCTCCCTTACCCTTCCAGCACTTTCTCGGGCCAACGTCCAGGGCTCCTCCCCTTCCCCACACCCTCCCCTGGGAAGGAGCCACCCTGGCCCAGACAGGGGGCTAAGTTATCAAGCTCACAGTACCTCAGCAGAGAAGCGTGCAGCTAAACCTCCTGACAGTGGGTCTCGTGGCTCCGTTTGAAGGAAAGAACTTTTTCAGACGGGAACCCAGGACCCGAGAGCTGCCTGCCTAGTGTGAGGGGAACTCTAATCCCCCACGGGCGGGGCGCTGGGAGGCAGGGCGGGCGCTGGAGGGTCCTGAGCCCGCCTGGGCTCCAGCACGGTACAGTTCTGTGCAGCTGCAGCCTCGAGAGAGCAGTACCGAGGTCTGGAAATAATGTCGCCTATGACTGAACCAGAGTCTTGCCTTGGAGCAAGTCTTAGTCAGACACTGGGAGCTCAACAGACCATTCAAAACAGCATGTACACAAGAGTATCAGCAAGTAACACAGAATCAGGATAACAAAACCCAAAACCCTCCCACGGGGGGAGAGAGGCATTCCCTAAGCCTCACCCAGCTAAAAATATCAGCGATTTCTAGTGATGAAAAGGATAGGATTAACTCTAGAAGCACACGGTGTTGTATTGGTTTTTCATGTATATTTATGATGAAGCTAATATTTAGGTAAAGCATGCGTAGTTCCTTCTTTTCACGGTGCTGTGACTTCCACTGTTCTCAGCTCATTTAACAAAATAATAATTCTAAGCTCCAAAGTATGGGCTCTGGAGTCAGTTTGCTTGGGTTCAAAATCTCAGCTCTGCCTCTTACAACTTGGGTGGTCCTTGACCACTTGAACCAATCTGAGCCTAAATTTTCCCACAGGTAAATTTGAGATTATACTGGTCTTCATGAGGTTGTTCTATGGATTAAATGAGAGTGCACATGAAGCATTTTTTTGCATAATGCTGAGTACATTGTATGTGTGAAATAAGTGTAGTCTATTATCATTATTTATTATGTATTATTAAAATGGTACCTGTATCTACCTGTAGTTTACAAATAGACCCTGGTAGTGGCTAGTTAAGGTAGTCAATTTATGACCAGAATGGGTTGGATCTGTCTACCCGTCTCCCATCCCCACCAGAGGTTGGTGACTTAAATAGGGCACATTCCTACCCAGGTGTGTCACATGTGGACTTTTCACATGCTCTGTTTCACTGGTCCATATCAAAGTTCTAGGAAAAAAGTATTCTTTCCGCCATTTTGCAGATAAGGAAACAGATTCAGAACTTAAATTATTTGCCCAGTCATGCAGCCAAGGGTTAGCAAGCTCGGAGCTTTTGTTTTCAGGTTTCAAGCCCAGGATCCTTTCCACTAAAACAGAGGCCAAAGACCTGCCACTTTGGGCCTTCAGGACAAAGCTGCCTTTAAACTGCCCACTGAAGCAGAGATATTTCTCAAAAGCACAAGTGCCTCATGCATGGAGGGTAACAGCAGGTGCCTGGCTGTGGCCACAACAGCCCCTGTCAGCATCACCAGCCTGGGCCTCTCTTTCCATGGGCAGGAAGGGTCCATTGTAACCTCTTGCCTCCTCTGTTCTCCTCCTCACTATTTCAAACAGGACTCAACTGCCAGCACACCACAGCTTGCAGCCAGTGAGCAGCCCCAAGGAAGCCACTTCTCCAAGATTGGCTGAGAAATGGCACCTGCACTGTCAACCTTCAAACTCCGACAAGCACTGACCCTCGGCAGCAGGCAGACCCAGAAACAGGCTAGCCCTGGCCCATAGTCACAGAACTGCAACGTGGGAAGGGGCGGGGGTTGCCATTTGCAAGATCCTAGCTAAAGCAGCCTCTGCTAACATCACAAACCCAGCACCCAGTGGATTTCTCTCATGCCGTCCCGAAGACACAGATGCATGGCTAAATTGGAAGCAGATGAAATTGGTTGTTCTTCTTTCTGTCCCGCCCCCAGCCAAGTTGTACAGACTCCCCAACCCAGGCACACCACCCTGCGCAGACCAAATCCCTAAGTACTTACAACTTTCTCAGCCTTGGTCAGAATTTAACTCAGTTATGACTTTCATGAGTAAACACCCGAATCTAGGCAGTAAACATCTGGAAATCCTACCAACCCTCGATCCTGACTCTTATTTTATGTTTGTTATTCTTGAGCTGTAAATACTGTCTGTAATTGAGAAGGATTATGGTTAGGTTGAATAAGGATTTATTCATTAGATGTTAGAGCATCAGAAGGAGGTGGTTCAATAAAACACAAAATGTAAAGAAATACCCAGTATTAAGCCTGAATTTTTGTATAGGTCCAAAATATAAATAGATCGAGGAAGGTTATATAAATACAACCAACAATGACAGATCTGTAATAAATATGAAATTAAACGTTCATTGTTATGGGAAGTCAAGGCTGATAGTTCTTTCGAAATTAGCAGTGGGAAGGCAACTCACCTGCTTTGCCCTTTCACCAGCCATCTCATTTCTGTCCTCAGGGAAAGAACCTTGGAATAGAAAAAGCTACTAATTTGACCTAATACTACTTTTCTTTCACAATTACACCTGCCAACAACAACTATTCCCTACTTAATCATTTACCTTGGTATTCCTGTAATACTACCAATTCAATAATTCTAACCTTTGGTCACAGTCCCTGACCGAATGGCACTGTGACTGTAGGGAGAGGGAGAACGCTGGGAATGGGCAGGATTGAGAGACTGACTTCAATAGTGGCCAAAGGAAAGTTCCATGTGTCCATGTATGGGTTCACTCTGGGACAGCATTGCTATCTGCTTGAGATGTGGGGTGTGAGGGGCTGGTCATTCTGGCAAGCAGCTCATTGGCTTAGAGTGAGAGTAGGCAGAGTGATGTCTGAGGGACCCTGTCACAGCTCCAGTACATCATTCAGCTCAGTGTCCAAAATACTGACTGCTTGTACAAGCAACAGGGCTCAGGAGCAGAGGGCAGATCGCCGACCAGAGTGTCCTAGTGTTGGAATAGGTAGACCAGTGAGGCTTCATGTTCCGTGCTACAGAGAGCCGACCATACTGTGTTATACAGTAAGGTGATGGATTCTGCTTAGGTTACTGCAATGTCTGAAGGTGATCAGACATCATATATGGCTTGATCAGGCCTGCAGCATTCCTTGGGATTCTGCTGGCCTGTTCTCTCCTCCTTACACTGGCTTCTCTCGGGATAGTGAACAGCTAGCTGCCATTCTAGGTATCCCATTAAAAGAAAGAGAAAGGGTGTCCTTTCCCAGAAGTCCACACATATGACTTCTCTGGTCTGGTTCACTAGTGGTTGGTCATATGTTTACACTAGACCAGTGGAATTTTACTGATTAACCTAGGCCTGAAACTTGGGACTACATGCTTATTGTGGTGATAAATTTTGTGTCAACTTGATTGGTCCAGAGGATGCCCAGGTGTTTGGCCAAACATTATTCTGGGTGTGTCTGTGAGGGTTCTTCTGAATGAGATTAATATTTTAATTGGTAGAGAAGAGCAGATTGCTCTTCCTAATGTGGGTGGGCCTCAACCAAGCAGCTGAAAGCCTGAGTAGAACAAAAGGGCTGACCTTCCCAAGTAAGAGAGAATCCTTCCTGCCTAACGGCCTTCGAATTGGGCCATTAGCCCTTTTTTCTGCCTTGAGACTCAAACTGAAATGTTAGCTCTTCCTGGCTCTCACCCTGGTCAGCCTTCCAATTGGAACTACATCATTGCCTTGCCTGCTTCTCAGGCCTTCGGACGCGGACTGGAACTAAATCATCAGCTTTCCTGCTTGCCAACAACCCACTCTGCGGATCTTGGGACTTGGCAGTTTCCGTTATTCTGGGAGCCAATTCCTTTATATATTCTCTTTGCATCTATATCTCTATGTACATCCTATTGGTTGTGTTTCTCTGGAAAACTCTAATACACTTATGGATCAGAGAAGGGCTTTAGTATAATCAGGGGTACTATAGGGGCTCAGAAAACTAATGGCATGATGGCATCATTCTTTTATAGAAGGGAATCTGCATCCCAGGAGACTCATGGGAACCTAGAACTCATTTTCGACACATTGGATTGGAGGGTGGCAAGGCCAAAGGACAGGAGTTCAGACATTGTCAGAACCGATGCAGAAGCTAGCTGGAGCTCAGCCCTTTATGAAGAACTTCAGTGCATGTAACTAAGTAATAAGAATAAATGAATAATAATAATAATGCCATTATTGGCACAAGGTCTTGGAGTAAGTCTTTAGGGGCATTGCTGTCTTAGTCCTCATAAGAAACCTGTGAGGTAGGTCTGATTACCCATAAATCACAGACCAGGAATCTGAGGCTTAGTGATTAAGTACCTTGTCCTGTATGCTCCATCACCTCTCTAGGGAGGAACTGGGGAAACCCGGCACTCAGAGACATGACTGTGGTCTGGCTCCGCCCTCTGTGATCTGGAGCCTGTTCCCCTGTGATCCTTGCATTGTGCCTTTGAACAGGCCCGCCCTGCACTGTCAGGTCTGATTTAATGTTCATTACCGCCGTTGTCTTTGCTAAACATTGTTGTTGTTCCCTACGTAACAGCATTCAGTGAGGAGGATGTTCTTGGCATTGTCATCCACTTTGCTATCTTTCTGGAAGCCTGTAATCTCTGTTTTATATGTTGGCAAAAGTTTTAACATTGTAAGATTTTTTTAAGTAAGAGAAATCCTGAGTAAAAGTGAAACTTTTGAGTAAGAGAACTCTCTGTGCACTTTCTCACAGCTGTCCCTGAGCGCTCCAGTAGCTGGAGGACTTGGCCAAATGAGGGTTCACAGCTGGTTGCAGCATGCTGTTGCTGGTTTTGCTGGTATAATTAAATATATAACACGTACTTGGTATATTAATAATGCAGCTCATATGCTCTTCTCAGGATTTTAATAGAAAACAAAAGTGCACATATCCTATCAAGTATTTAGTAAGAGTGAATTGGAGAAACTATAAAATTGAACACACAAATATGTGAGAAAAAAAGTTCTTCTCTGCCAGGGGTAAACGTTTTCTTAGAATAAAAAAAAATGGCTTGCAACGAACTCTCAAAAAACAAAACAAACACATCTAGAGTTACTGCTGCAAATTTATTTTTAAGAGCCTCCAAATCATTGCCAAAACCACGTCTCTTATTTAAGTACCCGTTTGCAGAACTGTTGTGAACAGAAACAGCCTGTAGAAACTTGATGCCTGGATAAACTCAATGGGGCCTTTGCAGAAAAATTAATGGAAAACCAAGCTTATGTATGAACCAGGCCGATAGATGATGAATGTTCAGACTGAACCCCGGAGAGCTTGATCTCCCCACAGTGTGCTCACATGGGAGCTGAACATCAGCCACCCTGGTCCATAGGGCATCGGTCACATCCCGCCCCTGCCCGTTACAGACAAGCCCCGTGGCAGGGGTGTGTGGGCTGCTGCCTCCCCTTCTGCACCTCCCACTTGTGCACAGCTCAGTCCACTGAATTCTGGCCTCCGTTCCCATGGTGTGGTTGACATTGTGTTCTGCATGTCGCCAGGGCCTGCAGACTCTTTTCTTAGCCTCTGCTCCCTTCTGTGCCTGCCATGCTCCTGGCCACTCTGGAAACACTGTCCATGGGCATCGCTCTGCTCCTCGCTCTTCTCCTGACCTCCCCCTTGGCATGTGTCATTGGCTCCTGTTCTCTTACCGCCTCTCTTACGGGTTGCCCACGGTTTCACCCTTGATGATCTCATCCAACGCTAAACCTAATGCACAGATGACTCCTCAACGCGTTTGCCCAAACCAGATCATCTCTTGAATTATAGATCTGACTTGCCCTTTAGCATTTCAAACTGAACCCACCCAGCATCGAATCCCTTAGTTCCTATTTCCTTAAGCTTAAAGATTTGTTTAGGGATCATTGATATTCGGATAATGTCAAGTTTTTCTATCCAAGACAATGGTGGGAGCTTTTCTTTCTAGTTGCTGCTGTGGCTGTGAAGTGTAAGCGTGGAAGAAGAGCATATGCTGATGTTGGAAGTCTAGGGGGTGGACCATTGTGGACATCTGTTAAGATTCTGGCTGCCTTGTATTTTTCATCTTTGCTGCTCTGTAAAGTTCCCAGAGTTATGAACCCCACTACCCCACGAGAGAAACCAGAACACTCACTTTTGCCAGCCTAGGGCACAGGCAGGGGATGTATATCCATCAGTCGGGTTCACTGCATGAGATTTCAATACACAAGTTGGAAATTTGAACCAGGAGGTCCCACACAGAACTTACCCTTGCTGGTGAGACTGGCAGCGGAGGCATGTATTCTTAGAGGGGTACAGTCTGTCTGCACACACAAGTGTTCTTGGTGTTGATGGCAGAGCAGTTATTGCTACTTATGTGTAAGTGGCAGCATTTAGGGCTTCGTGGCATCAGTGGCATGGTTTTCTCATCAGCCCCAACTGGCAGCATGATTTGGGGGTCTTTTCCTAGAAGTTTGGCCTTGACACTAGTTCTCAAGCCCGTATTAAATTCTTTAAACAAACTTTTCTCCTGCCAATTTCTGTTAGTTGAAGCAAGAATCTTGACTAACACATCAGGGAGGTGTGGGAAGGAGAAATAGTCTTGAATGAAAATTACATGTGGGGTGGCCATGAGTACCCAGGCAGGCTGTGGACCCAGCACCTCTGGTGCACCAACTATGTAGACTATGGTGTGACTGGAAACTCATGGAAATGTACAGCTTCTCATGTCCCCACAACCTTTGCTACTGTATAGGGGCTACTGTCTCTACTCTTTTCTGAACTTACATTATCCTTTACATTTAGCACTTAAAAAAAACTATGGTAAAATACACATACCATAACATTCACCACCTTGCCCATTTTAAAGTATATGGTTCAGTACTGTTTCGTATATCCATCATTTCCAGAACTTTCTCCTCTTCCCAAACGGAAACTTTGTACCAGTTAAACATTAACTTCCCATTCCCCCTCTCCCCAGTCCCTGGCAGCTACCATGTGACCCTCTTTCTCTCTGAACTTAAATACTCTAAATACTCATATAAGTGAAATCATACAATATTTGTCTATTTGTGACTGGATTATTTCCCCTAGCATGACGTCCTCAAGGTTCATCCGTGTTGTAGCATGTGACAGGATTTCCTTCCTTTTTAAGGTTAAATAATACTCCATTGCATACATAGACCACACTTTATCCATTTACCGCTCAGTGGACACCTGGGTTGCTTGCTTCCACCTCTTAGCCATTGTGAATAGTGTTGTTACGAGCATAAGTGTATATACTTAGCACTTGCTGTGCTAAGTACTATCCTTATAAAGTGTGATACTTACTGTGTACCAGGCACTATTAGAACACATGTTAACTTCTTTAAACTTTGTAACAACTCTATGAATTGGGAGCTATTATTATCCATATTTTACCAGTGTGGTACAAAACCCTACTAAGAGTTAGGGAACATGCTCCTGCTTACTTAAATCCTGGTGTTAGAAACGAGATTCAAATGCTCCAGTCTGGCTGTCGGCTAGATGCTCCCCAGTGCTGCCTCTAAATATGCTGCCTTTGGACCTGGGTCACTTCCTTGGGGGATTATGGGTACTTTGTTTATGCTGTTCCTGTAGCTGGGAATAGTGACCCTCTGACCTCTGATAGCTGGTTCCTTCTTGCCATTTACATCTCAGTTTAAATGTCTTTCCTCAGAAAGGCCTTTCTTGACCACCCATTCTTTCTCACAGTACCTGTTTTAAACCCACATAGCCCTTCTTACTTCTGACATTGTTGTATTCCTTTACTTTTTGTTTATCACCAGTCCCCCGCTGGGAGCTCCGTGAAAGCACAGGCCTGTGCTGGTTTCATACTGCCACATCCCAGTGCCTAGAACTCTGACTAGCAATTGATACACTTGATAAACAGTTGTTGAATGCAAAAATAAATAAGCCTGGACAACTTAGAATCTTATGGTAATAAAACTAAAAATAAAGAAAAGGTTAATAAAGGGAAAATCTTTCCATTGAGCTCAGGGTTTAAATAACCTCAAGAATTAAGTAGAACTGCTAAAATACTCTTATTTCTAATGACCTTGTGATATTCTGATACCTTCTAGCTATGTTTGCTGATTAGATTAGCTATAATGCTGGCATTGTTTCTACTTTATGGAATTGGAAAAAGTTATGACAAAGTTGCTTATTCAGCTTTGTAAAAGTTGAGTATTTAGTTCAAAGAAACTTGAAGGTTGTCTGTAATTTCAGCTGGAGTTCAAATGAATGAGTTTTTCATTTTGCCTTCCAAATCAGAAGTTCAAAAGATTACCTGGACAGGAAGTTCTCTTCATCCTGCTACTGCTCACAGGGACATTCTGCATCTCCTGGTGCCACTTCTGGATGGAAAGGAAAACAAGGTCCTCAAAATCATTTGCCACTTTTCTAACTCCCTTTATTAATATTCCTCTCCTTGTACACAAGACATTTCTATAGAAGAAAGAATTTTTGTAAAAAAAGAAAAGATAGGATCAAAAATCATCTGAAAGAGAAAAAAAAATACCTAAAATAGGGAATAATGTGGCAGAAAACATTCTATTTTCTGTAAGACCTTTTGTTCCTTCAATATCTTTAAAATGTGCTGCTCAAACTTAGCTGACCATTTTCTTTTTCTCTCTCATGTAAATATGTTTTTCCACCAGTGAAATAAAGAAAATGTTGACTTTGGAATTCCTTAAGATAACTGCCATTGATGTCCATTCTTGACTGGGAAGTTCTCAGAGATTCTCAAATAAAAGAACAGAAACATAGCATTTTACATGGTTTAGTCATTAAGACCTACCACAAATGTGGAGTGTAGAACAACTGTAGGTAAACAATAAATGTAGTGAGGTGGGAAATTAGGACCCCAATATATTAGAAATTGGGATTTAGCCTTTGTACCCCAGGGCAGGGAATCCAATTCAGATATTGCCAATTGAACACTATTTTACGTCACTTCCAGGACAGAAACATTCTATTCTTAGTGTCCTTATGCAACTGGCAAAGAACACAGCTATCCAGCTGCCTGCCCCATGGAATTCAAGAGCACATTCCACTGAGAAATAATCTATTTAATTTTTCTCATTAAAGTTGGGTGAAATGCAATGTCCATACTGATTACGCATTTTGTGGAAGGAACTTCTTATGGGAAAAGAGCGAGTTATCTTGGTACACCACGTGACAGCGTCCGCTGGGCGGGGCTCCCTTGTTAAGCGATAAAGGAAATACCAGAAAAATCAGTGGTGAGGGACGTGTGCAGCTAGGGAAAGGGCCGGGGAACAGAAAAGGGAAGTAAATGTTCCAAAGGATAGCAAAATTTATGGATTGTCTTGTTTTGTTTGTTTATTCTTGTTTTTATGGTGTTTGTACAAAAAGTGAAACAAAGCTCTTTGTTAATGGGGAAAACATGAATAGAAACAAACCAGCAGAATCTGGGATGTTACAACTTAAGGCCGCGTGGGTTCTCGTGGCTCCAGGTATCCATGGTTTGGCAGGAACTAAGCCGTGGGTAGTACGGTGAGATGGAAGGGGAGGGAGGGGGAAGGGCTCTGTTCCCGGGAAGACAGAAAAATCTAGAAGGTCACAATCAAAAGAAAGTTGCTTTCCTCCAGAAAAGAAGGCAGAAGGCAGGCCAAGAGAGCAGAGGTCAAGTGAGGGTCTCCTGAGGTGCAGACATGATTCCCCCAGCGCTCCTGATTGCTGGCCTGGAAGGCGGACTCATGCCACATGGCAGAAAGACCCCCTCCACCCCCATTAACCTCACCATGTTCTTAAGAATGACTAGGTTTCAGTTAGAAAATGACGAACTTCCCTTTAATTCATATGTTGTTGAGGGGACCCTGGGTTCCTTCTCAAGCCACAATTTTAACTATTACTGTTTTTTGTTAAAATACCAGCTCTTGTGGATGAACAGAAAGTGGAATAATGCAGAGGAAGAGCACAATATCATTATAGTTGGACTTAATAACAGCACACGGAGACTGCCACCGGGTACCCTGGGCCCAGCCTATGAATGGGTTCCCTTTCAAAAGTTCTCTGGAACTTGGAATCAACTTTCCACAGGAAATAGAAATGGACATTAGATCCCAATTCCAGTCCACAAGAGCTGGTGTCAATCATAATAGAGCTGAGCTATTGTTACAGAGGCCATATTTTCTGAACCCCAAATTGGGGCCCAGGATTTGACAAGCACACATGTTCTTGCCAAAATAAAAGCACAGAGTATTGGAATTGGGTTTGTCCTGGGAGACCCAGGATGTACTGTACTGTGGTACTTCAAATGCTGCTGCAGACCCCAACGCAGGCGTAAAGATGTTTCTGCGGGAAAATGCGTGCCCAGCTCCAGTACTGGGTCTCAGGATCACATTCGTCCTGCTGCTGTCTGGCCCCCTCACACCCCTGCTCCCCCGACTTGAAGCCTCAGGCAATGGCTCCTTGCCTGCCCGGGCCACTGGCCGCTCCAGGCCCCACGGCTCTGTTCCCTGGGCCAGTCCCTCATTCCTGCCTCCTGCAGGCTAGTTCTACCCCAGGCTTTGAGAATAATTCCACCCTTGATCCGAGGACCTCTAAGACTGGATGTAGCCTCACCAGCCTTCTTGCTCCTCCCGCACTAACTTGGCCAACTGGTCCCCGCTGCTGTGAATCTTCATGGGGATTCCTGAACCTATCACCTGGCCCCTGCTCTACTCCTCCTAAGACTCAGATTTTACTTGGCCAAAACCACGTGCAGAGCCGGCTGGCTGCCCTCCTGGACTCTGCTTGGTGCCCGTGCTCACCCCACAGCTGTCCTAGTCTGGCTTCTTTGCAAATAACAATGACCTTCCACCTAGAGGCTCGGCGCTGCCCAGCTCCAGAACAGAACAGGGTCAAGAGAGGAAAGACTTTGGAAACAGACACAGCTCACTTCGAGTTCTAATTCGACCATTGATTAGCTGTGGAATTCAAATACTTTGAACGCCAGCTTTCTTATGTTGGAAATGAGGATGATAATAATAGTTGTGATATTTTTAGTGTTTACTATATGCCATAATGCCATTGTAAGGGCTTGTATGTGTTAATTCATTCAAACCTCACAGTAACTGAGATAAGTGCTATTATTATCCTACTTCACAAATGAGAAAAGGAAGTCACCTAGCACTTCAGTAATTTGCTTAAAGAATCACTTTTAGTAAGTGATGGATCTAACCAGTGTGAAGACTTCAAATCTGCTGTCTCTCAGCCTCTAGGAAAACCGCACGTGAAGCTCCAGCAGTGTCTAGCAGACAGTGGTCTCAGGAAGTAAATCACTGCTGTTTGCTGTTATTGTCGGTCCAGATCTCCACCTTCCGGTAGATGAGCTCAGGAAATAGTTGTGGCCCTGATCTATAAAGTCATGTTACTAAGCCCATAATGCTGAGATCAGCATACACGGCCTTCCCTCCTCTACCCCACATCCACAGCCCCAACTGCGTGAGCGGGTTTCAGCCTTGGTTTGCTCCTTCATTTATCTATCCATTTGGGCAGTTACTAAATAAATATCCCTGTGTCCTTACTTATTGTTCTGGACACTGTGGACACATTTTCAAGGTGGTTGCAGACTCTGCCCTCTTGATGTTTACAGTCCAATGGGGACACCAGGCAAATCATTCCCCAATGAACATAAAAGCACAGCTGAAAAGGGGGTGTAGAGTGCTGTAAGCCTGTTATGAATTTGATCTCACCTGAGAATCAGGGAGGGGTTCTTAGAGGAAGTGATGTTTACTTGAGAACTCAAAGTTGAGTAGGAGGCCTTGGAGGAGGAGAGGGAGAGCATCCATAGCCTGAGGACAGTCCGTGCAAAGGCCCTGATGTACAAGAAAGCGTGATACATGGACCAGTCTTGGCCCCAGCAGAAACCATGTGGTCTGAAATGAGACTGTAGATACAAACAGGAACTAGGCCACCTAGGGCCTTGTAAGGCATGGTTGGGTTTTACCTTTATACTGAGAACACTGGAAACTGTTGAAGGGTTTTAAACAGAGGCCAGGTTGGGGAGGGCGTGATGTGGTCCAGGTTCCTCAGAAAATACCACTCTGGCTTCACAATGCTGAATGGATTAGAGAGAAGCAGAGATGGAGAGGAGTAGAGGGTTCCTGGTCTGGGATTTTCTTTCTGAAAGACTCCAGCTGAACTTTCTTTGATGACATGCTTGCAGACCACTTTCAGGGAGCCTAGCTAGGAGGTTTAGCTGATCATCCTGCCTGGAAACCAGGTGGAATATGCAGCTAATGATTCTGGTTCTGGGGAAGTCCTGATTTGACAGAGGGGCTAGGACTACAGGCTAGGACTAGTCTAAAGAGCTAGGACTTCCTAGTTAAGGTCTGGCAACTTTTGCTGCTTGGGGATTGATCTGTAATCACCAACGTCTCCCAACAAAAATGACCCCAGAAATGAGAAGTTGTTTCATATTAAAATCTTCAGTAACACCAAACTGAAGGAGAACACTGAGAATTCTGAAAATCCTCCTTCTTGGATTCCTTATCTAAAACAGGCCAATCTAAATCCAAAACCTTTTTGACGCTAAAGTTCGTCTGTACCACACAACAATCTATCTTCTTTAACTGTCTGTATGTTAAAAATAAAAGTATCTGGAATAGGATTCTTAAAGCACACTCCCGTAAGTTTTATTGCTATAAACAAACAATTGGGACATCTCGGCAAACTGGAAAGTCTCCCGCTATGGAATGAATGGGCTGTGATGAGATTAATTAGGTGCCAATGATTTCTCAGGATTGGACATGCTGCCGGACCCCAGTCACTTGCCACCATGCATGCCTCACCGCTTCAGAACTAATGAAATGCTGCAAGGGCACATTCTCGCCCTACAAATACAGAGTGGGGTAGGACGGGAAAACCAGGGTCACTGTGCCCACCTTTGTAGTTGGGAATTCGAGCCCATCAGACTCTGGAATCCATTCGCTTTGACACGCGTGTATAGTTTCAGAAGGTGATTCCCCTTTAAATTTGCAGTTAGGTCTGGGATTTGGCCCACAACCTCGATGTCACAGCGTATCAGTTATTCTGCTCTGTGCTCCATCCAGCACCTTCCCTGGAACACAGTGGAGGCCAGTCTCACCTTCTTGGGTCCTGAGTTCAAAGTCCAAAGCACTTGTTAGTCTTGCCCTTGACTATGTGCTCTTGTGGATTGTTCCTTCACTGTTCACTTGTGTGAGCCTGTCTCCCTCCAAAGATTCAACCCACCTTCTTGAGGGGCTGGAAAACCAGCTCCAAACTACCTCTTTTCTCTCATCTCCATCTCCTAGAAACTCCTAGTAAGTTCTCAGAAATCCTTTTGTCATTCCAAGGATTCTATGAGCTCTGGTAAGTAAAGGAGGGAAAGTTCTCCATGAAAATCAGTATGTTTTTTTTATTAGGGTATCACTGATATGAACACGAGTATGCTTTATTCATTCACTTAGGCGTATTTTCTGCTTCTCGTATTCTAGGTGCTGTGCTAAGTATTGTGGATATAAAGATGAGTTAAAACATTAGCATTGCCCTTAGAGAACTCTGTTTTGTCCTTATGATTGGATGGATTGACACCATATTCTGACTTGTTTCAAGTAAGTCTATCCAAGTCACACAGTAGAGAGGTGGACACAAGTGAAGGGGGGCATTAGTCATACCAGTTTCACCAATACTCCGCACAGGCTTGTCTCTTCTCCGGTTTTATTTCAGTCTCCACTCCCATTAACTGCTCTCCCCACTGTAAGCACCCACTCTGGTACATTGGGCACACATCCTTGGATCTGTGTGGACCTTTGAAAAATAATGTTGCTGCATGTATGTGTTTAAAATTTACAGCAGTCGTGCTGTAGATCTCATCCTGTTTCTTAATTTAAAAAAAATGGCACACTATGTTTTGAAGACCAGTGGATGTTTCTAACGGTACCTCCAGCCTGTCTGCTTCGCCATCTTCTTTCAGATGCAGACAGCAGAGCCCTCATCCCACCCCTGAGTTAAGCTTCCAGGTTCCACCCCCACCAGGGATGCTGCAATCAATCATCTGAGCCTGTTCTTTGAGGCTGGTGCTCTGGAAGTCTGTTCGCAGGAGTGGGATTCGTGGGGCACAGGTCCAGTGCTCCCCGAATTCCCTCAAGTGCTGCGATATCGCTCCCAGCAGGCCACCACATTTGTGCTCACAGCAGCCTTCCACTCTGCTCATAATTATCAGGCTGGGATCTAAACAATAACACTAATAATGTCCACTGTCATTTATTGAACATCTGCTACCTGCCGAGCTCTATGCCAGTGCAGAACCCAAAGCACTGAACATTTCTGCACAGCATGTATCAGCATCTTGCTGGCAGGTGAGGATACTGATTCTGATTCAGAAAGTTTGTACTTCACCCACTGGCACATGGCTCTCCTGCAACAGAGGCAGGATTTGAGATGACATCTGTCACTGGTGCTAAACTCTGTGATTTGAAAGTACATCTGTGAATACAAATAGGCTGGATTCATTTCATTAAAGTAGCATAGCTGGCTATGATGGAAAGGGGTGTGATATTGGTCAAGGACTCGCCTCGAGATGAGTGAGTAGCCCTTTGCAGAGTTTTCCACACTAATGGGGTGCTATGAGAGCTGTGGGAGTTCTTACATGCAACTACAGCTGAAATAAAAATGAGATATTTGCATTATTCCCTGTCTTGCCAATGAATTTCAGCCCTAGGAAAGTTCACTATGGATTCAATGTGAGCAAAGAAATGACAGTAGAACGTTCTTGGGGTGAAAAGAACTTTATTTCCAGGTGGCAGGTCAATCGCTAAAATCCCGTTCACTCAGAGCGAGTGTGCATGCAGCAAGCCGGTCTCTGCCTCTCTGGGCCTCTCTGTCTGCACAGCCGTCCTCTGGGCCTCTCTCCCACAGAGCCATCCTCTGGGCCTCTGACCTGGGCGCTGCCACCACTCCAGCCTCTGCTCTGCTCTCCTGCAGCCTTGCAGCCATGCCACCATGTCGCCCAGAGCACTGGGCGCAGCTCTTTAATAGCAACATATTGCCCACACGTGTGCAGTGAGCTAGCCAACCAGGGCCAGGTGAGAATCCTGGCCACAGGAACTTGCATTTTATCCACATTCCCACATAAGTATGACAATGAAAACAAAAACCTCTAAGTCTGAGTATGGAAGCTCTGTCTTCTCTGGAGACCTCTTAATTTATTAGAATGGTGCTTCTGTACAGTTTTTTCTCAGGGCTTAGAATAGAAATCTCAATGTTTAATGGCTGGAATGGCCCAGTCCTTCTAAGGTGGACTAGAAATCAGAGCTTCTACCTGAAGGTGAAAACTCATCTGCTTAATAAAAAAATTTTATGGAGGCAACACTAAAATGAGTCACCCTCTCCAGCCTTGAGGTGCTTAACTCTAAGGGGAGAAGGGAAGGGATCAGTTAATAATTTGGGGATGTAGTAAGTTCTGCACAAGCAAATGGAGAGCTCCCAGGGGCACAGGACAGAAACAAATGTGGTGCATCAGCTCGTGGCACTAACACATTGCCCAGTTCTGCCTCCTTAGTGTGAGAAAACCTGGAAGAAAATCACCAGCAAGCTTGCATGGTCAAAGCAGCGTAGCCGAGAGGACAGGTGGTCATCCAGCAGTGACCAGGGCCTCCTATCTCAGAGGGAGAATGGTGAACTCTCTCGGCCTGCAGGTGGCTGGAGTTGTGTTAGGTTTCCCTAAAATTCTGAGTCTGTCCTTCATCACGTGCCCAGAGAATAACATTACAGGTGTCAGGGGAACTCATTTTATAACATTAATCAGGTTGGATTAAAACTTGGCCTTCTTTTGATCTGTCCTGCAAGGGTTGCTTGGGAAATCGAAAGAGGTCACTTTTCAGACAGAAAGACTGCACTTCCTGGTTTGGAATAGTGTGTTCAGCCAAATGGCGATCATACTGAATCCATGTGCTGCTTTAGTTGTAACATTTTAACTGCTCATTTCCTGGCATCTCCCTCCCTTGTCACTGGGCATGAACGATCACTGTCTGGAGGTGCAGGTTTCTGACTGTCTCCCTGAAATACAGCGGGCATCAAGTAAGTATTTCACCGATTCCTACAACGTGTATTCATTTGTGCTGTTTGCAAGAGCCCAGCACACCATGCCCCTCACCTGCGCTGCCTGCTCTGAAAACTAAAGGTTTTTCTTGATTTAGTTTAATGAGCATTTTCCTCCTGTTCCTCCTGTTCCTCCTGTTCCTTAGAAAGAGAAAGGGGGAGCGAGAGACTGTGCCCCGTGACTGGAATTGTAATGAGCTCCCAAACCTGTTCCTAATTATCTTCTGTAACTTAGCAACATGCTGGATGAGAGAAGAAAGGAGCAGAACAATATAAATTCATGGGTAAGAAGTGGGTGGAAATGGGGGCTAGGCAACCCTGGTGCCCAGGCTACAATAAGAGGAGGCATTTGCTAGGGAGGGGAAAGGGGCTGTGCATGCAATTCTGCTTCTGCAGGGAACGGGGGGGGGGGGGCGCTGGGGCCAAGCTCACGAGATGGAGACGTTGCTGGCAGTGCCGCCTCAGATTGGTAGAGTGCCCAGGGAAGGGAGCCTGACTAGTTTGCTCTTGGCATCTGAACGTGTGCAGGCGAGGGCCGGCTGGCAATCCCCGTGCACTGACTCTGCATCCTGACTCATCCCAGCCCTCTGAGCACTGCCTGGCCTTCCTTTCAAAATGTCAGGGAAACGTTGCTGTCTCGGGTCCCTCACGGGCAGAATATACCATTCGTTTATTCAGCTGGAGATGAAGTTTGGAGGACTTCCCAGGGCCCATCTGCGGGATGTCCAGTAGATACCACGGGGCTCAGCCAGCGTGCTTATCAGATTTTCAGAGAGCACAGATGGGAATGACGGCCAGCCTAAGTTGTTAGCATCAGGTTCCAGGTGGTTTTGAATGGTGACCAAAAATCAGAGACATGTAACTGCACTTACTTCCATTAGAAAACTCAAGGAGAGGTCAGAGAGGCTTTCTCTAGCACGAGCCCAGGCTTTAGCTTGACAATAGTTTAAGAGAAAAAGATTTGGGGACTTTATGGAATTACAAACGAACTATAGCACCTAGGGAGGAGTATGGTGCTAAACATCTAACTCAGTCTCACCTGTGTCCCCAGGAGCATGGGGTTCAGGTCAAGGAGACACAGTGCATTTGTTGTGGTGTTGCCAGTGGAGACCCTAAGTCAGAGTGTGGGATCGGAGTCCGTGTCTGCTTGCCAGTGAGCAGCAGCTGAAGGACTTGGAAACATGCAGAAGAGACTGCCGCGTCTGGGGGGGTAGCCTCCTGGGACAGCTGCAGGAAGGCAGCCTCCCAGGGGACCCTGAACCAGGGGGATGGCTCCTGTGGGCAGTAATGTGTCTCGTGTAGGACTTGCTCCCATGAGCTTCTATTCACTTCCACGTGGGCTGGCTCCTTGCGCAGCGCTGGCAGAGTGGCTGTGGCCTGCCCCTGGGAATGTCTGCCTCCTCGCCCCCGCCCGCGTGAGGAGCGGAGTGCCAGTTAGGGCCCCAGGCCTTTCTCAGCTCTCAGTGTTACTGAGTGCCTGGGCGCTGTTTGTATCGCAAAGCGTCTTAACCAGATCAGAAGCAGGTAGTGAACACACAGACTTGTTAGTTCTCCAAAGGGCCAGGAGAGGTTTCACAGAACGAAGGGAGTTGAAAGGGAGGTCAGATTTAAACAAGTGAAGAGAGTGCAGAGGAAGCTCTGGGCTAGAGGCGTAGCATTTCCAAGGTCTGCAGCAGACAAGTGGGGGAGGAGTAGTGGGAGAAGGCGGGAGGAAAAGGTCAGATGGCAGAAAGCTTAAAATGCCACCTGAGTGTGTTTGATTTCCGTTATGCAGGCAAGGAGTGCGGCTGTCAGTTGGCAAATCAAATCCGATGCCCAGTTAAATTTGAATTTCAAGTAAACAACAAATAACACTTCAAAATATGACTATGTCCTATGTGATATTTAGGGCACAAACTAAGATTTGTTTTTTTAACTTATCTGGACATCCTGTTTGCTTTTATCTGGCAACTCGTGCAAAGGAAGTCACCAAAGATTTTTAACAGGGGGGTCCATTGTATCAGGTTATGGAAATAGTCGTCCAACTGCCATATCACAGCTGAATTAAAATAGGGAAACAGAATAAGAGCTAGGAAATGAAAAAACTGTGTTCCTTCTCTACCAGCCACTTCCCTTCTGATCCCAGATACTGAGGGCAGGTGTCCCACACCACACAATTCTCCAGCACCAGCAGGGTGTTCTGCAGTTTAACTCAGCCTGACACTGCCTACCTGGCGATAGCATCAGATCCCATGGGTTGAGGGCTGAGTCCCACAAGACCACCCCCTCCCCCCAACCTCAGATGCTGATCCCAAGTTCAGGTTGTCACTTGTGTTTCTGAGCAACTGGCTGTAAATCAGAGATTCCCACAACCCCATGCTCGGGTTCAGTAATTTGCTAGAACAGCTCACAAAACTCGGGAAAACCATTTACTTACAGGTTACCAGTTTATTATAAAAGTATACAACTCAGAAACTGCCAGAAACACAATTCAAATGCACTGAGGAAGGGTGTGGGGCTTCCACGCCTTCCCTGACTTGCTGCGCTCCCTGCACCTCCTCATACTCACCAACCTAGAAGCTTGCTGAGCCCCTTCAGTTAGGGTTTCTACAGAGGCTTCGTTATGTAGGCGTGATTGGCTACATCCTTGGCCATTGGTTATTAACTCAACCTCCATCCCCTCTCCCCTCCTTAGAAGTTGGGAAGGGGGGTTGAAAGTTCCAACTTTCTAATCATTGGCTGGTTCCCCTGGCAACTGAGTCCCCTCCTGTGGTTATCTGGAGGCTTTCCAGAAATCGCCTCCTTAACATACACTCAGATTGAAAGGGTTTATTATGAATAACAATACACACTTCTCTCATGTTTACTGCACAGGAATTATTTCAGGAACTATGGACAAAACACCAAATGTAACAATTGAAGCACCCATTGCTCTTATCACTTAGGAAATTACAGGGTTTGGGGAACTATGTGCCACTTGTGTTCATGGCAACTGTGGACACAGATGAAGACTAAAACACATATTACTTATTATGTGTGTGTGTGTATATATATATATAATAAATCACAATATCACAGGCTATTAATTGGAAAATGATTGCAGTTGTCCTAGCTTGACTATATAAAAGGACCCCGGTCTGCATTATAGTAAAAACAAAAGAAGGGACATATTCAAGGGACTAGCTTAATGACTCATTCAGCAGGACTTGGTGACTGCCTAGAAGCAGTTCGGGAGAAGGAGGCAGAGGAATGTGACCCTTGTAAGGATGAGTTCAAGGTTTCAGGCCAGTGGCTGGGAGCAGTCCTGGAAGAAATAGTTCAGAGGAAAGAAGGTGGAATTTTGAGTTCTCCTGAAGACCTTCTCATGGTAGACACCAAATGGAAAGTTTCAGCAAGCGGGAGACGCCCAACTCAATTCCAGAAGGGAGAATGGGTGGGAACTCTTGGTCCGAAGGCTGAAGCAAGCCGAAGAGTAAATGGGCTCCTCCAGGGAGGGTGTGAAGTGCTGTCGGAGGAGCGGCTCTGGGCAGGAAGGAAGTGAAGCCTCCTGTGCAATAAAGTATTCTAGTCTCTGATCTGAGCTAACAAGTGAGTCTGATTTCCCCATGGCCCAAACATTCTCTTTACCTTTTCAATAAAGGTAAAATGTAAAATTGACAAGTAGATGTAGTTGCTATAATGGGCTGCCTCGCATGAACACAGTAGAGTGACGTTGTCTTAACTCTGATGCCCAGAAAAGCTTTGCCTCCCAGCATCGCACTGATGCTCCAAGGGTCTCAAGTGGAGGCCACGATGCAGCCAGCCCATGTGCCTCGGTGGGTCTGGAGTGAAGGGGGGGGACCTGCAGACAGGAGCCCTGGGTCCCCACAGTGATGGCATGAATCCCATGAGTCCTGCATGGGAGCTTTGCTCCCTGTCCTGCAGGCCTGCCATGTGGGGCAGCCACAGCCAACTGAAGGGCCATGGCACTCCCACCCGGGGGCAGCATCTGGACGCACACCTGGCGACTCAAGCAGTCTGCTCTTCTCTCATCAAGGACACCAGGAGGACACAGCCTGTGACCCACAGCCACGGATGGCCTCCAGGGCCTTAGAAGTTTACTTTATTGGGATCTTTGTGAGACCCTGAAGGTTTTGGGATCCTGCTCAGATGAAAAATCTTTGGGTTTTAGAAAGGCCAACTGAATGTGAACTATATGAAGTGGGTGATTCCGTTTCAAAGTCAGGGAACAACGGGACAAAACGAGGCCCTGGAGGAGAGAAGCGGGAACTGGCTGAGATACCCCTGCTGCCATTGCCCTCCTCACCCAGCCCCTTCTCCAGGGGCGGGGGTGGGGAGGTCTCTGGGCACCTGGGAAGCTCTCTGAGCCCCCACTTGGCTGTCTCTCACCGAGCCTGGCATTCTGGGAGCTCCCGTGCTCCTTCTCCACCCCCAAGAGCTGCTGCCGGTGACCCAGCTATAGTGGAAGCCAACTGACAAGGAGCCACTGGGGCCAGCTGTCGGGCTCCCCCATGCTGACTGGCGTGCAGACCCTCAGGTGATCCAGCCCAGTGTGGAGGCCCCTTTGTCCAACTGCTTTACTAATAATTTATAATGCCTGGAGAGCTGTGTTTCATCTTCCAGTGTGTGCCTGAGATTCAGGTACCCGGGATCACACATTTCTGGCCTTGTGATCCTAATTGATTTAAGTGGTGACAGATTGTCATATGGAGGCTCATGCTGAGTAAGGTCCCAGGAAACCAGGCACAATCTTGTGTTAAATGCTGCCTATTTGGCACTGGGTCCCCAAAACAATTCTTGAGGTAGGTGTTCTTTTCATCTTATAGATGAGGGCCTGAGGCTCAGAGCCTTACGGAATTTATCCCAGGTCCTGTGACTACTGAGTGTCTAAACTGGGGTGAGCACCCAACCCAGCAGCTGATTCAAGTTCTGTTCTCTGTTCATACTCCATGCGCCTGTGTGGAGCTCCAATCTCATTTTACTTCCTGGCAGATAAGAATGAAATGAAACTAAGCATGTGACTCTGGGACATTTATGCTTCTTTTCTCTAACTGACACATTTCGATTGGTAACAAATATTGATTGGTGGACCAACAGCCTAGACATCTGTGGCTTTGGACGAATATATAATGACGCATTTCCACTGTCCAAGTACGGTCAGAACAGTTTCGCTGCCCTGAAACTCCTCTGCGGGGCCTCCCCTCCCGGCGACGGCGGCGCGGACGCGGGAGCAGGGGGCCGGGGCCGCTCGGGCTGCTGGACGCTGAGCCCGGGGCCCAAGGCTGGAGATCGGCGGAAGCCAAGGGGGCGCGCGGCGGGGCCGGACGGGGGGGCGCATGCGCGCGCGGACCCGGGCTCCCCGGAGCTGTCGGCGGCCCCGCACGCGGAAGGAAGCGCCCCCGAGGGCGGCCGACTGCAAGCTGCAGGCCGTCGTCATCGGCTCCCGCGGCGTGCGCAGGACCCGCCGGATGGAGCGCTTCGCTGACGACACTTTCTGCGAGGCCTGTAAGTCCTCCGTGGGTGTTGATTTGAAACTCAAAACTGTAGAGCTGAGAGGAAAGAAAATCAGGTTATAAATCTGGGGCGGAGCAGGTCAGGAGAGATTCGGCAGCATGACCCCAGCCTATTAGGGAAGTGCCGGGGGTGTCACATTAGTCCATCCCGTCACAAAGGAGATGTTTGATGATGTGCCAGAATGGGTGAGGGTGACTGATAAGTGTGCTTCAGGAGATGCAGAACTTCTCTTAGTTGGAAATGAGTTGGACGTGAAACTGACAAGGTGGAGAGTTTGCGCAGAAAGTCACTGGGATGCGATTCTGCGAAGCGAGCGCCGAGGATAATTTCAACGCGGACGAGGTATTTCTGCAAGTTGTTGATGACGTTCTGAAAAAGGTGCCTCTGGATATTTGAAGGCGTGAGCTGCCCAACAGCACCTTCTCGTTACAACCAGAGCCTGAGGTTCCGCCAGAACTGCCTCCACCGAGGCCGCACGTCCAACGCTGACGACCGGCTACTTCGGAGACAAAGTGGAAACGGAGCCTGGGGAGGGGAGGACTGTCAGTTCTGCACCGCAGTCATTTTGACAGTTTCCTTTTGCACTTTGTAATCCAAGTCAGAGCTATACACTGACTTGTAAATATGCAAATATGCACTCCTGGGTAAGTTTTGGTTACAAATTACTCATTTTCCACACTGGAAGACAAAGTACTTCTAATATGAAGAATGGGAGAAATGAAAGGTATAATGTTTCTTGAAATAAATAATATAATTGTCCTTAATTATATCATGAGGACAGAAGATACTAATAAAGAATGTGGTGTTTTGCTCACCATTTTAAAGAAAATATGTAAAACTAAAGATTTTTTGGGGGGGAAGCTATCTTAAGTGCTTTTTCTTTATTTGTAAGACATTTCCCCTAGTGTATCATCTCTGAAGTATTAGGGTGTTTCTTCCACAAAGCAAAGCTCCATTCATACTCTCATTGAAGGCTATTTACTAATGTTAAGTAATGGTAGAATATTACTAGTTAGAGCTAAGCCCTTGACTTGGTTCTGAGGCCACAGAATCTCTCTCATGGTTTCCGAATAGACATACCCTATGCTTTTAAAACTACAATGATTCAATAAAAGGAGTGTTTTTGAAAGTATTTAAGATTTTAAAAACGCTGCTGTCCTAAACCCTGTTTAAAGGAATTTTAAAGAGATACTTTTTACTATATCAAAGAACATACATGTATTTGCCTAAACATCCTACACCTTTGTAATGATAAAACTCTGTCCCTTAAAAGTGAGGCTTATTCCTATCAAGCCCAGACTGTGTTTTGTTTTTTTTTTCAGTCTGATAATGAATTTGTGAACCCTCTTTGGTATATCTTTTATTAAACTGCACTCTTTTTAGTCAACCTATGTAAGTAATTATGTATTTGAATAACTCGGTGTGTCTTTTGAGTGTTGTGGTATGAAAAGCATTGTGGTCTTCTAATAAAGTGCAAATAAAATTTTGTATTTATGAATGGGAAAAAAATTCCTCTGATCTTCATCTCTGTTGTAGGTCATTTGGAAGTAAGAGATTCAGAGCTTATTCATCCCTCTCCGCACCACCTCATGGCAACAAGTAATTTTTTACCATCTCCATAGTTTTGCCTTTTCCAGAATGTCATATGGCTGGAATCATACAGTTTGCAATCTTTTCAGATTGTCTTCTTTCACTTAGTAATATGTATTTTAGTTTCCTCCATGTTTTTTCATTGCTTGTCAGCTTGTTTCTTCTTTTTTTTGCTGAATAATATTCCATTGTCTGGATGTACCACAGGTTGTTGACCCATTCACCTACTAAAGGACATCATGGTTGCTCCCAAGTTCTGGCAATTATGAAAACAGCTGCTATAATCATCTACATGCATGTTTTTGTGTGAACACATTTTCAGCTCCTTTGCTTAAATACCAAGGAGTGTGACTGCCAGATGGCAGAGTAAGAGTATACTTCATTTTGTAAGAAACTGCCAAACTGTCTTCTAAAACGGCTGTGCCATTTTGCATTCTTAGCAGAAACGAGTGAGAGTTGCTCCACCTCCTTGTCAGCATTTGGTGTTGTCAGTGTTTTGGATTTTAGTCATTCTAATAGGTGTGTAGCAGTATCTCATTAATGTTTTAATTTGCAGTTCCTAAAGACATATGATGTGGAGCATCTTTTCATTCATATACTTGCCCATCTGTATGTCCTCTGTGGTGAGGTGTCCGTTCAGAGATTTTTCCTCATTTTTCAACCAAATTGTTCATTTCCTTATTGTTGAGTTTTTAAAGTTATTTTTATTTCTGGTCATGGTAAAATACACACAGCATAAAATTTACCATCTTAACTGTTGAAGCATACAGTTCAGTCGAGTTCAGTATATTCATGTGTTGTGCAACCCATCTCCAGAACTTTTTCAGCTTCCAAAACTGAAACTCTGTCCCACAAAAAAGGAGAATTCCCCACTCCTGCCCCCAGGCTCCGGAGCACCTGCAACCACCATTCTAGTTGTATCGCTATGAATCTGACTGCTCTCAGTTTTATTTCTAAAAGAATGTAATAAATCTACTTTTCTAACATCAACATTTTCTTCCGAAAATGGAATAGAAAAAAATCACAGCCCTGAAGCTCTTACCTTCAAATGACGTGCTGTGGCGATACAGTGGCATCCAGGGCCCGCCTCACCAAGTGCCGTGCCCCCTGCTTGGCCGGACCCTGCAGTTCTCCTGCGCTGCTCGCTGGGCCTACCGAGGAGTGTGTGGACAAGGTGGCAGCAGGCAGAACACCAGCAAGGGCTCCTGAGTTCCTCGCTGTGTACAAAGAAGAGTGCAAAGGAGAGGAAATGATACCCATCCCTAGACAGGATGTTGTCATGGGCTACTTGCTAGGTTCTGCCAAACAGAAACCTGAGCAAATACTGATGAGGGTGGGAAATATGCATGGAAGATTTTGGAAGCTGCCTCAGGACAGTCCAGGGGCCTCTTCACAGGTGAGGCCATCCGGAGTCGGGGGAACTGCGGTGCCCAGGAAGCGCCTCTAACGCGACCTTGTTCCTCTCACTTTATATTTCACATTTCGTTTTGATATCCTGGCTCAGTATTTATTAAATCACACCGACTCCCCTGAAACAGTGTGCTGTTCTTGAAGTAACAGCTTATTAACCAGGTGGTAACAATTACCCCGGTTCACCCAGAGGGCGTTCATGTCTGTGTGGGAGGCCCACGTGCATTACGGGCCTGGTTCCGCAGCTGCTCCGGGTGGGGAGAAGAGCAGGCGGCGGTGTTTCCATTCTCACTGCCCTGAACCCCAAGGGTGCGGGGAGCCTGGCTTGGCTGGCTGGGTGTAGTCAGGTGGAGGGAGAGCTCAGACCCAAAGGCAGGTCTCTGGGCTCCAGACCTGGCGGGTTTTCCACATAAGCGTACTTACAGAACCCCTCAGGCCAGGGCAATAATTTTAGTGTTATACTCAAATTTGTATAATACAAATGTGCCTTTTATGAAATAACCACAAATCATTGTAAGGTTGAAGGCACTGGGGGGAGGGGGGAGCACTTCGGACACTGATGACGTGCCAAAGTCCCCCGCTGCTGCCCCCTCCCAACCTGAAAAACGTGCCTTAGGCCCCCCAATCCTCGAGCCGCTGTAAATCTAAGCTCTGCCTCCCCCTGCCTTCTTTAAAAACCTGCTGCCTGCCCTGCTGAGTGCGACTTCCCTAGCCTGTGTCTGTACAGGCTGGTGAACTTTGCCCGGGATCGCATTCAAATAAACTGCCTGGCCCTTTGTTGCCTCTCTTCGCCTGCTTATTTTGGCTAAAATTTATCTTACAATCATCAGAAAGCCAAATAATTTTTAAGATAAGTATGGCTCATGCAATATTGGGGATATACTTATGCCTCAAAAAGTATTTATTTTTTATCTGAATTTCAAATTTAACTGGACATTCTGTATTTCTTTCTAAACAGGGCAATTGTAATTCTTATGACATGGGTCGGATTCCTACCCAGTTGTATGTATGTGTACAGCCCCGACTGGACCTGCCTCTGTTTCCCATCATAAACCCATGCCCGGTGGCCGCCTTGCTGTATTCCCGCCGGGTCTGCTGCCTGCCTGCCTTTGTGAACGGTGTTTTGTGTTGACAGAGCGTCTGCTTTGGGCTCCAGCCCGCATCTGACCCGGTCACCGGATCTGCATATCCCACCGCTTACTTGACATCTCCACCTGCCTGTTCCAGAAACACCTCAGACTCGACGGTCTACAGTGAGCCTGTCTCCCCGTGACCGGGAGCTCGTGCTGCCCCCCGTCAGTGACTGCTGTCACTACCTGAGGCCCGACCTGGACGTCTCCTCCCGTCCCCCCAATCAGCCTCCACGTCCTGCCGACTCTCCACACTGCGCGTGGGCCTGCGCATTCCGTTTCAGCAGTGCCCCAGTCAGACTCACCTCCCCTCTTGCCTGGGTGGCCCCCAAAGCGTCCCCTGATGCCCCGTGCCCTCACTGCCCCTTTCCACGTCACTGTGCAGCAGTCAGGCGGGGAGAGCATTTCAAAATACAAATCTGATCGTGCCATTGCCGGGCAACAAACTTCTATTTCCCTCGCTACAAAGTGCAAAAGCCATCGTGCCATCTGCAAGGGCCTGAATAACATGGCTCCATGCTGGGCCTTTGGGGTGAAAATGAAGCAGACGCAGGAGCCCTGCCCTCGTGCACCTCCCAATCTAGAAAGGGGACCCAAAAATAAACAAAGCATGATTGACAGTTGTGATTTGTGCTGGGAAGGAAGGAGAGGAGTGTCTTTATTGGGAAGGGCTGGAGGTGTGGATGGGCAGGCAGGGAGGCTCCTCTGGGGAGGCACGTGGAGCCAAGACCTAAGGTGTGAGAGGGAGCGAGTTCTGAGCAGAGGACCAGCGTGCGTGAAGGCCTGCGGGTGGAAAGCAGGCTGGAGTCGGAGCGATGGAAAAGCCAGTGGCAGCAGAGCACGCAGAGGAAGGGAAGGCGGTGCGGGATGGCTGGGAAGCGGGGCAAGTGCGGGGAGCGGGCTGGTCCCTCCGTGCGCAGGCCGGCCAGCAGGGGAGCGTGGGGCAGCCCGGGAGGCCTGTCGGAGGCAGTGTGGGTCGGGGGCCCCGAGAGCCGGCGCCACTCCGAGGCCCAGAGTAGCGAGGTCACTGGCGCGGTGCAGCAGGACGGAGCCGGTGGTCCGAGCAGCAAGGTCACCTGCCCGGAGCCCAGAGGACACCGGAGTCCAGATTCTCGGCTTGGGTCCCCGGCATGACTCAACAATGAACAAGGCGGTGAGTTTAAGGGTCTCCTTGCTTTTCTTGCTTCTGACAGCAGTGGATGTTAGACGTGATCTAAAGCCTGCGTGCCAGCTGGCCCATTCCGCGTGGTATCGCGTGGTGGGCGGGCTCCTAAAGGTCCTTGTCTTTGTCCGGGGGCGGTTGTTTTCCTACTGGAAACCCGAGACTAGGGCGCTGGCGTTCAGGGGTCTGTGCGCGGAACGGCCGCTTCGCAGTGAGCTGTCCCCCGAGCTCTCCCCCCAGACCAGGAACGGGGCCACACCTTATTGACGCAGAGATCCCACCCAATTTAGCACGGATGTGAAGTGTGGCCGCGCCCTGCACTGCCCCACCCCTTCCTCTCTGGACCCGGGCTTGCTAGCTGTGTCCCTGAGCAGTAAATTCCTTGTCTCTGCGTTGGTTAGTTCAGCCTCTGACCGAATCTGCTTGTCTTTAGATAGAACCGAGGTCTGTGGCAGGCAGTGGGGAGCGCCAGCAAAGGAAGTGAAGGAACAAATCACAAGCTTGAGATTCAAGATTTTTCAGTACATTGATGGATGAATGGATAAAGAAGAGGTGGTGCATGTATACAATGGAATAATACCCAGCCATAAGAAAGAATGAAATCTTGCCTTTTGCAACAACACAGATGTTCCTAGGAGGTATTGTGCAAAGTGAAATAAGTCAAAGACAAATATATTACTTTGCTTACATGTAGAATCTAGAAAACAAAACAAATGAACAAGCAAAACAGAAATAGACTCATAAACATAGAGAATAGACTTGATGGTTGCCATGGGGGAGGGGGCATGTACAAAATAGGTAAAGGGGATAAAGAGGTACAAACTTACAAGTATAAAATCAATTTGTCACACGGATGAAAGTACAGCTTAGGAAATATAATCAATAATATTTTAATATCTTTGTATGTTGACTATACCTATCATAGTGAACATTTAGTGATGTATATTATTGTCAAATCACTCTATTAAACACCTAAAACCAATATAATATTGTATGTCAACTATATTGCAATAAAATGTTTTTATTACTCAGAAAAACAGCAGCAAAGACATTTCAGTCCAGGACTTTCAGGCAGTTTACTGAGGATCTCACAACCACAGTGCTGTGCACAGACCACCTCTGTTCTCAAGTGGGAAGTGTCTAAGGTGGGCACTTCTATTTGTCCTACTTTGGAAATAGTTTGAAACAGTAGAAATTAATGAGGCAGGTGTCCTTGGGCAATAATCTACTCATTCTTAATATTTAAAATACACTTAATTTTCTTGTCTGCAACCTGCCCTAGGGCCTTAGGTGCAGCTGTGTACCTGTCTATCAGGAAGCCTGCTTGCATCTGAAAATTTGAAGGAAGGGAAAGCTGTGGTCATTAGGAACAAAGGGCCTTATGTTAGGGGAATCATTTAAAAGAAGCTTCTAGATTCTCGGGGAAGTCTTCTGTATCAAGGTTCAGAGGATAGGGCCAGTGTCCTGCAAACTCTGTGATCCATTTTTTAAAAATTGAGATATAATTAACATGTAACATCATGTTATTTCAGGTGTACAACATGATTTGGTATTTACATGTATTCAAAATGATCACCCCAGTAAGTCTAACAAATATCAACCACAACACAGGTGTAATTTTTTTTCTTGTGATGAGAACTTTTTAAGATTTACTCTCTTAGCAACCATGCTGTACATTACATCCCCAGGATTTATTGATATTATAACTGGAATTTTGTACTTTTTTACCCCCTCTAACTGTTTCAGCCATCCCCACGCCAGCCTCTGGCAATCACCAGTCTGTTCCTTGTACCCATGAGTTTGAGGTTGGTGGTTTGTTTTCTAGATTCCACATGAGATTATACAGTGTTTGCCTTTTGCCTACACTTGTTACTTCATATCTTTTTAATAATAGCCATTCTGACAGGTGTGAGGTGATATCCACTGTGGTTTGGATTTGCATTTCCCTGATGATTAGTGATATTGAAAGGTACCTGTTGGCCATTTGTATGTCTTCTTTGGAAAAATGTCTATTTAGATACTCTGTCCATTTTTTCATCAGACTGGGTATTTTTGCTTTTGAGTTGTTTGAGTGCTTCATATGGTTTAGATATGAACCCCTTATCAGATACATGATTTGCAAATATTTCCTCCTACTTGGTAAGTTGCGTTTTCATTCTGTGCATGGTTTCCTTGGCTGTGTGCGATCCCTTCTTGAGTTCATTGTTGTATATGGTGTGAGGTAGGGTGTCAACCAAATTCTTTCACACAGGGTTATACAGTTGTTCCAGCACCATTTGATGAAAAGACTACTATTTCTTCATTGAATCATTTTGGCACCCTTGTCAAAAATCAGTTGACCATAATGTAAGGGTTTGTATCTGGAATCCCAGTCCTATTCTGTTCACCTGCAATCTACACTCATGCCGGGACCACACTGGCTTGCTGATTGTAACTTTGTAGGAAGTTTTGAAATTGGGAAATGTGAGAACTCCAACTTTGTTTTCCTACTCCAAGATTTGTTTTTTTCTGTCTAGGTCTCTGAATGTCCATGTTACTTTAGGAACAGCCTGTCACTGTCTGAAAAAGACATTGAGATTTTGATAGAGATTACTATGAATCTGTACCTCAGTTTGTAAGGTTGTCATTGTGACATTATTAAGTCTTCTGATCCATAAGCATGGGTTGTCTTTCCATTTATTTAGGTCTTCTTTAATTTCTTTCAGTGATGTTTTGTAGTTTTCAGTGTGCAAGACTTGAACCTCTTTTGTTAAAATTTTATTTATTTAAATTTATTTCTAAGTATTTGTTCTCTTTGATATTATCATAAAGTAATTGTTTTATTAAATTTATTTTTAGATTGTTCATTGCTATTGTCTAGAAACAGGATTGGTTTTGTATATTTTTATATGCTGCAAAATTGCTGAACTTGTTAACTAATAGGTTTTTGTGAAATCCTCACCATTTTCAATATATAAGATCATATCATGTGCAAATAGATTTTTTTTCTTCCTTTCCAATCTGGACGTCTTATTTTTTTTTCTTGCTTGTTTTTCCTGGCTAGAATTCCAGTGTAGTCCTTAGGAAAAGTGGCAAATCCAACATCCTTGTCTTACTCCTGATGCCAGAGGAAAGCAATCAGTTCTTCACCAATAAGTATGATGTTAGCTGTGGGCTTTTCAGGTTGAGACGTTCCCTTCTATTCCTAGTTTGTTTGTGTGATTTTATAATTAAATGGTGTTGTATTTTGTCAGTTGTGTTTTGTGTCTACTGAGAAAACTACATGGTTTTTGTCCTTTAGTCTAATGACTTTTTTAAATATTGCATGAATTGATTTTGGCATATTAAAATAACCTTGCATTCCCAGGATGAATCCTAACTGGTTGTGATGTATAATCTTTTTCATATGTTGCTGGATTTGGTTTGCTAGGATTTTATTTATTTTGTAGCATTTATATTCATAAGTGATATTGGTTTGTAATTTTTTTAGTCTTGTGATGTCTTTTTTTGTCTTGTTGATAGCCATGTAATATAGGCCTCAGAAAATAAGGAAAATAAGATAGGAAGTGTTCTCTTCTTTTCTGTTGTCTGGAAGATTTTGTAATGAATTGGTGTTAATTTTTCACTGAACACCTGGTAACAATCATCAGTGAAGCCACCTAGGTTTGAGATTTTCTTTGTGGGAAACTTTTGGTTACTAACTCAACTTCATTACTTGCCTAATATCTAAGTTTTTTCTATTTCTTCTTGAATCAGTTTTGGTAGTTTTTGTCTTTCTGAGAATTTGTCTAGGCTATCTAATTTGTTGGTGTCAGATTGTTCACAGTATGCCCTTATAATCTTTTTTATTTCTGTAAGGTTCATAGGACGTCCCCTCTCTAGTTCCCCAACATAGTAAATTAAGTTCTTTCTAGTTTTTCTTGGTCAGCCTGGCTAAATTTTACCAGTTTTGTTGGTCTTTCAAAGAACTAAATTTTGGTTTTGTTGATTTTCTCTATTGTTTTCTATTCTTTATTTCATTTAATTCCATTCTAATCTTTATCACTTTTTTTTCACTCTGCTTGCTGAAGGTGTAGCTTGCTCTTCTTTTTCTGGTTTTCTAAGGTGGAGGGTTATGTTATTGATTTGAGACCTAATATGGTTTGACCCTTTTATCATTTTTGAATATCATTTTTAAATCTCTAGCAACAATTGTCATCAGGATTAGTCTGTCTCATATGACTACACTCCCTTCAGCTCTCTTTTGGGTACTGTTTTTCTACAAGAGATCTTTTTCATCCTTTGTTTTCCGTTCTAACATTTGTCTGTATCTCAGATCTAAAGTACGTCTCTTATAGACAACATATTGTTGGATCATATTTTTTCTTTGTTTTTTAAATCCGTCCTGCCAATTTGATTGAAGTGTGTTTATAGTTAACATAATCACCAGTGAGGTTGGATTTATACCTGCCATCTTGCTGCTGGTTTTCTATGTGTCTTCTGTCTTATTTGTCCTTTTATTCCTTCTTTATTGCATTAGTGTGCATTAAATAGATATTCTCTAGTATGCCGTTTTAATTCCATTGTTGTTTTTATTTTACATTTAATAGAAGTTATTTTCTTAGTGTTTTCACTGGTGTTCATAATTCACATCTTAACCCAATCTAGTTTGGCTTCATATCAACTTAATTTTAATAGTATGCAAATCTGTGCTCCGTTTTAGCTCTGCTCACCTCTCTCCTTCTGTTACTGTCTTACAACTTTTATCTTTATACATTATGATCCCATCCACATAGTTTTATAATTATTGCCTTAGGCAGTTGTCTTTTAAATTAGGAAAATAAAATACTTAAAAACAAAAATATATTTATCCTGTCTTTCATACTTACCTCTGTAGTTCTATTTATCGGTGCTTTGTATTTCTCTGTGTGGAATCAAGTTACTGTCTGGTGTCTTTTCATTTCAGCCTGAATGACTTCTTTTACTTTTTTGGTAGAGCAGGTATGCTAATGGCAAGTCATCCCAGTTTTTATTTATCTGGGATAATCTTCACTTATTCTTTGTTTTTTTAAGGATTTTTTTGTGGTTATCCCATTCTTGGTTAATTGTCTTTTTCTTTCAGCAGTTTGCATATGTCATGCCCTTGTCTTCTGGTTCCCAGATTTCTGATGAGAAGTCAGCTGTTAATTTTATTCAGGATCCATCGTACATAATGAGCTGCCTTTGTCTTGACGTTTTCAAGATCCTGCCTATCTTTCAACTATTTGACTGTGATGTGTCTAGAGAGATACCTTTGCGTTTATCCTCCTTGGGGTTTATTAAGCATGGATGTGTAAATTAATGGTTTTAAAAATCAAATTTGAAAAGCTTTTGGTCATTTTTTTCTTCAGATACCCTTCTGCCCTTTGTCTCACTCTGCTGTCCTTATGAGACTGCTATTACGTGTACATTTTTACACGAGATGGGGTCACAAGATCTCTGACACACTGTTTATTTCTCTTCATTCTTTTCTCCTTCTGGTCACCAAACTGAATAATATCCATTGATCAATCTATGAAGTCTTTGATTCTTTCTTCTGCCCTTTCAAATCTGCTATCAAGGCCCTTCTAGTGCATTTTTCATTTCAGTCTGCACTTTTCAACCCAGAATTTTTATTTGTTCTTTTTAAATAATTTCTGTCTAATTACTGATATTCTCTATTTAGTGACATATCATGCTCTTACTTTCTTTTAATACTTTAGATGTTGTTTGCTTTAGTGATTTGAACATATTTGTAAAAGACTTAAAGTCCTTGTTCAGTAAATCCAACAGTGAGCCTCCTCCAGGACAGTTTCTATTAATTCCTTCTTTTTCTACTTCTGGACAATACTTTCCTATTTCTTTTCATGATTCACAATTTATTGATGAAAACTGGATGTTCTACATATTAAATGTTCAGGTTTCCTTTTCACTGGCTTTTATATTATTGTTGCTGGTTTTACTGCTTTTTGTTTAGTGGCTTTCCTGGACTAACTTTATAGAGTATGCATTTTTGGTCATTTTTAGCTACTGAAGTCACTGCTCAGTTAGCTTAATGGTTACTAATGATTGGAGAAAGATTTCCTTAAATGCGTTAAAGAAATAAGTCTCCCAGCCTTTATCAGTTCTCTCTGTGTACTGGGGGATGCCTTCAGTGTTCCAGGAGACTGCTTACACCTCTGACTCAGCCTTCACTTCCTGCCTATACATAGTCTCAAGGTCAGCCAAAGGTGAGAGACTAAGCTTTTTAAGATCTTACCTGGGCACACACACAGCCCTGCACATGCATGTGGCTTCCTAGATTCTCAGTAGTGCATTACAACTTTACAAAGCCACGTATAGATATCTCATTTCCCAGCATTTCTTTTTAAGTTTTTGTTCCACTTCTTGTTAACCTCAACTGCCATGACCACCACAAGCAGCTGTCTTATTGAACAATCGCCATTGACTGTGTTTGACAAATGCCCTAGGGATACAGCTGTTGGCACAGAACTTGCTCTGAATAAGGTCAAATAAAGACAAATCCTGAGAATGTTGCTTTCCAGGGAGCTTCTGGACAGGTTAAAAAACAAGTTTCTGGGGGTGGCTTTGGGGGAGCTCAGACTTATTCTGTCTCTCTTGTGGCTGCTAGGTTGCTAGTTTTCACACTGACTGAGATGTAGGGCTGTTGGTTCCCAAAGCTGTAGTAGAACTGGAGGGGGGGTGGTGGTAACAGGCAAGTTGAAATGCCACAAATCTCACTGTTCTTACTGGAATTCCATTGAATTTCTTGAATGAATACCCCATTAATTGTTGCAATCCTTTGATTAGTTTACAGAACTCTGGAAAAGCTGTTTTTGACCAATTCTGACAGTTTCTCATATTTTTTTATGGAGAGTTTTATAAGTCCTTACTCCTCTGTTCTGGAAGTGCTTCTCCAATACTGCCATTTTTAAAGAGTTTTTTAGATTCCTTCTTAACTCAACTAGGAAATCACAGTCATATGATATTTTTTAGGCATCCTGGCAGTCCTCCAAAGGAGGCAGTTTTAGGAAGAGGATACTTAGTTCCTCTGGGTCAGTTAAAAGCATTAGATATTTATTTGACTTATTTTTCACTCTCAAGTAGGCTTTTATTACATCCTTAGTGTTGCATATATTTATTGAATGATTCCAGTCGATATCACCTGAATGATAAGAAAAAATAATGGTTTGCATTTTCAAAGTTGATGACTCAATGAGAGGCAAAATTTTAAAAACAGTGGTGATAATGAAATAACATGGGCAGTAGGAGTGAGGAAGTTTATGAGAAGAATTATTTAAACATATGATTATTCAAAGGTAATTAATAATTAGGAAGTCCAACCTTAGGGTCTATTAGAAATGAACTACATACAGCATTATGTAGAAAAACTCTACACTACAGAGTATTTTCTGTTGGCCTCTGACTCTTGAAAACAATGTTATATGGATATCCTAGTTATTCCCCTTCAAACCACCATGCCTGGCAGCTTAATTTTTGTACATGTTTTAAGTTGTAGTTTATGAAGAAGGCAACTATTTTAGTAATCATATTTGGGTATTTTCATATGGAGCTGTCACACTCTATAGGCTCTGCTGTGTGGACTTACTGAGAAAGCTAGTAAGAACTAAAAGATGGCTGAGTAATAAGCCTGAAGCACCAACATTAAGTCAAATTTTTAAATGTTTGGTATCTTCTCATTAATAGTGAAGATGACCATTTCCTCTCAAATAAAATCTGAGAACACAATAGCAGCTGGGATGATTAATCTTATTTTTCCAGAGCATTCTGGTAAAACAGTGAGAGTGATTGCATTTTATTGGCAAGGTCACATTTTACTTGTATTATTTTCTAAAGCAATAAACAATCCATCCATTTTCCCACCTGACCCTAATAAAGAGGCCCTGTATTTCATAGGGTTAAAAGGTCAACTCCACCAAGAAAGGTCAGTGGGAATCTGCTGTTTCTCTTTGTGGCTGAGCCTGGTTTCAAATATATTTTATAAAAAGTGATAATAAACATCTTTGGGTTCGTTCAATTGTTTATCCTTCCAGAATTGAATAAAAATCAGAAAATGCTGAAATTCACTTTCCATTCATCAGCATTTGTGTCATTAGCCACACAAATACTCTATAGCAATTTGCCAATTTTAAAAGACACCTTGTAGTTAGCGATCTAGGTTTTCTTAAGGTAGAATGATGTCTTGCTAATGGGTTTCAGCCCCAGGCAAGTTCACTATGAATTCAATGAGACTGAAAAATAACAATGGAATGTTTTTGGGGTGAAAGGGTTTATACCCAATTTTATTCCCACAGTGGCAGGTCAATCACTAGAATCCCATCCCCTCAGAGCGAGTCTGCATGCTGCAAGCTGGTCCCTGCCTCTGGGCCTCTCTGCCCGCACAGCTGTCTCAGTCTGTCCTCAGCACTGCCACCACTTCAGTCTCTGCTGTCCTGCAGACCTGCAGCCCTGCAGCCATGTGGCCATGCCACCGTGTCACCCAGAGCACTGGGCGGAACTCTTTATATAGCCAATAGCAACATATTTCCCACAAGTGTGTAGTGAGCTAGATGACCAGGGCCAGGTGAGAATCCTGGCCATAGGAACCTTCACTTTATCCAAAAATGACTTCCTGAAAATTGAAATGGACCTTCAGAAGACACAGTCTACTAAATGGTCCCAAGCCAAATGCACATTTGAGACGTATTTCCGATACATCCCAAAGAATAGCCAGCAAGGACACCAAAGACTCCTTTGAAATCCGATTGACTTGTCCCATTTCTACTTAATGAAACAACTATGAGAAGAGGCAATGTCACATGGGAAAAGTAGGAGCTTTGGCTTGGTGTCTGTAAAGAAGCTGCAAGATAGGTGTGTGGGGAAAATGGAAGTTCCTCTGGCCAGGATCCTCACCTGACCCTAAACCACTTGATGATGTAACTGGCCTGCTGCGAGGCTACTGCTTCCACACCCACAGGCAATAAGCTGATCCTGACTGAGTCACTGTATATCAAGAGCTCTGCCCAGTGCTCTGCGTGGAGGCAGAGATGAAGGAGGGTTACAGGTCCGCCGACTGTCGGATGCAGATGTAATTCTAGTGCTCAACCTATTGCTGGGAGAACAAGCCGGGTAATAAACTCTTTCACCCCAAGAATGTTCCATTGTCATTCCTCAGTCTCACTGAATCCATAGTGAACTTGCCTGGGGTTGAAACCCATTGGCAAGACAGGTGTGTTTGGAATATTTTGAATTTTTTGTAATGCTACAGTTTTAACAAAAGCTTGGCTGCCTTAAGAACCAAGAGTCAAGGTTCTAACATTAAAATGCATGACACATACCTGGGAAAAGAACCAGGCTATGGTCATAATACTTTGCACACCGTTTCTCAAGACAGGGGCATAGGATTGTATGAATCAGCCAGGATGCTTGTAAAAATGCAGCTCCCCCAGTCTTTCCCTGCCCTAATAAATTGAAATATAGGACTTGGGGTTTGAATTTTAAGTCATCTACCAGAACTGAAAAGTTTGAGAAATACCAACAAAGAACTTCATGGAACTCCTATCTTTCACTTAGAAGCAACATCAGATCCCAGTTAGCACAAGTGTTAAAAACAGAACTAGCTTCTAGCACAAATGGAATACAAAGTACTTCTCTCCCTTCTGACCCTGTAAGACTGCTTGGCTGGGTATCTTCTTCGTACTGCTCCCACTTGGGCTGCCCTGAACTATCTTCATAACTCTTGGCTGGTCTTCCCTCTAAAAATGTTCATTTCTCCCCAATTTTTTAGCTCTTTTTTTGTTCATTTGTCATCCCAAACTAGAAAAAAAAAGCAACTTTATTTGTTTCTGTGCTTGCCTCTTGGCAAAAGTTAAGAGCAGTTCTAGAATCCCCTAGAGCTAGGGCTGGGAACATTTCTGTCTGTACCGATATTAAAAGGACAAGTGACTAAGAATGGGTCAGTGCGTCTGTTACCCACAGATGGCCTGAGCTCAGCCTCCCGCACCTGCGTCATCCTTCACCCTCAGCAGTGCAGCGCTGAGGCACAGACCAGGGGTTCCCCGACAGCAGTAGGCACAGGGACTGCCCAGGGACTTGTTGCAAATAGACGCTCCTGGGCTCCAACCACAGACTTACGGTCAGTAAACACGGAGTGGGACCTAGGAATCTGCCTTTGTATCAAGCACACCTATCACCCTATGTGACTCTGGAGTTCAAACATATCTTTGCAGTTTTTTGCAAATTTAGCCCTGGAAATTTGCAGTAAAGGGAATCTAGTTCACATAAGCAACCTAGAAGCAGGTCCATGTGGAGACCCTTTGGGTCACAACACACAACTCAGAGCATAAACCTGACATGAAAATCACAACTCAAGTGAGTTTAGATGGGAATTAGTACAGCTCGTCTCTCATTGCTGGTGACTTACATGTGTAGCGATGCTTTCGTCATCATGCATTTGACAATTCAGGTTTTTCAGGACATTACTACAAACGTGCTTAATTTTCTCTGACACAGCACTTCTCCTTGCCTTTGACCCTTAACAACTCTCCACTCTGCGTTCCCAGACACACACCACACCCACGGGACCCACATGAGTCTGCAGTTGGGTAGTTCTAGGTTTGAAATGAAAAGCATCAAGAACTCAGAATTAAACATATGGAGCTGGCCCTTCAGTAAATGTTTCTAATGCTTGTTGGACAGGGACAGATCAGAATGCATAACCATTTATATTGCAGAAGCATGTCGTGTGGCTAAACGAAAGCTAAAGAAACATTGACTTTAAAGTAAAATACTAAAAAATTAACAGATTTATTGTCTGCACTGAGATTTTAATAGAAATGTAAAAACACAAAAAAGCAGTTATAGCAATTTTCTTAGCAGGTTACTCAGTCCCCATGCCCTGGGGTCCTCAAGCCCTCAAAGGTCTGGCCTCCCCTCAGGGTCATAAACCATCTCCACACCATGATCTCCAGGACCCAGGGATGATGTGCTTGCAGTGCATGTATGGGACGTGCTCACAGCATTTAGGAATTCTCGCTCCTGACTAGGTGTATATGCAAGCCTTAGCAGAGGCCGGGGGACCTGATATGGCCTTAACTGCACTCGGATTCTGTATTTCAGGCCTCTCCCCCGACCCAAAGGCTGCTATTGTGGTGCAGGTCCACTCCTTGGGGGTACAGATATAAATAGTGGATGTCAGCACAGGCCAGCCACCCAGGCGCATGAACAGTTCTGGAACAGACCTTGGCTGTATGCTTTTAGAGAAGAGCATAAACAGTTTTGACAGGACATCTTTGGTCTGTCCAACCGCTATTCCAAGCTTTCCCCAAACACTAGTGTGTTGCAGCTCTTCAATCGCAGAACCTCTAGGTAGTATGATAACGAGGACTTGAGGAGCTTGTGGCGATCTGGTGGGGAAACTCAGAGTTAGCACAGGTTTAGGCCAGTTATCCACTGCTTCATTTAGTATGCAATAAATATTTCTACTTTCTAAGATAGTTATGAAAACATATGTCCATCTGGGAAAGAATTAGATAACTTGAGATTTCTCCCACCTCAAGATAATCTCAAAATGCCAGCATGCAGCAGGGTGAAAGAATGAAGTGGGACACAGCAAAATCATGCCACTTGACTACATATTGGCTATTGTAGTCCCTATGCTTTCAGTATGCTTAGAAGATTTCAGAGTAAATAAAATTCACATTTGCCATAGCCTTTTCGAACTCATTACACAAAAACCGGCTTACCATCCCACGGATATTACAATTGTCAAAAAAATAACAGAAGATGAACAAATGTTGGCAAAGATAGGGAAAAATTGGAACCTTTGTACACTGTTGGTGGGAATGTAAAATGGTGCAGCTACTGTATGAAACAGAATGAAGGTTACTCAAAACTATAACAATAGAATTACCATATGATCCAGCAATCCCACTTCTGGGTATATACCCAAAACAATGAAAATGCAGGGTCTTGAAGAGATACTTGTATACCCATGTTCATAGCAGTGTTATTCACTGAAATGTGGGCATAAGCTAAATGTCCAGTGATGGACGGATGGATAAACAAAATGTGGTGTGAACGTACAATGGGATATTGTTCAGCCTCAGAAAGAAAATAAACCCTGTCCTATGCTACAACATTAAACCTTGAAACAATTATGCTAACAGAAATAAGCCAGTCATGGAAGGACAAAAACTGCTCGAGTCCACCTACAGCAGGTGTCTCAAGTGGTGTCATTCATAGAGACGGGAAGTAGAATGTGGTTTCCAGGGCTGGGGGAGAGGGAGAAATAGGGAGATTTGTTGTTTAATGGGGACAGAGTTTCAGTGTTGCAAGACGGACAGGGTTCTGGAGATGCTTGGTGTCGATGGCTGCCTGGCAATGTGCATGTACTGAACTGTATGCTTAAAAATGGTTAGATGATAAATCTGATGTGTTTCATTACAATTAATTTTGTTAGACCCACCTTAGATAATCAATAACATTATACTGGCTACTGAATGAATCCACAAACTCCTCTAGGAATACAAAGCTTAAAACAGTGGACTTGAAACATACTTTCCTTTCCTACATACAACTGTGACTCGCTCGGTCAGCTTTCCCAGGTATACTTTCTCAGATGAGTCTTCCCATCCCAGAGAAGTGCTCTTGATGGATTCAGTTGTAACAATTCTCATTTCCATCTTTGAAATGGTTTTTTTTCTGTGGGTCCCAGACCCACAACACTGCATCTCTCAGACCCCCTTTATCTCAACCATGTATTCTCAACAAGAGCCTAGATATCAGGGATAAATCCAGGTCTCTTTATTTCAGAAAAAATATAACATGTAACTATACCTGCCTCTGAAAACCCATTTGGGTTATTCCCATCTTAGCCCGATAACTCTCTTACCTCTCAGAGCTCTTACGTCACTCTCCGATGTCACTGAGTCAGGCTATGCTACTTTTATTCAATGACTTTTTGTTGTGAACCTACTGAGTACCAAGCACTGAGCACTGGAATACAAGAACAAAACAGATGCAGCTCATGCTCTCCTAGGACTTAGGGCCTTGGGGAGGATATAGGCATTAAGTAGATAAATATGTAATATTATGATTAGTGCTATAAAGGAAAAAGTTACAATAGAAAGTAACAAGGAGAACTCACTTTGGAGAGGTGTGAGGGATATATTTTTTGCCCTACACAAAAATTGGGCTCCTTGGTTACCTTCCCAGCTAAATTGTCCCATGTTTACACTGAGCTCTAGAAGGACCCCATGGTGAAGTGGTATTTTAACTGATAGATTATGGGTGAGTGGGAGATAAGAAGAGATGGAGAAGAGCAGTCCACACAGAGGCAACATCGGGGTCTACACCCTGCAGAGGAAGGAGGTGGCTTGGTGAGTGCCAGTGTGGCCAGAACACAGAAAAAGGCAGAGAGCCAGAGGAATATGGGGGGTCAGGTCATGCTGTGACTTGGAGACTGTGCAAGACTCTGAATTCTGTCCTAGGTGTAAAGAGATCCTTTGAGGGTTTAAACAAGAGCGTGACGTGGTCAGGTGTTAATTTTCCCAAGTTCACTCAGGTTGCCTATGTGGAATGCATTGCAGGGGGTAAAGGGAGAAACAGAGAGCCCAGTTAGAGGCTACTGCAGTAGTCCAAGCAGTGTAAGTGGAAATGGCCCCCGCAGAATGAAGTGACATGGAGACAGAATTAACAGGCCTTCCTGGTGGGTAAGTGCATGGAGGGCAATGGCAAGGTTTCTGACATGAATTGGGAGCATGGAGGAGGCATTTGTAGCTTGCATAGACTGACAGTTTGCCTTATTCCAAGCTTTATGCTTAACGCTTTACGTTATCCATTTAATCCTCTCAATAATCCTGTGGGGGTAGGTGCTTACAAGTGAGGAATTAAATAACTTTCCCAAGATCGCATAGCTACATGTGACTCGGGAAATTCAGAACCTGGTCTGCTAACTCCAGGGCCAAGGTTTCTGGGAAAACTGGAAGACAATCAAATTTGGAGAAAAGCGCAAGAGCTCAGTTTTGGGTATATGCCTGATGATCCCTTTATCCAACTCAAAAGTTCTGGGAAAATGGTAGCCACAGAAGCTCAGCTTATAAATCTCTCTGAATCCCAACATAAAAGCAGATAAATCAAACAGATTTAAAAAAAACAAACAAACCAAAAACCCATGCGCCACAGTCTCAACAAAACTAAGTACCAAATACGCACATGACCTCCATCAAGAGGAGACGAACCACCAACAGAAACAAGAGCCGCAGAGTCTCAGGGTCTGTGCAGGAGAAAGGAGAGGGACTCTCAGGCCACCTGACTGGCCTGAGGAGAGGAGGCCCCCAGGGTAGCCAACAGGTGTGCAGCAGGAAGCAGGGGACCAGTTCAACAAACAACAGTGGCTGAAAACGAGAGGATGGTGTCCCAGTCGGAGGGCACGTCCGGGCGCCACCCAAGGGAGGAACCTCTGAGAGTTGGGCCCAAACTGAACCTGACGGGGACTGCAGAGATGGAGAGAGGATCCAGGTAAAAGAGGGGAGTGGACAGAGTCGGAACGGCTCCGAGCAGACCACCATGCTCTTTGAACACTGCATGGGAAAAAGAGGGGTGCTGTAGGGAGTTAGAAGAGCTGTTTTGAAAATGCCTCTTCCTAAAGAGCAGGAAAACTAATTTCAATGAAAATGGGTAATAGAAACATATCAAATACAAGTCCCATACAAAGTTACTACAGGAAAAAATTTAAAAACCCCAGAAAGATATATTCACAGAATAAATCCTAAAGGGAGCTTTCATTTCAAAGCAATCTAAAAAAATTTTTTTTAGTGATTTGCATTCATGAAAGAATGCAAATCAAATGGAAAACCTCAGAAGTAACAAAACAGAAAGTCATTCAAAATTCAAAATATTTCAAAACAGGAAAAGTCATTTCAGAAACAAAGAACCAGATAGAAGGAACATGAGAGTCAATAAACAAAACTGATTATAGTTTAAGAGAAAAAGAATGTGAGAAGGAAGATATTTTTTTAATGTTTTTAAAAGATGAGGGGAATGATTTTAAAAAATGGTTTCAGAGAAAATGAGAAATATTTTAAAACAAGCAAAGAAAGCCAGCTTCCAAATATTGGAAATCCTTGAGGAAAAAAGGCATAGAAGAGAACAAAGCTAATTCTAAAAAACTAAAGAAAAATTTCCTGAAATTAAAAAAATTTTACACTATGACAGACACCACATGCCTGAGTATATTACCCAGAATGGTTAACACCAAAGCATATTTAGTAAACATATTGGACTTTAAATAAAAAATATTGTGAGCATCTAGCAAGGATTTATGAGAGAAAGACAATTAAATTATCAGAGTTTTCAAAATCAACACTTCATGTCTGAAGAGAAGAGAATCGTGTGTTGAAGATCACAAAGGCGAGAAAGTGTGAAGTGAGAGTTTTATATGGAACAAGACTGACATTTGAGTATAAAGGGCACAGACAAGCTGTCACTGACATAAAAACCCAAAAAATGTTGATCCTGAGGAATGCACCAGAAAAGAAGCTCCAGAAAATCAAAACAACTCGAATCACATTGAGGAAGGGACCAACAAGAGCAGTAATGAACATACAGTCACTGGGAGAACTAAAGTAAAGAAAAAATGGAGAAAGAACGGGGAGGTCACACACAAAATTAGTTTGTAATTGCTTCTGTAATTCTATTGGTTTGGTCTTGGTTAAGATTCATATTTTTTTAGTTTTAGTTGATATATGATTCACATACCCTAACTTTTTAAAGCTCACGATTCAGTGGGTTGAGTATATTCACAGACTGTGCAGCCGTCCCCACAATGTGATTTCGTGACATCTTTATCACCAAAATGGAAACCCCGTGCCTATTACCAGTCACTTCATGTTCCCCTTACCCTGGTCCCTGGCAATCATTAATATAATTTTGGTCTCTATGAATTTGTCCATTCTTGACATTTTATATACATGAATTCATGCGATGTGTGTCCTTTTGTGACTAGTGTCTTTCACTTAGAACAACGTTTTTCAAGTTCATCCATCACACAGCATGAATCAGTACTTTGCTCCCTTTCAGGGCTGAATAATATTCATTGTATGGCTATATCACATTTTGTTTATCCACACATCAGTTGATGGATATTTGGATTGTTTCCACTTTTTGGCAATTAGTGATGCCGTGATAACATTTGTATACAGGTTTTGGGGTAGACATCTGTTTTAGTTCTATTGGGTGTATAACTATGGGTAGAATTTCTCAGTGATATGGTAACTCTAAACTGTTTTGCAAAGCAGTTGTGCATGTAGGAGGTTGTGATGGTATGTGGAGGATTCCTCATACCATCCTTGAGAAAACTTGTTGTTTGTCATTTTTATTATAGCCATCTTAGTGGGTGTGAAATGGTACCTGGCAGTGGTCTTGAATTGCATTTTCCTAATGCCCTGGTTACAGCATTTGCAGTAATGTTGTTGAGCATCTTTTCACATGCTTTTCGGCCATTTGTATATATTTTGGGGGAAATTGCTATTCAAATACTTTGCACATTTTTTAATTGGGTTATTGTCATTCTGTTATAAGTTGTAATACTTCGAGTTGCAAGACTTTTTACATATTCTGGTTACTAGTCTCTTAGCAGATATATAATTTGCAAGTATTCTCTCCCATTCTATGGGCTATCCTCTGAATTTCTTGATGTGTCATTTGAAGCATAAAGTTTTTAATTTTGATGGAATCCAACTTATCTATTTTTGTCTTTTGTTGCTTATACTTTAGGTGTCATATCTAAAAATCCATGATCTAATCCAAGGTTACAAAGATTTACATGTTTTCTTCTAAAATTTTTATAGTTTTAGCTTACACATTTAGGTCTAAGATCAATTTTGAGTTAATTTTTGTGATCGAATGAGGTAGAAGTCCAACTTCATTCTTTTGCATGTGAATATCCAGTTTTCCCAGCATCATTTGTTAAAAGACTTCATCATCACACATTGGATTGACTCTTGTTGAAAATCATTTGGCCCTAAATCTATGGGACTATCAGTATTGTTATTCTGAAACTGTTGTGTATATAATGTGAGTCAGGTAAATGAGTAATCCTGGATATTCTAAATTCTTCTCTTTGGTCCTTGAAAAATGGGATTCTTGGTATGAAAGAAAGAAATCACAAATGTAATGCAGAGGAAATTACGTTTAAAAGACAAAACAAAACAAAAACCATGTAGTCCTAAATTTTTATTGGAAGTAACAGTATGAACTCATGAGATATTTTATCTTTTAAAAATAAAACATTTGCTAATTCCTTTTAACTGACGTGGCATAGAAATAATGACCAACCCGGTAACAATGAGTATCCTTAGATCCACACAGGTCTTGAAATATCTTTTCGCTCTTAAAGAAATTGGAGCTTCTTGGAAGAACAGCTAGTTCCAGGTGTGAGTTTAGAAATGTAAAAAGATGGGCCTGGAACGTTGTGTCATTTCAGGTAGCCCCAAGGCTATCAAAGACTCCTATGGCCGTATCAACAGGACTCTGAGCCGGTGTGAAGAGGTTCCTGGGGAACAAAGAGGGAACAATTTGAATTTTAAAACAAATATTAATTGTAGTTGATTGAAACTCATCAAATATATTTAATCCAGGAGTTCACAATGATATTTTTAAAAACTGAGTCATCACCTATAGAGGATGATGGGAAACCAATTCATTATCTTAAAATCTGTAAATAGTAGAGAAAAATTGCATTTATCTTGCTTTATCTCTCTACATACTGTACCACTTGGTACATTCAGTGAGGTTAAGCATCGCTTTATACAATTATTCTAATTTAAAAAATGAGCAAAAACTGTGGAATTAAAATAGCACCATTTTGCAAATCCCAGTGACATGTGAATATCCCAGGCTGTCCAGTAGAGTAGTCACTAACTACATCTGGCTATTTAAAATTCTAATTAAGTAAAATTAAATAAAATTTAAATTTTAGTTACTCTGTCACAGGAGCCACAATTCAGGTTTTCAGTGCCACATGTGCTAGTGGCTTCCAGAATGGACGTGCAGATATAGAACCTTTCCTTCATTGCAGAACGTTTCATTGAATAGACCAAGACAGGCAGCATCAACAATGGCCAGCCTCAAAGAATGGAAACCAGACAGATCAAGAGAATTCTCTGGGTCAAATGACCCAGGTTTTTTAACAAATACATTATAAGAGAATAAAGGGATGAGGAGGAACTTGCTGATTCAAAGGAATTTCAAACTGTTAAGATGAAACTATTGTGTCTGTAAATGGACATTTGGATGAAAAAGCTGCAAAGAAATGCAAACAAACAATTACTATAAAAATCAGGATAATGGTTGCGGACGGTGGTAGGGCTGTGACTGAAGCAGGGCCCGGGGACGGCACCCGGCGTGGTCAGCAAAGTTCAATTTGTTGAGCTGAGTGCTGATTACAAGCGTTCACCCTATAATAATTCATTAAGCCATAAGAATTATGGCTTTCTCTATCTGTGTTCTATTTTATAATTTAAAAGTTTAAAGAAAAAAAGAAACCTAGGAACACTTAATCAGAGCACTATGCCTCTGACAAGATAATTTCCTATGATTTATGATCTCTCAATTTCCTTACCCAACCTTTTTACTAAGTGGCATATGTATTCCCCATTAACATTTAAGGAGATTGCACTCTGTTCACTGTAGGGTACCAACCAGCTCTCTGAGAGAAAAAAATAACTTTCCGCTTCCTCCTGCTGTCAGCTTGTGCGTCTGCGTTTCAGACAGATTCACTTTTCTGCAGCTCACGTGTCTTGAAATGTGTTTGCTAAGACCTTGTTCTCAGCCCCCTCTCCCTCTCAACTACTTCCGACACAGCATGCCACTTTTCACATTTCTTTGTCTTCTAACAATAGAATGTTCTGCCGGAAGACATGTGAAGATGATTGCTTCTAGTCAAGCCTCTTGATATTCACTTATGAGACCTGGGTCCCAGGGCAACATGGAACTACTACTTGTCAAAAAGCACAGAATAAATCTGGTGCAACACTGAGCCTAGAATTTTGATTTTCTAATCCCCCAGTTTTGTTTCTCTTCAAAAATCTATATCCAGACAAGGGCAGATTCTGTTTTTACCTGAGTCCTTACCTCTGGGTTTTTGACCTTTGTAGGGTAAGGTCATCCCACCGCATACCTCATCCCAGTCCCCCAGCGGTTTTCCCATGAACTCTTGACTTTGATCAGATGTTTGATAGTGACTTCCACCAGCCATTCATGCATTATCTTGATACAAATTTCCATTGGACTTTACAGCCTTGAGAAGAGACAACATCTATTTTGTGGGACAGACAGTTTCACAGCATTATTAGTGAGAACTATGACCCCCTTATGTAGTGGAGTTCCCCTTTCAGAGGGACCTGTGCATGTATTTGGGGACCCAGGTGGAACCGCAGCAGGTCAGGTGTGACCCTCAGAGCCTCCGCTCCTTTCAGTGGCCTGGGCCCCTGTGGCCCTGCCCCTCGCACCTGCACCTGGGCCTCCGTTCGCAGCTCCTGTGGCCAGCGCCCCGCGATGACAGTGGCTTCCATCCCAGAGTGTCCTTTTTCCCTGAGGAGTTAATTTGATGTAGTACTTAGTTTTGAGAGCCTTTTGGGAGGGCTGACAAGTGACATGCCTATTATAAAATCTTGAAAAATACCAAGACCCACCATTATTAGCCAACATACTTGTGCTCACTGATGAATCCCTTTGCTTTTCTCTTCTCTCTTCTCCACTCTCTCCTTTCCTTTTCTCATCTATTCCCTTCTTTCTTCCCTCCCCTCTCTGCTCACACTCACACACACAGATATCTTCTAAAAACGCTCTTATGGTATAATACGGTGACATAATAACAAATGTACACTAGGTCTCTGCCCACCCTCCTTTCCTGGCACACTGCTCCTAAAACCCTTGAAATCTCCAAAGTGCTCCGTGACTTTTTGTATGCCAGGGAGATGACTGGGGGCTGTGAGCTCCAGGTAGCACAGGATGGGGCTGGTTGCTAGGAAATCAAAGGCGTGATTAGAGGGTTAGAACCTTCAGCCCCACACCCTGACCACCCAGAGGGAGGACAATGGGGCTGGAGGTTGAGTCAGTCACCAGTGATCATTGATTTAATCAGTTGTGCCTAGTTAATGAAGCCTCCATAGAAACCTAAAGTATGGGGTTTGGAGACCTTCCAGGTGGCTGAGGTGCTGGAAGGGGGGCGGGGGCCATGCCCAGTGAGGACATAGAAACTCCATGTCCCTTGCCACATACTTGCCCTATGCATCTCTTCCATCTATTTCTGATTCTTTTCTAAAACAAACAAATAAAACTGGTAATCTAGTGAGTAAACTATTTCCCTGAGTTCTGCGTGTTATTCTAGCAAATTTTAAACCTGAGGAGAGGGTTGCAGAAACCTCCAATTGATCTACAATTGGTCAGAAGCATGGCGACAACCTGGACTTGCCATTGGCATCTACAGTTAAGGGATGTGGTCTTACGGGACAGACCCTGGGTCTGTAGGGTCTCTGTTAATTCCGGGTACATAGTGTCAGAACTGAATTGAGTTGTTGGGCACCAGCTGGTGTTGGAAAACTGGTCCGTCTGGGAAAACATCTGCACATTCGCTAGCCAGAAGTGAAGAAGTATGTGTGATAGTAGTAGAGAACAAAGAAAAAAGTAGTTTTTCTTTATACATCCCCTTTCATCATACAGACATGCCTTAAACATTCTCTACATCTGATAAGCAGTTTATTCTCAACTTGAGATACTACGAGTGCTAAACTCCGTTTTTATGCTAATGGGTGTTTTAATGCTAACCCATGGTTTGTTTATTATTTACCATAAAACTTAGATTTTCTTGTTCCTTTACCCCTGTTTAGTACTGCTCTATAACCAGTTTTGGTTTTTTTACCATGGTTCTGGAACAGATCCCAATAATGTTTTCATCTTGTGAACCTGAACCTCTATAACCATTGAACAACCCCCATTCCCCTCCATTTCCCCCCCAGCCCCTGGACACTATATTCCACTTTGGGTTTCTGTAAGTGACTAGATACCTCACAGAAGTGGAATTATACCACATTTGCCTCTCTGTGACTGGCTTATTCCACTTGCTATAATGGCCTGAAGGTAACATCCATGCGTAGCATAAACGGATTTTCCTGCTCTTATAAGGCAGAATCATATTCCATTGTATGCATATACCACATTCTGTTGGTCCAGTCATCTGCTGATAGATTGCTTCCACCTCTTGGTTACTGTGAATAATGTTGCTGTGTACATGGGAGCAGATGTATCTCTGTGAAATCCTATTTTTTATTCCTTAGGATATATACCCAGAAGTGGGGTTGCTGGATCATATGGGAATTCTATTTTTTATTTTTTGAGATATCCCCACTGTTTTCCATAGTGGCTGCACCATTTTACATTCCTACTAAGAGTGTGCAAGGGCTTCATTTTCCCCACATCCTCACCAGCATTTGTTATCTATCATCTTTTTTATGATAGCCGTTCTAATAGCTGTGAGATGACATCTATGGTGATTTTTATTTCCACTGCCCTTATGATTAGTGATGTTGAGCACTTTTTCATACACCAGGTGATGATTTGTCTATCTTCTTTGGAAAACTACCTATTCCAGTCCTTTGCTCATTTTTTAATAAGATTTTTTCCTATTGAGTGGTGTAAGCTCCTTATATACCATGGATATTAACCCCTTATCAGATGTATGGTTTGCAAATATTTTCTCCCATTCTGTAAGTTGCTTTCTCATGTTGCTGATCATTACTTTTGCTGTGCAGAGGCATTTCAGTTCGACATAGTCCCACTTGTTAATTTTTGCTTTTATTGCTTGTGCTTTGGTGTCACATCCAGAAAATCGCTGTCAAGACCAATGTCAAGGAGCTTTTTCTCTATTTCTTCTTCTAGAAGTTTTATGGCTTGAAGTCTTACATTTAAATCTTCATCCCAGTTCAAGTTAACTTCTGTGAGCAGTACAAGCTAGAAGTCCAGTTTTATTCTTTTGCCTGTGGATATCCAGTTTTCCAGCACCATTTATCGAAGACACTATCTTTTCCTCAATGAGCAGTCCCGACTGCCTAGCCCAGTATTAGTTGACTGTATATACAGGGTTTATTTCTGGGCTCTTCATTCTGTTCCACTGGTCTATGTGTTTATGTTTATGCTAGAACCATTACGATTTTGATTAGTATGGTTTTGTAATATAGTTTGCAATCAGAAAGCATGATGCCACCAGCTTTGGTTATTTTTCACAAGATTTCTTTGGCTATTTCAGAGTCTTTTGTGATTCTATACTGATTTTTGGATTGTCTTTTCTATTTCTGTAAAATATGTCATTGGAATTTTGATGGGGATTGTGTTGAATCTGTAGATGGCTTTGGGTAGTATGGACATTTTAACAATATTGATTATTCTGATTCATAAATATGGGATATCTTTCTGCTTATTTGTGTCATTCTCAGTTTCTTTCATCCATGTCTTATGATTCTCAGGGTACAGCTCTTTCACCTCCTTGGTTAAATTTATTCCTAGGTATTTGATTGTTTTTGATGCTAGTATGAATGGGATTGTTTTCATTGCTTTTTCAGGTAATTCATTGCTAGTGTAAAGAAACACAACTGTTGGTTTTGTTTGTTTACTTTATAACAACTGACTTTATTTATTAGTTCTAATAAACTAATAAAATTAGTTTTGGTGGAGTTTTTAGTGTTTTCTGTACATGCGATCATGTCGTCTGCAGAGACATCCTATGGTGTACACCTCAGAGAAACAAGTTCATCCGTTCTCCACATGGGACCGAGCTGTCCCGTGTGGGGGGAAGGGACGGAGGGGAAGAGGAGGCATGAGATATGGTCTCCCCATGGAGAAGCCGCCCAAGTGTCCAGGTCCCTCTGCAGGGAATTCTCACCCCCCTCACAGCTGCAGCGCAGCCCCGGAGCTGCCGTTCCCTGCTCCTGTGGGCAAAACCAGGGGTGGTGGCGCCCGTCCCTTCGTGCTGCCCTATGTCCAGTATGTCCCTTCTGGTGATTAGCCGAGGGGGAGTGACTCTAAGGAGGGCTGATTTCAGCTCATTTCAGTGATTACTTAGTTTGTTTCCTCCAGCCTTTCTAATTTCATGGGTCTTAAATAATCCTCCTATATTAAGAACAACACACTGGAAGCAGACTTGCCTCTCAGCTACCGTCTGCATCAGCAGACCTGCTACCAATATTTTTCTCCTGCAACATCACCTCGCCACGTCCCTTACGTAAGGACCAGCCAGTCACTTAAAGAATCTTTATTTTACAGTGTAACCAGATTTGATTAAATCAGATATGATTAACCTAATTGGATAGAATATAAAATTTCAGTTTTCCCAAGAAAGGGCATCCATACACTTACTGTACTTAACACTTTCAGAAAGGTGTAAGGCATTAAAAAAAAGTTGCAACAGCTTTTGAGAACAGCTTATGTCCTATGTTTACAACACAAAAAGCACAACCCTAATAGTGGGGACCATGTGACAGTCCTCTTCCCTGTGCCCTCCCAGGTCACCTGCACACACAACCTTGAGCAAGTAGGCCTGGAGGAAGGGCTCTGGCATGGGTCCCATCAAAGCAGACTGGGTTGGGATCGGGGGCAACGTGCTTTATGAAATGCTTGTTTTCCTATAGAGGATTTCAAACAAATCACTTTTGGGAAATTGAATTTATGTTTAAATTAGCTGCTGATGTCCAAATTAAATATGACCTGATTGTGTTAACAACTTTTCTGATTTCACTTGCAAAAACCTTTGCTGATAGCATCTGACGCTCCAGAAGAATCTTAAGGCATTTCCATGGGGTAGTAAATGTAGACGCAAAGAGCTGGGCTCCTCCAGGTGCTGGAAGTGTCCCCACGGAGATGTGGGGACCCAGTGTGCTATAAAAATGTGTCCCTTTCTGTTTATTTTTGTTTTATCTGTACCCTCATTTAAAATTTGTATTATTTATTTTTGCTGGATTATTTTAAGTTAGACATCTTACTGTTTCACTGTAAACACTTTATTGTGTATCTCTAAGAGATAAGGATCTAAAAGAAAATATATAACCACGTTAGTTTATTCCAAACAAAATTAACAATGAAAAAAAAGTGTTGCTGTTTGACTGTGTGTCACTTATAGTTCAATTTATAGGAGAGAAAAACAGATAGACAGGGTCCAAAGTGGGAGGGGGTAAGAGGAGGGAGAAAGTGAGAGGTGGGGAGGGAAGGGAGGGAAGGGAGAGGGGAAAAGGGGGGAAGATCAGGGCTCTGCTGTGTGCAACCACTCAACCCCACTTTCCTGTTTTTAAGCAGGAGATGGGGTCCTAATACTTAGCGTTTCTGGGAGGATTAAATGAGACACGCAATAAAGCACTTGGCCCAGTGCCTGCCATATATCAAGGGTTCAATAAGTAGCAGCTATTATTATTAACGATTATCCTTCATAATTTTAGAAAAAATTTAGAACTTAATTATAATCACCATGCTCATTTTATATTCTCTTTGAGCGGTATTTGTCGCAACAAAAGCCTTTTGGCTATGTAGCTGCTGGTGCATCAGGAGAAGAAAGCACAGCCTTGTCTGTTCCCCTGCATCCGCCAGCCACACACACAGGCCTGCTGGCCTTGTACAGCTGTGCTGGAGGGACAGCACCGTGCGCGTGGGGCGGTGGGAGGCACTGCCAGGCACTGTCCCGGGAGCACAGCACTTTGCTGCCTTCTTATCCAGCAGCTGAACTGAGTGAGGATTCCGGTCCTACCAACAGTCTATGGGCTCAGATGATGTACTGATTAATAAACCAATATTTATGAACACTTCTTAGCTAGCAGTGTAACAGTGATTAAGACCTCAGCCTCTAAAGCTCAAATCCCACCTGCCAATTACCAGATGTGGCTCTTTGGGTAAGTTGCTTGAACAATTTTTGCATCGGTTTTTACATCTTTAAAATAAAGATCATACCTAGCAGATTATTATAAGGATTAAATGAGTTTAATTATACATGAAGTGTTTGGCACATACACTGTGATAGCCATCATTATTTTCTGTATGCCAGGCACTGAGGGTGATGGGGAGATACGAATAGCATGCTTCTAATGGTTTATAAAGGAAATTACTTCTATGAAACTATTAGACAGCTATATGTATAACAAATTTGAGAAAGTCCACTGTAGATGTAAAAGCTGAGAAAAGCCCAGTAAGGGAAGGTCACCAGAGGGTGAACAGTTTTCTTATGTTGAATCCTATAAAGATCAAATGGGACCTTTTTAAGGAAAGAGTGTTTGGTGTTTGACAAAAAGGATCGGTTGATGTCACTTCATGTGCAAGGGATCCCCTAACGGGACCTTGGCCCCATCAGCCTTTAAAACAAGGAAGTGGGTCAGCCTACCCGACTTTGAAATAGGTTTTGGCTTGAAAAATTCTTAAAGCAGGGATAAATCCACCAGTCCTTACAAAACTTTCCCGTAAATAAACATGTAAGAGAAAGTGTTTGATCTATGTCTACATATACTAGTATCTTTATCTTCATGGAAAGATAGCGGATATAGAAGCAATATTTTCTTAGAAAGAAAAGGGTTCCTTTCCATCTACTCATTTATTTACTCACAGTGGCAATGGTAGGGCCGTATGGGAGGCAAGTAAAGTGTCAGAGGGCAGTCCTGCCATTGAGGAGCCCAGAGTCTGGTCGGCAAGGCAAAATTAAGTGAGGATGATCTAAATGCCATAAGCAAGGTACTTTGCACATAGGTGTTCAGAAGCCTAGATTTAACTATATTTAATAAATATTTTAAAATATCAGTTGGCTTGCTCTGCCTACAGCCCTCATTTCTTAGCCTGGCTCCAACGTACGTCTCCAGATTGATTCCTATTCATTGCCCATCACTGGCTCCCAGCTGACAACCAGAGACTGTGCCACACCTTTTCTTGCTTCTGTACTTTTACTTTTGTTCCTCTTTTCTACAATGATGTTCCCCCCTTTTCTCTTCCTGATGAACTCGTATCCTTCATTTCAACAGCTTTTGTCATCTCTGCTCAGATTGGCCCCTAGGCAGGAGCCTCTTGGCCCTCTGCACCGCCCACAAAGCCTTACTCACACGTCTGTTACAGTCCCTACTGGCCTGTGGCAGTTTTCTCAACATGTCACTTTCTTTTCAGGGGCAGGAGTCATCCTGGGACCCCCAGCCGGGGGTAGCACAGTGTTGGGGAGCGTTATGGAAACTCAGTAAGCACATGTTGGAGTGGGAAAAGCAAAGGGTAGAAAGGGTGGTATGTGAATTATGAGCTAAAAATAAGCCTGCGGAGGATAGAAATGGACAGAAGGCTGGAACTGTAAGGAACATGAAAGTTCTCTGTTATAGGCCACATTGTGTCCCCTAAAATTCATGTGTTCAAATTTAACCCCCACTGCCTCAGAAAGGGACTGTGTTTGGAGGCAGGGCCTTTAAGGAGACGATTAAGTTAAATGATGCCATTAGGATGGGCCCTGATCCAATATAACTTGTGTCCTTAAAAGAAGAGATTAGGACACAGACCCCCACAGAGGGAGGACTGTGTAACGACATGTGGTCTTAGGCACCACAAGAAGGTGGCCGTCTGTGCCCCACAGAGCAAGGCCTCAGAAGAAACCAGCCCTGCTGAGCCCTTGATCTTGGGTTTCTAGCCTCCAGAACTGTGAGGGAATGAATTGTTGGGTAAGCCACCCAGTTTGTGGTTAATACGAATTAATAAAAACCTTCCCCAGCTTCCGTCTCTCATTTGCTAGAAACCAAGCATGATGTTTTCTCCACCCTCAGCTTTTCCTTGCATTTGAAAATGTAGACTGTCCCACCCCTGGTGTTGGTGGGAGTCATGACAGATTGCTGGGTTTCCTGTCTGGCCTCTCCCTTTGGCTGAGCCGCTGTGCAGCAGCGACCCAGCCCCTTGGATCACCGAGCAGTCGGTCAGCGAGTGGCGCTCACAGAACAGTAGCTGCTTGGGTTTCGCGGGGCCTGAGCACCAACAATCCAACAGTGGTTTCCAAGGGGGAATCCCCTGGTGCCAGGGCCCACAGTTGGCTCTCGCTCCAGAGCAAACCTCACAAACAAGTTCAGGGTGAGGGCCACGTCCACTTTACAGAGATGCCACATTGCAAGTATAAAACCAAGGATCTGCTAAAAGAAATGGGGATAATAGGTGATCTTGTAGAGAAAGACACAACAAAAGAAAAATCTTGTTCCTGAATTCATTAGATTCCAGATAAAGGAGATCAGATGCATTTCAACAAATGGGGAACATGAATTCAAAAGTTAACCATGTGCTTCTGAACATTTGAGGAATTTACTGATAGGATTTTAATTTCGTTTCCTCTCTGAAAACTATATTTCTGGGAACCTTCAGATTAGGCACAAAAGTGAAGAGAAGATAAAGGCAGAAAAAAGTGGGGGTGGGGGTGGGGAGGAATTCATGCTTGCTAGAATAGTGAAGGGAATAAATAAAGCTTTTACAAGTATATCAGGGGAAGGAAACACTAGAAATGGAAATAGATGTATCAAGTCAAGGAGAGTGAAACACGAGATGATTACAAAATGGCTGGGTGATTTAATGTCCTTTTGAAATCTCCCGTTCACACAAAAAGTTGTGAGGCCCCAGCTCTCCCCATTCAGTCCCAGCCACCCGGGTAATGCTGCTGAAAATGCCCTGTACACGGAGGAGCGACGAAAGCTGTGTCCAGAGTGAGGGGAGCGTCTGTAGTCAGAACCACACCGTGTGGTCCCCAGAAGCCAGGAAGAGTGCTTGCCAAACTTAAAAATAAAAAACAACAACCCCGGGGCCCTAATAAGGAACAACATTCGAAGCAAACTCATTGGCTTTTGATTTAAATAAGCTGGTTCTTGGAAAATGTTAAAAATAAGTGGTGTCAGACAACATTGCTCATGTGAAACCTTCATAAGACTGTATATCAATGATACCTTAATGAAAAATAAGTCAGTGGTGTCAGTTCTGTGTTTACGGAAAGTCAGAGAAAAATCATCCTCTTGCCAAAGGTAGCTCAACGTGGACTCGAGCATTTTTATAGCTGTGTTTCTCTGAATTGCACCTGGGAAATAGAAAAGCACAAGGCTACCTCTGTGTATGCTTTCTTCCCTTTATTTTTATAATTTTACTGAAGCTATACATGTACACGGTAAACGAAAAAAAATCGGTGTAGAGAACGAGCAACCTTTCCGTAATCATGTCTGATTTTAGGTTTTAGACCTTTCGGTTGTGACTCCCGTAAGTCTAAGTACGAAGCTGGTGCTGTTCGCTACTGATGCATCAATAATCAGTTAGAGGGATACCTTCTCAGTCCCTGGCATGGGGCACGCCCACCTGTGCTGTCCTGGGCCCTTCTCCCGGTGTGCATGATCCCCGCCTAAGGGTCTCCTCTTAGCTCCCACAGCGCCTTGGCACCTAGACTGCAGCCTCTCATTCTCATTCCTTCAACACTGGACGTGACCCCTCCCTGTAACGTGCAGCCCGTTCACCTATCAGAATATGGGCCTCGGTTCCTCACTCCGGGGGCTCGGCGGGGTGAAGCGCCGCCCCGCCTGCAGGCCTCGCTCCCCACCGGGGAGCTGCCTGGGACTCCCCCGCGGTGAGCAGCAGGGCTTGCGGGCTCTAGGGACTTGCTTGGGGGACAGTGTGCAGAGTCCCGAGCCCCCCGAGCGGCGCTTCTCCCTGGGCAGAACTCCCTGTAGAAGAACCATCAGGCTGGGCGCTGGGAGTCGGGGGAGCAGGCTCCCGGATACTCGCAGGCAGGGCTGGGCTGGGGAGCCCGCGCGCTTCCCTAGACAGGCTTTCCGCGCGGTCCTAGTGTCCAGCCGTTTTTCTTCTGACTTTTGGAGTCCAAGCCCAGAGCTTCCCTGGGGTTTTGCCAGAAAAACCGGTGCCCCCGAGCCTCCCCAGCTCCCAGCTGGGAGTGTTCTGGGCTGCTAAGTTTACTCCACTCGTTTTCACCAACACCCTTGCTTTTGCTTTGTCTTCCAAAAATGTTTAAAATCTCTCTTTCCGCTGATAACAGTCCCCACCCACTCCAGTATAAGCTAAAGCCCGTGGGAACTTTAAAAAAAAAAAAAAAAAGAGCTCTTACTGCCCTTACTCTTTTGGTATTAGTCTCTTTTTTTTTTTCCCCACTTAGCCCTATGTTTTGAAGTATTACCTACAACATTATTATTTTTTTAAATGTGCACATAGTATTCCATTATATTGATAGACTGTAATTCACTTAACCAGCCCCTCACTACTGGGCATTTAGGTTGTTTGTAAATTTTACTCTAGTAAATTAACCTGCAATGAATACCTTTGTTAGTAGGATCTGTGCACATCACGGACTATTTCCTGGGAATACATTTCTAGAAATGAAATCACTGAGTCAAAGGGTTGCACATTTTTATGGCTTTTGATACACATTGCCAAACTGCCTTACAGAAAATGTGTATTATTATTTTACTCCCTTTTTCCTATGCTAGTATTAATTTTCTTCCAACCCTGGATGCTATTATACTTTTAAACTTGCAAATTCAGCAGGCAAAAATGCCATCTCATTTTAATTGTTGCAGACTTTATTATTAACTATAATTCCAGCTCTGGGGGGAATAACGGCACTTGGTTTCTTTACCTTTCCTGGCCACCCACGGAGGAGGTGGGGAGGAGCACGTGGAGTCAGGGCGGCCACATGCTCCTGAGGACGGAGCTGCCTCTCCTGGAAGCCGCTCAGTCCTGCCAGCCTGGAGAGCATTGCTTCAAGGAGGGAAACGGGAGAGAGGAAGATAGGTCTAAATCAGACCTCATTCCCCTTTGTCCTGTGGATCCTACAGGGAGTAAGGGAAAGTGAGAACAAACCTGAGGAGTGGACTGCATTTTAGGGCCAGGATTGGTGTGACTACAGCCAAACTCACTTTATACTGAAAGAAGCCCATGGGTCAGCCCCAAACCCCATGACCCTCCTGAGCTGCTCTGGAGACCAGTTGCTTCCCTTGAATCTCCATCAGCTCTGAGGACTTGTTAGCCCCTGATCTGGGCCTAAACTCTGCTCACATCTAGGGGAAGTGACGGGGGGTGGGGGTGGAAAAGCAGGGTTTGGGGGGTATGTGACCATTTATTATTCATGTCTCAAGGTTTCATTGCGCTCCCACAGTGTGCCAAGCACTGTGCTTGCTCCTGGAGAGAGAGAAAGGAAACATGTCCTGGCTGGTGAGGTACTTGAAAGCTACTTAGGGGATAAATATTTAACCTATGATAATAGAGTGACAATTTTATAGCCCATAAAGCAGATTACACACAGGAGGGTTAAATCTTCTCCATCAGTAACCAACTTCAGGTTGGGGTGTGAAAAATTGGGTAAACTAACATCAAGGCTTTGGTACCTTTACTAAAGACTGAAATATGTTTGTATTGTCTGAAACTGAAATATGTTTGTGAATGTAACATATTCTTGACTCCTTTATCAATAAAAATAATAAAAGAGACTAGGGAAAAAGCATGTCTAATTCTAACAAAATAAACTGTAATGTTTTCTATCCTTTCTGCCTCTATCGCTAGTGTATTAATTCAGATATCCATTATTCTGTCTCTGGAACATGGATTTTGTCCCCTGGAATCCATCCATACGTCGGGGCTTTTATTGCTTCCATATTTTTTATGTAATCAAATTTATCACTCTTTCCTGTATTGTTTGCTTTGTCTACTTAAAAAAAAAAAACCTAACTCTACCCCATTGTCATATATATCCTGGTTTCTTCTGAAAGTTTTTAAGTTTCAGTTTTGTACATTTAATTATGTTTTCCTTTGGCTAGAATTATTTTTGTTTATGCTGTGAGATGGTTATACAATTTTCCCTATGTAGTAGCTAATTGTCCCAGCACAGTGAGCTACTGAATACGGTCCATTAGTTCTTTTACTTTCCAGGGCCACCTTGCCATATACTAATTTATCACATAAACATGGGTCCACTTGGGATTCTCTATTCCGCTGGTCTGATTGACTCTGTTTCTATTACCAAGCTGTTTTAATTACTCGGCTTTACTATAAGTCTTCATTTCAAATAAGACAGGTCAGATTCACTTCTCTTTCAAAATTCTCTTTGATCCTATATTTTCTACATGAATTTTAAGAGCTTGTCAACATTCTCAGAGTATCCTGCTGGACTTTGGGTTGCAATTGCTCTAATTTCAGATTATTTGAGAGAAAATTGTCATCTGTATAATAGTGAGTTGTCCTAGCCAGGAACACCGTCAATCTCACCAATTCGAAAATATCTTCTTTAATTTCAATAAAGTCTTAACACTTTCTATAAAATATTTAACCTGTCTTTTGTTAGAATTGTTTCTAGGTACCCATAAATATTGTGAATGGGATTTCTTAGCGACCTGCTTGTCACTAATACGTGGAAATGCTATGGCTTTGGTAAACTGATTTTGTAGCCAGCAACCTTGCAGAGCCCTCTTACTAGACTTAATAGTTTATGAGTGCTATTTTTTGTCATATTTAATTTAGATGATCATTTTCTGTGAGTAATGACAGCTTTCTCTTCCTTTCAGTCTTTGTGTCTCTTTTTTCTCTACCTCATATTCTGCTGGCTTGACCACTAAGTACCATTTTGAGTAGAAGGCGCAATAGCAGGTACCTTTGGCCTCTATTTTCTTTAAAGGAAAAGCTCCTGATGCTTTATCTTTAAGTTCAATATTTGCACTACATTTTTAATAGATGTCCTATGTAAGATTAGTAAATATTGCTTGTGTTCCTGATATGCTGACAGTTTTAGGGTGAAACAGATGTTGCACTGAATCAAATATTTTTGCTGCATGTCATGAACCAAGCTTTCTTTTTTTCTTTTTTATACCCTAAGAGAGAAATTGCTTAGGAACTTTCTAATGTGAAGCCATTATTTCAATTTTTATTTGGTCATGATGGCATCTTTATTTTTTAATTTTTTAATTATCAAACGTACATCACAGCATTCAACAGTCCGCCTCCCCCTCCCCCCACCCACTCTCCTCCCCCTTGGTAACCACTAGTCACTTCTCAGTGTCTGTGAGTCTACTGCTGTTTTTATCCTACTGCTTTGCTTTGTTTTTATACTCCACAAATAAGTGAAATCATTTGGTGTTTGTCTTTCTCCACCTGGTATTTCATTGCGCATAATACCTTCTAGCTCCATCCATGTTGTTGCAAATGGCAGGATTTCTTTTCTTTTTATGGCTGAATAATATTCCATTGTATATATGTACTACGGCTTCTTATCCATTCATCTACTGATGGACACTTAGGTTGCTTCCCTATCTTGGCTATTGCATGACAGCTTTTTAAAAATACATTTTCGAGATGTTTGCTGGTATCTTATTTCGGCTGTTTTGCTTCCATGTTCATAACCTAGACTGATTCATGATTTTATCACTTATACTGTCCTTGTTTGAAATTGCTATTAAGATTACACTAGATTTATCCAATTAGTTGAGGGACATTCTCACTTCTTCCATTCTCTAGATCATTTTGAATTACTTAAGGGTTATTATTCTTGAAGCCTTGTAGGTGCTATTTCTCAGGCCTCATCTTTACTTAGCAACAGCATTTCATGTGGTTGGTTACACTTCTCTCCTTGGCCTGCAGGGCACTCTCTTTTAAGGGAGTAGCATTCCTACCTCTCTGCATTCCTCCCCACCATGCCTTCTTGCAGACCTGTGACCCCATTCATGTCAGGACACCAGTGAGGACAAGTCAGTCCCTCCTCTGGCACTGCCCACAGAGCTGTATGCTTTGGCCTAAGCATTTTCAACCTCCAATAAAAATTTCTCCCGAACCTGGTAGGTCAGTTTGCTGCTCTGCTCCTGTGGCTTCCACAGCACTTCATACCTCACAGCCCTTGCCCGCTGCATGCTGATTAACCACAACCATGTGTTGTCTCCAGCCAGAGCCCCAGGACACTGTGCCTTACTCATCTTTTCAACTTCTGTGCCTAGTGTAGCACTGGCACCAAAAGAGACATCAATGTTTGTTGAATAAATGGACTGAGTGTTCTGATCAGTTAAACACAAACAGCTCATTATAGATCTAACATGTGGTTTGTTCTTCTACCAGTTTCTAACTAGGACGTTCTAATGCCACCTTGTCATACACTAATTTATCACATAAACAGGGGTCTGTTTTGGTTTCTCTGCTTATTGCGTTGGCCTAATTGTCTCTGTTTTATTACCATACTCTTTTAGTTGCTGCAGCCTCTCAATCCTATTCTGTATTTTCTTAATCATGATCTGAAGTCTTCCTCTGTCCCCTACCTCAGTGGACTGGGGACTCAGCCTCCCTCTGCAGGGTTTTCCATGTCTAAAGTCGGGGTATTTGACCTTTGCTGCTCTTGTTGCAAATTCTTACCCATGCATTTACTCTTACACTATTTCTACTGTTCTGTCACCAAAGCCTCCTCTACGTGGTTCAGACATCCTTGAACACTTTCTAGAATTCCACTGCCTCATAGTTCATTCTGACTCCTCTTGCCAGGAGGGCCTGCTTACTGTGATGATGTGCAGACAAGGAAGTCTGACTTTCAGGAAGGCTGGGTACCCGGGGACAGGTCCCCTAAAAAGCAGGACAGATACTGTCTGTGAGATACCTCTGGGTTCTCTTCCTTAATGTGTTTCTGGAACGCTACTGATGAGGTGATCTGGACAATGTCTACCATTATTGTGCAATGGCTGCAGCAGCCTGAGTTTTGTTTATTTCATTCACTTAACATTGGGCCACAGAGATCCAGTTTGGAGGTGGAATGCCATTATGTAAAGAGACATTTCTTGTTCACATTCTTTAAAAGTACTAGCAATGCATATTTTATTCTGCTTCAGCATTATAATTGTGTTCCTCAAAAAACCTCTCACTATCAAACCCACATTGTAAAATTTACTGTTTCAGTTGCAAAAAGTTGACACTAGAAAGAGCTGACTAATGTAGTGGTCCTAAAGGAGTTTTGATACTAATCTGCTTTCACGGCTATCACTTCAACTGGTTACAACTGACTACAAATTATAAATCGATTATCAAAATGCTAAAGGGCAAAAATAAAAGACCTGACATCATGAGGGAATCCTGAAGAGCACACAAACCCAAACCTGCCCCTAGGGTATAGACTCCCAACACCTGTCAGACTTCTGAGCAGCCGGGTGCTGCAGTAAGGTGCTCTGAAATCCTATGCTGCAGGTTTTTCCATTCCCGACGGTGCTCACTCCCTATCACCCCCACTTCTTACCCACCATGGCCTACTTCTCCCTAATGAATCAATATAGTCTTTCTAATTTCCAGCAGGAAAATGCAGAGAGTTGGAGAAATGCCTGGGTGTGCAAAACTACTTCTATGTTTATGGTAGATACAAAATTGTCTACGGGCAGCTCTTGGCACATGTGGATTATTCATACGTGGTATATTCAGGAACTAAAGGATCTCTAAGCACATGAAACTAAATTCACTGAAACTTAGAATCATTACAGAACACACAGCAGATGTTTCCTATTCATCCGTCAGAACCAGCACCAGTCACCAGGGGCTTATAAC